>NC_037593.1:32427863-33670819 GCF_003073045.1 Pomacea canaliculata
AGAGATACCCGTATGCTGACGTCTGGACCGAGCCCACCCCATCTCCAACCGCTTCCAGGTGGATCGTTCCCTGACCACTGTCCGCTAGAGCGATGGTTACCCGTGTCGAGGCCTAAGGCAAAGCTCCGCCCATTGTCTTGTCTGTCAAAGTTCAAGACATGGTCGCCGTGCAAGCCTCTTAGCAGTTCTCCAAGTTGACCCAAGGGGTGTCCCGTTCTGTCGTTACCTAAGCCACGCCCCTTATCGGATATTTCGTCAACAGAATAAGGTCCTGCGGCATGTAGGTCGGGGTTCAAGCCACCAGCTAAGCCTGGGATGTCTGCAAGACTGCGGAGCACGCTGACAAGTTGCTGGTCTTCCGGTACAGGCGTAGATCCACTGCCCGCCAGGGGGCGCCCACTAAGGCTTCTTAGAAACGAATCTGCATCAGGAGAGAATCTTGGTCCCGTTTCGTCTCCATAGGAACGGGTGCCTTGTGGATTCTGGCGGCCAGCACTTGTCAGTCCCGGGAAATGTGATGCCCTCTGCGAACTTTGTGCAGAAAGTCGATTTGCTGAGCCTCGCAAGCAGCACTGAAAATATAACGATGACAGAATTCGAGAACAGATCGACTTTAGTAGACTTCGAGAAACTGGGACATAGATAACTTGGAATAGGGGCTTACTTGGCTCAAATATAAAATAAACTGATCCTTGAAAATTATGATAACTGAAATTTGTTTTTGTTGGACGGAAGGACCATACCGCTTTGTTGAGACAGACAAACAAACAGGCAGGCAGCTAGCGTGTTCGAAAAAGAAGACTGCCGGTTCGATTCTTGCTTGCGAACAAAACAAGGAGAAGGGTGGACAACTGTCATTCCCAAAGAAAGGCAGAAAACGGACTGAGATGGCGATAGTTGATGTTGATATCATCAGAGGCTTTCACGGACTATCAGGGTTAAATATCTTAATCAATTTTAATAAATAAAAACAATCACTACATTTGGTCCTCACACACACACACGATGACAGGTCTAACAGGAGGGAATGAAAAGTAGCCAAGGGTCCGCACAGACACCCACAAAATAGAATCGCGAGACCTGACACGGGGTGTTTTGTTATTCCTCCAGGAAGACAGACCAGCATATACTTCAAGTCGTACAACAGTCGTGAAATCTTGTGACATTTCCTTTTTACCTACACGACTTCACAGGACATTAAACTTTGCATGTTACTCCCTCCCCCTGTCGGGGAGTCCAGAATAGAGCTTATTAGGTTTTCATGTTCTACATGACATCCATCACGTGGCTGTTGTGTTACTGGCCTTTGTTTGTGGAACAACTTTGTTGTTGTCAGCTTGCATTACTGTTTATTGTTTAGTACTGACTAGCAGAATGTCTTAGTTACTGACCGGCAGTTGTGACTGTCACCGGAGGTTTATTTACTGTCTTTCATTGCTATGTAGAGAGTGTTTGTTGCTGTTGTGTATGTGTTTGTTGTTGACGCGTAGTGTGTGTGTTTGATACTAGAATGTGTGTGTGTGTTCGTTACTAGTATGTTAACAGTGTGTAGTCTGCATTTATTACTAACATAGTGTTTAGTATGTACTTACTAACATCACAACAACAGTGATTATTACTACAGCACACAGGCCGGATGTCACACCTACACACACACAAGCCACAATGGAAGGATACAAGAACTGTGGGAATGGTTAGTCGTGCCCGATGTATACAAACAAAAACAACACAATAAACGTTTTGCTTTGGACTTGTGTTACCTAGCAAATGTAAGCTGATGAAAAAAAAAAAAAAACTGGACCGCCTACTGCCTCGCGAGCTACCTGAGCATACTATGTTCTAAAATAAATAAATAAATAATAAAAAAGCATTTCTAGCAGAAGGTAAATACTTGTACCATTCTTTCATTAAAATGTTGTCCTAGCAAAACAACAGCCTCTGTCATTTGTCATCTGTCATTTGATTTGTCATGATAGTAATAGTCATGTTTGTGGTGAGGTTGACAGTGAAAGTTATCGATGTCATTGTCAACCCTTAATTACAATTAAAAGGGTGGTGTCACATAGCGAGAAATAATGTCACCGGCCAGGCGAAGTTTAGTTTATGTTTATTGTTTACTCAATCGTGTATTCGTCCAAACATAATCCTATTTTCTCTGAAGCTTCTGTGGTGTGAGATGAAAATAATGCGAGGAGACTACATACCAGCGATGTGAAGACCAAGACAAGAAGCACAGGTGAGCTTTTCTCCATTGTGTGTCCGTGTGCATGTGAGAGGGGAATTCACTGCACGTAAGGGAATGGAGGGAAACTCACGGACCCCGGTGTATCTATCATCGTATTACACGCTCCTTGCCTGACAGACAGTCAAGGTATTCTTTTGTTAAATCATCCCCGCCTCCCTTGTTCTTTGTAGTGTTTTTGTCTTTATTTATTTCACGACTTTCCTTTCTTTCTCTCTGTTTTTTAGAATTTATTTGTCATCTTCTCTGTTGTTTTGCTTGCTTTTCTTGGATTTTTTTTCTGTTTACCATTTCTCTCTTTTTATTTATATATATATATCCCTATCTTTCTTTTTATTTTATGTCACTTTATTACTTTTCACATTCACAATTCCCATTTTCTCTCTCTCTCTCTCTTGCTTACACACACGACAAAAGCAAGCCTCTATTGCATGCGTTCACGCACACCAAACGGTAATAAAAATATTCTTATTCATTTAGACCCTTGATGGACTCTCTGTAGTGTTCTCTCCACATCCTGTTGATTCGCGAGACAACTGTATAGTTTACATCCCGCACCACATACGAGAAAAAACAAATTAGCGGAATATGGCTTTTGTCACACAAAAATATAAAATATAAAGTGTGTTCTTGTCAACAAATGTACAGCATGAAAGGAGTTTGGATCCAAGAAGCAGCCGACATCAACGAGTGGACAATGTAAGTATTAAGGACACCGAGGAGGTCAGTAGACTTGTTTCCCACACTTCTGATGCCCTCAACACATCTCCTGCCTTAGGCTCCTAACTTTTTTGTGAGTTTTCTCCTGTAAGCGAGGGTTGGTGCACTTTACCATTTGCTAAGCTGAATGTTTAATGTGTTCTTTCATGTCCCCTGGATCTTAATGTCATGTCAAATGGCAATGAAAGAGTCCAGGCTGTGCTCCGGGCATCAGCGGGCCTTATTATAATTCTATGAAAAAGAGGCTCGCTGCACAGCTCGTTTTAAAACTGTAACAAAAGTTAATTTACAAACTTTAAAAAAAAACTCCGTTTATGCAGTTGAGATACGTCGGGCAAGCCTTACGAAGAGTTGTGCTCACAACAACGAAAGTCTGGCTTAAACAGTTTTATCTCTTTTTGAAACAATTTTAATTATTAAAGTTTTGTTGTGCATATTTTGTTTTAATAAAATTGATTATCTAAATATATTTAAGGCCCGAAAGTGTCTAACATTACAAATGTGTTGTGCAACACGCAGGTGTCCGACACAAAAAAAATGATTGATGGGTTGATGGGTTGAAGATTGATGCTCTGATGGGTAGTTTGATAGATTTACTTCCACTTCAATTTACTTTCAATTGCAATATATTTTTTCTGTTCAGAGCAGTTTTAGCCCCACTTGTTTCTGTTACACGCCATTAAAGTGATTTTCTGTGTAGTTCATGCAAGTCTGTCAAACAGAATTATTACACCTGTGGGTATACATACGATGTGTGTGCGAAAAGTAACGGGACTGGTGTTTTAAATAATTTATTTCAATTCCAAGCAACAAACAACATGGTTTGCACTTCAAGGTAATCTCCTTCTCATGCATCTTGCCATCCTTCTCTACCATGGTTCTATGCACTGTTGGAAGGATTCTGCTGGGACGCCCCTCAGCTCTGTCGGTACGGTCCCCTTGATGACCTCCACGTCTTGAACATGGATCCTCTTGATGACCCCCCTTGATGACCTCCACGTCTTGAACATGGATCCTCTTGATGACCCCCTTGATGACCTCCACGTCTTCAACATGGATCCTCTTGATGACCCCCTTGATGACCTCTGGAACTTGGGGTTGGGGGGAAGGGATAAGTCACATGAAGCAAGAGCCGGTGAATAGGGAGGTTGTTCCAGATAAGTGATGTTGTTCTCAGCCAGATACTGCTGGATGCTCAGGGCGTTGCGAGCTTGTGGTGGTGAAGTCGTGGTGTATAAAACTGACGTACTTGTAAAATGAATAGGGAGATTTTATAATACTAACCGTCAATAATTTTCAACGTCTTTTCCCCCGCATTTCAACATTTTGCACGTTGATCACGTGACCATAGGTAGGAATAAATATCGCGAAATGAAATTAAAAATAAAAAGAGCTGCCACTTTAAATCCTGTGGACAGCGATATAAAATCTGATGAAACACTGGGACTGTCTGGCCTCTACACACCGGAGTCTGTGGAAATGTCAAAGCCAGAAATAGACGGACCTTAATTAATGAAGCTCATGTGTCTGGGCCTGCGGACTAGCCGAACTTATAGCTGAGGCCAAAAGGCCGGAAGCGGTAAATGTAGTAGTAGAGAACCGACATCTGTTGAGGTGTGATGTGATGGAAGCTGATAGCGTGTTCACTGATGTCGTCAGTGCCCTGCAACATTTAAAACACGTTTACTGCAATGTGATTATTTCTTGTAAACAGTTTTTTTCCTTATGTCTTATAAAAATTTTTATTGTGTCTCATAAACAGCTCTTTCATTCAGTTGGCCCCTATCTCCGAACCCCTCATCACTTTTGGTTATCTGTGATGGTCGACCGTTGTGCCGTGATCGTGTGATGACTGCGTAGTAGAACACCTGTAAGTGTGGGTGACATGCGCTGTGAACATTTCCTTCCCGAGAACACATTTGACAGTTTGGCCTGCAGGCCACTGACAGTTGTACCCGCCACAAGCAGGTGAGAGTCTCGCGGAAGCAGGCCAATGAATGTGTCCCAAATAGCATCACGTGACTGTAGACTACAGACAGACTTACCACGTGGAACACCGGCTGGTACGGGTGGAAGTGGCTGCGTCGTTTGTCGTCGAAGGAACTCAGGAGGGTGACCCCCAGCTGCTGTAGGCAGCGCGACATTTCCACGTCCTCGTTGGTCGACTTGGCGATGCACTCGGGTGGCTTGCGTCGTCGGGTGCCGTAGCGCCTGAGGGCTTCTTTGCTCAAAACGTACCCGGCACCGCCGCTCTGGTGACTCTGAATGAAAGAAAAGTATTCAAGCGAATTCTTCAGTTTGACTTGGTCAGAGGTGTGCAAGATTTGTAGACAGAGACGAAAGGATGACTAAACTGTTTGGTTGCTGAGTCCACTACTGGTCGGCGTCTGTAACAACGCTCGCTGCTCAAATAAACTGAGGGGGATAATCAGTTTAGTTTGTCCCCCCCCCCCACTTTTTTTTTTTTTTTTTTTTTTGTCCTTCTTATTTCGTGAAAGGTCTTTTTAAATTCTTTATTCACGAGACAGGCACTCGATATTAGAAAAGTTCCCTATCACGATCCTCCTTTGTTTGCCTCTCTGTATCACGAACAGAAGCAAGCACACACACACACACACAAACAAACACACACACACAAACACACACACAACACACACACACACACACACACACACACAAACACACACACACACAAACAAACACACACACACACACACACACACACACACACACACACAACAAACACACACACACACAACGCACACACACACACACACAAACACACACACACACACACACAAACACACACACACAAACACACACACACAAACACACACACACAAAAACACACACACACAAACACACACACACACACAAACAAACACACACACACAAACACACACACAAACAAACACACACACACAAACACACACAAACACACACACAAACACACACACACACACACACAAACAAACACACACACACACACACCATGTTATCGCAGTTTAAGAGCAGAAGTAAACAAGACACCTGAGCAACAAACAAATACAATAACTGACCACGTCCAGATGAGAGAGATCAAAACGATGACCAGTTAATAGCGGTTCGCTCGCGTTCTTGTCATACAGGAAGTGACGTAAATTCTCCACCACCACAAACGTGTCGTCGTCAGCCTGAAATAATACCCCTTGTCACGTGACTAAAACTACAACATCTATATGTCTATAAACTTGCTGATTTGGTAAATGATAAAAACAGTTTTTTGGAATTACGGATTGATTTTATGTGAATTTGTTTATTACATAAACATTTGTTAATCATGTCTCAGTGATATACTATGATAAGGTAAGTAGTGCCTTCCGAACACGTGACTCTTGTAGTAACTGCTGCACGAACGTTTGCAAAGAAGTAGAGTCTATTTTGAAATTTTACGCACACACACACACACGTGCGCTCTCACGCTTGTGTGTGTGTGTGTGCGAGGGTGTGCGCGCGCAAGTGTGAGTCTCATGTAAAACCTTCAAAGAGAACAAATGGCCTCAATGAGGGTCTCGGGTGGCTTGTTGACCCCTCATGCAAGGAAGGGGTGGCATGTGTTCCGATAGACATGGTGTATGGGGTAGAAGCGTGGAGGTGTTGTGACAGTCCTAAGTGGTGACACCAGTCCGGTGTGACCGGCCGGTTGGCACAGACGTCAATGAGTAATGAATGCCAAGCAAAGATGACAGTTAACAGACGGACACACTACAATCCGTCCGAAGTTTTTGAAACAGAGTTTGAAGTTAAGATTTGTTGTGAGATGGCAGACATCTTATAACCACCGACCTTCATAAACCAGTCCGCCAATGGAAAGTAGTTCTCATAGATGTAGTCAAACGCCTGAGCGGTCTTGCCAAACAAGTGCTCTCTTCCTTCCTTCACGTCTAATCCTATGGTGGGAATCTCCGTGTTGTTGGCTGAACTGAAGAACAACAACAGGTCACACTTGGTGCCCCAGGTCTTCTTCACGGCACGTGCCCTAGGTAACGATTGTGGTGACGTCATGACCCATATCAAAACTCGGACACGTTGCTTCAGCATCTCAGCAACGGACTCGTCGGCTGAAACACGCATTCATTTCAATGATATTACACCGGGTGGAGTCTAAAGATAGTATCACGGTACCCCATGTGTTGTTCGCAAGTGTCCTCGGCGTGGAGTGTGGTCATGATACCCTGGCAGGAGCAAAAGGTCACGTGTGGCTGTCATTAGCTGCTGGTGTCGCCTAATGTGCCTCTGTTGTAGCCTGGATGCAAGCCTCGATTTCGTGGGCAAGAAAGAAACGAAAGACGAAGAAAAGGATTGTAAGGAAGGAATGAAAATGACAGAACCTAAAGTATACATCATCTTAACTTGACACAATATTGTTTTACTGATTTACTTTCTGTGCTATAAGGCTAATAGAAGTTGAACATGAGTGTTGTCTACTTCGTCACAAGGATTCTAATGACCTTAGAAGTTGAAAGTATTCAGCAGCAGCTAATCAAAGAAATGTGTTTATAAACAAGGAGTAAGAGAGCTAGTTTACCCCATTCTACGTTGAAAAATTTGGCTGACTTGCTGTCTTCTGGGTTGTTGACGAAGTCGGCTGACTTGCTGTCTTCTGGGTTGTTGACGAAGTCGGCTGACTTGCTGCTTACAGAGCTGAACATCTTCTCAACATATTTTGCTGTCTGCATGTAACCCACCTTACTGGACACAATGATGATGACTATGACCATCATAGCCATCCCCATGAGAAGACGTTTGTTTGGCATGAAAATCCGCCTGGCGCAGTTTAAAACTCTGAATAAACAAAGTGTTAATTGTGAAATGACATCTTCATGCAGCAAATTTCTTGAGAAAAAAGCATCACCTCCACCAGGTATTACAGATAGTATTACCAACAGGTATTTACATTTTGGCTGTAAATAAAATTCTCTCGGCTGGTATGTAAACTAAAGAATAATTTTTTTATTTCATCGAGAAATGGATGGTTTCTCACAGGGATAACGACGATGACGACGACTACTTTCACAAAGGAAGGGAGGAGACGATAGAGAAAAGAGGGTGTAGAAAGAGAAAAAGGAAGACAGGAAATAAAGGAGTGGTGAAAATGGAGGAACATGTCAGTTTTAAATTTTAGAGTGAACTGATATGTGGATGTGGAGTCATGTCTCTTGGCCTCCTGACTTTTTTGACTCTTGATGCAGTATTGCTACGCCACTCATCATTGTCGTCTTTATTTCCCGCTAAACTAAAGATGTCATTGATAGTTCATGCACGCGATGAAACTTTTCTCAATTACAGCAACGCAAATCTCCTTTGAGCACATCGGATCCTAGAAGTTCGGTCCACGGCGACCATTTTGAATAATTCTGTACATAGGAAATAAATGACCGATGCCACCCATCCTCATGCGAGACACAATTACCGGCTAATCATTGTGCAGCTGCACGTGTCTGTCGCCGGGTAGACACCCGATGCCAGTTGCAGTCTTGTAGTCGTGCGCCGTAACTCTTCCTCATTCCTCGCAGTTGTCTCTAAAGACCATTTCCGCTCGCTCCGTCTGTCGCAACTTGTTTGAAATGGTGCTCTGCCCTGCCATTGCTTGCTGTAAATGTTTATCTGTTTGTGTTTCCGTCAGTTTGTTGACTACGACATAGCATAGTATGTCCACAAGCATTTGTGTCATGTCGTGATGTAATATGTAGTGGGTTGCGTCATACATGGCAATGACGAAGTCCGCTATGTATATTGCGTCACCACAGAAGGTGCACAGGTACTCAGCAGAATTGAAGGCCGGTGTCACGTGCTCGGAAGTTCACCTTGCCTCACAAATCCGCCTCTTTAATGAGCATGCTCATATTGAAATGAAAGTTAGTCCTTTGCTTCAACGAAATCTCGTTCTCCGTCACGTGACCTTATGACGTATCCCCGAGAATGTTTAACAAGCGAAACGAAGAAGTGAGCTGCCAGCAGATTGCATTCTGTCAGGCTGCGTTGGTGAGAAAGAGGGGGGACTGGGTGTTGTTGAGCCAGCAAGTGAGGCTATGTTGTGCCAGCCCTTGTCAACAGATGCCGCATCCACAGAAAGTGTAGTGTGTTGAGACGAGGTCCGAGAACCCTGTGCAGCTCATCCTGACTGTATTTGTTCACTAAACATTTTGTCAACAGAAAAAAGCTTGTATGCTGTGCAATCAGAGGGTTAAGGTTATTGCCCTCTTGCGCTGACACTTAAAATATAATTTTTTTTTCTAGATGTACCTGTTGTAAAACGGTGATATGAGGGCACATGTCAAGACAGCAGCATTCTCATTATTTAGGAACCGTATATATATATTTGACATTCACATGAGTTGCTTTCATTTTATGGTAGATGACTTAGTATCCACTTCCTAGATACCTACATACCTTCCTACCTACATAATGAAGCGATTACATTTTGTGTAACCCTGTCTAAAACATTTTCTAAACAAAACTGCTGGTATTTATATTGA
This sequence comes from Pomacea canaliculata, assembly GCF_003073045.1. Taxonomy (NCBI): domain Eukaryota; kingdom Metazoa; phylum Mollusca; class Gastropoda; order Architaenioglossa; family Ampullariidae; genus Pomacea; species Pomacea canaliculata. Next base: position 32,437,344 of record NC_037593.1, read on the forward strand.
CAGATTCACTAGGGATGCTCTATGCTGAAATTTTTACTTTAAGCACATGAAAACTCTCATAATTATATCTAAATACCAGCATCATAAGATCAAGGCCAATGACCAACGGCTTAATACCATGAAGAGGGATGATAAAATTTTTATCACAACCAAGATACATTTAAAAGCTATACATGGAAAAAGTTCGCATACACAATCATGACCATGTTCGTATTGCAACAGAGGATACATCTATATAGTGCTTTGAAAAAAAGTCAACAGAAAGAAGACCGAAGTGATGAGAATCAACAACAAGCAGGAACTCCCAATCCAACTTTAAGGAGAGAACATCCTGGAAACAGACTGCTTCCCGTATCTGGGGAGCTTTGTCAACAAAGATGGCGGAACTGAAGATGACATCAACAAGGCCAGGCATGCTTTCAACAGCCTACGCCCCATCTGGAACTCCTGAGCATATTATCCTTCCACAGTAAGACCCGCATCTTAAGCTCCAATGTGAAAGCTGTCCTACTGTATGGTTCTGAAACCTGGAGAGTGACAAACATCAACAAAAACTCCAGACCTTTACCAACCGATGTCTACGCCATATTCTGGGAATAAGATGGCCTGAAAAGATCTACAACAGCAGCCTGTGGAAAAGAACCAACCAGAATGCCACTAGTCAAGACATCAAAAAGCGCAACTGGGACTGGATAGGACACACCCTGCACAAACCAGCTGACACCAATGCCAAGCAGGCACGTGACTGGAACCCTCAGGGAAAGAGGAGAGCTGGGAGACCAAAGCAGACTTGGAAAAGAACAGTAGAGAGCGAGGCAAAGGACCTGGCAACCACGTGGGCCGAACTGAGGGGACGAACCTATTTAAATCTATTCACCAACCAAGTTCCCTGGACTGCTTGCAGACGATTTTTTTTCAGTCAACTGCTAGAACGAGGCTGGTCGGTAGAAAGCTTCCGGTTAACCCACCGTGGTTTAGCGATTGACATCAATGGGTAAGTCAGCAAAGTCTGCAAGACTAACAACAATAAAGAAACACAAAAGGGGTTCACACTGCTGATGGTACAGTGCAACCTTGCAAGTATCAAATCTTTCGATCTCAGTTTTGTTTTTTTTTGTTTTTTTTTTTTGTTTCTCTTCCGCGGGCAGGTAGGTGTATGGACAGAGCGAGACAAGTGGTGAGCGGCTCTCATTCATGCTACAGGCCGCTCAGACAACAGTTTCAATCCACTGAGAGCTAAGATTTGTTCAAGGCACTTTCAAGAAGAATGCATAAAAAAGGTATTGAACTTATTGTTGTCTCGCTTATTTACCTCTTACTCTTCTCTCTCTGTACATGTTTTAGTTCGCGACCATAAGGCTTCGACAATTCTCACATAGCCGATGACATACCATTTAAAAAAAAACAAATTTAGTTATTAACAATCACTGCATTCATTAAATTACTCTAGAAGTGTATTGATTGAATATTCTTCTTGTTGTTTAAAAGCTCGTTGTTTACGAATAAGCCAAGACCAACACCAGTGCTTTCAGTGCACACCAATCCTCCTTCGCCGACACAGATGATTTAAGCCGTTATTTATTGACATCTACACATGGCAGTGGCGACTTCAGACTTCCTTCCTGCAGCTGCTTCACAAAGTTGTGATGTGGAGCTGTCACAGTAGGATTTTCATGCAGTAAGGCCAGTCTGACATGATTGACATCAGGTGTCTCCAGGAAGCTCAGCTTACAATGACCGTTGGCGTGTTGCTCTCACAAAACTTGAGTTGATGGAACGATGTTTGTATCTGCCAAAGTTGGGCCAGGGTTAGATGCGAGATGAGCTTCCATACAAATGTCATAATAACTTTCAGATATTTTTGGATTCAGAACTGTATTGACTTATAGAAGAGTCCGTGTACTGGCAAGGCTGCATTCACCACATCTTTTCAGTGCGCCTCACCTTCCATTGTCTTCCTTTGTCATCACTGGTCAGCGCAGAGTGCGACTATCTCTGCAGTAATGTTGCGCGTTACAGGTGCAGAAATGACAAACCTTTGCTCTCACTACCGATTTTTTTAACAAGACTAGTACTATCCTGAATATGTAACAAGCAATCACCATCCTGAAAGACAATAAAATACTAAATTTTGAGCAAAAATAAAAACAGAAGGCAAGCCAAGCCACACGTACAAGCGGGGTTTATTTATAAGCGAGGGACCAAGGTGATGCTCATATGTGAACACTTCAGTGATAGTACATCTCCATGTTTATGTGCGATTCATATTATTTATTATGTTATAAGAGAGATTTCAGACTAGTGAAGCAAATAGTTTGTGTTCTAAATAGGTAAAAGTTTGGTTAACAGTGCAACAAAGCAATGCACTTCGGGTAGATTGTCCCAACTGTAAAGGACGCCCAGAACCAGGTCCGATGGCGGGGTGTGGTTGCGGCCCTGTGCTCCACTGGGGGCGAATAGGAACAGGAAGGAGAAGAAGAAGAAATATATTGTCGACATCAAAAGTCTCGTTAAATTCTATTTTCTCGCTGCTCTTCAGGAAGTCAGATCGTCTTCTGGTTCGCCGAGACTGACCGCAGAGAACTCCACAAGAGGCCAAGAGTGAGTCTCGGCAGACATTAGTCCACCTATCTACGTCCATGATATTTTTAACTACGACGCACGTGTACTATACAGGTTGATTTCTGAACACGTGACACGTGACACCTGTCTTGCTGTTCACATGGTTGTGCTACAGCCTTTCTATGACGTTTTCTATTCTTGAGAATGACGTCATCTGAATGACGCACACACAGACTATGACGAACAATATTCTTGGTGAGGTCAGCAGAGGTCAGTCTGCTATGAAGAAAAAAAGGAAATGTTTTGGTAAGTTAGTTTTGGTTTAAACTCAGTGTTTGTGTGTGTGTGTGTGTGTCCATGCATAGAACATGTCTTTAATCCTTCAGTGGAACTGACGAGGGACAAGAGCAACTTTAAAGAACTCCGCCTTAGAGTATCTCTTCTCTCTCCTTCTGTTACAGCTTTACAGGAGACTTCTCCTACATTCCACCTGTTGTTCCTCCACAGACTTTGAGTTTTACATCAGGACTCACAGACTGGTATCCCCTCGGGTGGGGCGTGGGGAGCTCTTCTTCTCTACTCCTACTTTCTGTTTAGCCAGATATCACTTTCCACTCCTCTTAAGGATGTTGCTACCCGGGTTACTGTGGGCAAGGCTACCACAATCTGCTGTGTCTGTCTTCCACCTTCTCCTCGGATCTCCCGACAGGACCTTGATGGTCTTCAGACCCAACTTCCTTTTCCCGTCCTTTTTTTTGAGGGACTACATTGTGTTCTAGGAGATAGACTAGGTGTGATCTGTTTTTATGGAAAGTGATCTCTGCCTTTTAAATGATGGTTTGAACAACTTTTGTTGACCATAAAGCAGCCCTGTGTCGTCATCCCCACATTGCTGCTTGACTTTATCATGACGAACTATATGACAGCGATCATTTTCCCTTAATTATAACAATTGTAACTACTCTGGAACAGGATAACAATTATTCCGAAGGGTTAGAATACGTAGTGAGTGCCTGGCTCACCCAGAATCTCGAGTTTCAGATTCTCCTCTCCAGCCTGCAGTGTGGCTTTAGACAATATCATAGCACCCTGACCATCTGGTCCGTTTTCAAACATTGATAATGGATGTATTTGTGTGGACAGAGAATGTTCTTGAGGGGTAAGACTTGTTGGATTAAAAGATACCAAGAGAATAGATAACGATCTCAAACATTTAGTGTGAAGAAGTCAAAGACAACCATACAGCATGAAATCACTACACACGACCGTCAAATAGTCTTCGTTATCGTCACTTCCCAATCTTTATTAGGTTTGTTAAATTTCGTTATTTATTTATTTTGCAGTTTTGATTGTTTGCGTCCTTCTTGCTGTTCTTGCCTGTGAGGTGTATAGAGGACGCCATCATGTCGTGGAGTTCACACTCTCTGCATTTGCTAGCCTTATGAGCGCTCTAACTGTTGATTCGTTGGACAGGCTCAAAGGTTCCAAGGTTCTCTGCGTATTTTCGTCGGGCAGATTGGGAAATCAGATGTTTCAGTATGCGTCTCTTTTAGGGATTGCACTGAAAACGAACAGGATACCGGTCTTTCTGGAAACGTCGTCTGGTTTACGAGATGTGCTGCGTAATACTTCGATAATTGACAATTCTGTCAGATACTCCAGCCATTGCAACGAGAATTTCGTACGGGAGCGCGTATGTTGCAAATCTTTCCCAGGATTCTTCCAGCTGGATCCAAACAAGAATTATAGGATTGGACGCTACCTGCAGTCGTGGCGATACTTCTTTGAACACGAGGCGGAAATACGCCAAGCGATGAAGTTCAAGGACTCTGTAGTGTCCCAGGCTCAGCAGGTGGTTGACAGCCTGCGACAGAAATACAACCGTACGCTGACAGGCGTCCACGTACGCAGGGGAGACTACCTTTATGTAGAACATCAGGGATATAAGACAGCTCCTTTGACATATCTTTTGCACGCCATGGATTACGTCACAAAACGGTTCGGTGACGTCACTTTTGTTGTCTCCTCGGATGACGTCAGATGGTGCCAGGAACAGTTTGCAAACACAAGTGACGTCATTGTGCTGTCGGCCAACTCAACGCCTGCTGTTGACATGATGACTCTTGCGTCACTGGATCACATGATCATGACGGTGGGCACGTACGGGTGGTGGGCTAGTTTTCTGAACCCCGGGGTCACCGTCTACTACCGAGACTTTGTAGATCCGGGTACACCTCTATCAGAAAGTTTCAACCCGAACGGAACGGACTTCTACTGTCCAGTGTGGATTTCTTTGTCGTGAATGACATCGTCATCGTCATCAGTAGTGTTGCTAGTGAGGGCGTCGCCAATACATCCGGGACAGCCGTGTGGTGATTTCACGTACTTAAGACACTACAATCTCATGTCATCGTTTCTTACTTTCAAATATACTAGTTTTTATAATATTTTTATCATCTATACTCTTTATATGATATTTTAAAGAACTTTCCATAACATCTACAAGTCACGATTTTACTCTGTGACATTATGTGGAATTTTAACAGTCCTTAGTCGGAGGGTATTTTTAATAGGAATATAAATATCTTTTATCTTTTCTGGTCCCTTGTGATCCTCTAAACTGTAAAGAAATCCTAGACATTACAGATTAGAATCCCTTTCTCTAATGTTTATATCACTGCTATAATATAATTTCCTTCATCGTGTATATAAACTTTAAAAACTGAAAATTCAAAATTGTGATTAAATAGGATTAGCAACCCACGTGAGGAAGAAGCATATGAAGCAAGAAGGCAAGAGTAACCGCATTCTGCAGAAATCATTGTTTTGTTCCTGTGAACATATATCACTTGACTGATTTGCATTGAAAACAAGTACCTTTGTTTACACACAGCGAGTGATAGATGCTTCTAATTAAAGACTATTGGAATAGGGAATATATCAAATCAAAGCTACAATTGGAAATGCAGGACATTACTTTACATCATCCTAAAAGTAAGAACAATATAAATAGTATGACACAAACATTTAAGCAAATAAGAATTTTCACCTTGACAAAAAATTTCCATTCATGCCTTCATGAGTGGTAATACATTTCTGGATCTCATCTTTGTTCTTCAATTTCTAAATAAAAAAAAATCTTTTTCTACTGTTTGCTGTGTTCACATATAAACCAGGTCTATGATAAATTTGAAGAACCAATGTATTCATAAACTTAAATCGCAAATATAAAATTGAAGAATACTCATAATCTCAAAGCAAATACACACACAGTACTAGCAGTCATTACTCCTACTCAAACTTCAGCTAATATAGAACGCACCAATACTATACGAATTCTTACTGTAGATTTCCATGTCCTGTCGATTCCAGTGTCAACTTACGCGAAAGGTACCAACTGATACGAGTAGATGTTATTCATAGACATCTTATTCTTTGATACACCCTTCATTGTACGTCGCAAGCAGGTCCTTAACCTTTCTGTACTTGGTTGACCTCATGTCCTCTTTATGTGAGACCACAACCCAGATTCTTGGTCCCGAATGTCTGGGCGATAAATGATGATCAGCCTTTGTCAGGTAGTGTTTAAGCCTTTAAGGTATTAATTTGCTAATTTACCTTCATCTTTTACTTTTTTGTGTTCCAGACATTGTCCTAATATAGCTGAATGATTTCCAGTTAGATCACTTAAAGTAACAGTCAGGACTTAAAGATGACTTTTTTAGGGTATGAAACAAGATTTACATTTTTTTAAAGTTAAGTCCAAGAAGTTGAACAACGAAGTCAAAATATTTTTTTTTTTTTGACGTTTGTTCACACCTTGGTTGCTCCCTGACTTCAGACAGTTGTTGTCGCGTGCATTTAATGTATTGGAGTGTGCCTGCTTCATGAGTGTACACATGAATAAAATCAGCCGATGATCTGACTTCTCATACTATCTACTATATTATAAAACATCATGAGCTCGAAGCAAAGAAAACTAATATTTATGACCTAATTCCATTGTACAGAATAAGAAAAATAAATCAAAAGAAAAAAACAGATTGATCTATTTCTGTAATACAGGGATGGCGAACCTTTTTCAGTCCGAGTGCCAATTATTTCAATTTCCAAGCAATAAAAATTGCTGCGTGCCAAGTCGGTCTACTTAATGACGCCGCTATAGAAACGAAGTGCTACAGCCAGTAACCAGTAAGTTTGCTGCGCGGAAAAAATAAAGCTGCTTAGTATAAAATTATAAATTATAAAATAATACTTATTTATTCAACGTTATTATCCTGACCTACAGATTTTGAAGTCTTGGGGCAGGTCAATCAATGCGACTTCTGCTGTTGTGAGGTAGATGATAACAGTTTGTTATCTGGGGTATACCGTGTATTCTTCAAAGTTACACACGCCGCACTTAAATCATCGGTCAAGTGATTTCTCGCATCTGAATTGATATAATTCATTGTAGAAAATAACGATTCGCATGAGTACGTAGACGAGAAAATTGTCAGAATGGATGCTGCTACTTTTGTCAGAGAATTGAAAGTTTGAGACAGGTCATTCCAGACTTGAAGAATCTCATTTTCTGCCAATATCTGAGGTTCTAATGATCCATTTAACCGTTCACCTTCAATTAATTCAAGTCGTATTCGTAAGTCAATTAATTTGTGTTTCCAAATTGCGCTGGACTGAAACTCAACAAGTTGCATTTCAAAGTCATCTAATCCCATCCAAGAAAACATGGTAAAATCCAGAGTTTCGAAATCTACTGTATCTGGATATTTTATAAATTTGAAGGTGTCCTCGAATTTGCGAAACTGTTCAAAACGCAATGAAAATTGCTCAGCAGTTGTGTTAATTATCTCTAAAAACAACCTTTTCTGAGATTCTTTGCCAGTAGTTTCATGAATTTCTAAATCATCATAAAATTTCTTCAGTTTCTGAAAATATTTTAATTCTTCCTCCTCCATGTCACGTTTGTAAATCTTCAACTTTTTCTCAAATGCTTTCAATATGTCAAATGCCTGATCGATAGATTTTCCGAAGCCTTGCAACTTTGTAATAAAAAATTGAAGGCTATTACTTATGATAATTTGAAATTTTGAAAAATCCATCAGCGTTGTCGCGTGCCGCACAAAATCGTTTCGCGTGCCACCTTGGGCACGCGTGCCATAGGTTCGCCATCCCTGTATTAAAGTATAGCTACGCTGTAGCAATTCCCATAATCGGTGCACTTTGCCCTCATGTGATGACGTGATGGTAACGGTTGTGTTGAGGTCTGTTGACACCTCCTTCGCTTGCTGACCTCAAACACCTGTTACAGCGGACAAGTCGTGCACCTGGGCGACTTTTACTTGGTTCACACATGTACGTGCGTTAGTATTAAAAAGGTAAATACAATATTGCAATCAGTTTCGCTATAAAGTGTCTAATCAATACTAATTTAAAGCCGAAAAATATTGTTGCACACTTTCATTAAATACATCTACTGTGATAAACAAGCTGTTTATTTGCTGGTATCACTGGTAACATGTTCAATGACACTATCATACTTGAATATTTTGTTTTACCAACGTGTCATAGTAAGAGGGAGCACGAGACAAAATCTGATCCCACGACCTTTAAATTGCAGCTGTTGAGGTGACAAGTGATAGTTCTGATCAGTGTAACAACGGGTGCCGCTTCTTTGTCAGAATTTGTTTGAAATATAAATAAATATCGACAGAAATACAACGTGTACACAATGTTTAAGGTTAAGCTGTCATTAAAATTCCTGTTCAGCAGCTAAAATAGTTGTTTACTCATACAAACTCAAAACACGTCCACAGTAGTAGCAGACGAGTTGATTCTGTTTCTGTCCTCACACATTGCTAGCTGCCTACACAAAGCTCTGTTTTCAAGATGCTTGGGCACTACTCAAAAGTCCTATCATTTCACAGTTTCTTTGTGTGTGTGTGAGAGAGCCTGTTTGTGAGTGAGTAAATTGAGAAAGTAAATATGTCTACTTCGGTTTGTTGGTATACTTTATGTACTTGTCTGTCTGTCTGTCTGTCTGTCTGTCTGTCTGTCTGTCTGTCTGTCTGTCTGTCTGTCTGTCTGTCTGTCTGTCTGTCTGTCTGTCTGTCTGGTGGTCCTTATCCGCCTGGGTGTATCCCCACTCAGTACGGTGAGAGTACCGCCAGAGTGGCCCAGTGACCACAGGGTATCGGCCTACGGTCAGAGTGTCTGTTTCCATACTCCAGACTTCAACCTATCCACCCTGTCTGTCTCTCTCTCTCTGTGGATGTATAATTATGTCTGTGTTCGTAGCTTGTATAGGGAATCGCGTGGACGTGTATATAGGATCGTTTTTGTCGTCTAAAAGGCGGTTTTGGGCCAGTTCTCTTTGTCGACAGGGATCTGCCATTATCCTTCTAGCAAATCAAGTTTGGTGAAAAATGTTATATTAACTAGCTTTACATATTTCTGAGTTCGGAACTGGTTCAGCGTCGAATCGAGTGATTAGATTTAACGAGCGATAGTCGACACATGTATTGTCCTCCTTCTTAACTAGTAGGACTGGTGAAGAGTATGGTGTTGATTAAGGCTCGAGGTCAAGCATGGCATCTACTTATTTCTCTATCTGTTGCTGGAGTGCAAATGGTACTGGGTATAGCTTTTGTCAAATCACTTTGTCCTCGGTCAATTAAATGTCATGTTCAATAAGCCCTAGAAATAGACCTGGACCAGTGGTGAGCATTTGCTCGTAGCGTTTAGGTAGTTTGCAATGAAGTAAAGCTATGTTATAACAACTTCCATAATAATTCAAATAATTGAAATTTAGCTTTTTTAAAATGAAGCCAGCCTCTACATGTAGGTAATCTGAGCAAGAAGTCCTCAGTAAGTCGTATTCCAGCTCTAGAAGCTTTTGCTGTCTTCTTACTGCGGGGATTATATCCAAAGTTTGTGTGTGTGTGTGACCAGTTATTTTAAACAGTGTGAAGCAGTCACAGGTGTGGAGAAGACGGGGTAACATACAGCATTTGAGTGATGTCTTGTCACGCCTCCCGGTGCACTTTGCCCTCATGTGAAGATGTGATGCTTGGTTGTATTGACATCTCGTTCGCTGGCTGACCTCAAACACCTGTTACCGCCGCCAAGTCGTGCACCTGGGCGACGCTTGCTTGGTTCACACAAGTACGCATGTTTGTTAACAAGTCAAACAAAATACCTAAATCAGTTTTGTAATAATCTAATTAATAGTCTCATTAATATTAATTAAAGGAAGAAAAAGATTAATGCGCCCTTTGATTAATTACAGGACGGTTTCTACTGTGATAAACAAGGTATATATATTTATTTGATGGTATCACTGATAAAATGCTCAATGACACTGTCGTACTTGAATGTTTTGTTCTACAATGATCTACAACAACTATCAGTGTTTGTTTTCTGCCTGCACAACATCTACTTTGAAAATCAGTACATAAACTCGTCTGTTCCGTTTCAGCGGTCGGGAAGTATTGTACAACGATGAGTCTTTTTCAATTCTGTACGACGCAGAACAATGTGTTTAATAAATTGTTAACACCAGTCCACAAACTGTTCTGGTTTCTAACATTCTGTTTGCCTTTCTTTTATCAGGAGATCTTCCTATTATTCTATTCAGCAGGTCGAGATGGTCTGGCAGGAAAGTGTTTCGTCCTAGTTGTGATGTAACTGTCAGAGCTGAGAGTGATGGGAGGAGGAAGAAAAACATAAGTAGGTTGAGAAAACACCCGAAGCCCACTCTGTGAACAGGTGTCTCGATCAGCGAGTGTAATGGATAATAACAGCACTGTGAACACGTGTGACTGTCAGAGGGTGTAAAGGATACAATCTGGGCCCACGACTTCTAGTTGCAGGTGTAGAGGTGACCAGTTTTAACCACTGTAACAATAGGCCCCCCATCCTTGTAAGCAAGTGTTAAAAATATAAATAAATATACGACAGGAAACAAGACGTGTATACAATGCCTGTAATACAGTTTTAAAGTAAAGCTGCCATAAAATCATAAAATTCCTGTTCAGCCACTCAGATGTTTGGCTATAACTAGAGACCTAAAGCATGTTCATTGTGAAAACTACAGAAGTAGGAGATGAGTTTCATTCTATGTCCCTATGTCCTCACCCATTGTTAGCTGTCTATTCGAAGCACAGTTTCCAAGATATTTGGTCACTATAGAAATGCCATAACTCATCCTGGAAACCCCTCGGGTAACCTACCGGTCCCAAGCCCGGAAGAAGGAGGAGGGCTGGGCGTGGGGCTAGCAACCCCACCCTGTAAAACAACACCTGCTACAGAAACCGCAAACACAACACAAGCACAACAAGAGCCTTAACGGGAAGATTCCTCGTCGGAAGGACCATGACGCATGTTGGCGAAAGCCCTCGGGAAGCCAGCTGGCCGACCCATCTTGTCACGGCCAAGGCAAAAACCAGGATAGGGACCTGGAACATCAGAACCCTATACGAGAGAGGGAAATCATCTCAGGTAGCACAGGAAATGAAGAACTATAATATCCAGCTCCTCGGCCTGTGCGAGACAAGGTGTAAGACCCTGACCATGACCACTCAGAAAGAGTAGCTGTACTGATGACACCAAAGGCTGTAAGAGCACTAATAGCATGGGAGCCAGTCTCCCCACAACTCATGTCAGCAAGGTTCAACTCCACAGGAAGAAAGATCACCATCATCCAGTGCTATGCACCTACCAACGCAGCTAAAGAAGAGGAAAAAAAGACTTTTACAACTCCCTACAAACACTGGTTGTTCGTACTCCAAAAAGAGACCTTAAGATCATAATGGGCGACATGAATGCCAAAGTTGGACATGACAACACAGACAAAGAACACGTAATGGGAAAGCATGGTGGACAACCGCAATGAAAATGGTGAGCTGCTCACAGACTTCTGCTTGTTCAGTGACCTTGTTGTTCGAGGCACAGTTTTTCCACACGAAACCATTCACAAGACCACCTGGACTTCACCAGATGGACATACAGAAAACCAGATCGATCACATCACCATTAATCGCCAGTTTAGAAGGAGTCTGCTGGATGTCAGAGTAAAGCGAGATGCAGATGCAGCCACAGACCACCACCTGCTTGTGGCAACCATGAAGATAAAGCTGAGGTCTGTCCACGACTCATCAGACAGACCGCACCACAAGTTCAACGTGCAGTTTCTTGGAGACCGAGGAAAGCATGAAGAGTTCAACTGCGAAGTTAAGAACAGGTTTGCGACACTGGAGGGACTCCTGGAAGAAACAGTGGCCAACCACTGGACAGGATTACAAGAGACGTGGAATAATGCCTGCACACAAGTTCTGGGGAAAAAAAGGAAAACAGCACAAGGAATGGCTGACTTTAGGGATCTGGTAAAAGATAGAGAAAAGGAAAGAGCTGAAGCAGATCAACTTATGTAGACCAGCAGGAAAAAGATGAACTCATAGTCTTTGAATTCTGGCTAGGCAGCAGGTCCAGATGGCACTCTTGCAGGGGCACTCAAGCCAGACCCAACAGCCGCAGTGGAGATGCTACATCCCCTGCTGCAGAAAATTTTGGGACAGGAGCAAGTTCCAGCAGACTGGAAGTTTGGGTACTTAGTAAAGCTACCCCCCAAAAAAGGCGACCTGACAGTGCAGAAATTGGCGTAGGATTACGCTGTTATCCATTCCAAGCAAGATGCGTACCTCAGTTATCCTGAAGAGACTTAAGAATGGACAAGAGACTGAGAACAGGCAGGCTTTTGGCAGGGTAAATCATGCACAGACCAAATCGCTACACTACGAATTATTATTGAACGGTCCATAAAATGCAGTCGCCACTCTACATAATATTTGTGGATTTTGGTAAGGTTTTTGACTCCGTAGACAGGGAAACCATCTGGAAACTGATGCAGCACTACGGATTTCCACCAAAGTTCATTGCCATCATGAAGCAGCTGAATGAGGACTCGACATGCCAGGTGATACACAAGGGTAAGCTGACTGACCCCTTTGCAGTGAGGACTGGAGTAAGGCAAGGTTGTCTGCTCTCACCAACAATCTTCCTGATCGTCATAGACTGGATCATGAGGAGAACAACCTCTAACAGCAACACAGGCGTTCAGTGGACCTTCGCCAGGCAGCTTGAGGATCTTGACTTTGCGGATGACATCAGCCTGTTGTCCCACAAATAGCAACCAGCAAACAAAGCTTACTCAGCTCTTAGAAGAATCAGCAATGACTGGCCTGACCATCAACATCAAGAAGACGGAGATAATTTGGGTCAACAACAAGCAGGAAGCCCCACTACAACTACATGGGGAATGTATTACAGTCTGGCCGTTTCACCTACCTTGGCAACATAGCAAAGATGGAGGTGCACATGAAGATGTAAGAAGCCAAATAAATAAATCCAGGCTTGCATTTGACACACTGCGACCTATCTGAAACTCCAAGGCTTTATCTCTACACACCAAGATCCGCATCTTTAATGTAAAGTCAGTCCTTCTATATGGATCTGAGACATGGCATGTAACAAACACCATCACCAACAATATTCAGACTTTCGTCAACAGATGTCTTCGACACATCCTCAACATCAGATGGCCCGAGAAGATCTCCAATACAGATCTGTGGGAGAGATACCAACCAAAAACCAGCCAGCCAAGATATCAAGAAGCGGAAGAGGGGTTGGATCGGTCACACCGTGCGAAAATTTAACAAGGTGAGCTCTGGGCTGGAACCCACAGGGTGATAAAAGGGTGTGAAGACCCAGAAAGACGTGGAGGAGATCAGTCCACAGAGAGGCAGAGACAGCTGGCATGACATGGTCCCAACTGAAAGGAACGCCCAGAACCGGGTCCGATGGCGGCGTGTGGTTGCGGCCCTATGCTCCACTGGTCGCGAATAGGAACACGAAGAAGAATATAAATGCCATAAAGTTTCCCCGTTTCTTTCTTTATTTTGTGTGTGTGTGCCTGTATGTATATGTGTGAGTGTGTGTGTAAAATGAGGAGGGAAATCTGTTGAGTAGTCCGGTGACTTTTTAATACATTTATGTGCATATATGGGGAATTGTGTGAACGTGTGTGTAAAGGATCGTTTTTGTGTGTATTTTAACTACGCGTGTGTTTGTGTGATTGGATGGTCAGTAAGTGAGAGACAGTGGTTTGTTTCCTGAACGTTAGTAGGTAGTGTTGCTCAGTGTGTTTTGCCCTACGGCGGTGATGTGACTGTTGGTGACGTCTGTTCACACGTTGCTCGCTCGCCGACGTTGACGCGTGCACTTCATGTATTAGAGCCTCCTGTGCTTGGTCCGTGTGTGTGTGTGTGAAGGGTGAGTGAGTATGTGTGTGTGTGAAGGGTGTGCGTGCGTGTGTTGTGCGTGTGTTGTGCATGATGCTGCCGTCGTTGCTGTCTCCTTGTCTCCTGTGTTATCCCCCCTGCCAGATGTGAAAACTATAAAAGGTTCAAATCTCTCCTCCTTCCAGACACTGCTTCGGCGGGACGTCCTGTCAGTGGCAGCGCTTGTAAAGACCATCTGAAGGTAAGTAGTTTAAGTCACTGTCCTACCTACATTTTTTTACTCACTCTGCTTTTGATCTAAAGGTGAATTTTTTAGTCACTCTGTTTCAACTAACTATAGATTATTTATTTTGTTCGATATGTTTGACCTATATGTAGGCTATTTTTGTCACTGCGTTTGATCTATATGAACTTTTTAGACACTCTGTGTTTGAGCTTAATGGGAGTTAGTTCAGTCGTCACTCTGTGTTTAGTCTAAAGGTAAATTATTTTTGTCACGAAGCTTCTCCCATATTGCGTTTGATTAGTTCATGGTTTATCTAGCTGGCAGGAAGCCTGTTATCTAAGAAAAACGGAATAGCTAAAAGAGGTTTAAAAGAGTTATCAACACCTGAGGCATCACGCAGCAACGAGCATCATCCCAGACTCCTTTCCCTTGTCAGAAACACCACACAGACATACACTTGGTTGCTGACACACGTTCTTTCTCTCTACAAATAACAAAACTTCCGTACATGGGCTTCACGTTGGTCAGTATTTCGGTCACCACCCCGGTCTTCAGGCTTAGTGCTTCTCTTTCCTAGTTCTTTTAATTATTTTCTGCATTTACTTTTTTCGATTGTATACTTTCCTGCTGAAGCCAGCCAAAGTACATGATGCAAAGAATTTTCCGGAATACTTAGACAGCTCTCTCCTATAACTGCATAAACTATTTTCTAACACTAGAAGTTACGAAATTCCTTCTCACATCACTCACCCAGGCTCCAGTCTCACAAGATGTAGGTCCTGAATGAAAGTAACTACTAGATTACACAATAATTCTTTATTTCAAACAAATTTTACACACAGACTTCACAGACAGTTCACTTTGATTGTCACAGATTATCCGCAACAGCTTTGAGAAAAAACATTGATACAATGGCGAGAGAAATGTGTGAGCTAATGGTTCACATGAGGAGGGATAGTGAGAGAGAGTTCACTGATACATTGATACAATGGCGAGAGAAATGTGTGAGCTAAGGGGCGTCACACACTTGACTTCGGCTAAAGGTCCGCGTGAAATGCCGAAATGAAGTGCCCCGCGCCAAAACGTCCGGCGGCGAAACGTCTGTGTACCCTTTTGATGGGGTACAATGCAGCGACTTTTGTAGATTCCAAGGTCGGCTAAGTGCGGGTGTGCAGTAGATGATAAAAACAAAACAACAAAAAAAAAAAAAAAAAAAAAAACAAACAACCCACACCAACACAAGGCTAGGTACATTAGATAACGCACCCGACGAAGGAAAGCCAGAATTTCTACAATGACTCCAATGCTACAAGGTTGTTCTCCACTTAAAGGAAGCTGCTTATCTCTACTGTCTGCTCATTCAAAAGGTTTCTGTTTTGCTGACTCTGTTGTTCTGTGGTCATAGGTGTCTTAGTGTCACGGGACGGCTCTCGTCGCTTGGACTGATTCCATCCTCTCCACCCGCGGTCTCGTAGCGGGAAAAGATACATCCAATACATATTAAGAAATGATATATTTACGAAAAAGTTCTATATTATTAGAAGTTAAACGTTAAAGTCCCAGAAGTAACCAAGACCTTCATATCTGACCTTACTTTTAGAACGGAAGATGACCTCTTGTATCAAGTTCACTCACACAACAAGCAGCCCGTACTATCCACAAGCGAATGGCGAAGCCGAACGCGCCGTTCAAACCGTGAAATCAATCCTGAAGAAGGCAGATGATCCTTATTTAGCGATTCTCACATATCGCGCTACGCCACTTCAGCAAGGTATCAGTCCAGCAGAACTGTTGTTCGGGAGAAGACTACGCACCATGGTCCCCACCATACCAGGAAAAGGAAAAAGAAAGGAAGGACTTTCATAAGAAAGACGAGATGCAGAAGTTGAAATATAAACAGAACTTCGACAGAGCACACCGTGCCAGATCAGCCGCTGAGTTGGAACCAGGTCAGCCAGTTTGGGTGAAGCCAACCCAGACACCAGGGACAATCATCAAGTCCCTGCCCAACAGGTCACATGAGGTAGAGACTCCCTACGGTCGCCAACGACGCAACCGCCGTCTCTTGATTCCCAGAGATCCCAATCCCGAGAATCCCAGACCTATCCCAAAGAATCTGTCCTCCCTTATTCCAATAAACCCAAAGTCCGAAGAGGATCCCGACCCCTG
Organism: Pomacea canaliculata; assembly: GCF_003073045.1. NCBI lineage: Eukaryota > Metazoa > Mollusca > Gastropoda > Architaenioglossa > Ampullariidae > Pomacea > Pomacea canaliculata. The sequence continues at coordinate 32,453,598 of NC_037593.1, forward strand.
GTCTGGTACACACTCAGACGATCCAGATGTTCCTGTTGCCAATCCAGAGCCATGTCCAGGAGCAGCAGCCAGGAAGGTGCCAGCGTCCAAAGTCATCGCTCCTCCAGTTCAGCCTGTCAAGACGACCAAGAGTGGTCGCACCATCAAGATCCCACAGAAACTTGACTTGTAAATGATTGACTCGAATCAAACGCACATAGACTTGAATAGGAAATTCAAGAATATTAAAAGTTGTGTTATAGAGTAAGGAAATTGCAAAATTAATAAATGCACTAACTAGGAAAGTTAGGCTTGAAGGATACAGGCTAAAATTAATGTTAATTAAGTTAGGTTGAAACATTAATGTCCATTTTAACTAAAGAAAGGGAGATGTGACATAAGGCAAGTGTTGGCCTTATTCCGAAATTGTAAGAATCCGGAAAAGGTTTTGTTCCGTTTTGGATTAAATATACTTGGGCGGGAGCCGACATGAAGCTGTCTCTTGTGCGTGGTCTGACTGGAGAGTTTATTGAATGCAACCACTCATAATACCCACAAACCAATAACACCACATGGTCAGAACTCCGAACCTTTGTGCTCTACTTGGATTTGTTATGCTTTTAGTGTTATTGTACCGATCTCTACTTTTTAGAACATCATCGCCACTTTGCTAGAAGAATTTTTCAAGATGCTCGTGATAAAAGTACCACAACAAGCATAAACCATAGTTAAGATCATCAGTCAGACAGATGGATTTAGCTTGTTCATTGCAACACACAAAGGATGCATTGAATTTTAAAGTAATCAGGAAGGTATATAAATAATACATAGTACAGTTTAGGGGCGCATTTTCGCGAGAGGTATACACCTATATGTAAATACTGTAAGGCTTGAAAGCACTATCGCAGTGGGCCAATTTGAGTCTATTCTCTCAAAGTTTTATCCACACTTAAATAAGTGTAGATTTTTTTTGTGCATCAAAAATAAGACATCTCCAAGAAATAAGCTCTGGTGTCTCTTCTGGAGCAAAAAGACCGGCTTATGGTTTAGGGGAACATGGTTCACCCCACTCTTTTAGAACCTGCGGGTTTCTCTTTCTTGTATGTCTTTCGATGTACCTCTCTGCTCTGGTTTGATGTCTGTTCGTAGGTGTGTGATGTGCATTTTGTATCTCTCTTTCTTTGTGTGTTAGTCTTTCTCTTTAAACCTTAGCAGTAGGGAAATGCGCTACACAAATACACTTCTTGTTTTATTATTATTGTTATCTGTAGGTATTATAGCATTGGTGATCGTTCTAAGATTTTAAACTTTGATTCTGTAATATTATTAGTTTTGTGTACTCGTTAAAACTACATAAGTTGTTTAAAAATGTTTTCTATACTTGAAGCGTGAGTTCAGTTAGCAAACAAATGTTAATTAGAAAAACCACGCAAGTAGCCTTCATTACGGGTAGACACTTAATACATCTTTACTTTCCTGTGGCTACAGGTCGTCAACATGTGGACAACAATGATTTTACCCCTGATACTTCTCACTGTGCTCTCTTGCCTTCATGCTCAGAACAGCGGCAGGTATGTCACGTGACCATAGCAAACTAACATATTGTATTAAACTTGTATATAATGTCAGTCTTTGGGCAAAAGTGTCTTAGATACATTTACTACATACTATCACTGGAGATCTGCGAAATCTATATTTATATACAGTAAGTCCGTAAAAAATAATAACAGTAATAGTTAAGTGCGTACTCACAATGTCATTGTTTAACACCGCTCACATTTGAGGTTGTACTCACGGCACAGTTGCTGTCAATGAAGACTGATGCCTCCTGAATCCTCAAATATGTACTTCCCATAAATCTACATAAAAAAATGTCGCTTCTTGGGAACGGGCTTCTCTCTGTACCGCCGTATCTTGGGCCAACAATATCGAATATGTTGAATTCATTCATAAAACCTTCACGGTTCGTATCTCCTCTTAGGATTAGTTGCTCCTAAAATCATTCTTAGTTTCTAGCGTCATTTACTCTTATTCTAGTTTCTTCTAGAGTAATTCCTTGGTCAGCTGCTTCTACGGTCATTTCTAAGGTCCGTTGTTGCGCTTTTTGATAAGTTATTAAACGGGATTAATAATAGGAATTTACGAAAGTGCAAAATTTTGATACAGTAGAACATCGAGGTAATGACCGTCATCGGGCTAATCAAAAATCGCGGATAATCGAAAATAATATAAAAATTTGCGAATGCTACAATAGGTGCTCTACAGTGAAAATGGGTTGCATGAGCCACGTGACATTTGAAGGGAGATAAGCCACGACAACCAGGACATTGCTTGTTCTCAGGAAGAAAGGGAAGGAGCTTTGTCCAGTAACACAGCTAGCTGTCTGTGGCAAATGTTTCAAGCATAGATGGTCTCCAACAGCAAGAACAAAGTGTTTAACAAAACAATCTTTAAATACCTCTCTGTTCATCCATGCGTTGGTCTGATTGAAGTAAAGGACAGGAAAATGGCACAACTGTGTTTTCTTAAATGTCGGTGGATTCTGAGACTTTCCGATGCATACGAGTTTCATTTTCATTTTTCAAGATCACGTGACTGTGCCGTCACGTACTCGTTGGTATTGTGTCTTGTCTTTCCAAATTTGCGTTAGTATTATTATTCGCCTAATATAAACGTTTGCGCTGCTTTTGAAAAAGGCTTTTATATTTAACAAAATTGTCGGTTGTCTTGGTGGGCCGGATCAAATGACTTCGCGAGCCAGACCTCCCCCATCTCCTGCGCTATATAAATCTTTATTATTATTGTTGTTATTATTGTCATTGTTATTGCTGTTATTATTAGCTAGCAAAGGAATTCGTTTAAGATACCTTTTTATTGCATGTGTATATAAATGATTTTACCTTGTACAATTCTTTTTTCTCAGTCAACTTGAAATTTGGTCTGAGGATACACACAGATTGCATGCATATTAGTTGGCCAGTCAGCTTATCAAGATATATCACTTTATAAAATTGAAGTTTATCACTGGTTTTGCCCCAAACTGTGATTTGTGCTGTAGGCTTAGGAATTATTGTCGGATTCAACAGCCAGTATAATATAAATTAGATTAAAAAATAAAACAAACGGAAATGTAGAAACTCTGTATATTTTAAAACCTTTGACACATTTTGTAGAATATTTTTCGGTATTTTTTTTATCTTAGATATACAACGAGAAGACAAGTTCCTACGGTTACGAAAGCATTATCAAACTTTTAAATAATAACCCCAAAACGTGTGGAATAAAAATCAATCAGCCATGTCGTTAAAAATCATATCCTAAATATAAAACGCGATTGAATTGGAATGATAGAATCAGAGAAATATATTCTCCATAAATCTTTGAGCTGGACAGATATGGTCGGTCTCATTAAATCCAAGCCGTCCGTCCGCCTGTGACCGACACATTCAATAATATTTCTTCCTATATTATGTCAACAAAAAAGGAAGAAATCCAAACATTTTGTTAGATGACTCACATTTTAATAAAATTTAATTCCTCAGCAAGGGGATAGAAAAGCATAAATTAGAAGGTTTGACTGGCTGAAGATGTAGAGGGCGCTCGGGAGTGTAGTGGTTAGAACATTCGTTTGTCATCTTCAGAGGCCTAGGTCCAAATACTGAATGTTACATGTGTTTACTTTCTCTGCTACACCTCTAATTCTCTCTTTTACACCTGTTTACATGGCTGACCATTGTGTGTGTGTGTGGGGGGGGGGATTCTCCGATGAGTCTAATTACTTCCCTTTATTGAAGTCCATAGAAGACACAGGACTAGGCATCGTGTTAATAGGGCGTGAGCTCTTATCAAACTTTTTTGTGGAAATACGATTTGATCTACCTAATTCTCTCTGAGTTTCACAACAGAGCTATATTTCAAATCGCAATAAGGTAGAAGGGGCTTTTGTCTCTTTATTTCTAACTTTAATTTTACATTTGATTGATCCTTCCAGTTTTCATTAAATATTTTAAATTTCGACTTAAGTGATAAGAACCTTTTACAAAACCTTCAGTTTCTGAGGGACTTTGAAACTAGTGGAACTTTACAGTCTCATAAAGCTCCGAAAAAAAACTGACTCTCGCATCCATACAGTGCAACGTGTGAGTGAGGTTTTTATAATCGTTTGTATTTACAAGAAGACTGGTTTAATCCAAACTAAAATGGAAAGATATTAAATGTGGAAAGTACTTAAAAAATGATAGTCAAAACATCTATAAGCAACACGTGCATGTATTTTTACGTATTTCAAATAGAGGCACAAACACAAACACACTTAGATACACAAATGCAGACTTGAAATTAAAGAATACATATTTTTTATAAATATATTTTCTATTTTTTTAGATTATTTGTTAAGATGTTTACCACCTCGGACTGGCAAGCACAGACAGACACATAGTCTGTCAGTCTCATAGATGCTAACAGTCTTGCAGACTGGATGATAACATTCTCACAGACACTTTAATAACAGCCTCGCAGAAGTACACAATAATGTAGTTTTCTTGCAGCGCCCCCTCACAACAAGTCCAGCTACAATCCAATGGCATGGACTACGCGCTGTTTGGCTACAACAGTCTCAAGGGATGCCCTTTGACACTAGGATATGACCGGGGCTTTACTTTTCCCATCTTTTCTGCACAAAGTCACGTGACGGGAGACAATGGCGGGCCACGTGGCGTGGTTCAGACCCAGGATGTGTCATGTGACACGTCGTTTACGTCGACGGTGGTAGAGACGCCGTACGACCTGACCACGCTGCTGACTGGCACCGCGCGACTCGGTGCTGATAAGTGGGGGCCTCCCTTCTCGGCCAGCCAACACTTTCTAAAGTTCTCAGCGGAACTGAAACAAAATGTGCTGGTCTTTTCTACCGCTGTGTGCAGTATCTATCACGTGAAGCTGTTACTCTGGCAACCGCCGTCTTTTCATTCATCGTTCGTGGACTGGATCATTAAGCTCAACAACACTGATGACGAGGACATGTACCTGAAGTTCCTTGACACCTACGGCACACACTTCGTGTCACGGGCCCGCTTTGGGGCCTCGATAACAGTCGTGCACAAGATGGAGGATAAGGTTTATCGGCGCCTCAAGGAGGGTCACGTGACGTCAGCTGCTAGCTATGTGGCTGCTGCGCTATTTGGACAACCCCAGACCTTGACCTCTGATCAGCAAAAGGCAGCAAACGAGTTTCGAAATGAAGTGGAGACAACAACGATTGTTGTAGGTGTTCCTCTGTCTTATGCAGGTAACAGTCTGACTTGGTTCACAGCAGCGAAAGATCAACCCTCCGTCATCCACTATGACCTGACCTCTGTGGAGGTTCTCTTCTCAGACACCCTCATGGGTAACTCGAGTCTCATTGGCAGTTATGGTATTGACCACGTCAGGATCACGAACAACATCCTGGCTGTCAAGGCAAAGTACTGTTGGACTCTAAAGAGACAAGACCTGACAGGTGAGTGTCAAGGTAGTTCAGGTAAGACCCTGCTTTCCACAAAGTTGATGGGGAAGTCGGAAGACAGAGCCGCTGAGTCCGCTGACCAGTGTGTTGAGGGATGCTATCAGCTTCCGGGCTGCGTGGCTGCGAGTTTTTGTCCTGAGTGTAGACAGACAAACCTCAGCAACAACTGTCACGTGTTCAGTGCTGGCGACATACAGAGAGCAGTGAGCGACCCCAGGTGGCAGACGACCATTTTAGTTGACAAAGTGGAGACATTTGTAAAACTACAAAACACCACGGTGGTTGTTAGTTCTAGTTCTCAGTCTAACATCTCTACTGTCACCTCCGCACAGGACTGCTTGCCATCTTGTATTGAAGATGCCACGTGCTTGGCCTTCACCTTGACTGACACTTCCGGGTCCTTAATTACATGCACGCGCCACACAGACATACTTCTGTCTTTGACACAGAGAACAGGTGTCGCTGTGTACTTCCTCTCCCCGCTGGTAAAAAAAATTCTCAGAAGTGGACAGACGAGAGGCCTTGCTCCCTCCTCCATGTACAACGACTGGAACAACGCAGCCTGTGTCATCGACGACGAGTGTCGTCGGGAAAACTCGATGTGCTTTATGAACAGGTGTCGCTGTCGTCCAGGGTTCTTCTCAACACTTGACTACACGTGCTCTGCCAGTGAGTATTAAGCTGTTCGGACAGTCTAGTACATTATAACTCGATGTTTTCTTACAACACTCACACAATTTGTTTTTCTTTTGTCGTTTATACTTGAGTTTTTACTTATAAAAAAATTTGGTTTTTTCCTATTAATGATTCAAAAAGAACTGCTTAACACAGCGAGGTAGGTTAGAGGTCAGAAATGTGACCTCACGCCATAAGAAGAAAATGTCCATGTCAGACGTTTTAACCAACGCACATTAAGGGAGGCCACATGTTAGAAGTTTGAGCCAAGTTTTGAAAGTTTGTCTTGAGCCTTGACATCTAACTCATTGCGTTAGCGTAATGTTTACACAAGACAAAAAACCTTTCAGGTTAAGGAAAATGTTTTGACTATTCTCGTACTTGGTTCAAACTTCTTGGAGTTCAGTTTAAAAAAAAATAAACCCTGTTTACTACTCATAAACAAGTTTTATTGTAAGTCTTGACTGTTACTTTTGTTATCTAACTGGAAACCATTCATATACATTAGTTGAATATCTGGGATACAAAAGTGTGAAAATTGTTAAAAAGCAAGTTCACATCCTATACATGTATATATACACATACATATACATATACATATACACATACATATACATATACATATACACATCCTAAAGCAGCACTACCTGAAAAAGGGTTGATCATCATTTAACACTCAGACATTCGTGACCAAGAATCTGGGTTCTGGTCTTCTATACAGAGGAAATAAACTCAACCAAGTCTGGAAGCCTACACAAAGGTTAAGGACCTGCTTGCGACGTCCTCAATATTTTTGTCCCTGAAGAATCTTGTGGTCTGCATTATCCAAGCATTGTAAAAAAAACTCAGTGAGTCGTGTTACTCAGTAATAACTATCAAGGAGACTTCTGTCACACAACAGTCGTCCGTTAAATGTGACCACACAGTTGTCTGGACTGCTTGACATCTTCTACTATAACATTATGTTTAAAAAAAACTCTGTCATACCCCTTTCTGTCACTGAACAGAATCTGGCTCATCAATACCGCCATTAGCCTTGCTACGAAGAACCCACTCTGTAGTTTTTCATACCTCCTATCAGGCTGTGTAGCACAAGATGTGCACTTGGTAGATATTTTTTAAGCCTAAGAATTTATGGCTACGCTTCTGAGATGGACACGTCACCATCTTTTCTGTAACGAAGCCATTGAGATTTTCCTAGAGCAGACCCTGGGATGAGGCCGCAGCTGTAGAACACATGGAAAAACTGAAAACTATAACAAAACTAACGTGTACTGGACATAGCATTCCAGTAGTGACAACTGGTACCAGCAGTGTAGGTCATAACCTGGCGCTAATCCAATGTTGAATAAATTAACAATTAAGAGTCCAGAAGACAATAAAGAAAAAGGAATTTGTGTATTTTGTTATCATAGAAAGATGTATATTTAAGTACTGCTCACAATATCAGGTCTGAAAAAAGCTGCCAAACATAGTTTTATTTCAAGAGGTTGTTGTGTGTGTGTGTATATATATATAAGTAATTACTAACTACAGTGATGTGTATCAGCTTGTAGCCTAGCTGACCTGCACACCACCTTCACGGAGTACCCTGACAGCGGAATAAGGGGACACAGTATCGTGACACGGGATGGAGTCAGTTTGCAGACGTGCAGCAACCTGTGTGTCGGCAACAGAGTTTGTCAGTCCTTCGATTTCAAAGGTGTGTCTGACTATGTACTGGTCATAGTCCTAACAAACTGACCATTGTGTCACGTGATGAGACTAGTTCACTCTCTTGATTTCTCTGTCCACCCCCAACCACTTGAATTGTAGTTTTAGACTTACGTTTGGGGGTTAGTTTCTTTTAACTAATGGTTATATTTGTACAGTTTTGATTACATTTTCTATCAGTCATTCATTAATTTACAACTTAGTGATCAATGGTTATTTTGTATTGCATACTTGCAAACAAATTATATAGCTTTTTGCAGAGAGAAGCACGCCAATATTTTCCAATATAATAAAGAGTATAATCGTCCAACACAAAACTAGATGCTCTGTGGTGTCTTTGGCTCATTACTAACTTACTTCCTGTTTGTTTACTACTATCTACTGATATGATGCTAAGTACTGACCGTATTTCTCTTCACGTGTTAGTCACAGGAGGGCGCTGTCAGCTTCATGAGGTCACCTCGCTCCAGGCTCAATCAGAGTGGTATCCTCAGAGCAGTCGAGGCTGGACCCACTACCAGAGAACCTGCCTGCAGTTTCCCACCTTATACCCTGGACCTCAGTGGTACAACTCACCCTGCAACATCAACGCGGTTTGCCCTGAACCCAACAGTCAGTGTGTGTCGGGTAGATGTGTGTGCAGATCTCACTTCTTTTTATCAGAAAGTACTGCCGCCTGTTACGCTGGTAAGTTACATGCCACTGACATTATTTTCACATTAACTGATCAGCTTATATTTAAATATAATTTTTAAAAAATAAATATGGTCTAAGTGTATTGGAGTAGCTTCAATACCTCACTGTTAGTGAAAACACTTGCATATATTATGAATATTGCTTTAGCTTTATATCCGCCGATCAGATTATGTCATACAAAGCTTGAAGGAAAGAGGAGTTTACAGATCTCAACAACTGATGCAGCTGAGTGGTGGTTGTGGAATGGTGTAAGTAGTGAACTTTCTCCCCCAAACTCAACTAGATACAGGAAGACAGCCGGCAGATACCTTTATCAAAGAGTCCGCTTTGCCCTCAAAAACTCCTCAGAGAGCTAAACTTCTATACCCCTCACAGAGTTAGACTTATATACCCTTTACGGAGCTAAACTGTTTGCAATGCTCATATAGACCTCCTTCAATGAGAACCCTAATCTTAACTGATCAATCACCGCCGAGGACCTTTTGTTCGCGTCAGTGTGCATCTCCCACTTAAATGTAATTCATTGACAGAGTACCAGCTACCCTCTACACTGACATCACAAATACAGTTTATGTTGTCAAGAACTATCCTTGTTAGAAAGTTGGTTTAACAAAGCAGCATAGTCTTCTGTGTAACACTGAGGATAGCACTTGAAGATAATAATGTTGAAAGTGCAGTTTTTATTGTATCAACATGTAGCCCAGTCCCTGTAATGTCAGTTAAACAGTAAGGATTGTACAGGTCTGTAAGCGGTGTGTTTACTGCAGTCTTAGTTAACTGTAATGTAATGAGTAGATATGTTGATTCAATTGATGCTTTAATGAACAAGCATTTGTTTGATAGAGTCATGTCGAGACTGGCAGACAACAGGAGGCAGGTCAGGTGTCTACTCCATTCAACTGGCAGAAAACAGTAACCAAATGAGAGTCTGGTGTGACATGGACTCTGGTGATGGAGGGTGGCTGGTATGTCTCTTTATGATTGTGTAATGTGCTTATGTTTGTTAGTGAGTTAAGCATATGCTTACATCCGTCGGTTTGTGACACAGTAAGGTCATGGACGTGTATTGATGGACTGATGTCTTTATGCCGAGACTCACTCTTGGCCTCTTGCGAAGTGATCCGCTGCTAGTCTCGGCGAGCCGCAACAAAAAAATGTGACTAAACTGGAAGCTATGTCGTCTAATGCCTCGTTTTAGCAGTTAACTGGAAAAAATCGTCTCCAGCAGTCCAGGGATACTAATTCGTGGTAAGGCATAACGAATTGTGGCTAATCCTGAGACAGTGAGATATAGAACAGGTAGTAAATGTTAATGCGGACTTAAAGTCTTTATGTGCTTAGTAACTAAGTTAATAGTCAAAACAGAGCCAGTAAGTATTGTATAACATTATAATATGTTAATGGTCTTAACACAATCAGTGAGTACCGTATAATATTAATGTTAATTATCTTAGCACAATCCTTTAACACTTTTACAAACTTGATTACGAGGCAATAGCTCTCTTAATTTCAGATGTTCGATGAGAAGTGTTTGATGATGTGAGTTCACATGGTTCCAAGGTAACGACCTTGTCTGTCCCGGTCAGGTGTTCCAGCGACGTAGAGACGGTTCTGTTAGCTTCTACAGGAACTGGACGCAATATGAAAACGGCTTTGGTGACATCACCGGGGAGTTCTGGCTGGGCAAGATTTCATTTTAGTATTCCTCTCACTATCTTGCTCGTTTTTCCTCCTGAAATAAAAATAAAAAGTCTGTGGGATTATAAACCAATGAAAGGGTTTATGTCATCTATTGTTTTAGAAATATACATATTGCATTTTGTTTAAAGGTTTGTGTATGTCCTTCATCAAAAAATAATAATACTAAAAAGAATAAGGACGAGAAGACAAAAAAAAAAAGTTAGAAGAGGAACAAGGAAAAAAACGGGAAAAGAGGACGACGAAAAATAAAGCAACATAAACTAGTATTCAAATTTGCTAACATTAAGTACGCTTGAGTATCCTTCTTACTCAACTTGAGTAAGAAGATTTCTCACTACATCGACAGATTGTCATTTATAACAATTGATTTTAAAAGTAGTAGATTTCCAGTAGAAGATAAAATTTTCAGTGTTAAAAAATAACAAGGACACAGGAAAAAGCAATCGCAAATTGCTCCAACCATCGCAGATACGTTGCACAGAAAAAAAAAGAGATTCACCGTAGTATCATCAGTCTTCGTGTCTTGTTGATAAGATTTATTACAATTAATTTTAAGGGAGAACAAAAAATAGTATTTTAAGAAATGATAGGTTTATTTAGTAGGAAAGTGCTTCCAGCTTGCGACGATTTCGTACTATGGGAGGGTACCTGATGGCGGGTGTCACATACATGGAGTTTTCCGAGACAAGATCTGAACCCTAAGCCACTCACTTCAATAGTTTTAAGCGAGTGTTTTAGCCACTACACTCCCGGGCACCCCCTTAGAGAATATTATTATAGCCCCCCCCCCCCCAACCAAAAAAAAAATCCGTAGTTAAGTTTTTCTAAAAGTGGTTGTTTTTAATATATCATCTTTTAAAGATATGTATATATATAGCTCTGCAAAAGAAATGAGGAACCGGATAATCTGTCCTGTTTTAGTCTAATTATGGCAGACAGTGTTTACCATGTTTATCACTTATTGACGTTTCCATTTTTTCCTTAGGGTTATCGAACCTGTACTTGCTAACCAAAGGGAGACAACAGCAACTCCATGTTGAGATCGAAGAGAAGATTGGAGGACGTCGCTACGCTGAGTACTCGTCATTCAGAGTGGAGGGTCCTGAGACAAACTACAGACTGCACGTGTCTGGCTACTCGGGTAATGCAGGTACGTGTGCAGACAATTAGTAAAAAGCGTGACTGTTTGGATGGTTGACTGTCACTAAGCTCGAAATAGAAAATATCGCTGCTTGTTCCAGGGCTGACACAGATACCCCGTGTAGCAACTCTCATCTCCACCTCATTGCCTCTAGCGGCTCACACAGCCATCACGTGCACTCAACTCACGAAGGAAAACCTCGCGTCTCTACAATGAAGAGTCTCTAAACTTTTCCCAGGGAGATTCGTGGAAGCTGATTTTTCTCTCTCAATTTTACGTATATCCGCTTTGCATTATAACTCATTTCATGAGTTCCATCACCCCACTAGAACTCGATGTTCACCTGTGTTGACCTTGACTCGTAGACACGTGGTTGCTGCTCTCTCCAGTCGTAAACACTTGTTCAGACTCACACTACCACCGACCACTCTAGCTGTCATTCCTATAGCAATAGCACTTGTCACACCAACGATGGAGTTGCTGACTATGTATGCCACTCTCCTGTAGTAACTACTCTGAGGAGGCTTCAAGCTGACGGTCCATAGTTACTTGTTTGTGAAGTTTTGTGTTATAAATACTCGATTATTTTACATTTGAATGTTTGCACGGAAACTGCTGAGAACGATTCCTCTCTATCATCCTGTGTTGAGCAGCTCCGTGTCCTCTGGGTGACGACCTTCACTAGCTGTGATTTGTGTGTGTGTGTGTGTGTGATGCATGTGCGCGAGAGTACATCAATACCATGAATGCATTAATGTCGTTGGACAGTCGTTTCATTTTGTAATAATATATTCAAGGTCCAGCAATGCTGTCACTTAAAGTTCTGCTTTAAAAGAATCTAATACACACATGTGCCCAATCTTTGAAAGGATAAAAGTAGAGATGTTTATTGATAAACAATTATGTGTACACAATCGACTGTTTTCACATGCGAGCAGTTTTTAATCTGTTTGCATGCCTTTCTGTTTATCATTGGCAAAGAAAAACGATGTTTCCACCACAAATCAGGGTCTTGGTTGCGCTGCTATTTTCCTGGTCGTCTATTGAATAAGTGGATTTTTTCGAACATGTGACATTTTATTTCGATGATGTCACAACAAAAGATATTAACAGTTGAGGAGGGAGATCATTAAGCGAATGCACGTACTATACCTACATCAACTATAAATAGGATGCCTTTACATCGTCGAATGATTTTGACGATGACAAGGCAAATCAGTAAGAGACTTCATGTGTATCGGTCAACCTCCGTTGTCAAAGTCCATGTCACACCAGATTCTTTGGATCTCGTTGTTGTGGGTAAATCAAATAAATCAAACGCCAGACTTTGCCCCCTACATTGATGCGAACCGTAGGGAAGGAGAAGCGGAAGTTGGGGTTAAGCCATTCACCTGCTTTTACCGAGACACTTGAGCGTAGAGAGGGTGGAAAAGATCACTGCTGTGTTGTAGATTGCCGCAAGAGTAAACTTTTAAAAGACAGGAAAAAAAAAAATAACACGATCTGCTTTCCAGATGGTAAATGCCTAAAAACTCGAGAAACGAAAATTGTGGTTACGTTGTATGTGGTACGAAGAGAGAACTTCATGTTGACAGAAGACTCAACAAAAATGCACCGACATTTTGTATTATGATTTTCACAGACGTGACATGTGTTTACTCAGCCACATTCCAATATTACACCGTGGGAATAAAAGTGAGACACACGTGTCACTGCGAAAGGCAAAACAACTGCCTACAGTGTCCGCTCGAACTTTTTTTGCCAGGCTTCAAGACAAGTTATATATCCTATATATATATAGAGAGAGAGAGAGTGAAAGAACTTTTTTATTTCAATGGGTTTTTTTTTCTCCGTGTTAATGAAGCTGAAATCGTGAAATCCATAGAAGCCCAAAGTGCAAGACTACCACAAACCAAGCAACACATATAGACTCACCCCGACTTCCGACTAGCGCTCCGCAGTAAGAAACCTGCTAAAAACTCATTTGCATGTTGCCATAGATCACCGAGCTTGACAAAATACCCTTATTCTTTTGTGAAGCTTACTAACCTTTTATCTGTTATAATTTTATGCTGTATTTAATGTTAGTATACAGTTTGTATTGTAAAGTACTTGACATTATGTCTACTTAATGTATTTAAAATCAAAATTAGGCAAATTGGGTTCTAAGTAACGCTTAATCACGAATACCTTAGTCTTGAAAACAGAATAGTATATAAAAAAAAACAAACTATTTTTGCACGTGTTTGTCGTGACCTAAAAATAAGATTTTTTTTTTTTGCCTTTTTTTTCGCAAAAAGAAGCAAATTCATTCTCAAGAGTTTTAATTTTTTTTAACATTTGCAGCACGCAGTACTTGCTAATAAGAGCAGCTTCTCTCAATATGTATTCTAGATGCTCATGTAGGGCTGTCTTGAGATGACTATGGTATATTCTAAATGCTCGCTGTACGGCTGTCTCGAGGGGCTATAGTTTATTTTAAATTGAACTAGAGTCGCTTTCTCTTGAGCTGTCATGCGTAGTGTTTGACTCTGCAATGATTACCAACATGGAGATAATATGTTCAAAAATTGTTTGGTTTTGTTTCTTATTCAAGATAACTGCAGTTCCTGTGTGTGTATGTGTGTGCGCGTGTGTGTGTGTCTTTGCAGGTGACAGCATGGCGTTACATAACGGAGAGAGTTTTTCAACTTATGACCGAGAAAACGACAAGGATGCGAGAAGAAACTGTGCCTCTACGTTTTATGCTGCCTGGTGGTACAAGGCTTGTTACAACGCTAACCTTAACGGCCAGTACAATGGGGGTGAAGACGGAGTCGGGTGGTATCACGCGTACAATGATTGGAGAAGCTTCGCATTCGCTGAGATGAAACTGAGACCAGCCTAGCATCTCCTTGTCTCCTGTGGTCTCACTGTTCTGACGGTCAGTCTGCTGTACACAAGTTTCACTGACGAGGTCAGCTCTGTGCAGACTTCTCTTGTCATAAGTGTATTGTAGACTCAGTGTAACCTGTAAACATTGATTGTTTATTCTGATGATGATGCTACATTTTTACTAATCTTAAAATAATTTTCCTTGGATAAATCAATAGGCTTAAAATGTAAAAAAAAAACAATAATTAATTAAATAATTGTTGTTGCTGCTGTTTAGTCCTTATTACTCCTCGAAGAGCATAGGGCCGCAAATGATTGATTAATACAAAATATTTATTGCATGTAGGTCTCAGAAGACATAATTGATTTTGCTTGTATGGTATTTTGATAGTGTTAAACGACAATGATGGACAAAAACAAAAGAACAAAGAAGGAACCATAAAATTAAATTTAGCTTGAAAGTTTGCAGGTAAGCAATGAAACAGAGCACTGCAAGCTATAGAAATTCGTGACTTTTTTAGATTAACAAAATTCTATTTTGAATCTTGTATTTGTTATCTCTTTGTCTTGATTATCAAAAGTCACAAAAGTGTTTCATTCAACAATTGCGATTTTACACTAAAATAATGGACTATCACACATTTAGTTCTCAGACAGACAACGGGAAATTAAGTTTATGACTTTAAGAATAAGTGCAAGTTTTTGTAACTTTAAAGAAGTAGTGTGAATGAAAGGATCACCTCTCAAAATAAACTGATAAACTGGGTGTCCAGTCACTTAATCCCCAGACACTTCATACCAGACACTTAAACCCCGATAAACTGGTATGTTATATTACCAGACCTTAAAGTCAGAAAAATTGCCAAATTATGGTAAGTGCATGATGCATTCTGTAATAAGTTTTTTTATGTTTTGTTTTTTCTATTTCCTTTCAATTAAATATTTTATGCTTGTCTTGAGCAAACTATACAAAGTGAACAGCCTTTTCATGAAATAAAATGTTCATAGAATGAGATATGTCTTTATTCGACTGTTGTTGCTATTATATAACAAAAGACTCACACAGTCGACGGAAAAAACACACAACAGTTAAGAATATTAAAATCCAAACAGCAATTTCTTCATATCTTCGAGACTCCGTCAGATCAGGCTCAAAACAAACACACAGTCCGCTCGCATCCACGTCTATGTTATATTCCACCCAGTCGCTACATCTCTTGTCTGTCTCTCTCTATCTTCATCCCGGAGTCTCCTTATACATTTCAAACTCAATGACAATGACAACGATGACAATAATCAACTGTATTTGTCCCAGTGGGTAATTTAAACATGGGAAGATGATCTATTTACAATAAGTTAAAAATAAAGTAGAAGAAGCTCACTGCAAGGTACAGCGTTACGGTGCACTGGGAAAGGGAGCCAAAGTATATATATACTACAAAACAAACAACAACTTGCATCAAGAATAATCATGTTTGCATCTACAACATCACACACACACCACTGACATTTCAAGTGTCTGTTACTTTTACATGTTGGCAGGGAATAGCGTTTACCTGAGTTTAGTAATACAAATTCTCTCGTTAGTAAATGTTCAGGTATAGACAAAATGCATGAAGCTTTCCTGTTTGTTGATCACAAAAAGAAGCTAAATCCCTCTGTACTACACCAATTATTAGAACAGATGTGGACAATACATGGACAGAGAGATTTCGAAACCAGATACAAACGAAAAAGACTCTCGATAAACGACTGTACAAACGGCCTAAGATTGCTTGACTAACTGGAAAAACTATTTAGCTCACGGAGAAGGTACAGTATTTGTTGGCCACGTTTAACAATGTGCTTGGTGTTTAAAGTCCATTTGAGCTGGCAATCAAAAATAGTTCCCAGGAGTTAAAGAGTTAACATTTTCATCAATTCTACCGTGCACCACACTGGGAGCAACAAAATCATCTTTGACTCTCCTAAAGTCTATATTTATTTCTTTTGTTTTGTCTACATTTAACTCCAGAAAGTCCCCTTCGCATCACTGTACAAAATTTGTTAAGGCATTGCCGCGACCTTTCCTTTGTTCCCTCAAAAGAGTTAGCAATGCAGTATCATCAGAAAACTTAATGAGGAAGCTGTTCTCTGGACTTCTGCAACTGTCAGTGTACACGGCAGGGGTGATAGACAACAGCCTTGTGGGGACCCAGTGCTTGTAACAGCATCAGAATATTACTATTTACATACACCCTCTGTTATCTGCAAGTCAAAACATCCGCTATCCACTGAACCAGTTGATATGGAAGATCAAAATCAGAAATCAGTCTCAGAGCCAGAAAGTATATGGTTTCACTGTATTGAATGCAGAACTAAAATCAGTGAAGAGTAGTCTTGGGCTTATCCAAATGTTTGTACAGTGTGTTCAGAATGAACAACTTGGCATCGAGAGAGTTGAAAGAGATGTTGAAACACTCCTCCCAACATCACAGCACAGTAGTGCCAGACACACGCACAGATCCCATCAGCCCCTGCCACTTGACCCGCCATCACACAGATGTGAGAAATAACTAGGTCAATGTCGGAGACAAGTGACTGTCTGAGTTCCCTAGCTTTATCGGAAAAATCATGGTTCTTAAAACGTGCACAGAAGTTATTAAAAACATTTGGCAAGTCTTGATCGCTCACACCATTGAGTTTGACTGATTTCCTAGTGCGGTCCGTCTTGTGATTAACAGATGCCATAGAGGTGACCTCCTGCCAGGCATGCAAAAGGTCACCGGCACAGTCACGTGACTCTATCTTGTCTTTATTCTCTCTTTTAGTTCATTTGATTGCCTCCCTTACCTCTCTGTCCGCAGATCTTTTAGCAAAGGCATCACTTTGTACTAAATACGGGTTTTCTTATTCAGTGCATGTTTCAAGCTCCTGGTTACCCACGCTTTGTTGTTTGCAAATATGAGAATGGTTTTACTAGGTATTACAGAATCAACACAGAAAGAAATGTAAGAGGAAACAACATCTGTCAGTTCATCAAGGCAATAACATGCGTTACAGAAAACATCCCACTCTGTACAATCAAAACAACCTCGCAAACATTCAACACTTTCATTCGTCCAATGATTCGCCGACTTAACAACAGGCTTCATACGTTCATGCACAGGCCTCCACCCGGGAGCCAGAAATACACTGTGGTGGTAGGAAGTCTCAACAGATGGCAGAGGTCTGGCTTTGCATGCTGCAGGGATGGTGCCATAACATCAATTCAGTTTGGTGTGTGTCTGGGTTGTTGGTCAGGTCACATACTGGTCAGACGCTTTTAAAATCTTAGGTCACAGCTGTTGAAGTGGCCGAGAATAAATTAAGATGCATCTGGTGACACGGAGACTATAGTCTGTTTGTCACATCTGCGATTACCCACCTGGCAGACGCAGCATTTGCTGTAGCGTGAATGTACACAACTGTAAAGAACAGTTGCGGAAATTCCCCAGGAAGGTAGAAGGGGCAAAGGGAGACTGACAACAGTTGGATATCAGGTGTGCAGCTTGTTTCACGCACTTTAGCAATTTTACTGTACCTTTTGTTGAAATACAAACAGACACCCTCCGCTGGATATACCGGTGATGGTTGCTGAGCGGTCGCAGCGATATGGAAGACCAAATCTAGAAATAAACAGCTCGTCGCCTTCATTATCTTTTAGCCACGTTTGGGTGCAAGCATATAGACAGCTCTCACGATCCTCCTTCATACACAGGACATGCGCCTCCAACTCATCCACCTTGTTGGGCCCTGACTGCTTGCTGCGAGCATCACAGACGTAATGGTAGCAGTCGCTGCTTCTTATTCAGTCCATATCTCGGCAGTTTGCGCTGTGTGCCTCCTCTCCTTCCTCTCTTCCTGTTAGACCACTCCATTGCAGTCATTTCTTGTGGAGTGTTCAAAGAGATGAGGGGATGGTCGGAAGAGATCTCAAGGAGAGTAGAAACTCTCCCATAGATGCAAAAAAATAACGGAATTCTTTGTTTAGTTAAATATGCAGACATGGCTCTGATTGGTCACCTGAGAGATGAGAAATCTTTGGCCCACTATACCACACAAGTGCAGGCCCTTTGCGAGTGGTTCCAAAGCAGCTACTTAGAACTAAATGTTGGAAAAACGAAAGAACTAGTTATAGATCAGAGGAAAGGAAAAGCAATGTCCATTCCATTAGTAATCGGAAATGAAGTGGTTGAAAGGGTGACAACATTCAAATATCTTGGAACAGTAATAGACGATAGTTTGAATTTCACTGAACATGTAGGGACAGTGCATAAGAAGGCACAACAACGGTTGTATCTGATCAGGAAGCTTCGTAGTTTTAATGTAAGCGAACACATCTTGGTAGATGTCTATCGTGCGCTGGTAGAAAGCATAATGACATTCAATATTGTGTCTTGGTATGGCCAGACAAGCGTGACAAACAAGAACAAACTGAGGCGCGTCATAAACACAGCCAGCAAAATCGTAGGCTCACAACAGCTAACCCTTTCCCACCTGTACGATTCAGCCCTTGTCCGGAAAGCAACACAAATCATGCTTGACCCCACCCATCCACTCTACCCCCGCTTCGAGCCTATGCCCTCAGGACGGAGATTGAGGGTCCCTCTTGCGAAAAAGAACGTTTATAGAAGGTCATTCATTCCATCGGCCATCTCTGCTCTCAACAAACAAAAAACTATAAGCGACTAGTAGACCGAACCTGACGTAATACCATCTCTGTTATCACTGTTATTATGTAGTCATGGAAACTGGTGTATTGTCCTTTTGATGCGGGCGTGTGTGTGTGGGTGTGTGTGTGCTCACTTCTGTCATTGCTGATGTTATTGTTGATGTTTTTGATTTTCTCTCTGACTGCTTGCATGCTGGAAGACACATCTCCTTTGCTGGACAATAAAGTTATCTTATCTTAGACAGAGCGGCCGCCATCTTGTTGTTGTCCTGACGCCAGTACAGCACAAATCCAAAGGCAGACACTATAGTCTTCACCACAAATCCCGAATTCGTGAACTTTCCCAGAAGTCACATCCACTTCTGTGCATGAAATGAATAGCGAAACTAAAAAACTACACACACCAGATAAAAAAAGTAATAATGAGCACATGGTCTCCCGTCGCTGCACGTGCGTAAGCGCCCTTGACTTTTCCTGCTGAACGTTCTCGAAAAAACTCTTTCCTACATTCTACTCACCGCCATTTGACCTCACTCACCACTCTGCTAGGCGTAAGTTTAGGTGTGCACCTATAAATCTTTCTAGCTCTGCCACCTTCTCTGAGGAAAAACATGCGATGCGGATGCATATAAGGCGCCAAGAGGAATTAATTGTCTCTAATTTTTTCCCTATAGCTATACAATTCATTTATACTTATATAATGCATTCTTTATTTATACAATTCAATTGTATGACTACAGTATGCGTGCAAGCTGTGTAAATATTATTTATGTATAGGTATGTTAGTGCTAAGTATAATGCGCTCACAGCATCGAGTCTCTCTATATATGCTAAATGCATATATTTTTATCACAACCAAGATTCATTTAAAAGGTATAATTAAAAAAAAAGCTCACATACACAATCAGGACCATGTTCGTATTGCAACAGAGGATATATCTATATAGTGTTTTGAAATCTACGACATAATATCTTTAAATTATAAAATGTTTTTCTGTGTTAGGCGCGTTTCGCCTTTAGTCAGCGAGTGTCGCCTGTAGTCAGAGATGTGAAGCATGTGTCACTGCTGAAGTAGCAAAACTCTCTGCTAGAGTAGACTCAGCGAGTGTCGCTGATTATTGTGTTTCCAGCGTGTGTTGCTTATTTGCCAGTGTGTTTACAAGTTAAAACCAATACAAAAGAGACTGAGGCGAGAACAAACAGGGTTTCGCCAGGACAGTTCATGAACTGACCACATTGCCACTCTCCGTATCATCAGTGAGCTGTCTATTGAGTGGCAGTCCTCCCTCAATATAACTTTTGTGAACCTTGAGAAGGCATTCGACAGGGTAGACAGGTACGTCATCTGGTGGCTGATGATCGACTACGGCATTCCACCTAAGCTCATAAACATCATTCAAGGGTTGTATGAAGACTCGTTCTGCCAAGTTATTCACAACAGCAAACTCACTAAACCTTTCGCAATGAAGACCGGTGTAAGACAGCGTTGAATATTATCAATAACAATCTTCCTGATGGTCCTAGATTGGATTATACGCAAGACAACCCAAAACAACGACACCGGTGTCCAGTGGACTTTCACCAAACAGCTAGAGGACCTGGACTTTGTAGATGACATCGGTCTTCTATCTCATCGGTAGCAGCATGCACAAACCAAACTGAGTAAGCTATCAGAGGAAGCAGAGAAGACTAGCTTAAAGGTCAACAGAAAGAAGACCAAAGTGATGAGAATCAACAACAAGCAGGAACTCCCAATCCAACTTCAAGGGGAGAACATCCTGGAAACAGACTGCTTCCCGTATCTGGGGAGCATTGCCAACAAGGACGGTGGAGCGGACGATGACATCAAAAGCAACAAGGCCGGGCATGCTTTCAACAACCTAAGCCCCATCTGGAGCTCCTAGCATTATCCTTCCGCAGTAAGACCCGCATCTTCAACACCAATGTCAAGGCTGTACTGTACTACTGTTGTATGATTCTGAAACCTGGAGAGTGACTAACGCCTTCAGCAACAGGTTCCAGACCTTTATCAACCGATGCCTACGCCAAATCCTGGGAATAAGATGGCCTGAAAAGATCTACAACAGCAGCCTGTGGAAGAGAACCAACCAGAATGCCAGTAGCTAAGACATCAAAAAGCGCAAATGGGGCTGGATAGGACGAACAGCAGAGCACATCAGTTATCATTTTTACAGGGATGGGGAGTAGCTGTAGCCTAGCTACAGCTACTGTAGCCGGCTACAAATTTTGTAGCTTGTAGCTTAGCCAGCTACAAATTAAAAAAAGTAGCTTGTAGCCGTAGCTACATTTTAGAAAGTAGCTGTAGCTTGGCTACATGTTGGCTACTTTCACGACTGTAGCACTCTAGTAGTGTACAAAGTATAATGTCTTTGGGTTGTAGATTTGCATCTATATTCCAGAATGTTCAGCACGGCAGCAATGTAAAAGATAGAATGTCTTTGTGCGAGGGAGGAAATGATGTTCAACAATGTAGCGATGTTCAAAAATGTCTTTATTGCGACGAAATAGAATGTCTGTGCTAGAATGTTCGAGGGGAGGGAGAATAAATAGCAGGGCTGACAGTGGTGTGGGACCTCTTTGTGAATTGGAGAGAGAGAGAGAAGTTAGGCCAGCTGCTGAGGAAAAAAATACTGAATTAAAGAAAACTTCAGTGTGGAATTCAATCTCTGTGTTATTTCTGGTACGACAGCCACTCTACGTAGCCATTTGACGTGTTGCTTACACGACCATTCGTCGACAGCGTGTCAGCAAGACGACGACAGCCACTGCTCTCACTGCTCGGTGTCTTGACAGCCAGACACCCACGTGTCTCGCACGCTCAGTAACCGGAAGTACCGGGTCGTCCATGTGGCGGGAGCGATTTGAAAAACGAAGATGGACGTACCCATCAATTTCCAGCCTTATTTGAAATTTTTTACATTTTGCGAAGCCACAAAATGTGGCTATAGTTTCAAATGCAAGAATGGGTGCGGCAGCACGAAAAAGTACTCAACGAACAAGACGTTACCGGCACCCCTGAGACAACTACCTTCCTGATGTCTGGATTGTCACAGAATGTCAGTGAACTGGACAAATAGCCCACGGTCAAACAAATTTATTTGCGCACCAACACCGTCTTGGCAAGCAGTGCTGCGGTTGAGATATAGTTCAGTCTGGCAGGACTTATCATGACAAAGCTGCGCACTAGGGGGACAGACAGCAACTTCGAGGCCAAAGTTCTGGTCAAATTCAATTCCATGAAGGACTAAAAGAATGTAGATTTGTTTTAAGGTTACCGGTACACTCCAAAAATTAAAATCCATATTTTAAATATCTTTAAGGGTTTTTAAATATAGAGTAACAAAATAACATAAATATAGCACTTTAAAACTGGTTTTGAGTACCTAAAGTGAAAATTGTGACTTTAATCAACGTTTTTGTTTCAAAACGTACAAGCATTTTAAAAACAAATTTACACAATACCATAAGTCATATACCAAAGGTTTTGGGTTTTTTGTAAACTAGAGGCACTGATAAGAAAACTGATGCATAAGGCGTTTTGATATCTCAAGATTTCTAGGAGATATAAAAAATCAGACATGGTACCCCCCGACTCAGTGTGAATGTGGCAATTAAATATTTAGAAAAATGTTAATTTTATCAAAAGTAATGTTTATATCATATTCTCAAATGCATCACTTTGTAGCTTATGCATTTCTAAACAAAATTGCAAAATTGTACTGCTGTAGCACAAGCCAATCTTGAGAAATATGTTTTTATAGTTTAGGACTGGATGTCAAAAACGACAAACAGAGAAATTCAAGCTTAAAGATTTAAAATAAATATATCTTGTATCAGATCATTTTTGAAAAATATATTTCAGTGTTTATATGCTACATTTGACATCCTACTATATAATTAAAGTCTATTCTAGTATGTCAGGACTATACTTTTCACCCTATCAGCTTTTGGAAACAGTTTGTGTTCCTTTCTTTGTTTTCAGTGTCAGTGTTAGAAAAAAAATGCCTTATGATCTGCTTGCCTAAATTAGATTAAGCAGTGTTTTACTTATATTCCATGCAAACTCATTTATTTCAATGGTCTGTTGTTCATTGTCACAGTATTGATAAGAGGTTGACATTTTTCATCACCACATAACCTAACTTATTGAAAATTCCACCAGGTACCTGATACTTAAGCATCTGTTTAGTTTTCATTTCTAAGTAATAGGGAGCAAATAGTTATAGAAAACAAATGTTTATCGGAAAACTTATATAATTTCTTTTGTCACTAAAACAGGATGAGGAAAAAGATCCAGAAATGTTTAATATAATCGTAAAATACGTGTACTTATTGTGTGAAAAAGGCGTGGGGAGGAAGGGTGCAAGGAATGAATGAAAGCATTTATGGATTCACTAAATAAAATTGTCGGTATATCGCAGTTCTCCGTTTTATTATTATAATAAAAACTTTGTAAAGCAAGTAATAGTGTTTAGTGTGTATGTTTGATGTTTGTGTATGTTGCTACAGCCAGCTGGCTACAGCTAACTTGTTATAACATCACGCTTTTAAAAGTAGCCAAAAGAAGCTGGCTACATTTTAAAAGTAGCCCAAAGTAGCTGGCTACTTTTTGCAAAATTGTAGCTGTAGTGTAGCCGGCTACATTTTGAAAAAAAAGTAGCTGTAGCCTAGCCGGCTACAAATTAAAAGTAGCTTGCCCATCCCTGCATTTTTATCAACTTACATAACAAACACGCAGCACCTATCGAAAGTCCCTTCCTATATTATTCACACACCTGCCGAGCTGACATCACAGACAGCTGACAGTGAAGTGACGCACGACGGTAGAATATTCTGGATGTGTGCACCCTGGATACACCAAGCTCTCCTCATTCCCACCTTCCAGTAGGTCTGCCTTCCCGAGATGCCGCCGTCATAATGCGCCCCCTGTCTTCACAGCCACAACAACACCACCACCAGCACCAAAAACAACAACAACTCACACTAAAATCGTCGTTATGCAAATAAGGAGAGGGTTGGAGGCTAAATGTCATAGTTCATGTGTTGCCATGGCATGTCAGCGTCCACCCGACATTCTGTGTCTATCGTCTGTAGTTGTTACCAACCGATCAACTGTAGCTTGTCACCAGTGTGTCATGTCATGTAACCTGACTGTAGCTTGTCACAGTGTGTCATGTCATGTGACCCCACTGTAGCGTGTCACCAGCAAGAAACATGTTTGTGTGACGACGGTGTAGATGTGTACCTGTTGGTCTACCTGTACTTAGCAGACGACAGTCCAACAGATGCTCCGCCGTTTGTGTGTAAAACACGGGAAGTGTGTATGTACAATAATAGTGTCGGTCCTGTGACAGGCAAGTGAGGCACAAGAGGACATGACTGTCATGGCTTCCTGTTGTCAAACAGGTTGACACATTTGCTGCGATTGTGTACAGTGTACAGTGAACACCGTTGTCATGCCAATGACCTGTGGGCTCCACTGACATACACAGGAGCTGTATACTGCTCGATATAACTGTGAGTGTGGGGCCGCGCAGTTTGCTGTGAGTGAACAGTACAAGGGGACTGTAATGTGTCACTAGGGGACTGTGAGAGTGTCACTAAGGGACTGTGAGGGTGTCACTAGGGGACTGTGAGAGTGTCACTAAGGGACTGTGAGGGTGTCACTAGGGGACTGTGAGGGTGTCACAAGGGGACTGTGAGGTGTCATTAGGGGACTGTGAGAGTGTCACTAAGGGACTGTGAGGGTGTCACTAGGGGACTGTAATGTGTCACTAGGGGACTGTAATGTGTCACTAGGGGACTGTGAGAGTGTCACTAAGGGACTGATAGGGTGTCACTAGGGGACTGTGAGGGTGTCACTAGGGGACTGTAATGTGTCACTAGGGGACTGTGAGAGTGTCACTAAGGGACTGTGAGGGTGTCACTAGGGGACTATGAGGGTGTCACTAGGGGACTGTGAGGTGTCACTAGGGGACTGTAATGTGTCACTAGGGGACTGTGAGGTGTCACTAGGGGACTGTGAGGATGTCGCAACAAAGCATTGTACAGACGCACGTGTCATCAGTCAATGAGGAGACAGCGCCATCTGTTGGACACGTGTGTTAACATAGCACCAGCCCCCTTCATGCATACTCTCATAGGTGTGACCTTTCTCTACAGGTCAGGGGTCAATGAATGCACCCAGCAGTGACACCATCATGGAGAGCATGCTTACAGTTGATTGTCTGTTGACTTTGCTTTGTAAAGTAGGAAAACAGCTTTTTCACTCCCTGCTTTCTTCCACAGACCTCAGTCGTCATCTGTGTTTGTAGCCAGGTGGTGATGAGGTGAGGTGTGAGGTGTGATACGTCACAGGTTACTGGCCACACGGTTTACAGTCGTCCGGTCACACTAACTCCTGCTCACTCGTTATTCTGAACTGTGAACTCTGGGGAGCAAGTCACCGAGCTTCAGTCTACAGATTATTTTCTTTTCTGCAAAACATAATGAGCTACACACATAGCAAAGTAGTAAAGAGACTTAGTGGTATCGTGAGTGGTTCACAGTGCCAAAAGCATATCAGGTGAATGCTAAAGTCCAGCCTCTCCTTTCGTGACTTCCCCTCTTACATACTTTCTTACATACACACAAACATCCGAGAGATGGACTATGCTGATTGAAAAGGTCAAGTTCCGCGACCCTACATCTCAGGTCAGGGTTTGTGAGGGCAGTGAGTGAGTGAGGGCAGTGAGCGAGGGAAGTGAGTGAGTGAGGTGTCAGAGCCTGACAGCAGCTCTTTGTGGCCTCACCCAGGCTGTCAGGTGTCACCTGTCACCTGAGTCCTGCCTTCCTCTCATGTGCAAACAAACAAACAAACGAGAAACTTGTTGACAAACAAACAGCGGCTGGTCTGGTCGTACTGTATAGAGTGTAATAGGTCACGTGTGTGGTGGTACTGTATAGAGTGTGGTAAGGTCACGTGCTCCTTGTTGCAGGTCCCATGGTTGTGGGGGAGGATGGAGCGAGCGGGTTGCGGGCGGCTGTGGCGCTGTGTGTGATGTACTGGCTGCTGCTGTCCTACCCACTGACACTGGCTCTCACCTGCCTGGGCACGCTGCTCATCACCGTCCTCATCTACCTCAAGGTAAGACTTGTTGATTGTCCTCATCTACCTCAAGGTAAGACTTGTTGATTGTCCTCATCTACCTCAAGGTAAGACTTGTTGATTGTCCTCATCTACCTCAAGGTAACCCCCCCCCCCCCGTCCATCATTGTCCTCACTGACCACAAAGTCAATGCTTCTCCTCGTCATTTTCTCTCCTTTGCTTGTCTTGTGTTCCTTCATCTGCTTCTCCCTGTCTTCCTTCTGTTAGCACCCTTCTAGCTTCGTTACCACCCGATGTCTCCCTCCCCAGCCCTCAAGGAGAGCCGGCCACGCCCTCTAACCCCACGCCCTGTAAGTTGTCTGGGCCTGCTTGCCTGCCGCCAGGGGGCGCACTTTGCGCGCGAGTACCTACAGCTGCACGACGGAGGGCTGCTGGCCCTGGACTGGGCGGTGGGCAGTCAGTACGTCTCGCCTGCTCACCCGCTGCTGCTGCTGCTGCCGGACCTGACAGGAAGTGCCGTGCAGCTGTCGGCGCTGTGCTGCCAGGCCTTGACCTTGGGGATGAGGGCAGTCGTGATCAACAGACGCGGACAGGCGGGTAGCATTGTCAGCACCCCAAAGCTACCTGGTTATGGAGACACCTCTGACCTCCGTGAGGTCATTGGGTACCTGCAACGCACCCACCAGAGAGCCGCCCTTTGCGCTGTCGGGGTGGGGACCGGGGGAGACGCGCTTCTGTCTTACCTGGGGCAGTTCGGCTCTTCCGCCAGGCTCTCGGCCGCCGTGTGCATCTCCCCATCATACAACGCGGCTGACACGCTCCACGGCCTCCCCACACCCTACCTGCAGCTCTACCTGTCCCACCTGAAACAGGCGGTGCTCAGCAACGCCCAGGTGTTCGGGCCCCTGGTGCAGCGGGCGCGAGGCGCGTGGTCCGTGAAGGAGTTCGACCAGAAAGTGGTCAGCACGTGCGCCGGTTACAATGACCTGGAGGACTTTTGGGAGGACAACGAACCGCTGCGGGAGGCCGACGAGGTCAGCGCCCCCGTGCTGTGCGTGTCCAGCCTCGACGACCCGGTGTGTCGCCCCCAGCACATCCCCTACGACCTCTTCCGCGCGCTGCCCAACTTCTTCCTGCTGACTCTGCCCCACGGGGGCCACGCGGGCTTCCGACAGGGGCTGGGCGGCCTGTCCTGGGCCGAAGCCGCCGCCATGGACTTTGTGCAGGCCATGCTCAGCTTTCAGCCATGCACGTGCTACGTGGCCAACGGCGTTCACGTGGCCACGCAGACCAACGACTTGCTGGACTGGACGCCGGACCCCCTGACCCTCGACCTAATGACCTTAGAGCCTGAAGACACGAGTCGACTTCCTCGGACGCTGCCTGCGGAGTCGCACGGGTGACGTGCGTGCTGGTGACGTGAGGCTGTGTGACGTGACTGCTTCAGCAGCGTGCTGTGACCTGCCTGTGACCTCACACTAACTTGGAGGTAACGGAGGGGTGAGTACCCGGATTATTTGGGACTCCCCCCACCCTGAGTACGGTGCGCCATACCCTGAGAGACCTTCACTTGTGACCCCGACGCCCACCACCTGGACAAGAAGAGGGACAGGATGGACACGCAGGACCTGCCACATAGACTGCAGTGGTCACGTGACGGGACGCCAGGACCTTGACTGTGATGGCGACAAGCAAGTCATTGACCTCTGTGTCACTGTCATGTCACGAAGTTGTATGTCATATGTTAATTGGAGGTGTAGAGGATGTTGACAGACGACTTCCTACTTCTGGGAGGAGCCTGCTGCCTCGCTCTGGTGGTCAAGGTCGTCAGAAAGGTCTTGAGGTCAAGGTCGTCAACATCGAGAAGAAGGAGACGAATGAGAACAGGTGTGACACTGTAGGGAGTCTGTGTGTGAGTGTCAGCTAGGATGTACTAGTCAGTGACTATGTCAGCTAGGATGTACCAGCCAGTGACTATGTCAGCTAGGATGTACCAGCCAGTGACTATGTCAGCTATGTCAGCTAGGATGTACCAGTCAGTGACTATGTCAGCTAGGATGTACCAGCCAGTGACTATGTCAGCTATGTCAGCTAGGATGTACCAGTCAGTGACTATGTCAGCTAGGATGTGCCAGCCAGTGACTATGTCAGCTAGGATGTACCAGCCAGTGACTATGTCAGCTATGTCAGCTAGGATGTACCAGTCAGTGACTATGTCAGCTAGGATGTACCAGCCAGTGACTATGTCAGCTAGGATGTACCAGTCAGTGACTATGTCAGCTAGGATGTACTAGCCAGTGTGTGGATGTACTAGCTCTCTGCTCGCCAGGATGTGTAGAGCCACTCGTGTGTCTGCTGCAGGATACACATTGTGTACAGACTAGGATCTCGTGCATCCCAAACAATAAATAACAACATAAATAAACTATTAACATCTTATCACAAGTACAACTCGTGACTCGTCTGTTTCCTGTCCTCGTTATTGTCAATGTGCGAGTGACTGCGCATGTCTGCATAGTGACTGACATGAACTTCCGGCAGACACTGTGACATAGCAGACACTGTGACACAAACACATGGCAGACACTGTGACATGAACGTCTGGTTGAGGTCAAAAAGCGCAAAAAATCAACTGTTTGCTGTGTCATACGGGTATGTACATCTCTTGTATGTGGGCGAGGTGGTGGGAGGGCGAAGTAGGGGACTGTGTGCGCATGCGCTGTGAAATGGAAACTTCCTGACAGGAGGGCTCTACACGTAACACTTACGGGTGGAAGGTCGCCATGTTTCTCCAAAGTCTTACCCTTCCCCCACCCACCCCAAGTCAGGGTCGTGACACTGTTATCATGACATGGGGTTGCGTCGTCACGTGGTATGTGTCTCACGTCTGTCCTCGTCAGTCA
The DNA here is from genome assembly GCF_003073045.1 of Pomacea canaliculata. NCBI lineage: Eukaryota > Metazoa > Mollusca > Gastropoda > Architaenioglossa > Ampullariidae > Pomacea > Pomacea canaliculata. Next base: position 32,482,585 of record NC_037593.1, read on the forward strand.
GTTCTGGGCGTCACCCGCAAGTCAGCACGTCACCGTTGTTGACACGGTGATGACGTCTGTTGAGTACGTCACTCTAATGAACATGGCGGGTGTAACGTTGACACGTGTGTGGCCCACCTGTCTGTGCGTCACTCTACTCTATTCACTTGAATGCAGCACGTCACTACTGTGTCATAGCTTCACGAGACTGGAGCAGAGAGCTTAGAGAGAGAGAGGGTGCACTCCTCCTTTGTCCTTACTTGTTTGAAAAGTAGTGACGCAGTTACGTCCCTTCGCTACGTGATGCTACGCGCAGTTGCTACTAGCAACCACTACTAAACAAAGTCGTCGCTAGTAGTGTTTATCTTTGGAGTAAATATCTAGGTGTTTGCGATATCAAATGTCTTTTATCTAAGAACAGATTTTTGTGTCTTTTATTCATGAGAATTGCTTAGATGAGGGCAGTTTGGGAGAGTTTTAATACATGTCTGACAGCTGACTATATTTAAAAAGGATAAATTTAATAAATTCAAACAGCACATCCATGAGCACAAATTTGCATTTATTTCAAATCCATAAAATTCTAATTTATGAATATGAGAAAAGCAGTTAAAAACAGACTTACACATAAATATAAACAAGCCACATTCAGAAGACTTGCTCACATACTGAGACAGAGATTTCTGTTTACATACAGCATGAGCAATAAATTCTCACACAAATCATAATAATCATACTAACAAATCATAATACTACTATTAATAATAATGTACATATTTATGTACATTCATATCCATTATTGTAATAACATTGGTTGACAATTTAAAGATAACAGCGATGCTTACTATGAAATATACAGCAAGCAGATACTCAAAAGGGATCATTCACACATGTCCTTTAAATAAAGATTTATAATATTTTCTTTCACACTGTTCGAAAATAATTGTAAATTACTTTAGCTTAAAAGCTACAAATGAAAAACTTCAACATTTTTTTATTTCTTTTTGTTCCTTTCTCAAAGAAGACACAGAGCTATCTTTCAAGAAAAATGAAGGTGAACATTAATAAATTAATTAATCACACTTCCTTTCAGATCACATGCACCAAGTGGACAACAGAGGTCAATGCTTTTTAGCTCTTCCCACAGAAGTGGAATCAACTGAGATTTAACTTTTTTCCCAGGAATTAACTGGTCAATATTTTTACAATAGGCACACTCTAATATCTTAACTGTCTCTGAAGACTTTTTTTGGGGGGTTGGACAGTTGTACTGACTTTCCTCGAAATGATCCGAGCAGAGAGAGTATCCTTGTCTACACATCAGATGGTGTAAGATGGTCAACATCTTTCCTTCTCGTAAAGTTCATCCATATTTTGCACCTGTTGTAATAATTTTTTCCAATATTAATAACAAATATTTTTATAACACCAGTGACGAATGCCTTAAATGAAAATACTATAACAAATTTAAATAGGTTTGTAATCAGATAAGTGAGAATTCATCACACAGTTTCACAGTATAATCAGTAAAGTCCTTTTAATAATCACAGAAATTAAGCAAACGTGTTATAGTAGACTGCTCTCAACTACAGCACACTTATGGATCGTAATTTGAGAATAAATTTGTAGCTTACCCCTCTTCGTCCTTTGGGAAATTGTGGAAACGTTTTTCTTTTGAGGTTGATTTAAATCTGACATTCTGACAGTTAATTGCAGAACAATTTGCCCACCTTGCCTCAAACGATCGCCTTGTGTCGTGTTGTTTCTTAGCATCCCATTACGAAAGATAACTCTAACCAACGAGTTTTCCCTGCGGTCACGAGTGAACCCTCTCTACATCTAAGCTCTGTGACTGGAGTCGGGTCACGAACCGCGTGCGACTTGACTTCTGTCACGCATGCGCAGACGTCTTGTAACCTGTCCTTTGATGGTGTTGAAGGAAAGTCTTAAGACTTTATTAACCGTGCGTACAATGGAGTACCCTTGAGGTTAACACCGGGGAGACGGACAATATGGCCGACGTGACATTTCTCCTGTGACATGTTGACGTCATTAACCGTCAAGGTTTGTTTGTTTATTGGTGCTTTATGCCGTGCCAGCAACTAGGGCTATATCACGGCAATAAAAGTAATTTTAAGTTTAAAGGTTTCGAGGTAAATCTTCTCCAGTCATTTATCTTTAAAAACAAACCAACATAGTGAGTGAACAGTGAACAAGATCAGGGCTTCTGCTAAGCCTAAATTCTTTGGGGTCCCAGGGACCCCTTCTTCAGATTTTTAAGGGGTCCCTGTTCTTCGCCCAAGTTTGAATGGGACCCCATTGACGAAAATTGAAGGGGTCCTCCGAACTTTTAATGCGTTCTGTACGCAATTTTTTGCGTAAGCAGAAGCCCTGAGACGTGAAAGAAAAATGAAGTGTAAGAAGGGTGGTGAAGCCCAAAAAAGGTCACCAACACACCAGAAATCAAGTGAGAAATATCAGAATGTAAAAACTTAAATTTGTTGAAATAGTCCTATCCTTTTTAAAAAGGCAAAGACTGCTGCCGATGGGACGGACCTAAATAAGACAGATAGAGAATTTGATGTAAAAAACCGTCGTCGGATGGTCCGGAGCTCTGGACAGATAATCAAAAGGTGTGACACATTAAAATTTCCCTTACACCAGGGGCAGCCTGGTGGTAGTTCACCTCGCAAGAGGTGTCCTTGCGTGGCATAGGTGTGTCCTATCTTTAGTCTTGTAAGGACCACCTCCTCCCGCCTTGTGGTGTGACACAAGGGTGGGCGGTCAGAAAGACAGGGAAGAGTGGCGAATAATTTATTTTGACGGAGGGTGTTCCAGAGGTCTTGCCATAAAGTCAGAATGTAGGTTGTAAGTAAAGTTTTGCAGTCAGATGAGATGAGAAATTGTATTTTACCAGGGGACTGACATGCAGCCTTAGCAGCCTGGTCTGCTCGAACATTGCCTGGAATACCAGAATGGCCAGGAGTCCAGATAAAGACAATGTCCTTATTTCGTTGGATAAGTGCTGCATGAATTTTATGAATCTTGACCACAAGGGGGTGGTCAGAATCATTTGAAATGAGAGCTTGGAGTGCAGAGAGGGAGTCTGAAATTATCAGAAAGTTATGCTCCGAAGAGCGGTGAGCATGCTGCAAGGCAAGCAAGATGGCATAGAGTTCTGCTGTAGCGGCTTCTAAGCCGCAAACCTGTTTGGCAAAGTCCTTCCTGTAGTCCAGCGATACGTCACGACACCACAAGGCCTCGCGTGACGTCACGAGATCATGTGTAGGGCTCACCCTGACTCTCACCACACCAGGAAGTCGATGACAGGGCAACACTTTAGTTTCTAGTGAAAGAAATAAAATATGTCAACGATGGAGGTTTTTGAGCCTGGAGCACACGCACGTGACAAAGGTGTGACCTCTCATGACCTACATTTGTCATGTGACTTTCCGATGACGAGGAAGCCGCTGAAAGTGTTGAGGGGGATACAGCCCAGCGTCCTTCTGGGTAAAATAACTTTGAACGGCTGCCGTGGACAGACAGGTGTGGGCTTGTGGGACAGCAAGCTTCTGACAGACAATACCGCCCGACAGATGGCGCTTGTTGCACTGGGCGTGTGACGTCGACTGCTGAGGGTGGCGGTGCATGTGTGCCCCACACTTTGTCCTCAGGCTGTTAGCTGTCGAGGGACAATATCTCACGGGACCAATGATTGTATAACTTTGCTACAGCCATTGTCAGCAACTACACAGTTGGAATGTCAGACATGTTACAGCTGACGGCCTGCCTCACCTTGCTGTACTCCTCCTCCCTGCAAGCTAGTCGCTGGTCACGTGACTAATGTCCATCAGCTGGGCGCCGGGCGCTGAGCGGTCTAACATCAAGCTGTGGAGACCAACATTTAACTGTGGGACTGGCAGTAGGGTCCGAGTTGTTGCCCATTGCACGAGGCCCGTGCCAACAGCTGGGATTATGTATATATAAAGATTATACTGAGGCTGACCGGGTGACACACCTGCTGACTGTAGTGTGTTTACTGTCTGCAGCAACAGGTGATACAACATGCTGCACGCTGCACGACTCTCACCACAACTACTGACAACGTAGACGTGGTGACCACATCGCAGCCACTGTATGGCCATCAGCAGCAGCACCACAGTTTTACCTGTACCGGGCGGTCCGGTGACAAAGAGTGTGGGAGGCGCCGTGTGTAGCAGGTGAACTTGCTCCGGGAAGAGTGTGATGACAGCAGTACAGTGGAACCTCGGTTAACGAACTTAATCCGTTCTGGAAAGTTGTTCGTTATCCGAAATGTTCGTTATCCGAAACAATTTTTTCCATAAGAAATAAAGGAAATAGATTTAATTGGTTCCCAGCCCCTGTTGACTCGCTAATATTTGAAAGTTACAGGCTATATAGGTGGGTTTTAATGAGAACAGTTATAATGCAATATAAATGGAGTTAAATAAACATAAAAACATTAACGAAAGCATTTAAACATCAGAAAACTTGCCGTTTTGACGGCGTGGGTGGAAGCAGGTTTGGGGAGGAAGGGGTGGAATTACTGCTTTGATTCCCCCTCCATGAGCACAGGTGACATTGTAAAATCGAGGGTGACTTCCCTTTTCTGTAGCTTTGAAGTTAAAGGACAAAACCTGTCCAGTGTCTGTTCCTTCTGCCTTTTTTGTTAAACTCTTCGGTAATACGACATCACATATCCGACAGACGCATGCCACCTTCATACTTTGAAATCATTTCCTTTTTCAATTCATTTGTTGGCCGCTTCCTTGTCATTACCTCACTACTATTAATTGCTCTTAATCTTCTTTGGAGCCACGATTGAGGATTATCTTATTAAAATAAAGCACAAAAATCACTAAATAAGAAGGATGCGCATAGATAAGGAACGACTGATCGTAACTGTGTCTCAAGCGCGAATGATGACATGCTGGTCGGTCACGTGTGGTTCACGTGGCTGTTCGTTATCCGAAATTTTGTTCGCTATCCGAGACAAACTTTTAACGAAATTTTTGTTCGTTAACCGAAATATTCGCTATCCGAGGCGTTCGCTAACCGAGGTTCCACTGTATAGCACTCTCCTGTCCACCACACGGCCTGACCCAGGGTCTTGACACTCACACGTGGAGGACACGTGCATGGCACACTCACTGTTGTCGCCGGACCGCAGAATCTACTCAAATCAATCAAAAATGAAGTTCAGATTCTTCTTTAAGTCGTTAACATTGAAATAAAATCTTTGTGAGCACCTGTAGATAAGTAACAAGCTATAGAATGTATTGTGAAATCAATTACTTTTTCCTTTTTGCCTTTCTTTTTTATTGTTTCCACGAAACATTCGTCGTTGCTGTTTTAAAGATTTAAATTAAAGGGTTCTGTCGTCTTAATAACCCAAACTAAGACATACTTACACAGTTGTTTACAAGGACAGTAAGAGCTGTTGACATTTCAATACTTAGTCACTACAGCAAAGAGTACAACTCAGGATGAAACTTTGCACATTTTTGTAGAATGTAAAATACATGCAAACAGCTGGCACTGTCAGGGTTACTAGAAGATAAATAATATAACCTGATAAAAGTGATAGAAATGATATTTTTATTACTGTGACATACATTAAAAATCATGTAACTGTGTTTAATTAAGCAACCAAGTGCTGTGCACCCTACACAAGACAGACCTCGGGACTGTTTGCAATGTTTACTGATATTCTACTGAACACGACAGACATGTAAGGTGCTTCCTTCACTTGAGGCTAAAGACACATCGACAGTCGACATTATCTTTTTCTCCTGCTGTGTCAAGAACACCATGTTGTCAGGAGAATTATAGTATCAAGTGTTAAACCTACAACTGACCATTGCAGGACACCACATCTCAAGACAAAAGCATGTAAGTATATTGCATTCACACACAGTCTGGGTTCGGTCCATGAGACAGGATCACTAGTAGGACAAAGCAACAGGAATACCAGAAGAGTGGAGAAGTCTGTGTAGAGGTATACAATAATCTACACTACAGTATCAAATGCAGCTGACAAGTGTAACAACCAGAAATTGTTTTGCCGCCATGTTAAAGATGAAGACAGTTTAGAATGGTTTCGGGTATCTCTTGTAAAAACTACCCTGGGACTCCAGTGCATGTCTATGAGGGAGCTGTGCAGTGTCTACACCGTACAGTCTGGGGTTCACTCGTGTCTGAGAATTAGAACCGCAGTATGAGTGGCCCACCTGTGTTCTCATAAGGTGATTAACTTACCTGTAGACTTCCTTTGACTACTCGCACCGACAGACAAACATGGAGCGCATGTAGTCAGTCCTCTAGCCAACTAAACACACCTGGCAGTTCACATCTCAATCACCATGTTTGTACATATTGTAATTTCTCTGTCTGCCTTTTATCGCCTTGTTTCAAATTTATGTATTTTTTAAATTTCTGCCACGTAGTCCGAGAGCTCGATGTCAAACAACACAACTCTTGCTTTTTCTGTTGCCCTCATCAATAAAGATTTGTCATTTATCTACACATGTAGGCTATAAATAGGACGATCTCAGTTATTGCAGTTTCCCGAAAATGGAGAAGAAATTGTCTTTCCTGTCTCCTGGCTCGTTTGCTGTTCAAGATAACTAAAGCAGTTCATTTTATTTGAAAGCAAAGGACAGTTGAAGAGGTTTTGCCTCTTAATTTGTAAAAATTGACTTTGTAAAGTGTGAAATACATGCATTCAGGTAAGATTTATTTGGTCAAGAGTATGTTTGGTAGTTGATTGTTGTATTTGTTGTTGGTAAGCAACATGTTGCCGCCATTTGCATGGGTAGGGCGCAGCTCCTTTATCTTGTCTCATTCTGATCACCGACACTTGTGAACAATGTCTGTAGGTTGTTGTCCCACTGACAGAAGCAGGACAACAAGGACTGCAAACCCTTCACGCTCATGACTTTCAGTCTCTCACAAGCTGCAGTGTTCAACCATCCACATGTTCCTACTTGAACATATCCCATAATAGTGCATGGTCCTCGCTTTTTAATCATTATACGCTGCCTTATTATAGCAAGAAATTCTTACATTTAAAAAAATTCCTAACGCCCCTGTCCATAAAAATTGAAAGATAATTAGTGTTGTCTGCAATCGTTTCCTACTTTTAAGTTTCTTTTGTAAACTGAAGAAATTTAAAGACGGCCTACTAAGATGGAGTAGTTATGATTATTTGTTTGATCAGCAAGACAAAAATGTGTTCCTCTCTCTGTCTTGATATTTACAAAATAGTCTGAAGTTTATGTTACATTTGTTCATCTGATTGTCTTGGTGTGTACACAGTTATTATTATGTTACCGGTGTGTTTGTGTTTGTGTGTGTGTGTGTGTGCATACACTAGGTTATCTTGTTTCATGTTAAGAACTTTATTATTTTACTTTGTTATGCTCTTTGCATTAGGACACATAAGTGATTTCTATTGGTTAGGTGTGTCGTACGCCGAGCGAGCTCTTGATGGTCTTTGTCACCCGGGGTAGAAATCTTTGAAGCATTGTGTTCCGGCCACTTGACGAGCTCCAGACACTTCAGCTCGTGTTTCTTCACCATCTGAGTTGCTATGGTAGCACAGTTATATTCTGTGTAGAATGCCAGGCCTCTTCCCTCTTGCGATTGTCAGTAAGACGACACACAGTACATGTTATCAACCAGGTCAAAGGTTATCTGTGAGGGCCACACTTCAAAACTGCGATTGATAACCGAAGGGGGAACATGGAGTGCACGCTGGACAACTTCACTGATGTTTGAAATACTTTCCTTCAACTAAACACTAGTCCTCCCTGCTTTAGAACATTAGAGAATGTTCTTGTTCTAGAAATCCACTGTGATGTTGCTAAATGATGACAGATGTGTTTATTTAACTCTCCTATAATCTCAGTGAATGTTTACAAACATGTTTAATGGACTGTGATCAGTGTGTCAGGGAAGCGTGTGTACACGGCACGACACCCTGTCGAAGACTGTCCTTCCAGGCAGCTTGGAGGGAGGCCGGCATCCCGGTGGCCACAGGAAGAACCGACTAACGAACCTCTGAGTTTCTTTCTTCCCGTGTATCAAAGTCAGGTGTTTGTAGAGGAAACAAGTAGAAGTGAGATAAACATGAAGACCAGTACAACAACTGCACACCTCAGTAAACTTCAGCAAGGACGGGTTTGATTGTACAGGTTACAGAAATATTCTTTTCTTGAAAGCTGTTTATTAAGAGTAAAGAGTGTGTGACGAGTGAAGAAAAAGATATAAAGGAATCGAAAGATGGAAAAAGTGAGTAAGGACAGACAGACAGACAGAGTGTGACGAACTTCCCGCGGACATGCGCACTCTTTCAAATAAACAACAGGAGATGGCTTCAGTTTAGGACAAATACTTATTAAGCAAAGCGTCACGTGACATTTTAGAATACAACACAGCGAGGCAGTGCAGGCAACAGTCCCTCCAGAGTTTAGTGGGGACCAAAAACTAGCAACCTCCCTCTTGAATATTGTAACAGAAAGTTTCTCATGGAAGTTGTACACAGAGAATACACAGGTGTCACCAGGTGCAAAATCCAGGACTCGGTAAAGTTTGACAACATAACACAAAATAAACTTGAAGCCTTTTAAACACCAAATAATTAGAGAATGTAGCAATCTGAGTCATGGTCAGTCCTCGTCAGCAGGGAAATAATGAACAGCAGTGTTGGATACAATCAGTATCCGTGTTTTGCATCATTGGGAAAATGAAACTCTCGGATGATTGCCATCTTTTTCACACTGAGTCAGCTGCCAACATTGCATAAACTATTAGATGTATAGCTACAGGTCATTACATGTCTACTATAAACTATCAGGTGTATAGCGACAGTTCATGACAAGTTTACTATAAACTATCAGGTGTATAGCTAATATGTAGTTCATGACACGTTTACTATAAACTATTAGGTGTGTAGCTAATATGTAGTTCATGACACGTTTACTATAAACTATCAGGTGTATAGCTAATATATAGCTCATGACACGTTTACTATAAACTATCAGGTGTATAGCTAATATATAGTTCATGACACGTTTACTATAAACTATCAGGTGTCTAGCTAATATATAGTTTATGACACGTTTACTATAACCTAGGCACAATTAAATGCTGAATTAATTAATTAAACTTAGACTTTACGTTTGTAAATATGTTAGTTCAAAGCACATCCAAATGTGAAAGAAATAATACAACACGTGTATAATAGAATCACCAGGTAATATACTCAAAGTAAACCATCAAACTACAGTATTCTTCACTAGGGTCAGATGCTAGACTATTGCGAAAGATTAATGTACACTGAGCTCACATGGAACCTGTAGTGAACAGTGAACAGTGGACTGGTGGTGTAAGCAGTGGGTACAGGAGACAAGTGGTGTTAGTACCATTCTGGCTTTATCTTCATCTCCGAGAAAGTCAGGGGGCCGATCTTAGCCCAAGTCATGAACCTTCTATCAGGGCTGTTGAGGTTAACGTGGCTGACACAGTCATTCAAGTACCACCAGGGGCCCTTAGTGGATGTCACACAGCCGTAATCGTTTCGGTCATAGGTATGAAAGATTTTACCGCCATCTAACCAATCTCCTGTAAACACACAAACACACACAATTGTGTACTAGTAGACACACAAAGTCCTAAGCACAAATATATCATCACTACAACACATCTATAAAAACTTTTGTTATTAAATGTGTTATTTCTGTGTTGTTCATCATAACAAAGCCAAACACCACGCAACACAAATACAAACAGAGTTTTTTAAAAATTCCTAATGATGCTTAGCCCAGCATATCATCCAGAGCATAACAGTTTTTAAACAGAAGAATGTCTCAGCTAAAATATGTAAAAATGAATGAGTATCACTAACTCTCCCCTGTGGGACCCCGGGGTATGCTTGCCTAGCGAGCACGGTAAGAACAGGGTCCCTGCCATCCAGCCAGGCATGTCGTAAGAGGCGACTAAGGTGGACACCTCACCTAGAGGTACAGTAGGTTGTGGTAGGGCTAACAACCCCACCATGTGAAAAAAATCATGTTACAGAAACTAAAACCAGAGAACTCGTCACAGATGGCGGAGGTAATGAAGCACACCAGGAGACTGGACTAATGACGGACGACAGCCAAACCTGACAGTGGATTTACTGAAGCCGAGGCAAAAGTTGAGGGTGGGGTGCTGGAACGTGCAGACCTTGTACCAGACTGGCAGGATGCTCCAATTAGTCAAGGAGTTTGACAACTACAACTTGGACATCCTGGGAGTCAGTGAGGTCAGATGGACCGGCACGGGAAAGAGGAGACTAGCGTCAGGACATACCATCTTGTTCTCAGGAAGATCAGACGCTCAGCACTCTGAAGGAGTAGCTCTACTCCTCAACAAGAAAACGGAAAAGGCACTGCTGGAATGGAAGCCTTATGGACCTAGGCTTTTGAGAGCAAGATTCCATTCAAAGTACACCAAGCTGACAGTGCTAGCCTGCTATGCACCAACAGAAGTCTCCGAGGCAGAAGACAAGGATGCTTTTTACGATCAGCTCCAAGCAGCCTCAGAGAGCGTTCCAGCCCACGACATGTTGCTCATCATCGGCGACCTCAATGCCAAGCTGGGAAGTGACAACACCTGCAGGGAGCATGTCATGGGCAAGCATGGAATTTGTACCATCAATGACAACGGAGAGAGACTGGCAGACTTTTGTGAAGAAAACAACCTACTGATTGGAGGCACACTCTTCCCACACAAAGACATCCACTAGTCAACGTGGACATCACGTGTTGTCACACCGCCACCTATACATGCAGGAAAAAGCTAATGCCTTCTCAGAAACAGCTGGAAACCTTGGCTTGAAGGTCAGCACAAAGAAAACGAAAAGTATGAGAGTGAACGCCAGAGTCCAAGACAGCATCAAACTCAATGGAGAAGAGATTGAGGAAGTTGACAGTTTCACCTATCTTGGGTCCAAAATGTCAAACACCGGGGATGCGGAGGTGGAGATGCGAGCCCGACTGTTGAAAGCCAGCCAGGCCTTCGCCTCACTCAGGAGCACATGGAAGGCAACAAAACTTCAGTCAGAAGATCAAGCTGAGAATATTCCAGTCAGCTGTGATCAGCATCCTCCTTTACGGATCCGAATCATGGAAGATGACCAAAACCATCTGTAACAGACTTGATGTCTTCCAAAACAGATGCATCAGGCGCATACTTAACATCTTCTGGCTCCTAAGAACACACACACAAACACACAAACAAATCCCAGACAAGAAAGAAACCCGCGGAAATGTCTTTTCCTTTCTCTGTTTCCCTAATCATCACACCTGTTGTTTCAAGTTACATCAAAGGAAACGCACGCGATAGGAGGCGCTGTCAGCCTCGCACACATGCACACAAACCTACACACTCACAAATGTAGTCATCCACTTATTTCTTAACCAGCCAGACAGGCAGCCTGCCAGCTAACCTGCGTCTCACTCTTTCTTACTGTTGAGTGGTCAGTACGTACCTGCGTCACCAGAGTAGCGCCACACGTCAGAAATTGCGTAGTAATCTGACTCCTCCAAAAAGAAAGACCTGTATTGTGCCCAGTAGCGTCTCCCGGACTCAGCCACCAGGTCCACTCTCAAGAGCATACCATTTGGACTCCATGACAGTTCTCTAAACCTTGACAGTTCGTAAATCGCGTGCAGGCCTGAGACAAGACAAGGCAACGACCTCATGTCAACAGACAAGTCCAGCAGTGAAATATTTGTGTTGATCTTGCTCAAGTTCTCATGAACACAGACATGTCGCTGGTCATTACCTGTCCTATGATGTCATAAAACTGTTGACATTATTGCTAGACTTCAGATGATAAAAAGGTAAATCACAAACTGAGTTTTCAGCTCTGTTGTTATTACTACCAATAATAAAGTGTATTCTCCATGTAAGTACGAGGTCCATGCGCTGTATACAAACAACAACAAATGTACAGTCATCCATACAGAAACATTAGGATAAACATCAGAAAGCAGACATGAACATAAACTGTACAACAGATAACACCAGCACTGGAGGAAGAATTAATTAGTGGGTAGAGCTGTACTCCTGATTACAAAATATATTTCTGAAAGAGAAAGGTTTTAAGGAAGTTTTTGAAGGCTTCAGATGTCGGCACAAGGCGAGGAGAGGGAGGACATGTCAAGCAGTGTGACCTGAGTAGGAAACTGAGAATTTGCCGGTCTAGTGTAGGACACAGAGAAGAAGCAACACAGACTAGGTGGTAAAGTGTCAGTACACACACATACAGACACACAGGTGCAAACTCAGATATATAGAGTTGTTTTTACACACAAAGCGATATAGCTTTAAAATGGTATGACACTATGATTATGACACATATACACAGGTGTTTATAAGACCATTCTTACAGACTACATGTAGACTAATATAAATAAATAGACAGGTTGAAGGACATTTTTACACACTATATCCTATATCACAACAAAACAAAATTATAGACTGTAATACAACTACACGAAATGTTAAAGCTCCTGTGCTTTAATAAAGTTCGGAACCTATCCACACCCTGCAATCAGATAATCCTACAGAAAACAAAACAAAACAAAACAAAACAAAAACAAACCACATGGTATGTCACAGTGATTTATTTCCTCGCAACCTTCGTGTTTCTTTCTATTTGAGACTTTGTCAACTGAGACACTACAGGATCATCAGCCATCCATTCATTCCATGACTAGCATCATCATTATCACAGCAAACAAAGCATGCTAAGGAAACAGTACACAAAATAGTGAGCAATAAGCATCGTAGGACAAAATTATAATAGAACAACAGAAACAGCAACCTGTGTATTGACCAGTGTACATCACACAAACAACACAATAAAACACAATACTGACTACAGCCTGACTTTGAATGTAAAACAAATGTTGAGGTTACAGTTATGCAGGAGGAGGGATAATGCCAGAGAATGCAAGAGATATGTCAACATCTTACCCAGCCAGAAGTCTCCAGAGATGTCACCAAAACCGTTTACATATTCTGTCCAGTTCCGGTTGAAGTCAACTGTGAAGTCACGACGTCTCTGGAAGACCTGCACGTGACACAAGTTCACAGGTCGTTACTATGGTACCAGCATGCTCGACAGGATTCAGCACTAATTACAGTTTAATGAGTTGACAAAGGATGAGTCATAACTTATAAAATATAACAGCTTGTGACTTTATTAGCTGTTGTTATGATTATAATGTCAACACTTCACGGTTACGATAAACTATGTGAACATGATGTAATAGTATATAGTGTAGTATATAGTGTAGTAGAAAGTGTAGTATATAGTGTAGTATACAGTGCAGTATATAGTGTAGTATACAGTGCAGTATATAGTGTAGTATATAGTGTAGCAGAAAGTGTACTATATAGTGTAGTATTCAGTGTAGTATATAGTGTAGTATACAGTGCAGTATATAGTGTAGTATATAGTGTAGTATATAGTGCAGTATATAGTATATAGAACACAATGTACACTTTCCTGGCTGTAAATGTGTGACATCAAGTCGCTGTGATCAATTACATGGCAACATAATAAACATTACAAAAAGCATTTTATTTCAACTCCTTATCAAACCTACAGTCGCTGATCCTGAAGCAGGAATGGATGCAAGGGGTTAAAGGATGCGACTACAAACAACCGACACACACACACACCAACACACTAGATGTAGGTCTGTCTACAACCACCCTCAACACACGGAGTCTACCAGCGAGATAGACAAACTGTTGGAAACAGAAGGTGGACAAGCATCTCTCCTGCTTCGTGTTGAAAATGTCGAGAGAGCTGTAAGGATGTGACCCTGGGTACAAGTGGTGTCGCACTGTTGCGAGCAGGATACAGTGTGCAGGTGAGATGCTACCTGAGTCGTACACACTGACAAACACGACCACACGTACCAGCCAGCCGCCGCCCGCAGTGTCCATATCACACCACACTGTGAGAGCTCCTTTGTTGTCTGCTAGCTCAACGGTGTAGACACCACTCTTTGCGCCAGTCGCCTGCCAGTCTTCACATGACCCTATTTGTACACAAACAAATCATTCCACTCGTAAGTGATTGTTACAAAGGGCGCAGTGAACTTCGTACAATGACGGGAACAATGGAGGACAAGTAGGGCAATAACCATGACAACTTCAATAGTTAATAAGACAACAGTCAAGGTAAAGACTCAGTCCCTCAGGCAAACAGTTTCTATGTGCATGCATCACACAGTTCACACTGCTCTGATACAAGACAGTCACACTTGCTGACCGCCGGTAACACTAGCCATCCCATAATTTTAGCTCTATGTCTACCAGTATCTGACTGCCACGTGTACATATCTTATTCCTCCTCCTTAATATCACTTCTGCCTCCTCATCTTCATAGCCACTTCCTCCTCTAACCTTTACAATCAGTTTAGTTATAAAGTAATAAAGTGACAGTTAGTAACGACTTTCACTAGAGTAGACAACAAAGATATGTGGTAGTGGCGGCTGTGATGTTCTTCATCGACACATTCCCCTCTGTGGTGCACTAGTGCTTTAACCCTTAAAGTGATTAACCCAATGTATCTGAGGTTAACTGCCATCTTACAATTGTTAGAAAGGAAGAAAACCGTTCGCTCGTGGACATGAATAAACACTGAATGCTAAACTCTGTAAATCCGAAATATTATGTAAACATTGAGATGAAAGTTGTTTGATGAAAATAATTACTGTAAACAACTAACTAGAGTATCTTTACTGTAAGAAACACACAAACTGACGGTAGACAACGTGTGTAGACAAGCTGAGTACTACTCATCCTTCTACTGCTTCTCACTTACTTGCAACACGACACTTCTTCTCGGTTTCATTGAAGGCAAAATGGCATACACATCGTCCTGACAAACAATCGCTGTATGGGTCAGGGCAATCAATCTTGTTGTGGCACACTAAGTTGTGCCAGGTATGGTGTGTGGCAAAAGTGGACTTGCAGGATTTCTGGTAGTGGGTCCAGCCTTTACTCGTCTTAGGATACCAGTTGGAGGGAGAGTCATGAGCGGTGACATCATGAAGTCGGCATTGACCTCCACTGGCTGGAACAGAAGGTAGAGAGACAGAGACATAACTGAACATGATGCAAAACATTTTGAACACAGAAGAGTGAAAGCAAGTTATGTGAACATTTCACTAAAGGTGATTGTGTTACTTCAAGGTTTTCAGCAAAAGGCGCGGTACGTAGTTGTTTATTTGTGATTGTTTACTGTTGTCTTGCTAGGAGCATGCCTGTCACACACTTGTTTGACAATAAAAATAAAGTGGAATGTTTTCTCCATTCCTGCTGTGCTCCCCCAGTGTTGTCAGTCCATGGTCCTGATGCTAGAGTCCTGGATGTCTTGTTGTCAGTGTCAGAGCTGCAGGGCGAGCTGAGGAGGTCTGGCACTTATCTATCATTAGCGATGACAAGACATCTCCCACAGATGACAGTGTAGTTTCCTAAATAGCATTCTCTTGATAAATGTGAGATAAGTGTGACACGATAACCACTATCCAAGTTCTACATATTTCTAGATCGTTGTATCTGAGCTAAAGACTTTAAAATAGTCACGATACTTGTTTATTGTTTAGCTAAACCACTTGTCATTCAATGTTCACGCAACAACAACTGTATGCAAGGAGTGCCAGATAGATAAAGGTTAGTTCCAAGTTGGATTAAGTAACAATAAATAATAAGCCTATATCACGGCAAGCAGCCAGCCCTGTAAACAGATGCCACGTGCAGAGAAAGATGAGCGTGCCCGAGACGAGAAATGAACTCAGGGCAGCCAACCTTCACTGTATTGGTGACAGGCGTTAACCATTGCGCTACCGGACCGCTGACAGAAGAAGGAGACAAGGACAGCAAAGGAAGAGAACGATGAAGACGACTGATGACTAATAAAAACAAATGAAGGAAAGGCAAGGAAAACTTAGAGAACAAGAACTGAGAGTGTCGGTATTCAGCAGAGGAGGACGACGAAGGAAGGAGCAATAAACGGAAAAAGTGGAGGAGTGGTTGACAAAGGACAAGCACGATGTGGACTGTGTGAGTATTGCTCAAGGTGAGGTGTGTCTTCAGTGCCAAGTGAACAGATTCCTTGATGGACAGGTGCGGAGGTAGAATAGAAGAGTTGTATTGTCTAGCTGCTCACGAAGTAAATAAGATCATTGGTGGACGATTCAGTGATTCTACCTTTACACTTTCTTCCTACAGAAACTAACAACTATCAAAAGTTACTTATCACATTAGCAATGTTATAATCCATGTAATTTCACTCACTTTGTTGTATCCTCACTAAATGTATTAATCACCTTTTGTATTCAAAATGTTTGTAGATTATGGCGCGTGAAGTTTGCTGTGAAAATGTGTTTGTAGTCTTTATGTAGGCGACTACAGATGGTAGAAATATACAGACAACATATTTCAACAGTGTTGCCATTGTTTACGGGTTTCCGTTGATTTTGTTGACAAAGCGTGCTATTAATAGAACAGAGCGCAGGACACGTGAAGCAGACTTTAGCAGTTGTAGAGTGCACAGTCACCTGCCATCTCTAACATCATGTTAGTATACCAATGTTTCAAGCTTTTCCCATACAGACCTTTGAAGTCAAAGGTGAGGCAACGCTTGTCAGTCAGGCACCTGTCCTTGCAGGCTTCCACAGTGAGTCCATCCGGGCTACCAATGAGGTTTGCACGTAGAGCGCTGTCAGGATAGTCTGTGAAGCTGTCCTGCATGTCGTCTGGGCTACAAGCTAATGTAAACAACTGTGGTAAGCAACTATTTACACACTGTTTAAGTTGAAGTTAATTGTTCTATATTTACAGTCATTTCCAACAACATCCATAATCAAGTGAATACATTTCTAATTTGTTTTCAGCCCAGGTGTTGTCTTTCATCCTTTCTTCCTTTTATTCAGTCTATCTACATGCGGCTATGTTGTTTTACAATTTATTTCTTTAAGAATGCGAAAATCATATAAAAGCTCTTCCGTCCCTGACTGTAACAAGCCGACAACAAAGTGGAGTTTGTTGCTGTCAATCACACCACAGAACCATTGTCTACTCACTGTCAGTACACGTGTCCTGTGTGGTGTAGAAATACCCGGGTTCACACCGACAAACACGTTTGTAGCACTCGGCGTGGTGCACATCGCAGTCGTCGTCAGTGGAGCAGCTTGTGTTGTGCCACTTCTTCAGCTCGCCTACAAGACAGTCACACTTGCTGACCGCCGGTAACACTAGCCATCCCATAATTCTAGCTCTGTGTCTACCAGTATCTGACTGCCACGTGTACATATCTTATTCCTCCTCCTTAATGTCACTTCTGCCTCCTCATCTTCATAGCCACTTCCTCCTCTAACCTTTACAATCAGTTTAGTTATAAAGTAATAAAGTGACAGTTAGTAACGACTTTCACTAGAGTAGACAACAAAGATATGGGGTAGTGGCAGCTGTGATGTTCTTCATCCATACATTCCCCTCTGTGGTGCTCTAGTGCTTTAACCCTTAAAGTGATTAACCCAATGTATCTGAGGTTAACTGCCATCTTACAATTGTTAGAAAGGAAGAAAACCGTTCGCTCGTGGACATGAATAAACACTGAATGCTAAACTCTGTAAATCCGAAATATTATGTAAACATTGAGATGACAGTTGTTTGATGAAAATAATTACTGTAAACAACTTACTAGAGTATCTTTACTGTAAGAAACACACAAACTGACGGTAGACAACGTGTGTAGACAACCTGAGTACTACTCATCATTCTACTGCTTCTCACTTACTTGCAACAACACACTTCTTCTCGGCTTCATTGAACTTGAAGCCTGGACGGCATAAACATCGTCCTGACAAACAATCGCTGTTTGTGTCAGGGCAATCAACTCTGCTGTCACACAATAAGTTGTACCAGGTGTCGTTTGAGGCAAAAGTGGACTTGCAGGATTTCTGGTAGTGGGTCCAGCCTTTGCTCGTCTTAGGAGACCAGTTTGAAGGAGACTGATGAGCGGTGACATCATGAAGCCGACACAGACCTCCACTGGCTGGCACAGAAGGTAGAGAGACAGAGACATAACTGAACATGATGCAAAACATTTTGAACACAGAAGAATGAAAGCAAGTTATGTGAACATTTCACTAAATGTTATTGTGTTACTTAAAGGTTTTCAGCAAAAGGCGCGGTACGTAGTTGTTTATTTGTGATTGTTTACTGTTGTCTTGCTAGCAGCAGGCCTGTCACACACTAGTTTGACAATAATTATAAAGTGGAATGTTTTCTCCAGGGCTTCTGCTTACGCAAAAAATTGCGTGCAGTACGCATTAAAAGTTCGGAGGACCCCTTCAGTTTTCGTCGATGGGGTCCCCTTCAAATTTGGGCGAAGAACAGGGACCCCTTAAAAATCTGAAGAAGGGGTCCCTGGGGCCCCAAAGAATTTAGCCTTAGCAGAAGCCCTGATTTCCCCATTCCTGCTGTGCTCCCCCAGTGTTGTCAGTCCATGGTCCTGATGCTAGAGTCCTGGATGTCTTGTTGTCAGTGTCAGAGCTGCAGGGCGAGCTGAGGAGGTCTGGCACTTATCTATCATTAGCGATGACAAGACATCTTCCCACAGATGACAGAGTAGTTTCCTAGATAGCATTCACTTTATGAATATGAGATAAGTGTGACTAGATAACCACTGTCCAAGTTTTATATATTTCTAGATCGTTGTACTTCAGCTAAAGACTTTAAAATAGTCACGATACTTGTTTGTTGTTTACATGAATCACTTGTCATTCAATGTTCATGCAACAACAACTGTATGCAAGGAATGTCAGATAGACAAACGTTAGTTGCAAGGTGGCTTAAGTAACAATAAATAATAATAATAAATGTGTGATGTGCATAGTTCACACTCCTGCTCCTAAGTAGCCTGGTCTTAGCGATTGATAGAAGAAGGAGACACGGACAGCAAAGGAAGAGAAGGATAAACACGACTGATGACTCATAAAAACAAATGAAGGAAAGACGAGGAGAAATCAGAGAACAAGAACTAAGAATATCGGTAGTCAGCAGAGGAGGTAAGAAGCAATAAACGGAAAAAGTGGAGAAAGGAGTGGTTGAGAAAGGACAAGCATGATGTGCAGTGTTGTCCATAGGAATGGGAATCCC
Organism: Pomacea canaliculata; assembly: GCF_003073045.1. Classification (NCBI taxonomy): domain Eukaryota; kingdom Metazoa; phylum Mollusca; class Gastropoda; order Architaenioglossa; family Ampullariidae; genus Pomacea; species Pomacea canaliculata. The sequence goes on from NC_037593.1 coordinate 32,501,819, forward strand.
ATGGGAAACGTCCCATGGGATGGGATGGGATAGGACAGCACACATTTGTATTTCCCATGGTAGTCGATACTTGATATTGCAAAATAAATTTACTGTTATTTCATTCATCAAGGATTTAAATCTTTCCTCTGAATCATCTATTGTATGTGAAGTAGCAGGAATTATAGAACAAAAGCCGAAAAGTGGTTTTCAGTGTTGTCCATAGGATTGTTAATACCATGGGAATCCCATGGGAAACGTCCCGTGGGATGGGACGGGATGGGACAGGCATAAATTGCCATGGGACGGGATGGGATGGGATAGAAAAATATGTCCCATGGACAACCCTGATGATGTGGACTGTGTGAGTATTGCTCAAGGTGAGGTGTGTCTTCAGTGCCAAGTGAACAGATTCCATGATGGACAGGTGCGGAGGTAGAATAGAAGAGTTGTATTGTCTAGCTGCTCACGAAGAAAACAAGTTCATTGGTGGACGATTGAGCTATTCTTCCATTTGTGACTTGTATTCAGTCGTAATGAAAGTGGAAGTGTGTAGTAAACACAGGAGTTTATCTCTGTCTATGTGGTGTAGTACATTGACACTCACTGCAGTAGTAACTAGATAGTCGTGGGTTCACTGTGATCCTACCTTTACACTTTCTTCCATGTCACGGATCAGTCCGTGCCTCCTTTGTTTTTCGGCAATCCCGTCTGAGTTTGGTGAAAGGAAGTAGAGGGGGGAGCGGGGAGACGTAGCCAGCCCTGTGTGTGTGTTGCCCCTCTGCCATGGACAGGCAACTGAGTAATTAGTTGACGGATGTAGAGGTCGTGAACCCCACGTGAGTTTCGGACCTCACGTGCGGCAGGAAGAATGTGAGAAAAAGCATGCATGAGTGAGTGAAATGTTCACCAAATTGGTAGGGTTTGAGAAAAGTATTGAGTCGAGCATCCCCGTAAGAGTTGTCAACTAAGACAGACGAATGTAATTTGAGATAAAGAGAGTGCGGAATCAGTATAATTCCTTGCCTAGACAAGGTATGTAAAGTGATGTTTTAATATCTTTGTCTACCTCCATGTGATGTAATAATATGTGGTTGTTGAGATATTAATTAGCCCCATATGAATATTTAAAAGAATATAAGCGTTTCAGGAATTACCGGCGAGGAGGAAGTGCCGGAAAGAGGAATTATCGATAAAGAGAGATTCTGAAAGCAGCCGCCAAGACGGGTGATACGGGTACATGTGTGAGTACCAACCAAGGAATTGGTGTTGGGAGTTCCTTGCCAAGGAACGGAGCTTATGTAGAGGGTCGAGTAAGGAGGACCCGCCGAAACGGATCTCTAACGACCGGAGGGCCTGGGAGCCTGGTATCGTCTACCAGCATTGGTGTTATTTTTCATGAGATACGTCCAGTGTTGTGTGAGGGAAGTTGTTCGCAGGAGGAACATTCCTAACGCTGAGGATCGAGAGAGAGAGTATCCTACATCAAGTGGCAGATGACAGGACTGGAAAGAGTAAGCTACACGAGGAGAAGTAAGTGAGGATGTTTACCAAAGGACAAACTAGTTGTGTATTTTGAACTATTTTGTTAACAGAAGGAGAGACTTGCGTCTACTTAAAGGAACTTTAGAGAGATTGAAAGTTACTCTTCGTGTGTGTGAAAGTTAAAGATTCTGTGACATTTTTGAATGTATTAACGTGCTTAGAAAAGTTGTAGTTGGATTTTGTTAGCAGTTTAAGAAACTGCAGAAGACCTGCCTGCGAGCGGTCTTGGATTAAGTTAACAGTTTCATTGAGTGTGCTGTGTTCATTGTAGTTGTGTGCGGTGTGTATGTTGGACGTTTTGTGTGTATATTAAACGGACGTCCTGAGCTGAGGAGATCTCGTATTGTTTTCTTATTCTTAAAGAATGCGCACGTCCGACATCAGGTCGTGACATTCCTACAGAAACTAACAACTATCAAAAGTTAATTAGCACATTAGCAATTTTATAATCCATGTAATTTTACTCACTTTGTTGTATCCTAACTAAATGTATTAATCACCTTTTGTATTCAACATGTTTGTAGATTATGGCGCGTGAAGTTTGCTGTGAAAATGTGTTTGTAGTCTTTATGTAGGCGACTACAGATGGTAGAAATATACACAGACAACATATTTCAACAGTGTTGCCATTGTTTACGGGTTTCCGTTGATTTTGTTGACAAAGCGTGCTATTAATAGAACACAGCGCAGGACACGTGACGCAGACTTTAGCAGTTGTAGAGTGCACAGTCACCTGCCATCTCTACCATCATGTTAGTATACCAATGTTTCAAGCTTTTCCCATACAGACCTTTGAAATCAAAGGTGAGACAACGCTTGTTAGTCTGGCACCTGTCCTTGCAGGCTTCCACAGTGAGTCCATCCGGGCTACCAATGAGGTTTGCACGTAGAGCGCTGTCAGGATAGTCTGTGAAGCTGTCCTGCATGTCGTCTGGGCTACAAGCTGATGTAAACAACTGTGGTTAGCAACTATTTACACACTGTTTAAGTTGAAGTTAATTGTTCTACATTTACACGCATTTCCAACAACATCCATAATCAAGTGAATACATTTCTAATTTGTTTTCGGCCCACGTGTTTTCTTTCATTCTTTATTCCTTTTATTCAGTCTATCTACATGCGGCTATGTTGTTTTACAATTTATTGCTTTAAGAATGCGAAAATCATATAAAAGCTCTTCCGTCCCTGACTGTAACAAGCCGACAACAAAGTGGAGTTTGTTGCTGTCAATCACACCACAGAACCATTGTCTACTCACTGCTAGTACACGTGTCCTGTGTGGTGTAGAAATACCCGGGTTCACACCTACAGACACGTTTGTAGCACTCGGCGTGGTGCACATCGCAGTCGTCGTCAGTCGTGCAGCTTGTGTTGTGCCACTTCTTCAGCTCGCCTACAAGACAGTCACACTTGCTGACCGCCGGTAACACTAGCCATCCCATAATTCTAGCTCTATGTCTACCAGTATCTGACTGCCACGTGTACAAATTCTTATTCCTCCTCCTTAATATCACTTCTGTCTCCTCATCTTCATAGCCACTTCCTCCTCTAACCTTTACAATCAGTTTAGTTATAAAGTAATAAAGTGACAGTTAGTAACGACTTTCACTAGAGTAGACAACAAAGATATGGGGTAGTGGCAGCTGTGATGTTCTTCATCGACACATTCCCCTCTGTGGTGCACTAGTGTATTAACCCTTAAAGTGATTAACCCAATGTATCTGAGGTTAACTGCCATCTTACAATGATTAGAAAGGAAGAAAACCGTTCGCTCGTGGACATGAATAAACACTGAATGCTAAACTCTGTAAATCCGAAATATTATGTAAACATTGAGATGACAGTTGTTTGATGAAAATAATTACTGTAAACAACTAACTAGAGTATCTTTACTGTAAGAAACACACAAACTGACGGTAGACAACGTGTGTAGACAACCTGAGTACTACTCATCCTTCTACTGCTTCTCACTTACTTGCAACAACACACTTCTTCTCGGCTTCATTGAACTTGAAGCCTGGACGGCATAAACATCGTCCTGACAAACAATCGCTGTTTGTGTCAGGGCAATCAACCCTGCTGTCACACAATAAGTTGTACCAGGTGTCGTTTGAGGCAAAAGTGGACTTGCAGGATCTCTGGTAGTGGGTCCAGCCTTTGCTCCGCTTAGGAGACCAGTTTGAGGGAGACTGATGAGCGGTGACATCATGAAGCCGACACAGACCTCCACTGACTGGCACAGAAGGTAGAGAGACAGAGACATAACTGAACATGATGCAAAACATTTTGAACAAAGAAGAGTGAAAGCAAGCTATGTGAACATTTCACTAAAGGTTATTGTGTTACTGAAAGGTTTTCAGCAAAAGGCGCGGTACGTAGTTGTATATTTGTGATTGTTTACTGTTGTCATGCTAGCAGCATGCCTGTCACACACTAGTTTGACAATAAGTATAAAGTGGAATGTTTTCTCCATTCCTGCTGTGCTCCCCCAGTGTTGTCAGTCCATGGTCCTGATGCTAGAGTCCTGGATGTCTTGTTGTCAGTGTCAGAGCTGCAGGGCGAGCTGAGGAGGTCTGGCACTTATCTATCATTAGCGATGACAAGACATCTTCCCACAGATGACAGTGTAGTTTCCTAGATAGCTTTCTCTTGATAAATGTGAGATAAGTGTGACACGATAACCACTATCCAAGTTCTACATATTTCTAGATCGTTGTATCTGAGCTAAAGATTTTAAAATAGTCAGGATACTTGTTTATTGTTTACCTAAGCCACTTGTCATTCAATGTTCACGCAACAACAACTGTATGCAATTAGTACCAGATAGATAAAGGTTAGTTGCAAGGTGGATTAAGTAACAATAAATAGGTATAATAGTTTAGCTGCACACAAGTAAACATTCCGGGACCTCAAGAAGTCAAAGTAAGTCATTGGGTGGAGGGCTGAGTACCACAGACTGTGCAGGTATCAAATGATATTAGCCTCGGTTCATACTTTTGTTATTTATGTCTTTATGCCAGTTCACCTGCAACTGTTTGAGCATCATTTCAGGCCAGTACACCAAAGAAAACAAGTTCATTGGTGGACGATTGAGCTATTCTTCCATTTGTGACTTGTATTCAGTCGTAATGAAAGTGGAAGTGTGTAGTAAACACAGGAGTTTATCTCTGTCTATGTGGTGTAGTACATTGACACTCACTGCAGTAGTAACTAGATAGTCGTGGGTTCAGTGTGATTCTACCTTTACACTTTCTTCCTACAGAAACTAACAACTATCAAAAGTTAATTAGCACATTAGCAATGTTATAATCATGTAATTTCACTCACTTTGTTGTATCCTAACTAAATGTATTAATCACTTTTTGTATTCAAAATGTTTGTAGATTATGGCGCGTGAAGTTTGCTGTGAAAATGTGTTTGTAGTCTTTATGTAGGCGACTACAGATGGTAGAAATATACACAGACAACATATTTTAACAGTGTTGCCATTGTTTACGGGTTTCCGTTGATTTTGTTGACAAAGCGTGCTATTAATAGAACACAGCGCAGGACACGTGACGCAGACTTTAGCAGTTGTAGAGTGCACAGTCACCTGCCATCTCTAACATCATGTTAGTATACCAATGTTTCAAGCTTTTCCCATACAGACCTTTGAAATCAAAGGTGAGACAACGCTTGTCAGTCAGGCACCTGTCCTTGCAGGCTTCCACAGTGAGTCCATCCGGGCTACCAATGAGGTTTGCACGTAGAGCGCTGTCAGGATAGTCTGTGAAGCTGTCCTGCATGTCGTCTGGTCTACAAGCTAATGTAAACAACTGTGGTAAGCAACTATTTACACACTGTTTAAGTTGAAGTTAATTGTTCTACATTTACACGCATTTCCAACAACATCCATAATCAAGTGAATACATTTCTAATTTGTTTTCGTGTTTTCATTCATCCTTTCTTCCTTTTGTTCAGTCTATCTAAATGCGGCTATGTTGTTTTACAATTTATTGCTTTAAGAATGCGAAAATCATAGAAAAGCTCTTCCGTCCCTGACTGTAACAAGCCGACAACAAAGTGGAGTTTGTTGCTGTCAATCACACCACACAACCATTGTCTACTCACTGTTAGTACACGTGTCGTGTGTGGTGTAGAAGTACCCGGGTTCACACCTACAGACACGTTTGTAGCACGTGACGTAGGGCGCATCGCAGTCGTCGTCAGTCGAGCATCCTACATTGTGCCAAGTCTTTGGCGGACATTCAGTGCCTTGGCAACTAGAATTTGTACTTTTGATAATTCTTAATAAATCATTGTTATTAATTATTTATTGTATATATACTATTTATAGCACCTCAGACATCACATGATACATCAAGTAAGACATTAAATGTTAACATACATAAAAACAAACAGAGAGACAGGGCGCTCCGGGAAGTGAAGCCAGCAGTGTGAGACAATAGACTATGGTGAAACATGTCACTAAAACAACAATTCTTATTTAAATGTTTGTCATTATTTACATATTATTTAGACGACTAACAAACGATCAGTGTTTCAGTTTGTTATTGACTACATAAAAAGCTGATTGTTAAACCTTTGGCATGTATTGTAAGCCAAAAGTCAAGAAGAGTCAACACGGTTTACCTTCCTGTCGCCTTCGTGAACACGAAAGGAGCGAGTGAGAGTAGAAATATAAAGAATCGCAGCATTGTATCCACCTGTTAAGCACATGCAACAACGAGAAGTTTCGTGAGTCTTTCTCGTGTAATATTTCTTTATTATATTAATTTAAATCAGAAAAATATTTACGACTTAGAATATAAAAAATTCATAATAAAATAATTTTCAAGTATCACTCGTACAAACATACACAAAAGGAAGCGATCCCTCAAAACTTAAGACTAAAACTAGGTTAGTGTGTCTGGCATGCATGAAGACAGAAAGTACAAAAGACACAGTGTCAAAGGTGACAACAAATAGCAATCAACAAAGGTTTATAGGAAAGACAGCCTATTCAAGTGATAGGAAGCTAATAAATAAGAGAAAAGGTCAGTAATGTAACTTGTTACAACACAGTAGGTATGCTTCTCCCTTTGATACATTATTTCATAAAGAGTGTACAGACAAAAAGTGACTAGTAGTGTCTAAGAAAGTGTAGAAAGAAGAAAATACAGGAAGACAGAACAGCTTATAGCAGAGAAAGGAAAGCTGAAAGAAATCTGCTAACAGTAAAGAAACAAAACTACAAACCTTTAAAAATCAAGTCTCTAGAAAATGCAGTCAACAAACCAAAGGCCTTCTGGGAGGTGATGAGGAGATACAGAAGACAGCCTGTAGTGGACCAAATCAGTGAAGAGGGTGGGTGAAGCACTTCTAAACAACACTAAATAAAGGGATGATGGATGTGGATGGTCAAGATAACCCTTGTGAAAGTACCAGTAGTCCAAAGCACCTGTATGTCCAACCTGTGGACAATCAGATCACAGAAAAGGTCAAAGAGGCAATTAGTTAAAAACTGTTAATCAGCAGGCCCAGATGGTATTGTCAATAATATATTAGACGCTGCATTCCCTGTTATTACTCCCTTGCTAAACTGTTCAATGCTATGACCCAAGGAATGAACTCAGTCTATTACTATCCCACTATACAACAAAGGTGACAACAACCAGTCAGGTAACTACCCAGGTATCTCTCTTACTAATACATTTAGGTAAAGCCTTTACATGCTCTCTAAATAAAATATGAACGCAGTGGGCAGAAAGCAGCCAATTCAATGACAATGACAAAGGTAATTCCTTATTAATGAGAGGTAAAATAAGTAAGAAAATGCATTTTCCATTTAGCCTCCACCCTTTACAGGGAAAGAACTAACTGAAGTAATTGTAAGTATTATGAGATTAAGGTAAGGTAAGTGGAAGCTGAATATGTACAAAAGTGGTGGTTACAAAAAAACATATATTTACAAGATTTCCTAGACTTAGGAGGTATCTCTAGAGGCCTCATCTAATTTTCTTGAATGTGCTGAGGTGGAGTTCATGAAGTTCAATTGCCTAAGATGGAGAGGGAGGCTGTTCCAGAGTATTTCATATTTTATTTAAAAATGTCTAGAGACTAGAAATGGAAAGAGTAAGTTTTGGAGAAGTTGTAGTGTTCTTGGAGGAAAATAGTAAAGACAGTGTATGATACTGTTTACCCGTCAGTATTTTGTACATGAAACTGCATTTGTTAAGTTTAAGTCTGTTTCTGAGAGGAAGGACGCCTTGACAGGAACAATGAAACACAAGCAGGTTTGTGTCGGTTTATCCTATTTTCACACTGTAGGCGGCAGTAGAGAACCAGTTATCCCAGAATATGGAGCTACACGTAGCATTGATACACTGTCAGAAAGCCCACAATAGTGTGCAACAAGCAATACTACTACCCGAGCTATCACAACCACGTATGCAGAGTAAATTATAGAGGATAATAAAAAGCATGTACCAAGTGTCACAGACAGAAATCAAGGCCTTTGTACAAGAAAACATTGTAAAGTCGCCAAGAATCACGCACTGACCCACGTGGCTTGTGATAGTGTCCGGCAGTCATCCGCTCACACTAACAGAACAGGGAGCCTGTCCTGTCTCAACAGACCCTAGTGGTCGCCACCCGGCTACTGAACCTGCACCAGCCCCACGGATTTCTACTGACTCCTGGTGGTCACACCTGGCTGCTGTGTCCACTCACAGTACCCGCCTTACAGTCCACCCTAGTCTAGTGGTCACACCTGGCTGCTGTGTCCACTCACAGTACCCGCCTTACAGTCCACCCCTAGTCTGTGGTCACTCCTGGCTGCTGTGTCCACTCACAGTACCCGCCTTACAGTCCACCCCTAGTCTAGTGGTCACACCTGGCTGCTGTGTCCACTCACAGTACCCGCCTTACAGTCCACCCTAGTCTAGTGGTCACACCTGGCTGCTGTGTCCACTCACAGTACCCGCCTTACAGTCCACCCCTAGTCTGTGGTCACTCCTGGCTGCTGTGTCCACTCACAGTACCCGCCTTACAGTCCACCCCTAGTCTAGTGGTCACTCCTGGCTGCTGTGTCCACTCACAGTACCCGCCTTACAGTCCACCCCTAGTCTGGTGGTCACTCCTTGCCCAGACTTCCTCTCACCTGTCACAACCACCCGCTCCTCTCAGCGTCTCGGGTAGATGCACCAAGGGACGCTACGCTGTGGGGTTCACTACACTGTCTCCCAGGGGGCGGGAACCAATGGCCAGCGCCCACAACATCCACGTGACTAAAGCGCCTGAAGGCTTTTCACCCAAACTGCGGACTGGGTGGGGAGGGGCCATGAACACAAACATGGCTGACACGCCACAGAGAGAAAAGGAAGGGTAAGATTAATGATAAATATGTGAACTTTAAAAGAAAGTATTCAAGAAAATAATGGAGCCTGTAATCAGTGCAGTGAAATGTGTTATTAGACCAGGTGTTGACAAACTATAATTAGTATTTTTTTAAGGACAAGCAGATGCTGAGAAGAAAATCACAAAGATATCAAGACATAGCTATAAGGCTATCAGGAGAGAGCTAAGATGGCGTCTGACATAACCAAACATTTCATCAGACGTCAGGTCGCTGCTGTCATCTTCCCGTGATGCCGTGCGTGTGCACGTCAGACAACGCACTGTCTGCTCGTCACCGTTGTAACGACTAGAGGGGAGATCATCTTGTGAAGAATAATAAAGAGAGGAAGATGCCTTCTTGTGCCTCTTTGGTTTTGTATATTCTCCTATGTTTTCTCTCCATCTCTATTGGTTTTGTTTCTTTGCAATCTAAGATTACACTGTATCCCAGCAACAACGAGAAGACTGCTGCTGCCTCCTGCTGCTGGTGGATTCCTACATCATCACCAACCGCCCTAACGGCAAGTCGCCTTCCTTCTTTCAACACAGACGAGCTTCCAGTGGGTGTGGAAATAACAAAAATACTCCAAACTATTATCACAACTAGTCAATGGAGGAGCATGCTCTCAGTGCTTAGCAACAAGAAGGAAACATGGACAGCATACGAGGGACAAGAAAGCAAACGAATAACGTATGAACTAGTAAATAATAAACAACAATACTAATGTTGAATAAAAACAAGTACAGAAAAGAAATACATTTTATCTTTCTGCAGCTCAGTCCATCAGGTAGAGTCCACAAAGCCCGTCACACACGAGCAAGAAAGGAGCAGAGAGCTGTTCAATCATGTGTATTTATTAATATTTATTATAGATTATCCTGGAACTGACCCGAGCTCTGTGTGTAGATAGACGATGACAAACTAAATGGTTGATGCACAGTGGCTGACATCTCACATGACCATGACCCTACAGCCAGGTGGGGTCAGATCATCAGGTAAACGCCCAATGTATAACACAACAAACAATATAGCACAGTGGTGATGGTGGACAAAGGATTCTTGTCACGTGACGCTGATTGTCCTACTAACAACCTCTTATCTCCCCTGTCAACAGCTGCTGACTGCGGCATGAAAATGAGGTAAATATTCAGAGCATGTAGATCACGTGACTCTTGATGATCTTCTGGAATGTTTTGATATCTCACCAAGCGTCGCTCGACAGTTCCTACCTGTCATCGATGTTGTCAGGTGTAAGAGGGCAAAGCGGTTTACGCCGAGGCAGCAGCTAAGACCACGTGGCGGCAAAACTAATGACACATTCAGAAAAAGAGCCGCGACCCCGAGACGAGACCTGAACCCAGTAAAGCTGCTTCTCATTGTATTAGTGACTGGTGCTAACTGGCCACGGCACTCGTGTCAAGTACAGAGAGGCAAGTTTGGACAAAAACAGTAAATTAATAAATAGTCAAGTAGGCACAATGTCCTCCATGTCAGCGTGCTTGACAAGGTCGGGTGGCTGCGACCTTTGTCTTTACAGCAGGACGAGCATCTCCGACTGCATCAATAAGTAGTAACAGTTGCCATCTCCACACCTGACAGTCTACTCGAGGCTTCAGGTGTGGATGACTTGCTGTCGACCTCTTGTAACTATTTCCATTTGCTCAGGTAACAGACGACCTTTGACGGGGATATGCCGTGTACATGTACTAACCAAACTTAATATTTGAGAAGCTTAATGACAGAAATAACTTACTTTACTTTAAACACACAGTGAGTTAAATATCTCACCCATAGGTCAAACATAAAATAACAAAAATGTCTTCAGGTCGACGATAGAGTCTCTAATATAAATTCTCTTCACATAAAACCAGCGGACTAAGTAAATTCACCTTGAGAGGGAAGACAGTTACTAAAATAACTGACATTTACATCAAAACAATGTGAGTAAAATAATTAACCGCAGATCAAACACATCATGATTAAAATAACTCACCCGGAGATGGTCTTTGTGAGAAAGCTGTTAGTGGCAGGATATCCCGAGGAAAGCAGCGTCTGAGACGAGGAGAGGTTGACAACTGCTGGTAGTCTGCACGTGTGGAGAGGGAGATATACCAGGAGCGAGTGAAGAACCAACGACAGCAGCGATGCTGGCAACATGAGCGTGCAAGCCCCTCCCCCACACATACATCAAGTACAGGAATGAAGACAGCGATGCTCACATGAGTATCCAAGCCCCTCCCCACACATACCTAAAGTACAGGAGGCTCCAATGCATGATGTTCACGTGTCTACAGGTCAGTGAGGTCAGGCAGCGGGTCAGGTGTCAACAGACGTGGACGACAGTGAAAACCTCATCACCGGAGAACGCAATGGACTGGGCAACCTGCCAACAGAAAATACCGGAGTGAATTCCGTTCTCCACGTACTGACGACTAAATCACACACACAAACACACAAACACACACATCACGAAGCCTTGACACAGACACACAAACATGAGCGTGAATACACGTCTTACATCCCAGCAACACGCAAGGTACGAACACACGGACACACAGACACACATATATAGAGAAGCACGCACACAAATGTATAAAAATACATTTCCTCCCTCAGTTACTCTCTCTCTCACACACACAAACACACAAAGACAGGGTACAGTCAGGATATGACAATGGTGTCCAAGTGTCTGAGACACAGAGCTCTGGCAGCAAGCTGTGGATGAGGACAGAGAACATCTCATGAAGCTCATCCTTACTTCTGTAGTTTACACAATGGTTGTGGTGTTGTTGTGTAGCCAGGTGTCTCAGTTATCTCAGGTGTAAAACACAAACTGTCGGCAGCTTAGTATATTTATTAGGTATTTACAGACATTGCTTGTGTACACATCTTATTTACTCTCTTTATTTATATTTACATTGTTATCACAAGAGGAGCCATGTTGAGGATAATGAATATGAAGGACAATATACTTTTTTTGGACGTTCAATTAATATTCATTCGTTCGTTCACACCAAACCTTCTATAAATACTTCATTTGTCATTTTTAAAATCAACTTGCTGCTACATGTACAGGTGCATGACCTGTCTGTCAACAAGTCTTTGAGGTCAGGCAGCGAGCAAAGTGTCAACAGACAACAGGACCGACATCCAACCACCACGTGCATTGGCAGCGTGACAAGAATTCACTCACATACCACACAGATGCATGACCTGTCTGTCAACAAGTCTTTGAGGTCAGGCAGCTAGCCAGGTGTCATTGGTGTCAAGAGACAAGTTAACAGCACCGACATCCCACCACCACGTGAGGTCAAAGTGCACTGGGCAGCGTGACAAGAATTCACTCACATACCACACAGATGCATGACTTGTCGGTGTCAACAAGTCTTTGAGGTCAGGCAGCGACCCAAGTGTCAACAGACAACAGCACCGACAACATCAGACCACCACGTGAGGTCAAAGGGTACTGGGCAGCGTGACAAGAATTCACTCACATACTGTATGTATTGCATCGTCTTCTCCAGACCACTGAGTGATGATACACACTGAATGACTAAAATACACACACACACGCGCGCGCGAGCACAGGCACAACTACATACACATGATCCAAACACACGACGCTCCCATGCATGAAGTACTTGTGTGTGTGTTTGTGTGTGTTTGTGTGTGTTTGTGTGTGTGTTTATGGAAGATATTTGTGTGTTTATGATTTTGTTCTTGATTTTTTTTCTCCTACTCTGTACAGTGAAAAGAAGCCAAACATATTGATACTTTCTCTACATGGACCTTCTGTCGTGATATGTATGACAGAGGACAGCGGGAAAAACGCTGTCACCTCTTAGAGTTCATTCAGGGGAGGCCATTTCACAATGTAATAAACTGGGGAGTTACTGCCCCTGACTTTCTATGCCCGAACTTTGTTTCTCGTGAAAGAAAAAATGAATAGAGCCATCGAGTGAAGCAATTGTATTCCTGTGTTCGCTCCATGCAACACGACGTTTTGTTGTTATCCTTGAAACCTGTTGGAGCGTGACGTAGTGTAACGGTCGTGATGAGCGGGTGTCGTGACGTCACTTGTATCCGGGGCAGCGTGTGTGAGACTATCTGTGTGATAAATAAACACGTTAGAAACAGTCTTGTGAAGAAGATAGTGTGTTAGTCACGTATGTCTGTAACTTTTAATTACAACGATGTGGCGTCATTGTTTTTAAAGGGATGCTCAAGGTTTGTGATTAGGTTGTGTGACGGTCAAACGTTTCAAAACTATATTTAGTTACAATTACAGAGCACGAGAGCAACACAGGAGAAATAAAGGATTCGTTCCTCACTTAATTACCACTTATTAGCACTATTTCGGTCGCCGATGTTTATAAAAATTGAAAAAAATCCAGTGAAATCGACCCTTGTGTCCTTCCGCCGAGTAACCGCGATAGCTTCCCGAGATGGACGACTAAAATTGTCTCCTTATGACGTCACTCTCCTTATGACGTCAGTCTCTGACATGCAGTGTCTGTGGTCATTGCGAAGATTTTGTTAGATTAGTGATATCCAGACTAATCTACAATCAAGATGGCTTGCAGCATAACACGTCCCACTCTCTGGACTCCCAAAGCTTGTTCGTACTGGGATCGAGTCTTTCTATGGGTACGACCCACTCCTTTTGTATCGCCTTGTCTTTCGGAAACTGATGAAAAGAAACTTTTGAATCTTTTCCCATCTTTTCGTGGCAGTCGGTGTCATGTGATAACTAGTATAGGGCTATAGTGTTGGTGTCTCACTTCTGCTCCCTCCACGAAACAGGCGGACGAGCTGGTAAGGAGACTGTCAGAAGGTCGAATGGGTAAGTGTAGGGTGTGTTTGCGGTGAGGTATGTCGAGACGAGTAGTCGGCCTTTGGCGGCACTGGACCGTCGGGTGGACAAAGGGCCAGGAAGTCTTACCACTGTTTATCTCCCCTGGAATCAGTAAGCCCATGACCACGGACCGCTTACATCACGACGGACAGATCAAAGTCAGGTTGGAATGCGGGATGGTAGGTGTCGGTGTAGGGGATCTCTCAGAGTAGTGGAGAGCATTGTCAGCCTACGCCCGTTAACTATAGAAGTCCGCGACGCACCTGAAGCAGGACAACAGCGCTGGACACAGGAGTGAATAGGAAGCCAGACTGGACGGCGCCGGAGTCGCCGATCGTGTTGCTAGTGAGAGGGGGGTAAAGAGGGGGTGTAGTTTGGGCTGGAATAAGCCCCAGTGACCACCTGTCTATCATGCGTTAGCTATGTATGATTGCTTGTAGCTAGGTGGAAGAATGGTTGAAGGTAAGACTGAAGTATGTTTGACCAATCGCGAGAAAGGAGGATCCTCGCAGATGAGGATTTAGTAGGGTGATCGGTCAAGACTCGTGGTCTTTTCGCACTGGTGCTCGAGGAGGAAGGTTGTAGCCGAAATCTGTTCAAGGCTGTTCAGATTCTCTGCTGTGAGTTCGTCTGGGAATCGTGACAGCTCCAGCACAACCGACTCAGAGGTGTGGAAGACCTGCTCTGTCGCAGAGTGTACGACGCTTCATCTCCACTATCTGTTAGTCCGCAAACAGTAGAGGGAGGCTGGTAGATAAGTGTCGGTCCTGTAGGCGCTGTTAAGCTTGAGACAGCAGTCCGGCCTAAGGGACGTGAGACAGACACGTGGTGGCACGTGGTGGTGCCAGAGTCTCAGCGCTTGCGAGGGAGTCAGCTACGACCGACGGAGCATCATCAACGGATTCTCAGACGTCAGCATCGGAGGGGGCCCTCAAATGACTAGAGACTTGTGTGTAAGGATAAGTGGCGTGTGGTGTGTGCAGTGTGTAGTTGGATTAAGATTAGTTAAATCGTGGCTCATTAGTTAGAAGACTAGAAGAAGGAGAACAATTAGAATAACGGGACACCCTAGATAACGACCATATGGTTATATTGAAACTGTATCATTTTGCCATAATTTGTATAATCCTCTCGATGATTAATAACCTTCTTTTATACACTAAATTGCCTTGAGTTGCTCATTGGGGTATGCGTGCAAAAAAGCGAAAGAGAGGTAGGAGAGGAGGAGTTCAGTGCCGGCTGAGGAAATACGGTCTAAACGACAAATGTCAATCTCCACCACTACTACACCTCAGCACCAATCGAGGTGCAAATGGTGGGAAAAAGAACGGTGACCTAAATTTTAATGTGAATTTTCCTTTGTCAAAAAGCGGGCAACTTTCAATAGAAACGAAAAACGTGACAAGTCTCTGTGTTGGTCACTTAAATGTGCAGTCAGTCTGCAACAAGGCTGTGGACATTCATGATTTAGTGCTGGATAATGACTTTGATGTATTTTTCTTGTCAGAGACATGGTTAAAAGAGATAGGTGATGAATCAGTAATCAAAGACCTTACGCCACAGGGTTATACATTTGCACAAAATCCCAGGAGTGGTAGGAGTGGGGGTGGAGTTGGAGTTTTATTTAAAGTACATTTGAAATTTACAGTGTTGAAGAGACAAACACAGTACAGGTCCTTTGAGTACATAACAGCAAGACTGACATTAGCCAAGCAGACATTAGAGATCATTTGTTTGTATAGACCTCCTCCATCGAAAAAGAATCAGCTTTCCGATTCTCTGTTTCATAAGGACTTTACTATGCTGCTGGACAGTTTACTCACAAAGGAGAAGATTCTTATTTTGGGGGATGTAAATTTTCACTTTGATAGACCTCAAGATAGTGATGTGAAGCGGTCGATTGAGGCTTTAGACAGCCGTGGTCTTTGTTAGCTGATTGATAAACCAACTCATAGACTTGGACACATTCTTGACTGGGTTATCACTCGTGCGCCATCAGTCACTGGTCAAGTCAGCTGTTGTCGAGGATTTTTTGCTTTCAGACCATTTTGTGCAGTCCTTGGTGACTGATCTTTCTCGACCAAGGCGTAGAAAGACATCTGTTTTGTGTAGAAATTTGAAGAAGGTTGACCTGAATGCTTTCAGAGATGACCTGCTTCTGTCAAAGTTGTTATTAGATCCTCCCACAGATGTTGATGAGTTAGCAGAGTTATATAATCAGACTTTACTACAGCTGCTTGATAAGCATGCGCCTGCAGTCAGCAAAATTGTTGTAGATAGACCAGATTGTGCGTGGTTTTGTGAGGGGGTGAGTGAAGCCAAGAAACAGAGACGGCTGGCAGAGAAAAAGTAGAGGAAGACCAAACTTGAGATTGACAGACAGCTGTATAAGTTAGCCAGAAATAAATATGTTTGTGCTGTAACAAAGGCTAAATCGCTATTCGTGCAAGAGCAGCTAGAGGCTGCGAGTGGAAATCCCAGAAAGACTTTTGACATTGTGAACAGCTTGTTGGGTAAGAACGGAACTAGTCCGGTTCTTCCTGAGGTGGATGTCAAGTCAGCTGCTGATCACCTGTCTTCCTTCTTTGTTAATAAGATAAAGGAAATTAGTGCTGGACTTGAGAGTGCAGTTTGTGAGTTGCCAGAGTGTGAGGCAGATTATTCTGTGCCATTTGCTGGTGTTCCGCTGACTTCTTTCACGTGTATTGATGAGAGTTACTTGAGGAAACTTGTAGCGAGGTCAACTACAACTTCATGTGCCGTGGATCCTGTACCAACTAAATTTAGTCTTCAACTTCTGGACATTCTATTTCCTGTCATCTTGGACATTATTAATGCCAGTTTGAGAGCAGGATGTGTTCCACGGTGTTTTAAACAAGCTGTTGTGAAGCCCTTGCTGAAAAAAACGAACCTGGATCCCTCCGACTGTAAAAACTATCGTCCAGTGTCAAATTTATCATATATTTCCAAGCTACTGGAGATGGTGGTTGCAGAGCAGCTTATGACCCATTTTATTACTTATGGCTGCCTAGATAAATTTCAGTCAGCATATCGTCCTGGCTTCAACACAGAAACTGCTCTTCTTCGTGTGACAAATGACATTCTGTGTAGTGTCAACTCTGGCAACTTAGTGCTGTTAGTATTACTTGACCTGAGTAGTGCGTTTGACACCATCAACCACCGTCTGCTGCTCCAGAGACTGTCGTCAGAGGCTGGTATCCAGGGCGCTGCACTGCAGTGGATTGCCTCCTATGTTGCCGAGAGGTCTCAGAGAGTGATTGTCGGCTCTGCAAGCTCTGAGGCAGTTCCTCTGGTGTGTGGCGTACCACAGGGCTCCGTTCTGGGTCCATTATTATTTTCGCTGTATGTTTCACAGCTTGGACGGGTCATTGAACGCTTTCAGATGGGACGTCAGTTCTTTGCGGACGATACACAGATTCTGAGCAGTTCCAAAACCCGGCAGTGGCTAGGAATGCGCTTCAACGACTCTCAGAGGTAATCCCAAATTTCACTAAGCTTCACCTTACATTAAGCATCAAATATTCCAGCATCCTTATATAAATATTACAGCTTATCCATATTCACTTCACATATTCCTTGAAATTACTTCCAATGACACTTTCTACCATTCACTTCCAATCATAATCTAAGGTTATCTGCTAATTATATAGAACAGTTACAGTGTTTTAAATGTCATTTATTATTGTTGGTTAGCACAGAGAGTATGACCTACTTAAGTTGTGATGCTGCACAATAAATGTCCTCTATTATCATGATGATATTATCAGCATATATCTTGAAGTCCTTCTTTGCAAAACAGTCATGACACAAACAAGTCACTATACTGCGAAAGGTCAAGTTCACAACTGAGTGTACTTCATCCCTAACAGACCTATACTGCTCACAATAAATACTGATGTTGAGAGGTCTGAATTTTGTAGGGTTATGGACAACGCAGGAAAGGAGACTGCATGTCCCCTTTTCTAAAGATGCTTGACAAACAGATAACCCCATGTTGACAAGCCATGCTACACTGCCCTGTGACACCTGCACTTTGCCCATGAGATTCAGCAGTCGTTGTAGCAGGAGACTAGCACAAGGTCTGAAGCACCACTGTAGGGACGATAACATTGATCCTCTTCTGGCCCACCTCAAACACACGCCACTGGTGGTCACTTACAGTCTTCACACACTAAAAACCCTGTAACTTGCACGTTACTCTGTCTTACAGTTCAACAGATATCTTTCAGCAATTAACGCATGAAACTCACCTCCGTGCCAACAAAATATTATGATCCTTTTGTCTTTATTTCCATAACATTTAATCATTTTATAAACTGGTGCTCTGCTAACTTTGTATAACTATTGTGAAAGCATTGCTGAATGTTTTATGTAGACCATGCTGAAAAAATGACAATAATGATAATAAAAGTAACACACTGCTACCAGGCTACTTGTTGGTAAAGCAATTTGCTTAAAGAATTCCCAAGATTACTTTCACGTGCATTCTGTTGTCACTCGCCTGAAAGATAACATTCACATATATGTTATCTATTGATTGTCACATGCCTGAAAGATTGCATTCATGTGTATGCTGTGCTACTTGTGAACCACCAGAGGGATTCTTTCAACACATTTTATTTCATGTCCTTGGACTAATGTCTTTCTGACATCAACTAGATCAGTGATGCCCAACCTTTTTCGGCCTGCGGGCAAAATACATTTCCGACATGCGTGTCACGGGCCGCTTCGCCGCACAAATACAAAAAAGAAAAAAATAGAGCAGATACCATTTTTATTAGAAACAAGTTGTACTTACCATTAATTATATGGTAAGTAGTGGGATATTTGAAGTTGTTTTCCCGAAACCAACTTCTGAATGTACGGCTGCATCGTAGAAACACCAAGTCGGAGCACTGAATCGAAATGTTCGTCCATCGAAAAATAAAAAGATTGAGAGACGCCCCTACGTAGGGATACATACTTCTTCTTCCCTTTTTTCGTTTTCTTTTTTTTTTTTTTTAGGTTTTTTAATTACAAACATGCCAATTTCCTGCACTGTGGGCAGAAGTTTCGTGGGCCGTAGGTTGGGCATCCCTGAACTAGATAATGCCTATTCTTTAAACTGTACAAAGAAACTCATAGTTCAAAGGCATGTTTCTGCAAAAATAACTTTACAAATTGATATGTTCATGCCCAAAACACATACTGCCTACACAAAAAGGGAAGTCTAGTAACTCAGCTGTCACTTTTGAAAGGCTTATTTTAGCACATGTGGACACAAAAAACATGTGCAGACAAGGTATAACGTCTCAGCACATTTTGAGAACGATGATAGTTTGCCCAGAAGTGTCCCCTACCCACTTTGTCATATTTTTGATAACCCTAAGGATTTTCCTCAAACTTCTTTGCTATGTCTAAAGGAATTTCAACCTTATGAAGATCCTCCATGCCTTCCTGGGGCTCATCAGCAATGAGTATGTCAATCAAATCCATTAGTGTGCTGAGGTTGTCTTCTACTTTCTCCCACTTGTGCAACTCACGGAGAATAACATACGCATTCTTCTCTTTAAGGTATGCTCGCCCAGACCTGGTGCTGCTCAGCTAAACAGAAATATAGACAATCCAGTTATTTCCCTTAAGTGTGGCTCTACACATATTTCAGTTACTAGGGTCATGCTTGATTTTGTACCTATGTCCAGTAGTGTTAATCGATGATACATATGGTTGTAAGAGAAAGAGCACAAGACTTTAAAAGCCACTTAACATGCAATTTCATGGTTTGCAATAAGCAAAATATCAAATTATTTTCTGCTCTTGTTGATCTATCAGGAAAAAATATCCATGCATTTCAATATTATTTATGATAACTTTTCACTATAAGAATTATAGTAAGTTATCATAAAGATTTGTAATCAATGAAGTTCTCATGACTTTGTATAAATTTTTTTTTTTAGTTTTGCAATTCTTTGTTGATTTTAGAACAAAATCATCTGACATTTCCACGACAGTGAATTCATTCACACTACCACATATTTATTTCACTCATGCATAAAATTAATTTTTTAAAAAAAATTAGTTACTTTTGTAAGTGCTTGGACAAGCATCTTACGACTCTCAGGATCAGGTTCACGAGTTTGTGTTGGTGGAAGATACTGGAGATCTGGTGGCAGGCGCTCCATGTCATCCTCATCAAACTCCTCTGGGCCAGCCAATGGAAGGAGCAGCCGAGGCAGCAAGTCCACTTCAGGTCCCAGTAGAACAGAATGTAAATCTGTATGTAAACAGCAATACTGAATATAAAACTGCACACCTCAGAAATAAGATGGTAAACAGGAACAACTAATGTAACTCTATCAATAACACTTTCGAGTGTTAACAGAAAGACAAGGTGTAGACAAGACCCAGTGACAGTTTCAGTTCATGCTAACCCACATCTAGCTCATGATCTGTGAATGACTATTCTATCATTGTCTGTCCTATGTATTATGCTGTTTGTTACATTGCCTTTTCATATCATATCTTTTCTGCTGTGAATGGAAAATTTCTACTGTAACATTTGCTTGCTCTAATGGACAAATTTCTTATGAAACAGTATACGCATCCATACCACCATAAAATACATTTAAATTTTGGGTCTGAATCTATGCCAAGCCTACACTACATCCAACTTTCAGGCCAGACAACTGTGCCCATTTATTAATGTACCAATACGGAAAATTTAAATGGTTTTTTCATGGGATGAAGTCAAAAGTTATAACCGTTCCAAACCCCACTACCCCTAAATAAAAGGGAAATCACAAACAATGCCAGAAATAAAGAACAATAAACCTAATCAGCCACCCAAGCAAAGTTATGCTGAAAGTGATATATAATCCCATCAGCATTATTTCACACTAGGTAGAAGCACATTTGAAAAGATCTTTGTATGTTGCATAAAAATAATTATTATTAATAATAAATAAATAATAAAAAAGTAAAGCATTTATATTACCAACCTTCTCCTTGACAACTGCTGCATAATGAAAAGAACAGACCAAGTCTGTTTTCAAATATAAAACACTATGTTCATAACCATTTAATAAACCTCTAATTACCATATTCAAAGCAGCAGTTCTTCACAATTCCAATGATGCCACGTCTTCTGATAACAGATGGAGCAAAGGACATGAAAGGCAGCAGGTTCTGAAGCAAATCCTCGTGGTGCGAAACAAGTTCCTGTCTCACATCTTGCACCTGTGCCAGATTCATTAGCACAGCTGGTAGCTGGTTCATATTAGTATTTTTGTTAAAATCAATGTTACTGATGGCTTGAACAAACCTTTTCAATCCCACCTCCTCCACCTTTAACACAATCTCTGCCACTTTAACAGCACCATTTATTGATCGAGTTAAGTTTGATAAGAGCCCACACATAGCATCAGCTTGGTCATAAGTATGGTCCAATGCCAGCCGAAGTAATTTTACAGTGATGTCTGTAAAGCCATCTGTTTGTACTAGTGAACTTGTGACAGTCTCATCTGCTGTCACATTCACTAGACCAGTGGTTCTCAAAGTAGTGGTCCGCGGGCGTAGGTCAGGTGGTCCGCGGCTGACAGTCGTCATATGTCAGCAAAGTGATGTTTAAAGTGATGCATTCCTCGCATTAACATTTTACTTACAAAGAACGAGGTATACGTAGTTTTATGTCAACTACTGTCACAGACGGACATTTAGTTTTGAATTGTAATAAAACAAATGCGGCAATTTAAATTTGAAATTCATAGTACAGAGTGATTTTTAGACCTTGGTGGTCCGCCATAGTTTTTTACTTAGGCTTTGGTGGTCCGCCATAGTTTTTACTTAAGTAAAGTGGTCCGCGGTCCGAAAAACTTTGAGAACCACTGCACTAGACAACTCACAGCATCCTTTCGAACCACATGGTCTTCATCTGCTGCAAATGAGAGAATGGCTTCCACAAATTTTAACTTCTCACCAATCAGAGTTCTCCCCTGTGTATCCCCAGTCATGCCCAGGATGTAACTGATTGCAAGTCTTTTCACATCCGGGCGAGCACAAGGTTTGAGTAGAGGAAGTAGTTCCTTCTCAATATATTCATCAGAAATCTCCATTTTTAACTTAAAGCGGCCTTAATTAAACCAGGCACCTACACAAACAAGCAAAAAAAAAGCAATGATTAAAATTACCTTTTAGCAAATAGAAGTCAGAAAAGTAATTAAAAAATTAAATATAAACAAATTAAGCATTTTTTTATGTGCACAATATTTTGAACACCGATAACTGTGATCAAACTGCCACCTTATCAAATCTATATCACCAACAACACTCTCATATTTATAATAAACCATACAGCATGGTACATGCTAACTAAGCAGTAACAGATGAGGCCTACTATATAAGTCATTAACATTCTGGCTTGGCTCTTGCATGCACGATGCCAACTTATTAGTGTTTAGCCTGTTGTCTGGACCAATCAAATCAAATGTGTTCTTGTTTGTCTATACTACGTGTAAATTTAAGGTGGATTTGAGGTAAAACTTTTTTTTTAATCCTTTTAGTGTCTAAGCATGAAAACACAACAAAATTAATCATTATGATTGTAGCAGTAGCACAAGTGTACTGATTGATAGAGGGCTAGCTGTCCTCCATGGACGTTTTGATGACATCATACCATGGACGTGTATTCGAAACGGCGTATTTAAAAGCAGGTATCAACCGATCATCAAGAACGTAGATAAAATCCCCAGGAGATTGCTGGTATCCACATGATATAGCGAGATTGCATTAAATTGTTAACACATTGACAGTTCTGCGATAATGAAAGGATTTGTACATAGAACTACATTGCCAACGATGGACAAATCAGAAAACCATCTACACACATTTTATAATCCCTCCATTTATATGTCAACTGCATTTTATAAACACATATCAGTAAATGATAAACAAAAGACTTGCTTGTTATTATCCAACACGTAAGCCAAGAACCTCACATGGGTTTGTCTCAAACACACTGAATGACTTCCCTTGAATTTGATTAGCACGCAGTAAATACTTTTAGGTTTGTTTGTTGTTGTTTTTTAGGGGAAATGGTCTTTTGCAGTAACAAATAATTTCAAGTAGTTTAATGTTTTAATAAACTGCTTGTTTGTATTATTTATGTTTAGATAACGTATGTTATTTATGGTTGGAGTACAGTTGCCTCGGTTTAGTCCTATGGTTTCAGCAAGAGAAAAAAATTCTAGTCTGCATTGACTTTATACTGTGTTTGAGAACTATGTGGTTCTATTAACAATGATCAGTTTGCATTTAAGTTTAATATTTTGCAGGTGTTTCTCAAGTGATAGGAGGAGAGTGGTTGTTACCGGCGTGGGCTTGGTTACTTGTCTCGGGGTTGGTACGGAGACAGTGTGGCATCGTCTGCTAGACTGCAGGAGTGGATTAACCCACGTCAGGGGCAAGGGTGTGCAGTGAACACTTTTTCTTCTTAAGTGTTAGCTTTGTTTGACATGGCAAATCGTGTACAGACTTATCCCGATATGCATACAGATTATGCCATACTGTGTTTACGATGTCTTGAGTGTTAGCTATATAAGGCATGGCACCTCGATCATGTATTCAGATTTATCCTAATATGTATTCAGACTGTCACACAGTATGTACGTGGTCTTAAGTGCTAGGTTTGTCAGACACTGCTTAACCTAATATGTGTACAGATTATGCTATAGTGTGTTTATATAGTCTTGCTAGTTCTTCATGTCAGACTTACATATATACATTCCCACGTGCAGGCTATGACCAGATTCCCTGTAAGGTGGTGGGATATGTACCTCACGGGATTGGAGCTGGGGAGTTCAATAGAGAGGTGACAGTACCCAGTGCACGAGACAGGGGGGTGTCACAAGCGGCAGCTTATGCCTTAGCAGCGGCAGAGGAAGCTTTGACTAGTTCCGGATGGAAACCCCAGAAGGACGCACAACTGGAGAGAACAGGTGTGTGTGCATTTGACCTTTGGCTAAATAATGTTTTGTGTGTGGATGCATGAGTACTGTAAATATAATGGTTAATTCCTATTGTAGTGAATATGATATTTGTTAGAGAGGAGTGAAGATATGCAAAAAGAAAAAAGGGTTACACTTCAATGTACATTATCATTAAATGTACTTAACATATTAATGTGTGTTTTGTGTATGTGTGCATTTGTGCATTACATTATGCTATATCACTAAATGTTTGAAGTGTAGTACATTACACCATACTGTATCACTAATTAAGTGTGATAGGTATGTGTAGACCACATCATTGTAGTGTGCGCATATATGCACCATCACTAAATAGTATGTATGTGTACATTACATAATACGTACAGCAGCACTAAATGTTATTCATGTGTATATCACACCATATAGTATCACTAAATGTTATGCATATGTACATTACAGCGTATAGCGTCACTAAATGTTAGGTGCACAGATAACTTTGAAGATGACAAAGAACATATAATTCTATATATAGATTCTAATGTGATATTTTACAGGTGTGTGCATTGGGACAGGCATGGTATCGCTAGAAGATATTGTTGATGCTGGAGAACATGTGCGTGGTGGCCGTTACCGCAAAGTGAGCCCCTGGTTTATTCCTGAGATCCTCATCAACATAGCTGCAGGCCATGTCAGTCTAGCCTATGGCTTCAAGGTATGGAGGCCATGCCTGTCTATGACTTCGAAGTATGAAGGGCATATCAGTCAATGACTTCAAAGTATGCAATGCATTTCAGCCTAAACCTATGGCTTTGAGATATGGAGACAATGCCTGTCAGTCTGTGGGTTCAATGGACAAAGACATGCAAGTCTAACCTAACTCTTTCCCAGCATTATTTTTTCTCAGAAGCGAACTTTCTCACAACCAGTTCCTGTTTCGCACACTGTAATACAAACATTGTAGTGTCACAAAACACATCACGCTTGGCATAAATGAATAAATAAATAAGGGAAGAATTAAACTGTTGGTACCTTCAGGAATTGTTTTACTAGGAATTACTTCCCTTAGGCAGCTGAAATCCTAAACCAATCAAGTATTTTGAAAGTAGGCAATGAGTCAGTTGGTTGAGCAACGTGTTTGAGATGGTTGCTGGTTACTCAATTTGACGTGGATTTGTACTCCAACAGCTGAAAATGACAAGATAATAAAAAGTAATATTTGAAGCATAATGTATATTCTAAAATCCATTTTTTGTCACTTTATGTTTTTATATAGTGTGTAAATAATTTTATTTATATTTCTGCCTCGTAAGCTACTTTCATGACAGGAGCTCTCCATTCTATACAGTTTCAATCTTTTTCTGAATTTAGTACAAGAAAACAAAAACTTTATTTCTTGCAATTAACATCACTTGAATGTTTAAAAAAAATCTCTTTGAGACAGGGTTTCAATAACAGTTGTCTGTATTGTAAGTTAATAGGAGTAAATGTTGGAAAGCATTGTACTTGGTGCCACCACTCTGGTGCCAAATGACTAATCGCTTTGCTTTTTGTACATAGGGATTGAGCTAAGGCTTCAAAGTATGGAGAAATGAAGTTGTTATTTTAATGTCATCTTATGTTGGAATGAAAGGGCTTGATATTTGATACGTGGCACCACTGTGGTATATCTTAAAAAAATCCACAGCTTATTTCGAAAAATTCTTCTTGCACTTGTTTCCCTGTTGACAGGGCCCCAACCACACAGTGTCAACTGCCTGCACCACAGGCCTTCATGCTATTGGTGATGCCGCCCGTTTCATTTGCCATGGTGATGCAGATGTCATGCTTGCTGGTGGCGCCGAGTCATGCGTTGGACCTCTTGCCATGGCTGGCTTTGCTCGCATGAGAGCACTCAGCACCAGTTTTAACGACAGGTATGCACTCTGCATATGCCATCATCATTAAATAGAAACAAGATATTAATGATTCTGACAGCTTGGTTTAATTCTTATTAAATTATTCATGATAGTTGACAAGAAGGTGGCCATAGAGCCTTGAAAGCGTTGCGCTGCAATAGCATAGTTCTAATTTTGTTTCAATAAACCTTAGTAGCTGGTTACATCATTAGTGTCAAGGGTGGAATCTTGCAGCAGTCTGGCCAAGAGGATGAGGGCTGTATTTCATCGAGGAGCAGACATTCACATTTTTCTGGACATACTGCTCTTTTAAAAAATGATGGCGATGTGAGAAGAAAGCTCATAATTTTTCACTGTTTTCAAGCTTACCAACCACAAAATCTATTTATCATCATTACAAGTTATGCTTATTCTTATTGACATTAGAATTTACTGTCTACCTTCACTTGAAATTTGTGTTGCCAAATACAAGTTGCCCATCAGAGGTAGTGTTGTGGTTTAAACACTCGCTTGTCACCATTTCAGTGGGCGGCTCAGGGTTCAGATCTTATTTTGGGACATTCTGTGTATGTGATACCTGTCCACAGGGCTGGGTGCTGGGGGTTTTCTCCAGGTACTCCAGTTTCCTCCCCACTCCCTCTACCCCCCATAGTGCATAATTGCTGCAAGGTTTTAGCATTTTCCTACTAAATAAACCAACCAATCAACCAGAGACAAAAACAAATGTTTTTCCATTTTGCAACATTGTGGATGAATATTCTTGCCTTAAATAAAGTGATCGTTTGAAAGCTGACAATAAAATCACCTCTGGAAAAGTTAGCAGCAAAAAGCAACCCAAGTGAAGCCAGGTACCATGATCCAGTTATTACATATGTAGCTTTTGCTTTTGTTAAGCATGAACAATTTATTCAGTGTGCGCTATGTAAAAAAATCCTGTTGATATTCTATTCAGTATGTATAACTGGTCTCCATTGTCAGTATGTATTGTTGTCTTTGTACTAATGATTGTTCTGTGTATTTTTTCATGACCTTGATGTATTTAACAGACATTGATGTTTGCAACATTGGCACCACTGACAATTGTTTAGTCCTCAGGAGGCCTCACGGCCATTTGATGCCAAACGAGATGGCTTTGTTATGTCAGAAGGGGCAGGGCTGCTTGTACTTGAAGAACTTAACCATTCTTTAGAAAGGGGAGCTAATATCATAGGTGAGGTAGGTACACACCAGTCACTTTTTTGTTTTATGCATTGTAATATTTTCAGAATTTGGTAGTTTAATGTGTTTGATGCACATGACATGTTTCAAATATTTATGAAACATAATGATGTCACTATGTTACTTGGCACATAAAATAATTTGTAGTACATCTTTACTGACAAACATGATATTGTTGCCTTGCCTATATATTGTGACTACATCAAGTAGATCATATATCACTATCCCATTTCAAATAATAATAGTAAATTTTACTTACATAGCACCACATCTCAGCCCTGTGGGCAAGGTCATGGCAAATAATGATTATGATAGGAAGAAACTAGAGGAATAAACCTAAACTACAGGAAAAGAAAAGGGATGGAGCACAAGAGGGAACAAAATTTGATGCTGTTTAATTAGCAACTGATTGCATGTACCTTGCTGTTATCCAACAACTCTTTAAAATCAAAATCAATGCACAAATTTCACAAAGTTCAGAGTACGTTATGTAAAAAAATCCTGTTGATAAAAGAAATGGAAGACCAGAGTTGTCCGTGAAGTCTGGTTTCAAATACACCTTTTTATTATTATTAATGCTATTGTCAGATGAATTTTTGGGAGTTGCAATCTTCAATACTGGATCAACTGATGATACCTATAACTTTAACGTGCCCCAGTTTTTTTGGGACCATATGTGCATCTATAAAGATATGTGTAGAGCATATTTAGACATTTTCTTGAGGAATTATACTGAGGCTATAGGTAGTTTTCATCACTCTAAGCCTAGAATTTTGCTTCCTGTGAGCATTGACACTTTGGGGATGTGGGTGGGAGAACTGCTAATGTACAGTGCTTTGTTGTGGGTATTGTCTCATAGGTATTTTTAGTGTTTGAACTCGTAATGTATAGCATTTATATTTATTTATGTGAAGTCATAGGTATATTAGTGTTAGAGCTTCTAATATACAGTCTTTGTTTACTTTTCCTTTGCTTTTGTTTTGTTGTTATATGTACCAGATACTAGGGTATGGCTTATCAGGTGATGCCCACCACCTTACATCACCATCCAGTACAGGTGATGGTGCTTATCGTTGTATGAGGGCAGCACTGTGTGACGCAGACCTTGACCCCTGCAAGGTTGGTCATGTGAATGCGCATGCCACCTCAACACCTCTTGGTGATACAGCAGAGAGCCGGGCCATCCTCCAGCTACTAGACAGACATGCTTTTGTGACCTCGACAAAAGGTACATAACCCTTGGTTAATAGCCAAAAGGTACATATTTTGTCCCTCCAGTGAGCACAGTGCTTTTGCTCATTTTTGCACCATTGTATCACTGGATGGGAGATGCCTGTCTCTGATGTTGTGTTAATACTGACATATTATCATGCATCACAGTGTCTCTGATGTGTTTTTGCTGACACACATCACAGCCTCTGATGTTGTGTTATTGCTGATACATGGCCGCAGTGTGAAGAGCCTGTAGGCTTCACCTACATTCCTCAGGAGGGTGTAATCAGAGTTGTGAGGTCTGTGTTCATTATATCAAAAGCCTCTACTAGAAACAGAGAAAATGTAATCAAAGTTCAGAGTTTTTATCAGATGCTGCGAAATATTAAGAATGCATAGAAAACCAAAACTGTCCCAAATTTGTGGGTGTGAGAACTTCTGATGTACAGTGCTTTGTAGTGGGTAAATTCTCATAGGTGTTTTTAGTGTTTGAACTCCTAATGTATAGCATTTATATTTATTTGTGGGAAGTCACAAGTCTGATTTTTACTTTTTTGTACTTTCTGTACAGGTGCTTTGGGACATCTTTTGGGTGCAGCAGGCAGTGTGGAGCCATCCTGACACTGTTGGCTTGTCAAAGAGGCCAGATTCCACCCACACTGAATCTCCTGAAACCAGACACAGGTTGTGATCTTAACTATGTCAGAGACACAGTCCAGGACTGGCCAGTGCCTTTGTCAGGCAGGAGAATAGCCTTGACAAACTCTTTTGGTTTTGGAGGAACAAATGCCAGCATATGTGTAGCACAGTTCACCCAGTGAAGAGAAGTACTTTCTTTGTTAAAAGAAAATAGAAATAAATATGTGAACAGACTGCTACAACTGTGGAATGTATTTACTTAAATTTGAGCTCACTTACTTTAACTTTAACTGTCGACTTCAGAAAATGTGCATTAAAAGCTCTTAGTTTCCTGTGTCTGGAGCGCTGCAGTTGAAAATCTGCAAGAAACAACTGTTGTACAGGGTCTCAGTGATGTCAGTTATAGGACCTATAGAGCACACAAAAATGCATCTAAAACTACCTTTATTACTGTCCTCATCTGCAAGAGGTGCCTGATGCCATAAATCACATAAAACTGCTGTAGATTGACTGACATCAGCTCTTCTTTCCTACAATTTTAAAGTTGATAAAAATTCAACAGAAGATAATTTTTTTGTACGCGAGTACACAAAATTCATAAGGCATGGTTTGGTGAATGATCCTTCTTGTAGGTTGGACCAACTATTGAACTCACTCTTATGTCCATTCAAGCTATTCTCTCAGCTCTATGCTTCAAATGAACATTCAAGACATTTATTTCCAGAAATTCTGCAGAATAATTTTCCAGGTTTACATTCAACTATAGTTAACATTTTTCTGCCCAGTGTGTGTGTATGCATGTAAAAAGGAGTATAGGTACTACAATTTTAAAGAACTTACCACTTGAGCTTCTGGGTTTTTTTTTTAATTACAGATGCTTATCCTGACAATGTAAATCACAGTCTGGCCTTATGGTAGGATTTTGCGCTATACAAGCATCTTCTTATTACTATTACTTATATCAGTCACACCTTATGCTAACATAAAAGAAAAGATTTAGTATTGCTACTACAACATAATGCTACTGCCACAGCCAGTCCTGCACTGCACTATAATACTAACACCACAACCACTACTACTCTACAACATGCTTCTAACACCAGCAACACAATAACCATCATGCTTTCTAATAAAAGACCGAAAATCTGTTGGATATAACAGTTCAAAATCTCAAGACAAAAAAAATCAAAAATTAGACTGTAAATGACATACCACAGGAGAAATGGGGAATTTGCCCATTTCCTCACAGATGAAGGCATACTCCAGATTGGTCAGTCCTGCTCCATACTGGACATCAGGGTCAGACTCCAGAGGCAGAAAAAGATTCTAAAGACCTTGTGCACGTGCCTGCACCTTGAGGGTTAACATGAAGTGTAATGAGGGTTAACATAAGCTGTAATGATTAGCATCTCTCTCTCTCACACACAAACAGAGACCCTGTCAGTTTTGATCTTCTTTCTCTTTCTCTCTTGGCATTCCCTTGATCAGACCATAAAAAAACAAAAACAATCACTAGAGTATACTGCTAATACCACAATCACTACTACCGCTAGAACAAAATGCTAGCGCTACACTCAGGCTTATTGTGCATGTGTTAGGCTTGTTTATGAAAATACCTTGTCTTCTTAGACTGCAGACATGTCTGTGATGTGTCTAGGGGTTGGGGTGGGTGGGATTGAGGAAGTTTGTGCATGGTGCATTTTTCAGTTTGTGAGTAGTTATGTAAAGTGTAGTGAGTTGTGAGCTAATCTCTGCTTGGGAAACAATGCTGCAACTATCTCATTATCATCATTATATATATATATATGAGACTCATGGAAAACTGCTGCTGTTTTCACTTTAAAGGCATATTGCAATGATAAAATCTCTTTAGACAGTTTAATTTCAGGAATCCTTCTAGAAGTACTTCACCCACCTCTTTGTCAGTTCATGTTAGTTTGTGTCAATACAAAAATTTCTTGTTAATTTGTGCTTGTACCTGGAAGTTTGGGGAGTTTTAATTATTCTATGATGTCAGACATTTGGACATTTATATATGAAGTGATGTTTGTTTTCTGAACAAAGAAGGGACAGAAAAGAAACAACAGCATTCATTTTTTCATAACATTTATGAATAGTCAAGCTCAGGAATATGCAGCACCACAGCCTTGGACAAGAGGACATGAATGTGCCACACCAGTGGTGCCCAACCTTTTCCCTTCCGAGGGCCGCACTCGACATAATATAAAACAGGCCACAAGGCAGTTTTGCCAGAATCATGCTGATGTTAAAATAAAATTAAAGTAGCAATATACCAAAACAATCTTGTGTCCGGTTAAAATGAGTGGGCCACACAAGGAACTTTTGCGGGCCACATGTGGCCTGCGGGCCATAGGTTGAGCACCCCTGTCCTAAACTGTCTCATGACTCACCTGCAGCTCCTTAATGTGCCTGGAGAAACTACATAGATCCCCTTTCCCCTGTGTTAGGATTTCTTGTTCTAGGGGTGCCACTTTATCTTGGATAAAGGTCACAACTCTTTTGTGAATGTCCTGTGCCCTCAGGGACAGCCCCTCCACAGAAACTGGCATAAGTGCTGATGAGCCTGTGGAGTTTTGTGCATATGATCAGCAGTCATACTTTTTCTGTTCACAAGCATTTTTATGACAAATGTTTAGACTATGGAAATATATAACTGATTTTAGGGACTATGACAACATGATCCAAATTGAATGAAAATTCTGTTTATTACTGAAGTAAAATGAAGTCCTACTATCTAAGCATATAATACATGGATCATAAGCCTTGTTATCACTAAAAGGTTATGTTTGTTAGCAGATTCCTGCTGGTATAACATATTGTCATAGTCTGGTCACTAATGTTTGTTTGTGTGTACTGAACCATAAATGAGTGAAGTTTATCACAAGATACTAAGTCCACAGTTCTGTGTAATGTTTGTTTACCGGCCATCTGCGGACTTGTTTGCATGTTTCAGATTGAAGCAGAAATTGCTAGGAGAAGGTCTTTAGGGTTTGAGTCCCTAAGGCGAGAAGCTGAGATCAGGGAAAGGTTCACTCCACTTCACAAAGAAGTTTATTATTTGAAGGTATGAGTGATGGATAGAATAACGTGATACTTTGGCATGAAACACAGTGATAAAGTGATAGTGTGATAAACACGCGAAAGTGTAGGTGTTGACCGAGTGTACCTTACTACCCACCCTCAGTTAACTTCACAAAAAAGTCTATTATTTGAAGGTAGGACTGATGTAAAGAGTGACATAATACTATGACATGAAACAGTGATAGTGTGATACACACATGAAGGTCTAGGTGTTGGCCAAGTTTACCTTACTATGATGATGATGATGGCGATTTGTAATGTGCAGGTATCCATTCCGAAGAATGCTCATTGCGCAGAAAAAAAAACCAAATGAAGAACAAAAAAGTGAACAAATATATAAAACACCAGGAAAAGTAAAAAATGGACAGAAGTGTTTCTTGGTAGTTTAAGACTGGCTTGAAAGAAACAGATGGGTTTTCAGTTTCTTGCGGAACGTGGTAGGTGAGGTGATGGTGGAGAGTGACGATGGCAGAGCATTCCACAGCTTAGGTGCCGCGTGTTTGAAGGCCCTGGCTCCAGTGCGCTTCTTGTTGGTGTCTTCCACTGCAGGGAGACAGAAGCGTGACTGGGAGCCTGAGCGCAGGCTACGTGACGGCTGGTACGGAGGAACTATTTCCTGCCTCACTGACTATCCTTCCTCACACCCATATCCCCCTCCCTCATGGGTGGTTCAGTGGCACAACGGTTAGCGCCTGACACCAAAACAGTGAGGGTTGGCTGCCCTGGGCTCAGATCTCTTCTTGGGCATGCTGTTCTTTCGCTGTATGTGGCTTCTGTTTACAGGGCTGGCTGATATAGCCTTAGTTGCTGATGGCGTAAAATACCAATCATCCTCCCCTCATATATACCTAGACACAGGCATAGAGGCAAGGCTGCAGGCACTGCTTGAGGATCAGCCCAAAGATGGATTAGTACCACATCAATGGGTGTTGTACAAGTCATCATAGTCAATCAGCGACCATATCACTAGTTGTAGAAGTCCTCATTGTCGGTCAGTGACCATATCAGTTGTTGTAGAAGTCAATATTATCAATCAGCAACCAGATTAGTAGTTGGATGCTTTACAATGTTGTTTGTTGTTTTCTGTATGCTGTCCTTGTACACTATCAGGTATGATATATATCAATAACTATTTAATGTGTAGGAGGATTATCTGGATCAAGACTTCCTGCATATTGTGTTACAAGCCAAGACAGCCACCAGTATCCAGTCTGTTTCACACCTGATGGAAACACTGGGTAAGCCACCCTGTGAAGTTACTTATCTGGACAGATGGTTCCATATTTGGCTTGTAAAGCAGATGTTGACCAGATTGTTTGCCAAATGTCCATGTACAGTGAAACATTGTATTATTATATGTCAGCTACTTAAGATATTGTTTTCTTTTTTTGTGTATGACAATACTATCATAGACAATTATTGCTAAAATTGTTCTTTGCTCAATGTCTTTGTCCACATAAAAATTTCCATTTTATTGCATTTCTTATGCCTGTTGTGGTGATGTTAGACTTTTATCATATTCAGAACAGATCCCAGTAACTAAAGCTTCATTTGAAACTTTAGCTTTTTGTGTTGATTGTAAAATAAATTATAAATGATGTGTTCACTGTTACCTGAAATTTATTGCTGGAAACATCAAGGAGATGCTACTGCCAATAGCCTAGGCAGTTCTAGGGCATCGCTACTATCAACAACCTAGAAAATTCTAGGGCATCATGGGAAGAAGAAACAACTACAGGTCATGAACGACATCCTAGATTTCTGTGACCAAAGGAAATTAAAAGAAGTTTCCAAACCCAAAGAAACTTCCAGATATAAAGAAGTGAACTGTGCCATCATGAAAGGTATGAAGGCAGCTAAGAAGAACTGGACTGAGAGACAGTGACAGTCAAAAGGTCAACCAACTACGAAGGACCCCTCACTAAGACAGATCAACACATGACCTCAGTCGTCAAAGACAGCAATGACCACCTCCTCACAGAAAGCAATGCTGTACTCAACTGATAGGCAGAATATTTCAAAGACCTGTGCAGCTTCAAGCTGAAGACAAATGTTAACATCATTCAAAAAAACCAGACTAGAAACAGCAAACCTGCAGACTGGAAGAAGTTGAAGGAACTGTACACAGTTTGAAGGGAGGTAAGTCGCCAGATATCAGTAATGTGCCAGCTGAGGTGCTTGGGCACAGAGCCAGAGTCTAGGAACAATAAGAATGACCCAGAGAATTAATGCAGTCACTAGTCATACCTCTCCCCCTTAAAAGTGCCGAAACTACAGGCACTTAAGCAAAGTCATGATGAAAGTAATACAGAACTTCATCTGCACCACTGCAGAGGAACTGATAGGAAAAGAATAGGCTGGCTTTTGATCAGTAAGAAGCACAGTTCAGCAGATCTTCAGCCATCGGATCCTTATAGAGATGCATCTTCAGCATTAGTGTGACCTCTATCACAACTTCATAGACTTTAAAATGGCATTAGGCTTTGGCATTTAAGATCTTGTTGAAGTCATTGAAGGATGGCATCTCCACAACAGACATCCTCATCAAGATCACAACAGCACAAGTGGTTATTGCTAAGCTGGAAAGGATCTGGCATAGCCATAACATCAGGTTTACTGCAAAGTGCAATCTGTACAAATGCCTTGTAATACCAGTCCTGCTTTATGGATGTGAAACATGCAATCTGCTTTCCAACACAGAAAGGAGAATCTGGACATTCAAGAGCAGCTGCTCTGGATCTCATACAAAGATCATAAAACCAATGACTTTGTATGACATTAATAACTGGAGTGGTTGTCCTGTGCAGGACCTGCTCAGTAAATGCCCAAAATAGGTGGGAGTAGCAGGCCCAGTCAACTGCCATATCTATTCATGTGCTCCCCACAATATCAAGGGATGAATGACTGACTGATGACTGACTGCAAGATATTGAAATTAAAAAGATAAATGTTTACTAGTGATCCAGCATGTATGATCGAGTTCTTCCCCTTTGTATATGGATAAAGTGATCACTGGCAAGACTATGTCTGATAGTTGTTTGTGTATAGGAGGAGGAGTTCAGACTATTTTTGTCATTTGTGTTTAGGAGGATGGGTACAGACTGTATTATTGTTGTGTATGTGTTCTGTTCTCTGTGTAGGTGAGGGTCTATTCAGACTGCCTGTGTTCACAAAGCAGTTTTGTCACCTGCTACTAGATGAGCTAGATGCAATAGAAAAAAGTGACTGTCCCAAGGGACGACCAAACAGCATGAACAAATCTGGGGTAAGTTTATAAACACTTGAAAATATTTGTGGCACGCATGCATACATACACAACCTGACATTTAGATATACAAATCCAGACACATGAAGATATTGTAATTTTGCAGATTCTTCTCAATGAAGATATTGTAATTTTGCAGATTCTTCTCAATGAATATGGATTTGACACCTATCTGCTAGGCCCTTTGAGACAGCAGTATCTGGCCCCTGTAACTTCACTTCTCTTTCCTAATTCTGGAGGCATCTGCTTGGACTTGCCCAAAGCTTTCACTGTAACCTATGGATCTGGCCACGACCTTGACCTCAGCTGTCACTTTGACAACAGTGAAGTGACCTTGAATGTGGCCTTGGGTTATGATGGATTTTCTGGAGGTCATTTAGTTTTTGGAAGAATGAAGGATGAGCTAGCCTCACAGGATAGTCTCAAAACTCCGCTTCATGTAGAGCATCGAACTGGCTGGGGAGTTCTTCATCGAGGAGGACATATGCACAGTGCTGAGAAGCTGCTTGGTGGTAAGCGGTGCAATTTGATCATGTGGATGCGGTCTTCTGCTGTGGGCAATGTTACCTGTCCCATGTGCAATCAGCCACCACAACTGTTGCCAACTCCTGGTGCAGATGATGGTTTCACAATTCAGGATCAAGGGACACAAATAACTGTTCCAAGACAACGTGAAGTGGATGTATGTCATGCATTATGAAAGTTGTTCTTTAAGATGTGTTGCGACATTATGGAATGATTTTTATGAGTTTCTGTGACATAATAGAGGGTGTGGAGAGCCTAGTGGTTAGAGCAGCAAAGTCAGAACCTAAAATTATGAACACTAGCCAAGTCGGATACCCAGTTGATACAGCATACTTCCTTCAGTTGATACAGAATACTTCCTGCAGCTGATGCAGCTGTGGAGTGGGGACCTGATTGTGTACAGGGTTGGGGAATGTGAAGCAGTGAGGGAGAGAAGATCCATCCTCACAAAAGCTTGCTGTCAGATAATAAAGGGCTTTAACATCTCACTGCCCTATAACCTTATAGTTGCAAAACTATTGTCTCTTTTTTTATTACATGGTGTACATAGAACATTTCTGTGAATGGACTGGTAAGTAGAAATGTCTAGCATAAGGTAAACATGATTCATACTAACCTAATAAAAGAATGAAGTAAACATCCAATCTTGTAAAACAATATCATTTTCTATTCTGATATAAAGCATTTTTGAGTGAATTCATGATGATGACCATAATGAGCAATTGTCTGCGTACATGTATAAGCTCAGATGTATTGGTTTGTTCAAGATATAGCTTAAGGCCAAGATTATGTATAGAGCACAGATAAGACACACTTGAAAACATATTTGTCTGTTAGGTACACAGCTGTAAACTCATGAGAACAAAAAAGCCATAGCTGATTATAATGTGTGTCCTTCTTCATTTCCTGGACCATACCATATCACAAGGAGTTGAAAAATATAAACATCTTATGTCAATGGAAAATGCATTACAGTTTTGTTGTAATATTCTCTTGCTGAATGGAATGTGTGTCCATGTCACTCTCCTGTGGTTCTGAGCTCATGCTTGGTTCGTTGAATCTGGAACTGCTGGTCTGTTTGTGCAAGGTTTCTGTGTACAAATCCATAAGAAATATTGCCATATTTTTTGTTGTCATAACTAGTGTCTCAAGTTATTGTATACCTGTTTTGTTTTTGTATAGTTTTAGCTCTTGCTACTGTTTGCTTGATTATTAAAGCCAGTTGTTACCTGAAAAGTAGTGAATGTGACCTAAGCTGACTCAACCAAAGGCAACATGATCATTTACTCATTTAATACCTCTCTGAAGCAGTATAACAGATACTGCATTACATAAAGTACCGACATTCATGTAAATTTGCACCCCAGCTAGTACTGCAACATTTGCATTGACATTTAATGCTAGTACTGACACATTGTGGAAGATGCTACACCCGGAACAAAGAGCAGGTAGTGTAAGACTGTATGTCTGTAACCATGTAGTGACTATAGAACTAAGGGCAAGTAGTGGAAGACTGTATCTCCATACCATTGTAGTGGCTGTTCTCAACATCCTGGACAGTGTCTGGAAGCTGTTGATTGTGAGTGTCAGGTAGGAGAAGGAGCAGTCCACCACCAACAAGCACCATGCAGCCAAAGAACATGACAGGCACCTTGACCTCTGACCCAGTCCCCTGATGATAACAGCATCTGTTTTTGAATCATTTATATGCACATACTTTCATCGCCACAAAGTCTCTGTTGTGATAAAAAAAAAAAAAAAGATTAAGACATCTCTGCCATAATGCAGTTGTTCAAAAAAAAAAAAAAATAGAGACCTACCAGCTGGTTAATCTGGGGGGCAATGACTCCGCCAAGGCGTGCCCAGAATGTACATGTTCCCATTCCGATGTTTCTGCAACAGCAGTTGCATTTTGACAGCATTATCTGTTTTAGTCACTGGAAGTCTGTCAAGGCTGATGCACTTTCTTTTAGTCTGTATATCAACAAAGATATACTTTCCTTAATTTGTATGTCAAGGCTGATGTTTAGTTTTGTCTGTATGTCAAGGCTGATATAATTTCTTCTAGTCCGTGAAAAGCACAGTAAAGGCTTGTTTATGCCTATTTAATTAATATTTACTCCACATAATTTGTAGACTAGTTTTAAGCCATTATAAGTAGAGTCAGTACAAAATGACACTGTTTTTGAGTTAACTGTTGGGTACAGTGTTAGATGTTGACTGTAAAAACTGTTTACCTTATGACTGTTGGGTACAACTCAGTTGTGTACACGAAGATGACAGAGAAGAGGCCAGCGGTAAAGAAGCGACCAGTGATAGCAAGGGCAGTAGACACATCCTCTAGTTTGACACCACTACCTGTCGTGAAAAATAATTTTATATACAAGAGTGTGGTCCAGTAAAGCCTCCTGGTTAAGACATGTTAAGATCCACCAAAATCTGGTCATAACTGAGAGGGGTTGTAGAGCGATCAACCAGACTGCTTTGGTTCCATGAATTCATGAACCACCACTTAGAGCCTATACATTCAAGTTTATTTTTTCAAAATGTTGAAATAAAAACTCATTAAAACCATATCATAGCCATACGGTCCTTTTGACTTTCACTTGGTCATGCTTATTCTGCTCTTGTTGTGCTTGACTGAAGATTTATAGGAGAACTAATTCTTCAGGAAATTTTTCAACATGTCTGCAAAAGGAAGTCGGATTTGGGAGGTAGTTGTAGATGATGTTTGTATAGTGAAATACATCTCCAAAACTGTCTGGAGTCTTAGCTAAGAGGGTGGTAATAGGGAAGGTCTTAATAAGGAGGTTTTGCTATATTATGGTAAGGGTGTTGCTTCTGGGAAGGTAGTTGTTAAAGCAAGGGAGACTCTGTGGGCATGAGGCACACCATCCAAGCCCTGAAATTTATGTATCTGCTAGATTAGCATCACTCATAAATGGTATCTACTGCACTGGGATGTATAGTATGAATGGTATCTGCTATATGAACTGTACTGACTTGTTGTCCTGCGTGGAATGGCAGAGGCACTGATGCAGCACGCAGCAGCTGAGAAAAAATAGACCAACAGGGGACGCTTTCGTCCGAATCTGGTGAGGGATATAGACTGGATGTTATCATTATCCAAAATGGAGCATTGTACAGTGTAGGGCCATTAAGCCTCGGTGATTGGGCTCCAAACGGCTTAACCGTGGCTTCAATATTTTTGATAATGCATAAATTACAATAATGAAAAAATAAATGTTATGAGAGTATCTAAATATTTAATCCACGGTAGTTCATAGCATGTCAATCACAGACATTCGAAATGCCAAAGTGACAGCTGCCAACACCTGTCTCGAGTGTTTGTACCACTGTTACTCTCTGTCTTTCCTGTGTCTGTATCACTGTTACTCTCTGTCTTTCCTGTGTCTGTACCACTGTTACTCTCTGTCTTTCCTGTGTCTGTATCACTGTTACTCTCTGTCTTTCCTGTGTCTGTACCACTGTTACTCTCTGTCTTTCCTGTGTCTGTACCACTGTTACTCTCTGTCTTTCCTGTGTCTGTACCACTGTTACTCTCTGTCTTTCCTGTGTCTGTATCACTGTTACTCTCTGTCTTTCCTGTGTCTGTACCACTGTTACTCTCTGTCTTTCCTGTGTCTGTATCACTGTTACTCTCTGTCTTTCCTGTGTCTGTACCACTGTTACTCTCTGTCTTTCCTGTGTCTGTACCACTGTTACTCTCTGTCTTTCCTGTGTCTGTATCACTGTTACTCTGTCTTTCCTGTGTCTGTATCACTGTTACTCTGTGTCTGTATCACTGTTACTCTCTGTCTGTCCCTGTCACTCAGTCTTCCCAGTATCTGTCTCTGTCTCACCACACCTATCCTCAGTGTGTCTGTTTTCCCTCCTCTACCAAGTTTGTAGACAGTCACCTGTTCATGATTAACACAGAGGCAGCATAAGCTATGAACTCCACTAGTCCTCCGATGAAGAAATTCAGGTACATGTTGCCAGGCAGCGATGTGACTTGAAATGTCAGGCCATAGTAACCTGTCGAGATGGACAGCCTGAAACAGGAGCAAAGTCATTTCTGCTAGCTCAAGCTTATTAACAGTGAGTGTCATTCATCCTAGATAGGGACAGGTAGGTACAATCATGTAGTGTAGTGTACTGACATCATAGCCCGGACTGTCCAAATGCCTCCCTGTACTCACTGAGTGTAGCTGGTGACAGTGGTGACAGTGGTGACAGTGCTACCATTACTTACCAAAGGTAGAAGAGGACGAGTGAACGCCGACGTAGGTGAGGTGTGCGCACCAGGTGCCAAATGTTGTACCTGCTTCGGGGGGATGCCGCTGCTGTGGCAGCCTCCCTCTCCACCAACTGCCAGACGTCTTTGGGGAAGGGGATCTTGTTGACCTTGGCCACATGCCGGGCCAGCGCTTCGGCCTTGTCGAGGCGGCCATTGAGGACCAGCCAGCGCAGGGACTCCGGCAGCACGCTGTAGGAAGATCCACAGTCCTCGTCAGTCAAAGATACACTACAGCACGATATACAGCTCTACTTAGTTAAAAGCAGGCTTCAAAAAAGATTCGCAGCCCTTGTCAAAGACGCGCTGTAGAAAGTTACAGCAGCCCAGTCAGTGGTGAGCTACATGGTATGACAAACATTGTCAGGTAAATATTGGACTGGACTTGTACTTATTATCATCATTGCCTCGGTGGGAATATCTCCTAATGTTCTTGACACGACAAACACCATGGCAGAAAGCGCTTTTGCAACCATTAGGTCCAGAAAAACAAGGTGGAAATGCTTACGTGTCAAGGATGCAGCCAAATAGAAACTAAAATAATAATTAGGCCGGTCACAGTGCTGGCCTTCATGATGCTTCATCAGAATTATGTTCTTTTGTCTACCAGGCTGAGGGGATCAGCTCTCCTTAATTTTATGTCTGTGTCGTAGTCATACGTCTATGTGGTTGTCAGCATTTGATCTTCATATTTGTGTTTTGCTTCTCCTTTTTTGCAGTTGAATCGTATCTAATGTTTTCTACTAAAAAGATGCGAGCTGATTACATCCATTGGTTGGGTTTCCCCTCTGCCAGTAGACAGACCCTTTAAATGTGCGGTACATGGAATTGAAGACCGTTATACTGCATTGTAGAAAAACATGTTGTACTGCAGTTGGTTCTCAGTGCTGTACTTTGTAGCGCAGGTTAGACACATGGCCTGACAGCCTCACCAGATGTAGAAGACGACGAGGGCGCTGGGCACGCTGATGACCAGCTGAAGGTGGCGCCAGTTGCGCAGCAGGCGGGCCAGACCGGGCAGCACCATGACAGCGGCGCCCCAAGTGCATTCCATGGTCGCCCCCACAGCTGGCCGCTGGCGTGGAACAAACATCTCCATGGCAGCAATGTAGGTGGACGTCTGCAGGCCCTACAGAATGAAGGCAGAGTGGAGAAAGAAAAGAAAGAAAAGGGCTAGTCAAACGAGTGAGTGCTACTACCTCTTCTTATTTTTCCATTTTCTTTCTCTCTTGTATAGGTGACCGTGTATAGTACTACACCAGAATATACTTGCGGAAAAACAGACTTTTTTTCTTCCAGAAGATCTGGTTTGCCGTGAACTGCCTGACCACCCCCACTCCATAAAAAAGCAGCATCACTATGAGTGTCATGTCACTGTCAGCATTACTGTAAGTGTACTGTCATAATCAGTGTCACTATGAACAGCATCCCTCTAACGGCATAAAATCCATGTCACTCCAAAACCACCAATGCTAGGACCACCTACTTCAGCGACTTTTATAATATGCATTGTATACTTTAACTACTCCTACAAATAATAACGAATACCTTGCAATACCTCTACGCTTAGGCACACATCGCGCAGTACCTCCGACCAACACAAGCCCACAACCTACCAACGCAGGTAAAACATTTTGCTGGACATCGCGGGCGACTCACCTGCATCAGCACTCCTTGCACGAATCGGAGGACGGCGAAGATTGGGTAGGTGGGTACAAAGGCCAGCCCCACCCCCACAGCCACTGAGGTGTACAGCGTGCCCAGCATCACGGGCAATCTGCCCACGTGGTCAGCCACGTGACCAAACAGGATGCCGCCCAGCATGACGCCGCAGAAGTAGATAGTGGTGGCCAAGCTCCCGAGGGACTTTCGCTCACAAACCAGATCCCACTGTGAGGGGGAGGGAACACAGAATCAAAATAATGTACCTGCGTGAAATGGGGGAGCCAGCGGTCGACACTTTATGCAACCAGTGTGACGTCACAAACTGGGTGGAGCTTTAAATTTAGTCACATGACTTAAAAAAAAAATAATGTGATATCATGATTGGACAGGAAGAGTCACGTGACATACAGAAAGCAAAAGGTCATCATATTTATTTCCATAACCTCGCCCAGCATTGCTGTTGCGATGAAAGCCGAATGCACTCTGATGCCACTCCGTACAAACCGAAAAAAACCCTCTTTACCTAACATCAGTTTACTCCCCTCCCTGTGTCATTGGTCTTGCGACTGACCTCTGACACTATGGTGTGTTCTCCGTACATGGCCATGTACTCCCACCTGTCTCGCCCATGTTGACACGTGACTGTGACGTTGTCGCCTGACGCCAGAAAGAGGCGCGAGCTGCACGTGCCAACCGGCGTTTCCGCCAGCACCGTCATATTGTTGTATGTGCTGGAAGAAAACAAGTCAACCATCAGGAAAACTGAGTCGCTTTGTTTGACTCTGACGAGCTCTGTGTCACGTGGCAACGTTTAAAAACCAGTGACAACATAGCATCTCAGTATTGTTAATGTTTTATTATCATACTTCCTCAGTAATAACATGAATGTAACCTCAGCTTTAATTTTATAGTTTAATGCTTTACTTTTAACATATCTAGGAAGTCTTCGTAGAAGTGGTGGCAGGAATAAAAGTGATAAACGACGTGTTAATAGTGTGCAGGCTCACCTACTCAACGATCTTGAGATAAACTTTACTCCAGGGTAGTATGTGGTCAGCTTCATGCGACCCCTGGTGGCGAAGGCTGCTTGAGTGATTACTAGTCTTCGCGGCCTGTATATTAAGCTCACTGTCTGTCCGGCTCACTACGAACTGGCATCACTGGATTGCTGGCTGACGATTTTTTAAACGAGGCATGATACTACAAAGCTTCCGGTTTAGTCACATTTTTTTGTTTAGGCTCGCCGAGACTAACAGCGGAGAACTTGGCAAGAGGCTAAGCGTTGATCGTGGCAGACAGACAGAAATCCGCCTATACACATCCATGGGCTCACTATTTCACTTCTGACACCGCCCGTCTCTCCGTGACACAGTGACACAAACTTGTTTATACGTCCGTGGTATGACCTCCGACTTCTGTGCCCACGCTGCCTCGCGGAGCAAAAATGACTCCAGGTGTCCCCCACTTCGATGACCACGATCACCTACGACCACATGCTACGTGGACCCTGGTTTTCCTCGTCCGCGTTTGGTGGATATTTTCTACCTACTGTCCATGTTTCTGGCATTCTAGCTGGGAAAAGAGCTGTGTCCAAGCTCCTTACAAATTCACTGATATTAATAATCCGCGGACATTAGGGATTGTGACGAAATGTTTATTTAAAGTGTTGTTCACTGAACGTTAGGGGTTGTGACGAACTGTGAGTGTTTATTTAATGTGTTGGTCACCGAATACTCGGGCCAGTTCGTGGCCTTTGAAAGATTTGATGTCAGGAATTGAAGACTTGTGGTAACTGTTGTACTTTAGAGTAAGAGTGATTTGGTAAATAAAATTTGGCAGTTTGAAGTTTTGGTGACTTGACTCCGATCTGATTAATGTTCTTTGAACATTTGAAGTGGATGTCGATTAGTAATCTAAGGTTTTCACCAGCGAGAGTGAGCTTTACTTTAATTAGATATTGTGTGTATACGCGGAGC
The DNA here is from genome assembly GCF_003073045.1 of Pomacea canaliculata. Lineage (NCBI taxonomy): Eukaryota > Metazoa > Mollusca > Gastropoda > Architaenioglossa > Ampullariidae > Pomacea > Pomacea canaliculata. The sequence continues at coordinate 32,545,353 of NC_037593.1, forward strand.
ATAAGTCAACAACTATACCAGCCATAAAATATAACTGACGCCGTTTCTACAACATGGGATTGAAATTGCATTAACAAGACGATGCATACAATCAAACCGTACTCCCAGACTGGCACACACAGCTGTACACACTAACCACGCACAGCTGTACACACTAACCACGCACAGCTAGTCACATTGGCCATACACAGCTTTACACACTAACCACACACACAATTCAGGTCGCTAGCCCTGGTCCTTGACTTAACTTTAACCCTAACCTTAGCTCTACCTACATGATTCTACTACGGACAGAACTGTGCGTGTATACCTACATGTTTCTGCTGTCGTTGTGACCCTGCATTGTGTCGTTGTCTGGTGCAGCAGCAGACGTGATGTGACAAAGGTGAGTGGGGGAGGTGCCATAGAAGGCCATGATGACATGGTTGAACACTAAGGGAATGTAGTTGGTCGCCAACATCGCCAGCATCAGGAACTGGAACCTGTTCCGCCTCCCCAGCTGTGCAATGAGCACGTCGAGACTACTGGCCGGCCTTGCTGCTGACACAGGCAAAAGAGACAAGTCCAGTCACAAAGAACTATACAACTTCGGTGTCAGCTGTGAGACCAGTTTTTAAAAATATGTTTTCATCAAAATGACGATGTACTGGTGTTTGTGGCTGACGACAACGTACTGATGTTTGAATAAGGGTTCCGCACTCAGACATCACGTGTCGAGGGTAGCAAGCGTTCGTGCGCTCTGTGTGTTGAGCGCTCATGCCTCGTGTCGTGTGTAAAAATGCTGACCATGCACTTTCTCGGGGCGAGTGTGATTCGAGAGCCTGTGCGAGACAAGGTGGAATGGCAATGGTCAGACCAGACTTTCGTCAGGGGAGACTATCATCTGCTCTGGACTTGAAGACCCTGACCATGACCACACACAAGGAGTAGCAGTACTGATGACACCAGAGGCTGCAAGACCACTAATAGCATGGGAACCAGTCTCCCCACAACTCATGTCAGCAAGATTCAACTCTAGAACTCTTCAACATCCACCTGGACTTCACCAGATGGACATACAGAAAACCAGATCGATCACATCACCATAAATCGCCAGTTTAGAAGGAGCCTGCTGGATGTCAGAGTAAAGCGAGGTTCAGATGTAGCCACAGACCACCACCTGCTTGTGGCAACCATGAAGATAAAAAAGGAAAAGGAAAAAAAAGGAAAACAGCACAAGGAATGGCTGACTTTAGGGACCTTGCAAAAGATAGAGAAAAGGAAAGAGCTGAAGCAGAAGACCAACCAATGTCAAGACCAGCAGGAAAAAGAAGAGTTCAGAGCAAAGTACTGAGAGATGAACTGAGAAGGGATGAGTGCAAGAGGCGACACGAAACAGTTCGCACACAGGATGGCAGAAGAGGGAGAACAAGCAGCTGGGCAAAATAACACGAAGAGACCATACGAAATTACACTAATTCTGTCAGGAAGGAAAAGCACACATGCATGGAGGCCAGTAAAGGATACGAATGGCAGCGTCATCACCGGGGATGCACAACAAAGATCTCGCTGGATGGAACATTTTGATAAAATACTTAACCGACCACCAACAGCTACTTTGGACATTGCCCCAGCTGCCGAACAGCTCCAAGTAAACACCAACCCACCAACCAAGGCAGAAATCATCAAAGTCATCAAGTCTTTGAATTCTGGAAGGCGCTCAATACAGACCCAACAGCTGCAGCAGAGATGCTACACCCCCGCTGCAAAACATTCGGGAGCAGGAGCAAGTTCTACCAGACTGGAAGCTCGGCTACCTAGTAAAGCTACCCAAGAAAGGCGTCCTGACACAGTGCAGCACTTGGCGTGGGACTACTCGACTGTCCATCCCCAGCAAGGTGCTGACCAGAATCATCCTGGAGAGACTGAAGAATGCCCTAGACAAGAGACTGAGGCAAGAGCAGGCAGGCTTCCATGCTGAGGCCACCTAGTGACAGTTGTTCTTTTGTTTTCTCCACAGGTTTTTTTGTACGCGTTTTTGACAGTTTTGACAGTGTTATCATCTTTGTCGCCCTTGTCATCTTTTTTCGTCATAACTTCTTACATTCTTCATGTGATCTTGTCAACTTCATCCTAGTTCTTGTCGTCGCTGCTTTTCTTTAATCTCGTCACCTCTTCTTCGCCCTTTCCGCCCCTGCGGGTGCGGAGTCTCAACCGTTCTACGTTTCGTCCTTCATTTTTTTGTTCCGTCATCTTCGTCGTTCGGTCCTGCGTCGTGTGGTCAGTGAGGCAGCTGGGACTGTGGACCAGCAAAGGGTCCCTGCGCACATCGGACAGACAGTGTGGTTGTGGTCAGTGCAAGAGAGTCGCGTGAGGCCACAGAAAGTGAAGGAGACAGTGTCAACAGAGTTCACAGTGCTCGACATCTAACGTCAGGCCCTAAGGCCTCAGGGGCAACAACTATAACAGTGCTGTGTTTGGTTGGCTTTTCCCCCCACTGATATTTTCTCTTATTAACATCCCTCGTTACCTTTTCTTTTCTGCGTGGCTGAGCGAGTGGGTGTGTGTTCGTGGCGGCTGTGCGAGCGGTGTCGAGCGTGCACCTGGCGACGCCGAGGGCGATACGCGATAACAGCCGGACAACACAGCACTGCAAAAAATGTGCCCGAAACTGTCAAAACATGTAGGGGATAGGTGTGCATGCCTGAATGTGTGGGTGGACGGGGAACCTTAATGCACATTATGTACTTGCACACACTTCCATTTCTCAATGTGTGACGTCACTGTAGGCCACTTGGCTGATACTAGCAGGTTGTCGTGGCCGTGCAGTCGCTCAAAACGTATGCAAACACACGCCTGTGCACACCTTGTGTAGACATACAGCAATGTAAAGAAACTCACGCTACACCACCACCAAGATACCCTGTGATAAGTATACTGACTAATTCACTGTAGTAGGTACACGCTACAATCTTTTGTCACCGACACGCTGTGATAGCTACCCACCACTCCACCTCAACGTGTGTCGTATGAGGCCTGAAAGGTAAACAAGAAATACAGTCACGTGACCTTACTGAATGGGGAGCAAAAGTCAGAGACATGGCTTTGGTGAGGGCGTTGCCAACGACCTGCCCCCACCTTCTAAGAAGTCAAGTACTCAACAGTTGGGTCTAAAGAGGCTAGGGTTGCGCCGTTGTTCCAAATATACAAGACTCGCTTCTTCACCAGCAAGAGATAGGCTTGTCTTGCTGCAAGGTGATGCTGACGGACGTGACAATCTGACCGCTTGCACAGACAGGTCAGGGGACAACAAACGTCAGAAGGCAACTTACCCACGACCATGTCCTGTCCAGCAGCCTCGTCTCGGTCCGCACGCTCGTCGCCGCCTCCTTCCAAAGCCATTTTGGAAGACGGGGAGCTACCTGCCCCTTCTCCCTGACGTCAGCAGGAGGTGCGGCCAGGATAAAAATGCTACTCTCTTGATTTTCTCTGGATGGGACTGTTTGAGAATGAATTCCGGAAGTCTCGGTACATTTAACAGGCTACTTTTTCTCCAGGAGACCTTTGCGCCTGAAATTTAATGTTCTTCGGTTCAGTAACATTTTATCTCTACGATCTTAATGGTTTACAAAAATATGTAAACTGTGTAGTACAGTGCTACTGAATGTGTCACATCCACTGTGTAGTACAGTGCTACTGAATGTGTCACATCCACTGTGTAGTACAGTGCTACTGAATGTGTCACATCCACTGTGTAGTACAGTGCTACCGAATGTATCACATCCACTGTGTAGTACAGTGCTACCGAATGTATCACATCCACTGTGTAGTACAGTGTTACTGAATGCGTCACATCCACTGTGTAGTACAGTGCTACTGAATGCGTCACATCCACTGTGTAGTACAGTGCTACTGAATGTGTCACATCCACTGTGTAGTACAGTGCTACTAATGTGTCACATCCACTGTGTAGTACAGTGCTACTGAATGTGTCACATCCACTGTGTAGTACAGTGCTACCGAATGTGTCACATCCACTGTGTAGTACAGTGCTACTGAATGTATCAATCAGATTAATGAAGGGTAAAGGAACAAACACAGGTAAAGGCACCAAGTGTGTTGTGAAAGGCAATGGAAGAGAGCGGGGGGGGGGGGGGAATTGGTGTTTTACACCGTGTCAGCAACTAAGGCTACATCACGGCAAGCAGCCAGCCCTGTAAACAGATGCCATGTGCAGAGAAAGTACAGCGTGCCCGAGACGAGAAATGAACTCAGGGCCGACAACATTCACTGCAGTGGTGACAGGCGCTAACCGTTGCGCCACCGGACCGCTGGCAATGGAAGAGAACACAAATGCATAAAAAAGAACTACATAAAATAAAAAGCATTTAAACTTAATTGCAGTTAAAAGTGTGTCAACGTGAGACAAAGGTGTTTAGCATAACATCCGACTACCTTCAGAAGTTTGGTTGTCGGGAAACATCACCCACTTCAAAACACAAAACTCCAAAAAACAAAAAACATAAAGACTGACAGCAATTGTTAGATGCACTTTTGTAAAAGTGTTTTAATACTCAATGGCATAGGAAAATGCTCGACTTGGGTTGGGGCAGGGGAGCGACCTTCACGTTCTTCCCTTCTGTATCGAGGGGGTGGCTGCCCCTCATTGTCCCCCACATCCAAACACCCAACACACTGTATTTATCCAACATCAGAGCTTGAAAGTCCTTCATCACAGTGTAGGTCGTGTGACTATTCATCAGCCACTATGACACATCCACCAACATCATCGTCACCCTGTGTTGTCATTCAACGGATGCAGGTAATCCGGGGAACTTGACGCCTCACCTTTATGTCTGGAATCGGTGTTCAGGGTCTCAGACTGAATCAATTTGTTACCTGGAAAAGCTGATAAATTATTGATCATTTCTTGCCTGTGAGAGGTGTGTGTGTGTGTGTGAGAGAAAGCTGCTACTCTTTAAAGGAGTGTTCTGGTGAGAAGAGGAGTATCCAGGCATTTGAGGGCAGACTTTACAAAAGGGATGAGCCGAGTCTCCCCACACAGTGTTTCTCCCATTTCCACAGAACATGAAGACCAATAATGTTTCTTTCCGCATTAATTTCCTCACAATGAAGGACAAATCATGTAAAATCATGTTTTCTTCTGCCTGATGTACCAAAACTGACAGTGACCTTTGCTCTTTTATCTATTTTACCTACCATTGACTCTTTTAAGTGTGAAATCAAACACTTTGTATGTCTTTGACTACTGCTCGTACAGTCTACGACAACCAGTTCTTTATCTCCCACTTTATATCTTTGATTAGTCTATCCTGTTGACATCTCTTTGTTGATTACTTCTTGTTGCTTCTCTCATCTCTGTGTCTTCACTGTCTTTTGAACCTCATCTTCATCGTTGTCCATCTCTCTGTTCCTTCAGGTACGAGACATTCACTTGTGCCTCTAGTGATGTGCATGTTCCTGTATGAATGGGATTCTGAGCTGTACAAGTTGTTTTTTTATTATTATTATTATTATTATTATTATTATTATTATTATTATTATTATTATTATTATGAAAGTTATAAGGTGCAAGTCTGTGCGTGGGTTGGTTTGCTGGCTGGAGAGGTAGTTTTAAGGGCTTTAACATGTATTGATGTTTGACTTTATGAGTATAATGCGTATTTAAATTTTGCTTAACTAATTGAACTTAAAAACACAGTACAATAATGTGAATACAATTCATTTTATTTGTTAAGCAGCAACAAGAACACAAAATATTACAGTTTGCCGATGACACACAAATCTTTATGGAGGGCGACGAATTATCTTTTAACAACACTTTAGTTACAATAAATAAATACAGTAAAATGTCAGGACTGCAGATACATTTTGAAAAAACAGAAGCTATCTGGTTAGGTAATAGAAAAAATTCCCCTATAAAATATTCCCCACACCTGAAGCTTAAATGGAACCCATCAGAATTTAAAATATTAGGGATATGGCTAAGCACTTAGTTAGGAACATGTTACACTCTAAAGTTGAAGGAAAAATATGTTGAAACGGGGAATTTAATGAAATCCTGGCTTAAATGATTTATTACACCAATAGGAAGAGTGGCTGTGCTAAAATCATTAATACTATCAAAATTAATTTATTTATGGATACTGCTGCCCAATCCCCCTATCCAAGATATACAAGAACTGCAAAAGCAATGCTTTAACTTTGTGTGGGATGGAAAACCTGATCGAATAAACAGGAAAGTTGTAGTGAAAACTGTTCGTAATGGTGGCTTAAGTATACCTAACATTTATCAGTATATAAAAGCGCTAAAGTTAATATGGATGAAAAAGTTAAATGTCACTGAACACCAATGGAAAGATGTAGTGATAAAGATATACCCAAAACTCGTAGATATAGATAAATATGGCCCAAATGTGTACTATGACACACAACATAAAAATAAATTCTGGAAAGATGTATTAAATGCCTATAAGGTTAAGCCAGAGACATCAGAGGAGGTGATGGCAGAACCAATACACTTAAACAGTAGATTTCAGCTTGACAAGAAGGTTATTTTCTTCAAAAACTGGGTTAGTAGGGGGTTATATAGCATTCAACATTTTTATAATGAATCTGGTGTACTTCTGTCCCTGGGTGAAAAAATGTCAAGTATGGAACAACAATAGATATAGTTACATACATGGGCTGTGCAAAGATAATTAAAAAAATTTGTTGTCATTGGGCATTACAATTAGGAACAACACTGTACAAGAAACATCAAAAAACTATTAAGCTAATTAATTCCATAAAGAAAGGTTCCAAATATTACTACGAAATATTGACAGAAAGTACAATCAGATGTTGCCCAAATGTTGTGAAAGGTGGGAAAATAATTACCCTGCAATATAATATTTTGCAAGGTTGAAGGAATAAAAGATAGTAAACTGAGATGGTTTCAGTGCAGAATTACCCACAGAATTCTGGGTACAAACTCCCTGGCAGAATATATGGGTTAGAAGTTAATAATAAATGCACTTTCTGTGGCAACGAAAGGGAGACAATTGAACATCTATTTGGCGCTGTAAGGCAACCAAACTATTTTGGACAAGCCTAGAAAAGGCAATAAAGGAAAAATGCTCTAAAAATAATAAATTAGCAGTTAACAAATCTGTAATACTATTTGGATATGAAGCAAACTGTCCAATAGATAAGACGTTAGAGAATATACTACTAGAAGCAAAGTGTTTATCTATAAATGTAAAATAGAGAAGAAACAGCCAGACTTAAGAGTTTTTATTCTACAGTTAAATAGAAAATACAAGATCGAGGAAATTAGTGCACTTGTTAACATGAAATTGCAGGAATTTATAATACATTTATAATAATTTATAATACGCTGGGCTGATTATATGAATTTTTTGAGTTTATCTGGAAATATATAATTTCACGACTTATAGAAAACATAAAGAGGAAGGCATCTCTTTAAGGTTTTAACTTGAGCTGCTAGATACAATGGTACAACTCCACCATTAACTTTTAGATTATCAAGTTTCTGGTACACAACAGTACATACCTACTGTGACTGTGAGCGTGTCAGTGTGACTGTCAGCGTGTCAGTGTGACTGTGAGCGTGTCAGTGTGACTGTCAGCTTGTCAGTGTGACTGTGAGCGTGTCGGTGTGACTGTCAGCGTGTCAGTGTGACTGTCAGCGTGTCAGTGTGACTGTGAGCGTGTCAGTGTGACTGTCAGCATGTCAGTGTGACTGTGAGCGTGTCAGTGTGACTGTCAGCGTGTCGGTGTGACTGTGAGCGTGCCAGTGTGACTGTCAGCTTGTCAGTGTGACTGTCAGCGTGTCGGTGTGACTGTGAGCGTGTCGGTGTGACTGTCAGCGTGTCAGTGTGACTGTCAGCGTGTCGGTGTGACTGTGAGCGTGTCAGTGTGACTGTTTTTGAAAAGAGCATGATGTAAATTATTTTGCGAATTCTGCTGGAATATTCTAATCTCATACAAGTTTCAATATCTGGTAGCACTCGGAGAGAAGTTTTAACAAAATTTATAAGAATAATCTAATTTCCAACATCAAAGCAAATTTGGTGAAAAAAATTAAGATCAAAGTTGTTATTGTGTACATAGTGAACATTTATATATAATTATTTTGTCTTCGTTTACTCTCTGTGTATTTTAGTTCTTGAAATATACTGTGCATTTATTACATATTTTATTATTGTGTATAATACAGTTTGTTCTACATGCCCTCTGAAGGTTCTGAGTAAACATTTTTGGACTTTGAGCTTTGATTCTACATGTTTCAATATGGTTTTAAGAATGTCTGACAGAACGAAAGCTAGGGTGGAACAACAACTTTTTTACCTTATTGTTGACAAATGATAAATCTTTATTTACGAGGGTAACAGAATAAGCAAATGGGTGTTTTACATCTAGGCCTATATGAGAAACGTATGATACATTTTAAGTTTCAGTTAGTGCATCGCTATACTAAAAATGTCACCTCACAACATCAGTCCTTTACTTTTGTTTTAAACGTGAACTTTACCTTGACCCCTCGATCGCTGAATACTATAGTTCGATCGTTTGAAGTTACACATCACTTCGCAAAAGCGTGTCAAAGGCGTATCCAACAACTTCATCTCGCAGTGGCTTTGCGAACAATTATTCAGCACCCGGGGTAAGCAGGCAAAGCGTTGAACTACGGACACTGAGAATCTCCTTGTGGTCTAGCGTTGGCTACCTCGGGGTGTACCTTCCACCTGAATAATCAAAACAAAGTTTGTCCTGGGTCGTGTGTATTATTCTTCAAATGGCTTTGCGTTTTCTTCACGCGGATAAGTGCAGAGCGAGAGAAGAACGAGTGTCTCAGCGAGTACACGTGTGTCTGTCTGTAGGAGTGTGCAGGCGTGTGTCTTGGGGGAGGGAGAAGTAACAATGTTGACATTGTTTGGTGTATTACTATTGCAGGCATTCTCATTTACATGAGATTAACTTAAACTGTCTGTGTGTCTGTCAGTCAGTCTGTCTGTCTTTGTGTCAGTCTGTGTGTCTGTCTGTGTGACTGTCTGTCTGTCTGGCAGTGGCTGTCCTGGCCTGTGTTCGTCTTTCAGTTTACTCAATGTTTTAAGTTTCTTATCATCACAGAGCTCTCCTTACCTTCCTCTCAGGCAGAAGATCACTGTCGCAATGAGGAGTCCTAAACAGACTCCCCCTGCGAACCACCCACCGACGTTACGTGTGCACGTGGTAGCACAGTCAGCGACGTCAGGTGGGCTTGTTGTTGTAGCACCGCCTGTCACAAAGTGATGGATTCATGTAACAACAAATCCTGTGAAATTCCACCTACCAGCATGTGGAGAATTTGTGCCTACAATATTACAGAAATCCACACATACATTAAAATACTGCGATGACTGTTTACTGTGTGGAGACTACGGCGTCCGTTATGTGTTTACCTAGAAATATTTGTCAGACACACAACTGTTGCAGGAAGAACTGAACGCTAAGCCACTGATACATCAAGTGTCAACTACACACAACTGTTATCACACATCTCAGACGAAATACGGTTTTCTGTAGCAACACGTGGAGTGACTCGAGTAGTTAAATATTTGTAGACAAACAAGACAAGCTTACCATCGTTGTTACCTGAGGTCGTCACGTGGTCAGTGGTCAGCTCTAGAGGCCCCGTACTGTCTTTGTCAGGGAGGTCTGTGGGGAGACCTATGTGCCCTGGATGGAAATGTCCTTGTGGAAATGTGGTGGAAATGTCCTTGGGGTCGTCGTTTCTATTTAAATTGATTTCCACCCCTCCTGGGGTGATTAGCATCTTAAGCTCTCCTCCCCTCAGAACTCGTGCCGTGATAGAGCATTCTCCTCTCATGTCGCCCTCGCTGTCTCTCGACAATGTCTTTATTGTGGTTGTACTCAGAAGCTGTGTTTTTGTTTCATTCTTGGAAAAAAACAGAATTGAAGATTTGTAACAGCCGACTACATTGTAGTCGACCAAACGATTTCAAAAAGTTAGGGGACGATGTTTACCTTAAAAGACAATTGCTACCTTACTTTGTGTTGTGTTGTGTTTGTGTTTGTGTTGTGTTTGTGTTGTGTTGTGTTTGTGTTTGTGTTGTGTTGTGTTGTGTTGTGTGTCTTCTTTCACAGAGAAACCGTACAGGTTGTCAACATCTGTCATTGACTCTATTTAAACTTTATCATTTTAGCCAACAATCAGTCATAACTATTTATTGAGCCAACTGCAATAAATTATTATTATTTATCATCATCATCATCATCATCATCATCATCATCATCATCATCATCATGTACCTTTGACTTTTGCACGTGTAGGGAAGGGGGGAAAGGACATGGAGGGAATAATTAACAGTATAAAGGAGAGATGTAAGAGGTGTGGAGGAAGTCAGGGGTCGTTGAGGCCACATTTACTGATTAGTGATCATGCTGCCATTAATTCCAAGCAGTCTGTTTGTTCTCAAGTCTTTGGGCCGACAAGGTTCACTGTCCTGGTGACTGCGGTTATTGCAGGATCGAACCTACTGCTGCATGGTTCCTACTTTATAGCCAGGCACTTTGTTGTATGATATGTACTTTCATGTATGATGTTAGAGCTCATCAAAACATAAAACCCGTTTTCTTTACATTTGACTAAAAGGAAATACAGCTCAGTTGCTTGAAACGAAAATTCGAAAGGATGCGAGTTTATTTCTGAGATTTATTTTGTTTAAAAACGAGAGAAAAATAGCGATTCTCATATTACTTAAAGCTTAATTAAAACCGATGACTAAATGTCATCGCCTTCTATCTTGTAGTTAATATCAATATATCAGACATTCAACATACAAAGCCGACAGAAAAATACTTATTTTCAACTGCTGTGTGTGGGGAAGTGGCGTAGGTTGGGTTGAACTGAGCAACTTAATTAATCTCTGATGGCAATGATAGCTTGGGAAACCTAGTTACAAAATCTATTAAAAAGAAAAAGTGGCAGTTACAATGCAAGATAGTTCACTGGAGGCAGCACTGCAAGTACAAGATGACATTTAGTTTGGAAAGCTCCGTGGAAATGCTCACCTGCAGGACCTGATACAGGTCACACCTGTATCGTCCATTAGCTGAATACGCCTTGGTGATGTTGCAATGAGCTGACACTGTGTCTGTACCTGTGTCTGTACCTGTGTCTGTACCTGTGTCTCCACCTGTGTCTCTACCTGTGTCTCTACCTGTGTCCACCTTCACATGGCAGGACGACTCGTTAGCGGGGTCTGCAATGTGTTACTGTCTTATAAACCACATCATCAATTTGTTGGCAATTTTAATAATAAAATTATATCTTATATTACTACTGCTTTCCTGGCTACAGCACCACGTATTGAGAGAAGAGGGTGAAGGTGAAAAAATAAAGAGAAAATACAGTTAACATACTCAGTCGACTGACCTTACGGAATAACGACCACGGTAAGTACACAAAACTCTACACAACATTCTCTTGCAATTTATCCATGTCTCTATTTGTCTGTGTACTGTTAGTTCTGTTGTTGTTTTTTTTTCTCTAGCTTTAAATCTGTGCGACAGACTTGTTGCAAAATATTGTCCCAAGTCTCGCCGACCTTACTCATTCACGTGGAGGAGAGAAAAAGAAAGATATCATTGTAAACACTTTGGAAAGCAGGCAAACTCTCGTCCAGCTGGTTGAAGGTAGGGTACTTCAACAAAATGTACTTTTACACGTGTTAGTTTTATTATGCATAACAAAAATGCTTAAAAGTGTGTATTTCTAGGACTATTATTTCAGATGCCTTCACTTACATATCAGGTCCACTTTGCAAGTTGTTTTTTCTTTAGTTTCCCGGACTGCACAGCTCACGTTGTTCAGTTTGGATAAGGAACCAGAACTGACTGTGAGCACACTTGATGATGCAGATGTTCTTTTCGCTGAAATATTGTAGAGATTATTTAAATTTGTGCATGTTTCTTGCTTTTCTTCGTTTGAAAATGGTGGACACCGTGTGACAGGCTTTCCATTTATACTCCATTCGATGCTGTTCTCTTTACTTAGGCAACCACACTTTAGAATAGCGGTAGAATCTCGATGTACCTCGAGGTCTTGATTTTCACACAGACACGGGACAGCACCTGCACATGAGAGAACAAATACCAATGTCAATTGTTTCAATGTTACTGTGGTTCCTCATCACACGAGACATTGGTCCCGGGGAGCTGGGCAGACAGGAGACAGAACTGTGCCCACCCACTGTCGGGGGAAATGTGTGTGTGCCATGTTGACTCGTCTGTCCAGTAAGTAACGACACTCGGCTGACGAGGACAGAGTTGTGAGAGGCACCAAGAGTGGCCAACTACGAGCAAGACGACTACGAGAAGCTCATCTCTCGCTCCAGACGGCTGGCGACATTTGCCGAGTATCAAAAGCCACAGACCTTCAAGAGATGCGGAAAATAAAACATTTTGCTGCAGAATGCACATCAAAACCTGTGCAGACCATTGAAGAATCGACAAAATTAGGCGACGATGACTTTGTTGCTGTCAATCAAATGCATCCATGGAGTGGACTTCAGTGGACTTCAGTGGTTAACGTGCGAGGGCGTGGCATCATCCTCATTCTGGAAGCAGGCGCACAGGTCAACATACTGCGATACCATCTTTATGGTCGACTGAAGAAAACACGATATAAGCCTCCAAGGCTCATCTAACAACATACTGTGGTGAACGACTTTTCGTCATCGGTAAATAACACGCGTACTTGCATCACTCAGGACAACAAACATGACAGGGAGTTCCAGGTTGTCAATATAAGCATCAAGCCGATCTTGGCTGTCGCGTGTCGGCGATTGTGTTGTATAGTCCGTGTTGTGTGTCCGTACTGTGTTGACCTGTCGGTGGGTGTGTCCGCGCGGAGGAGGGGGACCAAGGGACAGTTCACGCGGCCCTAGTACCCTGACTCGCGGCGCTGTCGTCTCTTCTTTTCGGGACCGGACCGCACCCCCCCCCCTTCCTTTGACTTTTCTCCCCCCTTTCTTCTTTACCCAAGGCCGGCGTTAGGGGGTGGCAAATGGGGCGGCCGCCCCAGGCCCCGCTCTCGAAGGGGCCCCGCGCTTCAGCCCCGAGGTAAAGTGACCAGACGCTTTTGACCTCGTGTCCCGCCTGCTCATAAAATGTCCGGGCTGGACGCCCAATGTCTCGCTTTCTGGCAAGTCCTTCAATGTCCCGCTTGTCTTTAAAAATACCGTACACTGATTCTTATCCGCGCCTTTGGTTTTGGCTTTTGCCTTTTGGCGGTGTCTTGTTGATCCCGACTTCTTATTTCTCAAGAAAGTCGTCAGGGCAAGACAGAAGTACCCCGCTACCAAAAGGTGTGTCACCAGCACAGTTGCTGATGAACAGGTGTCTGAGAACCAGACTGCCACCTACAGACGTCTACCTTAGACCAAGCATGCCGAACCAGCAGCAGTTCCAACAAGCATCCAACAAACAGCGAGAGCATCCAGCCAATGACAACAAGACGGCCTCGTCACAACCCCCAGAAACTGTCCGCATGTAGAAGGACAAGAACAGCACCTGGAAGTCAGCCACTGCGGTCTCCAGGGATACCATTGCTCAGTCAAGCGATCACAAACGAGGCAGAAAGGACAGAGAAGAAGACCACAGACCAATGAGCAGCGACCAGCGCTAACGATCTCCGTACAAAGATGACGGGGGGAGCGACTGTCTTCCATTGTCATTATGTAACGACTGACCACACACGGACCTCTGTGAGAGAATAACTGAAGTCCAAAGATTGCTTCAAGATGAATTTTCTTGTATGAGCACTATGAACACTACTCCTAACACCCTTTCCCCACCATGCTAGTCTTTTGTCGCACCCTTCCCTCCTCTTCTTCTTTCTGCAATATCATGATACTTTCAGTTCTTGTTATTTGCTTCCTCATTGCGTTTTCTGTATTTTTTATTTTATGATTAGTTCTGTTGTTTACTTTTTCATAGGTCGTATGCTATTTGTTTTCCTGTCCGTCGTATGTTGTCCATGTCTCGTTCTTGGGCGCTAGGAGCATGCTCCTTAAGAGTGTGAGTATGCGCTTTACAAATTTTGCATTTATTCTTATTTTTATATTTTAAAGCCATTACAAATTATCAAGAGATCTGCAATAATAATTTACATTTAGCGATAATTATTAATTGATATTTATCAAAAGTATGCTTTAATTCAATATTTTATTGTAATATTTTAATGTAATTTATAATACAATAAAACCTCCTTAACTCCTTGACGACTGAAATGCAGGTGAAGTGGTAATTTAGTAATTTAGTGAGGTCGTGACTGGAGGAGGTCTCAATAGGGAGAGCGACCAGTCTGCCTGGATTCCAGCAACCATGACTTCAGACATCTTTACATTTATTTTCATTCATTTCAATGCTCAATAAACCTCTTCAATCACTATCACATTTGCTTTTCTTGTTCTGTTCGCCTTTCTCTCGATAATTTTTGCTTATTCTGCCAGTTGACCGATGATTTAAAGGGGAAGTAACTGTACAGGCAACAACGAACAATCAGTAAATAAAAAAACATTTGTAACGTCTTCTTAAAAAAGTGAGATGGTGAAGAATGCGAAGAAATGTCGACAAGGACACTTTGCTCTCAACCTAATATGTTTACCATCAGACATATTTTTGCAGATGAAGACAACAAGTGTGGCTCTACTCACCCAGACTTCCGGTTATCAAACACAACAGTAAGAGCAGGTGGCTGAACATGGCTGGTGAGGCACGCGGCGCCAGGTGGAGGAGACAGAAGACTGCAGGCCACAGGTTTGAACTCTGGCTTCAAGCAAGGTGGTAGTTATACACACACGTTCCCTGTCAAGACAACAAAGCCGATAAAATATTGGTTCTCTAGGGGAGTCGTCGCACGATGTGGTAGTTACACCAGTGCATTGGAATCTTTAATTTACATACAGAGAAGTTCCGTGTGGAGGGAAGAATAATCAAAGGCCGCTACTTTGTCTCCTGACACGAGGTGCTGGCTGTTCCAGTGCATCATGCATCTGTTATAAATGATTATGATCTTTTAAAAATGATAATACAGAATACAATAACATTTGTTGAAGATGGCGACTGATATCTATTATGTAATGTTATTAAAGTCAAGACTATCTTGGAAACAAGGCTGCGCCTGACAGGCTGAGTTGCTTGGTTGTCCCGCGATTTCTCTGCTTTCTTGTGCAAGGTCTTTGCTTTTCCGTATCCATAGATTTCTTGTAGCTACATGTTGTATTTGTTTGTCTTACTCTTTCCTTTGTTGTTGTTTTTACTGCTTGTGACTGCGTTTCTTGCTGTTTCTGTAGATTTTATTGCAGCGGCTACGTTGTCCGCCATTATTCTATGTGTAATTCTTACTCCTCGTCCTTTTTTCTATTTTCTAAAACTTAGTCTCACTAAGATTCTCCTCTATTATCTATTATCTATTATCTATTATTGTGTTTGTCTAGCTTTAAATTACTCTCACTAAGATTCTCTGTACTGCTCTTCCCTTACATCCCAGCTAGACAGCACCTCTCCTCGTCTGATGATCGTCTCCTTACTCTTCCTGTCATAAAAACAACAACATATGACCGCAGGATTTTTAGTTATTGTGCAGGTAAACAATATATGACTCTCTCTCTTTCCATACCCGCCACCTACCCACCATTGAATCCTTTAAACGTGCACTGAACACTCACCTCTTCCGTGAACATTACTCCTAACAGCCTTACCATAATTCTAGTCCTTTGTCACTCCTTCCTTTTGTAATATCATGTTACTCTCTGCTCTTATTCTTGTTATTTGGTTCCTCTTAGTGTTTTCTGTATTTGATTTCATTCTTTAGTTCTGTTGTTTATTCTTTTATAGTTGATATGTTATTTGTCTGTTTTCCTGTCCCTCGCATGCTGTCCATGTTTCGCTATTGTACTTAAGTGCTAAGAGCATGCTCCTCAGGAGTGAGTATGCGCTTTACAAATTTAGCCTTTATTATTATTATTATTATTATTATTAGTAGTAGTAGTAGTAGTAAGACAAGAACTGTGGGAAGGAAAGGCTCACTTGTTATTTCCCTAAAGTGGGTGGGATCGATCTACTCTGGCATCATAAAAAACTATATTCTAATTTTTAAAAAATATTTTAGTCGATTTGTATTGGTATTGCAGTTGTATACACCTCAACAACCCACTTTGCAGTTTGCCAGACCGGGTGTTGGTGACGACGGTCAGTGACAGGTACTCAGCGCCACGACAGCAACACTGAGTGCCAACGACCTTTTGACCTGTACAACATCTGTGGAGATTGCAGAGATTGAACTTTGTAAACTATTTTCAATGGGTCCCCTTTTATGACAGGTGCTGATAGATTGAGGGGTCTACCACATAAAATATTGGGGTGTACAATATTCATATTGTGTCTGTAATCAACACATTGCTGAAGGGCGAGACGGCGGTGTCACGTGACTTGAGTCGAGCAGTGGAACGTGTCACATGCTAGGCGCTCCACATGACTCCTTGGACGGTCTTCACTGTTTGTCCTCCAAGTTACTAATAGTTTCTGTCACAACAGTCTGTTTTGTAGCCTGAAAGTCATGAAAGTTCATCAAATGTCTCTTACACCGATCTTTGAGAGCAAGTTGTCTCAGTGAGCAGACAGTCCGCACAGACTCCTGTTTGTCGACTGACAGTTGCTTGGGTTGTAGTCACATTCTCATACAAATACTCCATGCCATGGATGTCAGTACAAAACTTTCTTTAGGAATAAAAACATATCAATAAAGTGACTTTTCACGCTCTCTCTATATCTAGGTAAATATATAGCTATGTGTTCTTCAAACAGCTGTTAGATATACATATCTCTGTAACAGCAGCACCTGCCATCTTTTTGTTTCTTAAATTTGTTTCTCTTCCCTGATTTGATTGCCACCTATTCTTTTACAATTGACTTTCTTGTGTTGTTCGATTACAGACATTACGTTTCAACCAAGGGAGGCTTTCATTCCCCCAGAGGGTCAGCTCGTGCCTTTTGGTGATTTGTGTTTCTTGTCTGTGGTCCTTCTGACAGACTTTTTTCTTCGTTCAATTTGCACTTCGTGCGTCTTGTAGGTTTGAAATTCTTTTGAAGGTAGACGAGAGTGGAGAGGTGTGTGAAGGGAGTGTTTCTTGTTCTATTCTTGTCCTTTGTCCTGAAAACTGATTCATCACGATCTCGACAGACAAAAACATTCGTTTGGTTGTTGAAAGGAGGCGCACGTGTGACGAGTGAGTTAACTTTAGCGACATTAGTTCCTGACTAGAACAGAACAGTCAGACAATGACAATAAGGGAACATAGAAATCAGTCTTTACAAAAGTGCTTTTGTCCCTCATCCCTGCACCCTCCCCCTTGCACCTCTGCACGCCAGCGGGTCAAGGGACGAGGTGACCTCGCAGCGGATGACGTGGCGCCAGGTGTGAACAGCAGGTACACGTCAGTGTTGGCACCTGGTGACAGGTCCTGCTGGGTATTGAAGTAGGAGAGAGAACAGAGAATGTTGATCTACTGATACATTTAAATTAACATTAATTAATTGGTTTAGTCCTGTAAACATCACTTTTATCTTCTAAAAATAAACTCGCATTTTAAAACTGATAGCGACTGATGGGGTGGGAGTCGACAGATTTGGCTTGAAAAGCTTTTGTGCATCTTGGTCTGCTTGAATGACATGACGATTTCTGCATTAGTAGTTGTATACAGGCAACGCAATTCAGTGTGTGTGTGTGTGTGTGTCTGTTTATATGCGTTTGTGTGTGTGTGTGTGTGTGTGTGTGTTTATATGCGTGCAGTGTGTGTGTGTGTGTGTTTATATGCGTTTGTGTGTGTGTGTGCGTTTCTCTGTGTGTGTATTTATATGGGTGTGTGTGTGTGTGTGTTTATATGCGTGCAGTGTGTGTGTTTGTGGATGTATGTGGGTGGGGGTGGGGTGGGGATCAAGGGTGATAACATCTTCGTTGGGTAATTCTGGTGATTTTCTAACAGACGATGCCCAGGCCTGACCTGACCAGCTTGGAGACCTCCCAGGTGCTCTGTCGCCTGCCTTCGTCTGTCTTCGTCCTCGTGGAGCGATGAGGGCGGACCTTTGGCGAGTCATAAATATCCTTGCTTTCACTTGTATCAGGACTTTTAATGCCCTTCTCCATTTTGTTTGAACCAAGAAAAGCTTGGACCAGTCAAGCTACAAACACTAAGTGTAATATATTTCTAACCCACACCATCTCGCCTCGTTTTCTCTCAAGCCTGGGGGCTGATGGTTAGAGAGGCGACCCTTCAGTTGAGAGTTGTTTGTGTGTGTGTGTGGTTGTTGTTGTTGATAATCTACTAAATGAAGTTGAAAGGAATGGACTTTGTTGCCGCGCGTGTTTCTCGTGTTATGTACATTGATAACAGAAGATAATTGATGTGCTCCCTTGTGCATAGCAGCAAATAATTGTATTGTGGTAGGGAGGGAGTAGGGAGGGGCTGCAGTGGTTTTTAACTGAAGTGTAATGGCGTGTCTTTAAGGTGGGCGCCAGAAGACATAAAACACTCGTTTATGCTAATCAGGGTTTACTATTCAGTCTTTTTCCATTTGTGTTGGTGAAGCGCGTGAGTTTGACGTGCGGCGACTACGTCAGCGGTCGTGTAGGCAACAAGCGGCGGATAAGAATCACAATAACAACAGCAGTACAAAGCACTTAAAGCCAAGTTAAATTACATGTTCCCGCTTGTCGGCGAGATGAGTGGACTTGAGGTCAAGCACTCAAGCAAATAGTCACACGGCTGCAAACTTCCAAATCACTGGACATCATTTGTCCTTATTTACTGACCACTTACCTGTACACACCTTGAAACTGCTCATCTCGTGCTGTGGTGTAGACTGGAGGCAAAGCGGATAGCCGAATGGTCATCGCTGGCATCCCAACTAAGAACACGCTGGTTCAATGCCCGATTAACGCAGCAAGCTTTCCTCCAGTCGACCCAGCTGGCAGGAACGGGTACCTGACTGCTCAGAGGGTTGGGGAGGGTACGGCAGCGAGTGAGAGGACATGGACACCGACCTCACACCTAACCCACCCAGGGCCGCCGAGAGCCAGCCCGGGCCCCGGGACAGACGACCTCTCCGGGCCCCTTGTACTTGTAATCGTAAATTATTTTCCCAGTATATAATGTATGTTTACAATTCGAATCTCAATATCTACACTTCATTTAGTGTCACGACCGGTAGTCGGACATTGCGCATTCTTTACGAAGAACGACAAGAGATCACTTCAGATTGAGACGTTCTGTTATTTATTATACACCAAAAAGAAAAAATACTAAAAAAAAACCAAATTGTAATACAAGAATTTCCAGCAGGTCAAATTAAACCATACAGCACAAGTTCACTGTTATCCGTTCTAAATCAGAAAGTATACATCCTAGGTTGGTTCAACACCGACACTACGGCAGCGCGCAGGCTGCTACAACAGTTCTCATACATATGTCCGTTTCAATCCACACCTAACGATACGTCTCTCCGAGCACCTTTCTAGCCACCAGCAATGTCCGTGTGCTCATTAATGTTCATCAAACACACACACACAGTCCGTGTAAACCGTCTTATTTTCCCTCTAACGTTGACGGTGGAGATAAACAATGGGGGGTACGACCTTCCCCCCTCCCTCTCTCTGGAGGTAAACTCAAAAGGCAAAAGTCTTACTTTGAGTTGTCGGCATCAGCGGACAATCAAATCGTCAGTGTCCTCGACACTCCATTGCACGACTTTTTAAAGACGACAGCGACGGCCCTCCACGCGGTCGGTGTGTCGTCGTCGTCGTTGTCAAGCACGAGAGTGGAGCCCACTTGCTCAACACTCCCCAGCTGTGATGAGATGCTGCCCGCCTATAGTCGTCGGCTCGAGTTGTTCTTCTCTGGAACTTCTCGTCAGCTCGGCGATGTCCACCACTCCCAGTAGCAGATTCGGCGAGGAACCTTCAGCAGCAGTTCTACTGAAGTTGCGATCCCCAAACACAGCAACAGCAGCGGCTCCGTAGCAAACACGGTACAGCAAGTCCGTCATCAATACACTCCACTCACAATTAACACAATTAACAGCCGCCGCTGTATCAATCAGCTTCTCGATCGCTGGATGGCTCTCTCCCCCTCTCAACTCGCTGCTCGATACTTCCTCTTGTTACTCGTTTCTCCCTCCCCCCCCCCCCGACCGACGCTACGGTCCGCCTTAAATCTTCACCCCCAGTCCCCTAGACCAGGTGTCGCATTCTTTCAGCCGCACGTGAGGTCCGAAACTCACGTGGGGTTCACGACCTCTATATCCGTCAACTAATTACGCCGTTGACTGTCCATCGCAGAGGGACACACACACACAGGGCTGGCTACGCCACCCCGCTCCCCCCTCCATTTGAGGACAAATGATGTTAAAGGATCAGACTTGTAGCACTCCGCTCCACAGACCCCCCCCCCCCTTAGTAAGGACTGTTACGTCAGCAGCGATGTCAAAACCTCGACAGATTAGAACAACTGCTAGAGGTATCACATCGCCTTTTGTTCTAAGTGCTGCGAGTTTGTACTAAGCTCACTGACGTGCAAGGAAATGTTCTCTATGTAAGTGATTTATACTTCTACATGTAAAGAGGAAGAACCGAAGAAGTAAATGCCTAAACAAGTCTTCATCGAGTGTCGTTAATAACCTCATTAAAAAAAGTGTTTGCTGCGACGAACAGCAGAGCACATCAGTTATCATTTTTATCAACTTACATAACAAACACGCAGCACCTATCGAAAGTCCCTTCCTATATTATTCCTTTAGCAAAACACGCACACACACACACACAACAACTACACACACGCATGCTGTTACACGTAAACAAATATCTGAACTGAACTGTCGCCTTCAGACTCTTTAAAGCAGAAATTTTGAATTCATCCAACTTTTTACGAAGCATAAACTCGGTCGACTTCAACCCCATCAGTCACTAGCCGTTAAAATACCTGCTCAGTTTTAGAAGACAAAGCAACTGTTTTAAAGACTAGTTAGCTAGTAAGTGTTAATACTTTTAATATTTAAGGAGATTAGAAGGTTTTGTAAAAATGACAGAAAAATAGAAATGTTTGGCATATTTTAGCTGAATCGTAATAGTTCATAGAACAAAGTTATACAGTACTAATATTGTCATTTTACCTGCTGACTAAAAACTTTATGAGCTTTTCTCACAAACTTCATTATTGTCAGTCAATTTGAGACGCTAGTCACTCTCATTGACACTGATGTTCCTGCCTTGTCAAATTCTATTTGCCAATAAACTCGATTATTATACTGTATGGTAGTGTGCGACATCGCAGTTAGGTGGGATGGAACATAGCACGCACACAGGGGGGGTGGAGGCTGGCGATGGGGGGTGGTCGCTGGCCGGGTGACAGCCACGTGACAGAGGGAGAGCTGGAGGGAGTCTGTTACGACTGTAGCGGTAACTTGGCTCGTTTAAAGATCTGAAAATCTGCGGTGTCACACTTTCCTGTACAAAGTCACTTCAGTCATCCTTTGAACAGAAGATAGAACATGTACACAGCGGCTCACACTGTAATATTTCTCAGTATTATTGCAATGTTCAACAACTCAACCTTATAACCACATAATCAGCGGACTGCCACACAGGCTACTTACATTCTCTTACTTCCAACTCACACAGAGTACTACTTCCAACTCACAAAAAATTGAATAACGACCACCTAGGTCTACCCCAGCTTTTTTTATAGATCCCTTCTAAAATGCTAAAAATACAAAATAAAAAAAAATATTTAAAAAATATATATAAAAATTAAGACGCAGTACGCCCTGACCTTGACATCGCCACTTCCGCCAAGGCCCCGTCAAACTAAGAAACTCAATTTCGTAACAGAGTCGACTAGCGACAGGATGCAGGTGCGCGGATGTGGTTGGGAGGGGTGGAGGATGAAGAGGCGAGGGGGAGAATGAGAGGAGACAACTAGCGCCAGCCCACGATTCTTGAGAGCTTTGGACTGACAAGTAACTTGAGCAAATAAAGCCGTTTGTACGAACCCTCGCTACTATGCCACTTTTGCTCGGTCCCGGTAGGTGGCATAGTAGCGAGATTTGACTGTATACAGCATCATATATGACAGCTTCCTTGAAGACAACTAGCGCACAATAAGAAAGATTCCGAGGTGGCTTTGGGGGACGGATGGTGGGTAGATAGTATCTCCCTTTTACTGGGAGCTTTGTCGGCAAAGAGCAAAAGAAGGGCGGAGGCCGATGTGTTATTACAGGGCGATGCTGGTACATCGCCGGAGGTCGTGCGATCGTCCCACACCTTTAGTTACAGTAGTCCGAGTCCTTCCGGTGACATAACTCTCCTCCCTACCTCTATCCGTGCCATCCACCCACAGTGCGAACACTGTCTCTACATTAAATTACCTTTCTCATGCTAGCCTCCTCTTTATCATCCTCCTCCAGCTCCAAACTTCCCGCGACACCACCGTGATCAATTTATAAACCTAATATTTGCGGGACAGCAGTGTTTAAAATGTTTTGCAATAATGTGTTCTATTTTGCTGGCTGCGATAGTATTACAGGATAAAATAGTCTCATTGTATCAAGGATCTACTGTGTAGACTAATGTAGTTGTTTGTTTGGTGATGGAGATACGGTTAAAAAGAGTCTCAGTGTTGCTTAGTAACTACGAAAAAAAGCAGCCTTGATGTCTCTCGCTTACAGGCTGCAGCGCCAGGGGCGGGCCCCCACCATGTCGGTTCACAGAGTGGCCACACATCAGTAACTTACCTGCCTGATCTCCACTGTTAAGTCCGATTTGCTTGCAGGGCCCGCCCCCTCCTCCACACCACCCTTCCACGTAGTGGCACCTGTAGCCAGCAATCTCATGGCACGAACGGTCTTCAGGGCGGTTCACACGCGATAAAATCTTTGGTGTCCAGCGGCCGTCACCTCTTGGCTTGTCCAGCGAGAATATGATACCCGCTGACTACACTTCTCACGACAGGCCCCAGTACCCCGAAATTGTATTCTACAGACTTGAAACTCAACTTCTGCATGTGTAATGCTTGGGTGTTCTGTCCTTAGACCTTTCTTTAAAAGAAAAAGAAAAGGAGAAGAAGAAAAAAAAATCCACTGACCAAGGCCGGGCCCCCTTGACAGCCGCGGGCCCGGGTACACCAGACCCCCCTGTCCCCCCCTCTCGTCAGGCCTGAACCCACCAACGACCTGACAATGTCAGGAGATAAACTTTTATCTTTTTAAACTTGTTTGTGCGCTACACAAAATATCTGCAAGACGTTATATAGTATTAAATGTATAGAATAAATATAAGTGTGTGTGTGTGGGGGATTATACTTCAGCTTCGTCTTGAAGGGAAACTAGTGTGAACAAAGTTGTCCAAGCTGTTTGACAGAAGCCTTTGTTATACTTACCTGTGTGTTATACTTACTTGTGTGTTATACTTACTTGTGTGTTATACTTGCCTGTGTGTGTTATACTTACTTGTGTGTTATACTTGCCTGTGTGTGTTATACTTTTTTTTCTACATGAAAATTACATATTTCCGCAACTAAGAGGTACAAAACTGTCTCGGCGAGCCGTAGCAAAGAATGCGACTAAACCGGAAGCTTTGTTGTCTCATGCCTCGTTTGAGCAGTTAACTGTAAAACATCGTGTGCCAGCGGTCCAGCGATACTAGTGCGAGCTCAAACGGATAACAATGATCGCCAAAGTCGTCATTCGTCGTCACCCTCGTCGTCTTCACACGGACCGCGGTTACCTTCTTCCAGAGGCGGAGCAGGAGGCGGGGCTACTGGCGGTCGGCAAGTCAGGGCTACAAGCACACAGCGCAGTCTTGGCTCTCAGTTCCTCCATCTACTGACACACAGTTACAGGTCGCAGCCCCCGTATCCTGGTCCTCGATGTCGCATAGGCGGCCGGACGGAAGCTGAAGGAACTATCATGTACCGACTCCATCTTACACTGTTCATAGTATCTACATCCCTTCATACCTTCATCTATTGCTTCACCTTCTTCTCGTGTACCTCATCTTTATGTTGTTTGTGTCTATAGTACCTCATCTTTACGTTGTTAGTGTGTCTATAGTACCTCATCTTTATGTTGTTAGTGTGTCTATAGTACCTCATCTTTATGTTGTTAGTGTGTCTATAGTACCTCATCTTTATGTTGTTAGTGTGTCTATAGTACCTCATCTTTATGTTGTTATTTTGTCTGTAGTACCTCATCTTTATGTTGTTAGTGTGTCTATAGTACCTCACTGTCCTCTCTTATCGTGTACCTCATCTTTATGTTGTTAGTGTGTCTATAGTACCTCACTGTCCTCTCTTATCGTGTACCTCATCTTTATGTTGTTAGTGTGTCTATAGTACCTCATCTTTATGTTGTTAGTGTGTCTATAGTACCTCATCTTTATGTTGTTATTTTGTCTGTAGTACCTCATCTTTATGTTGTTAGTGTGTCTATAGTACCTCACTGTCCTCTCTTATCGTGTACCTCATCTTTATGTTGTTAGTGTGTCTATAGTACCTCACTGTCCTCTCTTATCGTGTACCTCATCTTTATGTTGTTAGTGTGTCTATAGTACCTCATCTTTATGTTGTTAGTGTGTCTATAGTACCTCATCTTTATGTTGTTAGTGTGTCTATAGTACCTCATCTTTATGTTGTTAGTGTGTCTATAGTACCTCATCTTTATGTTGTTTGTGTCTATAGTACCTCATCTTTATGTTGTTAGTGTGTCTGTAGTACCTCATCTTTATGTTGTTAGTGTGTCTATAGTACCTCATCTTTATGTTGTTAGTGTGTCTATAGTACCTCATCTTTATGTTGTTAGTGTGTCTATAGTACCTCATCTTTATGTTGTTAGTGTATCTATAGTACCTCATCTTTATTTTGTTAGTGTGTCTTTAGTACCTAATCTTTATGTTGTTATTGTGTCTGTAGTACCTCATCTTTATGTTGTTAGTGTGTCTATAGTACCTCACTGTCCTCTCTTATCGTGTACCTCATCTTTATGTTGTTAGTGTGTCTATAGTACCTCACTGTCCTCTCTTATCGTGTACCTCATCTTTATGTTGTTAGTGTGTCTATAGTACCATCATCTTTATGTTGTTAGTGTGTCTATAGTACCTCATCTTTATGTTGTTAGTGTGTCTATAGTACCTCATCTTTATGTTGTTAGTGTGTCTATAGTACCTCATCTTTATGTTGTTAGTGTGTCTATAGTACCTCATCTTTATGTTGTTAGTGTGTCTATAGTACCTCATCTTTATGTTGTTAGTGTATCTATAGTACCTCATCTTTATGTTGTTAGTGTGTCTATAGTACCTCATCTTTATGCTGTTAGTGTGTCTATAGTACCTCATCTTTATGCTGTTAGTGTGTCTATAGTACCTCACTGTATGTGTACCTCATCTTTATGTTGTTAGTGTGTCTATAGTACTCATCTTTATGTTGTTAGTGTGTCTATAGTACCTAATCTTTATGTTGTTATGTGTCTGTAGTACCTCATCTTTATGTTGTTTAGTGTGTCTATAGTACCTCACTGTCCTCTCTTATCGTGTACTCATCTTTATGTTGTTAGTGTGTCTATAGTACCTCATCTTTATGTTGTTAGTGTGTGTACCTCATCTTTATGTTGTTAGTGTGTCTATAGTACTCATCTTTAATGTTGTTAGTGTGTCTATAGTACCTCATCTTTATGTTGTTAGTGTTGTCGTAGTACCTCATCTTTATGTTGTTAGTGTGTCTATAGTACCTCATCTTTATGTTGTTAGGTTCTATAGTACCTCTTATCTTTTATGTTGTTAGTGTGTCTATAGTACCTCATCTTTATGTTGTTAGTGTGTCTATATACCTCATCTTTATGTTGTTAGTGTGTCTGTAGTACCTCATCTTATGTTGTTAGTGTGTCTATAGTACTCATCTTTATGTCACTCTCTTATGTGTGTCTGTACCTCATCTTTATGTTGTTAGTGTGTCTATAGTACCTCACTGTCCTCTCTTATCTGTGTACTCATTTTATGTTGTTTAGTGTGTCTATAGTAAGTCTTTATGTTGTTAGTGTGTCTATAGTACCTCACTGTCCTCTCTTATCGTGTACCTCATCTTTATGTTGTTAGTGTGTCCCTCATCTTTATGTGTTAGTGTGTCTATAGTACCTCGTGTGTTGTTAGTGTGTCTATAGTACCTCATCTTTATGTTTGTTAGTGTGTCTATAGTACCTGTTCTTTATGCTGTTAGTGTGTGTCTATAGTACCTCATCTTTATGTTGTTAGTGTGTCTATAGTACCTCATCTTTATGTTGTTAGTGTGTCTTTAGTACCTAATCTTTATGTTGTTATTGTGTCTGTAGTACCTCATCTTTATGTTGTTAGTGTTTCTATAGTACCTCACTGTCCTCTCTTATCGTGTACCTCATCTTTATGTTGTTAGTGTGTCTTTAGTACCTAATCTTTATGTTGTTAGTGTGTCTATAGTACCTCACTGTCCTCTCTTATCGTGTACCTCATCTTTATGTTGTTAGTGTGTCTATAGTACCTCACTGTCCTCTCTTATCGCTCCTCATCTTTATGTTGTTAGTGTGTCTATAGTACCTCACTGTCCTCTCTTATCGTCGTACCTCATCTTTATGTTGTTAGTGTGTCTATAGTACCTCATCTTTATGTGTGTGTCTATAGTACCTCATCTTTATGCTGTTAGTGTGTCTATAGTACCTCACTGTTCTCTGTTATCGTGTACCTCATCTTTATGCTGTTAGTGTGTCTATAGTACCTCATCTTTTGTTATGTGGTCGTATAGTACCTCATCTTTATGTTGTTAGTGTGTGTCTATAGTACCTCATCTTTATGTTGTTAGTGTGTCTATAGTAACTCATCTTTATGCTGTTAGTGTGTCTATAGTACCTCATCTTTATGTTGTTTAGTGTGTCTATAGTACCTCATCTTTATGTTGTTAGTGTGTCTATAGTAACTCATCTTTATGTTGTGGTGTCTATAGTACCTCACTGTCCTCTCTTATCGTGTACCTCATCTTTATGTTGTTAGTGTGTCTATAGTACCTCACTGTCCTCTCTTATCGTGTACCTCATCTTTATGTTGTTAGTGTGTCTATAGTACCTCATCTTTATGTTGTTAGTGTGTCTATAGTTACCTCATTCTTATGCTGTTTAGTGTGTCTATAGTACCTCACTGTCCTCTCTTATCGTGTACCTCATCTTTATGTTTTTAGTGTGTCTATAGTACCTCATCTTTATGCTGTTAGTGTGTCTGTAGTACCTCATCTTTATGTTGTTAGTGTGTCTGTAGTACCTCACTGTCCTCTGTTATCTTGTACCTCATCTTTATGTTGTTAGTGTGTCTATAGTACCTCATCTTTATGTTGTTAGTGTGTCTATAGTACCTCATCTTTACGTTGTTAGTGTGTCTGTAGTACCTCATCTTTACGTTGTTAGTGTGTCTGTAGTACCTCATCTTTATGTTGTTCAGTGTCTATAGTACCTCACTGTCAGGGATGGGGAGTAGCTGTAGCCTAGCTACAGCTACTGTAGCCGGCTACAAATTTTGTAGCTTGTAGCTTAGCCGGCTACAAATTAAAAAAAAGTAGCTTGTAGCCGTAGCTACATTTTAGAAAGTAGCTGTAGCTTGGCTACAGGTTGGCTACTTTCACGACTGTAGCACTCTAGTAGTGTACAAAGTATAATGTCTTTGGGTTGTAGATTGGCATCTATATTCCAGAATGTTCAGCACGGCAGCAATGTAAAAGATAGAATGTCTTTGCGCGAAGGAGGAAATGATGTTCAACAATGTAGCGATGTTCAAAAATGTCTTTATTGCGACGAAATAGAATGTCTGTGCTAGAATGTTCGAGGGGAGGGAGAATAAATAGCAGGGCTGACAGTGGTGGAGATATAAAAAATCAGACATGGTACCCCCGACTCAGTGTGAATGTGGCAATTAAATATTTAGAAAATATTGAGAAAAATGTTCATTTTATCAAAAGTAATGTTTATACCATATTCTCAAATGCATCACTTTGTAGCTTATGCATTTCTAAACAAAATTGCAAAATTTTACTGCTGTAGCACAAGCCAATCTTGAGAAATATGTTTTTATAGTTTAGGACTGGATGTCAAAAAACGACAACAGAGAAATTCAAGCTCAAAGATTTAAAATAAATATATCTTGTATCAGATCATTTTTGAAAAATATATTTCAGTGTTTATATGCTACATTTGACATCCTACTATATAATTAAAGTCTATTCTAGTATGCCAGGACTATACTTTTCACCCTATCAGCTTTTGGAAACAATTAGTTTGTGTTCCTTTCTTTGTTTTCAGTGTCAGTGTTAGAAAAAAATGCCTTATGATCTGCTTGCCTAAATGAGATTAAGCAGTGTTTTACTTATATTCCATGCAAACTCATTTATTTCAATGGTCTGTTGTTCATTGTCACAGTATTGATAAGAGGTTGACATTTTTCATCACCACATAACCTAACTTATTGAAAATTCCACCAGGTACCTGATACTTAAGCATCTGTTTAGTTTTCATTTCTAAGTAATAGGGAACAAGTAGTTATAGAAAACAAATGTTTATCGGAAAACTTATATAATTTCTTTTGTCACTAAAACAGGATGAGGAAAAAGATCCAGAAATGTTTAATATAATCGTAAAATACGTGTACTTATTGTGTGAAAAAGGCCGGGGGAGGAAGTGGGCAAGGAATGAATGAAAGCATTTATGGATTCACTAAATAAAATTGTCGGTATATCGCAGTTCTCCGTTTTATTATTATAATACAAACTTTGTAAAGCAAGTAATAGTGTTTTGTGTGTATGTTTGATGTTTGTGTATATTGCTACAGCCAGCTGGCTACAGCTAACTTGTTATAACATCACCCTTTTAAAAGTAGCCAAAAGAAGCTGGCTACATTTTAAAAGTAGCTCAAAGTAGCTGGCTACTTTTTGGAAAATTGTAGCTGTAGTGTAGCCGGCTACATTTTGAAAAAAAGTAGCTGTAGCCTAGCCGGCTACAAATTAAAAGTAGCTTACCCATCCCTGCTCACTGTCCACTGGCTGTTATCTTTCCTTCATCATTATTGTTCTGCGCAGAGAGTGCCATCTATCTGTGTTTTATACTTTCACATTATTATTATTACAGCTGATCGTCAGCGAAGACACATAAAGGGAATAAAGGAAATGAGTGAGCGCATGAATGTTAAGAGATAGAAGTGTAAATTATATCACTCTAAAGTCTAAAATGTCTCCTGTAAAAATGTCAGAAATATTTACTTCACCCACCGGACTATGTTTTGTAATATTTATGCTTTATTTCCAGCGATTGTCGCTCAGTGTTGTGTGGACATTCAGGACCTGAATTTTACATGAGAAGCGTGTTATGAAGATGATGTGCTCTGAGTGCACACGTGTGTTCTGTACAAGAACGTGTGTTTTGGATGTCACGTGGTGCTGCTGGTTGAACACTGCTACACCTGCTGGCAACACGTTTGTGGAAAGTCATCAACTACACTGAGACTATTTGTGGACTTTCTGTATACTTTAATATCAAACACTCTGGAGCTCTCTGACAGAGGCCTGCCGTGTGGTATACAGAAGTCATTTTTAAACTGCATGACAGGGGTTGATCAACAATATAGTGTATGGATAGATATAGATAGTTAGCCACGTGTGTGAACAGTGTACCTTTAGTTAATACATATGTTAGCATAAACTTAAGTTATACAAGTATTTCTGACAATGGAGTGCATTAGTACAGCAGCACAAATGATAAACAGGGAGTGAGAATATTGTCTCACATTTCTAGAGGAGATATGTTTACCTCCCTATGATTACAGCCAGAGCGGTACGCTTGTAGATTTTTGACAAATATCACAGTTTTCACAAACGGCATACTTTTGCGGATTACTTTGTTTTGCTTACAACCCTATGTAAAAAAACTTTCTTTCCTCCGCAACGAGGTTTACTTGTCACACTTTCTAAAGTTTAATGCGTTTTTATCATCGAGACCTAACTAAATACAGAGTTTATCACTGAGACCTAGCTAAACAGTGCAGACTTTATCATTGAGACCTAGCTAAACAATACAGGCTTTATCATTGAGACCTAGCTAAACAATACAGGCTTTATCATTGAGACCTAGCTAAACAATACAGAGTTTATCATTGAGACCTAGCTAAACAATACAGACTTTATCATTGAGACTTAGCTAAACAATACAGACTTTATCATTGAGACCTAGCTAAACAATACAGAGTTTATCATTGAGACCTAGCTAAACAATACAGACTTTATCATTGAGACTAAACAATACAGGCTTTATCATTGAGACTTAGCTAAACAATACAGACTTTATCATTGAGACTTAGCTAAACAATACAGAGTTTATCATTGAGACCTAGCTAAACAATACAGACTTTATCATTGAGACTAAACAATACAGGCTTTATCATTGAGACCTAGCTAAAACAATACAGGCTTTATCATTGAGACCTAAGCTAAACAATACTTTATCATTGAGACTAGCTAAACAATACAGACTTTATCATTGAGACCTAGCTAAACAATACAGACTTTATCATTGAGACCTAGCTAAACAATACAGAGTTTATCATTGAGACCTAGCTAAACAATACAGACTTTATCATTGAGAGCTAACAATAAGACTTTATCATTGAGACTAGCTAAACAATACAGACTTTATCATTGAGACCTAGCTAAACAATACAGACTTTATCATTGAGACTAGCTAAACAATACAGACTTTATCATTGAGACTAGCTAAACAATACAGACTTTATCATTGAGACTAGCTAAACAATACAGAGTTTATCATTGAGACCTAGCTAAACAATACAGACTTTATCATTGAGACTAAACAATACAGGCTTTATCATTGAGACCTAGCTAAACAATACAGATTGTTTATCATTGAGACCTAGCTAAACAATACAGACTTTATCATTGAGACTAGCTAAACAGTACAGGCTTTATCATTGAGACTAGCTAAACAATACAGACTTATCATTGAGACCTAGCTAAACAATACAGACTTTATCATTGAGACCTAGCTAACAATACAGACTTTATCATTGAGACCTAGTAAACAATACAGAGTTTATCATTGAGACTAGCTAAACAATACAGACTTTATCATTGAGACTTAGCTAAACATACAGACTTTATCATTGAGACCTAGCTAAACAATACAGAGTTTATCATTGAGACCTAGCTAAACAATACAGACTTTATCATTGAGACTAAACAATACAGGCTTTATCATTGAGACTTAGCTAAACAATACAGACTTTATCATTGAGACTTAGCTAAACAATACAGAGTTTATCATTGAGACCTAGCTAAACAATACAGACTTTATCATTGAGACTAAACAATACAGGCTTTATCATTGAGACCTAGCTAAACAATACAGGCTTTATCATTGAGAGCAAGCTAAACAATATCTTTATCATTGAGACCTAGCTAAACAATACAGACTTTATCATTGAGACCTAGCTAAACAGTACAGGCTTTATCATTGAGACCTAGCTAAACAATACAGACTTTATCATTGAGACCTAGCTAAACAATACAGACTTTATCATTGAGACTAAACAATACAGGCTTTATCATTGAGACCTAGCTAAACAATACAGACTTTATCATTGAGACTAAACAATACAGGCTTTATCATTGAGAGCAAGCTAAACAATACAGACTTTATCATTGAGACCTAGCTAAACAATACAGACTTTATCATTGAGACCTAGCTAAACAATACAGACTTTATCATTGAGACTAAACAATACAGACTTTATCATTGAGACCTAGCTAAACAATACAGACTTTATCATTGAGACTAAACAATACAGACTTTATCATTGAGACCTAGCTAAACAATACAGACTTTATCATTGAGACCTAGCTAAACAATACAGACTTTATCATTGAGACTAAACAATACAGGCTTTATCATTGAGAGCAAGCTAAACAATACAGACTTTATCATTGAGACTAAACAATACAGACTTTATCATTGAGACCAGACTAAACAATACAGACTTTATCATTGAGACTAAACAATACAGACTTTATCATTGAGACCAAGCTAAACAATACAGAGTTTAGCATTGAGACCTAGCTAAACAATACAGAGTTTATCATTGAGACCAGACTAAACAATACAGACTTTATCATTGAGACCAGACTAAACAATACAGACTTTATCATTGAGACCAAGCTAAACAATACAGACATCGCTGTGACATACCCTTTGATGTATACACACAAGATGTTGTTGTTGCCTGTACTATCATCCTATTACGACAAGCTGGTAACTCGTAATCAAGTGTACGTGTAAACAAATCAGTTTTTATCACATTTCTGTTCTAATGATGGAGCTGCTCCCTCCCTTCTTGTCACAGCGGTTGTTGCGATGTTTTGTTGGAAATCCGTTTCTTTACTCCTCCGCTGGTGCTTCTCCTCCACTGCAGGAAAGAATAAATTCCAGGTGTCAGACAAGTCTTGAACATATAAACTAGTATCTACATTTGAATGTTTCTTCAGAACGTAAAAACAGTGCAGCACAGTTAAAGTGGAAAGTGAAAACATCAAATGTTGCCTTCAAGTGACAAGGTGTCTTGTTATCCCTGGATTGTGTCGTCTTTTAGACGGGAACCTACTTTGTTGCTTTGTAACCTAAAAGCTTGTAAGCAGCTACCTAAGTGTGAGATGTGTGCGATGAGGTTTTTTAAAAAAGAAGTCTGCATTTGAAACAATACAGTTCTGTAACACAGTGTCTCTGTGTCTCCATACACATCTACCAAACATATCCTCTGTCTCTGTCTCTGTCTCTGTCTACACATCTGTTTGCTAAGTCCAGATACATGATATCGAGTCTATGGTGCGCCTTTCCGTCTGTCAGTCTAATGGACATCATGAAATGGTCATGTAGACGTTCGACCCTCCATCTCTTTACACTTCTGTCAGTCCCACCATCTCTCTGTTTTCAATTACAAGTCGCTTTGCTTGTCATATTTTTCGTCTGACTAGTAATGTCCACTTACCCTTCTGCTGCTTCTTCTGGTTGTTGTGACCTGCAACAGCAGATATAAACATTCGCGCTTACTTCAAAATCACTAACGTTGAAATACGAAGTAAAATGCCTTAGCTTCTCATGAATGGAGAACAGCACAGCTGATGTACATTTTAATAGGTACTTAAATTTACGACAACTCCGATAGAACTGTAAGGATACAACAACGCATCTCTAATTTTTTCTTTCTCTTCTTAACAAAGATGGAAATTTCTCTTTCTTAGCAGCTGTCATAAACAATAGACCACACAGACAAAATAAACAAGTCCAACAGTCAGCCACACAACCACTCACACTCAGCCACTCAGCGTCCATTCTCACAGACACGCCATCATTAGTGTCACAGGCTACGGAGAGAAAAACTAAGGTTGATTTACAAATCTTTTTCAAGTGCGGCATCGCAACTGATTAAAAGGACTTGGGGAAAGCTTTCTTCTTGGCGACTAGTTTCTATTGGCAACCAGAGGGCAGCATTTGGAAATGGTGACGACGGGTTGTGGTGGTCTGTGACATGGGAAGATTTATTTGTCTCCTTATCTATACTCGAACCTCAGTTTTGCAGGCACCTGGCATTTTTAAAAGCAAACTTTACTTTGAATGAATTTTCTAAAGATCATCAAAACTGTACTGCATTGTCACAGGGAGTGTTTATGTCGCTACTGTCCACCTAAATAATGTGCTTTGTCTTCAGCAGCTTGACAGGTGTGTCCTGTCTTACATGTAATAGCAACAAAGTTTCCAGTGAAATACATTTCTCTCACACTGTCTTTCTGTCGCTTTCTTAGGAAGTTGTATTAGTTCTATCATTCTTCTCTACCTTTAAGTTTGTTAGCATCTCCATCTGTCAGACGATGTCAAAACCTATTCAAGATATACAGTATTTACTTACTCTTCGGCACTTGCCTCTTCAGCTTCCTCTCTGCAGTAGGAAAAGGAATCCCAAGTTAAGACAATATTTTCAATATTGTCAATTAAGTTAATATCATTAGCATTTTACAAGAAATATTACTAGATTACCATACGCAGATAATTTAGTTCCTTTTAAAGTAAAAGCATTGTCACATAAACTATGAAGTGTGAAAACATGTCTTATGATATAAATATCTAGTCACCAGTAAAAGACATTTCTCCTACACTGTCTTTCTGTCGTTTTGTTAGGAAAGTGTATAAGTCCTACAATACTTCTCTACTTTCAAGTTTGTTAGCACTTCGATCTGTCGTCAGAAAATGGAGTACACAGTTGAAGGTATAAACTATTTACTTACCCTTCTCCTTCATCCTCTCCTTCACCTTCTCCTTCACCTTCTCCTTCACCTTCTCCTTGAGCCGCTCCTCTGCAGTAGAAAAGTAATGTCAGGTTAACATAATAATATCAGCCTGTATATTAAGGTCATTTTGCAAACATTTTACCAGGAACAAGACAAGATTTCTTTAAATACTCTGTTGCGTTCATGAACATGATTAAAAAGTATGTCTTCTTGTTGAAAAATCATTTTAGAAGTTTTACAATTCTTTCAGGAATGTGACAGAAGTGTCTGAAGACATTAAGTCGCCAGTGAAATACATTTCTGTAACACTGGCTCTGCCACTTTGTTAGTCCGGTGTATTAGTCCTACATTCCTCTGTACTTTCAAGTGTGTTGGCAAGTCTGTCTGTGGTCATAAACTGTTCAAAGTATTCAGAAAGCATTCACTTACCCTTCTGGAGCTTGTACGGGACTGCAGTAGGAAAAGGTAAGCCAAGTTTAGACAATGATATTTATCTAATAACTGTTAAAAGCTATAAAAGTAATTCCTAGAGTTTAGCGTGGGAGCGGACCCAGGCTTAGTTTGTGTTTGTGTGCAAGAAATAATACCAAACACCTGAGGACGCGTTTGTGAGAAATGGCGAGCACGAGTGTCATGACACCTGTCCCCAATGTTTGTAAATTCATCGTCTCTAATTTTCTTTCTTTCTTCATCTCAGAATATCTTTCTCCTCAAGAATAATCATATGTTCTTAACAAAAGAAATAATTTGTTTAAACATGTCTAAATCACTCTGTCTCTTTTTTCTGACTGATAAGTTATCACAAAAATATTTACCCTTGGGCCTGCCGACGCTTTCTCCACGCTAGGAACGCCACCAATGCTGCAAGAAACCAGAGTTTAAAATAGGATTGATAGATTGAGGCACTTTTGTTCTCAGATTCATAATGTCTTGTTTAGTTTTATCATTAAGCTAGCTTGAATTTTCAAACCTTCATCACTATCATCATGAGCAACAGCAACATGTCCTGTTAACCCTCATTAGCGTGGGGGAGGGACACTCTAAGTGTTCTGTACTTTTGTGTGACTTGAAGGTCCGATTGGCTGTTGTGTGGATTTTGTTTTCCTCTCTTTTACTGTTTGCTTACCTAAAGGTAAGGACTTACAAACGCTTGATGTAGATCCGTGCCTACACTATTGACTCAGCCTGTGAACATCTGTATCATTTGACATACATACATTGTAAAATATTTAGTTCAAGTTTCGATGTTTGCCACTCTGGAAACAATTGTAGATTATTCTACCTTTTCTGTATTATTTTAATTATTTGCTTTCTAACTTTATTTATCATTAATATTTATATTTCTTCTGTTGTTTTTATTTAGTCGTTTCTGTCATATCAATTTCTACTTCGTCTTTGCCGTTGACCACGGCGTTGCTCTTGCCAGTGCTGGTCTCAGGTTTTGTACACGTGTCTGTCAGTCCGCTTGTAAGGTCTTACAGTTCATTCATGTTTTAAAGTGAACTTTTCAAAGCACAGTTTTAAAAATGATAGAAAACAGTCTGTCTCACTTGGTAACACTCTTGGTCATGTCATAAGGTCATGTGACGGAGAACGAGACTTCGTCTCAGTAAACGAAAGAGTCCGATGTCATTTCTCTTCTTAAACACAACATGCTACAAAACCTTCAACTTTTCCCACATGAACAGACGCGAGAGTAGACGAGATTCACGTGGATTCTACTCTTTACGCCATTCTAAGCAGTTTTAGTTGGCCTTTGCAATCCCTTTAAGACAGGCACGTGGTGAGCATTGTAAGTCCGTGCACTCATCCTTCTGTTGTCTCCGAGGAGTGTGTGTGTGCGTGCGTTCGTTCGCGCATGCGTGGAAGCTAACATTCGATGGCATCCGATCTCCCGTTTAAAAACTGAGACAAGAAACAACTGACTGGCGGTTGATACTCTTTCCTCAAGGGTCTCATCTTAATTACTTCCTTCCATTATGAAAACAACACACACACACACACACACACTGCAGAACCAGCACGTGCCCTGTGACGTTCACACATTATTTAACACAGACATGTATTACTCACCAATCAAACCGGCAATGCCAAGTGCAATGAGAATTGCTGCCCATAGGGGAAATTCTTCCTTTGGTGGGGCTGGTTTAGCTGGTGGTGGTGCGGTTGTTAACGTTTCATTCACTTTGAAGATTGAGATTAAAAATGAACTTCATTGGCTGATATTCCGGACACTTACATTTTGATGGAGACTAATGATTTCTGACAGATGTTTGTTCTAGCAGTAGTGATATCTAAAAGTCAACAGCATTAAACATTTTTACACTTGTTTTCTGGATATTAACGTGCATTATTCTATTTTCAATTTACAAAATCTTAATCTCAAAAGAATACTTTACTTGATTACAAACAACACTTTTATAAATGCGGCCTACACTTTAGTAAAATAAAAATAGTATCTACCTACTCCAAAGAAACACAAACCGACTTGTCTTCTGTTTGTGTCGCCAAACAACAGCTAAGACTTGAGCCTTTGCCCCATGTAGCAGTCAACGAGCGTGTGCTAATTGTCTGATTGTAGTCAGTCATTACTCGACCTTTCAACTGCATGTCAGTCTTGCTTTTCGCTTCTCACTCTCGCAGAACGAAGTGCCCCAACCTTCCCTCTAGCATTTCAACATAGTAAAAGTGAATGGCTCTACATTATTTCTACAGGACTCTTCTTAGTTCATCATGCCTCTACCTTATTTTTATATGAACTTTTTATTTCTGCATGGCTCTACCTTATTTCTTCATGTCTAACCTCGACTTGTAGCTTTTGATCGTACTAAAGCTGTGGATGTCAACTATCTCTTCATCCATCAAAACTGTGAAAGTTACGGCCATGCTCAAGACAACTTAATACTGAGCCCAGGGCATGTGAACAAAAGAAAGCAGCACCAGATGTCCAGGACCAGATACCTAGTCACGTGACTATGATGTCAATCCCATACCTAGTCTCGTGACTATGATATCAATCACATACCTAGTCCCGTGACTATGATATCAATCCCATACCTAGTCCTGTTACTATGATATCAATACAATACCTAGTCATGTGACTATGATATCAATCCCATACCTAGTCCTGTGACTATGATATCAATACAATACCTAGTCCTGTGACTATGATATCAATCCCATACCTAGTCCCGTGACTATGATATCAATCCCATACCTAGTCCCGTGACTATGATATCAATCACATACCTAGTCCTGTTACTATTATATCAATCACATACCTAGTCCCGTGACTATGATATCAATCACATACCTAGTCCCGTGACTATGATATCAATCACATACCTAGTCTCGTGACTATGATATCAATCACATACCTAGTCCCGTGACTATGATGTCAATCACATACCTAGTCCCGTGACTATGATGTCAATCCCATACCTAGTCCTGTGACTATGATATCAATACAATACCTAGTCTCGTGACTATGATATCAATCCCATACCTAGTCCCGTGACTATGATGTCAATCCCATCCCTAGTCCTGTGACTATGATATCAATACAATACCTAGTCCCGTGACTATGATATCAATCACATACCTAGTCCTGTGACTATGATATCAATCCCATACCTAGTCTCGTGACTATGATATCAATCCCATACCTAGTCCCGTGACTATGATGTCAATCCCATACCTAGTCCCGTGACTATGATATCAATCACATACCTAGTCCCGTGACTATGATATCAATACAATACCTAGTCCTGTGACTATGATATCAATACAATACCTAGTCCTGTGACTATGATATCAATACAATACCTAGTCCCGTGACTATGATATCAATCACATACCTAGTCTCGTGACTATGATATCAATCACATACCTAGTCCTGTGACTATGATATCAATCCCATACCTAGTCCCGTGACTATGATATCAATCACATACCTAGTCCCGTGACTATGATATCAATACAATACCTAGTCCTGTTACTATGATATCAATACAATACCTAGTCCTGTGACTATGATATCAATACAATACCTAGTCCTGTGACTATGATATCAATCACATACCTAGTCCCGTGACTATGATATCAATCACATACCTAGTCCTGTTACTATGATATCAATCACATACCTAGTCTCGTGACTATGATATCAATACAATACCTAGTCCCGTGACTATGATGTCAGTCCCATACCTAGTCCCGTGACTATGATATCAATCACATACCTAGTCCTGTTACTATGATATCAATCACATACCTAGTCTCGTGACTATGATATCAATACAATACCTAGTCCCGTGACTATGATGTCAGTCCCATACCTAGTCCCGTGACTATGATATCAATCACATACCTAGTCTCGTGACTATGATATCAATCACATACCTAGTCCCGTGACTATTATATCAATCACATACCTAGTCCCGTGACTATGATATCAATCACATACCTAGTCCCGTGACTATGATATCAATCACATACCTAGTCTCGTGGCTATGATATCAATACAATACCTAGTCTCGTGACTATGATGTCAAGCAGATACCTAGTCCCGTGACTATGATATCAATCCCATATCTAGTCCTGTGACTATGATATCAATACAATACCTAGTCTCGTGACTATGATATCAATCCCATACTTAGTCCCGTGACTATGATGTCAATCCCATACCTAGTCCCGTGACTATGATGTCAATCCCATACCTAGTCCTGTGACTATGATATCAATACAATACCTAGTCTCGTGACTATGATATCAATCCCATACCTAGTCCCGTGACTATGATGTCAATCCCATCCCTAGTCCTGTGACTATGATATCAATACAATACCTAGTCCCGTGACTATGATATCAATCACATACCTAGTCCTGTGACTATGATATCAATCCCATACCTAGTCTCGTGACTATGATATCAATCCCATACCTAGTCCCGTGACTATGATGTCAATCCCATACCTAGTCCCGTGACTATGATATCAATCACATACCTAGTCCCGTGACTATGATATCAATACAATACCTAGTCCTGTGACTATGATATCAATACAATACCTAGTCCCGTGACTATGATATCAATCACATACCTAGTCCTGTGACTATGATATCAATCACATATCTAGTCCCGTGACTATGATATCAATCACATACCTAGTCCTGTGACTATGATATCAATCCCATACCTAGTCCCGTGACTATGATGTCAATCCCATACCTAGTCCTGTGACTATGATATCAATAAAATAATAAGTCTGGTGACTATGATATCAATCCCATACCTAGTCCCGTGACTATGATGTCAATCCCATACCTAGTCCTGTGACTATGATATCAATACAATACCTAGTCCCGTGACTATGATATCAATCACATACCTAGTCCTGTGACTATGATATCAATCACATACCTAGTCCTGTGACTATGATATCAATCCCATACCTAGTCCCGTGACTATGATATCAATACAATACCTAGTCCTGTGACTATGATATCAATACAATACCTAGTCCTGTGACTATGATATCAATACAATACCTAGTCCTGTGACTATGATATCAATACAATACCTAGTCCCGTGACTATGATATCAATACAATACCTAGTCCTGTGACTATGATATCAATACAATACCTAGTCCCGTGACTATGATATCAATCACATACCTAGTCTCGTGACTATGATATCAATCACATACCTAGTCCTGTGACTATGATATCAATCCCATACCTAGTCCCGTGACTATGATATCAATACAATACCTAGTCCTGTGACTATGATATCAATACAATACCTAGTCCTGTGACTATGATATCAATACAATACCTAGTCCTGTGACTATGATATCAATACAATACCTAGTCCCGTGACTATGATATCAATACAATACCTAGTCCTGTGACTATGATATCAATACAATACCTAGTCCCGTGACTATGATATCAATACAATACCTAGTCCTGTGACTATGATATCAATACAATACCTAGTCCCGTGACTATGATATCAATCACATACCTAGTCCTGTGACTATGATATCAATCCCATACCTAGTCCCGTGACTATGATGTCAATCCCATACCTAGTCCTGTGACTATGATATCAATACAATACCTAGTCCCGTGACTATGATATCAATCACATACCTAGTCCCGTGGCTATGATATCAATCACATATCTAGTCCCGTGACTATGATATCAATCACATACCTAGTCCCGTGACTATGATATCAATCACATACCTAGTCCCGTGACTATGATGTCAATCCCATACCTAGTCCTGTGACTATGATATCAATACAATACCTTGTCCTGTGACTATGATATCAATACAATACCTAGTCCTGTGACTATGATATCAATACAATACCTAGTCCCGTGACTATGATATCAATCACATACCTAGTCCCGTGACTATGATATCAATCACATACCTAGTCCCGTGACTATGATGTCAATCCCATACCTAGTCCTGTGACTATGATATCAATACAATACCTAGTCCCGTGACTATGATATCAATACAATACCTAGTCCTGTGACTATGATATCAATACAATACCTAGTCCCGTGACTATGATATCAATCACATACCTAGTCTCGTGGCTATGATATCAATCACATATCTAGTCCCGTGACTATGATATCAATCACATACCTAGTCCCGTGACTATGATATCAATCACATACCTAGTCCCGTGACTATGATGTCAATCCCATACCTAGTCCTGTGACTATGATATCAATACAATACCTAGTCTCGTGACTATGATATCAATCACATACCTAGTCCCGTGACTATGATATCAATCCCATACCTAGTCTCGTGACTATGATATCAATCCCATACCTAGTCTCGTGACTATGATACCTCGTCCCGTGACTATGATATCAAGCAGATACCTCGTCTCGTGACTATGATGAAAACACTCAGGTCACCCATTTCCAATTGTCGGACTTTCATAAATATCTCAGCACTTCTTGCAAAGTTTCACACTGTAAGTGCTCACATTTTCTGTTCTTCACAACTCTCTGTGAGTCGCTGACAGTAGTGTCTATGCCTAGTCTCAAACATTAACTGACGACAGCGAAGGAATCCAGTATCTCGGACACAAAGGGGAAAAATGAGTGAGTGAGAGTGTTCTCGCGCGGAAACAATAACAACAACAACAACAACAACTTACCATATACCAAAGGATGACATTTTGTGGTTTCGATGAGTACGTGTTCCAATCCGGTTGTGTGACTTTCGCAATTTATGTCACACCACGTTATAATACCTAGGTACATGTCACTCGCATTAAAATAGCAGGTGTAGATCCATTTGTCACCAATTTGTTCACAGAGAACGTTTCCCTCTGCCGCCTCTGATTGACATTTGCTTAAATCGAACAAAAGCGGACAAATGCGGTATGGGCCATCGTCCTCATCCAAATCAGCGCGTTCATATAAAAATTGAAGATCCTGGCGTTTCTCATCGCACATCTGGTCAAAAAAGCTCTTATCCGCTTCACATGAAAGACTTGACAGTTTGTTTCTTACATAAAATTCCTGACATGTGATCTTAAACCTCGAATCCTTGACATCTGAAAAACATAAGATTACTGATAATCATCATCAACAGTTTCTCTTGTGGATTTCAAAATGTACAAAATCAATCAATCTATAGTCCGGTGGATCTGTGGTTGAACCCAAAAGTAAGTGGCACAAAAGCAGACAAAAGGTTGTACATGAGTGAGTTGCTGTGAGGGCGCCACTTCCTGAAGTGACATTATCAAGCCATCATAAGTCTGTCCTCCCCAATGTTGTTGTTATGTTGCCTGTTGTTTCATCGAGTCACCGAGTTGTCCTGTGTAGTGTGTAAGTGTTTAGTAGGTGTCCATGGTCCTGACACGTGGACCACTCTAGCAGCAAGGAGCCTTACAAAAGGTGTCTCTAGCAGTTCTTGCACTAGTAAGTGCTTACTGTCATTAGTTGTAAGTTCACTACAAACACGGCGACACTATGGCGGTACCTGTCCTGGCAAGATGGCAGATATTATTAATAATAATAAAGGGTACTGCCAATTTCACTGTCTTGCCCCAGTTTCTACTTCTTTTTACAATAATTTCACTGAAAAATATTTTCCATGGGATTTTCTTAAACACAATCTACAGACTTGTATACCAGATGTGCTGATCCACCAACACAGGCCATAAGAAGATTTTGTTTAGGTAAATAAATGCATTCTTTTACACCGAGGTACAGACGTGTCCTACCTCGACCATGACCCGATATTATTAATAATAATAAAGGGTACTTTATCACCAAGGTAAACCGCACTCTCTGCGCAGACCAGTCATGATAACAGATAACAGAATAGATAACAGACAGCAGACGGTGAGGTAAGTATAGCCACAGAACGTAAAGCAGTGAATGAAGGTATGAAGGGATGTAGATACTATAAACAGTGTCAGATGAAGTCGGCACATGATGGTTAACATGACAGACAGTGTTGCCATGGAGTTCAGATAGTAGCTCAGGGATAGTACTTTGTGAACAGATACGTTTTCACAGAGCGTGTGAATGTAGCCTTGTAGTCCGAGTTATGAATGAGATGTGGAAGAGAGTTCCACTGCTTAGCAGCACATAGGGAGGACGTCCGTTGTCATGTGACTGTCTGTGGGAGGGAGGACAGAATGCGGGAGTCTGAGGAGGAGCCAAGGTTTGGGGCAGGAGTGTGGACAGACAAGATTTCAGTAGAGTAGAGGGGGAGGAGCCTTCAAAGAATCCATAGCATAAAGTCAAGAGCATGTAGACTATTGTAGCTTTAACTGGTAGCCAACGGAGAGAATAAAGAAGTGGTGTGACATGTTCACATTTGTGATTCCCGAAAGCGAGACGAGCAGCTGTGTTGTGGACTTTCTGATGCTTGTCAATGAGGTCCTGTGGACATCCAGAAAGAAAAGAGTTAAGTTGTCTACTTTAAACAGAATGAGCAGATGAGGATTTTGGGGGTTGAGATGGACAGAAAATGTCGAATGGATCTGATGTTTCGACGCTCATAGTATACAGAACGACAGATGTGAGAAACACGTTCATCAAGAGACACGTCAGCAGACATTATGTAACCTAAGTCACCTGTTGAAGTGACAAAAGGAACATCAGCATCGCCTACCCGAGATCAGTCACTCGCGTTCACTCAAACACCTGGACATTTGCGCGTTCTATTCTAAAAAAAAAAAACTCTACCTCTTTTGTAGGCCTGTATATATATATACATGTCTTTAATAATTTTAAGTAATAAAAATGCAAAAAAATTGTTTAAAATAATTCCCTAGTAAACATACGTCCATTAATCCTTACTACTATCTACGAGATATTGTCACTACCTGTCAATAATCTCTAATTCCTAACTCAGTCCTGAGAAAAAGTTCCTTTCTTGATGCTTAACTTGAGAAACAATAAATGTAAAGTTGGGCACAACACTGCTTTCACTGTTCCAACAGTCACTGGGGACTAATGTTTCATAAGTGTATATATACATGTATATATCTTAGACACTTACAACTTGTCCTGAAACGTAAAAACAATGACACAAACAAAACACAACTGGCGTCTCCACTTGGGGGACAGACTTTATCCACTGAATGTCACTGTCCCTGGGACGAGCGACCTCAC
Source organism: Pomacea canaliculata (assembly GCF_003073045.1). Lineage (NCBI taxonomy): Eukaryota > Metazoa > Mollusca > Gastropoda > Architaenioglossa > Ampullariidae > Pomacea > Pomacea canaliculata. The sequence continues at coordinate 32,589,497 of NC_037593.1, forward strand.
AATATGTTTTATTAAACACTGCCTCTTGGGGTCACACGTTGTCGTCCTGGGAATTATACTCCAGGATATCCACAAAATTACTCATTCATTGAGAACAAGTGCTTGAGAAAGCTGCTCCGCATCTCGTACCGCGAACACAAGACCAACGCATACGTACGGAGCACCGTGACCTCCCTCGTGGGCCCACATGAGCCCCTTCTGGCAACAGTGAAGCGGCGCAAGCTCGCCTGGTTCGGTCACGTCACCCGCCACAACACCCTGTCCAAGACGATCCTACAAGGAACCCTCGAAGGGAGCCGTCGTCGTGGTCGTCCGAGGAAAAGCTGGGTCACCAACATTAAAGAATGGACCGAACGCGAGATGCCAGACCTGCTCTCATCTGCTCAAGACAGGACCGGGTGGAAAATTCTGTCTGTTGCTGCTGCCGGACGGTCCCCCCTACGCCCGGACCGGGCATGGGACTGACCTGACCTGACCTGACTCATTCATATCTTTTGAGAAGAATGCATAACAAAAATTCAGCATACAAAAATCCGAGATGTACAAAAATACAAACACTGCACCGTTGTAGGCAGACGCAGCTTCCACTCCCCCCCCCCACACTTAGTGTCCCTCCACTCGCCGTGTGTCCTCTGGAAGTGAAGCGGTGGCCCACAACAGTTCATTTAAATCGTCTTCCCTCCCTTTCTTGTTCCGCTGTCTAGAAACAGAATCCCGATTATTCAGCAGGTGGGCTCAGCCACCATCCGTGTGCGGGCTGTTATCCTCATGTCCCCCTCTGTGACACCCCAACAGAGACACGCAGTGAACTCTTGCTCTCCTCGTTGAAATAATACGTTTCTGTTTTTCATCATTTAGTTTTAACTACGTGTTGGATGCAGGGCGGTCTCGGTGCTGTGAACAGGGAGATTAGCAGACTGTGATGGAGAAATCAAATTTTCCTACTGAAGATACGATAGAAGTTGCTTGAGAACTACTTTCTCAAGGATTTTGGAAATAAAATGGCAGATTCGAGACTCGGCGGTAATTGTTTAATACATTGAAGTCGAGGGTAGGCTATTTTTAACAGCGGTTTGACTAAGGCTGTTTTCAAGATAGTTGTGAAGATGCCACACGACAAGCTATCATTAATTAATTATTTCTGTGAGGGCAGTCAAGATAGTCTACCTGTAATGAAGGGGCGTGGGAACTGGGTCCAGTGGACATGTTGAGAGTTTTGACTGGAGTATGATGGTCCTAAGCTCCCTTTCCGAGATGGGCTGAACAGAAGCAAGGGAGCACGTTGGCCTTGCCAGATCGTCAGCGTGGTTAGCAAGGTCTGAAAGGTGCACAGGCAGTTGATTAAGTTTAGCCCGAATGTCAAGAATCGTACTAAAAAAAAAAAAAAACATCGCCAAAGGCATCGGAGGTAAGAAAATCAGGTGCAACGACTGTGGGCAGTTGTCACCTGTTTGTGCTACCCAACAGGTGGCTGCAGGTCCTACTAGACGAGCAAGTACTAATGTGAGGACAAAGGAATGTAGTTTTGGCGAAAGGAACAAGGTGGAGGACTAAACGCTTGGCAGGGTTTAGCATCTGTTTATGGACAGTCAACCCAGACCTACGCCACAACCTTTCACCTCGTCGATGTTACGCCTTAGCTTTCCGCTCAACGCGAATGCTGGAGTATCATGGCCCGTGTTTGTTGGGGTGAACTCGGGTACACACAGCAGGAGCATGGGGTGGGGTACCATGGCACGTGTTTGTTGGGGTGAACTCGGGTACACACAGCAGGAGCATGGGCCTCCAGCCCGGAGCGGAGAACGCCCACAAGCCTTTCAGAAGAGGCTGAGCGGCAGAGGGCCAGTTCGCTTCCCAGGTCATCACGAAACATAGACATGTCCATGTCACGAAGACGGCGCAGAGTGCGAAACACTGGTGTCAGTGCTGGTCACACAATAATGATGTAAAAAGATCACATTTGAGACAGTAACCATGCATATGACATGATCAAGATGACTATGCACCACTCAAAAGAGGATTTGATTATTTAGGTTACTGGGTGAAGACACTGAGCAGATCCGTGAGCCTTTTTGTCTACAGTTTTTCTTTTTGTCCAAACGGACACTGAAGTCTTCAATGATCACAGCCTCACAGGTATGCTACTAAGTATTTTGCAGTGGTCAAGTAGATCGTGAAATTCTGACAGAAACCTCTTGTCAGTTAATTTGTTTGTGGTGTTGAGTGGTGGTCTATATAAACACATTAGATGAATTTTTGTCCGGGGAGGAAAGTCTTGCATTAAAAAATTCAAATGACAAGATTATAAAAGGGAATTCAAATGCAAGGTGACACAAAAGATGTTTTAAAGATCGCAGCAATCCTTCATCCGCGACTGGCACGGCGGAAACACCGCCCACTGTAGTTAACTGGCCTCACAACAACACAAACACTCTCATCACCACGATCTCTGAGCTGCGTTTCAGTAAATAGCAGAATGTCCAGGTCATTGTCACTGATGAACTCTATGATCTCTGTTCTCTTCTGTTCTTGCTGGTTGGATGAGACAGACCGGGCACTAAAAAACGTGATACGTTTAGAGTCGATGAATGCCGAGCTTTAACATCTTGCACAGAGATGGGTTTATCTTCTCCATCGTGCGATGTCATCAGTGACGACACTGCACAATGAAGCATACATACAACGGACTGTTTACTCCAGGCTCAAATAAAAACAAATTGTTGATAAAATACACTCCGTCGTCCACACACCTACATGTGAAACAGCCGTAGAAAATGTACTCTCTATGATATATCTTTACCATTTGTGTGAAATATGTGAAGCAGAACTGTGTCACATACACCCACAGATGGAAGGTGAAAAGAAGACTTGCAGATAACCGTCGACACCAACTGTCGCCCGTTCAAAAGAAACTGAGGCCACCAAAATGGAAGGGAGCATCACATCTGAACGCTTGGAGTCAAGACTCCAAATACACGTCAAAGTGCAGGGAGGGAGAACTAACACATCAGGTGAGACTAAAGACAAAGCAATCGCCATTCAGCAAGCAACTTGTTTACTCAGTTATCAACACACTACAGGAGCACGCGCCAGTCAGGGCTGCAGTAAATGATGAAGACGCTTCCCAGAGTGAAGAGTAGAGAACTCAGGGGAGTAGAAACTGAATCAGGTAACAAGGGTAAGATACGTGAGAAGTTCGTAAAAGGAAAAATGAGTCATCTGGTTAGCTAGGAAGGACAGGTGGGAAGAGAGAATTTGGAAAGAAACTTTTCAAGGGAATAAAAATTAGAGAAGCTAAAGACAAAAGTCAAGAGCAGTGGAAGAGAGGAGAAAATCAAAGGGAGAGTGAGTGAAAAAAAAAGCTAGAAGAGATGGGGAGGAAAGAAAAGCTAGAATTGGAAAACAAATAAAACAAGAGACAGAAAAGGTAAGTCTAGCCAGACCAACGCCACGTGCGACTGAGGGAATTGCTCAAGATAAGGTTAGCGAGAAGGGGGAAGAGAGTGAAGAACTGATAAGCAGGAATATCGCTAGTTCAAACAGGTCATCCAAACCCCCAGGTGACGTCAGGATTAACCTAGTTAACTACAATCTGTCGCCCCCGACTGTCTACAGACTGTCTGTCCCGAACCTCGAGTCCACGCCACAGTTTCTCATGCGTTTTCCATGCACGTCCCCTCCCAAACGTTCAGAGCTTTATTTTCTGCATTTGCTCCATCATTTCTCTTAGAACGCTGAACTCACACCCATGCTGATGGCAAGAAAGAACTTTTGTACCGGGTTAGAGGGGTACGGAGCATTGGCGGTGCTGGTTACCTAGCTAGTCATGTGGCGCTAATGTCAGTCGCCTCTCTACCCATTCCCTCCCTAGGACCCAATCTGTGATACCAGATGATCAAAGTCTGGCCTGTAAAAACAGCTCTAATGATGTCTCTCAGATTGTAGCAAGGCTGTACCTGTGGGGCGTTTGAAAAAAAGTGAGCGCCCTTTACACCAATAACAGCATTCTTTATCACATCTCTTTGTTTTATAAGGACCTGATCGCAACTAATAAGGACCTACTCGCTGAAAAAAAGCACTTTTAAGGTTTTTATTTGTCCAGCCACAAGTCTACTAAGGTCTAGGCACCTGTCTGTGGCTGTAAAGACCTCATGCACCCTGACATACACCCGGGGGGCACCTGGCAGTGCAGTGGGTAAAACACTCGCTTGTCATCACTGACCTTAAAGTACTTTCACTCTGTCTTCTTTTTCACCGTTGCTCTTCACAAATTTCTCTACTGAATCAGTTTTATGCTGGAGGTGAAAGATCGCTTCTCGAATATTTTGACTTCTTGATTCCCTTGATTGATTGACCAATTTACATCTCTTTGTTTCCGCTCCCTGTCACCCACTAGCGCAGTTTGTGTTGTTTCCAGCCTGTTGATGCTTTCCATCATTTCTGCCATGTTTCTCGTTAGACTATCCAACAAAGCTTTGGAGGGGAGCAGCGCACTTGTTTCTTGCTTTTCCCACTTGTTCTCCTCAAAGCCTTTTTTTTGGGGGGGGCAGGTCTTGGTTTGGGTTCCACCCCACCGATTAGTAGGCATGCACCCAGCGTTGTGAAGCTACATTCAACACGGTAGCCTCCAACACGTCTGGTGGTGACAGGTGCATGTCTAGTATTTTGATTACCACACCTGCAACTGCAAGACACCTGCAGGAAGATCTCCAACCACCATCTACGTTGAGAGAGAACACGAAGTCCACACTGAAGACTTTAAACACCTCAATAGATGTTTTTCTGCTTGAGCAAAATACGAGAGCAGTGGACTGTGATAGGAGCAGGAGTCACGGGAAAGGTCTTTGAGTGCACACTAAAGACTTAATAGTGGGTAATTGCCTAACATAAAGGTAATTGAGCTGCTTTGCTGTACCGTCGCTAAAACGCTGGTGACCATACCTTATCGTGTAGTCATCGAAGTAGATGGAGTGCGCGGTCAGAAGCACTGAACGAAAGGTGATGGTTGGGATGTAGGGGAGAAGCTTGGAGAAACAGACAGGACAAATGTCTTCAAAGAAATGCAAATGAGCACAAACAACAGCCAGTGCCGGGAATGGAGAGATGTGAAATGGTCTCTGGTGTTGAGCACCAGACGCTCAGCAGAGATTTGGATTTTCTAGTTTGTGAGAGAGATGTGCAGGACAGCCCAAAGTCAAACAGTTCAGATGGCGGTAAACCTTTGTATCTTTCGTCTTGCGTAGGTAATTTGGAGCATTTACTTGAGTATGTTTATGAATACCTGGATTGCACGTACACATGTAGAGCAGGGGAGGGTGTGGTGAATATGAAGACCTTGTTTTGTCGGTACTTGGTAGGAGACTGATGGTAATCCTAATCCAAATCCTGTTTTTAACGTAAAGCATGTGGAAGCCATCCTCTGTAAACAACATGGCAGAAATCTGCATCATGATTACTACAGTGAGGACAGAAGGATTTTCCACACCTACATGATCAGCACTGTTTCCAAATGTTAATTATACAAAGCTCCTTTAGCATCCAATCTACTCCATGGGTTATTTTTGAACACAAAACAGGATCTGAATATTCGAGACTAGATTTTTCATATAAAAAAAAAATAAAATAAAATCCACACGGTCGCTTACCTGATAGACACATACACCCCCCCCCCACAAACAATCCCTTCTATTAAATGTCACTGTGTCAGAATTGTTTTCTACCGCTCAACACGTAGCGTTCTTGGCTGCTGCCCCAGAAGCAGTCGTCCACTGTAGGCCAAGGGACTGAAATGTAGATGAATGAAACTTTCTTGTTCTTATTCTTCTAACTACTAAAAAGAAAAAAGCCAAAATACTTATTCTTGCAAATATAGTGGACTTTTCATGTGATGGCGTGAAGTCCTCTACAATGGTTTTGACTGCTATGTAACTAAAACTGTACACCGCGTTTACAAAGCTTATTTTATAGGACAATACAACTGTTACACTCAGTTAAGTTTGTCTTTATTTGCCTGAGTAGGACCCCAAATCATGTGAGCTTGAGCCTATTCCCTCCTCTCTGTTTGCTGGTTGCCTGGATGTCCTCACTAATGAGTCTCTCACCTCTGGGCACTTCATCTTGACTTCAGGTCTGCTGTTGTATCCACTTGAACAGAAACCACCTTTACATGCAAGTACATACATGTGTCCAACTTGTTCTTTTTTTGTACAAAAGTTTCGAAAAGATTCTTTTCAATGATTGCACATGTGGAGCAAACTCATTTGCTTAATCTGTTTCAGCGGACTTCTAGAAAAGGTCATGGTACTGAATGTGCACCTGTTCATGTCGTACACGATCTACTCCTTCGTGCCTACGATGACAACCACTTCTCACTTCTCACTTCTCACCTGCAGGACTTATAAGGGCGTCAACAAGATTTTTTGCACGTTTCATCAAAACTTGTAGTGCAGTTAGTTCTGGGTCTTTAGCACTTTTTTTTCACAGATCCCCCGGACTAGTAAACGAACAGTAAATCAAAGAGCTCGCGACTAATTTAATAACTACAAAAATTACTCAGTGGAAGGGGATGCGGGGTGGAGGGAACAAGCACTGTCAGCAGTACCCGCTGACCTGAACATAGCTGTCCCGCTACACAGGAAAGTAAACAATATTCATATCTACAGTCGTTACAACTAAATAATTGGCTTCAGTAACCAAATCTAACTACGGAAAGTCTGAACGTGTATGAGATCTAAACCGTTAGATTGACACCTCAAGCAAGATCAGTGACAATTATTATTATTATTATTACTATTATTTATAAAAAGCTTCGATAGTGTTGTAAGTTATCAGTCAAAACACACAGAAAGTAAAGAAATGTGACAGTGAGTAGCAAGTTGTACAGATTGTGTACACGCAGACAAACACAAGAGAAGGTAAAATCGTTCTAACTCTGATTGGAGCATCGAAACAGCAGAACCAGCAAGAAGCAGAAGACCAGCACACGTCTGAAAGATGGGTTAGATGTTTCTGCCACCTCCATCTCCTGACGCAGTGCTTGACAGAGGCTGAAGTCAATTCGGCTGGGAATGTTGGCCTGGCAGGACAGGACAGGTCTGTCTCTACAGGCTGCTCTGATGTCCGCCCTGAGCGTTACTACGGCGGAAGTGGAGTGACCGTTGGTAGTGCAGTCAATAAGTCCACATATTCCTACAAAATCTCAAGCTAAAAGACATGACAATTTCACGGTTTACTGTTGAAACGTAAGTTTAATGTTGAGTCAGCTATAAAAATACAGTATTTCTATTTATTCTGGGCCTCGATGACACAAGCGGATGTGAACGTTGCACTATGTCAGATCACTGCGCCATCCTATTGTTGTCACATAGATCTAACCACGGACGTATAAAGGTGGACTGATGTCATCAGAAATAAATTTAATAAAAGATAATATTTTACTTGTCACCTCTTTAGAAGTTTGATAGATAATATGCTTGATAAGAAAGTAATTTTTGAACAAATCACTGAAATATTCAAGCTGTTTATCTAATTCCAGTCAAATTTACAGACAGTTTACTCACAAGGGAGAAGATTCTTATTTTGGGGGATGTAAATTTTCACTTTGATAGACCTCAAGATAGTGATGTGAAGCGGTTGATTGAGGCTTTAGACAGCCGTGGTCTTTGTCAGCTGATTGATAAACCAACTCATAGACTTGGACACATTCTTGACTGGGTTATCACTCGTGCGCCATCAGAGTCACTGGTCAAGTCAGCTGTTGTCGAGGATTTTTTGCTTTCAGACCATTTTGTGCAGTCCTTGGTGACTGATCTTTCTCGACCAAGGCGTAGAAAGACATCTGTTTTGTGTAGAAATTTGAAGAAGGTTGACCTGAACGCTTTCAGAGAAGACCTGCTTCAGTCCAAGTTGTTATTAGATCCTCCCACAGATGTTGATGAGTTAGCAGAGTTATATAATCAGACTTTACTACAGCTGCTTGATAAGCATGCAGTCAGCAAAATTGTTGTAGATAGACCATTGTGTGTGGTTTTGTGAGGGGGTGAGTGAAGCCAAGAAACAGAGACACCACATCTGTTCAGTGCGCCTCACCTTCCATTGTCTTCCTTTGTCATCACTGGTCAGCGCAGAGTGCGACTATCTCTGCAGTAATGTTGCGGGTTACAGGTGCACACATTACAAAGTCTGTGTGTTTACCTTTGCTCTCACTACCGATTTTTTTAACAAGACTACCACTATCCTGAGTATGTAACAAGCAATCACCATCCTGAAAGACAATAAAATACCAAATTTTGAGCAAAAATAAAAACAGAAAGCAAGCCAAGCCACACGTACAAGCGGAGTTTATTTATAAGCGAGGGACCAAGGTGATGCTCATATGTGAACACTTCAGTGATAGTACATCTCCATGTTTATGTGCGATTCATATTATTTATTATGTTATAAGAGAGATTTCAGACTAGTGAAGCAAATAGTTTGTGTTCTAAATAGGTAAAAGTTTGGTTAACAGTGCAACAAAGCAATGCACTTCGGGTAGATTGTCCCAACTGTAAAGGACGCCCAGAACCAGGTCCGATGGCGGGGTGTGGTTGCGGCCCTGTGCTCCACTGGGGGCGAATAGGAACAGGAAGGAGAAGAAGAAGAAATATATTGTCGACATCAAAAGTCTCGTTAAATTCTATTTTCTCGCTGCTCTTCCGGAAGTCAGGTCGTCTTCTGGTTCGCCGAGACTGACCGCAGAGAACTCCACAAGAGGCCAAGAGTGAGTCTCGGCAGACATTAGTCCACCTATCTACGTCCATGATATTTTTAACTACGACACACGTGTACTATACAGGTGGATTTCTGAACACGTGACAGGTGTTCTGTACAGGTGTGAATGGTGTATCAAGTGTTGAAATGTTCGGCACCAAACGCTTGAGTGTTCTATGAAGCATACTTGGCTGAGAACAAACAATGATCAGCTCTCTCTCTCACAATCGCGTCCAACCTCTCGCTGATGGCAACTGTCAAGTGGTTCTTCCAGTCATTCATGTCGCCTGCAATCAAAAGATAAAAGTTACTTTAGTAAATATAAAAGGGAAACATAAAAAAACTTACTCTCACGGCATCGCGCAGTCTTTTTGTGTATCAAAGTTGAATACAAAGTGTGTGACTGCTTGTCTTACTAACTACATCAGCCACTCACCACAGATCATGCGATCACGGTGTTACACATGCTTTTTAAACCTGGATACTGAAAAGTAGATAAACACCCCGCGTCAGAAACTACCCCACCTCTCATTTCTTTCATTGTTAGACAAGTGTCTCTCAATCCTCTCATTATTACACTAGAGTGCCTCTCATCCCTTTCCCTATTACACCAAAACCGCCTTCGATTCTAGTCATTGTTGGTTCCCATCCCCTCTATTCTACCTTTTTATTACCTAATTAAACTATTGTCCGATTTAAAGATGCTTTAGAAAACAACAACAACAACAACAACAACAACTATGGGCTCAGACTTCATCAAAACGCGGCGAATCCACTGGTGTGGTCCGTGGAACATCCCTTTCCAGTCTGACATGTCTGTCCGTCGCCCACTTCTCTCACGGGTTAGTGAGTGGCTTGTCGTACCTTTGCGGTAGAACTTGAGCTCTTTATTCATGGCGTCCAGCGTCTCCTCTGTCTCCTTCTGCTGCCGGAAGTCACAGGACTGCGCAATCTCCCGACACAGCTCTTTGCTGCATGCCACCCCTAGGAACACCGCCAACCGCTCTACACTCTCCGTGGGGTTCTGTCAAATAAAGGGGTAGACAAGAGTTCAAGATGTACTGGGTAGACAATAATGGTGCTACGATGAATGATGATGATAATGATGAGGATAATGTCAGCAAGAAAAGTCGACAAGGTGTGTTTTCAACTTTTAATTCACAGCACATACAGGACCCGGACAGCTACTCGATTCAGTTCAAAGGTTTCTGTCTGAATTTTAAAAATTTATTTAGTTTGTACAAATTATACATATTTGACTTAAAAGGAAATGTCTAGATGTTTCTGCAAATAAATAAACAAAGTCAGGGTGATGTCTACAAAATGTTGTATGCTCGGAAATCATTAGCTCTGTCCACGTCTGTCAGTCATCTGAAGGCACAGGAAGAAAGTGTTAGACCAGAAGGACACTACATTACGGTGCAGCCACAGTCGTGTTTTCACTCCCACTGGAATATCTCACCAGAGACATCTCCTCATAAGAGATTCTGAAGACTGGAACGTCTGGGTGATCACTTTGGAATGTCGCCACTTCGTCCCAGTGGTTGAACAGCCCTCCAAACAGTACTGATGTAGACAAGGGAAGAGTTGAAGACCGACAAACAAGCACAGACCGAACCTCTTACTTATTAATTAAGACAGAAACTAAAGAAGAAAAGCCAGTTGTTTTGGGGCAAATCAAAGCAATATGGTCTCCGCTCACTATTAGTTTAAATACTTGTCCACTTTATCAAAAACAAATAAAAGATAACTTTAACGACTTGGAAAAATCAATAAAAGATTTTTTTTTTAAATATTAGACAAAAGTAGTGGGTTGTTGAGAAAGCATGAGATTTGAGTAAGAAATATATTTTAAAAAGCATCTTGAGTATCTTACTTACATTAAAGAGGTTAAAAATATGACGACTTTGGGATGACCCTTCCTGGTGGTGCACTGGATAACAGCCAATCTACCCGACTCCCAGCCCCAGCCTTTGACATAGCGATTTCCTACGACTTCATGACAAATTTCACAAAATTAAACCCGACAAATGGCGGTGTAGACACAGCTCTGTGTCCAGGCAGTTTTGGCATTGCAAACTTACCTTGTGGAGAAAGGAACAGCTCCGCAAACCTGTCCACTGTCATGTCCTTCATGCCGCTTCTTTCAAACACCGTTGAATCTTTCATCTGAAAATAAAAGGACACAAGCACCGCCTTCGGGTTGCGGTACACGTACACTATCTTGGTGCGCTTGTCCTCCACTTGGCGGGGCAGGCGGCCGAAGGGCAGGTGTGTGATGAGGATGCGGGGAGAGGGCACGTGGGGCAGGTTCTGGATCCTCTGCATGTCCAGGAAGGTGTGTTCGGGAGCCGCCTCCCGCCGGTACTCCGCGGCCCCATGCAGCAACATGTCCATCATGCGGTACACCCAGTGAGTACCTGAGTACATGATGACGTCATGGTAAAACGTGTTGCTCGGTGAGTGCAGGTAGTCGAAATGTGGATGAGCATCGGTCAGCAAGCTAACCTTTGTCAATGCCAAAACCGATTTAAGTAGGTTGCACAAGATGAATCCAAGACATGCTGGGATGTGGGGAGATAAAGCACTCTGCTCTAAACAAGAGTTGTCAAACCTGATTTGGGGTAGGAGCAGAGCATGACGTCAGCAGGCCGGATCTCCAAGTCTTTTATTTTGCGCATGCGCGATCCCACGGGCTCGTCGCAGGTTTCGGGAAAGAATTGACCTTCGAACTCCGCAGGCTTCACTTTGGAATGGTCGACGGTGAAATCCACCTGACGGTTCGCTGAGCTCTCCATGGCGAGGGTGGGCACACACAGATGTAACAAACTTTGAGGAAAAGACAAAAAGTGGATATACAGCATACAGAGACAGGAGGATGAACGGATAATAAAGTGACTTTTTAAAAACCCACTGATTTAGGTTTATTATGAGTTTGGACCAATCATAAAATCCTAGAACTCATCAAATTCAATTCCTATTTGATCAGTCCATCCATCTGGGTGTTTTTCCGTTTCTTTCTTCCCATAAAACAGTATAGTTGTCTTCCTATATTTTTTTCGACCAGTAAAAATCTATAAGATGTACATTTGACTATATATATATCAGGTTCCCAAATAAAGGTTTAATTCTTTTTTTCCAATGGTTTCAAAATGAGACTGATGCTTTTTGTTGTCTCATTATTGCATAAAAAATTCTTTACTCATTAATGACAATTATTAAATCAAAAATATGATGAAAAGGTATTTGTTATTATTAATGTTTGAAAAAAAATTAACAAAAACAAGACGAGAATTTATAAGATTTTAGAAAACAACAGAATCATCCATAAAAGGATGTATTGCTATTATGCACTTAGCATTACTGTTTTCTGCTTGTCTAATTCTCAAACAACAACAGCATTTCATTATGTTGTTAAAAGGAGGGTGACGCCAAAGATAATTAATACTACTCATAAGTATTTACTATCTTTATTTTGCTTTGTTTATTCCTTGTTACTCCTTGAGAGCATAGGACCACAGCACCACCTTGCCACACAAGAAAAAGGTCCAGATTACATGGCGCCTAAAAACCACTGCCTAAGTTACTGGGAAAGGAACCCCACTGAAAACCTATTACAGGTGTCAGCACAACACTTTACCAAGAAGTAAAACAGCAGATGAAAAGCCAAATTCCAAAAATGCAAATTACCTAGCTTACATACATGACCTTGACAGTCAAAGCAACTCCCATGTAAGTTCTGTCTCTAATATCAGTCTTACTTTCTGTGTGTGTTGAGATTCTACTATGCCATAAATCTGTCATACCATATCTACATCAATGTTATTCAACCTTTTGTGTGGTTTTGTGACATATGTATATATCTAACTGTTTTGTTCCAGGAAAAAGGCAGTGACCATCATTTGCCAGCTCTGCCGATGATTGTGTGTATCGAGCATATGCATACTCCTCCAATCACAGGCAATGCCAAAGTAATGCAGCACTGGGATGTCTCAGAACACACAATTCACAGATTCAAAGATTCATTTGCTAAAGGCCACAATTTAATCTTCACATGGAGCACGCAGCCAATTACATGCATTTGGTCTCTGACCATTCAGTTGGTCCAGACTTGAGTTTTGTGAACAAGTAAGGAAAGTCTTGTTATACTTTCAAGTAAGGTCATTTTTGTGTTTTTTTATGGAAAGAAATGATGTATATGTGATCAAATTAAATAAAGCAACTTATCATCATAGATCAGAAGGTTGTAATGTAAAGTAAAATTGGAGTAAGATGAGGATATTTTTCTGACAAACCTCTTGGCACCAAAATTATTTGATTTTCCACAAGAAGTGATGGTCACTCATTTACATCAGTTTTAAAAAATAAGTCCGTAAGACAATGCAGTGCTCATAAGTGACAATATAATTCTTCCACATGCTCTACTCAATATAAATATTCATGCACAGATGTCTGTTTTCCCAGACTGTATGGCAAAGTATTCCAGAAGAGCTATGGTGGAGATTCAGGACAAGGTCTCCTGACAGCTGTAAATAATATGATTAAGAAATATAACAGTGAACAGAAACTGAAGTGCGCGTCAATAGAGATGATGAAGGGAAAGACTGTGATTGCTGTATATACTTTAATGATATATTTACTTTAAAGTATATACTTTAATTTAATACTTAGGGCCAGTGGTGAGCTGATTTTTACTGATGCTACAGGAGGAGTAGACCGTTACAACTGCAGGGTCTTCCTCCTTCTCACACACAGTGCTGCTGGAGGTTTGCCTCCAGGGTGCACGATAACCACCTCTGACTCGCCTGCTCTCTGCATGTCAACCGGCGTCCATAATGTTCTGTCAATAGATGTCTCGCGACTCAGGTGCTGTGATTGTGAAGGTACCCGGTGACAGGCTCCAAGCGGTGGACCTATGGATAGCATATAGTAGACATACTATACCTGGTGCCAGACATGTGATCAGGTCCAGGAAAATGTGTCTCGAGTGATGATTGATAGGAGAGCTGACCTACATCGAGAGTGACAGCAGTTGGCATGACCTTTTCATAACCGGGTGAGTACCTCGACATTCATTGACACCCACGTACTGCCCTATTTATTTTAATTTCATTTTCATTTTTTGCTGTAGCATAAGGTGGAAGTTCGTGAGTTATTTCTTAATCAGAGCAAAAAGTAAAATAAGAAGATACTAAATATCTTGAATAACTAGGATGAGAAAATTTTCTCACCTGGGTTCCTTGCTCTGCTACTTCCACACTCGACGCTTACCTCAGGTCGATCTGCAAGTCAGCCTCTGAGCGAACAAGTGTACTTACTAGAAGGACAAATCTAGGTCAGCACCCTGACCCAGAGGGCACAAAGAAAATAAAAAGTAGGTCGGGAGAGCTCGTGGGTGAATACAACTCGACTCTGCAGCGGATTTTGATACACCGCACAAATGATGGAACGGATAGAAAATATTGCACAAATCTTACAAAAGAATAAACACAATTTTTTTTAATCTTTCATTTTTCGCGCTTTTGTAAGGTAAGAGTATGACAAACATTAGCGAGGGAGTGCATGCATGCGTACGCGCGCGCATACAACTCGTGTTTGTCCCCTCGCCACCATCCTAAAAGGTAAAAAAAAACCTGTAGGGGATTTGAATCAACGTCGCCCTGGGCGACAAGAGACTTGTATGACACCTGAAGTATTCTGCACACAACACTGAGGTGTTCTGCTCCAGACCATAGTGCTCACCTCATACTTCTGTGCAAAACGATGAAGGTTTATGTATATCTACACTATTTCAGTCTTCAGAATTTTGTAAATTTTGTCTATGAATTATTGTTGTCCTTAGCTCAGAAATCCGAGAAATGTGTATTTGAGTGCAACCTACTGTTCATTGAACGGTGGGACATATTTCTCTGTCTAGGAAGGCTGTTTGTATGATTTAATGACATTATCTTTATTTTTACTGTAAAATTAACAGTAGACATCATGCAACTGTAATATACAGAATCACGAGCAATCATTTGCATAATTTCCTCACATCAATCAATGCTTAAAAATGTACCCAACACACACACACACACCAACAAATTTGAGAACATGATACAGAGGGCTTCTTTGAAAGTGTATTTCCCGTGGACGTGTAGCCATGTGAATATAAAACAAAATTCCTAAACACGTTACAGGACTTCTTACTGTCCACTGCCATCATGTCGAGGGTCAAAGTTCGTATATGACGTAGAGAGGTCGGGAGAGGTCAGTACTTCATACAGACTGCGTGCACACGTGCGTCAGTCAGTGTGTACATGTCTGTGCCTGTCGGTGCCTGAACAAGAGTTGAAAGGATTTACAGGATTTACAAGTGAACAGGTTGGTGATATGCAAATGTCTTCATCTACTTTTCTACTCGTGTCTTCACAAGAGTCCCGCGAAGTCAGGGCGCACGTTCTTGTCAAGGTCTGCACGTGTGGACGGATGTATTCCTGGAAGAGATCACAACGGAATAAACCGTAAAGTGATTTTGTTGTTCCTCAAATACACCTAGGTAGTATGTGAAATTACAAGTGATATTCTGATATTTATTTCCTGGTTGTCTCTCCTGGGTTCAGATCTCGTCTTGGGCTTGCTGGTTTTTTTTTCTTTGCATATGCCGTCTGTTTACAGGGCTGGCTGCTTTCTCGTGATTCTGATTTCCTGAGTGTGTTGAGAGTGTTTAGAGGCCACAGATCGTGGGCATAAACATGGTAATTTACATCAAAGGTGTAAGTTTACCTGTAAGTTTTCGGTTTGCTAATTAAGCATTTTTCTCCTAGTAAATTAAAGGTAAAATAATCTGCTGTGAACTGCCACGTGTATAGTTCTGCACTTTGCTAGTCAAACTTACAGCATAGGACAAAGTGCCTCGTCACATCCACACCAACAAAGCGACGGACATTACAGGCAGCAGCACCCAAGCACCAGGAAAGACGACTGAAGAAGAAAATCGTCAAATGAGGAATGTAGAAAATTGATGAAAATGTATTTCCTTGAAAAATCTATTTAAAAATTTGTACAGGTATAAATATCATTATAAAATGAGAGAACTCATTGTGAATATGTCAACAAAATCCTGTGGAGTATGTCTTTGCGACTTGGAACAACAACAACAACAACAACAACAACAACACACTCACTTTCCCTGGCTGTTTTACATCAACTCAGAGAAAGTTAGGAAGGGAAAGAAAATACCGATCAAGAAAAAAAAATTGAAGGTGATGAAGAGAGAGAAAGAGGTATACAAATTTGTTGAGGAACCAAGAGATAAGAAGGAACAAAAAGAAATAATGAGAGAGAGAGAAAGGGTAGATAAAGACGCTCGTCTTGAGGTTTTGTACGCACGTACCACTCGCGTTGTTGCGTTCGCTGGATGTGGTTGATGCAGAAGTCGACTGGTCTGTGATGGTGTTCGTCGCTGGTGTTGATGTCGTGTGTCCATCAGCGCCTCCCAGGTTATAAGTAGTTGTTGCTGACTCTGATGTCGATCCCGCTGTCCTTGTCGGCACGGTTGGCTGCGCCTTTTCACTCGTCACTGCTGGAGAAGTCGTCGGCATCATCGTCGATGCTGTGGCTTCCGCTCCTCTTAAAGTCGTTGCAGCGGTTGTCGATGTGACGCGGACTGCTGAAGTCGGCGCCGCGGTAATCGTTGTAGTCGCGGTCGTTGTCGTAGTTTCTGGCGGTATCCTCGCAGTTGTTATTGTTACTGTCGACGAAGTAAGCAACGTGGTTGTAGTCTTAGTCGTTGTCGTTGTTGCTGGTGTGCTTCTCGGCACGGTGGAAGTGGTCCTGGCGGCGTTGGCGAGCTTATTACTGACGGTGCTGATGAGCGGGTACGAGCCTAGCTTGCACTTGTTGTGGCCAAAGTCGTCGTAGTCCAAGTTCCAGAACATAGCCCCGCCGAGCCCTCTGTTGACGATGTACTCAGCCTAAAAATAGACGCACCTCAGTGAAGGACTGTTGGTGTTCTGGGTGTCCGAGCAAACTTAGTGGCGATTATTTGTCATCTTGTAGGTGTTGTATGGATAATTTTCTGGGACAGCCATTCCTAGTACCTTTTACTGTCGCCATAATAAAATGAGTGGTCTTGCTTGGTGATAATTAATAAATAAATAAACAGTAGACCTTGGTGGTCATGCTGGTGACGTCGTCGTAGGTGATCCACTCCCAGTGACCGTTTCTGGTCCCGTAAGCATAGGGAACCTTGCTGGTGTTGTCCCAGACCCGCATGAAGGCGCCACCAGCGAGTAGGCCACAGATCTACATACATAGATGTTGGGATAATATTTTAGGCCTCGTCTGTCACTAGACCTCTGACATGTGGAATAGGATGTGAGTTGGGTGGCATGAACAGAGAGGTGTCTCACAGCTGAGTGTGTGTGCGTGTGTGTGACGTGGAGCAGAATACACAAAATAAAAGGAAAGACAGACAAATAAAGAGTCAACCTTGACAGTGTGTGAACCAATAAATTATTCTTGCCTTGTAGACATGAGAACAAAGGTGAACAAGTTTGGGATGCACAGTCTTACGAGTGTAAATGCAGCCTTATCTTATCTTCCAGCAGTGTCCATACAAATGTTGACTATGTGGTTGATATACCGAGCACGTTGCCAGGTCACTTACTTTTAATTGCCAGGAACTTAATACGGTGTAATAATGCCAGATATAAAGACTACGAAGTCTTGAGTAACCTGCTAAAAAGGAAAAAAAAAAAAGATCTTGCAACGGCAGACGAGGGGACTAATTCTTTAACGGGGTGCATATCAGTGGCTCCATCATCACGGTTCAAGGGGTACCTCATAGAATGCCAGAAAGCCTGGAGTTCCAGAGAAGGCACCCGCATCGCCTCCCTGGCCTGTGGAGAAACTGTCGCCAGGTCGAGACAAGTCACGTGACGCCATCTTGTAAGTTCTTCCGTAAGTTGCCAGTCCCATCACTAGTTTGTCAGCTGGTATTCCAGCGGCTATCCAGTCGGTTACAGATGTATTCTATCAAGAAAGAACTGTAAAAATTACCATTCTCTCTCTCTCTCGTGGGGTGTGAGTGAGGTGGAGAGAGGGTTAATGGAGGAGAGAGAGAAAGAAAGAATGGATGAATAATGGGCTGTGAGTGTAAGAGGTGGCGGTCACCTGACTGAAGGCGGTGGTGTCTGTCTGGGGGGCGTACAGCGGACTGTTATGACCAAGCGCTGTGCTCCAGGAATGCCCGTGGTAGTCGTACGACATGACGCCGACGTAGTCAAGGTACCTGTAGGCGGTCACGTGACGTTAGTGACGTAACTGTGGTACTGTGTCCTCGTAAACTAGTCCTAGAATTTCTTTTTGTACCATTTGTATAAATTTATCTATTTACTTTTTAATACAAAACATATGTTGTAGTATCGATACAAATGTGATATATAATAAAGATGAGTTTAATAATATTTTTGAATGTAGAAAAATTAGTGTTTTCAAGGCACATCTCAGCTGAGATCGACGACGACCATATGACACACACACAAAAGCGCGCACGCACCACCAAACGACCACTACTACCAAATCCTTCATGTCCTAGTCTACCTGTGTTAGAATAGTCATAGTCATGATCACTTACAGGTGGATTTGGTCCACCTCGTAGCTCTGCTGCATGTTGTACCTGGACGCCGCCACTGCAGCAGTCAGAAGAAGTTTGTGTCTGCCAGTGGCAACGGTTTCGTTGTCGAAAGCAGAACGAAGTGCCTGAAGATCAAATATAAGGTTCACCTCTCTCTCCAGCAGTCCAGCAGATGACAAAAAAAGGGACAATGAACAACAAGAGCAACAACAAAAGTATTAGAAAGCAATGGTTGGGGCACTAGCGCCAGTTTTAAAAAAATCTTATTTGCGTCCCACCACCACCACCACCAACAACAACAACAACTCACAGCCAGCAAAAGGGTAAACTTGCTCTTGTAGCCCTCCGGGTACTCCCAGTCAACATCCAGCCCGTCCAGCCGTTGGGCCCGTAGGAAGGAGATGACGTTGCTGGCGAAGGTGGTGCGGGTGGCGGGTGTCTCGCAGGCCGCGCGGAAGGCATCAATGGAGCGACCCGCTCCACCCACTGCCAGCAGCACCCGCAGCCCAGCGTTCTGACTCTTCAGCGCCACAACACGGGTATACATGCCTGGCAGGGGAGCAGTTTGAACAGAAACAGTACCTTTTAACATGAAGTAAAATATTAATTTAATTTGAAAGTATGTCAAGCTCGCTGAAAACTCTTCTTCGAACACATTTACCATTTTGTTTTCTGATTTAACAATTCATGCGAAATGAGATAAATATAAATTAGGATAGACGTTTCCAGCATGATAGACATTCCCCATTTTGGAAAGTATCTTATTACCCGTTACAATGTGTTTACATTGTTATGGAGACACTCAGATGCTTACTAAGATCGTTCTCCTCAGACTTCTCCAGAGAGAGTTGCGATGGGTTTATGTTACCGAAGGCGTAGATAACGTGGGTGCACAGGTTGGCGGAGATGTGTTCCGGGTAGAACTGACCCTCCCCCGTCCTGTACTGAGCCCAGTTTGTGTAGTAACACATGACACAAAACTCTCCTCCTGCTGCCAAGGCGATCACTAAAAACAAAAATAATGTGACAGGTATCTTCCCCTGAAAGTGTACACCTTAGAGAAACAATTTAACATTTTTCATGAAAAGTGCTCAGGAGGAAATTCGGTTAATAATTTCCGCTCTTTATTCAGATGCGAAAATGTTTGCAGTATTAGTTTTACTTTTTCTAACAGTAATGTTTAGACAAGAGCAACATTTTACAATATTTACATTTTTAAGATCCACATGCTTATATTGTATATTTGAAACACAAACAATATTTTCAAACAATAGTAGAACAAGCATTTTGAAAACGGTTGATTACCTGACTTACCTGTGAAACAGAGGAACAGCCCAAGTCCGGCAACTGTCGTGACCTTTGACATGTTTATCATGTGAGTGGTTTGATTAAAATCAGAGAGCAGCCACCGCAATGTGCCAATGATTGGTTGGTGTTGATATTTATACACTCATGCAAAGGTGGGTAAGTCAGAAATTGAAACTTCTCATGACAAAAAAAAAAAAAAAAAAAAAAAAAAAAAGACACTAATGAGTACAGAGGAACAAACAGACGTTTGCGATTATAATAAGAAGAAAAAGGTCGACCAGGGTTCGATCACTGTTCTATGGAAGTTAGTCACGTCTCCACACAAACCAACATAAAGACATTTGTAAAGACTTTATGATGTGACTTTATGAAGGTGGAATCCGGGTGGTTGGCGAAAAATGTCAACAGGGGTGTGTCAGACGGCGGTGCCCGGTTATTTTACACCTGTCAACATACAGCTTCTCGTCCACGACGACCACGACAAGTTGTCCATTTATCGTTCCCGAAGAAGGTTTCTTTTTTTTATTGTCTGTGGTTACAAGAAAGATACAAGCAATACGATATTTGTTCTTTGAGGTTTTTTGTTTGTTTGTTTGTTAGTTTGTTTGTTGTTGGTTGTTTTTTTTTTTGGGGGGGGGGGTCATGGGTAGTCAACAATTAATTGCAAGGTGCTCAAATAGATTGAGGTGATGATAGCATCACCATCGTTGGTGGTACTGTTTTTGACGACCAACGCAAAAAAGCGGACGATAAGACATCGTCCTTCTAAAGTAAGCAGTCCACTCATTTGCCTGCAATACAACATTGGCGAATCGAAAGTTTAGTCCTCGTTTCCAGGAACACATACATCTCTCTGGATATGACACCTGTTCAGACATAATCGTCAGGGGTACTCAGGTCCCTCCCACTTCCAGTGCAAAGTCACTAAAATTCGAAGCACTCCCCTAGCAAAGAAATCAGGAAACCATCTTGTACTGCAAGTCAGGTGAACCATAAACACAAAACGAAACTGCCCATGATCAAGTCTGCTGACATAACCTATTAAAAACAAAAAGATGAAAGTAGATGAAATGTCCTATACTCTAGCTGGGGCAGCCCCTTCCTTCCGCCACCTGTTGGCTTCTCTGACAGTTCAGTAGGCTGGTGGGACAAACATTTCGTTTTCCGGGTACAGGCCCAAGCGAGTCTTGATCTTGCGACCTTCGCCTCCAAAACAGACTGTGACAGCGGACATGATATAATTAAAGATATGTCAAACTCACAAAGACAACTATTTCTACTCCTGCCCCTCTTCCTGAGAGATTGTAACGGGCAGAACGTGGGAAGTGCCGGCTCCAGGCAATTAGTCGGTGCTCAGGATATCAGATGATCTTCCTGCCTGTGAGCTGTGCAAAGGTTCACCCATACATTCCGTGAGTCCTTCAAAAGAAGGGAGGAAGGTGTCCTTGGGTGTATCGTGCAGTTGCTACGTTTCCAGGTTACTAACATACCCAAACAAAATGAATCTGGCAACGATGCATTCGATTTTCTGTTTATTTTGATTGCTACCGGTTATATTCGCTGCCTCGATCTGTTGGGTTAAACCTACCCGTTTAAGTAATTTAGTTTCTTCTGGACTGCTCAGTTGGTTTAAATAATGTAAACAAACAAAAAAAATTATTCAAACAATAAAAGTATCTTAAGAGAACTGTTCCACGAGAAAACGATACGGCCAGTTTCCCATACCAATAATCGCATACACTTTTAACATCTAGCCGAAATAACACAGACACTACTGTGCACATCATGATCCAGTAATTTATTGCAATAAATGAACACACTGTCATTTAAACAACTCTGTGGGAAAGGCACAAATATCAAAGTATATAAATATCACTCAAGCACTTAAAATTGGACCAAAATATGTCAAAATGCTGCAACCAAAACTCTGATCAGCATTCTCATGTTCTGCATTCATAGCAAACAAATTAATCAAAAGTCACATGTGGGCAAATGCTGAACTCAAGTAATGCCAAAGCCATTGATCCAGATGCATGGTCTGTTTCTTATGCCAGAAGATTCACTTCCTCCAAGTTAAATTGAGTTGTTCAGAATAGTGTTTTCTTCAGATTTTAGAACTATTTTTCTCCCCAAAAACAGCTATTCAAAGTGTGTATTTCCCTAAATTTTTGCTTTCTTGACATTTTACTATTTATTCATGTTTTTGCTGTGGAGTATAAGCAGAAGGGTTGACTGACAACTGCCTTTCAGCTAAGAAGTCTGATGCACATCTCAAAATTTCACAGACTTTTGACTTTCGCTGACAGCAGTTAGCAAGTATGTTTGTTTGTCTGACTAGTCTATGCGATTATATTGTATTCTTGCTTAGCTTGTTTCACTCCAAGTTTCATGATAATAGTTCTATAGTGCTGCTGCTTACATATGTAAGCAGCAATAATAAATAAAACAATATTTGAAATGAGCAGCCAGCAGACATAAGTTCAATAAAAATAAACAACAAGAAGTACACAATGCCCTATGCCACCTCTTCTGCAACACACATTTCACAACTGCCATAAAGGACCTTAAGGCATCAGCTTTGACATGAGAATTTTTACAGCGATGTTGAACATCATTGTTTATATAAATAGACGAAGAATTCCTTTACTTCCCAAGTGATAGCACACTAGGAACTGGACTTGAACATGAAAGCACATAATTTTCTTTAACGTGTAAAGTGTAAAAAGAAAGTGTAAATAGTCTACAACAGCTGACTTTAACATCTTCCAAGACTTCCTCTTGAGAAGTTTAACAAACAGAAAATGATGAGGATGACTTGTTCCAATGCTGTACACTTTATGAGTCATAAGCATGAAGAAGGCAGAATTAAGAAGAGGAAGCAGTGAAAAACAAGACAAAAGAAAATAAAAGGTTGAAAAAGGACAATCCTTCACAGATTTTAGCAAAAAGAGAATAGAAGATTAAGAAAGAAGGAAAGAAAACGGAGGAAAATGAAGCAAAAGTTCTGATATCTTAAATCGTATTGTAGATGACCTAAATAAAAAGTTCATAATGAACAATGCATCAAAAGGAAACATGATCTCACAGATGATTATGAAAATATGCTACATGATAGGAAAACAGGTTGACTGGATCATCAGGTCTTGCCCTCTGACAGTTTGGGGCCAGGCCGTCATTGCAGTCAAACCATCAGGCTGCTTTTCCGAGTCTCTCAACGAGCCTATGCACATCCTCATGTAAGAAAGAAATCAAGCCATTGGCCACTTGAACACCAAGTGATCAAAATTAGCAAAAAGCTGGATGTAAGGCATTTCCATAGCTTTCACTAGTGACCACTTTTGTTGGATGAGAACAAAACACCTCATCTTGTGAACAGGGTGGCAGAGACACCTTAAAAGAAACTCGGGAAAGCTGCCTCCAGATTCCACATAAAAATAACATCTATGACATCTCTGCTTTTTTTTCTTGACTGCAGCAACCACATTCAACCCGACAGTATACATATGCACACACACACACACTTGACTGTAGTCTCTGGATCCTTCTGGCATCTCCTGACCAGCTAAAAAAAATCCTGTCACAACACACTTGTCATGCAAAAATCACATTCTCACAGACTTGACACTCAATGTCTTCAGGTCTGCGTCAGCCAGGAAAAGGCACAGCAGAGACGTCTTAACCTCAGCAACCTGTGACAGTGGGGTCAAGGCCAGATCTTTTAGTGATGCGCAGTTTGACCAATTCCTCTGCACTGGTTGGATGTATGCCAACTGTCTGCACCAGCTGGGCAAAGGACAACTTGCACCTGGGGAAGCACCAAAATTAAGACTTATTGACTTGTTTCACCTTGAACGATGGCATGGCTACCAGCTGTGCAAACGTTTCTTTGACACTATTTATATTCTCTATTGTACACTGGCACTTCATGTTGTACCTTGTGTATTTACAAGGACATCTGCTTTTTAAACATATTTTTGCACATGTACATGCAAATGTGTGATTGCAAATATATATATAGACATGTGTGTGCATGTATGAAAAAATGTTACATGCATGGACATTCAATGAATATGGAACTGATAAACAGTCCTTCCTATCCTGAGACAGGAGAACAAACAGACCTCAGTGCAACAGCAAAACCCTGGATAATCTCTCCTGCATTAGGTCCAGTGAGATGGATCCCCAAGACCTGTTGTGGTTTGTGTCTATGGCATATAACCTGTAGACAAGATTATTATTAAAGCATTGCTGGATGTCTCCACAAAAGCTCTAATTGTACATACATTTCTGACATGCACACACTTCGTGCACACACAAACCTATGCATGCACCCCCACACACACACATGCATGCACAAACACACAAATGCAAAAACACATACACACACATATATATATATGCAAACACTTAAGTACAGCACAAATGCCTATACAGTGGAACCTCGGTTAACGAACTTAATCCGTTCTGGAAAGCTGTTCGTTATCCGAAATGTTCGTTATCCGAAACAATTTTTTCCATAAGAAATAAAGGAAATAGATTTAATTGGTTCCCAGCCCCTGTTGACTCGCTAATATTTGAAAGTTACAGGCTATATAGGTATTTGTTTTAATGAGAACAGTTATAATGAAATATAAATGGAGTTAAATAAACATAAAAACATTAACGAAAGCATTTAAACATCAGAAAACTTGCCGTTTTGACGGCGTGGTTGGATGGAGGTGTGGGGAGGAAAGGGTGGAATTGCTGCTTTCATTCCTCCTCCATGAGCACACGTGATATTATAAAATCGGGGGAGACTTCCCTTTTCTGCAGCTTTGAGGTTAAAGGAAAAAACTTGTCCAGTGTCTGTTCCTTCTGCCTTTTTGCCTTTTTTGTAAAACTCTTCGGTAATACGACATCACAGATCCGACAGACACATGCCACCTTCATACTTTGAAATCATTTCCTTTTTCAATTAATTTGTTGGCCGCTTCCTTGTCATTGCCTCACTACTATTAATTGCTCTTAATCTTCTTTGGAGCCACGATTGAGGATTATCTTATTAAAATAAAGCACAAAAATCACTAAATAATAAGGATGTGCACAGATAAGGAACGACCGATCGTAACTGTGTCTCGAGCGCGAATGATGACATGCTGGTCGGTCACGTGTGGTTCACGTGGCTGTTCGTTATCCGAAATTTTGTTCGCTATCCGAGACAAACTTTTAACGAAATTTTTGTTCGTTATCCGAAATATTCGCTATCCGAGGCGTTCGCTAACCGAGGTTCCACTGTAAAGTAATGGTCAACTTCAGAATGACACTATAAGGTGAGAAATAGTGATCTAGTCGTAGCATTATCACACAATGAAATAAAGCCTGAGTGTTCCACACATAACACATATGCACAAAATGAAGAGAAAGTTTTTCAAAAGAGCTTAATTCTATATAATATAGAGTTTACCTCGGCACAACATTCTAGTTTACCTTGACATAACATTCTAGAATTTACCTCGATGTCACATTCTAGAGTTTACCCTGATGTAACATTCTATAATTTACCTTGATGTAGCATTCTGCAGCATCTCTGCCTGGAAGAGTGAATTCCAGTGGTTTGTAGAAAGCGTGGTAGATCTGGAAATGGAGTATGCATGTTTTGCACAAAAACACATTGCACATGTAACAAACAGATCATCAGGATCCACAATTCTCCATGTGTTCAACACTATGCTGCAGGCACTTTGAACCTAGTTTTAGAGATATAGTGCTGTATAATTATTTGCTGTTACTGTTCTCGCAGTAGATCTTGATGCTTACTCTCAGTTTAGTCCCAGGTGAACATTACAATTTTGTCAGTATCCAATATTTCCCTCCCCCCCAAAATTTTTTTTTCAAAAATAACTATGCTATAATCTTATTGAAATCAACCCTTTGCAAAAAATTTTGAAATGAGAAATAACTTGGTGCAGAATCCATCTAGTTTGTGTCCAAAACAATATTTTGGTAGTCTGTAAAATATAAGTATATTATACCTAATTATGGAATGAGGCAGGATGGCTACTCTTATATTTTACTATGCTTATATATATATAAAATAGGAGGAATTTTCTGAAAATTCTGGCTTCAAGCCAGTCATTTCTTACAAGAGATTAATAGCTAATATGCAACGTCCATACCTCAAGAAAGTCTTCGCCATATTTCAGAAGAGCATCCTGTTCAGACAGTCCCACACAGCCATATTCTAATGGAGTGAAGACAGTTGTAGGCACCTGTTCAAAATAGCATTATATTTTTAATTCTTTCTTTGTAAAACCAGAGCATGAACCATCAGGTGGATAGATAAGATAGCAAAATATGGGGTGAATCTGTGAATCTGCCACACCTGTGAAATATGTGGGAATACAAACTCAATCTGCATTAGAAGAAATCCACATTTCTGGACAGAAATTCTAAAAACAAACAGAACATTTCACTGTATCATTAATGACTGTATTTTGGTTTTCAGTTCTATTTTTTTTAACTCCACTCTGGTTATGAGTATTGTGTGTATATATATTGTATATATTGTACAGACGGCATATTCTGCCCATGTATGACTACATAGCATTTATCATTCTTTTTCTAAAGATTTGTTTACAAACTAAGTGGCTACTTTAAACCTTTGTGAAGCAACGTGGTGTGAAAATAACAATAATAATCCCATTTTACGTTAATGTTTTGGTCCACATCACGTGGTCTAGTTCAGTCCTCTGAACACATGATCTAAGTCCCATGTAATCCGAGTATAATGTGTTCTCATTATATTCCTTACACAAATGCAGTCTCTTGGCAGGTAGCATTTTTACTCATAAGCTGATTATGTCAAGAACCACCATGCCAAAGATTCAAAGTGCCTCCTGCTGGCTGTGTATTCTTACAAGTCTGAGTCATTTCTCTGTATAAACATGCCTAAGATCACTTTACCTAAGTGTAATATTTGGGAAGCAAATAATTGATATTTTGGAGAGAGGTGTGTCATGGACTGAATGTGGGCCCTGCACGCAATGGCTAACTTTGCTAGCATAGACTCATCAAGCATTCACCCACACACCAAATTACAACACATTCAATAAAGATCTCAATAAAGATACTTCAGTGCTAATTAAAAGAATATAATTAAACAAAAGAGTACAGATATATATAAAAGAATAGTTTACAAGTATTGACATAATCTTAAAACTTATCTCTCTGGTGTTTCGTCTTGTTAGTGTTCTCACAATAATAATTTCACTGTTCAATGTTCACAAGTCACTGTTTCAATGTTCATCAATACTCCCAGTCGACCCATGGTGGCGTACTTCCAGTTCACTATCAGTTCTCTAAACATTCACTATAAGTTCTTCAAGCCCCATGGACACTTTAACGTCTTCTATGCGACGGACCTTCTGTCAGCCAGCCGCCCGAAAAGTGAAGTTTCTTTCTTTGTACCCAACTGTCTTATTCCCTTCTGGTGGGTGTTTTCCTTCTTGTGGGCATATCTCTGATCCTCTTTCTTCTTAGAACATGTAAAGCATGGCCTAAAGCCATTACTAAAAGGGGGCGTTGGTCGTCTTGGGCAATACCCGGCTACAGCTGGTCCATCAGGGGTAGGACTGTTACACAGTTATCTCCCCTGGCCATACGTAGATGTTTTTGCTAACCCCGACTGGCCACCGGTGCTGAATGGGGCAGCCAGATTGTTGGCATGTCAGTCGGGGAAATGTGCTGCCAGCTTGCCCAGTTCACGATATATTGTCCCTATTCTAATTGCTCAAATTAATCAAAACTTTAGAGTCACTGTCTTGTATGAACAAGCATAAGATCATTCTACCTTACTGTAGTCCATCTGCCTTTTTTCTTCTCCAAATAGCCGATGTGCTAACAACTTTCCTGCCTTAATAGCAACTGGCGTCAGTTCTAGTCCACCCTGAGAGGGAAAAAAGTTAGCTTTATGACAATATGGTTAAGTTTTTACAATGAATCCCCTAAAATCTGCACTTAAGTTTAAAGCCATGGCTTAAAAGAAAATTACCAAGCAAACAAAGTCAGACAGATCAGAATCATTGCGAAAATCATAATATGAAAAGTTGCAGTGATATAGGATATCTGACCAGTTTAAATAAAAAACATTGCAATGATAAACAGCATCTGGTCAGTATAAAGCAAAATACCATTTTTAGTGGGAAAATGTCTTTCTTCAAGTACTTTCAAGATAACAGGACTATGTGGAGATCACCTTCTAGCTGTCTCAAATCCAGCTGTCCAAACCTTTTCTGCTTGAACGACCACAGAACAGTAGGACATGAATTCAGTTCAGCCCCCTCCCTTCCCCATGTCATGCCATGAGTTTTCACCTGGACCTGGAACCCACTGCAGGGAAGCAGGAGAGAACTGGTAAGTACTCGAAGAAAGATGATTTACCATTAAAAATGGTACTTCTTCCTTGTACTGTACCGGACAATATGACTATGTGGAGAATAAAAGGCGAAGCGAGTGGTAACCCACTCTGGCAGCACACTTAGTGATACGCTAGGTGAAACAAACAAATTAACACACCCCAAATCCAGTCGGGCTGTAGGCTGTGAAATCACCTTAACTGTGCTAATGAAATCTGCCTCTGAGCCAGCCGAAAGAAAACAGGTATTCCATGCTAAAACTGAAGGACCCTTAGTAGGGCTCAGGGTAACCAAGTTCAAGAAGATTGGAACCCAGTGCCAAGCCAAGAAGTGGAGAGGATGCGATCTACAGTGTGAGGTAAATGAAATGACCGGCAATGCAGAATATCACTAAAGGTCCCCACCTTCTACAACCCAATGACGAGGAGTATTTATTGTCTTTAACAGCAATAGGTGCCTGTAGTTTCTGAATAAACAGACACAAAGGCCTGGGACATAATGTAAGCTCCAGCCCATTACCAACTAGACACCTCTCCTAAACCCTTCCCTGGTTTTCCAGTGCTCACTGGGATGGGAGGGGGCTGTACTGAATTTATGTCCTACCATTCTGTGGTTGTTCGAGCGGAACTGATCTGAACAGCTTGATTTGAGGTAGCCATAATAAAAATGGGTACTTATAATGTGCAGCATCACGACCAAGAAAGATCACAGGAGAGGGTGATCTCCACATAGTCATGTCATCTGGTACAGTATGAAGAAGAAATGTGTGATCATAAAAGCAAACAAAGTAATCAGTATCTCTGACAATGTAACATCTCAAAAGTTCATTTTTAACAAAATTTAAAGGATAAATATGAAATTACAGATAACTAACGAGAAAAGACATTACCAGCTCAAGTTAATTTTGCTTCTTTTTTAAGAAGGAAAATGTATGTGATCACTACACAACAGTGGTAGCCATCCCAACAAGTTCTCACTGCACCAACTACAGAGCCAAAGTTGAAGCCCTGATCTGTGCACTAAGCAGTGTCAGCAGCAGCAGAGCAAGCTCAGACTCACAGGAAGTGTTTTTAACAGATGCCCTGCCTGTGTTACAAGCCACCAACAACTGGCTACCTAAGCTGACAGCAGCTATCATCACTGTCCAGATTAGACCAGGGGACATTTTTCTGCCTCAAAACAGAGCACAACAGATTAAAGCATCCCCTTTACTGTAAGCTACAAGCATATCCTACAGGAGTGGAAGTTCCTTCAGAAACTGAGGGCAAAGGTCTAGCTGTCGCTGATGCCCCTTGACACTCAGCTGTGAGGACCTTGTGAATGTTTTGCAGATGACTGCCAGTTCAATCTCGAGAGCTGGCCTCAAAGTGTGACAAAAGAAAAAGGTGAACAACAATAGCAAATAAATACTACTGAGAGATTGGTAAGACCAAAGCTTCCCAGCATTCAGTTAGCATTAACTAAATTAAACTACTTCATAAAATACTTTGGATTACATGTAAAACATCTCCAATGGCATAAATGTTTGGAACAGAAGATTTCTCATTGTCATTCTCAAAGCCACCAATGACTTTTCCAGAAAGTAGTTCGACACCAACAGATTCCAGCTCCAGGGATTTAGTTGATGCTCTTCGACCTGAAATTAAATATTTCAAGAAGATGTCAATGCTGGGTGCATCTGACATAGGCTATGATTGATTATTACCTGTAAACATTTGTACACACATGCAAATCATATGCAAACATTCTTATACACATGTATACAACATGTAAACAGTCTTATACCGATGTAAAAAAACTCAGTTTGGTCAAATATACACACACAGGCCGATAAACAAGAAGTACCATTTTTTTACAATGAAAAACTCTGACCTGTTGCCATAATGACGGTGTCAAATTCTTCTTGATGGTTGCTACCTTCTATGTCTGAATATGTTACAAGCAATCTTCCATTGCTCCTCTTTTCAATCTTCAAAGGGTTGGATTTCCATAAAAACCTTGTTCCTTCCCTTTTCATATGGTCTGTAACTAACCTGGACATTTGCTGAAAACACACATCTTCAATTCACTATTTCTGTCAAATAACCAATACACCTGGCTCATCATTTAATAGATTGATGATTGTTAAAATCTGTTACCAAGATGAGTAAGCTGCATACAGAACCAAATAATAGAATCAAGGAATAGCCTCTTTAATATACTAGTGTGTAAAATGCATATATGCATTCTCATATGTATAAGCATAAGCAAAGCTGATAAGACAAAGTACTTAAAAACTATTTACTGAGCATCGGTTGACTCAAAATTTATATGGATAGCAGGAATAATGGAAGTCTGTTTATGTTTGATCAGCTATTTCATCATAAAAAAAATGGCTTTATAGTACTGTACATCCTTTAGGACATTTGTCATATTTGTGGCTATCTGACAATGAAACACTTTTGCTGCACAAAGAAAACAAACAAAACACCCATGCAGACAGAACTGGACCTATGTACAAGTTGCCGACCTGATCAAAGTTTCGTAGACATATAGATCGTACCATCACGGTAGTATCAAACCCAAGGCCAGTCAAAATACCTGCTGTCTCAAGGGCTATATCTGAATTCCTAATGTTAAGGTTTAAGGCATGTTATTATCACACGTAACATTAGCAGTATTTACAAGTAGCCACCGGCAGGTAATCAGATGTTCCAAAACACAGCATCTATGTACATATATTATTACATGGTTGTGTGCATATATATATTTTTTTAATGCTTTGGCACTTCTTCAACTCTTTGTTAAGCTGTATTTAGAAGTGCATATGTTCAACTTAGTCTTTATAATGTATGAAATAATCATATTTATCTAACAGCTTTCTACGTTGGTCAAAAAGGAAACAATTGGAAGAAAATCCAACACATTTTGTGATTGATAAACATTGTGATATAACCTATTTATGTGCCCAAACTATCCCCAAAGTATGTACAAAGGTGTTTTGGTGTGGACTTAGCAAAGACAGTTATGCTATTATATTTTTCTGCCTTGCATTATGTAACATTAGTAAGGATACAACTTCCCCCTATACATAACCTGAAATACACAAAGATAAAATATGCGTGCTAATAAAGTTTATGTTTATGAAAATTTGAGAAATCTGAAAGATGCTTGAAAAACATTTCTGGAGGGCTGGATTCTTATGTACAAATTTTACTACAATTTCAATGACTTAATAAAATGGTAGGTATTTCACTTCTGCCTTAGTAATCAATCTGGTAACAAAGAATAAACTATTATTTACACATGTAAAACTTAGAAGAAATCTTAATATTCTTAACATTAGCTCACTTCTCCTTAGATACTTTAACACTTTTAAAATTTGATTGCTCATCTGTCTGAACTATACCTACTTATCTTACATTTAATAATGATGATGATAAGGAGAAGTGAGCTAATTAAAACAAATTACTTACGTTTTACCAGGTGGTTCTGACTTCCAGAAAATGTCATCGCTAGTTATAGCATGCTCTAATGCACCAGGTATCTGTGAAAGGGCATTTAAAGAAATGGTATTACAAAAGTTTAAACTTCTAAATACACTTTATAAGCATTTAGAAACATTTCTTTTCATTCATAAAATATTCTGCATGCAATAAATAAGGTTCGTTCAAGTGGTAAGACATCTCATTACTGAATTCTTTCTTACATTGCCGTAGAGAAAATGACAAAAACAAGCCAGTCCTATATTGTTTAATCTGCTAATAATTTTACATAAACTTCTAACCTCAGGTATATGTGGGCGACCTCCAACTGCTATCACTATGTTATCAGCTGTGAGTATTTGCTGTTGATGAAAGACAACAGATGATAATATGTCAAATGTTTCTTTTCTTGAAGTGTTTCCTTAACTATATTGTGCAGCAAGGTACACTTACTCAAAGAATCCATGAGCAGATCATGAAACTACTGAACAAACATCAGGGGAGGGACTCAAAGCAAATTTCGGATGACAACAGAAAGACAAGGACAAACATGACATAAAGTTTGAAAAACAATATAATCATGCAACTTCAAGTCTTTCCAGCACAGGAAAAAAACCTTTCATGATTAAACTAAAAAACACACTACATTATTTTTTGTGTGGATGACCTTCAACACAGTGAGGACAAACCTCTCAAAACTGATTCACCTTTAAAGAATGACTGTGTGCATGAGCTGATAGAGTGCATCAGAACTGATGCTGACAAAACACATGGATTAGATTGCATATTTCTAAACTGGCTATCTTCCCCATTTTAACATTTCAAAGAACCATGACTATGATGGTAATCAAAGTAATGCTGCTGCTGTCTAAAAATTACCTCTTTGCCCTTGGCATTGACAGCCTTGACTGTGTGCTTGTCCACCAAGGTTCCATAAGCATTTAGGTACTCAACTTTCCTAGGAAGAAACAATTCAGCAAGTACCTTTCAAAACATTGCTCTAAGTCTAAATATTGTGACCATCATAATTGTGAAATAAAACATCTGCAATCAAAAAATGACTTATTTCTTCCTGCTGCATCATAATGCTGTTTAAATCCAGCCCAATTAGAGGGATGCTTTCCACTTAATGTTCTATCATACCAACACTGACTGCAACAAGTCACAGCATATCAAAAACATGTCCCTGACACTCACTTGTCTTTCAACTGAACTCTGTAACCCCAGTTCAATGACTTAATATAGTCCTGTACTCCTGCTGTGAGCCTTTTCCTGGAAAACATTTTAATTACACATTTGATATAAATAATGATAATGCAATGACTTTGCTTTAAAATAAATCACTATGTAATAAACTTATTTTCTGTTTTGGGGTCTTAGGCTATTATCCACACCAAGGTAATTAAGCAATTTTGATTAGGGAATAATATATAAATAACAGCAAACAGTGGGGCAAAAAAGATCAGAAGAAAAACTAAGAAAAAGCCACACATGTTTTGTTAATCTCTTCTTTTGTTATACACATCTCTCTAGTTTTACCAGCATATTATTATTAGTAGTTTACATTTAAAACTAGAACGCGACTTTACTAACAAGACAAACCAACAGAGCACATGATGACATATTTGTACAGAAAATAAAAACATACAATGTATAACCAATGGAGAAAGCCACAAATAAATGAATTAAATGTATGGTTGTTGTGACCTGTTGTGAAAGTGATTAAAAGTCACTCACCACGAAAAGCCAACAGCTTCAGGCACCTCCCACCCAAAACTCCTGGCATCAACTAAGGCATGGCCCAAGCCAGCTGCCTGGTGCATCAGCTTTTTGGGAATACAGCCAACATTTACACACGTTCCACCCAGTCCCCATTTGGTCCCTGCATACGTAGGAAATTTACAAGCAGCTTCAGAAGCACAAAAGCAGTAGTACTTCTTTGATATCTGTTTCACATACCCTCTGTGAAAAACTGTCACCCTTTTCATCCACATTAATGTGTATAGTATAGCAACCATTTCTCATCTTAGCAACCATTTCTCCATCACTACTGCACTCATTGAACTTATTACAGCCCTTAGATAACTTGAACAAGATCATCTATGAAGATGCAGAAGAGATCTCGCTGGGGCTTTAGATGTTTTTCAGTTGATAAATCAGTTGGAAAACTGTGCTTCTACCTTGTCTGAAGCCAGCTAATTCTTCTGATAGCAGTTATTCTGCACTGATGTTGAAACAATTCTGGCTTATTTTCAGCATAATTATGAAATTTGAATGGCTGATCAGGCCTGTTTCCAAACATTATTTTAATGTCTTTTTTGTCAAAGAGCAATAAATAATATCTTTTTCAACCTCTCTCACATTGTTCAAATTCTGTTTGAGGAGAATGCATTCTTTTATCAGTGGTTCTGTGTATGGCTTCCTGCTGGACCTTGTGACAAAACTTGCTTCATCTTTTTATTTATTTATTTTTTTGCAGCATTATAAGCATTACCTTACCATGAGCAGAAGGTTTTACAAAGTCTAATACAGCAACTCTCCGGCCAAGATCTGCAGCTGCACATGCGAAACAGAAATTTGTCGTGGATGTGCTGTAGAAAGCATCACTACAGACTTTCATGCTAAATTATATCTTAATGCTAAATCTACAAATAATAAAAAAAATTGTTGTCATGATGAATCCCTTTAAATAAACCTACCACTGTAAATGGCTTAAATAGTACAGAAGCAGTAGACACATGACTTTCAAAACTATGTCAAAAAATAAACTTGCATTTTAAATGAAAACTGTGTATATATATATGTGTGTGTGTGGTACACTGTATAAATTTACAGACCTTCTTTTGAGCAGGCCAAGCCTCCTGATCCACCCCCTATCACTACCAGATCAAACTTGCTGCTGGAAGAACCTGTCATTTGACACAGTATGCATTGTTTGAATTTTTTTCTGTTATGACTATAAAGAATAATAATGTAAGGCTGTTCAATTAATAAAAAGTTAATATTTGTAAGCAAAATTATAAATCATTGAAATTTGCTTATTTTTACAGTGGCTAGGAGGTGAGTTTTCCAAATATACAACAAATATTATTCATAAAAATATTGTCTTTTAACCCTTATTAAAACCCTATGCAACCACTTATCAATTTGGCCAAAGGAACATTCTAGCATGCATGTAAATAAATATTTTACCTTTTTCAGGTTTGCAACATGCTTTAAGTTCAGAAACAAGACTACACACTTGTGACATAAATATATAACTAGATACGAACTTAACTTCTACAGAACTTAATGTCTGCAAATTGTAATGTTTAATTGATTTATATGTGCATCTCTCATCTTTTGTGTGTGGGGAGTGGTGATGGGGGAGTAAAAAGTGCATGTTTTAATGTGTAGTCAAAGTTAAAAAAAAAAATATAGAGGTACCAGTTTTACGTCATGTCCATTATTTTTATACTTGATATACCAAGAAGTGGCTCAAACTATTTGATTAAATTTTTTCTGCACTTTTAGTTTTCCCACTCTTGTTTAAAAAAACAGCACTGCTTCCATCAATTGTAATTAGAATTATATTTAATATTTAAACTACATCAATAGCCCTAATGTCTGACGGATTATCGATGGTCGTGTCATCCCATGGCCTTCGAGATGGTCACCTCTTGGCTGTTTTTCTCTTGTGCGTGGTCCAGCTGATAAATTTTCGAGTCGTCAGACACCAAAAAATGTTAAGCTTTGTTAAAGTTGGCTGAGATTACAACTTTGTTTTGGCAGAGCCTAGGATGTCATGGCACTTTTTACAAGCAAGAAAATGAGGCTATAATTAAGGGTTGGATTAGGGCTTTTGCGGTTTAAATGTATATGTTACACATACATAACAACTCAAGTCAATGCTTAATGAGCCCATTAAAAAAAAACAACATTGTTCCTGACCATGCAGCAAGTTACTCAGATTTGATCCATCCGCTATCCATACCCATGTAAATGCAAAGAAGGAAGCGTATTTTGCACCTAGATATCCATCTAATAAGCTCATGCGAGTATTTTAAGCAGCTGAGTATATTCACGTTATTAAAAATGTTTTCCTTCGTTACTGATATTACCTACCATAAAAACGTCGTGTGTAAATGGAAGACCATCGTGAAAATGAAAGTGACCTTAGCAGCAGCCGCCTCCAAGTCGCCATCTTCCGAAAAAAGCACCAAGGGAAAGCACTCTTAGAAGTAGTAACCAAACCGAGCAGAGCTGCCACGAAACGAGAGACCGCTAAAATCGTATTTCATTTCTCTACGTGATTATATAAAAACAATGCATAAAAATATTCGTTACTTTGTTTCATTTAAATTTTATGACCTTTTATCAGCTCTTTTTATGATTAACACTCCGTCTGCAAAACTGCGGCTTTCTTGTGCATGTGGTTTAGGGAACAGCTCTGCATCAGACCACCATAACGATCGTTGGTTTTCAATCCACGTTTCATTTTCTTTGACGATGATTTGACGATGCAATATTACTGGCTATGATGAACCGTGGACTCTGCGAGAAGGAACTGACCAGCCAGACTGTAATACAGCTAAGGACCCTTTTGAAAGAAAGAGGTCTGCCCACTAAAGGACGGAAGTCTGTGCTGGTATGTTCTTTAGGTTCAGAATGAAATGAATGTAATAATGTGATTTTTTATTTTTTTGCGGCGTGGGTGTGTCAGTGCTCATAATTATGCTCTTCATTAGGCAGGGATGTCTTTCCTTGCGTCGAAAGCTTATTGAAGGGCTTATTAGCTGACGTTAGACAGAAAAACGTATTGTAAAAAGGAATGAGTGTTGGGACGTAGCGAATCAGAACAAAATTGCAAGTCAGTTTTATCACATCACTTTATGCTGTGTACAAAAGTGTTCATTATTATTTTATACAAAATGATAGTACTATACTAGAATAATCTGGTTATGATAGGACGTCAAGAAATAATGAAAGTTGGATCAGGGCACTTATGTGATGTAGCACTGGGACATATTAATAGGCATCAAATACGTCTTACAGATCATCGTGTAAAGAATAATGCTCTCTCTCTGTATACCCCTCTCACACACAAGGTCAAGAAAACGGCAGTGATCAGATGTGCTATTATATCAACCAGAAAAAGATATAGTTTGAATTTTAGTGTACTCTGGCACTGGGAGTATTTGAATTGTAGCGCAATGTTACATTTTGTCCTGACTTGTACACTGCTGTTAATAGAGTGGAACCTCAACTAACGACTGCAATCCGTTCTGGAAAGTTGGCCAGTACCCGAAATGTCCGGTATCCGAATTAATTTACCCCTTAAGAAGTAAAAGAAATAGAGTTAATTGGTTCTCAGCCCGTGTTGACTCTCTAATATATGATAATAAATACTCATGCCTCCTTCATACTTTGAAATCAGTTCCTTTTTTCAATTCAATTGTTGGGCGCCTCCTTTTCATTACCTTGCTACTATTGCTCTTAATCTTCTTTGGAGCCATGATTGAGGGCTATATTATTAAAATAAAGCACAAAAATCACTAAATAAGAAGGATGCACACAGATTGAGATAACGAGCGACTGATCGTAGCGGTGTCTCCAGCACGAATGATGCTTGGTCTGAGATGCTGGTAGGTCATGTGTGGGTGACCTGGCTGTTCAGTACCCAAGTTTTGTTCGGTATCAGATGCAAATTTTTGGTTGTTATCCGAAATATTCGCTAGCCGAGGTTCCACAGTATGCTGACATAATTACCATTTTTATTCATGTGTTACACAAAGCTTTATGTATTGTCACTGTTTGATAATTAAAATGGTTGGCTGTGAGGTTTTTATACAGTCAGGGATGTCCGTAGAGCTGGCTAAGTAATCTGGAATTTAGTACGTTTTGTGCAAAATTGAAACAGGAATGAAGCATCATTGTTTAATTTGGCTCTTTACATAGGAAAAAAGGAAAGGATTGAAACTTATTGCAAGAAGGCTGTGTGAAAATTTTAGTTATAGTCAGATGATCATTTTAACTACTTAAAAGCATAAATATGAAGCTTGATGGTCAAAGCAAGAAGTTATGACCTGTTGCAATTCATTTAATTTGCTGTTTCTCGATTACAGTGTTAATGTTGACAACTTTATCTGATGAATAAAAACTGTTGCCAACAAGTTACTTAATGACATGCTAACCAAGATAATAAGTCTGGAAAGTTTCTTACAGCTCTGAAACACTGGTGATAAAAATTACTCAGGTCATTAGCACTAGATCAGTTTTCTAACTTTCATAAAACTGGAAAGGTAACATTTGCTAACTAGCTCTGAAGATCAAGGAATATCTCTCTGCCCTTGCTTCCTGTGTGGTTTGAGCAAGCATTCCTGTGTTGATTTTTTGTGTGCATTTGATCTGGTGTGTTGGCATGAATATGATTGCAATCACAATTTCTTTGCAGTTGAAGTTTTGAAGATCTCGTTGCAAATTAACATTTGTCAACTGCTTTCTTTTGCATTTTCCATTAATCTTGCTTATAAACTGTGTTGTCTTTGGAAAACATTTGTGCATGTTTGCTGTTGATTGTTATGATGTGTGTGAAAAATATTGGTTTAGAAAATGTTGGTTCTTTTTCTCTTTGCACAGACTGTTTTAAAGTAGGCTGGGAAAGCAGGTCAGCAAGAGGTGGGTGTACCAATATTTTTTTTTTCTTTTTGATCTCCATCACTTCCATTTTCACAGTGTGATGTTTTAATAACATTTTTATAAAAGTTTAAAAAGTGGGATATTTTCTGTGCAGCGTAAATAAATAAATTTGATAGGAACTTGATGCTATTAAAAGCACATGAATTTCAATGTTTGTGCACACACGCATACACAATAGCCTGTCCTGAGCTCCATGGTATTTAAAGCATCAGAAGTTTTCAGCTGCTGCATGGTGTGAACCTTTTTAAACATAAGGACTGTCACTTAATTTTAGCAAAAACAGTCCTCTTAAAGGGCAAAAAAATGTGTGTCACTTCCTTGAAACAAAGCTTGGCCTTATGATTGATTGAAATTTGTCTTAGCAGCCTGGAATATTATGGGCATTTAAGTCACTGTAGACCTTTCATTCCCCTTTACCCACACAAACACAGTCTTGCAAATTTAAGTGTTGGTTGCTTTTAACCACCATTATTCATACTAATCATAACATTTACATGTATCGGGCTGCCAGTATTTTTCTGTGACAGCCTTGTTTTCTAAGCCCATTGTTTTGAAAAGCATTTTCATGCTGTTTGTCAAGCCTCTTGCTGAGTTTTTCAATTGATGCAGAAGCAGCATTAGTTGGAAGTATTTTTCTGTACCAAAAGATTGAAAATAGATCTCCATTGCAAGGCATTATTGTGCATATAGTGTGCATACTTAACTGTTTTTATGTGGCGGTGGTAATGTTAGCTAGTTGTTTGCTCATAGTAAAAGCAATACTAATGGCACTTGTTATGTATTTTCAGTTTTGTTTTGATAAAGCCACTTAAATATGCATGTGTTCTTATGAGTTATTAACATCATCACCTGTCCTGAGATATTTTGTTGTACGTCTTACAGCACTGAATTGCCTTTTGACCAGGTCAGTCGCTTGAGAAATTTCAGTAAGAACCATAAGATGGCTACCATGAGGCAGCGTGGCACTTCAGAGTCAAATGGTGTCCACAAGTCACAACACACAGAGGTTGATGATTTCAGTAAGGTGAAGAAGATTGTGGAAATGGAGCGCCAAGAGCGTGAACAACTTGTCCTATGGAGGCAGCCTTTGTCCACTTTGCATTATTTCTCCCTGGAAGCTGTATTTCTGGCTCAAGCACTATGCATAAGGTTCTATTCGATTTTTTGTTGTTGTTTTTGGTTGCTCATTAAGTTCGTGGCATGGTGTGATGCTTTTTTAAATTATTGATGATGATGATGATGATGTCAATTTGTAATGCGCAGGTATTCATTCAGAAGAATGCTCATTGCGCAGAAAAAAACAAAAGAAGAAAACAATTAAGTGAACAAATATATAAAACACCAGGAAAGTAAAAAAAATATATATATATACAGGGCTTCTGCTAAGGTTAAATTCTTTGGGGTCCCAGGGACCCCTTCTTCAGATTTTTAAGGGGTCCCTGTTTTTCGCCCAAATTTGAAGGGGACCCCATTGACGAAAGTTGAAGGGGTCCTCCGAACTTTTAATGCGTACTGTACGCAATTTTTTGCGTAAGCAGAAGCCCTGATATATATAGATATAAGTGTTTCTTGGTAGTTTAAGACTGGTTTGAAAGAAACAGATGGGTTTTCAGTCTTTTGCGAAACGTGGTTGGTGAGGTGATGGTGGAGAGTGACGATGGCAATTGTCAAATTATTCAAAGTTCTTAGGAAAATGCACACCTGTAAAACAAAAATTGTATTTATTAGAGTGAAAATATAGCTCATATTTACAGATACATATGTGACCCTCCACGACAAAATGAGTCTTAAGTCGTGCAGAACATTTTTGTGCTGGAGGCCCTGAAAGGTGATAGGGGTAAATTTTGTGAGTTTTGACTTTTCTTTAAAAATGGTTTCCTTGGTTATTAAACTATCAGGAAAATACACTGCTATGTTAAAATGAAAGTTAGAAATTGACTTAAAATATATTTTAATCGAGGTAACCTACAGAGATCCATACCGATATCAGACGAAATTCAAACACTGTTTCAATAATGTTTCCCAGTCATAACCCCATTGTGTAATACCTTGGCAAAAAGCCCGGAGTCTGTATGTTCAATTTCTTCAAAGAACGATTCAAACATTAACCCATCAAAAGATTTGTCTGCAAAAGTTTAGGAGTAAAGAAACCTGGTCGGCCATCTCAAGGCTAATCTCTGAACCCACTTTTCTCAAAATGGCCGCCACCATAACTGTCACAGCTCAAATGTTTATAACTCAATTTTAGGACTAAAAGAACAACTTTTGTATCAGAAGAAAGTTTAAAACCTGTACTTTTGAAAATTATGCAATTTGGCAAATCTCCTATTTGCGACTTAAGACTTATTTCGTTGTGGAGGGTCACATATTTTTATTCCTTTCATCCTCAGGGGGTCTTATGAACATCAGTTCGTGCCATGAAAGAAAACAAAATTCTTATAAAACCAACATCAGTATCCTCACACACATTGTCACACAAAAAACATTCTTCATCCCCTTTTTAGTAATAGTCACCAAGTTCTGTTGTCTTCTTCACCATTATTACGGTGGCCTGGTGGAGCAAATGTTAGCTCCTGTCACCAAAAAACAGTGAGGGTTAGCCGCCCTGGGTTCAGCTGTCATCTTGGGTACATTATTCTTTCACTGTTTGGGGCATCTGTTTACAGGGCTGGTTGCCTTTCCGTGAAATAGCCTTACCTGTTGGTCCAGTGTGAAACACCAGTCCCATCCCCTTACCATCATCAACTTTTTCATCCCTTCTTTCAAATCTGACCATTCTGACCTTAATATTTATATTGGGGTAAAATCTGTTGATTTGTAATTTTTGTTGGTTTTGTTTTTTTTTGTAATGCACTACTACTAATAATAATGAAAATTTATAGAAGGCTCAATGCACTTTACAAAAGAAATGCAAAAACACACAAAAAGACTCAACTTCCCACAACACAACAAAAATTCAAATTGGCAAATCAATATGTTAATATTAACACAACTGATACAGACTGAAACATGTCCACAAACAATTGTACAGAGATGTATCAACAGACATTATGAACACAAGATAGAAAACCCCATTTAAAATCAGGTTAAAAAAGTTTCACAGCATAATAAGAACACATACAATATATCATGCAAACATGTTTATAGAATGACTAATGGGATGATAAAACAAATGAAACCAGTAGTGGCTCCCAGTTTTCTCAATCCATTTGAAAAATTGCAAACGACCAAATAGACAGGAATTATTGTTTTTCCTGCTCAAATATGTATATTTTATTAAATTTTTTAGTTGCCAGTCTGTTATTGAACAACACTACTTTACACCATTTACTGTTCATCCCCCCCCCCCACCCGCTATTAAGTTTATTTACTGAACTGGTTAAGCCTTCAATCCTGGCTGGTCAAGTCAGTGAGGCTGGTTGTGGTTTGTCATTTTGATGTTATTTTTCAGGTTATGGAGGAGAAAAAAGACAGTTGCCCTCTCTTTGGTCGTGATGAGCATTGCATATCTTATCTATAATCTTGAGGGACAACATCAGACTGTGAGTCCATGGAACAATGATATGAACACTATTATCTATATCATAGATATCAATGTATCAGATGATTCCCATTCCCACACCACCTTTTTTTTTAACATCTTGATTTTACACGGTGCATATAGCAGTCCAGCTGCCATTGTATTGAGACAATTGTGGATTGCAGGTTTAGATCTCTATTTCTCGCATGCATAATGTTTTCTGGCAGGTCATCTGTTTACAAACCTGAACTAGGTCACCATGATATAAACCTTGCTTGGCATAAAATACCCATAACCAATTAATCATATAGGCTGCCAAATCTTTTTTTCGCATCCTCAGGTGATCTCTGCCATTCAGAAGAAACTGCTATGGTATGGGTACTGGGTTGGTTTGGGAATTCTTTCATCAGTTGGACTGGGAACTGGTCTCCATACATTCCTTTTGTACTTGGTGAGTTTCCTAAAGATAATATAATTTCCAGCATTTTAGAGTTGTTTTTTTTAAATCATGAAAGATCAATAACCAGGCAATCTTATTGGCTATTAAATACAACTCTGACTGAGAAGTGAAGCCTATTGTCAGAAAATGAAATATGGCTGCTGGCACTTTGCATAGATTTACTGAAAATGTACAGTTGTTAACTGTAGCAGTTACGGAAATAGGCTAAGCATGTTTGGCCACAGACTTGAAAAAAAAATTTTTTGAACCAGAATTGTTGAGAAGTATTTATTAGAAATTCTGTATCTCTTCTAGCAAGAATAGAAGTGGGAAAACTCAGTGACCATCACCATATTTCATTACTTAACCATTCTTTTATATAAGAAAATAAAAAGTAGAGACTAGATGGTAAGCCTAACAAGATGTTCAACTGGCCTGGCTCATAAATTGATGTTTGCACCAGGGTCCTCATATTGCCAGTGTGACATTGGCAGCCTATGAATGCAAGTCTGTGGATTTTCCTGAACCTCCATATCCAAATGAGTAAGTTGGCACACTCCCAGCTGTCCCATTGTCCATAACTTTGATTGTGCTACAGTAGTTTAATCAAGCAAGAAGAAATTTTTTTTTTTTGCTTGTTTGTTTTTTGTTTTGTTTTTTTTTTTCCTATCATGTCACATTGGAGAGTCAAAGAAAGAAAATTTACACTGAAAATTGGTTTTACAGCAGGCTTTACTTAAATTTAAATTTGCAGAGTGTCTTTTTGGCCTTGCTGTTGTTTTGATGAAAATATCTTTCTTATTACTTCCATGTACTTATTTTACAAAGGTCATGATTGGCATTCTAAAGTAACATTATAGAGCCGAGGTAGCTATTAGATTTCATGTTCTCTCCTGAATATATTTTTCACTACTTTATTAATTCATATCAACTCCTAACATCTGCTTGCGCAGATAAATTTTTGTAATAGTTACCACTAATGTATGATGCTGTGCAGTGAGCTATAAAAACAAGATATGAATGTGGCTGCTGACCTTTTACCATTGTTATTTGATAAGATTATCCTCTCTGCGTAGATTTCTTTCATCTTAATTTGTAAATCTGTCCTTTGATTTTTGCATTGCATTTTAAATCTAGTAAAATGTAATGACTTAAACTTATGTGCATTAGCTAATTAAACACAGAAGACCTCAGAAGCAAAAGATATTATGCAAAAATTAGACATCAGAAAGTGACAACTGCTGTCCTAGTGTTCATAGAAAAAAGCAATTCGTATCACTCAAGTCAGAATTCAGCAGTATTAGACTATGTAAATCTGCTCTGTCTACTTAATCATTTAAAAAATACAACCACTTGCTACTGCTTGCATGATTGACATGGGTGCCTAATCCTCTGTTATGTGTGATCATTATGCTATATTTAACCCAGGCTGGTATGTCCAGAGAAGGAGGATGAGCGTGTGTCTATGTGGACGATCATGAGTAAAGTACGCATGGAAGCCATCATGTGGGTGAGTTGTATTTGCTAGACAATAACAGCATGGTGATGTTCATTACTTATTAGTTCCTTTGTGTGTATACATATATATAAGATGGTTTGAAACTTTGAGAGCATAGAGCAACCAATGGTGGGATTGATAGTGAGTCCCCTACAGATTCAGTACTTGTCATTGCTGATGGTGTCCTGTACTTTAACCTTTACAGAGAGAGAAATGAGAGAAAGCAGAAGTGGAGGTTGTACGAAAAGGGGCCTCATTCCATTTGTTTAGGCAGGATTTTGAATGAAATATTGCATTTACATTGGGACGGAGGGATGTGAAAATTTTATATGCTTTATAAGTCAGCATGCAATGTGGATTTTGTAACCTTAACTGTGTGCAGTTGAGTAAACATGAGCTGTATACATCATAGTGAGCATGTGCTGTGTACATTGTAGTAAATGTAGAAATTAATTGCATTGCTTGTTTCACATGCAGAATTTCATTTCTGTATTCTGTTCTCAAAATGTGTACGTGTTAGCGAATGTAAACATAGCTGTTGTAGGCCATGGAAAGACATGGTTACCATTGGGAAACTGTAAATTTCTGTGCACTCCCTTCATCT
Organism: Pomacea canaliculata; assembly: GCF_003073045.1. Taxonomy (NCBI): domain Eukaryota; kingdom Metazoa; phylum Mollusca; class Gastropoda; order Architaenioglossa; family Ampullariidae; genus Pomacea; species Pomacea canaliculata. The sequence continues at coordinate 32,633,768 of NC_037593.1, forward strand.
GTAGTGTTTACTTTCAGTGCAGACATCTTGTCATTGCAGGGCGCAGGCACGGCCATTGGGGAGCTGCCACCATACTTCATGGCCCGGGCAGCTCGCCTGTCTGGTGCTGGGCTTGAAGACGATGACTTTGAGGAAATTGAAGAGCTGATACATGAGAAAAAAGAACACCCTGAAGAGCTGGTAGGTCTGATACCTGATAATCTTGGCCAGAAGTCCTATAACAATATTAGGTGGAGTTTCTTTCTTTCCTAGCCATGAAATTGATATTTCTCCATTTTTCTGTCAGCAACAGTTTTTTAAATTTGTTCTTGCTTTTTTCTTTCATAACCTGTAAATTTTTTTAATGAAATGATAAAAGAAATTTGACTAGCAAATGATTTAATGTGCAGGGTATAATGGAGAAAGCCAAACTGTACGTTCACAATATGGTGCAAAAGGTTGGCTTCTTTGGCATTTTGGCCTGTGCTTCTGTAAGTAGTACTATTTACTGTTTCATTTAAATGCTTTTATTCTCATATCTCTTACCTCTTCTTTTTTTCTGTGATCCTATTCCAAGGCATTTTTCACATTTTCTTCTTTCTTACATGCATTTCGCACATACTAATTGTCTTCGAGCCACAAAGTCTACTGTCAGTTCGGATAGTAATATCAGTATTTAATACCAATTTTTGTTTTACACCTCCACTGCACCATCTCTGTGTTAGTATTGATTGGCATAGTTTTGTTTAACAGATACCAAATCCTCTCTTTGACTTGGCTGGCATCACCTGTGGTCATTTCCTGATCCCTTTCTGGACCTTTTTTGGGGCAACGCTTATTGGAAAGGCCATCATAAAAATGCATATACAGGTTTGTAAGTCTTAAATACCACTGTTTTCCTTCCTAAGGTGTGTGTAATTATTTTAAATCAAATTTTATTTTCTGTCCAGAGAATTCCAAGACAAATTTTTCTTTTGCCCACAAGCCCAACCACATATACAAACATAATATGACCACAACAAAATATGAGCATAGCAAGCATATCAAACATAGTTTGAGTGTAACACAATATAACTGTCAGACATGCCCATACATTAAACACACACGCATACTTACACATTCTCTCACATACATGTGAACCTACAAAGGAGGATGCCAGGTAGTATGGCAACCCTACAAGTCCTTGGGCCTCTCATTTAGGATGGTGGTGGCTGTTGGTACGAAGGACCTCTGGTAGGCTGCTTTTTGCGCATGTGGCACTTTGGAGCGCCTGCCTGAGGGCAGCAGCTGAAACTTGGGATGGAGAAGGTGTGATTGGTTTGACTGCATGAAGATACAAGTCAGAAAGTGGCAGCTGTGGTGTACCAATAATTTTACTTGCCTTGTGGATGACTGGCCAGCTTTGGCGAGGAGGTGACCATACTAGGCGGCGATGTTAAATGTCAGGGTGCTCTCAACTAGAGACCTGTTAACAGTCTCTAGCATCCTAGAGCTGACGAAGCTGCAGAGTTTCCTCAGAAGGTACAGATTTTGTTGGGCCTTTTTATACACTTGGTTCACGTGATTGCTAAAGGAGAGCCTTCCGTCTATCACTGTACCAAGGTACTTAAAACTGGCAGCCCTCTGTCCCGGCTGTCCTTTGATTTGGATTGGTGGGAAGAGAGGGATACCATCTCTTGCATCATGTGCTTTCCTCCATTTTCTCAACATTCAGCTCCAGGAAGCTGCAACCGAACCAGTTCCCCCACTCAGGCCAGGTACTGTGATAAGGACAGCTCGTCTTTGGGGCAGACCGCCAGGGCCATGTCATCTGAGTGCGTAACAAGTTTGAGAATAGCCATAAGCGGGGACAATGCGAGAGTCAAGGGAAAGCTGGAAAAGTCTGGTATTGATGTTACCTCATCTGTTAGCCATGTTTCTGTAAGACAGAATAGGTCACAATGTCAGTAGTCCCCATTAAATTTAATCAGTGCAGAGAGTTCATCCTGTTTATTTTGAAGGGAGCGCACATTGGACCCTGATGGCTGGTAATGGATGTTGACACCTCCTCTTCAATCTGTTTCTTATCCCTCCTCTAGATTCTCTTAGTTTCTTTTTTTTCTTTCCCTTCTCTTTGTCGGAATGTCACATAAATTTGCATCAGGGGCCTGTGTGGCCTTCTGCCGCAACAATAGTAGAAAGTCACGAGTGCAAACCAGCATGGCTATGTTGCCATTTTGACCGGTCGCACTTTGAGAAGAGAAAAAGTCTCCCGCACAGGGGCACTCACACACAGAAATACAATGCTCCACACCGTCAGATGCATTGCAGTATCACTTATGTCCATCTGTGCACAAACTGGTAGAAGCAAAATTCCCGTAGGAATCAAGACAGAAAACATGAAGGACAAAAGTAAGCTGGGGTCAGGCCACAGAGTAGCACCCCCATCTTTGGCATGATTGTTATGTGGGGAAAAAAAGACTTCTTGACTTTATGCTAATTTTTTTTTTTTTTTTTTTCTTTACAGAAGCTGTTTGTTATCTTTCTCTTCAGTGTCCATCATGTTGAGAAAGTCATACAGCTTATGGGGTGAGTACAATGGGCCTTAAATTTTTTTACAAACCCAATGGTAAAGACATATCTTGTCACATTTATCTATGGATAAAGACATATCTATAACATTATCTAATGATGAAGATATATCTGTAACATTTTTTAATGTTTATAGCAAGATGGTTCATTTTCACTGTCATTGACTGGAAAGGAGACAAAGCTTAGATCGTATAATTTTCTAAATGACAAGAGGCCAAGGATTCTGCATCTTTATGTGATGGAAGTTCTTCCCTGTTCAGTCATAATCAAACAAACCAGTAGCAAATTCACTGGGGATAGGAAGAAACCTTGTGAAAAATTGTTTTTTTGTTTATTTTTTGAAGTGCTCTGCCAGGGGTGGGGAAATCCCTTCAAACACCCTTTCGTGATTGGCTGGAGAAACAGAGGCTCAAACTGCATCACAAGCCAGGTGGTGGAGGAACTGACTCGGTAAGTCATCCCCTACCGCCAACTCTCCATGTGAAAACATCAGTTGATTTTATTATTGTAGTCATCCATGTGATTTTGGCATTCACAGAGGCATATAGATGGCTGGTCATTGGTCATCCATGTGATGCTGGACTTCACAGATTGGGGGTAAAACATAAACATAAGGCCCATCCAACACTTTACCACAATGATTTACTGAAAAAAAAGAGGATGTTGTATGCAAGGGAAAGGGTAGGAGAGATTTTATGTATGTGGGTGTATATTTTACATGTGTGCATGTCTTTGTTGGTTGAGGGAGAGGAAGTCCACATCTGCATGTTCACAAGAGTAATGCTCTATGCTGGTTGACCTGATAATTTGCTGTATATACCAGAGGGAAGCCTTGCTTTTCTGTCTTGCAGGATGGCAACCTACTGTCCTTCATCTTTGAGAAGGTGGTGCTGGTGATGGTGTTCTACTTCATTCTGTCCATTATTAACTCCATGGCACAGTCCTATCACAAACGCCGGTGTCGTATTCAGCATGCCTTGGAGAAAGCAGAGGTTATCAATGTCACTAAAGTCATCAAAAGCAGCAAAGATTAGATGGCAGCACAGTGCGCATGCTTGGCGTTCTCCATTCATAAGCATTTGATAAGCTTATGCATGGATGTGTGTTATGATCCTGTGTGAGATTTTGGTTTGAAAAAAAACTTATTTGACAACTAGTACTCATTCTTGTGCTGGACTTGCCTGCCCCATACCTGCTCACATGAAAATTTCCTTTAAAAATTGTGCCGTAAATCGAAGAAACTCAAGATGTTTACCTGTAAAACGGGAAATTGAACCCAAGGTGTAATTGAAATGTATAATTATTTGCTTACTTTGACATTGGTTTGGAAAAATGACTTAGCTGGTATAAAACAAGAGAAAAGGAGAAAAGACATGCCAACAGGACTACTTCACAGGCATTGGCTTACAATAATACTGAAAATGGCATGAAACAAGTACTGTGGGTGATGTGTGAACAGGAGCGCTGTGCAAGAAATGGACATGCCAACAGCAGCAGCCTGTGAATTTTGCAGGCATGAAACGATATGTTCTCAGGAATGCCAGACTACTGTGCAGTAGTTCACACGAAAAGTTTATTCAGGATAATTTTTCTCTTAAAACATCTATGGTCCAAATTCAAAAATGGAAACCTGGTTCAGACCATGTCTGATTTATATTTAATGATTATATTTGCAAGAACAATAAGGATCTTTTTCTTACAGGTACGCATCATTTATCCCTGACCCCGGGTTCATAATGAAAATCCCTGCAGATTCTTGAACTGTTTTCTGTGAAGATCATATGTTAATTATGTTGTGTCACCCTTTATCCAGAGAAAAAGACAATGGCTTGGTATATTTGAGGACGTATCTACAGTACAAACTACGAGGGAGGAACGAGAGCTTTAATATGCTTTACATCTCTTATTTCATTGTTGTTTTCTCTCCCCAGTGTTGTTTTGTTAGTACTGTCCATCTACAATCTATATGACAACAGTGTGCAACATGTGTGCTGGTGCGGTTGGTGTGGTTGCTATGTGCTCATGTTAGTGCTGTCCATCTACAATCCATTTGACAGCAGTGTGCAGTGTGTATGCAGGAGAGGTTGATCTGGTTGCTGTGTGCTTTTGACAAGAAGTCCAGTCTGCTTTGCACCTCCTGTGCATGTGTTTTGCTGCTCACATTTGTGACAAGCATTAACAGGCAAGAAAAGCACTGGTCCACATACTTGTAGCCAAAAAAAGAAAAGTAAAAAGTGCAAAAGGAAGAGTACTTGTATCTGGGCTTTTATTTTTCTTTTGGTCTCCTTTGACAAGATGGAAGATTTATTGTAAGTACGGGTATCTCGGGCAGTCGCCTGCAGATGACCTCTTCCATTCCCATAAAAACAATTTGAATTTCCCAGTCACAGCTATTGATGATTTTGTAATTGAACAATATATTTTAGATTAATTGCTAATCCAGGCTTAGACCTTTTTTTTTTTAAATATAGAAGTGCAACAAAATAGGGATGGACCAAACTAATTTCTACAATCTTTTAGTCGTTAGCTTGTGTTGTGTTGATGGGCTTTCTGCTAGGACTACTCATCAAGAATTATTACCCAGGGAATCAGTGAGAGATACTGCCAACGCTGTCATGGCAACTGAGAGACAAGCATAATCTATTATCACAATTCCCTTTGCTTAGACATACAAAACCAGACTAATGATGAAAGAGATGGAAAAAAGTGTGTATGTGAGTTCTTAAAATTGTTCCAATTTTTCTGGACTGGAGTGAAATTGTCTGAGATCCATATTATGAACATTAATGTATCAAGTTGTATAGCTGCTGTGTTGAAGATACATTGCGTTTCTTTAAGCATATGTGGGTTAACGCATAATTGCATCTCCATGAGTTTGTTTCATGTGTCAGGCCCAAGAATCTGTAGTTTGCATTTTTAAGATATTGAGCATGCATTAATTTTAATTGCTTTAGGATGTTTTTGTTTGTTAAGGAAGGATAGAATAATAGGTGTTGGGAGGAGTCAGGTCTCTTACATGCGAATTGAGGTGAAATTGTAGGTGGGATGTTTTTAGAAGATGGTGGGTTATTTCAAGTTAATGATTGTACAGCTTGCTGCATACATGCGTTCTAAACTGTTGAAAGAACGTTGTTGATAAACATGCCTCTAGTGAAGTGGATTGGTGGAGAATTTTTGTATACTTCGGAATTTACAGTAATCTGTGTTTGTCATTGTTTGAAGCAGAATAAATTAAGTATTAGCAACAGTTTTCCTAGTATAAGCTTTATGACGACATTCATTTCATTTGTGCAGTGTTTATTATGCAGCTCTTTATATTTCTATTATTTAACCAGGTGCTTTTTGTTGTGCTTTGTTTTAATCAGATTTTGATATCCTTTTGCATCATACAGACATTTGAAGGATTTAGAACTGTGGATTGCATTTTTGTCAGCAATAAATTTAATGGGATACATTTCCCCAGTCCACTTTATGAGAGCCATAGCAGCCTCAGACTTTGTTCCTCTTCCTCCAAGATCTCTTTCAGTCACCTGTGCTGATCTTGTAGAAGCATCGGAGATGGAGTGATTTTGGTTACACTGGCAAAGGTAGTCTATGTTTCCGTAGTTAGCCTATGAACTAGCTATGACAGTGTGGTTTTAAGGCCAGTGTTGTTTGTCACATATGCAGGTTAAAAAGAACCTGTCATTCTGTACAGATCAATGGTTTGCAGAAAGAAGTCAAATGTGTCCTTTATGCATTAACAGAATCAGTGTATCCTGCCTGTGCACAAAGCAGGATTTTTTTTCTCGTGCTTCTTTTGTAAACAGTCACTTGTGTTGTAAGTTGTTGAGTTCTGATAAGTCTGCCAATGTTTCATCCAACTCCTCCCATAATTTTTTTAATTACATTTTTATTATTTTGTATGGAGAATATGATACAAGATCTCTGTTTAATCTGTGTATGCAAGTGTGCATGCGTATGTGTGTGCATGCATCAGCACACTTTGTAGTTGTGTGTATGAGGGACTTCATATTTTTTAAATTTTTAACTATGAATTTTAGGTGTTGTCTATCAAGTTTAATTTATTCAAGAAAGCAAACCACATTGTTTGAAGTGTTTGATTTTAAAGACTGGTGCTCCCAAAAGTGCAGGCCTCAGTGTTCATGTGGATGCATGTATGTGCACATACATGCACTAAACGATAATTTTGTGGGGTCCTGTACAAAATACATACTGAGCTATCTCAGATTGTTTTATTTAGTACTTTATTGCCAGTATTTCATCAAGTTTGGTTTATCATCCCATAGATTTTGCTTCATTATCTTTATTATGCATTGTAGATGAGCATAACCGTTGCATCCTTTGCTGTAGACATCAGCTTCCTATGCATCCAGTCATTGCCAGATACTATTGATAGTATCAGCATATCATGGCAAATTTAAGTTTTTTGATGGGGAAGGGATGCATGCTTAAACCGTGAAAACAAACTAGGGCAAAGGCAATGCTAGTGTAAGCAAACCATAAACAGTGTGTAAATGATTGGTCTAATTTTGTTCTCTTTTCCAGGGTATATAGTGTTCTTAGGAGCTTCTTCACTGAACTTGAGATTTTCTGCCAAATATTCCTCGTCATTCATATTCTGGAGAAATATGTAGTACATAATCAGAGCAGACAGGATATTGTTTTTTTTTCACTGCCTTTTTTTTTAAAGCCTTGGAAGTTTTTGTTTGAAGCAAGTGACTTTAGTAGCCTGTGTGAGAATACAGACATGCTATTTGCATTGCAATAATACTTTTATTTTGTTACAATTGATATTTCTTTGAAAGCTGTTCCCATGTGTGCTTTGTGATAAACTATTTTAATTGGTATTAATGTTTAGTTTTGCTCAGATTTTCTTGCTTAATGCATTGGTCTGTATATGGTATGGTGTATAGATCATCTTTGGAATGTACATTAATGACTTGTTTGTTCCAGTTTCCCTACCTCCCTGCACTCCCATAGTCCCCTCACATACATTCCTGTGTTTGTTACTTGACCACATAGTCTAAAGGGTGATGGGGTTCTTTCTTTTTACCCCCTAAGATTTCTTTAAATCATATTATCTCTGAAGTGGCACCAGTGTGCAGTTTGGAAGAGCATATTTGTGCTGTGCAGTTTGAATTGTTCAGGTTGTGCTGTTTACTTTGTCCTCCAACAAACAACTTGGATCTCTTTCCTCATCTTTTTGGGCTGGCAGTTCCAATTTTGTTTGAATGAGCTGTTTTGGATGCAGCATAGACATGGCAAGCTTGCCTTATTAGGGAAATGTTTCTTGTTGTCTTTAGGCTTGCTGTCAGAAATTGTTCATTTTGACATGCTTCTACGGAGCCTTTTGGCATTAGGGAGGAGGGATGGATGAGTCAGAATATGATGAAGACCTGTTGCATCAAGAGAAATCTTTCAGATTCACCCATACCAGCATCTTTGGGGTATCGGTGCGATTTCCCACCAAAGTCCTGCATCCAATAAGACCAGCAGCAGAATCTGGTCAGCTCTTAAACTGTGAGTGACATGCCTGCTGCATTGCTGGACAACAGAATCATGTCAGCTTCATGATCTCAGCCCTATTTTCCATCTCATCTTTCAGCTGTTGCATTCAATTGAAAGTGGTGTATGACATTTTTTTTGTGGAGCATGGAATTTTTTTTACCTACTAGTCATTGCCAAGATGCTGTTACAATAAGAAATCAAAATGCAGCATGAGTATGTAACAACAGATTATTGGTCATTGTGTATTTGAAGTCTGCTTAAAGAAATGACCATTTGAATATTTTGGGTGGATCTTGGGGCTTCAGATAAGCAGCTTTCATGGCTTTCCATCCATAGTCCTCCAGCAAGCAATCTGTAACTTTCTGTAGTGACATTGATCATAAATAAAAATAAAATAATGCAGGCCATTCTTATGTATCATTACTTGGATACATCACAAAGTTTGAGCATTTCCTCTTATAGCATGCTTTTCAAAAGGTATGACCAGACTATGAATATCCTTGAGGAAAGTAGATTACTAAGGTCAGTCCCAACTTTGGATAGCGGTCCGGTGGTGCAACGGTTAGCGCCTGTCACCAATACAGTGAAGGTTGGCTGCCCAGAGTTCATTTCTCGTCTCAGGCACGCTGTTCTTTCTCTGCACGTGGCATCTGTTTACAGGGCTGGCTGCCTTGCCGTAATATAGCCTTAGTTGCTAGCACGGTGTAAAACACCAATCCCCCCCGCCACCCCAACTTTGGATGGTGCATTCATTCTTATGGGACCTGGATGGCTGCCAAGCATAGTTTCTTATTTAGCAAATGTCTTTAAAAGTTGAGTATTATTGCAGAATTGCATGCTTTAAGTCATTTAAAAATTGTGCTGTTACTCACTTTCATGTTCCATTAACCCTTTGAGGACCAAGGGACATATTTGTCCCATACTTTTAATTTTAAGTGAACTCCAAATGTGATTGAAACAATATAGAGCAGCCAGATTTGTATGAAACCATTTAGTATGTCACTGACTTCATATAAATAAGGGTGGTTTTGATATGTATGCATTAGTGTCATTGTCAGATTGAGAGGAATTTTCTATTTGAAGACCACCCTCAAAAGTTAAATTTGATTGGTTTTTTTTTTTTTTTTAAACAAAGCAAACTGCCAGTGGTTTTCCTTGGGAACGTCACAGATGTACTGTATTATTATTTTTGTTTAGGTTTGTTGTGCTGGTTTTCTAAAATTTTTTGATTTTTTGCTGTGGGACATATACGTAGGGGTATGGGCAATAAGAGAACCAACTTTTATGTTGCGCCTTTATCCTTCATGTTTTAGAAATGCAACGATGACTGAAATGAAAAATCCAATGCCTTTGAGATATTTCAAAAATCCTGTGATTTTTCTGGCTTGATAACTCTTTTTGATGAGCAAAGTACATGTAGCAGAACTGACGCACAAGAAATCCATGCATTGGGAATGAATTTTGTAATGGGATATCATGTGGTTCCATCCTTGAGGGACTAATAGTCCAATGAACCTGATCTCCAGGTGCCATGTGATGCCTCAGAATCACTTTGAAGTAGTTTTAAGTAATACCTTACACTTTGCGAACAATGAAGAAGTGCTTCTGAGAACAGATCCCTTCGGTTCATGCATTTAAAATGTATAAAACCCAAGCAGGGACATCGCCTCCATAGAACAGTTGAACAAAGAACACTTGTCAACTCTTTGACCTGTTTAGTTGTTGAGTGACAAGTAGCTGGATTCTCAAATGTGCCATTTGCTTTGGAGCAGGAAATGTGTCAGATATTTCAGTGTAAAATAGAACCTGCCAAAGATGATTTCCTGGAATATCTGGGGTGGACAGTGAGGTTAGACACCATCCAGAGAAGAATGCAGTGAGATACTAAGCATGATAAATAGAACTATAGTTGGCTGTACTTAGGCATGCACATCTACATTTAGGTATACATCCTCATATGACCAAAGGTGATAAAGATAAAGAAAAAACTAAACATAAAACTTGGGTTAAAGTAAAACAGATTTGTGATTCAATTTGATTTTCATAAATGAAACCTACACTGCTTACATTTGCCATTTCAGTAAACAAACCATTGCATTTGCAGTATATTGACATATTACTTTTTCTTATCCATTATAATTACTGTAACAATTACTGCTCCTATGATTTTCAAATTATCCTTAGGAGGAATTGCTGGACAGGCAAATTTAGATCATTGAACTTTGTATATGTGCAGCATACTGCTGGATCGCAGTGTGAAACAGGTCATTTGTAAATAAAGTTGTCAAATTGAAAAAAAAAACATTTTCTGATGTTCCATAAGAACACTGTTTATTGACCATTCGGATAAAATTATTGATAGCACTCATACCTCCCATTAAGACTTTTCCCTCACCGCCCATCGGGACGTATTTGTCCCACACTGTATCTCAAAAAGTATAAGAAATATCAGTTTCAAATAAACATTTTTGGAATCTACAGGTCATTTTACCCCTAAATATGTCAGAAGAACTAAAATTATATGTGTACAATCCTTGCGGTCCTCAAAGGGTTAAACCAATTGACAGATTTTTTTTTTTAAATCAAGTCTCAAGGTTTATACTGGTTCATTACAGTTTCTTCATCTCTATGTTAGAATTATGAAAAATAATATTCTGAACGAATGTTAACTGTCGATGAATGTTTATAACCATCAGGAAATAAAATGTTCCCTTCATTTTGCAGATCATGAATCTGTTTTTTTAAATTGGAGCGCTTTTTATCAGATGAATGTATTCAATGGGAATTCTTTTTGATATTTTAAATTTTACAGAAAGAAGGCTTTAATCATAGTTACAGTAAAAACAAACACATTCCTGTGTATGTGAAGACAAGAACAAACCACAACTACCGACAGCATAAGACCAGAAACTCTAGAATACAAAACAGTGAATGGATCCCGGTACTGCAAAGCTGTCTCAATGCACATAGCCAAATGCCTGGCAGCTTATCAAGAATTTCCATAGTGCTGATGTTAGCTGTGTATTTGATGGTTTATGTTTACTTCCTCCTTAAAGTTCTTTCTTTTTTTTATGGCAGAAATCTGATTCTCATTTTCAAAATAATCCAGCACATAAAAAACAGCAAAATTGTTTTTTAGTGTCACATCAAAATGTAATTTTTGTAAAAATAATTGGAGCCAAGTATTTGACGCAAAAGTTTGTGCAGAAATGGTCTTGCAAGATTTTCTCTGCAGGATGCTCATGATGACTGGGGTGCATTTAGTTTGAGATGATTTTTAGAATGTGAACAGTTAAAAAGTGTGAATGTTGTGTAGAATTCAATTTGTAAGGGCTATATTTGTTTTGCAGTTCATTGATCTTCCTGCCATACTGATATGCACTTTTTTGTTTTTCTGATTACTATTCCAACTATAGCCTCAACTTCACTGTCATCTACTCAAAACTTGGTTTCGGTGAGAGGCAAAGACTGTCAAAAACAGAATGGGCAATGCTGGGGTAATTTTTTTGGGGAAAAATGTGACCTATTAAGTTCAGCGACATGGAGTTGGTGACAACTGTTTCCACAGTTCATTTATATATTATTGCTTACAACAGTGATGACTTTCTGCTGTCACCAGCTAACACATTAGTTTGACTAAAATAGTGATGCAAATGCTCCCACACTCTGTGGTGCAGGAATCTCAGTGTGAAGGGAGAAAGTCGACTTTCTTCGTAAAAACAGCTATAAAAGACTTGCTTGAACAAACAAGTCGGTGTATTGATTTTCAAAAGGTTTTTGTCTTTTTTCTGCTGTAAGGTCTATTAAGAACATAAAATATATCTAATGTGATAAAAATGGGTCAACAGACGTCAATTACAATGTAAAAAATACTTACATAACAGATTCCTCTGCCAATTAGTTGGATGTACGTGAGCAGCACAAGAAACAAATAGTCGCTTGAGTGAAGTGGTGTGGAGGGAATAAGAGATGGTGGGAAATGGAGTCCATCAGTTACTGGAAGTACTGTATTTGTGCAAGAAGTATGGTCTGCCTTGGATGCTTCAAAGATGATCATTGTAACAGGGGCAAGGCATTCCAGATACTGCTTCCATGGAAGCAAAAAGCGATGTTTAAATTTATTGAGTCCCTTCTTCCTATTCACCCCCAGTGGAGCATATGGTCGCAACTACACCCCGCCATCGGATCTGGCTCTGGGCGTCTCTCTCCTGTTGGGACCATGTCATGCCAGCTGCCTCCGCCTCACTGTGGACTGATCTCCAAGTCTGTCTGGGTCTCCCAACCCTGCTCCTCCCCTGTGGGTTCCAGTCCAGAGCTTGGCTCGTTAAAATTTGAGTAGTTAATGTTTATTTGAAGTGGTTGTATTTTGACATATTTGGTCATGTTTTTGACATAAACTCACAATCACTGGAAAAGGCTAAAACCACATTTGCGCAAGTTCAGAGGAAAAAAAAAAAGAATCATACCAAGCCAACCATTTATTCAACAATTTCACACAATGACATGGCAACCAGAAAAATAGTCACTTGGATCACTATTCACACATTTATATTAACATGCTATTGCCACGGACAAAAAAATTTCCATGCTAGTCCAGTTCATTCTTGTGTTAAATATCGCACAAGGACACGCTAACGTCATCTTGACATGGCCAAGAGAAAGCACTTTCATGTAGCACTGCAGCCTTCTTTGCTGAGGAACAAAAGTCTTTTAGTAAAATATTTTGTATCTAAATTTGGTTTTTCTTTTTAACTTGGGATACAGTCTGATAACCATAAGTTTTCTGGAAAATGCCAACATTCCCGCTAGCAAATGCAGCTAAGCTGCATCCATGGTAGGTATCGCCAATTTCATCAGCTGGTAGATGCAAAAGCTGTTGTCACAAAGGTGAACAAAGACGAAAAAAACCCCAAAGTAATGCATCACAGTTTGAGGAAAAGACCTGTGAAACAGCAACAGTTACGACAGCCAGTCCTCCAGACACAATAACAAAATACAGTTACTTATTTCAGCAGCCTATAAATTCAGAGTGGCAACTATGCGGACAGCTGTAGATGAATTACAGAAACAAGCTTGTGGGACAAAACCAGCTCAGACTTGTATAAAAAGGAAGCTGCACCCAAAGTTCATCTCACTGAAGAGTTCTTCGGGAAAAAATTTTGTTTTTGTCACCTGATCAGATTTACAGATCAAATACAACATCCAAAACATTTTCTAATCCCCACCCACTTGCACAAAAACCTCAAGAGATGCTATGGTCACTAATCACAGTCACCAATACTTATTGTACAGTTTATTTCAGAACCAAAGTGTACACGTGCAAAAAAAAAGACAAAAGCTAGGCATCCCAGCAATAAGGTCTGCAACACCAAAGAGGACAGTCTAAAACAATTGTTTTATAGAAAAATATGAATATGAAGATTTCAATGCTACAAAATCTATTAAGATCGTGATAATCAATCTATTTGTCAAAGAAGACTTGTACACCATACCTCATTGTAGCATGTGCATATAAATGCCAGTTCACTTCTCTATTACTGTTGTGTGAAGCTATTGTTGGGTCAATCTCACTGAAAGATCAGACTTAAAAAAAATAGAGTAGCCACAGTGACAAATGAGAAGAAATCCTGATTTAAAATAGGCAGGGTTTGTACATCAATTCACTTTTTATTTTTGCATTTGTATACAGACTGAGACTTGAGCAGGATAAATTTGTTTTTCAGCTAGACTGCATGCTAATACATTTTTCTCTCGAACAAATATAAAAGAGTCCAGAAAATGTCCAACTAGTTCCACTATGAACACATCTACTGACAAAAATGTTAAAACAGTCAAATGGATTGCTTCTGGTCATCAAGGAACCGTCTGTACCCAATGCAACAGAATTTTGTTCCCTGTAGCAAAGAGATAGTTCAGTTGTGTGTTAAAGAAAAATTTGATGAGAAGTCATGAAAGTGTGCAAAAGCCAGCATAAAATATATAAAAAAAAGAATAAAACTGTTCTTATAATATGTAAATAAACATCAAACATACTTATTTTCAGGGGATCACTCCTAAAATATCCAATATATTCAATCTCCACTAAACAAATATGTAATCACAGTCTTCTTACAATTGAATTATAAATTACAGACGAAAAACACCCTAAAATAGGATAAAAAGAATGCTGTATTCACAGCCTTTGAATTCTAAATCATGCCCTTTACTTCTAAAAGAACAGTAGAGGTCTGGAAACAACAGCATGTAGATCTACCACAGCTTCCTTTGACAGCACATCCCATTACATATTTACAAATCTTTTTTGTTTGCTATGAACAGCTTTTGACGAAGCTGCCATGCAGAATTATCTGGATAATGAATAAGGATAATGGTTATATTCCATCAAGAGATATCTTTCCATCTGCCAGTAGGTAAAGAGTAACCCTTTCTAATAACACAACAAAAGAACTATCTTCATTTTATACTTCGCTTTTTAAATTAACATTAGCTTCCAGTCCTGGATAGAAAATTTTTTGTTTAATATTACAGAATAACTGTTCTGAGGCAACTATGCATCTGATGTTCTAACGTTCACAGTTACTTTCTAGGAAAAATGAAAGTTGAGTTTATTCTAGAATGATCATATTTAAAACAACAAAAATCTTACATCAGGTGTCTGATCCCTATGATAAAAATGTAAACAAATGAACACAGAAAGTCTTTCGTTTTCCTGAAGACCTGATTCAAACAAGTGCACATGCATTTCTGTGGACTAACGGTACAGTTTAGCTGTCGTGGAAGACAGTATTCATTCAAGTCTTTTCACACCAGTAACTGGACATCTTTACTCCGGCACATTACAGACTCCAGATGTGTAATTCACTAGCAATGAACATTATTTCACTTTGTTTTGTTTCTGCATTTCATTCCTTGTGAAATATATTTTAATCATATATAGAAACAGTGGCAAACTAGATCAGCGATCACAGGTGGTTGTTTAAAAGAAACAAACTGGATAGCTTTCACACAATCTGGCATCTTATGAGATCAAAGTTTGAAAATGTACAATGTCACAGGCAGCTGCATCATTTCCAGCTTTGTATCTGCACACCATCTGCTTGTGAAACTGTCAGTTACTTCTCAGTCACCTTATCTGCATCTGATGCGATTTCAGTTACTTCTTAATAACTCATAATGTACTTAGTGGAAAGCAATCGAGGCATGTAACTCTGGATGTACTACAATGCACAAGCAGTAACGGTAAACCACTGAAAACATAAAGGGCAAAACAGTGCGACGTTTCTGTGCTACTCAGTACTCTCCCTTTATTCTGGCAATGAACAGCTGGTTATATTTCTTAATTTTGACGATTTTATTTCCAGATGACCAAATAAGCCTCTACTTTTGCAGGAAACCGTCAAGATGGCGACATTTCAACTGTAAAGCTACACATGACCATGTTAATGACATACACAGCCAAAGGTAACACTGTATTAAGCTACTGATTACATCAGCAAGGTTCTAGATTTGGCCTAAGAATCATCTGGACTAGAAGGAGAAGCAGAGGTAATCATCAAATTAGCAATATCTTTATTACAGGGTATTAAAGGCAGAGACATGTCACTACTTTGATGGTGTAAAGTCTCAAAACAGGTATCAAGGCCCTCACCTGGCCTTCTGTTTTATTGTTTAGCTGTCAACTCCATTAAAATGGAGAAGACCGGGGAACTGTTCAAGCAAGACACCCCATATCTTCCCATTTACCTGAGGGATGCAATGCACTTAGAGGCCAAATCTTTTGCCATCCAGCATTAAAGAATGGAATTTAATCCAGCAGAGGGAGGTGAGGGGACTGGTCTGGCCAGATGAAAGCAGCGAGCGAAGTATGACCACTAAGGTTGCCTGCACCGCATGTGTTTCTCACTTTCCTCCCTGCATTAAAATTGTTCTATTTCACCTAAGGTAAAAGTTGAGCTTTTAAGCATGTTGTCCATAAAGTGATAGTGTACTGTGCACGTAAGAATCAATTTTTATAAAAATGAAAAATTGTCCACACAATCAAAGTTTGTCAAAAGCAGCCTTTGAGCTTCTCACGTCAGATGGTATTTAGCTCCTTGGCAGTAGACCCAAGCATTACCTGGGCATGAAATTTTAAGTAAAAGCTGTTAACTCTGAGCATCACTCAAACTAACCTGATTTGACTCCTAATGCAGTGTTAAATCCAATTACTACTCAGGTGCACACTGTTGACAAAACCTTATGACCTAAACCAAAAGATATTAGTAGTTCTTGAAAGGCTGAAAGGACTGAGGCAGCTGCATAACAACACGTTTTTCCAAACAACAATTTTAGTTGACACTGAGGTAACTAGGGTAAGGCACATAAGGTCTTCATACTGTGCAGACATTTAATTTTAATTAAGTAGTTTTCATGCAACTCTGTGGTTTGCATGACAGTGACGGTCGGTGGCTGCTAATTCAGTCTACACTTAAAGAAAAAAGTTTGTGAAGAGGAATCGAAAATACAGAATCTCCATACAACACTTCAAACGTTGGCTAAGCAACACCCAGTGAAAAAGTGACACAAATTTTTATGAAATATAGATTTCATGATGTATCTGGCTACAAAAAATAAACCTGGTTTAGTTTTCTTATGGCCATTTTGTTTTGGGGTTGGTTTTTTTTTTGTAAGAGGGGGTTGAGCTGGGAAAGTTCTTCTATTTAGCCTTTCATGGCAACTTTCAATTACTAGGCTTTTAAAATTTTGTGGT
Source organism: Pomacea canaliculata (assembly GCF_003073045.1). Classification (NCBI taxonomy): domain Eukaryota; kingdom Metazoa; phylum Mollusca; class Gastropoda; order Architaenioglossa; family Ampullariidae; genus Pomacea; species Pomacea canaliculata. Next base: position 32,650,578 of record NC_037593.1, read on the forward strand.
CACATGACTACAAAATGGCTAATGGTCTACCATGCATATGAACTGATTTTTCATGTCTAATTATTTCATTTTCATATGTTAATAATTTTCAGAGCAACTGGTTAGTAGATGAGATTTCTCTTTATTGCATCACCTAGATCACATTATGAACTGCACTGACATCACATGAAACAAAATCAGAAATCTGCTGAAACATGCTGGTGCTGAATGGATTAAAGATTTCTAATCTTTAGCCAAAGAGTACCCCACTAAGACTGTACTCAGAGAGGCTTTTGATTACACCTTACATGATGCAAATTCTTCAGTTCATTAATGACTTGTTTTTCATCTTAATTTTGTAATATGGTGCTTCATATCAATATCAACCAAAGATCTGTATGCTCTATTCTGTAAGAAACTGTGAGAAGTCAAATATCTACAGTGACACCAGTTTCAGTTCTACTTAACAAGGTGAAACCTGTGCTTCATACAGAAATGTAAGACCTCAGTTCTCTATCACCAGTGAGATTCCAGTTCTTTTGTGATGGTCACTACTAGTAACTGCTGTCAGATGCAATGACTAAGACCGTTTTGTCTATTTCTAGAATACACCATTAAATTCAAAGGGGTAAGTCACATGATCTTATGATTACAGAGGAGTGATGTGCTAGAGTCTTGCTGTCTCACTTTTCTCCAGCCTCTACAGTTAGATAACCACAACACCATGACACAATGGGCTAACTGAGAGTTAACTGGGTTGTATCATACTAATATCAAACTGCTTAAGTGTGCATGCGTTCGGGTTCAGGTGCAACTTCTTGAACCACTAAGCCATCTGCTATCTCTTTTCAACGCTCATTTTAACATCCTGAGCCCTCTGTTCTACTATTGTTATCATGCAATCTTTGGCCACTTCAGGTTAATGCAACGGCAGTCAGAGTTATGCAGTAAGTCGTCAGTAATCCACAGAGTTCTAAAAGTTACATGAAGCATTAAAATGAGTGAAGACTAGTATTATCAATGGTCAGTATCTTTGTCAAAATTATCTAATGTCATTGTCAGGATACTGAACAATGGCTCTTTACAACATTAAACAATGTTGACCCTTTTGCTGTCATTGATCTTGGTTACATTTTAGCCTCTGATTTTAATAAAATAATTAAAGGGACACCATGTTCTCTAGCAAAAGCTAGTCTTTAGTCAACTTATCTTTTTTTAATTATTAGTATGCCAGAAAACTCACACATTAGTATACAATCAAGTAATAGTTCCCATACTAGTCTGCCTCAGTTGACTGTCAGTTTAAATACCAGTACTCCTAAACAACTAACTTGCCACGCTAATATATCAACAGGATATATTAGCCCTTGTAAGCTAATAGTCAGTTCCCATTATTAGTACTCTCAAACAAAAGAAGCAAATTTTTAAAATTAATGAGGTTTCAACTCTGGAATAATGTGTATATTAAAAAGTAGATGTGGTGCAAGCATATGAACATAAATATGTTCAGACACTACAACCGACACCTGCAATCTCTCCCATTAAGAATATTATAACTGCTGCATAAAGAAAACACCAAGAACATACCATGCATCAATAAACATGCCTGCATTCAAGTTCCTCTTCTTCACATTGCAATATGAGGTGTAATAATTTATTCTGGAAGTCTTCAGACTATATACACTAACAGGTCATAATAAAAGCAGAGAGAGGAACATTATATACCCGCAGCCCTTCCCTTCTAATACCAAGTTTTAACTTCAAAATAGGGTCACCATCAAGCTGGTGGTTTTCTGTTGCTGTAATTCAGAGGGTATTATCTCAAATCAGATAACGTATTCTACAAGACCATTTGTTTAGTACAAAAAGACTTAAAGTGGAAAAATGTTTATTTTTCTGTAAAAGAATATTTGCAGAATTTGGTATTGACAGCTCCTTGAACACTGTGAAAGAGAACGTACAGCATTTCTGATGAGACAAAGACTCTACCTTCTTCAGTCTAAACCTTCTTACCGATGCTTGCACATCAAAACAAACTGTCAAAAGCTGCCAGGTCAAGAGTTTCACCGCACGCTTCCCTTCCTCAACCACACTGATGCAGTTGTGGCTCAAAACTCTAAGCATGCATAAAGCAGCTGCTGCCGATCTGCAGAGAGGCAGTTAGAGTTGACTCAAATTCAGATGGAGTAGCTTGCCCCATTCAAGTGATTTTGCTCCACCGACAAAACGCAGGCACATCCTTGACAGGTACGTTTGAAGTGTGGGCTTTCAAACGCAGGTTGCGGTCATCAGTCAACAGCACCACATCCCGGAAAAGTCTGACAGGTGAATCTATGAACAAAGGCATATTTAGAGCATATAAATATGCACACATACATCCACGAAGAGAAATAAAGAGAAAAACAGAGGGGAAGAGAGAGAGGGAGAATTAAATCTGGCTCTACATTTGCAAAAAAATGCTGGTCAGGATTCTTGATAAACACAGATAAAATGCAGGGAAATTATTCTGACAAAGAGCTTCTGTTGCTCACCTTTGCCACGACGAGGCATGAAATCTCTGGCCATATCTTTACAGTAGTGAAGACAGCAGGACAGGATGAGATCATCATTGTTTCCCTACACAATCAAGCAAATGCAAGATTCTCCTTACAAATCTACATGAACATCAGAAATTGGGGGTTGGGATTTTAGGAAAAGTTTGCTTTCATGTTTCCTCATATAAAGATGAGGTGTTGAAAGCATCATAGATTTCAATAGAGAATTGTCATTACTTACACAGAGGTATATTTGAGGCTGATGTAAGAATCAAAAGTGCCATCATTGTCATTATACAGAGATGTCCAAACAGACAAAAACAGAACAGGTTATGCCAAATACAGGTAGTCCTCGACTTACGACGGGGATCCGTTCTTCACGCGGCGTCGTAAACCGAATTTCGACGGAAGTCGGATCAAACGTTCATACAGTACTGTACCATCATAATAACAGTACAGTACTACAAACACTTAGCCTATCCAAACACCTATCCTAACAGAGTACCCTACATAGTTATCAATAAACATAAGTACAGTAAAATATTGTAGTACAGTACGTTTAATAATGAAATACTGTACTGTAAGTGCTGTAACAGTAATAAACAGTGTTAGGCTAGGCAGACTTTTCCAAAACAAGCCTGTCTCATCCACGTTGAACACTAGTTGAGCACAGTAACCAACCTCCTCAATTATCTTAGCCAATGCATTAGGAAACTCAGTTGCTGCTTTCTCATCAGCTTCACCTTGCACTTTAATGTTATGGAAATCGGCTCGATCCTTAAACCTCAACCAACCCCTACTCGCCACAAATTCTTCACTTTCACTTCCTTTCCCCTTTTCACAGGGATACGGCGTTGATTTTGGTCTTCCAACCAAAGCGCCAATAATCTTTCCATCTCAATAATAAGCCCACTACGTTGCTTTGTTATCACTGTCGCTGTAAGTGGGAATGAGTGTCGTAACCACGAAACGACGTAACTCGAGACCGTCGTAACCCGAGGACTACCTGTATTGTTTTCTTCAGCAATGTGATACATTCCAATGCATGTCTAACCCAAAGATCATGAATTTTTTAAAATCCTAGATTGAAACAAACAAGCAAAAATATGAAGTACCCAGACATGACTTTTGTATATATTTGCAGTGAAAAGTAATATAACCTTAAATAGTTACTAATCTATGAAGAAATTGAACACACATAGCCATGCACATGAATGTACTGAAGTACAAATATACAAACAGAATGAGGAATGAGAAAATTAACAAATCAAGTACTTACAGTGTTGTCAGCCTCCTCGCTGCGAAAAGCCAAGGTTTCTAGAACTGAGCCCTTGGATGTTTGCACACGCAAATGAGAGTTCTTAGCTTTAAACTCTGACTCAAGGAATGCAAGGGCCTGCCCAGCATGCCTCATTACCATGCTCTTGTGCTCCGGACTCTCCTCCTCACGGCTGCCATCTCTACCTGAGCCTTGATGACTTCCCTTAGCCAGACCATCCAGCTCATTTAATACTGTTTAGAAATAGTAAGATAAAAATCAATTTTCAATCAAAATAACAGCATAAATTATAAAATAGTCCACATGTTATGGGGAAGGCACTTCACAACAAAAGTGAAGAATGTTTGCAGAAATTCTCATTAAATGAAAAATTTGAGGTTACACACCAAACTACCTGACCGAATTTTACTATCTGACACACTCAATGGCTATTAAGTATTACTGTCTCTTTCCACACTTAACACTTCATTTGTCTAGCAAACACCCAGCACCTATCAAACAATGCTTCATCTTGCAGATGGAGATCGATCTGATGCCAGCCATAACATTTACCATTCCAAAAAAGACTTGTTTCTTCTTGCCACCTGCTTCTTAACAAAGTAATGAGCCCTTTTCTTAACCGAGCTGATGACCTTTTTTTGTATTTAAAAAAATACCTGCACCTTATTTATATGACAAAAAAAACAACAGATTTTTAAAAGAAAAAGCTAATTATTTTTGAGTCATCCTGTTTCTTGCTTCACCATCAAACAACAGAAGTATGCACAAGGATAACATTTCTGGCAGTAAAGAATTAATAATAAATAATTATAAACCTGTAATTTGTACAGTGCATGATCACGCTAACACAAAAATGTGGCCTCAGCGCTTGACACAAAAATGAGACATGGGCAGCACAAAAAGGATGAAAGGATAAACAAGTGTGCAGACAAGTAATAAAAGAAAAACATAGAAGATGCAAAGATGAATCTGGAAACAAACAGTAATCTTACCTACAAGTGGTACAACTAGAACATAGGACCCAGCTGCCAGCAAGTTGCGGAGAGGGGACAGGTGGTCGATAAAGCAGTTTGTGTCAGCCACTAGAAAGTGTGGTCGCACTTCAAGTTCCAACTTGGCATGTCGATTTTCATCTAACATGGTCTGCAGACACAGCCAACAATAATACCCCTGGCTTTAAAGAAATATGTACCTAATATCAATTGAATAAGTTTATAAATTGCTTTAAAAGAAAATACAATCCAGACTAATGATAAAGACAACAGATTACATATGATAATGATAGGCAGATAAGCAAGACTGATTTTACCCCACCCTTTTGCCCAAAGTATATTACAAACAAATGGGAAACTGAAAAAACCAAAAACTCTGAAGACAAAATTCTAGAGAAAAAAGAAGTTGCATCATAAAAAACAGAAAGAAAGAAAAAAGACATTAATTTTTTAACATTTATAGTATACTAATGCTTATAAGAGATGGAGGTAATAACTTTAAATTTATTTAACATAGAAAACACAAAAGATTGTAAACTCAGCTGTCAAATGATTGTAAATTTCACAAATGTCAAATGCAATTGAAATGGGCACATGCAGCTTCCAGCTACTCACCTGTATTGTGTTTCTGTCACGCTCCTGGTCCTCTACCTTTCGACTCAGCTCTGCCTTCAAGGCCTTCAGCTTCTGTATTGTTTCTTCTGGCACCTCATCTCCATCTTCACCTGACTCCTCGCTCTCCACAATCACATCATCAGACTGCTTGCAGTAACAGTCCAGGAGCAAGTTTAAGAAAAACATTGATAATACAATCTTAGGGACACTGTATCTCTTACTAGAACATATTAAAGTGTATGCATGTATACACATGCATACACCCACCCACCTGCCCAAGCACACACACACACATGTATAATCCCCTCTTTTGCACTCTCATCCATCCAAGCAGGTCTAGAGTCCTCTTTGATGTGTTTAGTGCATACTTACAGGCACCTAAAGCAGAATAGAGATCTGCAGGACATTTTCAATACCAAGACAAATGAAAGAGCAACAGCATTACTATCATAAATACCAAAACTTCCTTCACCTCTATGTTTGCTTCTTCATCACTTGCATCAAGCTTTTCCTCTGAACGGACTGGTGCTGGAGCCACAGAGTAGTAGCGGCCTCTTTCCACATCAAATGCCAGCATTGGAGGTTCAATGCCACAGAGGTATTCCCCAAACAGGACAATCTTCTCCACACGCAGGCAATCCTGTGCACATTCCTAGACCAGAAAAAAACAGCATTTTGGTTTTAGATTATGTTATCAGAGAAAGATTGCAAATTTACAATGCTGTTGACTGAACTTTCTTAAGTACAATACATGAAGTACAATACAATGTACATGATGTACAATATTTTAAACAAGAGGTTTTAAATTTAAAAATGACTATTTTTGCTAAGATTGAAATAAAAACGGACAAAGGGAAAATTGCATTACAATTCATTAAAGGAATAAATACAATAGATGAAACATAATTTAGCTTCTCACATAACCATTTCTCATCATCTAAATACAAAACACAACCAAACTAACCCAGACCAAATAAAAACATCCATACAGACCAAAGAAATAACAGCCTCACCTTATCAACATCTGGCCGCACAAATACCATGTCTACAGGAGCACTGAGAAGCGGCACAAATCCAGCCATCATTGAATCCTCCATAAGGACTAATGGTTCACAGCCTGTTGTCAAAATTTTAAGATAACTGCTATTTTACTGGTGTAATAATTTGTTCTGTAATTCGCTCTCTGAACGCTAAAAGGCAAAACAAAGTAACACAATTTTCATTGTAAACTAGTCTGCAGCGAAGCACAACTCACTCTCATGCTTGTCACAATGCAATGTGGCTCAACACAACTCACCCTCGCGTTTGTCCCGATAGAGAATAATGTGGCTTGTGTCAACCTGCTTCAGGGTGTTGCACAATCGGGCTACATTGTGCCAAACATCCACCTGTGGGCTACAAAAAACAGTCTTAATTAAAAAGTGTTTATGCTGCTCCTTACTAAATACAACATAAAAATATCATTTTTGATGGCGAAATTCCTTTCTTTGAGATGACAGATGACAATAACTATGTGGAATTATCCCTATAAACTACCTCAATTCCAGCTATCCACTGCCCACTGGAGAGCTCACTGACTGGCAAAGGTGGGATGGGGATGGGGAGGGAGAGGGAGTGAGTTGGTTGATATTGTATTCTCCCTGTTTATTGGTCAGGTCTGACCAATCAGGAGTGGACAACTGGAATTGAGGTAGCTAGTTGGGATAACTCCATATAATCATGTCATCTGGTACAGTACAAAGAAGAAACATTATGTCTCAACCACACGGTCTTATTTGCCTCATTTTCTATCAATCAGCCAGACAAGTCAAATAGTAACCTAGCTCTTATTTTCTATAAAATTAAATATTAGGCAAAGTGAAATATTTGACAGCCATACTGTTAGAAAGCGTTAACAGCCACCTACCCTATGTCTGGTGGGCGAATGGAGGGTTGTGGATTCCACAGTGATGAGTGGCACATCATCCAGTCCACCCATACCTTTACCCCAGGCAGAAACTGCCTCAGGTCGTCACTCAGCTGCTCCGGCGATGACGTGTCCCGCTTGCTCGACAAGTGGCATTCAAATAGTTCTGTGATTCGAGCAACGAGGATCCCAAACATATCCAGCCCCACCTCTACAGCGTGGTCTTGTAGCAAAGAGCGGCAGCTGGCTTCAAGTCTCTCATCTGCAGAAGATCTCTTTATGACATTTATTTTGCATGATTTACTTTCCTCTCTCAATTTTTAAGTCATTTACTGGAGAAGATAAACTTCAATAATCTGATGTCACTTAACCAATTCTAAAATGTACCACAAAGGTATTTTGATGTTACTATTACACAATCTGCTTGAAATGAGAGACAAAAACAGTCTTAAACAACCAAGAAACACTTCTGTCTCTATTTTTTACTTTCCTGGTGTTTTATATATTTGTTCACTTAATTTTTTTCTTCTTTTGTTTTTTTGTGCGCAATGAGCATTCTTCTGAATGGATACCTGCGCATTACAAATCGACATCATCATCATCATCATCAAAATGTTTCCTTTCACACTTATCTCCATCTCCCTTACAATCTTCACACAAAATGTATACATTCAGGCCATATAAAAACCTTCAAATGAAATGGATACATTTATGCCTGATGCAAAGATCTCAAGATTTCCATTTATGATAGGGTATAGTCAGGATATGTATTTGCAGACGTGAGAACGTAACGTATGCCTAGAAATGTACATGGAAGGAGAACACTAATGTACTCTTTGAGCACAATATATTGTTCACCCTTCAAATTTTCAGCTAAAAAATGGACTAACATGGTGTGAGGGTGCTGATGTTTAAATTTGCTGCTAGTCTCATTATAAAGAAATCTTAACAAAGCAGACATTATGGGATAAGAAAAGCAAATTAGAAATTCCAGCCACTACATCCGCCCCAAACCAGGATTCTCAACATCATGGCATATGCTCATGTCATGTCACATCCAAGTTGCCCCCACCTCCCCCATCCATACCTTTGAGTGCAGTGTTGTCCACAGAAAACATGTTGATGGCCATAATCTGAAGCAGGCGAGTGGCAGACACCACAGCAGGTGAGTGCTGCAGCAACAGCCGCCACTCCTGCAGCATCAGACTTGCACTCTCAACAAAGACTTCAAAGCTGGAGAAATAAAAGCCAATAGATGCTGTCAGTTCTTGTTAGTTGGTTCCTCTTTGCGTTTTTTGTATTTGTTTTTATTCATCATTAGTACTGCTGTTTATTCTTTCTTAGTTCATGTTATTCGTTTGTTTTCCTGTCCCTCGTATGCTGTCCATGTCGCATTCTTATTCTTAGGCACTAACAACATACTCCTTAGGAGTGTCAGAATGTGCTTTGAAAATTTTGCATTTATTATTATTTGTGCTGTAAAGTGTTGACCCACAGCATGACAGCAAACTGCCTGATATTCCTCTTAATTTACAAGGAATTATTGTTGCTAACTAGACACATACTTCTGAGCAACTCTACAAGTGTTGATATCTTCTCTAAAAAAATATAGCAAAAGTACTAAAATATAAGTTACAGGTCTGATGGTCTCCATACTGACTACTCACTTGATTTTGGTAAAAAGCTTTCCATGAACATTCAGGAAAGTGAGGACAAAGCGTTTGTTCAGCTGAAATAATAATGTATAGGTTCTTTGTAAAACTTCATGAATGAAATGCATCTAGGACTGGCCTATACATCCTACAAAAGACTGAAGACTCTTGTCAACGTTACGTAGGCTTGCACAGAGGTTCCTGGCAAGACACACGTCACTCAAATACATACATTATTAAAAGTCTGTGAGAGCCACATCAACACTAACCATCGGGCAACAACCCTTGTATGGGCTTTCAAGGACCTACTATTGTCAGGCTTTGACCAAATAATACACCATGATCACATGATCTGAGCATAAAAGTAAGCTTCAACATGTTCTTGATTATTGTTCACCTCAATAGCAGACAGGCTTGTTAGATCATCATCTCCTGAACTGCTGTCAGCAAAAGGATCTCGAGAACTTGAACCATCAGGAGCAACCCACACTTCAACCCGTGGCTGTGCCTGTGCTCGTGTGCGTCGTCGTTTGTGTCTTCGCCTTGCCTCTTCTAATCGCTTCTGTTCTACAGCTTCCTCCTATATAAAATCAAAGGTAACAGGATTCCCACAGAGTAATCTACAATGAACAAAAGCTTACATCAAATTATCTGATAAGTTGTAGTAGTGAGAGATCAGACTAAAAAAAAAAACAAACAAAAAAACTGAATATCCCTTGATTGGGTGCTTATTAAAAAAAAAATGATAAATTATTATTGACAACAGCAGCAAATTAATAATAGTAAACAGAGTTTAACATCTGCTAAATCTGTTTTGTTACGTGTGTCATCTACAGTGCAATGAAAACGTAAACAATACTACATTATTCTATATATATCTTCTTGCTCCTATTAGCCCCCAGTGGAGCACAGGGCCGTTTCTATATATATATACACACACACATATATTACAAAATAAAGTATAACACTGCCAGAATTAACCAGCAGATAAAATGTGAATGAAAAATTCTGTATAGTTAAAAATGCCCCAAATTGCATGACGATACCTTGCGCCGCACTTCATCAAAAAGTGACATCAGACTCTCCCGTGCAGTGAGGATGGGATTGCTGGCTGCAAGGCTACGCTGATAGTAGTAGACTGCATCCAATTTTCGTCGCTGCAGCATAACAGTTTTCAAAAAAAAAAAGATGAAAAGTCACACTTTAAACTACTTTCACAGTGATGATTGCTAATGATAATGTGGAGCATTTCAGAATAAATCATTTAGGAATATTTCTTCTTATACAATTTTTTTTTTTAATAAATGACAAAGAAATCACATGATACATAACACTGCAACTCATTGCAAGTAAAAGCAGTTTTGGCCATCACCAATCTTAATCAAGTTGTGTAACTCTACATGGGAAGGCAGTAAGTCCTCCTCTACAGAATAATGACAGCTTTAGAGCAGAACATTTTCAAAATGTCTACAAGTCAAACTGTTGATCTGCAGCAAACACTCCTTTTGAACTTTTAAGACTGAGTTGACAGTTACTGCTATGATACAATGTTTCTGCATCTGTGTCTTGGTCACAACAGAACCAAAAATGTTCAGTTTAAACAAAGCCAACTCAGCAAATTAATTACCACAACTCACCGTGTACACGGCCAGAATAGCCAACTGGTTGTATGGCCGACCATTTTTTGGTGCAAGCTTCTGAGCCCGCATGTACCAGCTGAAGCATTAAGCATAGCACACATTACTTGCATCACTTCATTCCTTCAGAACATCATGTTATTTTATGCAGCTATTTATACAAGCTATTAGTGAAATCTATTACCAATTCAGGCAGGCTTTTAGCTAATTCTCAAGTGGTGCCCAAAGACATTTAAAAAATATTTTTAGAGTGAATTTTCCTAGACCACCCTTTATACCTAGATTCAGTCTGACAAAAGATCTTCACCAGTGATACTTTGTTCCATTTTCATGCTTTGATGTTCCTTATTCTTACGTGTTCTGCATATATTTGCTTGTCTAGACCTCCCACCTCATTCATGGGTTCCCAATACACTCAAATTAAACACAGAAATAAATGGAAACAAAAAGAAAACATACAGGTTCTTGTGCAAAAGAAATGTTGGGGCATAATATAGCTTTAACCTATCATTCAACACACACATATGCAACATATTCTTATGCAAAGGAAAACTCACTGTCTGGCTTTGCCATAGTTAGCTGAGTGCAGTGCCTGTTCACGATAACGAGCAATGTCTCCCAGGAACATCATAGTACGTTGAGCACTCAGCACTGCCAGGCGTACCCCTCTTCCTGCTCCATCCATACCATGTGACCCATCTTCCAGCACAGAGTCTAAGTTGAAGGAATAAGTTTCTTGAAGCTTGTTGAGCAAAGCCTCATAGAATGTAGCACCCTGGATGAAAAATTGAAAGTATAGGTCAAAGATGATCACACAAAAATAAGACTTTTGAATCTGTCCAAAACGAAAAATAAAAAACCTGTAACTCTCTTAGAAACTATCCTCTTACATCTTCAATAAATGTCACAAAATTTAAATAAATAAAGTCAATAATAAGAAGTTATGAAAACTGAAATACATCAAGGCACACCCACACAAATCACTAAAGAAATAATCAATTCAGGAACACATAGTAAACTCTGGCAAGAGTACATGTATCATTAGCAGCATTTAAGCAATGACACTTGTTCTGTGATGTTTTTGGCTGACAATTTGTGGGTAGTCATGTTGGTTGTTAGATAATGCAGAATATTGCTATGGTGTATGCACTCTTCTAATCTCAGTATGTGTTATTTTTGTAACACATTACAAGCTGTTATGGAATGGCCCTTTATACACAATCTTCATTATTATTATAATCAATAATAAAAATGTGATAAGTGACTCTAGAGTTACCTCATCAAGTATTTCTGTAAGGGCGTGTCTGACAGGTGAGTCATTGGGAGTATTTTCTGTGACCTGGTGACGCAGCCCCTCTATGACATTGTAAAAGACCGATCTCCAAAGCTGCTGTTCCACTCCATGCTGATTGGCCACATCAATATCCAGCAAGATCACACGCTCCAGTCGCCTCTGGAGCTCTTGTCTTTAAACACATTTTTAATTTTAATCAGTACACTGCGTAGTTGGGAAAAAAATCTGTTATGCACTACATAACGTTTCTTTAATTGATGATAAACCACACACATATCGTGGTCCTTATGACATATTCCTAGTTCCTAGTGACATAACATTAAACCACAACACACTAATCAAGTGTCTGTGGCATAACATGGCTAAAATGCATTAATCACATTTGTGATATAAAACTGTAGCACAACACATTAACCAAGAGTTTGTGATAATGTTGGTGTAAACAAACCTGAACTGCCAGTCCTATACAAGCAGAGTACAATTAGATACAGTATAGTTAAGTACAGTAACACAAATCAGAATGCACCTCAACTATTAAGTGACACATAACTGTATGATAAATAAAATAAATGCCAAAGGGAGAAAAGTAGTGGCATCTTTTAAAATAATGTTCTTTTCATACTAAGCATTCTACTTTAAATGAGTCTGACATAAGATACAACAGATTTTAGATATAGACAGTTGATCACAAAGTGTCAGGAAGAAATCTAAATTGATACCAGTTACAAACAAAACTGCATTTTATCTGAATCAATTTTTTGGTATTCTCTAGTGTTACAGTTAAGTAATTATTATGATCAGACTTGGAGCAGGTGACGGATGTAAAGTTAGCTAGTCTTTTATGGTGAGTCATTTGGCAGACCTTTACTTTCAAAGAAAATTCTTTAAATAGACCAGACACATGATAAAATTACAAACGATTTATTGACAATGATGTGAACTCTGAAGATTATAATATCAAATTAAACACTGATATGAAAAATGATGATAGGTTGCGCTCATGATTAAAAGTAATGAAGTAGTATTGATGAAGGTGATAATGGCATAATGAGCATTTACAATTAGAAAAAAAAATTCCAAACATACAAGGAATTCCTTGTGTGCTCTAATACCTGAGCTGTTTGACTCGACGTTCTCCATCCTCTCCTAGCTGCCCTCGTGACAGGATGTTGCCCAGCTGGCAGTCAAGTGGTGCAGTGTCCCTTAGAATCTGTTCAGCCATGAGACGACACTGAGCTCGTGACATACCCGAGACTTGTTCAATTTCCCTGGAAACAGAATGCTTAACATCATCATTTATTTACATGCAAAATTTAATGATACAGCATTGTGGAATTGTGGAAAGCTATATTGCAAAAAGAACATTGCTTCCCAAAACTCTCTGTTGCTCACAACTTACCTTTTCTCTCTTGAGAACAACACGTTTACTAAATGGAAGGTAATGATGGTGCAAGAAGGAATACAGAATATTAAACTCTGTATTCAAGCGATGCAGTGATCATTCAGAAGGAATGATTTCTTTTCCTGCATTTTTGGATGGTACAACTGTCAAAAAAGATGCATCTAAAGATGTCAGTTCTCTTGTTAGGTTTCTTCCTCAGGAGGGGCGTGATGAATCTAGGTGGAATATTTTTCCAAAGATAGAACACTGCCAAAAGGCATTTCTTCTGAACTTACCTGCTGAAATATCCCTCTTCATGGAAGGAACCATTTTCCATGGTGGCACGAGGTAGCTGGAAACCATAGAAGATGGGATGCGCAGGTGGCGGAGGATGAGGAAAAGCGGGATAGTGTGGCAGGGGCATGTGAGGAGGTGGGTACATGAAGCCTGGGTGAGGAGGAAAGAAAGGGGCGAAGGTGTGGCCCATAGCAGGCGACCCTGCAGGTCCTGGACTGTGAGCCATGGGTGGTGGGGTGAAACTCTCTTGTGGAGACAGAGTTTCCTCTGGATCATGGAACTTCAAAGGGCGGGAATCTGGCACCACAATGGGTTTGCTAGGGTTCTTGGGATCATACAGACGTCGCTCTGGTGCCCCTGCATGCCCCTGACCAGGAGCACGCCGAAACCAGTCATCTGCAGGTGGGTAATGATGGAACCCTGCACCCTGAGGGAAGCCTCCGCCCTGACCTCCATGGCCTCCTCCTTGGCTGTAAACAGACTGGCTGTCAAAAGGCCTGTCAGACTGGGGTTCTGAGGGTAATTTTATCAGGCCTCCAGTGCGAGGTGCTGATGGTGCATGTGAAATGTCTGAACTCACACCTGGGGATGGTGCATACCTGCCTGGTTGCTGCTGACCACTAGCACTGAAAGCCTTGGAGTCAAGATTATGGTGAGCGTGAAAAGGTCCCTTTCTCTCGTCACTGTGCTGCAGGTTGTAGCCTTGACCTCCTTCATGTTTCCACCGGTCAGGTCCATGGTGACCCCTTCCTTTGCCAGCACTGCCACCGAACTCTCCACGCTTCTCCCTGTGAGCCTGATCACCCATTTTCTTATGAGGTTCGGATCCACTGGACTGTCGTTGCCGCCGCTGTCCATCCCCATCATTGCCTGTTTTACCATCCACCATGACTTGCCGTTTGTCTTTGTTCTTGCCCACCAAAATTCTTAAGCTCTCTGCTGCTCGCTGACCCTCAACAGTTCCTACTCGGCCACTAGGTCCTGCTGACGAGTGCCGCCTGCGATTTCGTCTACGGGGTGGCTTCTTTTCTTCTGATGGCCACATGTCATCATCATGAGGATTACTGTGGATGCTGGAGTCGCGGCTCGAGTTTTTGGATCTTGAGCCTCGTCGTCGTCTGTCTTTTCTTCGTCCTCTGTATTCCTAAGAACAAACATAACTTCCTGGATTTTGTATTTTTAGTACTGATTTCATTTAGTACTGACAGTCTGCTACAGCCATGGTGGGTAGTGAGCAAACATCATGACCATTTTAGGCAATACCATGATGAGATGTAATGACAATATAATAATGATGATGAAAATACTAAGAATAACTTAAAATCAAGTGACGTAATCTCTGGTGCAGCAACACAACCAGTGTACTTTGTAGGCTTCCCAAATGTGTTCTAACCTTGCATGTATCACTGATAAGGTAGATTAGGATCCTTTAAGTAAATGTCAATTTTTGTACCTGTGAGAAGATGCGGTCACTAGAGGCAGACAAATTGCGGTTCAAGCCTCCTGGCTGACCGGAGGACTGCTGCTGTGGCCGCCAGTCACTGGCATCAGTGGTTTTGTTGAGAGGATCAAAGTTATTATCAATATTATCCGTTAGACGCTGGGTTGAGTCCTGTACCTGGCGAGCCACCTGTTCCAGGTGCTGCTCAACCTGGTTTATAGGGAAAAAAAAAACAGAAGGACATTAACACAATGGCACTCCAGTAAATAATGTATATGTACTTCTGCACTGTTAATTCAAATCAACAAGCAGGCATCTCCTGTTGAAAGATTTATTCAACTTTCACCAGGACATCAATTCTGCGTACCTGTATGCAGGACCAACAGATCAAAGCTGTCTTTTATTGTTTCTGCCATGTGACTTCTGAACACTACTGTGTGCGAATGAATGTAGATCACATGCAAGACTGAATCCCGATTGCATGAGGGTCTGTTTGGTGAAGCAAATATGAATCGTATGGCATTGTTGATTGTTGTTATACTTCAATATAGAGCTGCTTCTAATTGACCTCTGGGACAAATAAAGTCGTGTCTCATGTTATCTAAAGAAAAGGTTGATTTCCCAACCCCACCAGAATAATATGCATTTCAGTACATTTTAGAACCTCTGCCAGCTAGGTTTATGGGTTAGGACAAACTGAAGCTGCGTTCTCTTAGTTAGTAACATGTATATAAAGATAAGAATCTTGAAAATCTATTAAAACTTTAAAGGTCTTAATAGTCTAATGGTCACAAGGGAGAATGTAACTCCACTAAGCTATGGATGACCAAACGTTTGGTCTAAAGTTGACCACACTAAGCACAAAAACTCCTCTAATTAAAATGAGATTTCTTAAAGTGAATTTGTAATTCTTTGAAAATATAAAATTCTAGTTGCCTGAAGCAGCCATTAGTTTTTCACACTTATTTCATATGAATCAACCATAAGCTCCCAGCATTCCACTGTTTACCATTCTACCAACTCAAGTATTACTCTACGTAGGAACATTCCTGACCTATAAAAGAAATGTTTAGAGCAAACGTATCACTTTCTAAATACAAGATACTTTATTCATTCACCCTCTAAGAGGCGTTGAGATATTCATATATCCTTTATCACAATAACATACAATGTAAATTCTACATAATATCTATAAATAATAGGGGAATATGCAAATCTGCACATACACACATGCATAAATCTGACCAAGCAGCTTGTGTATGCTTTACCTGAGTATGCCAGTCAGGTTTGTCAGCTGCTGATTCTTCCATCTCAGCCTCCAGATCCTCCCAGCTAAGGTCACTCCCACCACTGGTGTCACTACTCACACTGCCAGATCGCTCACGTTGACGCCTCATGGCAGAGAATGAGTGTTTTGTCCCTTGACCCCGTTCCATTCCCACTGCTTCTTTGCCACCCCCACTTACACGGTGATGTTTGCCTGCTCCTTTTGCTCGTGGGAAGGTGCCACTCTGCTGCGTTGTTCGATCTGGCCACGGGCTGCCTCGCTGTCCCATGTCCAGAGATTTTGTGAGAGATTCATTGGAACTCGATCGCTGGTAGCCAAGATGTCTTTGGCGGCCCCTGCCCATGCCAGGCCTGTAGTCGTCTCGTACCTTTCCATGGTGGTCCCGGTCCTGATGCTTCATGACATCGCCATCTCCTCGACTGAAACCCCCTCTCCAGGATGCCTCCTCCCTGTCTTTAGAATACCTGCCAGATTCATGTCCACCCCTCTCTTTTACACTTCCCTTTTGTTCTTCTTTTGTCTGCATGTCCAGACCCTGAATCCGTGTCTCACCATCACCAAATGCCTCATTTCCTTTATTTCTCTCATGGTTCTGGTCTTCCCAGACTTTCCTTCCACTACGGTCTGAACCAAAACCACCTGCAGACTGTTTATGTCTTTGCCCAGATCTTTTGCTGAGTTCTGCAGTGTGATTATGAAGGTTGCCTTCTTGAGGGGTAGAGCTTGTTGGTGAAGCCCGTTCCCCCACCACTGTCACTTGCAAGGCACCAAAGCGTGAATTCAAGTCAACTTTGCGTGGACTGTTACTGGGTTCATTGTTTACGGGTGAAGCTATTCTTTCTGAAGATTCCAAGGAAGGTTTGGGGACTGGGGACTCACATACTCTTTCACTGTTTGGCACAGACCAGTCAACAGACCCTCTGTTTTCTCCTTCATGCTCATCCTCGTGATGAATCTCTTGTTCCTGTAGGCGGCCCTTTGGAACGTAGATCTGAATATCGGGTCGTTTTCCTCTTCTCTTCCCACCCTTATCTTTGTCTCTTTGTACAGCAGAGTTAAAAGATGACACAGGTTTTAAACTCTCTCTCACCCCATCTAGTTCTTTATCTACACTGTTCTCTTTGCTATCGCGACTGCTGTCTTCATCTGTTGTGCCAGAAAAGTCTTTTGCTGTAACAGTATCTGCATCCAAATCCCAGTTCTCTTCCTCTTGTTTATAGCCTACATTAGCTCCCTCTTCATCATATGGTGATTCTTTCTCTTTTTTACTTAATCGCAGTTGTCCTGGTCGGTAAATAGCTTGTTCTGGACGTTTGGATCTTCTGTGGCGCCTACTGGATCTGCCTTCTTTTGCATGATTACCTTGCACTCCATGACCATCTGGAGGAAAACATAGTGCAGGATTATAAATACCTAAATTACATACCTCAAACTGAATTTAATTTAGAAGTCTTGATTTATATCATGTGGAAATGCTTGTATAATGACAAGCTAACACCTTTAAATGTCCTAGCAGTTCACTCTTACTGTCTTCGGTTGCACACAGCTACTTGTTGTTATCCTGATCTTGTTTTACTGAAAGTTTATGTTCATGTGCATGCACTCACATTACTACAAAAATGTAAAGAGGTATTGATCTGTGTATTATCATTTGTTTAGTAGCAGTTATAACAGGACACACATATATCACTACCATCAGGTAAATGCTCTGATCATTATGATACAAATCACATTCAAGGGAAAAAAATATAGATGCAATAGGACATGCCTTAGTGACACATCCAATTTTATAAATATTGCAAGTGTGCTGATGTAGCTGTGTTTGATTGCTAATCCACAGTTTGTCTGATCCTAACCAACTATACAGAAGCATTCTTTATGTCTACAGGAAGGTCTAGTTTATATATATAGCTCTGGGACATCTTTATTTTAATGTTTATGTTACTCATTATGCACCCTTCACTTGCCTCAAAATTTTAAAAGTCTAAGCACAGCTAATTTTATCTACAATGTCAGAGAAAAAGCCCAAGAAACAGCATCTAGACGCACTGCAATGTTATCTTCTCTTTATGAGAAAAAGATACATTATCCCCCAATGCAAGTCTGCAAGCACACTGAGTGGCATTGCTACAGCTCAGCAATTTTCAAGCATTTAGGATGCAAGTGACATTATTTTTACTATGTAGAGTATTCTGTCATTGGGTGTGAATGCATGAAAGGTAACTGGTAGATTTTAGATTTTTCCATGAAGGGTACTTGTGTCAACAACAACAACAACAACCAAAAATAGAAAAGAAAAGTGTGCCAGTTGATCAATAAACCTTCCCAACCCTCTTCCACTTTAAAAAGTTTGAACTGAAAATGACATTTATTTATGTCAGTGACAATGACATAATTTTTTTAAAGTAAGGTGACAAGACATCCTGATTTAGGCAGGACAGTCTTGCCTTTGACCATGTGTTTCCTGCCTGCTCATAAAATGTCCCAGTGGGATGGCCAATGTCCCATTTTCATCTAAAACGTCAATATCCTGCTTGTATTTAAAAATCTGATTACAGTACACTGATTCGCATCCATGCCTTTGGTTTTGGCTTGTGCCCACTGCCTTTTTGTGTCTTCACCCTCACCCCCACCCTGCTTTTTGCTTTTATTTTGCGCTCTTTGTCAGTGAAAACACCATGATCGGCACGTGTCCCGCTTTTGCTCCTGAAACATCTGGTCACCTTATTTTAAGGTATATACTTGAGATTATCACTGAGAAATATATATTTTACCACCAACAGTACTTCATACAAAGATTAAACGTCACATTCTCAGCCCAAGTATTTCATTATTTTACTAACTGTAGTTTACTAAATAGAATAAGCTTGAATAA
Organism: Pomacea canaliculata; assembly: GCF_003073045.1. Classification (NCBI taxonomy): domain Eukaryota; kingdom Metazoa; phylum Mollusca; class Gastropoda; order Architaenioglossa; family Ampullariidae; genus Pomacea; species Pomacea canaliculata. The sequence continues at coordinate 32,669,748 of NC_037593.1, forward strand.
GTTGAACAAAAAAGTGGTAGATCAAAAGTGGAAAAAAAAAATCACAGAAAGTTTATAGGAAAAATCAATCCTCACACATAAAATCTATATCCTGACCTCCCAAGCCAGTTATCAATTTCTAGTAAAAGTGAAAAAATGAGTCACTTTCTCTGCACTTCTTCCTGTTTCAAGATTACTCTTTAAGATTTATGGCAAATATTCTCCCCTATCCAAAAGCAATATATGCACCCTCCCCCCCCCCCCTCGATTATGAGTTACTTGAAACTTTTGAAAAAAAAAACAACTTTAGATTATCAGGTATAATGACCAACTATTTTGCAAGAAATTAAGATAAAGTCACACATTTACTGACGTGAGCGTTATGATTTGTCTGGCACAAAGCAACTGAATGTTTCCTAATCCTACAGATCACTAACATGAAATGTAAGAAAGAATTAAGAAAATCCTTTTAAAGTTTTCAGTTTCAATGGATAATTAATCTATATAAAAGCTTTGTATCCAGGTACAAATTTCTAAGCTGAGGCGTGAAGTAGTGAGGGTGCGGATTCCTAGCGCGTGATCCAACAATCTTCATAACATACATTGATCCCCTATTCTTTCTATAAATGATGGTAATCAGAAATGCACTAGAACAACTTCGTGACGAAACAAATGGGGTACATGTAACCACAAAAACATAGGTTGGCTAAGTGCATCAGAGGCCGTTAGTCCAATGTATGCCCCTAGTTCGTGTTTTGAGCCAACTGACAAGACGACCAAATATCGATTTCCCAAGCAATCGCTATTAAAGTACAAGAACTAAGGTAATGAACTTGAGAGGCGGATAGGATGTTGATTGTGTTCTTACCATCCTTGGAACTTCTGACGATGCTTTCAATCTCCTTAAAAGTTATCCGAACAACATCTTTCTCTGCCATTTTCCATTCCGAACGTTTTTGCTATCCAGGGCTTGAAGAGCAGTTGTCACGGGAGGTCACTCCAAACTCATTGTGAACGCCTGTCAACAAATGTTCTACAACATGCCTCTATTTCTGTATCTTGATACTGGCTGTCTAAAGCTTCGGTATTGAAACGGTGAATCTTCTACTTTTTCATTCTGATTAGTTCTGCTGCTACTGTTTTCCTGCTTCTCTTCAGTGATAGGCAAGTCTCAGACTGTCCTCTGCTACTGTTATCCTACTTCTCTTCAGTGATAGGCAAACTTCACACTGTTGTTTTGGGTGCCTGGTAAGGTTTTATGCGTGAAAAAGATGTTATGCATCGGGAATGTATGCGTTTAGCGTTTACGTTTGCCTAGTTTTGCTTGGACAGAAATGAAGACTACAGCACGAACATCCGCCCGTGACCACAGTGGACTGTTACGACTGTTTGCACCTCCTTTGACCTGAGAGTTTGCGATGATACTGCGTTATGATTTCAGCTTTCTCACAAAGTTTCTACCCAGATAAGTGAGATAACCATTCTAAACTTACACTGTGCAGCAGACTTTGCTACCATGTAAAGGATTAGTACAGCTTATAGGTTAAACGTAAACAATAGCTATTTACAGAACATCCCATATCGGTACACGCAGAAAAGGTCTCCGCTGTCCTTTGAAGGTGAGGGGGAAACAACGCGAAGGATTGATTGTAGCAATATGCGACTATCGAGATTTATGGGCAACTTCTGAAATAGTTTACGAATTGCTATACGGGCAGTAAACGGGTACATCTCTGGAACAATAAATTTTACCAAAGACTCAGCTGCCTGTGTAGTGAAAGCACAAACCCTAAAATCTAGCACTGAAGAAATGACCACACAAGATCATCTTCAAAGTGGTAGTCTTCTGTATTTGCAGAGTTGGATTTATTGTAAACAGACCAATAGCCTGAAACAGTTTAAGTCAACAACTCCTATCTTACCAGGATTTCCATTTCAATTTGCTTTAAAAATAAACATTTACCAGGCTAGTGCGAATTAGCCACTGAACTAGTGCCCAGCACCTTTTTTATGCACAGAGTCTCTAGTAACAAGTCACCCTCAAAGACACACAGTAAATGATGTGCATACAAATGGATTAGTGGCTAGCCACATTCATGAATGCAAAGTAAAAAGTCGTTAAACAAAAGAAAAAAAAAAATTAAGCATCATCAATGACTTGTATGCAACAGCACTAAATGCACTTGTACAAAAATTGCCACAGTTAAAACAGACATTTACAATTATTTTTAGTGTTTTGTCCAGAAGCTTGACACCTCCTTTTAATGAAAACTTTTTCTATGTCTGGCTGAAATGTCTGTGCGGTTCTGACTTTCATTACAGATGAGAGGTGTTCATCAGTCTTGTTCTCTGAGAAGTGCTTGTTTCATAAGGAAAATAACTTCACACAAAGGTAGAACCAAACATTGCTATAATCCTTCCAAGAAGGTATCAAAAAGACTTATACAACAGATTTTGCAAATCACTACAGTGTCCTTTGTGTGGGCTGCAGATGTGCATCTTCTCTCGACAGGAACTTTGAATATACCTTTCAGCAAACATTTGATCTACTGACGACTTTTGATTAGTTTTAAAGGAGAGTGTGAAGGCAGCTAATTATCCATGATGGTTCATAGGAAAAAAATGCTATGCAAGAAATTTACCATGCAGTAGAATTAACAAAAGCCTTTTTAAAACACTGTACGTGGAGTGCTTACTGCATAATTCTAACTGCTGTTTTAATGGGCAGTGCTCATAGATCAAATGATGGATACAGACATCCAGTGTGCTAACTCAGCCTCTAATTCTTGTGAATATGGACAATTGCTTCGAATCACCTAAAAAAGCTAATGAGAACATTTTCTTAGAAAACATTCTGAACTATTTTATGCTTAGAGACATTAAGCCCATTGTTATGTCAATGTATGTTTCAAAACTGATAAGCAATGGTAATATATTTTCTTCCATATGTACAGCATATTTCAAACAGATACTTAAGATTTAAGTTAATCAAGAGAGGTTGCCACTGTTAAGATGAACATTAATGATGTGTACAACCTGATATCCTGAATGAGATAACTGTAGCACAGCATGAATTAATGCACCACAAGCAAAATTTCTTTTTATAGTCATATGTATACATATATCGAACTAAAATTCTTTTCATGTTTCACATTTTATAGTTCTATCACTGTTCAAATAGTGTTTTTCTTTAAAGAGTAAACTTAGAGAATGAAAACACATCGGAATATACAGATACACCTTCCCTCTTCCTTTTCATCTAATGTGTATGTGTACGTGTCACATACACAAAAGTACAGATACATATTTTGAGCCCTATAATAAGTAGGACAGTGTTACATGTCTGGGTCTAAAATGGAGGCTATTATAGATCTCTGATACCTTTACAAAGATTTCCAGTTCATTACCAAACTGCTTGCAATATTTTATCATGATTCTGATTTGTCAACTTTCAGCTTCCTTTCAATAATGCCACAGAGCTGACACCAACATAACAGTTCTGATGTCCCTTTTCTGTTCCTTCTGGCGAAGATGTGCTAGCACTATCATGCAGATGCTTTGCTTTCAATGTAGCGTTCAATATAGTGGACGATCTCAAAGACCACCTGAAAAAAAAAAATATAAACATTTATGACACTAGTAAAAATGAAAATAATTTGAGTACCATTCACAGAGGTTCAAACTGGGGACAAGTGTGAGGGAGAAAAGTCTATGAATTCACATCTTCAAACATTGTTTTCTTATCAGATGCTGCCAAGAGCATTTTGGTACAATGAATCTTTCTGTTTGCACTTATAATCCTCCTCTATATAGGAAATAAGACAAGGGTTATAGCTACAGGCACTTGAAACTTTTTATGTCTTTGAATTCCTATTCCTTACAACTTCAGAGAGTTACATTGAAACATACGACCAAAAATGTATAACATTAAAATGCAGTCCACAACACAGACTGACACATTGCTTAGTGATGAAAATATAACATTTAAATTAAAAACTGGGTGGTGATGTAAATCAGCTACAACTGAGCCTGCACTTTTATAGCATAGACAACCACATTCAAACCATGATGAATTATAGAGAGCACAAATATCACTCACCTCCACCATGATAAGCAAAATGATCATGACTTCAAGTCGTGTGTGATGTGCATCATTTAGGTGGCTCCTTAACAAGTCCATCAGTTCACAGCAGTGGCTCAGCTTTTCATTCATTACCTGTCATGAGGAGTCACTGTTACAGTAAACACAGTAGTTTGCATATTTTTGTATAAGGAAATTTCTTTCACTCTATTGGTGTAGAAAATGAACCCTAATGACCACTTCCACAGACAAAAGATCTACAGCTGAAACACCATGAGTTAATAACCCTGATTAAAAGTGATGGGGTCTCTTTCATGATGCTTAACACTTATTTGGTGACTATTTGTTGTGTGGATAATTTTAATTAAAACATTGGTTTTATTAGCATCACCTGATTGAAAAAAAAAAAACATGCAGAGATCTATATGGTTAAGAAGCTGACACCACATTTCAGAGACTTGTCTTTATAATGTCAAACCAATAATGAGACAATGCCAAGAAACCTACATTAGTTATGATAATGCTCAGTGTTTTATGTTAAATGCTGTACAAACAAGCAGGTCTAAAGAAATATCAAGTGAGTTAACACTGACAACACAGTTCCATCTTGTACTTATTTAAAATTAGATTAGCTACATTTGAATAACTTGCCCTTGTTCGTCGATGGACATCCAGATGCTGATAGATAGAGAGGTATAGAGGTTCATAGACTGCCCTGTTCCAATAAAAGTCAGGTGTGTCCAGCAGGTCAGAACTCAGGTTGATCAGATGCCTGTATTTAAAGAAGTTTCTATGAAACTAAAACCGTGCACTAGGGGTGCAAGTATCAAACACATTTAGGGCACACGTTTATGTTATCACCATATCGAGATATTTTTCTTCTTTCAAATTCAAGCGCACAAAAAGTGAAAGAAAATCTCTCAGAAAAAGAACTTCTGTGTTTGTAGAATATAACCTATTGAGAAACATTAAAGCCAAATTAAGACTGTGAATGACCTTTATGCAACTCCTACATACCTTTTTATTCCTTTCTCCAAATATTAGACTTTCCTTGTACTTAGTTTACCCATTCCTCAAATATCATTTACATTCCAAATTGAAATGTATGCCCATTGACCATTATGAAAAAATGTTAATATATTATCTCCTCTCAAATGGTCATATGCATGTATGCATGCAAAAAGTACCTCAAAGCAAAAAGTTCTCCAGTCTTGCGCAAAACTTCACGACGTGACATGCTGATTTTCCTTCCGTCTCTCAGATCCTACATAATAAAGATTCCTTCATCAATCTACCTACAAATTGTTTATTCTTTGTGAGCTTACTTGAAATAAAGCTGTGGTCCGTAAAATAAAATTCAGTGTAGGTACAATGATGCTAAGATCATTTATATGGATATCTGTCACAGATCTAGCTGAAGGGGTAGGCCTAAACACACACTGTACAAGGACAAAAGAGTGTGAATGACATCGGATTGTCTTAATGCGTGTATCCATGGTGTAAAAAGGAAATGAGTGTTGTGAGAAGATTGACTGGCAGACAGTAAACAAAAATGTACTGAAGGAACTGGGAGGAATGTTTTGTGTGTACTTGAGACAACAATTGGTAGTCATTTCATAACTTTTCAGAGGAAGGATTCATGTATCACCAGAGATGACGATTCATAGCAAGTTTCATCATAGTGTTGAGAAAGTAAGCCCGAGAGGACTGAAAGCTGGACATTTGATTGTGAGTAAAGGATATTTTCTGAAGCTAAATGGATGCTAAGTGCCGAGACTTTTATATCATAATATTTTTTGTGAATTCAAGAGCCAATGCCAAGTCAATGTGCCAGTATTTGTAGAAGAACGCTTTGCTGTCAGCAGTAATGTTAATCTGAAAGCGACATGTCAACGCCTAGCCGTTGCATCTGTAATCATTGTAATACAGTGAGGAACATTTCAGCTAAGGATATTTTAAATCCCAGTTTCGGATTAGATTATCTGCATGGGAACCAACTGGATAAATACTTCTGTGTGGACATAGTGGAAGAAGAATGAAGCATATCGACTTCTGACTGCTGTTATTGAATGGAGGATTGTGTATACTGGAATATCTGTTTCAAGAAAGGCTGTAGATCATAGTTAGGACTTTCTTTTATATATATGTAATTTTGTTTTGTTTAGTAGACAGACTCATTCAGGCAAGTCATTATTCTTTTGTATGGAGGAATACACATTTGTCTGGCCCCATGAGTGTGTTTGAAAGAAAGTGAGCGAGAGACACACTTTGCAGTGTCGTGACAATATCTCAGCCTTGCCCTGCCTGTAGCAGGCATAAGGGTAGCACTCTGTTTCTGAACTTCAACACTTTTTATAAATGGTCTATAACAGGGATGCCCAACCTACGGCCCGCGGGCCATATCCGGCCCGTGAAACTTCTGCCCATAGTGCAGGAAATCGGCATGTTAGTAATAAAAAAAGACCTTGAAAAAATGAAAAAAAGGGAAGAAGAAGTATTTATCCCTACGTAGGGGGGTCTCTCAATCTTTTTTTCGATGGACGAACATTTCGATTCAGTGCTCCGACTTGGTGTCTCTACTATGCAGCCGGACATTCAGAAGTTGGTTTCGGGTAAACAACTTCAAATATCCCACTAATTACTACATAATTAATGGTAAGTACAACTTGTTTATAATAAAAATGGTATCTGCTCTATTTTTTTTTTTCTTTTTTTGTATTTTTGCGGTGAAGCGGCCCATGACACGCATGTCCGAAATGTGTATGGCCCGCAGGCCGAAAAAGGTTGGGCATCATTGGTCTATAATATTGGCTAGATTGCTACCGTTAACCTTTAACTTGTAACTTTGTTAGTGTAAGGATATAACCTGTTATAAGGAAATGTATTAAAATGAAAAGTAATAAAGATGATGAAGTGTAGGTGGCATTAAAATTTATAACTACCAAGCGTAAAATATTCCTCTCTAGAAATAGCCTACATAAATGGACAATTTTACACAGCTATTTCACACACTTTATATTCACATAAAGAAGGTGATGAACTAGCAGCTGATACAAACCTCAGTAACAACTTCAATTGAGTCAACAAATTTGTTCAGAGATGCCTCCCAGATTCCCAGTTTAACCGACTGTGCAATGGCATTAGAGAATGCGTACTTTTCCAATGTGGCATGTCCTTCATCTGACTCCTCGTTAAGCTGCAGTGTTTCATTGACAAGGGAAGTGGGTCCTCTAATAGAAAAAGAGCAGATTCATTATGTCATATAATACTGAACCTGAGTACAGTTAAGTTGAACTGAATGAAGTGGAGAAGAGTGTGAAGTAAATGCTTTTTTCAAATGGTCACAAATTAGGGTCAGTTTGTTTTTCTTACAAAAATGTACAAAGCATGCAAAGTCCAAGAAACAGCATGAAGCTGCATTTTAGACAATTGTAAGTAAACAGATAGTTTGAAACCCACAATTTTGAGTGGAAATAATTCATAACATCAGTATTTATCATTTAAGCCCTACCTGCCACTTTATTGCCCTTTTACCTTAAAAAAAAAATAGAGAAACCAGTATACCATTGAAAATAAAGATATTTACTTGATAGATGTCAATGCCATCTCTTCTCTTTCATGAATTACAAGGCTTTGGGAGTATGGCTCAGTGGCATATTTTTGGAGAAACTTCAGAACTTCTCTTCTCTGAAACAAAATATATTGCTTTATTTTACATACCTATTTTTTATAAAACACACAAAATCAATCTTTTGACTTAAGAAATAATACAGGCAATGGAATAAAATAGCAGCAGCAGCTGAGGCCTCTTTTTTTCCCCCTGATATTCATGTTTCAGTTCTGTGAAAGAACTTATCTTTTATCAGCCCTTTCCTGCATTCTGCAACATGCATATAACCAGACAAAAGACTTGCCTTATCTTCCTTTATACCTAACACTCAAATATAAAGATACAATAACACCAGAGGTATCTAAATGGAGTTACCTCTACTTCTGGCATGAACCAAAAAACTGCAGACCCATCTCTGAAAGAAAAGATCCAATGAAAGCCAATGTCATGTTTTGTCCAATTATGCATAAACTTTATGTTTTCACAAAATAGGAAGTGAACATTTATTAGTGAACAAAGATAAATTAAAACCAAATACCATTAACGATAATTGTAATGACATAAGTATTGACTACTACTTGTGTTAAGCAAAGTAAGTAATGACAAGTACAGGTATCAAAGTAAATAACTGATGCTCACATTTAATGTGATTTTACAGCTGACACTGCAAAGGTTAATTTCTGCCACCATTTCTTCCAGCTATGATTTTAATGACAACTTTTGACCTATCACTTTACTACAGTCAAGTTTACATAAAGCATTTCTGTCACCTGATAGTGAAAAACTTATACTCTTGCCATTCCCTTTTTATTTGAAAGGTTGACAGTTAACATTTGGCAACAGACAATACTCCCTTCCCCCTTCTTTGCTCTTTCCCCACTCTTTGCTGCTCAATTCACTGTCTCTTTCTTTCAATCTCTGCTGCTCTCTCAAATTACAATGTTAAAAATTTGCTCATCATCATCGCTGATTAGGCTTATGGTTCTGTGACTTGGGCACAATTAGCTATGTGTACACATTAGTAGCATTTTTTTCATTTGAAGCTGCTGGTAACATCTAACAACAATGAAAATAAGCATACTCCGGAAATACATACTATAAAAGCTCACAAACAAACCATGGTCAAAAAGAATATTCCAGTCAAATTTGGTGCTGATCAAATGGTGTGAATTTGATTAGTTTTAACCATCACCAAAAACACTAGCACACACCCAAACATCCACACACACTCTCAATCACGCACTTCCACTCTTTGCTGTATTTATAAGATTTGCATGGAAGACAAATGCGTATATGTATATGCTAATGTTGATTGTGCATGCATGCCATTAGCTATTTAGCCACATGTGAGGTACAAAGAATATTTTAAATTAGAATTAATAGTTTTGTGCCTCGTTTATGGTCTCTGTTCTCACAGCCAATGAAAAACATAGCTAGAACATCTTCACTTTACAATATTTAAGTAAGTAGGATTGAACAAATATATATATATAACTTTTTTGACCAAATAGGTGTTGGAAGGATGATTAAGGACAAAATCAACACCTGAAGAGAAAGACTTCCCGTTGCTTCTCACCCACATTATACTTTGCTTTGATATGCACTGCATCCTGGACATCTGCAATTTATAGAAATAAATGTCTCCATCATCCTATTCATCATAATAAAAGACCTCTGAAAATTTAACTGAAAGAGAAATTATAATGCAAAGAAAACAAAAAACAAAATCAGATAAATGAAGCCTCAAACACACAGGTAGTCTCCCCTTTTGCAGCAAATATCTTCTCTATGTACAGCACAGTAACTTGCACTAATTCTGGCGAAACCCTGTTTGTTCTGGTCTCAGTCTCTTGTCTAGCGTCTTCTTCAGTCTCTCTAGAATTACCCTTGTCAGGACTTTGCTGGGGATGGACAGCAGCATGATCCTCCACCAATTGTTGCACTGGAAGAAGTCTCCTGACTTTGGTAACTTGACCAGGTGGTCTAATCTCCAGTTTTTCTTGCTCTTGTTCCCAGATCTTATGTAGAAGGGGTTGTAACATTTTTGCTGTTGTTTCTGGATCTGTCTTTAATGTTTCTGGGGGTATGACATCTGGGCCTGCTGGTTTGCCACTTTTTATGCTTTTGATAGCTTTGATGATATCTGTCTTAGTGGAAGGGCTGGTGTTGATGTGAAGGTATTCAGTTGCTGGTGATATGTCAAGTAAAGATGGTGGACAAGGTTGATTCCGGATCTCTTCAAAGTGTTTCATCATTTGTCCTGCATCATTTATTATGGCCTTGCTGTCTTTGTCTTTCACTGACTTGTTTCGGTTAATGCTCCTGGCTGACAGAGTTGGTGTTATTTCGTATAGTCACTTCATGTTTCCATGTAGAGCTGCTGTCTCTGCTTCCTCTGTCAGTTCATGAGTGAAGCATCTCTTGTCCTACCTGACAGACTTCTTCACTTGGCAGTTGCCTTCCAAAAATTTAGCTCCGAGATCTTCATTCTCTTGCTGGTCTTGACACTGGTTGAGCTTCTGTTTCAGTCCCTTTCTTGATTCAATCTTTGCCCAGGTCTCTGAAGTCGTCCATTCCTTGTGTTTTCTTTCCCTCTTCCCTAGAACAGCTGAACAAGTTGTCTTCCTAATGTTCTTGAGTGTTGACCAGTGTTCTTCCACTGATTCTTCTGTCAGTACTGAAAGGGCCTCATACTTATTCTTGACTTCACAGTTATAAATTTCCCTTATTTCTTTGTTCTTCAGGTACTGAATATTAAACTTGAGGAGTGGTCTGCCAGCTGGATCAGTAAAGCATTCCAGCTCTTGAAGACTGCCACTAGGAGCTGGTGGTCTGAAGAAACATCCGCTAGACCTGCCAGGAGTGCAAGGCTCCTGCCATCATAGCTCTGTGGATCGACGAGGCACACAAGCCACCACACCACAACAAGGTAAGTTGCACCAATTGGTGGTAAGAGTGACTCATGCATTGACCTAATTATTTTTTAGCATTTTAAACTCATTAAATCAAATAATTCACTGATATCTTGGACAAGAAATACTGGCTGAAAAGGACATGGGGATCATGAGAGTATGGCATGCAGAAATTCCACAATCATAATCAAATGCTCACCAACAGGCAAGTCAGAGATGTCATAAAGGCCTTGCACTTGTAACCCTTTTCTCAGCTGATTCAAGTCAATTTCTTCTGCTACAGCATAAGCGACTACACTGTCTACTATATCCTAGGAAAAAATATTGATCATATCACAGTAGATGCCACACTACTGCTTAAGAAATGTAAGGTGCTGTGTCTTACAATGCCACATAAATAGTTCTTTTGATAGGTATAGATAGAGGTCATACTAGGACATGAATATAAAATTTACAGTCAAGGGAAGGGCAGAAAGTTTATATCATTGATTTGACTTTCTTCTGTGCACAGGCAAGAATGGTGATGTTTGAAAAGTTATATCTCCTAAATGGAAGAGGGTTATTCATTCAAAGTTAAAGAATTAGATAATTAATATATTCCTTCAATTGAAAACAGGAAACTATCAAAAACATTTGCTTACTACATATTTAGAAGATTTCAAGAGAAAAATAAAAGCAAAAGCTTTTACAACATCCCACCTTTTTTTCATCCAGTGATTTTATAGTTTTTTTCCTGGCTGGTCGCTTGGTTGCAAGAGCTGAAACTTGTTTCTGAATGCCTGCAACTGTGGTATTACATCTAGTTAGTATTCTTTGAGAGGCACACCTGCTCATATGTGTGGTCTTTGTAGCACTCCAGCTGCTAAACCTGTCCAGGAGCTGCTGCTTTGAGAAACAGGAAGAGCAAATATAAGACGTTTTAAATACATGCGGTCTTGCTGGCTGTATCTTTGTGATGGATGGCAACTGCAGACCGCTTTTCAAGTTCACAATCCTGAAAATTCTGAGCGTCTTTCCTAGCTGTGCCATTAGCTGGGTCTTATGCAGCGTAAGAAGTTAAAAGGAGACTGAAAGTTTGAACTGAACAGGTAATGCAATCTGAAATAAAATAAAACAACATGTTAGAAAAAAGTAAATGCAAACAAAATTTGCTACTCTTCGGACAGTGATAAATCAAATAATGAATAGCGGGTTTACACTGAAAACTTTCACACTAATGCTACCTAAATGTTGATATTGTATGTCATATATCATCACTACAACCAATTATTACCTAAATGCTGTTAGAATACTGCAGAATAACAAAAGAATAACTGATTTTTTGAAGTGTAAATTTTCTTTCCGTATTCTTCCGTAAACTGAAGTTTAAACTTGAACGCACCAAAAATTTTTATTTCATCACCTAGTCGGCACTTTCTTGTAAGAGTAGCAGTTCCTGCCATTATTATTTTGCGCATAATTTTATGATCTTTTCAATTATTCTCAATTCAGCATACAAAATTCCTAATAGAACAGTATTGATTGATATAATAATTGATACTTATGACTATACAAAGTACCGATAACAGGAACTATTCATTCATATAAACGTCTTGACTAAAACGGGTTTACTAACAAATGATTCTCCCCTGGCCGGAAGTGTGTCCGGACATTATTGCTGCGACCACCACGAGAAGCACATGTCAAGAATGGCCAGGTGTATGAGATATTCGCTGCCAGCAGTTTCAAAATATGTCTTCGGCTCCAACAGCTTGCGTCTGACGCAAAGTCCTCTTAAATTTATCACTCAGATTCAAAATTTGGGGATGCGACAGAGCAGCAGCGCTCTATTTGGGCCATTTCTACGCAAAAAATCAGCGACATTGACTGCGGTCAAATCTTCAACGTGCGATTATCCACGGGCACTACAAACAGAGGGTAATTTTGCCTTTCATTTAAACAATTTTTACTTTAAATAAAAACATGAAGGATGGGCTTCACGTGATATCAGTAGTCTAGACGATATAACTTCAGCTTGAGACGGTCGTATAACTTACTAGTGTGCAACCCAGCACGAGTAATTGTGGATTGTTGTTGCAGTTGATAAAGAGTTGACCAAGTTCTTGGAAAAAGAGATCACCTTTGAGGAATCTGAAAGAAAGAAACAAGTGCAAGTGAAGGGTGTGGATGGGTTTGAAGTCACAACGGCAGATGCTGACATAACTCTGACGCGTAAGAGTGGTAATGAAATGTAAGTAACTTCAAATTTGCAAGAGTGAGCAACATGGAAAATAAGGTAGAGCTACATGAGTTGCCTCACTGCCTTTCAATTTACAATCGCACCATGGCTAGTCCAAGACTAATTGCTTGTGGTTTTCCTTCACTGTCGGTAAATAGGAAGAAAGCAAAGGAGATTGATAAAAAAAAAAATAAAATTTAAATGTATTTGAAGCAGAAGAAAGCTACATGTTTCTAGAGAGGAAAATATCAAGGTGTCAATTAAAAAGCTGTAGCTTGAAGTATAAACCAGCAATGAGCCATAACTTAAGTCATATTATTTCAGTGCATCAACTAATTACAATGCTTGCACTTGCAGCATAAAGGTCAAGTTCACAGTAAATGGTTCAGTTGATGCTGAGGCATCTATGCAGGCTGACGACCAAGAGGCTGAACCAGAGGTACTTTTCATCCAGGTCTTTCATTGTCATAATTTCAGAAGAATTCACGAGTAATTTAAAAAAATGCTTTATTCATATGTGTATATGCAAATAAAGTTGTAAAAAAAATATTCAGTGTGTTTCCATTCACCATGTTTTCCTGTAAATTTTAGTCAGACGCTCTTAAAATACAAATTTATTAGCATGACCTTGTGGTTTTCAGATGGTGTCTCGACCCCCATTTACAGTAGAAATCACTAAAGGAGATGGACGCACACTGTCTCTGCACTGTACCTTCGTCTCACCTGCAGAGCTGGAGCAGGAGACATCTCAGGACACTGAAGCTATTGGTGAGTATTACTCATACCTCTATGGGTCAGCTATAAGGTCTTGGCCATTTGAAACCTATTCAGGAAGGCCATCAATGTAAGAAAAACACTTTCACTGTTTGCTGATCTAGTTTACTGAAATTCTCATGCTTGATGTCATGATTTTTTTGTTTGCTGTTCATAACCGAGGAAGAAGTTATTTTTGGGTTCTCTGAAAAGTGTTTTTCATAATGCAAAAACTGCAAGCCTGTTTGGTAGGGCCTTAGTGTTGAGACAGTGTCTGGCCAGGACCAGTTTTCAGTTGGGGGTAGCCAAAAATATACTTTTAAAAGTGGCTATTAAGTTTGATGATGTGAAACATTATTATTATTATTATTATTACAGTGGATAATTTTGAGATCCAGGAAGTAGCACTGCATACAGGAGAGTTGACAGAGACAGTGTACTCTGTGTCAGCAGACATCATGGATGGGGTAGGTGATCCAAAACTAACTATAACATTTAAGGTGGATGAGTTGTTTATTCTGTGATTCATTGTTTGAATAGATTAAGAGAAGCTGGTGTGTATATAACAGTCCACTACAACCAGTAGGAAATGGGTACATTACTAGATTATAGATAAAGTGGGTAAGGGGGGTCCACACACTTGAGTGGGTTTATACATTTTCGTCCCCTTTTTCCAGAGCAGTTATTCCAGCATGGTGACTTGAGCTTATATATGTGAACTGCAAGGAAATTTGCCCCAAAAGATGGTCCCAACATTCACCGAGCTGAATTTGGACAAACGTCTTATCCCTGAAAAATGATTTATCTTGTCCAGCTTGTTACAAAACTAAAGAGGGTAAACTCGATCTATTTAGAGGTCTGTGGCAAAAAAGACCCAACTGTTTCCTTTTTCATGCATGACCTGAAAACCAGAAGGGACTGAGATAGTTCTCTGATTAGACAATTTACTTTGGTGATCATACTAATAACAGAAACCGTACAATCGTAGATCACATCTCCTGCAGCCTGTCGTTTGTGACTTTGTATAAGAAAAAGATACAGATCAGCATTGTTAATTATGTTATCAAGACAATTTTAAACAGCATAGAGAAGTGTATTTTTTAAGTCTGTTATTTGAAACTGGCTTTTAAAAATGAAGATCTGTTCCCTCTTTCAGAATCTCTACGATCTCCTTATGGACATGCTGGACGAGCGAGGTATTAACGATGAATTTGCCAACCAGCTTGTTGACTTCAGCTCAAGTTACGAGCACTCTAAATATGTAGAATTTCTTAAAAATCTGAAATCTTTTGCTGAAAAATAGAGTGTCCTTTGGCATAACATTGGCTCCTCATATACTTCAGAATGTTGTGGTGGCTACATAGAAATGATTTTTTCTGCTCTTCAAAATGTTAAAATTGTGTAGCATTATGTGGGAGCTGTTAAAGAACAATCGTATTCCATTCAGACGCACCATCAGACAGGTCTGTTCTTGTCAGGAGTTGCAAATTATGCAGTTTATATTTTGGCTTATTGTATAGCCTATTCCCTTAAATTGGTGGTTGCTGACGTGGTTGGATTTTGTGAACGCATTTTGAATGTAGTTTTTAACAGATTTTCCAACCAGGGTTGAACAAAGGGATAGGATCATTGAAACGTGTTTATGTTTGACTTCATACACATTTTATTCACAGTTTTTGCATCTTTGATGACCATACAGAATGTTTTGCATACCGTTGTTTGTCTTGTAAATGTAACAAGGAATAAAGCCAGACTGCCATTTTCTTATCAAGACTTTGATTCAGTGATGCATATTGTATATCTGTAAGAAATCATTTTTACGGAATGCTATAATGTAGTGGCTGTACTTGTGGTATGGTGGATCTATAGCATGGTAGCATAGGAACCTAGCCATCCTCTGCCTTTTAACATTCAATTACATACCCATTGCTTGAGAGAGCTACCGACCTGTACTAGCTTTGAATCGGAACATTTTTTTTCAACATCTTATTTGGCTGCAGGTCTTCCCTTCGAGATCCAACATGCTTTAATGTTAATTTTCCATACCAAGTAGGTAGTCTTAGTCTTATTTTGTGGGTAAACCACTTCACAGTCCCAGTTAGAGCTGTAAAATTTCCACCAATGTTATGCAGCTGAAACTTGTGTGCTATACAAGTGTTTTGCCAGCAACTGCTGATACTGTTCGTTATGGAACTAGGTTTTGTTATGGATTTATTTCAAAAATGTAAAGGTCCAATTTCGATATTCGGTAGTTGTGTACAGCTTTATTTCCAAATGAAACAACACTGAACAAATATTGATCTATCTGGCATTTATAAATCCGTCTACTTTAGAAATAAAGATTTGACAGCAAAACAAAGCTTAAGCAACCTTCCACTTTGTAGCTTTATCAATACTCATCTAATGCTGGATCAGACTTGTACAAATAAATATTTCACATCAAGCACACACATGAACAAACATCAGCATCGCAATCTTGCCAGTCTAGTGCTAAAAGCTTACATCTCTAATAGACAGTTGAAAAATAAATTGATTCAAATCATGATTGATTTGGATTTCCCGCGTCAACCATATAGTAGTGAAGAGACAACACACTGAAACCTGAACCTAAAGCAGTTTTTTAACTGTCATGCAATGTGATTTCACAACTCAAAGCTGCGTGCGCTTATGGATAATTATAATCTGCCCGGTGGTTTTCACGTGTTCTACATCTCAGGTGATATTTGACTGCTGGTTGTGGTGTAATGCCTTTATTTTCATGCAAGTAAAATTCCAACCTAAGACAATAATCATCCATGAAGGACATACACTTGACTAAAAAGATTCCAACAATAACAATAAATAATCTTCCTCATAATTATACACCTGGCACAGCAACATTTGCCACTGTTCCGTGCTAGAGACATCTCTTGTACACCTCAAGACACAGTTTCTATTGTAATTAGGATACTGCCCAGTGGTTGCAGAATAGTTTTGGTATCAAATGATTCGGACATTAAAAATACCCCTAGAAATATGTTTCTACTTCAGGATTTGTCAGCCGACCCTTGAAATAGGACTGCAAGTTGTGCTTTGTCATAAAAATTGTAGAGCCATGATCAAATTGCCACGTGAAATAATTTTTGTCAGTCTGCAGCTACAGTTTAGATTGTTTCGACCTCCTTAACTCGAGTATTTAGAGTTATTTCAATGGCCTGGTGTTTCATACAAATCGAGTATATTTCTGTCACCTGGCACTCCCCAACTTGGATGTAAACGGAGATTGGAGTCTTTTAAAATATATAATGACATCAGTTCACTGAAGAAATTGCTCATTTCATGTTGACACAGACAGCAACGGAAAGTAGCTCACAGGAAGGGGGAAAATGTGAGGAAACCTAGAAGAGGTTACATGAGCTCACAAAAACTATAAGCAAGAGCAGTTAATAGCATCACTGTGTGGCTAATCACAATATAATCAGAATATTGCACTGTTTCTTTTTTAATACAGTAGCTGGTCTCTTAAAAAAAAGGGGGCGGGGAACTACATCGTTCATAAAAATAGACTGTACTAATCCGTATATACAAATTGCATATATTCAAATAATTTGTCCTGGGTCACAGGATATTGGGAATTGTTGATATTCGACAAAAGGCTTTTCAGACCATACTCATTTCTTATTTTTGCTATCAAATAAAATGTCTTGAGTAAAGCTATAGTATTTCAATAAAATTTAAACTCAGAAACCCTAAATTATAATCATATAGCTTGGGGTTGTTTTTTTTTCAAAGAAGTTAATCGTTTTAAACAATTAATTCCGTTTGAACTAAGCAAACACTTTTCAATGTACTAAGTGGAAATTTCATGTCAACCATCATCTACATTTATTTATTTATTTTTTAAATAAAACTTTCTTTAAGTAAGTTTAGTAGCGATAAACTTCAACTGTTTTGTTGTATATAAATAATTTCTTTGGAAGATATGATTGATATGAATAGATAACTGTCGATCAAACGTGTGTGTTCGCGCATATCCCTAGGTGAATGTGCTTTTCTGTACATTGCATATACATTATCCCACGAAGCGTTTGGAATACTTGCTGATTTACCATTCTAGAAGAAGAAGATATAGCTACTCGACGGAAATCGAAGTGGATCGACTATTTCCGATTATTTACGAAATAGGCACAAAATCGTGGCGACCAACTCGTTGTTGACGAGTTGGCTGATATGCGGGTGGGTGTAGGAACGAGCGACACCTCTAACTAGAAGTAGGGGTGGGCGCCTGTGCCGCAGTGCGTTTCTCCGGGCCGGTGACCCCAGGGTCAGACTCCGCAGTGATGGGGCTCTCCGTGCTGATGACCTGTGACCCGTTTTCTGTGGGCTGCGCAGCTTCCTCGTCGTCGGGGTAGGTGAAGAACTCGTTCTCTAGTCCACAGAGGTGCAGGGTGGTGTTCCACAGACGCTTGCCTAGCTGTTTGTCTCTCGCCACCTCATTGAGCTTCACAACCTAGACAAACAGAAAAAAAAATGCGATGACAAGCTGAGACCACCACTGTTCCTATGAAGAAAGAGCTAACATAACAAAACTGATGTTGCCGGAATGTGTCTGGGGAATACTGAGCATCCGATGAGGTAGTGCTGGTCCTGTTGATTGTGGTGAACAAAAAATGTGAATATTCATCGTACTTACATCAAGACGGTTTAAAAGAAATGCAAAAGATGTTTGTCGTGGTGGGTGGATGGACACAAGTGACTCTGCGATAGGGACTAGAGAACTGGAATGTGAGTGGATCGGTTCCGACCTTGCAGTTGGCGAAGAGCTTGCCAGAGAAGTCGCGCAGGCCGTCGGCCACGGCGCAGTACACGATGGTCTGGCAGCCCTCCTCCGGCGACTTGAAGAGCACGCGCGCCGCCACGCGCAGCAGGTTGCCGTACATGCCGGGGTAGTTGCGCAGCAGGTCTGTACAGCACGCGCCTGCACAAACACCCGGTCTTCATAAGACAACATCGTCCTGTCCGTCTTAGTCGTTCTTCCCATCTACGATAGCAATTTCTTTGTCTTTCGTTTGTTTAGTTTGTTCTTTCCACTCTTTTGTAATTTATTGCTTTGCAGCAGAGATACAGTGTCTGTCTGTCTGTCTGTCTGTCTGTCCTCCTCACCAATATTCATGCTTTAACAGATCTGTTTTAGTTGTTGTTATTCGATGAAAGAAAGAAAAGACACTTTGGTGGAGGCGGGGGGGAACCGCACAAAATAAATAAATAAATAAATAAATTAAATAAATAAAAGAACGTGCCGGGGTGGACAGCAAAGTTCCAGACACAGCCGGAGAAGAAGTGGCGGTGGCACTCCAGGTTGAAGACCGTCTGGGCCAGCTTGCTGCGGGCGTAGGCGCTGTAGGGGTCGTAACCTCGCGCCAGGGGCAGGTCATCGAAGTCGATCTTGGCGCGCACGTAGGAGTCGGACACGACGTTGATGACGCGGCTGGGGGCGCACTTCTTCAGCTTGTCCATCAGCAGCAGCGTCAGGTAGGCGTGGCCCAGGTGGTTGACGCCTAAACTCCGCTCGAACCCGTCGTCGGTGGCCGCCTTGGGCCCCAGGTAAGCTGCAGACAGACGATGAGGAACTCACTAACGGACCTACATCGCTAAGTTGTAAGTGATGACATCTCTGCAACAACAGCAGCCATCAACTTTCCAGTGTGGTTTGCTTGTCTTGAACGAGAAGCCAAGTGAGGGAGTTTAAAAACATGGATTTGTACCTCTTCCACTCTCTCTCTCGCTATGCTGCTCAGCGATTCGCCGACAATTTTTATTATCTGACAACATCCAGAGACTTCAAAGTTGAGAAAGCAGGAGAGGACATCTCTGTATGTGTGGCATCACTCCAGGGGAGATAAAAGGAACAGGAAAGACCTTTCGCTGCCAACATCTTCAGCAGATGTACATCAGCAAGTATACACAGGAACAGTAGCATATTAAAAGTAGCATCGCTGGGTGGACTCACAGGTAAACAATAACATGCATTGCCCAGTTATTATTGACAAACGGTTTCCTCAGGGACAAAAAGAAAGAGGAAATCTTTAAGATTATTTTTAGACTTTCCAGAGGTAGAAGCCAACTGGATGACCACTAAAAAGCAAGCAAGCAACCACTCGCTCAGTCAGGCCTATGTACGTAGGAAATATTTATTTTACACAGATAGTATGTTTTACCTAGACACAAAATGATTGAGTACACAGCAGAATAAACACACCCTGAAAAAATCCCCCCCTGCCCAGAAGTGGAGCAGCACCTGCTGCATTAGTCAGGGTCAAAGGTGACGGAATGAGAAATGAGGGTGTGCATGACCTGCCGTGGACACCGTGAGCCACTTACATAGGCCCTACGACCACTAGATTATGTGGTTCTTTACCTTTGTTTACTTTTACTTTTCATATTGTTCGGTAGAATATTTATGGATATTATCCACCAAAACTCATCGCCTCAACAGCTGTCAACATGCAGTTTAACACGTTTCAAGCGGCCGCCATGCCCACCTGCATTGTTGATGAGCACGTGCAGTTTGGCCTCGTTCTGGATGAAGTCGTCAGCGAACTCCTTGATGGAGCGCAGGCTGGCCAGGTCCAGGCGGGCGGCGAAGACGTTCTGATTGCCGGTCTTCTTCCGGATCCCGCGCGCCACGGCTTCACCTTTGACCTTGTCCCGGCACGCTAGGTAGACGCGAGCTCCTCTTTTGGCCAGCTCCACGGCTGTGGCCTTCCCCAGACCTGTGTTGGCGCCTGAAAGACATACGGTCATCATCATCAATTATCATCCATCAATCATCATCATTATCAGCAGCAGCATTGATGACTAGTTTGCAACCGTTAATAGAGATTGTTAGAAAGACGACAGGAGTAATGAAAGATGTGCGCTTCAAAGAAAGAAAGTTGATATGGATTATAAGTAAGTATTTGATACTGTAAGTATTCCTCTTATAACCTGTCGTCTTTAGCGATATTTTCCGTCTTGACCTGGGCAGTTGTTATTCCTGCTTCCTAATTCAAGCGGCTTCTGGATGTTTCCTGAAGTATGTGTGAATCCCCTAAATGTGTTTTCATGCTTGTTTCTTTCATCGGTTTCTTTGTGAATCTCCCAACGGGATGCTAACTAATACCTTGAACTATGCCCCCCAAATTTGTGTTAATCCGCTGAGGCATCTTCCAGCTGTGTCCTGAACTTTCCAGATGTTTCCTCATCTACTGATGTCTCTCCCAACTGCTTCCTGTCTTAAACTGCGCATGCCTCTCCCAGCAGCACTCTTCAGTCCCGGAGGTAGTTCCGCGTGGTATGCGTGTCTCGAGCTCGGGTGTCCATTCATCTCCTGGAGCTATGCGTGGCTGCTCACTCACTCGCTCATTCATGTACCCCGAATTCATGCGTGCCTGCTCAGCTATGCAATGTTAGTTGTGTGTACGTGCTTAGCCTCGCAATTACCCCGAGCTTAATTGTCAGCTCTTTAATGTCGGAATGTCTCTCTCTCCCGACTAGTTACCTCTCTCGTTTACGGTTACCTCCCCTCATATACCAATGCTTCGTCATCAGTGCTGCCTCATGTAGCTGCATAGTTATCTCCCTTAACTAGCGTCACTCCTTGTAGTCGTCTCCCTTGTGCATGAGAATTAGCGACCTCCACACCCTACTCCATCACGTATCCTCTGCACCTTGTCAAGCCAGGTGTGCGTGATTTTTACTGACTGTAGACAGGTGCACAGACACCCCACATAAATACTTTCACTTTACGACTACACAGACATCAATATCAGTCTTCTGTATCTAGAATCCTCTGAAATCGTCTGGTGCAGCCAAGTGGTGAGTTCAGGTCCCAGACCTGGTGCAGGTAGGTGGCATGAAGATCACATATTGCAGGTAAGATCACAGACCTGGTGCATACCGTGCATGAAGGCACAGAGGCATGGAGATCACACAGCGCAGGTAAGTGGCATGCACACCAGGTGCAGCAGTCATCATACAACACAAGCGTTCTCCACATTTCTCTGGCAGCTCGTCTTGTACAGTGGTACACAAGCAAAAACAGAATTGCTTTTGGACTTGGCTGCAGGCCTTTTATCTCAGTGTACATAATACCTTAGATTAACAAACACATCAACAGGTCTTTTAGCTCACTGTACAAAACAACATTACTTTTGGCCCAGTACACCTGGATTGACAGGCTTTTTGCTGGTTCTGCATATCTCAAGTTTTTGTATGATAACGAAAAAGGAAAAAAATCTGTTAGCTAAAATATAGAAAAAATTAACTTGCATTTGTATGACATGAAAATCTAGTTCATTTGAAGATTAGTGTTTACACCTACAGGTGATTTTGCATTATATATTATATTAAAATTGTAGAGGCGTTGACAACGGAGAAAAAAGCCAAAACACGAGAAGCACAGTTAGGGCGGTCACAGGGGCAGGCAACGTTCGGCCATTTGACCCGGCCAGTCAAGGTAAACTCGGGTTTCAATAAATCTATCAGCTTTCTTCACAACAACATAAATGTATATCAAGTGAATATTAATAATCTAATTTTTGAGGGACAGGCAAATAACGTCCATGACAGGGTAGACAGGACACAGACGAGGGCATGATGGGACAGACAAGTCTGCTTGTCGCTGGCTGCCCGTCACCTACGTGGACAATTCTGGACACTTATGCATGCATGTGACCTTTACCCTAATATGAGTGTAGATCGTGAAAAGTGTATTAATTAAGTGTGTACCCCGACCCTACAACACTAACTCTGAGCCCAGGCACTTCCGGTTCGCACTATGCTGATGGGAAGACAAACCTCACCATTACCACTGTCACTCAAGCCAGTGAACGAAATGTTTTCTTATATATCGATATATATATATCACTACATCAATCGCGAGAGTGGAAGCGCGTGTATACGGGTGTGCATGCTTCAAAAAAGAAGAGAGAGCTCGTATGTGTGTGTGTGAGGGAGAGATAACAGTCCTTGACAGAGGCATGTCATCAATCATCCCCTCCCCTGACTTTGTTGCCATTTTCCAGCAGTGGAGCTGGCAGCTGCTGGTTCCAGAAAAAAACTTTCTGGCTGCGGGGCGCACCTCCTGAAAAATGACCTTCACCGTGATCGAAATGAAAGGGTTCAGGGTTGAAGATGGGTCAAGGACGCTTCAGCCCCATTCGCTGAACGGTCAGAAAATGAAGGACAGTTAAGAGATCAGTTGTCTGACCGACTTGTGACATCCTCGAGTCATCAAGTGGAGAATTAATTTGTCACTCATGCGCGTTAGTGAGTTGAATTACTCTAACACACGTGACAGGCAACAAAGAGGTCAAGGGACTTAATTACGACAACGAATTTTTTTCTTAACGAAATTTTATCTTTTGAGTCAACAGCTGAGCGAGGGTTTTTATTCTCGGAAGCAACTATTGATGTAAAGCGACTTTTTAAAAGGAATGGGAAGATTAAAGAGCGGAGTAAGGGGTAGCCCTGTACAGTGTAAGGGTTTTTGTAAAAAGGATGAGTGCACTCCAAACGCAACCCTAATGTTCACCCTACAGTCGATTTTTCCTTCCTCCACCTAACCTTTGCCCTTCCTTCCACTGACAAGTTAAGAGTCCCTATGTTGGGCCAGAAATGTAGATGCGTCAAGCACCTTAAGGTCTGAGGGATGCCTGCAGCCAGAAATGCCACGTGGACAGATGCGAAGCAGCTGACAAGGTGTGGAAGCAAGGATTCCCAACGTAGGGAGCACGCACGCACGCACACGAGAGTCTGGTCATCGTTGGAGGATGACTTCCCATCACTTCGACAGAGAAATGCACCAGACCAGCACCAAGAGCAGAGCATGATTGTGTAATTATAGCCTCCTGAGGAGATTGTGTAATTATAGCATCATAATGTGATTGTGTAATTATAGCATCATAATGTGATTGTGTAATTATAGCCTGCTGATGTGATTGTGTAATTATAGCCTCCTGATGTGATCGTGTAATTATAGCATCATAATGTGATTGTGTAATTATAGCCTGCTGATGTGATTGTGTAATTATAGCCTCCTGATGTGATTGTGTAATGATAGCCTCCTGATGTGATTGTGTAATTATAGCCTCCTGATGTGATTGTGTAATGATAGCCTCCTGATGTGATCGTGTAATTATAGCATCATAATGTGATTGTGTAATTATAGCCTGCTGATGTGATTGTGTAATTATAGCATCATAATGTGATTGTGTAATTATAGCCTGCTGATGTGATTGTGTAATTATAGCATCATAATGTGATTGTGTAATTATAGCCTGCTGATGTGATTGTGTAATTATAGCCTCCTGATGTGATTGTGTAATTATAGCCTGCTGATGTGATTGTGTAATTATAGCATCATAATGTCATCACTTGGAGCCTGTCCATGTAAACAACATACAGCTGGATGCAAACACCACTCAGCTTCTAACCTGCTCCACTTTCTAACAAGCTTAATGAAGCTGAGCAGGGAGGATTTAGCTGGGGGGGGGGAGGGTAGAGGAGACTGGTAGCAGCAGTCTACTCTTCTGGCATCTTGTAGCTTGCGACACAGAGTTGAGACTAGAGGTCTCGCGGATACTTGTGTGTGTGTGTGAGAGAGAAAGAAGGAGGGCGGGTTGGGTGAATGTCGTAAGGGAGGTAACGCTATTTAATCAGCTGCCTGATCACAGCTCACGCCTCGGAAATATGTCACGGATCGTCTTCCGTAACCCTCAGTGAAAAAGAGAGCATTCACGAGCTATCCATTCCTGCAACTCGTGCGTGAAAAAAAGAAAAACCCAAAAAGACCCTCAACTAACGAGCCTGCGTCTGGTCCAAAGAAATCTCCGAAGGGGGGAGGGTGGGAGTGGAGGACGAGAAGCTGAGGAGGCGGGAGGACAGATGCTCAGAAACCAGCCTTGGCCTTGACCCTCAGGGGTGCCCGAGGTTGCGCCTGGCGCCAGAACGTCTAGGAGACCACGAGGAGGGTTAGATAACTCGGGGTTTTATGTGGAGCCTTTGGAATTACCTCCGAGGTGAACCTCTGGATAGTAAAATGTGGATACTTTTCTTGCGGAGAGAGAGAGGTGTGCAGAGATAGATATTCACTTTCTCCTTCCTTTCTTTCGGTGTTCGGTCTCTCTTTCTATTTGTCGTTTCTCTTTCGCCCTTCTCTCCCCTTCTCTGTCTTTTACTCTCTCTTGCACTTTGTCCTTTTCCGATCTCTTCCCCTTTAATGTCAGGCTGTGCAACTGTGTGTGTGCGCGCGCGCACAAAATGAAGAAAAAGCAGAGAGAGAGAGACTACACTATCCTTGCTTTGTACACCTACATGCTATGCTTACTCAACTTGGTTCTGTGGCACCGTGATCCTGGTACTGTGGTAATTGTACTGTGGTAATTGTACTGTGGTAATTATACTGTGGTAATTGCACTGTGGTAATTGTACTGTGGTAATTGTACTGTGGTAATAGCACTATTGTCGCCATTTGCTTCTCCTCAAAGTACCCGACTGTAAATAGCAGAGAAACAAGTACCCTGGTATGCACATTCTGCCGGATGGAAGAGCTTCAATCCTTGCAATGCCACAACAGACAACAAGGACTCTTTGGCAAAGAAAATGAGATGCTTGTGCGTGTGTGTGCGCGTGCTCACGTGCGCTTTTTGAGTGTAGATACGTGAAAAAGGAGTTTAAGAAGTCGAAGGTCAAAGTTCCTGAGGGAGGGAGAACAGTCTGTCAGTCGGATTCTGCGCAAGGGGGGGGGGGAAGATGGTTTTTGCACCTGCACCTGCCAGGTGTGGCACACACGGCACAGACTGGGTGATTAGCAGGGTCACGGTCAAGACCAGACTCGTCATAGAAACGAGGAGTGAGTTAACTTCCTTTTAAAATATTCGGCTTTTCAGCAAAGCAACTCAGCGGCTATATATATAAATACATATTGTAACTTGACGGTTGGCACAGACAACAGAGCCCTCACTGAAACATCCACAATGCGAAGAACATCTCTCGCCACCCCATATCAAACTAATACTTTCCCTGGACTTCAAAACACTTGATTGTTTACAGAGGCTTCCCATCCACTTTAAGCAAATTTAACCCGTTATTAACCCCTTTTAAATAAGACTGTCATCACCATATGTAGCTTCTCCCTTTGTACGTTTACAAACTTCCTTTAGAAATTGGTAGAGATAACATTTTAACCCTTTGTACCTTTTGCTTTGAGAGAATTTAGTTCGTCGGCATATTTGCACTTTTTAGGGTAGGTCTAGAAAGTGTAACCTTTGCTCATTCTATCTTCATCCTGGAGAAAGATTTGTCATTACACCATTGTGGTTACAATGTGCATTCATTTTCGATTCTTACTGGAGACTAGCAACAGGAAAGAAAGAAAGAGAAAAAAAGCCAGAAGGATCCTATGTGCCTTATACTATAATATTTTCAAATACCAATCCAAGCTAAGGAACTGATGATGACAATGATAATAATGATGGTGAGGTTTACTGTACTTAGTAGAAATCTAGCTTGCACTTGTCTTGCAATGTTTCTTGTTCATTCTCTTAGACTTACACTATACTTCAAGTTTCATTCCAGTTTCAAGAGTTCAAGCGATGGCATCCTTCTCCTCCCTGTCGATCTTTGCAAGCAATCTACATACATGTATACATATACATACAGTAGTCCAGACCAGAAGGTGTTGACGGGGTTCGGGCCTCACTACCAGACACTCCCTTTTTCTTGTTTACATCTTGTGGGAGCCATCCAGCGCTTTTTTTGAAAGTTTGGTATTGGCAGTAAGTCTTGTCTGAAAAATAAACAGCCTGTGATGTTTGTAAATTAAATGCGTTCTTGGGATGTTCTTTGGTGATGCCATCCAACATTCGTCTGTGATATCAGAGTTTGCTCCTGTGATGTGACATGAAAACAAGACCGACGACAAAGTTACTCGCTATTCTCATACAGCGATGCAGTCAGGAATTCAAGTCCTGCCGGTTCGATACTCGCAAGGTACAGCGTTACTTCACTGGTTATTTCGTGTGTTCAATGGCTACCTGATTCCTGACAATGATTGGGGAATGACAGTCTGAGAGGTGGAGGAGAAAGAAGATGGACCAAACGCTCAGCTAAGGACTGGAGCGGGTGGATTGTTCCTGGCTCCTTCCTTCTACACAAGTATGTCGGCAGGACCACTTCCCCCTCTGAGCTTTCATGTGCGGGAGAGAAATACGAAGGTTGATGGTCAGGTCCCAAACATCCGCTCCCCTCCCCGGGTAAGTCTTAGCGCCATGTATGTCGCGCTCCTGCTCCAGAGGCCACGTGACCGTGGATATAATAATGTGAATGGAATGACACGACCCGGCAGGTCACGTGACTGGAGACCACATGTTGGCTCTCCTTCCTCCAAATGACCTCGCACGCGACTTATGGTTTCCGACCTCAGCTCGCTGTCTTCCCAAAATAACTCGATCGTCTCTCTAAATCATCAGTCTTCTTCGCTCCACCATTCCGCCGTCGTTTGTGCGTCATCTGCTTGTGGCCTGGGCGGTAAACACACTGTCGTGTTGTTTAGAGTGCTTGGCAGGTAAGAAATACCACTGTAGCATAGACGGTAGAACTTCAGGTAGGAATAACGGATTTTGTAATCATCTTTCCTGGAAGCTTCTTTTCGCAGGTATGCACGAGAACAGACGCTTTCACTGAACACCACTCGGCACCAGACTGTTCTTCACGACCATACAGCTGGACATACACGTTGGTTAATACATTATGATAATTATACCCTTGATGTTATGTTTGGTTTTTTTTAATACATATAATTGTCACCTGCCCATTTTGTTTCCTTCATTTGCTAATATTTTTCTCTATTGACATCTTTTAGCCTTGCCACTTGCCACGAACTTTAATTCATATTTTTATTTCCAATTTTTACTTTTGTGACTAGATGTTCTGATTGCCCACTAGAACAAATAAAGTTGGTGATTGTCATTGTGATTGTGATTGTCATATATATTATATTTGGATCTTTGCCCACCAGAAGGGCCAGTGGACAGAAAAGGTGAATTTCTTTATTTTCTCCAGTCATACATCACATCGTCACGTATAAAATCACACAACTGTCATAAAGAATAATGGAATTATTCACACTTCAGGTAATTATCGACAGAAACACTTTCTCCCATTACCAGTCAAAACACACCTTTCTCCTCTAGCTATCGGACTGACAGCAGTTCCGCTCGCATCACGGATGTACGCAGCCTCTCCCTGATGATGTGATAACAGTAAACGAGAAACATTATTTCAAATGAAGAATGAAGATAGGAAGAGAGAAGGAGGATCTGATCGGCTATGTGAGATATTAGTCTTTTCTCAGTGGTGGTGGTGGTGATGGTGATGGTGGTGGTGTGAGGGTGGTGATGTGGTGTGAGGGTGGACTATCAAGCAGTGTACCCGGCATGACTCAGACACCAGGAGGCAGCTCCATCCCTTCATCTCCTAAACAGGGTTGCAGGGATGAATAACGAACCGCGATAGACGGACGGCAAAGCGCCAGGGTTGTGTCCCCGATCTCAGACCATCGGCAGTTGTGTGATAAAACTCCAGCCGGGCAGGGAACTGAGCTGTTTACTGTGGAAACTGTAGGCATTGGTTTACAGATGATGATATGTTGGTATAACTGTGCTCATAATGCATGGGGGCCGGCGCACACACTCACACACAGAAGCACAGACAAGGACACGGACACACGCACCCAGTAAAAATAAAGATTACGGAGTGTAATGTAGGCATGATCATGTTATTTTGTTTCCAGGTTTACACGTGTAAACACATGGAGCACGAGATGATAAGATCAGGCAGAATAGGTTCCTACGTGTGATGTGTTTGTCCTAACCGTGGTACACACATCCAAACCGACTCCGTTTCATGTTTTCACGAGGTAGGGGTGGGGTGGGTGGGGTGGGGAGCTGACATAAGTCGGTGTACTTGGCAAAAGTTCTCACAACTACATATACTCGCGGGCCCAGAGTCTCTTGAACAGGAAGAGAAGCAAAGCACAGCAACAAACGAATAAATCATACTCCGTCACTGGCAAGTGCGCAAACACGCATGTGCGCATACCCGCGCGCGCTCCAAAACACACACACATACATAAACATACACACACATACATAGACATTCACACACATACCAACTTAAACCAACTCTCACGCTCTATCATTCACACATAGTCTTTTTCTCTCACTCAAAACACTCACACAGTTAACACTGTCACTCACATTCTCTCGTCCTCTCGCACACTTTCATACTTCCTCTCTCTCTCTCTCTCACATACACACAGAGATATGCATGCATCCTCTCACGCACACACGCCCTCACATTTTTCTCTCTCTCTCACACAGAGTTAATTAACAGACATCCATTCACGCTGAGATACCACCAGTCACCGATGGCTGGAGAAAATATGAGTGGTATGCTGTTCCGAATCGAGAAGCGACACAGCATCATGTTACAAACGCGAGGCTGGGGCAGGGGGCAGGGGGCAGAAGAGGGCATAAACTGCTTTAAAAATGGCAAGAGTCGCACCTGGAAGGGTCGGTCATACACGCATGCAGCTAGTGAGAACAAAGGTGCCGACGTGAGAACAAAGGCGCCGACGTGTCAGCACGTGCTCCGCGGAGGCACCTGAGGTCAAGGTCGGTCAGGATGCAGCGCCTCTGTGGAGACTCTAATGTCTTCTAGTACTGACGGTCGTCTGCGTTTTGTGCTCCAGGAATAGCCCATCTTTTTGTAACATATCTTTCTTTCGTCTTTCATGTCCGACAATTTCAGTCGCATCAACTTTTTTCACGCAGCTCAGACTCTTCATCCATTCTACACGGCTCTGTTGTGAAACGAGTCTTTCTTTTATTTAATACACCCTTCATTCTTTCCCTCTACCCTTCACTCCTCCAGACCTTCAGTCGTCCATCTTCAAGGGATGATAATATTACCACGGGGCTGCTAACATGCCGACAATCGCCGTTTATCCGCTGCTGATGCTGCAGTGTTGCTGGCGGGGACAGGATGCTGCCGGTGCTCTCCCAGCCTCGCTGTGGCGCCGGGTATCAGCCAGCTGTCTCGTTGCGGCGAGATACTCCAGAGTTCCCGCGGGGTAGAAAGTTGATGAGCACATAATTGCTGTACATAGCCGGGGTATCTGGCAAAGGAAATGCCAGTCGACATTCCAGCCCCAATAAAATGCCTCCAACGGCAAAGAAGTCAGTGTGCCCTTGACTTACCGGAAATGACTTGGGAGCCATGTTAGCTCCGTGAGGATGGGAGGCAGCTGACTGAACCACTGCATCACGTCCTGCAACGTCCTGTGTTACGTGATATTTCCTCCCTTTGGTCTGTCTTTCAACCTACGTGTCTAGTTCAGTCAACTGACTAGTCAGCAAGCTAAACCATTTTCCATGTTTCCAATGTACCCTTGTCCTCCACCCAAAGAAAGCAGCTGTCGACTGACTGCCATTCACAGCCCATGAAACAACCCACAACTCAGCGACTCACCTCCTACCTGTCACTTTCTCATCGACAGCTTGTCTGGCACCCTTCCCAGGAACCCATTGGTTATGGTCCTCATTTAGCAGACTACCTGTACAAATAGCAACATCCTCTATAATTAGACTCACGCCTTCCATCCTTTGTGCTCACCAGCTTCCTGCATGAGACCGAGCATTTCCTTTATCCCCCCGAGTACACATTTATAAGAAGCCTGACAGTGTTTGTGCAACGGCAGCTACACCTCCCCCGTCCTCACACCCCATAACCTGACAAATCCACTTTCCCTCTGTTTCCCCAGAACAAAACTCACCCATAACATGAAAGAAAAAAAAATCTCGAGTAACTCCACTCATCATCAATCATGAACTGCCTTGCTAACACAGGAACAGTATTGAGGTCCTCTGTTACTTTCCAACCAAACTGACAGCAAACACAAGAAGCAAAAGCAGAACATCTGTTGTTAATCCGGCACTGACTGTACACATGGAATTAAAATTAACTGTAGCAAACTCCATTTGAATTCCAAGCACCTACTCCAGAGGACTAGTTGTAGTCAGCACGTTCGGAGGTCACCCGGTGAAAAGCTGTGGAATGCCCACATCGACCAATGTGAAACACCCACAAAAGATGTTTTGGGATATTTTAGATATTCTGGCCTTGGTTCCTTGCATCCAGTCCATGGCATGATGAACTCCAAGCAATACATTGAGCTTCTCGCCAGAAGACTTGCTCCAAAGCTGAAGAGGCTATTTATTCCCTGACGGATCCAGAAGTCAAGAAAATGTTCGAGAATATTTTTCAAATAAACGTAGTGCAGTGGCTTGGAAACTCTCCTAATCTCAACACCATTGAGGACTTGTAGTCTATATGCAAGCAGCACCTGTGTGGACAGGAGTGAAATTACTACAGATAAGACGATTCAGGACTTAATAAAAGTGTGTTACAGAGGCCCTAACATCCAGCAGGACTGCTCAGAATTGGTGGATTCAATGCCAAATGGCTGCTGAAGAATCAAACAAGTCATATCATGGAAGTGAAAGCATTAATATTACAAACAACTGGAATAAACTGATTTTTTGCTGTTTTTTGGGTTTGTTTCAATTAACTTGCACAAGGTAGTGTAACTTTTTGATTCTTGTTACACATAGATAAAGCTTTTCTGATTGTTCAACATTTGCGAGTGTAAGTGTAGCCACCATCTCTCTAAAAATGGTGGCCGCAGTGAACCAATCTCTAATACAGAAAAAGCCAACGACATTAACTTCAAAAATCATTGCTGAGGAGCTCCACAACGAAAGATGGAATTAAGGGCAGGGTAACTCGGAATACTGAAGGTTTGTGCCAGTTATCCTCAGTTGCCTATACATCTCCAGCTAGTCCCTGCAACCCCTTCACTCGCACGTGCAGCAGTCGTCATCAGGGACATCGTCTGACATTTCAAATTCGCCAGCAGCCGCACCACCCGACAAGCCAGCCGCACTCGGCACCAGCCACCCAGCCAGCCACCCAGGCCCCGATATAGCCTGCAGTATCCGCCAAATATGTTTCTCCATGTGGTGCCGCTTTGGTGATGGTGATGGTGATGGTGATGATGGTGATGGTGATGGTGATGGTGGTGCTGCTGTCCCTTCAGGCTCCTACCTGTACTTGTTCCTAAGGTTTTGTACAGTCCAGGGGTGGAACATGTGCAAGTGTGGGCTTGAGTACTTTGTATGTGTGTGTGTGGAAGGGGCTACCATGTTGTCTGTGTGTGTGTGGAAGTGCCGCTGCTTGTTTCTCTTGGAGAAATCCTGTGATGTCCTCGCATCGTCTTTTACTGACGACTTCGACATTTCGAGTGAAGGGAGTCAAACAAGTTGTTTTTAACTTTGATCTTGTGTATCTTACAGACAAGAGAGGACAGAGACATGTCTTCACGGTCTTTATCGTGGACATCTCTCAAGAGTAAAAATGTTTTTCACTCACTCCATCTCTTTTCATGCTTTAAAAAAGAAATTTGATAACCCTGTATCTTTCCCTACAGAGTTCTATATTTCGTGTGAAGTGAGCCAAACTACTTTAAAAAGTTTTTTTGAGTGTGTATCCATTAAAGAAAGAAAATAAATATGTTTTCTTAATTTTTTTCGTCTGTCAACATTTTTTTTTCTTTTTCATTGATTTTTTTTAAAGAAACACTTGATCACTTTGAAAGAGCTTCAGCTAATTTAATAAAGAAAGTGTTTATTGAGATAAGTTTTGCTGAAATAGGTTATAATGAATTTAATTGCTGCAATATATATTATATTCAATTTGCGAGGCCTCTTCTCTGTTGTCTTCAACCAATATTGCTCATTGTATTACAATGAAAATATGCAATAGTTAAAGTTAGAATAATGTTACAAGAGGATGAAAGTTGTTATCTATATCCCTGGTAACTACACGTGGAATTTCTCTCCTTTTTATCTTCATCCTGCAACCAGAATTTTCTTACGTGAGAGATTCTGTTTACCGACTGAAACTGAAGCTTGGGAGATAGAGAGAAGGTATGTGCCAGAGAGCTGTGAGGTGTACAAGGAGCAAGTGTTCCACTTTTTTCTCACAAACATATTTCAGCTTTAATGAAATTTCGACTGCCACGGCACCTGCCTCATGTTGCTGCAGGTCATGTCCTGCAAGTCTTGGCTGGGCGACAGCTCGCGGAAATACAGAACAAGGAATAGAGTCTGTAACACCAGGCATTCCTTGTTCTTCCATCTTTATCGTCTTCTTTTCCGTCATCATTTCATTTCTTTTCCTTTGTCCATTTTATATCTTTGCTCTTCACTATCATTATCTTTTATTCTCAATTTTTCGCCATTTATTCTTCCTGTCCTCTTCTTTTCCATTTCTCCCTGCAGTTCCATTTTCATTCTCTGTCTTGATTTTCCTCCTCTAAACTTCATTCCCAATCGGTTCTCTCCTTCTTGCAATATTTTACAGACCCCCGAAGATCAAAGGTTGTAGATATAAGAGGAAGCCTCATTCTGGCGACTTGTAAGACCATCACACCATCGTCACTAAAAAAACCAACCAACCCACCAACCAACCCAAACCAACCAACCAACCAACCAACCAAACAAACAAACAAACAAACAAACAAACAAACAAACAAACAAACAAACAAACAAACAAACATGTGTATCACGCATACTTGCAGGTCCGTCTTGCACCTTTCCTGGCCCAACTTCTAGGCTACGTTCACAACATGGAATTATGGGATGGGTGTTGGCCGACCAGAGATGTAATCACAAAGCATCAAGAGCAGCCTTGAGTTAGGGGCCCGTTGGTTCTGCTCCCTCCACACGAACTCTGCGACTCCGCCCAGAGAAAAACATGGCCGCCAGGACTGAGTCACAGCTCGCAGGCTATGGCGCATCAGCCAACTGTGAGAAGGAGACGAAATATAGGAGACTGGTCTGGAATTGTTGGTCACAAATATACCCCTGTAAGAGATCAAAGGGTTATGGGAGATATCATGAAATCAGAACCACCCACCCCCTGCCGCCCCACCCAACTAATTGTGGGTGGAAAGCACTTCTGTGCCCTCTACCGGCGGGTACTGTCGGCACCGTGGGCAGGTGGAGATGGCAGTTGGTAGCGAAGCACCATCCAGCAGACTACCTCACTGCGAATGTCGTCTTTGCCAAGTTATCCCGAAGGCAAAGTAAACAACTCACTCGACCTTTTACAACATTTTCAGCAGTCCGCTCACCTTTGTGGCTCCTCACAAAGCAAACGTTTGTAAGAGCTTATTATCCTGCAACTGATTTTTCTTGTTTTCGCAAACAACAGGAAATGGGAGCAGCACACGTCAGTTGGTTCTCTGGCAGTCAGTGGACCCATTCTTGGTCGTTGGTGCCACCCGGGTTACAAGGCAGGGAAACAGAACCCGCCGCCAACCGACGCACTGGTTGTTGATTGACTGTGGACAGAGTTGATGGCCGCTGGAGTAAACGGTCTTTGAGACCGAGGACCGACGATGCAACAGTTGTGATGACGCAGGCGATGTTTACGGGATTAAAAGAAAGAAATGTTGATGTGATTCTAAAGATAAACTGGGACCAACGTGGATGACGAAGATGTTTATCTAGCGCAAAGAAACATAGAAATATACAACAGAGTCAGAAAGGCGGACAGACAGACAAGAAGACAAAAATAAAAAAAGGAAGAAAGGAAAGACTGGATGGAAAAAAAGAAAGACAACGGACACGGCGTTCGCTTGTTTCAATTCTATGACAGTTACTATTGATATCTCATTATATGATGCCATAGTTACTTTTGATATCTCGTTCTATAATCACACGTGGGTCAAGAAATGTGACTACACGTACACACGCACGCACATATTATAAATTCATGGACATGCAAGAGTTAGGGAACTGACCACAATTTGAAATTCTGAATGAGTCCCAAGAAAACGGTTTATCGCAATGTCGCTGAAGTTCGCTGGAAATTCCGCAGACTGGTTCCACGACAGGTTTAGTGAAGAGAACACGTGACGGTTGCAATAAGGTGAACGAATGTTAAAGATGACATAATAAGAGGGAAGTGGGGTCTGAAGAACTGCTTCCGGGATGAAAGTCTGGAGGGTTAAAAAGGGTTGTAAGGAGGTGGATGCTCGCTGCTTGCCCCCGACCTGACTGCAAATCTTGACCCTAATGGGAAGGTCACCCACGGGACTAAACCATGAATAGTAGGAGAGTATCGTTGGAGTCTTGTGCTCACAGAACAACTGACAGTCCGCAGCGGTTGATGTAGGAAAACATTTCCATGGTGAAAAAAAAAGGACAGCGACAATGACACAGACAGCAGCATTCTAATACAGTGTCAACATTAGTGACAGCAACATTACAACATTAACAATGACAGTGACCAGTTAACACAATGACAGTGACAAGACAAGCAAAGATCAACGGCTACGTGGCAAGGAAAATGACAGGAAAAAAATAAAAACAAAAAACAAGTCTGACCCGTGACGATGACAGTCTTGCCGTCCATTCGGTTCTTGCTCGGACACTCCGCGCCCCAGCGGATGTACAACCTGAGGAGAAAGATGAAGAGAAGGACGCTGGAGACGATGACAGTGAAGACGAGGGCAGGGAAGACGTCCTGGGCCACGCCCTTCAGCTCCTCGATGTTCTCCTCTAACTCCTCCACCTTCAGGCGCTCCTTCATGTCCGACACGCCTTTCATCTTGCCGACCATGGCGATGGCGATGGCGATGTCAGCGTCCTGAAGTGAAAAAGATGGAAGTCAAGTCAGCTGACTGTGGGGTAGCAGGGGTTCGCAGACCTCTGGGGTAGCGGCGTAGGGGTGGGGAAAACCCGAAGAGCTTGGGTATCACCTGCAAGTATGCTGCAGACGACTCTACTCTTCCAAACTCGGAAATGTAGTCTTCGAGGGAAGAGTTTGAAAAAAAAAGACGAATCTGGGAGCGATATGGCGAGAGCAGGTCAATTCAGATTTTTTTGCAACTTTTAAGTGTTTTTATTGAAAAAAAACTTCAGTTCAGTTGTTGTAAGCACCGGGTACACTTACTACTAACTCAGTTTGCAGTTCCACCGAATCTTTCCTGTCAGCCCTAAGGTGATTGTCACTTCAGAATACCGTGGAGAAAAAAATTAAAGTTCCAACAACATGCAACTGCGCACAACCGGTATTCCTCTTTCGCTCCTCCTTTCACCGCGAAATTGTGCAAAATGTCGAAAAGTAGAAGTTTCAAAGAGATCCGAAATCCCACGAACTGCTCGTCTGTCGTGTCCTCTTTCACCTTTGTGGTGGCTGCTGGGTGCCAGGAGCTGTTTGTGGAGCCCCACTGTTGTCTTCTTTCTCCTTGGATGCACCAGGTAGATGACTGGCGGGGCGCAATTCAGGTGAGGGGGGCGAGGCCGGGTAGGGGACTGTACAGGGCGAGGGAGGTACCAGCGGCGATAACCCCTGCGATTTGGGGCTCTGGGGGGCTGATACAGTCTGAACATAGAGGTAAGTGAGAGTGAGCGGTATCGAGTCACGTGACTAGGGCAGTTGCCATGTTGGGAGTGCCAGCGTGCGTGTGTGTTCCTGCGTGTGCGCGTGTGTGTTCCTGCGTGTGTGTGTGTGAGGGTGGCAGAGAAGGATGCGGGGGTGGGTGGAGTATATGGTTGAGCTCTGGAGTCGAGGGCTCCAACAACCCAAGACTGGGGTCTAGTCGTCAGGACTGACGTTTGCTTGTCTCAGCGAGGTACATGTGTCGGGAAAAAGTTTTTATTTTCACGTTTATCCAGGTTCACTCTTTCTTACACGTGCAGGGTTTCGCTTTCTTCATTCTGCAGTTTCTCTTAGTGAAATCTTGTCAAAACAGCAGACATCAAAGTAAGGACTTGTCGGAACGAGGCATGCGGGACAGGATGAAGACGGTCAGTTTGAAATATCAAACAGATGACTGGACAAGATGGCTAGTCTGAAGTATCAAACATTGTTGACCGGTAGAATGTGTTTAACGGAGGTGAACATTATATAGACCTCCTTTGGGATATATATATCTAAAAGAGAGAGAGAGAGGAGTTTGGTGTTGTGTCCCGAGCCAGCAACTTCGGCTACATCACGGCAAAGCGCTCCCCCCCCCCCAACTATTAAAAGATGCCACATACAGAGAAAGAACAGCGTGCCCGAGACGAGATTGGAACTCCGGGCATCCAGTCGCCGCTGTACTGGGGACAGACGCTGATCGCCAGCGAGAGAGAGGCTGAGCCTCGGTTCCACCATCAGTGAAGCACAAAGATGGGCGGAGAGATGGTCTTCCTTTTGTTTGTTTTTTAACAACGAATGGTGTTAGGCTATAAAATGTATTATTGTTAAACTGTGCCATCAGATGTCATCTGTAAAGACCTCTGACAGCCATTAACAGTGTGGATGTGGACAGATGCGATTTATTATCAAGCAGTACTTTCAGCGACAGCTGGCATCCATTACTCTTCGTCTGTAGTCTCCAGCCCTCTCCCTTTCAGCTTTATCTCTTGCCTTTCCTTCTCTCTCTCTCGTATCCAAGTACTTCATTTCTTTCCGGTTTCTGTCTTTGTGTCCAGACGACGTGAGATGCCTTGAATGGCATGTGACAAGGATGTTCTTGTATAAGTGCTTGTTCCTAATAAAATGCAGAAACTTCCTATTCACACAGAAAGAAAGTGTTGCTCTTTGTGATCCATTTCTTCTTTTTTTTTCTTGGCATTAAGCTAAGGAACGAAAGAAGACAGATGAACGAGCGGACGGGTGAACTACTGGGTATAGTTGTCAATCATTAAAATATTTCTTAACACTCGTCGACTACGCTCGTGCACTTCTACCCGAAAATAGTCAGAAGCACATTGTTGTAAAATATTAACTAAGAGTATTATGGACAAGGTATTCTGGACTCTGTATCGTAAAATACTGAAGTAGACTTTACAGAGAAGAACACGAGGTATACTAGACTCACAGTGTGCAGAACTCGTACTGTATTAGACACTACAGTGTAGAACTCTACCTGAAGTAGAGAGTAGAGAGTAGAGCACGAGCCAGACAAGAGCCTGCACAGAACGCAGTGAGCACTGCTCAGCAACAGGAGAAATACAACAGTAAACCTGCTTCACAACCAGCGATCCAGGCTATACATCGCAGCAATGGACCTTTGCACAGAGAACTGATGGTGGTCGAGACTGAGCAAGATGTAATAAAAACTTCGTGGAAGATAAACAGAAATAGACTTGCAGAATACAACCCCAACAAAGCTTGTATGAGTGAACAGAATAAGTTCAGGAAATTGTTCAGTTCTAATCACATCGACCTATTCAGGTGGGCTCGACAGGTGGTGACCTTACCGTCGGGGTCATCCCACCGATGACCTACCATTGTCGAGCTCATGCCACCGGGTGGAGACAAGATAAGATTCATTCGTGTCCATGGGGCATCTGTTCTGGTGCTCATCAGCCTGTGTACTATGTCTGTTGGCAGGTCGTGAGTGTATTTCCCATAAAGTTCTGCCATGTAGACGAGGCAGCTCACCAGTTCATGCTCAGAAGTATTTTAGATAGATAACCGGTAACCGATTTGGTTGAGGCGGTTAAAGAAGACAAAGTGAACTTTAAAAAAAAATGTGAAGCTAGCTGGTTCAGTTTTTTAAGGAGAATTTATTGTTTACTTTTTATATACTCGTTTTGGTTGTTCGCTTTATTTGCTTCTATCTTCTGCTTTGTCTCTTCTCTTCTACTGCCACCCTCCCTGTGTAGGAGCAAGGAAGGGAAGGGATCAGTTCTTTGTTGCACAAGGACTGTTTTCCCCGCAATTGTAACATGTCTGGCTGTTATTACTGCCTTTATTTGTTTTTTAGGCATGTTTCTGTAGCTTTCGCACAACATGATGTTGCGCAGATGATTTGTTGCCTCTCCTCTCAACCACACCAGCATTAGAGCGCGTGCCTGCTCGCACGTGTTGATTAGAAGCCGGAAGAGAGAAGTTTGTTAATCACCCAAGACGCATCCCGTCTGCGTAAGAGTCTGATGCTCACCATCATCAGTTTCATCTCTGCACACACCATCAGCAGTTGCAGTAACACCAGCACCACCAGTTCCAGCACTACAAACAAGATAATGCACTTCCAGTGCATGCGTTAAATTATCAGGCGAGAGGTGAGATCAGGTGAGCCTCCGGGTGGCTGTTTGGCCATCTCTGTTTGCCCCTTCACGGGAGACGGGTGTCATGTATACAAGCAATGCAGTCATCTAAATATAAATGTTATTGTATTATTATCATTATTATTATTCTGCTGCCGATGGGACGCTCGGATGACAAGCTGGTCAGCCCGGTTCCTCCATTACCGCCCTCTCGTACAGTGTGTGCCACCCGGGATACCAGTGGGACACAGACTGTTGAGACAGGAACTAGGAGGCATTGACGACAGTGGAGAAAGAAGAGAGCTATAGAGAGGAGAGGTGATGGCGGAAGAAAATTATGATCAGTATTAAATGATCGTTGTCCTGTGGCTTTGACCCTTCGCTGTGATGACATTTGAAAAGCTCCGATGCAGACTTGTGAGAGAGAAAGTCCAGCAGCGCTGCGCTCACCGAGCTCTTAGACAGGGTTTCAGTGATGTGAACGAGATCCTTTTTGATGTTTAATTTTATTATCACAAACCGTAGCCCCTCGTGTCGGAATCTGTTTTAATTGATCAAGTTGTGATGGAGGTCCCGCTGATGCTGAAGATGCTTCTCTATCAGGATGCTCAACTGTGTGGCTGTTCAGTAAGCATCCCGTTCTCCTGCTAGCAGTTGCTCGGCGGTGGCAAAAACAGACTCAATGGGTGAACACCTGATGGGAGGCTTCCCTCGGGGTGGGTGGGTGAAACAAACAGAACTGACTCCGCAGGACAATAGAAAGTCATCGAGATAAGTAACCCTACGCCAGCGACTACAGTGCGCGGAGCTCGCATCACCCTCGTCATCCTTATCAGAGTCTTGAATCAGAGAAACGCGCCGCGGGAACTTTGTTTCTTGTGGTGTGAGTTGTGAGCAGGCACTGATGGGAAAACAGAGGCGACAGTGTGGAAGATATCTGTGCTGCTGATGAGGCAAAAACTGCAGACGAACATAAAAGTGCGTGCAGTCATCATCGCGCCTCGAGGTCGCAGGTCAGGCTGACCTAGGCTAACCTCTGACATCATTGTGCCTCGTTCAGGGTGGAGGGTTGTAACGGGAGGTTACATGTCCTTAGTCGAGGAAGAATTTCATGTAAGATGACTTATTCGTCTTACAATAACTAGTCTCATAGTCATGCAATAACACAAGGGCTGTGAATTCTGTTTTTAGTTAGGAACAATTTTAATTGGCTGGGTATCTCTCTTCTGTGTGTACTTCAGTGTAAGTGAATTAATAACAATAATAATCGTACAGCGCGTTTTCCTGCGTGAAGGCGAGCTCAATGCCATGAACACAAAGACTACAAAGCCAACTGTCAACCACACAAGAAACCCAAGCCTCAGCAGTTGCATGGTCACTGATGGCGGCAAGAACCGAGGTTTTGACCTGTTTCCATACAACAGGAGGAACCGACCATGTGATCGCATGTGGCTGAGAGGGGTCCCTCCAGTCCCAGACATAGTAAGTTCACTGTCCCGCATAGAACAGTTCTGAGTTTGCAGCTCCGGCAAACCTTCAGTGGCAGGGGACCTCTTCCTGGAGGGTCGCCCAGCAAGCAACATGAGACATGACTTCCATGGAAAAGACCTTCGGGCTAACACTTGTTCCCTCCTCCATCTCCGACGACCGCATCAAACGATAGAATGTCGAGCGACGACGACGACCGCATCAAACGATAGAATGTCGAGCGACGACCTCAACGCCATCAGGAGCTCCCATTCACACCCCTCCCCGTATGCAGCACTCAAGAAAACTGCTGCACGACGAGAAACGAACCTATACCCGCCTCTTTTCTCCATGAAGACAAGTCTTCTTGGATGAAGGATGGAGGTGTTGACTACAGCGAGTGTTAGCCGGGGCTGTGGTGGTCTTGCAGTGTCGTCAAGGTGTGAAAACAACCTTACTGCTCATCGTGTCGTGTAGAAAGCACACAAGTGGGTGGTGGGGTGGGGCTACAAGGGATGAATGTCAAAACAAAAATATGTCTCTCTCTCTCACACACACAGAGCGCGGAGAGAGAGCCTGGTATGAAATAAAACACAGCCGATTCACGATTTACGTGAGGGATGTGGTCCAATGTTCACATAAAGCGAGTACAGCTCTAACTGAAAATGATCACATGTTCTCAATAGTTCAGCCCCTCCTTTCCCAGGTAGGAATGGGTCACAATGTGCTTTCGCGCACAATTAATGTTCTATCCACGCTGGCTGTCGAGTCACTATGACCACACCACACCATTGCCCCTTCATTCTAAATATTGCCTTTCGATCCTAGTTTCAGTTATTTGACTGTATGTGTGCGACATTCTGACACAGGTAATGTAGACTTTAAAAGCGCTAGTCACTTGAGAGAAAAGTTTCTAGGTGTCTCATCCTTCTGGAGTTTGTTTGCATGTGGCACCTGTTTAGAAGGCCGAACATACTAGTCAATGTACTTAATAAATCCATTTCACACCACGACAAAACGGGAATGGCGGGAGGGAGGAGAATCACAAAATATACAAACCGCAATGCAAAACAAGTGGTATATCATGGATTATAATCTTGTACATAATCTCACGTGCCAACACACTCAAGAATCTACTCAACCTATAGCATGATAGAGGTCGAAAGAATTAGTCAACCACACTAGTGCGACACCATTGTGGGCATGTAACTGATGTAACTGAGCACTACTTCACTACAATCAGGTATGTGTTTGTGTAGGTGCTTGTGTATTTGTAACAAGTCCCCCCCGCATGACCCCACCTCATATCTTTGTAGCTGTCTGGTGACATTTAACAGATATAACAATAACTGATACCAATTACACATAACGAATACACTTCTCCAATACTCCCTACATACAAATTAAAGTTGAATTGTTGGTTTCTTTGTCATTGTTTTCTTCACATGTAAAGAGACTTTGGGAGTGAACACATGTCTGAACACACGCGCCAGTTTGCACACAAAAATGCATACTCGCATTACTTTTTACATCAGTGCAAATGAACTGAAGCATAATCAGTTCTCTGTGTAGCAACACTCACTTAACACGGACATCAACTGCAGTTCGACATAAAGCTCAATTTCATCACAATCGTGTTGATTAGCTGTTAACATTCTATTTCCATGCATAAGACAAAAAGCATCAGGTAAAATGCTGAATAGTGCTGCACACATTCCGCCTAATCATTACACCTACACAAAAAAGGAAAAAGTGGGCAGAGGAAGGGTGGGAAGGGGATAGCAACTCATAAACCCTTGCTTTTCAGTAGAGCTTTGTATTTCACAGCAATGATTGTACATGATTCCAAAAAGTCAACACAACAAACACGACAGTAAATTGTAGAAAATATTCCACCATCATTCA
Source organism: Pomacea canaliculata (assembly GCF_003073045.1). Classification (NCBI taxonomy): domain Eukaryota; kingdom Metazoa; phylum Mollusca; class Gastropoda; order Architaenioglossa; family Ampullariidae; genus Pomacea; species Pomacea canaliculata. The sequence continues at coordinate 32,711,863 of NC_037593.1, forward strand.
ATAAAAAATACAATATCATGAAGAAACTTGATTTTCTTCCATATTTGAAAATGAAAAAAAGTTTAAAAAATAATGAAAGAGGGGCTTTTACCAAAATGGCCCGTACTACATTCGCCAGCAAGATAAAACGGAGAGATGAGAAACAACAGGCACAATAGAGATCAAAAAGAGTTCTGGAGATGATCTCTAAAGGGTCAGCAATAGGCTTTTTAAGCTCTGGCTGGCCAGGTAAGTCCTAAGTCAACTAAACTGCTAATACTTTACAAACATTTTGGATAAGTGCTCTGCGTTTGCCATCCAGTCAGTACTAACCCTACGATGCACCCAGCCCCTGATTTCCCTTTAACTTTGTGATGGTCCATGCTAAAAAGCTCCAAGATACAAAATAATCTTCTCGCTGAACTGTACAACCAACATTATACTGGGAAGATGTGACCATTACAAGACACAGAATACTGTGCCTAATTCTTCAAGAAACTGATTTATCCTCAACATATCTGTGCAACACGATTTTTTTAATCTTTAAGAAAACCCTTACTACTTTAAGTGCTAAGTCATTCAAATTATTTGACATCACTGACTTCAATTGAATGTCTTTCATAAAACTGCATTCTGAAACGAAAAAATGTGATGTTCAGAGTCCATAAATTGTTCCCTCTTGTTTTCTGTTTGGTAGTGCATTAAAAAGCATGGAACAGTCCGCACACCCAATTACTTTTCTGACAAATAAATTCCTGTGGGCATAATGTTTTCAAATATTCCAATTAAAATATGAGAAATTCCCAAGACGGTAAACTTCATCTTACTCTGGCATGAAATCCATGGCACTAATAATGAAAAAATGTAACAACTAAAAATTAAACAAAGAGTTCAATGGCACAAAATATGTGGCACTAAAAGCAGCAAAGAAAAAAGAAAAGAAACTTAAAATACTCTCTCAACAAGGAACTGCTTAACAACATGGAATTTTAGGTCATTAGCTATAAGGAGACACAGCAAGCATTCTAGCAGGGACTTCAGTGGTGCACACCAATGCACACACTTGGAATCACTCTGTGATATGTCCTTATTCCTCCTCCCTGGACACTAACACAGGCCAATCTTAATTTACCTTCAGACTTTCAAGGCTTTGAGAGGAGATTCTGAAGTACTCATACTTCATCAAATGAAAACCAGAAATAATAGAGGATAGACCAGCTGAACATGTAGACCTTATCTATCATTTATTTGCACATGCATTCTCACACGCTAGCATGTAAATAGTTCAAACAGCAGTCGCTTAACTACTCTGCCATAGTCAACCACATTTACCCTTAAATACACCCAGAGTGAATTCATTAAGCAGCTTAGAACAAGTTACTGCTTAATCGTCTCAATCACTAATTCCTAAGGATGGTCTGCAGCACTATTCATTTCCCTGAATCATACTCGTGCTCATGTCCTATGTTCAAATGTAACTACCAAACTTGTTTTAGTGTCAACTTATAGTCATGACGCAAGGGTCACTTCTTATGTACAGAATACAACAAGCCATCTGATTCACAATCAAGAGAAGGGGAGGTAGAAACTATGTCCCCTTTGCTGCGCCACTCAAGGCAGGTCATGACCCATGCAAGCCTGGAGCCCAGATGTAATGGTAGCAGCTTTCCTTTTTACTTGAGGGGTGAGAATGGAGTTGGAATCAAAATGCGTGACTGCATGTGACGAATGAGAGGCACTGAAAAAAACAAAAACAAAAAGACAACAGTCACACAGTACAATGCATGCTTCAATGAAAGATCTACTAAAGTTGCACAGCTGTAAATCATCTATACTACAGCTGTACACACAACATTAATGGTGAGAAGTTAAGAAGAATTTTAAGTGTCCTACAACACGAATCTTTCAAAATGAAATAAACAAACAAAAGATTATTCCGTCTCACCTGTGTAAGCAACACATTCATCCCAACCTGGCCTCTGCCATGCAGCTTCACGAGTTACTTTGCGAGACTCCAGATCTGAGTAAGCTTTAGTTAAAAATAAAAATATACATATAAATTAACTTATAGGTATTGTCTTTAACCATATAACAGAAATTAAATTTTTTACTGAAATGGAACATATTCTTTATGAGATAGACCAGGTCAGTGTTAACTTGAATACTTTCTTATTCAGGATCATTGTCAATGACTTCAAGGCGTTACTGTTACTGAAATGCAGCATCTTTTTGAGTTGCACTGACCCAGTTTTAACAGTTTCAAATATTATTCTTATTCAGAATATTTATCAATGACTTCAAGGTATATTAGTTAAACCAATAAATCTCCCTCATGCTTTTAGTTTAATAGCCACGACATGCAAACTTTAGCAATAAAAAAAAAAGAGCAATGAACTAAAGGGACTTATGCTTTACATTTATATACATTTAAGGGATCCGTTGTGCTAAATTGGAAATATGCATATATATGATTGTGTAAAAATGCCAGATGAAGTCAGGGCCATTTATAAATTAGTATACTGTCTGTAAATGCCATTATTGAAAGCATTGCCTATCAGAGCATCCAGATGTTTGGTTTTATTTTGCTGCATGCAAACCTCATTTTCTACTAAGAAAAATGCAAGTATAGACAACTATATCATCAATCTAGACTAGCAACTGCATTGCAGCTTATAACAATATGTGTTTAACAAAGGTATGAGAGCAAATATCTTCTAAAGATAGGCAGATGTTAATCAAAAGCAATACTAATTGCAACTACTTTACTGATCTTTAAAAATGAGTGAATGGTACTTTCTCAAGCTAAAGAATTGTGATAAGCCTTTGTTATGCCCCTGTATTGATGCTGTAATGTCCAGCAAAAAAATATCAACACAGATAAAAATCTCCCCTAATTTCTGAAGTTCACATTATCTTTTTATAGTGAGACAAACTGGCAAACAACCAGCAATATCATCACTTTTGTTTATATATAAACCAGTCTCTAATAATAATGAAATCCACTTGTGTGAGTGATTCAATCTGCAGAAATGTAACCTGGCTAAAACCATACAGCAAATTCAGACTGTTCATCAAATGCACATACAATGTGCTGAAAAAAAAAATAAAAAATCATGTGTCTTTAAGTCCAAACTTGTGGAAGCACATACTAAATATATGCATTCACAGTGCTTGGGACGGCACACTCAAAGCATATGCATTCGCAGTGCTGCATGCTGGAACATGCACAGACTTAATTGGAACTGGTGATTTTGGAACAGGTTTCTTTCATGAACATCTTTTCCAATTGGTAGATATAGAAAGAACAACTGACTAGTTTAACTTTGTCTGCTAAGGAATTAGGTATTTTCTCTGATAAAGATATAACTTACCATGAACTGCAACAAAGTTATCCTATGACTTGTCAGTAGTGCTATATGTTACAATAGTCCACTAAAATGAAAACTGAGATCTAATTCTTTGTTTGTGAACTTAAGCTCTTTCCCCCAGTACTATTGGAAACACTGCAGAAAGGATTCTGTCCACCTCTTTCTGAAAAAATATGTAACCTTATTTCTAATAAAGGAACTGGCAGGTTCTGAGAATTAACAGAACACAAATAATGCTACAGACTGCTCTCAATGCAGCAAATGCCGCCCTTGACCTTTATCTGGCAGTTGTATGGTTGTGTATCTACCTACCCCACAAGTGATGAGTGGTGTACTGTGGGCCTATCTGTGAGAAGAAACCAGCAACAGCTTCATTCTTTGCTTGTCTATATTTTATCCCTCGGGCCCTAGTAACAAGCAAATGTGACAAGACAGTGTCAGTGACCAGGCCCAGGTGTCAAGCATTTCTCCACTACCTATGGACAAGGAAGTGCGCTCTCTGCACAAGGATGACCTGGTTGCTGAGAGGAGCAAGTCAAAAATCAAACCTAGAAAAAGCCTGGTAGGAAAGAAATCGTGTGGGTAAAATGTGCATACATGCATTTGTGCATATGTTTGGCTCCGTTTTTGGAAAACACTTCAATCTGGAACTCTGCTTTTGGGTTTGAAAGCTGTAACAGCATTCCTGACATCATAGCAGACACCAGCAAAATTTGTGAAACCAAAATGAAGTACTAAATGAATCTCAATATTAAGAAACAAGCAAGCAAGCACACAAAAGAAAAAAACAAACAAAAACCAAGCAACGTAAATGTCATATCCTGAAAATATAAATATTGCATATACTAATAGATTTTTCATGTAAACAGAGTTTTCAAAGAAAGATACTTTACAGATGTTACAATATGTACCCAAAACACACAAAGTTTCCAGTACTGAATTTTCATTTAGGATTAAACATAGACAAAAATTTTAAAGTGGTTAAAACCATCATCTTAAATCGAAAGATTGTGCTGTAGTCAATCTATCCCCTTCCTGTAAAATAAGGGAAACAAAATATCATCTGTTGAATAAAGAGCATCAGCCAGAATGTTTTCCTCCCAATGTTAGCTAAATTACAGGAAAAAACCCCAATACTACATATCTATAGTTTTTTTTTTAATGAAAAGATTTATCTCAGATTTTATAAAATACAAGATATTTCTGTTCACAGACTTATAAATGTGCAAATATTACCAACCTTCTTTGACTTTTCGATGACTTTATTGTTACTCTGATCCCTTTAGACTTAAAAGTAATTTTTAAAAATTTCTGTTTTAGCCAGCGCACAGCATTACCAGTGGCACACCACCATAACATGCTTTTACTTCAGAGTACACCCCTTTCCATGTTAATTCAAATGCATGCTTATCAATCATAGATTGTTTTGTATCATCACAGATTGACCATCCAAAGCACACAGACATAAATAAACAAAACAAAACAGATCAGATTGTCTGTAGCTCGGAACATGATTAAAATTATTTTGAAAGGATGTGTGCATGCATTCGGAAACTAATCCACGGACAGATGCATTAACACAAAAGTATTTTACTCTACACAAAGAAAATAATTCCCACACTTTCACTCTATTGCAAACAGTTTGAACGGTGGCTACAGAAACAAAAATCTAGTTAATAATAACACAAGCCAGAAGACATATCAATGATCACAAAAAAGTCTTAGATTCAAGCATGAATATTTAAATGGGTTACACAATGTTTCACTAAAGCACTACATGACTTTCACAGCTATGACCACCAGGCACTGAAAGTCAAAAAGCAACTTTAAAAAATGTAACCCAGCATGAATTAAAAATGTAAAAATGGTGATTGGAAGCAGCTACAATCTAAAATGTGCAGATCACGGCCAAATACATTTTACATGTATGCAATTGGTTCCAGCATGCAAACAATTAGTTCAAATCATTAAAAGATGAAAAGCAGAACAAAAAAGATGCATAAATAAACAGCTGTGAACATCAATAGGTGACAAACTTCATACTCCTCTGATGGGGCTTGCACCACCTGACATTTTCACTTACCCCAAAAGTGGTGGACTGTGTACAGGTCTCCCATCTGAGAAAAAAAGCCGGCTACTGGCTCATTGTTAGTAGTCCGGCTTTTAATGCCCCGAGCCCTTGAAGTAAGAAATAATGAGAAAGAGCAACACTTGTCACCACTATATTTTATCACAATCCTTGGCCCAAGACCGCATCAGCTGAAGCAGCTTTAAAGAGAACAAATTTGCTTCTGCTTTCCCTTTGTGATGGTTGATGTCAAACCAACTAGTGCATTTAATATCTTCAAAGAAATTAGTTAATTTCAACCAAAAAAGCTATTTCTGTAGATGGTCACAAGCAGAAGATAAAGTAGAATTTCTACTTCATTCCACCGCTTAAGTCTGCAAAAGCTGTTACTCAGGAAAGTGAAAAGGAATATGTAGTGGCAGACATTAACCAGGGCAGGAAAAGTTAATGTTGAAACGAACAATATGATGAGGAATAGTCCTCTCGCTGCAAAGACTTTTGCAAAACTGTTTTTTTAATGGATTTTTAAGCTTACAACTAAGGATGGAACAAGGGAAATATTCTAAGGCTTTTAAAGTTTTCTTATAAGGTCTGGTGGGATTAAACGCTCTTGCACACAAACCAGAACTGAAAACACCCTCGCACTTTTGGGAACTGGGATGTGAATGCAAGAAAGCAGGAAAGTTCTAGTGACACTGATTCCAGCAAAAAGCATTTGGTCCTTCTAAAGAACATCACTGCACCGTACAATAGTTTCCTCTCATATTCACAAAAAGCAAGAATACCAACAATCTGTGTACTTACCAGTTATTTCCCCATTCAATCATTGTGCCAGGCTAAAGAATGATACACACAAAAAAAGTAAAATTTTAACAACTGTCAAATAAAATCTCATTAGAAGAAACATCTTGCTTCCATCTTTTGCACCATTTACTTAATATAAGTCAATATTTAACTCTTTTTAGAGAAAGCAATCACTCATCCATGATAGCCATTTGATTCTTGAATGTCATGCTATGGCATGTACAATCAGTCAACTCTGCTATAAGCAAACAGTCCTTTTTCTTTTGTATCAAGTTCCACTAAATTTGATTTTCCTTCATAGATTAATTTTTGCTTTTTCATGTTACATTCTCCCTCTCCAAGTGATTTCTATTATAACTTTCATGAAAATTTACCTTGAGTGTATAGCTTCGTAATTCATAGATATTGCTTGGATCCCTTGGCTTTAGCTCAGGCCAGAAGCTAAAGGCCAGAAGAATCTGGTTTTTTCGATACCTTATCATTTTGTTGCGGTTCTTGCGAAAGTCAATAAAATCCTGCAACCACACATTTTCCGACAGGCTTAGTACAAGAACCATTCAAGTTGTGTGAACATCTGTGATGTGTAACACTATTAGTGCACTCTTTTAACAATAAGCTGCAACAAAACTATCACCTAGAACTTTTGAAAAAGCCATGCATTACAAATAACTGACACACATGGATGTGCACATACACACAGGCTCTCTCTCATATGCACACAGGGAAAATCAAGGCGCCGAGAATCTAAAACTGTTTTTAAGGGAGTTTAAATGGAGACTTATAGACTGTTATCAACATGACTGGCACGATAAACTCTCCAGTAACTTATGTTTCTTTGTGTATTCATTACTTAAAACAGCTATTTCGCTTAGACTCTGACCTCAAATATATAGGTTTTAGAGACATTTCTAAAGATTTAGACTAGGTATAATGAATCTAGTGCAATGAATTTAGGTACTTTAAACAACAGTTCTCTAGCAATGTCCTTTTTGTTACTGTGATGAGACTGAAATTCACTTTGTAATTGTTTGTCCTAGATATACCACCTCAAGTTCTATAAATTTCCAACTCTATTTTGATTTTCTAACCCTGATAATAATCCAGGCACAACATGTGGCTTTGCCATTTACCTCTACAAAGAATGGAGGAATAAGGATGTGACACACTAGTCTTTATTGGTAAAATTTTGAATCTGTATAATGCACTTGGTTTTATTTAATGCATTACCCATGTAACAAAGTCGTGTGATTTTACCCTCTTGATATGGCTGATTAAAATCAATAAAAGCGTTCGTTGTTTTGTTCTCACATGCACACATGCACAAATACATCAGATGAGAAATGTTCACTTCAAAGATCTGCAGAAACTTAATGTTTCATAAGTGGATTTAAACAAATTTTAACTGAATAAAAATGTCTGCGACTGAAAAATCTTTGACAAAAATGTCTTATATCTGACACTAATAAGCACAAAATTAATAAAACTGACACATGGATCAGCTTTGTTAATAAAGTGTGGTCCAAGATAGTCACCTTGTCAGTTCTGTATATTTGGTTTGCTCTGTTCAGGACAGGATAACCTCCCTTGTAAGACCACACGTGAACTGTGTAACATCAATCCAATGAAACAATGAGGGAAGAAAACTCACATAAGTCATAGTGCAGATACACACTGTTTTATATAAATATATATAAACACAAACTCCCATTTAAACATACAGAAATGTCTACTATGTCAACAATATTTTAAGCACTAGTTATAACAACAGTGCCAAGAAAGACCTACTTGCTTCGTCTTGGTCACCAATCTCTACAGTCCAGCTGCCAACCAATTCAGCACCTGTCTGTTTCATCTCGATCAGTTCCGAAAAGCGGCCACTGAAAATCATCAATTAAAGCATTCAGTCATACAAGCTATGCATGAAGCTGAAAGCATATCTTTGCACTTCTGGACAATTTATTAAAAGTATTAAAACTCAGTTTCATGACAGTTACTTGATGGCACATCAGACTTAAAATGTTGCTTTGTTTTGCAACATTTGTTAAATATATATGTCAACATATAATCAACACACACATATTCTTGTAACAGTTGACAGGGGTATACCTACAACTGGTTCAAGTATTCCTCCATGCTTTCTGGTTTCACAGCATGGACTGCAAATGAAATATGTAATTATTACATTGAAACAATAATAAATGAAAATACACACACCTTTATGATGATAATAATAATAATAATAATAGATTTGCTCTTGACACAAGTAATATATCAACAACCATGCGCCCTTATTTGCAAATAGCTGACACTCTCTCGACTCACTTTTACAACACACACCCACTGACACATAAAGTAAATTACAGACACATGTTTTGCACACTCATGGTCAGAACAGGGTCCCATTAAGTCGTTCTGAAAAGATGTGTCTTAAGTTTAGACTTAAAGGTGGTAAAAGAATCAGAGTTTCAAAAGCTGATGGGTAATCCATTCCGAGTTGATGGGGCTTGGTAGGAGAAAGACCTCTGCCCATATGTCTTTGTCTTAGCTAGTGAGACTCGCAGAAGCTTGGTGTCCAAAGATGAGTAAAGAAGTCATGTGGGTGTATGGATGGGAGTGAGTTTGGAGAGGTACCGAGGTCCAGTGCCAGAACCGGTGGAGTAAGTCAAAGTGGAAAGTTTCTTTTTCATTAGCAGTTACTGCCATTACATTTCAAATAAAACATGTCACACATTTACATGCACATGAACCTAGAGCTAGAATGAAACCTATGAATAATTATATATTTTTGACATGTTTTAAATTTAAACAAAAATTAAATGTCAATTTTTTTTTAATCTAGAAATGAATTTAACATCAATTAAAAGTAAATGATAACAGAATGTTCTACTTTATTAAGAAGTTTATTGCAATATTAGAATTAAGCCCTTCCTTTAATACTCACACTGTATTTCATAAACTGTTTCTTTGCTTGACAGCTGCATGGAATGTGATTCTTTACTTGGCTCCAGTGTTCGAACCCTTAAAATATTTTGGAACCATCCCTTTTTTTCTCCCTGGTCACCTTCCTTTGGTGTAGGTGTCTCCTGCTGTGCACTGAACCACCTGCAAATTATTTACTGAAATTAACACCTCTTATTTCTCTATGTATTTATAGAATATTTACAATTACTGCTGCCATGAAAAGCTGAAATTACTCCTAGTTTCACTAGCAAGAAAATGCAAACTGATGTCTGTGATAAACTCTGTAGAAGATACTTTCAAAGCCTGAATGAATAGCTCCTTCTCCTTTTGAGATAAAAGCCAACACCACGTCATAGTTACACAGATCACAGAAAAGGTTACACATATACTAGATATAATGAGAGACTTAGGTATATGTGCTCGTAACAATTCATAAACCTTCATGCCAAGCTCTTTCTATGCATGGTGATGATTAAAGGCTTGTATAACAAAAACAATGAGGGATAATTCACTCAGGTTTTGGGAAATAATATCAAGACAAAGTGAGCTCGATCTAGTAATTTGAAAAAGAGTACATATGCAAATCTTTAAAAGAAAGACAGTAACAAAACAAAGAAATGTTTAGAAATGGAAGTTGCTCGTAATCTTTTTATACTCGGTGATCGTGTCATCCGATCCGGTTGTCTCTTGGCAATAGCCGAGTTGGTAAATGGTTTTCAACCGATCATCTTCTTAAAATATTATTGAGATAGTTCATATGTCGGGTTCTGCCTTTAGTCTCTCTCCCCAACAACGCGTGTCTGCTCTTTGACAATTTCCAAAACAACTTACGGACCAAAGCTAAAGCAGTTTCTGTGTTTCGACCCTAATGCTTGAATTTAATCATGCTGATGCATGTTGTTTCTCCTTACTCATTGAAATATCACTTTTCTGCCTAAGGAACGCAGATTGTGAATATTAGTCAGCAAAGTTGTTACACAGCCACAATACACTTTCCCCCTGTACATGCAGACAGCTGGCGGAGTCAACAATGTCGGTCTCAGTACCTCTACACTCTGAAGGTCAGACATATGAAACGATAAAAGAAGAAGTGTATATTTTTTGCTCAACAACAATAAACATATTTGTAATAGCTTAAAGTCTACTTTAGGCACAAACCTAGATGCTGCCAGACCAGGAAACCCCTTGGACGCAGGCAAAAGGTTTATGGTTCGAAACATTCCTCTGCTTAGGCCTGCCATTGCAGCCATGACAGTATTTAAAACTCTCAAATCAAAACCCATGTCATCTTTAAAAAATACAAATACAATAGCAGAAAGATTTAAGCATATAACAAAACACGATTCTTGTAAAATATTATAAAACTTATACAATACGCATAAAAATTATTACAATTTATATGCAGTTTAAAAAATATATTTATTTGGAGAATATTCGGGTAACTAGAAAAAGGTAATCGTACTCAATCAATACCCTTTACACTCCAATCCTCACTTTTTTCTTTAAAATATTTTATATTTTAATAAACAAATTTTAACTGCATTTCTGCGTAAAATTACTAATTTTCCACAAATTCCAAAATTTATTTTTCTTTATAACGTTTTTACGAACGAGGATAAAAGGCGAATTCACTTGCTGATGTTGGCAAGATTAGCTCTGTAACATTCATAATAATCGCTTGAAGTATGAACTTATTTTTATGCAGGGCTAAGAGTAGCTTTAAAGATAAAAACACTTTCGTTGTCTTGAAATAAAGTTTTCATATTAATTTCGAAAGTTATTTTCCGATATTAGTTTTTAGACACCATTTTGTACAGGCTTTCAAACCGTCGTCTGCTTTCACAAGCAAAGTAGAAAAGTAGAAGACCGCAATCATGAATCTTCCGCCGGATATGGGTCTCGAGGAATATTTTAAGAACACTTTTGAAAAGAAGCTTCTTCTGTAAGTATGGTATTTAAACAAAGTAGAACTTTTGGATTTTGTCAACACATTCATTATATAGTATACGAAATTCGAAAACCACATCTCTAGTAGTCCGACAGATTTAGGCAGACCATTAAATTTTGTTTGTTTTTGGAAACAACTGAGAGAGACAAGCTCTATCTGCTCTGCTATTGTGTTCTACTGTTAGTTCCAGCAAAAGGATATTTTCCGCTCGTGAACGGAATGTGGGTTACAGGACGGATGCTAGCTTGTCAACGAAGCTTCACTTTATTCAAATTTGTCTGATTAGCAGTTATTGTTATCATTCATCATAGCTCCTGTCGTTGTGGGGAGGATATGGATAGACAAATGAACTGAGAAGGCGCGCCATTTGTGCCTGTTTTGGACGATAATGAGCAGGTCCTGCACGGGACGACCTGTCCAGTCATTGACTTTTGTAAGTTTTCTTCAGTACCTGGTTTGAAGGACAGTCTTTGACAAGGTGTCGTGCCAGGTCACGTGGCCAGACTAGACCAGCTAGCAAGTAAAGGTTCCTATATGGCGTTTCTACGAATGTGGAACACGTGCTTCGCACAAAGTCACTGGGTTTATGTTCATTGTACGAGCTCCGGAGCCTCCTCTGCTTCCGAATGCCTTGTGGTGACATGATGAGAGGGGCAGCACCATCGCCGTACCCTGTGACCATGGACATGTATACACTGTAGATGGATTACTGTCTGTTTCCCAAGACCAACGCTTAGCCTCTTGCGAAGTTCACCGCTGTTATTCTCGGAGACTAAACAAAGAATGTGACTAAACCGGAAGCTTTGTAGTAGCATGCCTCGTTTTAGTAGTTAACTGAAAAATATCGTCTGCCAGCAGTCCAGTAATACAAGCTCGTGCTGTGACATTTGCAGCTACATGCCGCAGCAAGAGAAGGAGCACATGACAGCCTCCACGCAGATCCTGGAGAAGCGGCGAGAGCTGGAGGAGGTCGAGAAGGCGCGCAAGGCCGAGAAAGAGGTTAGTCGTCTGTTGGCTTCACCTCTGGTGTTCTCACTAAAAGTTGTCGTTGCTGGCTGTCCAGCTGATGACAGAGGTCAGTCGAGATCTTTGTGTGTCGTTGAACTCCCCGTTGTTGCCAGTGCTGTGATAGTAGGTCTGCTCTGTGTGGCCGTCATGGCCAGAGGCTGAGGGTGGCTCCGAGTCTTGGATTATGGTCGGGACCTCCATGTCGTCTTTGAGTAATTAAGATATTATCACTATCCTAATATCTATCGAAAGTGGACCGGGGAGTGGGAAAGACAACTTTTGGTTGGAAAAAGTGAAATGGTGACTTACAAAGTCTTTGTTTGATTGAACTTGCATTTTGCGTGTAGGAGAATGTGTGTGTGTGAAATGAAGAGGTTTATTAAATACAGTTTGAAATGTTCCCTCGAATTCTAACGGCTCTAAGTCAGAGGTTAGATGTACCTATATGAACAGTTGTTGATGTTTACCCACGTGACAGGAATTCAGGATGAAGATGGAGAGTCTGGCTTCAAGACGAGAGGAGACTGAAATTCGCGAGAATCAGCTGAAAGAGTCCCTCATGAAGTTCGACACTTTTATCAAAGTAAGCTCATTAACTTCTTTATCGACTACTGCAAAACATTTGCTTTGACATGTTGGAACAGACAAGGGGGCCGAGGAAGGGGGGAAGAAAGAGGAAACCATTAAAATAAATCAGTCTTATTTAGAACTGTGTCCACGTGTCCGTTGCTGCGTGAAATACTGCATGGTTAAAAAAACTGATAGCAGGGCAGTGTACCTGCCACACGACCGCAAATAACTAACACGTGGTTGAATGTCTTGAAAAAAATGATAGCATCGTCGCATGGGCTGTGTTTTCCTGTCATAGTGCATTGCAATTTATTTCCCTAAAAGTGTAATTTGTCTTTTGGTAGTGCAACTTGTTATATTTGTAAGAAGGATTGATTTTTGTTTAGCAGTGCGTGGTGTTGTGGTGGTTCAGCCATGTGTTGTTCTGATTGCCTGACAGGAAAACGATGCAAAACTCATTCGAGCAAGAAACAAGGCCCTATTTGAAAGGGAGGAGATATGTTATAAAAATCAAGAACTCATCAGGTGAGTTTGGTGTCGTCCTTGTCTCCTGGACCATTCGTCTCTCCTGTTATTTGAGTATTATTTCTATTGTGAGTACATTTCGCAGTTGTCTGCCTTGTGTTTACCCCTATTTCTTCTCTCTTTAGTTGTGATGACTTGCATTCTTTGTTCTCCACCTTTGTTGTCATTACCTTCCTTCCTTTCTGTCACTCCTTGCGGTGAAGATTTGTCATGTTTGCAGTCACATACGCGCAGGATAGTAAGAATGTAGGGTTTAGAGCTCCCTACACAGTGTCACTTTAACAGGACTTGCAGGATTCTAAAAAAGTTCCTTTTCTTGTAAAGGAATAAAACAAGTGAATTAGGATTTTGCTCGATCTTCTCTTGACTCAGGCAACCACCCACTCGCCGACGCTCTCTTTCGTTTAACCGTATTTCTCTCTCCCCCACCCAACATTCTCGTGCAACCACAAGGCGAAAGGTTTACTTAGGTTCCATTGTAAACTGCATGTTTATCAGTCTACGACACATGTTCATTTAGAATCACATACACCAAGTGACAGCAAGCTACATACCTGTCGTAAACCCTCCCAGAAGTGGTGCAGTGTCAAGGTGTGGCTAGTGTCGTGCAAGGTCTAGTTGATACCAATAACAGCACATAATGCAGTCTGGTGCTGGGTACTTGTCAGGTTAAGAGAGGAGAAGGCGGAGCTAACCCACAGGCTGAAGGTGCTGGAGCGGAGCGTGAAACGCCTGAACGTCTTCTACGACTACCTGCGGCAGGTGATGGCACAGGGCGGGGGCTACGAGGAACCGCGCAGCATCATAACGCGGCACCAGACGCTCACCAGCCTCCTGCAGGTACCCGGCCTGTGTCATTGTGTTGGCCTCCTGCAGGTACCCGGCCTGTGTCACTGTGTTGGCCTCCTGCAGGTACCCGGCCTGTGTCACTGTGTTGGCGTCATGCAGGTACCCGGCCTGTGTCACTGTGTTGGCCTCCTGCAGGTACCCGGCCTGTGTCACTGTGTTGGCCTCCTACAGGTACCCGGCCTGTGTCATTGTGTTGGCCTCCTGCAGGTACCCGGCCTGTGTCACTGTGTTGGCCTCCTGCAGGTACCCGGCCTGTGTCACTGTGTTGGCGTCATGCAGGTACCCGGCCTGTGTCACTGTGTTGGCCTCCTGCAGGTACCCGGCCTGTGTCACTGTGTTGGCCTCCTGCAGGTACCCGGCCTGTGTCACTGTGTTGGCCTCCTGCAGGTACCCGGCCTGTGTCACTGTGTTGGCCTCCTACAGGTACCCGGCCTGTGTCACTGTGTTGGCAGCCTCTCTTATACTTACTGTGTTGGTCACTTCATTATCTTTTTTTCTGGTCTGTCTATCTTTGTAATATTGTCTCCCTTCGTGTAGCTCATTAGCATTGAGTTGGCAACATAGCTACATATCGGACACACGCCTGCAAGAACAAACAAACAAACAAACACACACACACACACGTCCTGTTGCTTCAGATGGCATGTGGTGTCAGGGGCTGCGAAACACCAACAGGGTGCGGGGGGCGATGCTGGAGACCACGCGCCAGAACGTGCTCAAGCTGGGCAACGAGATGGAGGACACCATGATGACACTGCGCAACAAGATCACCAACTTGCAGAAGGCGCTGGACCACGCCAAGAGCGAGGCGCTGCACCGGGAGGGCGAGTACTTCGACTTGCTCTCAGCCGCCACTGAGAAGTCCCGCCTCATGGGCATGGTCATCCTGTAAGTAATGTCACCGGCCACGATCACAGGTCACAGGTCACGTCAGTGACATCATAGTAGTGTGTGTGTGTGGATAGATTATAGAATGGAAATCGTACGTGGGTACATTGTCTGTGTCTGTACTCGCTAAATCTCTAAGACTTAATGCTCCACTTCCCCTTAGACTGCAGTTTCTTCGGCTCGATCCGAGATGATCGAAGTAAAAGGAAGTAAAACACACACACACACACGAAATACACGTAGATGCAGTGAGTGGTTCACCGTGACTACGGCACGCCAGGTAGAAAGTGGCGCCACGAGTTATCTTTTATCTTGGGCGGGTGGGAGATGTTGTAGGTTGTGGCCTACGCAAGCCTGACACCAGCAGCACCTTCCACTTGAAAGTCATGCGCGCTAAACAAACGCCAACTACATGCTGTGCACTACTTTTTCTTCTCCTTTCGTCTCTGCCATCCTTGTTGCCTTCATCGTTTCCTTACTTGGCAAATGGTGCTGCCTTAGTACCACCACTCTGTACTGTGCAGTGTGTGAGTTTTGTATGTACATCCCACCCAACATTTCTCTTTACGCTCTTGCGACGGTCAGGTCCACCCGGAACATGTACTTGATGGTCCTCTCCCGTAGGACCCAACGTCCTCCCGAGACCGACAACTTCTTGGAACAGATGGATGAGGTAAGTCTGTGTACTTCTCATATTATTGAAAGGAAACATATACTATTACTACGAATAATAATAATAAAAATAAAAATAATTTTGCAGGACACTTCCATACACGGAAGCGAGCTCAACGCGCTTTACAAGATTATCAGTAGATAATGATGATAACAGAAAAGGGCATCACAATCAGGCAAACACACACACACATGCACAGTGAACAATGCCAGGAACATGAAGGGATGCAGAGAGATAAAGGTGGAGAAGGTAGCAGACAGGATCAGCCGATTACAGTAATGATCCACAAGTGATGGGTTTTAGGCCCAGACCGGAGAGCCAGTCGGGTGTCCACTGTACTGAGCATTCTAAACACTGGGGCCAGAGAAAGAGAATAAGAAAAAATTATAAATCAATGAAATGTGAACAAAACTGCTTCTTCTGAACCTTTCCGACAGGAGTAGTTGACTATCCCAATAGCTTTATCCTACTGTAAATAAACGGATACGAGAAAACAAGCGTTAAATAATATTTCGAAGATATCAAAAATATGCCCTTCGACCTAATGACTGTCGATATTTTTCAGATCCATTACTATCTTTTGGATCTAGGAAACATTGTGACAGAACTGCAAAGAGGTAAGCTTTTTAACATTATGGGATATTTTATATTGCAAGCTGCTAGGTGTGACCCGCCATGAGGACACGAGTCTTAAGTCGCGCAGAAGTTTCGTGCTACAGGCCCCGAAAGAAGATGGGGGTCAGTATAGTGCAGTGGGACTTTTCTTTAGAAAATGGATTCCTTGGTTATTAAACTAACAGGAAAGTACACCGCTATATTAAAATAAAGTTGGAAATTGTCTTAAATACATTTTAATCGAGGTACCCCCGGCGCTCCGTCCCGATTTACACAGGAAAATGAAATTCAAACGCTTATTTATTGCTTAACTAATAGCTAATTTCATAAAAAAATTAATAAATTATAATATAAATTTCCTTTGCAATGCCCCTCCTCCTGCCCCCACATCCCAGGTAGAGGGCTTGGCATCGCCATAAACGACAACCATTACCAACTTGGATGCCTTTCAGAGATAAAGGAAAAATGTCGAAACTAGTTGCTGCCAGATGTGTTTTGCTTTCTTCAGTATGTTAGAAGGTGATGTGAATGTTCTCATTCGTTTCCAGAGGAGCGGCTGGCGAAGGCGGTTCGTTAAGAATAACAACAGCGACGATACAAGAAGACAGCGGGCAGATGAGGGGTGGATCGTGCCATGTGATGACATCATGACATCCTCAAACTCGGACACCGAGCACACACCTGTCACCTGTTACTCATTTGTATTATTTTTGGTTTTCATAATGTGATTGTGACGAGAAGGCAGCATTTTGGATCCGTGGCCCCGCGAGAATATTCAGAAACTTCCGAGAGAAAGAATCAGACGAGTTATATATTTAAGTATTGAAATTCGAGTATTATAAAATAAACAAAATATTTTTAATAGTTTTGCGTGCTTTGCTCCTGAAAGTGTTTAAGTAGGCGTGGCTGAGACTAAACAAGATGTGCACACGTCACCACACGTTCCTCCTGTCTTACGGAAAATGAGAGACGGTGAAGTCTGGTTGACTGGGCGTGGACATTCTGACATCTGGTGTACTGACATCTGATGTACTGGTGTACTGACATCTGATGTCCTGGTGTACTGACATCTGGTGTACTGACTGTCTAATGTCCTGGTGTACTGTCTGATGTCCTGGTGTACTGACTGTCTGATGTCCTGGTGTACTGACTGTCTGATGTCCTGGTGTACTGACTGTCTGATGTCCTGGTGTACTGACATCTGGTGTACTGACTGTCTAATGTCCTGGTGTACTGTCTGATGTCCTGGTGTACTGACTGTCTGATGTCCTGACTGTCTAATGTCCTGGTGTACTGACTGATGTCCTGGTGTACTGACTGTCTGATGTCCTGGTGTACTGACTGTCTGATGTCCTGACTGTCTAATGTCCTGGTGTACTGACTGTCTGATGTCCTGGTGTACTGACTGTCTGATGTCCTGGTGTACTGACTGTCTGATGTCCTGACTGTCTAATGTCCTGGTGTACTGACTGTCTGATGTCCTGGTGTACTGACTGTCTGATGTCCTGGTGTACTGACTGTCTGATGTCCTGGTGTACTGACATCTGGTGTACTGACTGTCTAATGTCCTGGTGTACTGTCTGATGTCCTGGTGTACTGACTGTCTGATGTCCTGACTGTCTAATGTCCTGGTGTACTGACTGATGTCCTGGTGTACTGACTGTCTGATGTCCTGGTGTACTGACTGTCTGATGTCCTGACTGTCTAATGTCCTGGTGTACTGACTGATGTCCTGGTGTACTGACTGTCTGATGTCCTGGTGTACTGACTGTCTGATGTCCTGGTGTACTGACTGTCTGATGTCCTGACTGTCTAATGTCCTGGTGTACTGACTGATGTCCTGGTGTACTGACTGATGTCCTGGTGTACTGACTGTCTGATGTCCTGACTGTCTAATGTCCTGGTGTACTGACTGATGTCCTGGTGTACTGACTGTCTGATGTCCTGGTGTACTGACTGTCTGATGTCCTGGTGTACTGACTGTCTGATGTCCTGACTGTCTAATGTCCTGGTGTACTGACTGTCTGATGTCCTGGTGTACTGACTGTCTGATGTCCTGGTGTACTGACTGTCTGATGTCCTGGTGTACTGACTGTCTGATGTCCTGACTGTCTAATGTCCTGGTGTACTGACTGTCTGATGTCCTGGTGTACTGACTGTCTGATGTCCTGACTGTCTAATGTCCTGGTGTACTGACTGACTGATGTCCTGGTGTACTGACTGTCTGATGTCCTGGTGTACTGACTGTCTGATGTCCTGGTGTACTGACTGATGTCCTGGTGTACTGACTGTCTGATGTCCTGACTGTCTAATGTCCTGGTGTACTGACTGTCTGATGTCCTGACTGTCTGATGTCCTGGTGTACTGTCTGATGTCCTGACTGACTGATGTCCTGGTGTACTGACTGATGTCCTGGTGTACTGTCTGATGTCCTGACTGACTGATGTCCTTGTGTACTGTCTGATGTCCTGGTGTACTGACTGACTGATGTCCTGACATTCTGAAGTCACTGGAGTAAGAAAAGGGCAAAGGTCTCAAGTTCTCTACTTATGACGATAAGTGTCATATGACCATAAAGAGTGCCTGCCAGCCATTTATGTATGTCATTTCCGTTCTTGTTTCTAGACTATTTCCGATGGTCAACTCGGGATTAACCCCACACCAGCTTGCTCCCTCGGAGGCCTTTAACCCTGAAAAGGTCGCACCATCGCTAACCTTTTTGCCACAAGGGCGCAGCACAGGTTCCTCCTAAGTCATTTAGTGTTTCTAGAAATAGAAGAACACACAGCACTCGAACACGCATTATCCAAGTTAAACATGTTACAATTACAAAAATTCAAAACTCCAAGATTTGAAGTCTGCTTATGTATCTTTAATATTCTAATACAACACGCATTGTCGTGGGCCTTAGAGTTCCAATCCCACGAAAGCATGCAGTGAGTATTGAATTCAGGCTGATTTACAACAAAGAAAGTGCCTACAGTGTGCACTGTGGTATGGTTTTTGTTGAAAAAAGTGGTGTACATTATATCTGTCGTCTGTGTTTAGTTGATTACAGCAGCTTGCACATCATTCTACCCGACAGAAAGTTCCTCTCAGGATGTGAGCATTGTGAATAGTCAACAATGAAAACTGTTTCGTTTAACCCCTTTTGTTAGTTTTCTAAACTTACAAATTGGCAAAAGTTACATTCTGAACCATACATCCTGCACGAATGAATTACTGTTGAGACTGAATGAGTGTAGAATACATTTGAAAGACGTGTTTGTGAGACTGAAACTTCGCGCTTGTTGCTATTCAATCCCCACACACTCGTGCTTTGACTAGAATGAACTCATCCTCAGAGAGAACAACATGTGAAGCTAGAATAGCAGAATAAGCATAAACTTTGTTTAGGAAAATACAAATGAGGGTAGCTTGTCAGGGTACAATGTCATTCAAATATGTCGATTTCAAAGACAGGAATGAAGAAAGCATAAAAAGAACAACAGAGGAAAACTTAATTGCTTGAAAGTCTTACAACTTTCATTGCATAATTGTTGTGACTCTGAATTTACAAATTTACAAAAATCATGGGAACCTGACAGGGTCCGAGGATAAATTTTAAGGTCAAGGAAAAAAGAAGAACAGATAGAAAGGATGGGTGGAAGGCTGCGGCCAAAAGGCGCCGCGCCCTCTGCTACGTGCTAACAATATCATAAAGAGGCTTTCATTTCAAAAATCTTATTTGCATATGCAAAGCTCAAAATGTGCTGACAGAAATATGTAAGCAAAGCTAAGTACAGACTTTCGGTTCATGTTTTGAAAATTACAAAAGTTGTAATTGTACCTGTTGAACAATACAAGCATGTTCTCAAATCCAGTGAAACAGCAAAGTTTTTTCAACGAAACCACTCCATTGTAAAAAAAAAAATATGTTGTGAATTATTAAACTGAACTGTAATAAACTAGTCTGAGTCAGAGACTAGAAATCCTCGAGGCTGTTCAGCAGTCTTTGTTCGTGGGTTGCTGGGATTGTTTCAGAGGCTGACTGTCGATGTTGATGTAGTGGGCCATTGTGCCTTGACTCAGGGCTGGCGTGCTTATAGGGCTGTCTAACCGAGCGCTCGCCCTCGTCGTCATGGCGTCCAGGAGGCTTCCAGACCCAGGTCTTGGGAAGAACTGGACATTTTCAACACTGCTTATCAACGATGGTCCACCTGTACTGGATTCTTCAAAAACGGAGGGTGCACTTGCCAGAGGAGAACTCGGACCAAAGTCTGGATCTTCGAAACCGGAAGTGTCTGTGGGCTGCACGATGCTGGAACTTGTGGTTCCTTTGCTGAATGTGGCGCCACCTTTGAGTTTACTGAAGCAGTTCCAGGAACTGTCTTCGCCTTGGTTGCCTGGAGACTGCCATCCTTGCTGGTTCCACCGGTTCGGTTGGTCCGAGAGCTCAGAGTCCCTATTCCAGGGGCTTGCAGGTGCTTCTTGTTGCAGGTAGCGCCCCCCATCGATAGCCCAGGGATTTGCAGCTGGGTTGAAGGCTGGGGAATTCCAGTTTGGATTTCTTATTTGTCCTGGACGAGATGTCCAAAAATTGTTCAAAAGCTGCCAGTTCTTGATTCTTGTGTTGTCATTCCAGGGACCCGAGAAAACCCTTACACCTGAACTACTTTCTTGTGGCTGTCTTACAGGAAGTTGAGTATTTTCAAATGGGTTTCTTTCACTGAGCTGATTCCGCTGCCACGGAAATCTCCATTCGAAGGCATCTTGCAATCTGCTCTTTAGTCCGCTGTCTGGCCAGGTCGGAAGAACACCGACAGGAAGTCCATGACCATACTTTGTGCCCTGAAACCAACTGTCGCAGCAGCCATCTTGAAGCAGAGGGCTATGAGACTTGTATCCACGAGCCTCGTACCATGGGTTCAAACCTTCGCCATGGCTTGTTGGTCCTGTCAAAAGATCCCACCATGTCTGAGCGGGACCAAAGCTGGCATACAGGATCTGGTTTACACCTGGATTCAGGGACATGCCAGGGTCATACACACTGTCACAATTGTCTCTCCACAAGTCTCGGTACAGATTAGACACACTGCTAACATAGTCATGAGCCATGTTCCTCCAGCTGAGGTCATAATTAAGGGGACCAACATAATTCCGCCGACCGCTACAACCAGTGAGGCCTATGTTGGGCAAATTACTTCCAAACTCTCCGTACCTCATGCGTGGGCTTGACCACGGGTTAAAGTTCATCCCCCCTGCATTCGATTCCATTTCAAACGGATATCCATCCCAGGAATCCAAACTATCCCAAAAATTGGGTCCATATGCCCATAGCTGCATCCAGTCATTCCACTGGCTGGTGTTGCTGCTCTGGGACCCACTTGTGCTGCTGTTGTGGGTGTCTGGGTTGAAGAGGTTGAGCCACTTCTGGCCGTCCTGGTCATAGTAATTGTATTCACTGAGCGCTGCGTCGTTGTCGTCGTTATCGAGTCTGGTAGGAGGGACGGCACCCTCGGCTCTCTCGCCTCCTTTCGTTAGGTCGGATTCACCATTTGGTGGTCTTCGTTGGACCCAGTCAGGATTTGGATTCCGATTGTAGAAATCATTCTCAGCAAGAGGTTCCTGGCCAGTGGGTCTGCCAAGTGCGTTGGCTGTTTGTCCAGGCAGCATTTCGGATGCCCGCCCTTCAGCAAGGCCCAAGGCTGGTGTTGAGGTTCCTTTCCTTGCATCAGACTTGACATTTCCCGGCTCGCTGGAGCTGCGTGTAGTCCGTTCTGTGTCAGGTCGACTTGCTTCCGTGGGGGCGAGACGCTTTCGCAGACGGTTCTGGAGCCTTGCTGTAGCTTCAGCAGAAAATCGTTTGAATTTCCTGGGACCGCTGTCTTTGCGGGAGGAAACAGTGTTGGAGCTGAGTGTGTTCTTGTGACGAATCACTCCCTTGGACAACACTGATGCTAAATTTACAACACTGCGCCGTGCGCGCACCTCCTCCGAGTTGACTGGCCTTGTCTCGATCTCCCGCTTCGCATCCTCGGGGTTGCTAAGAGCCCCTCCATTTTCTGTCGGGGTCGCCTGGGCAGAGCTCCTGTCAAGTCTGTCCTTGTCCCCTTCCTGTTCATCGACTTTACCTTCAGACGACTGCGATGAGTACAGGATATCAGGGTTATTCCACTTGCCCCAGTAGTTTTCGAGCAAGTCCTTACTGTTCCACGGCTGATAGTTCCAGCCCGGGTTGCCGTTTAAGGATGACTTGTCCCAGCCAATATTGCCCCAAGATGGAACTGATGGATATGAATTCGTCCATCCTGGCTGAAAGTCGTAGTTGAGCATAGGCCATCTGTTCTTCATCCATAAATGCCAGTTGCTGGGCATCTGACTGTATTCATTCATCCACTTGGAGAACATCTGCTCTGATGTGGACTCGGGCTCAACAGCGACTATGTCCTGGTCAGGAGGGACTGCTGCACGCTTTAGGCGAGGAAAGATTGGGTTGTCATAGGCTGTCTGAGCAGCTGGGAAAGAAGCATGAAACGGACGGAAGTTTCTTAGGCTGTCCAGAAAGTTATACCACACTGGGCCCGATTTCAGTAAGTTCCTGTCATTGAAACCCATTCCTGGCTGCCACGGAGGGTAGCTTTGCAAGTTGAAGTTCATTCCCATCGGCAAGTTTGAGTTATAATCACTCATCCACCTAGCAGCCCATGATTTAACTTTTTTGTTAGTTTCAGTTTCTTCAGAACTTGCTGGAGATTCTGCACTGCGCTTTTGAATGTTGTCGTCTTTCAACTCCGAAGAAGAGCCTGTCCTGGAGAAGGACTGAAATGGGTTGAAGCCGCCAAAGGTGTCAAAATGATCATTCCACACAAAACCGCCATTCCACTTGTTCCAGCGCATCCATTTTGACCAGGGCTGGTTATTTCCCGAAATTTCCCAGCTACTAGACAGCCAGTAAGGCTTGTGGTCCTGTCCAAAGTTGCCCGTCCACCCAAGTCGCTGTAAATCGAGGGGAGACTTTTTCTGGCGCAGAGAGCCACGGCTGCGTCTCCATCTCGGTTGCTGAGCTGTGGCGCCCCTCGACAGGACTCTCAGTCGCTGGTCCAACCATCTGGATGCTCGCAAGCTTCCTCTCCTGTTTCGGATGCCAAAGCTTCTCTTTGTCACTGAGTGTTTTGTGCTGTCTGCAGGGCCTTCTTTTAGGTTTCCACTTCCTCCATCATCACTGCTTGCGTGACCGCTACCTCCGTTGTCCCCGTCGTTTTGTTGGCGGATCTCTGGGGCTCCTGTGAACTGCACCTCATCATCAGCACCAGCAGAAGGACCGAAAGTGCTGAGATCGCCCCATGTTGAATCGATATTTGGCCAGTAGTTGCCTGGAAAGAAGCCTTCGTTTTCCCCCGGACTGTTCCACAACTGGCTGGCGTCCATCGCACTTCCGGGGCCGCTCCGCTGAAAGTCTTGCCAAGCATCATCATACTGCCACCATGGCGGACTCCACATCCAGCTGTTGCTCCACAGCCTCTGATTATACCATGCAGGCGAGTACCAATTTCTGTACACCCACCAAGGGAAGTAGTTAATGTTTTTGTTTACAAAGCTGTAAGGAGTATATTGCCATGGCCGTCTAAAGGTTGTGGTTTGCCATTCTGGTCTGAAAAATCCTCTTGTCCGAAAGATGTTACTGAGCCATCGGGAAACGCCGGGATCCTTGATTTTACTGTCTGGATCCTCTGTTGTTTGCTGTAGTTCCTCAACGCTGCGCCTTTTGACCTCTCTTTCAAATTCTTGTGAATTTTGAATGTCAGTTGATTCCTTTTTTGAGAACTGGAAAAAGTTAGGCGCAGAAGAACCTCTGAAATATGCATCCCACACACGGTTGTCCCTCGTGGGGTCCATCTGACCATTTTGCATGAAAAAGATCGGAAACATTCTAGGGTCATAATAGTTTTGCTTGTTTATCCACTGTGACCATTGACTGTAATGGTTTCTAAAGTCTGCATCGCTTGGATTATTCATCCATTTGGACATATCCCTGTCCTGATCAGAAAGTGTGCTGCGCTTTGATAAAGTGGTTCTGTGTTCGGGTTCGGGCTTGTGTTCTACCTTGGGTGTCCTGGACGGAGTAGTAGGGTTTTGCTTTTGACGAGTCTCTGCAGTAGTTGACATAGACGGGACAGGGGTCGTGAAATACTCAGGGATCTGTCCTTTCAGACCATCCCACGTTGGTCTAGACATGTCAATGTTCCAGAATGACTCAGGGCTTGGAGTTTGAATGTTCCACGTTGGTCTGGCTGCCAGTTCCAGTTGTTCCACCTGTCATAGTTGTACCATGCTGGGTAGCTGCTCCATCTATTCCTGAAGTATCTGTTACCAAACCACGTTGGCCAGTAGAAACTCCTCCACGATCTTGACCACGGGAGGTAGCTAGGAAAAGGGCTGTGACCACCTAGTTGTTTTCCCACTTCGTCTTCCTTCGACACAGAAGCCTGATCCTCGTCGGTACTTCGCTTCTGCTTGGTTGCAGCACTGGAGCTGTCTTCTGCTTCAACACCACTGGGAGGATTTTGCTGGTATCGAAACTGGGGATCTGTCATGCCATAGGCATTCAAGGTGTTCCAGTCACTGTTCCAGAACTGATCATAATTATTTGTCCATAAATTATTCCCCATCCAGTAGCTATCTGGGGTCTGATCGTTCCACATCTGGTTTCGAGGCCAGTTTCTCCACATGTAGTACAGGCTATTCCATGGACCAGGTGCGCTCCACAAGTTAGGCCTCCGAAACATATATCCATTCCACCAGAAGGGAAAGCTCCTGTATCTCTCGTAACTTCCTTGTCTTGCGATGTGCTCGCCGGCATCCTTATCGTCTGCACTGCGTTTGGTTCTGTCGAGGTCTTCAGAATCACGTGACTGCACGTCTGCTTCTTGTTCAGAAGAACCATCAGCCCCCTTTTGGTAGCTAAAGTCCATGTTCTCGGGCCACATCTGACTATTTGTTGCAAAGTAAGGATGTCCAAATTCATTTCTAAATGGACCCCCATTACTGTATCCAGCCCAATAATTAGGTCTGTGGTATAGGTTCCAGTCATTGTCCATTGAGAAGCTGCCACGCTGTGCATTGTTCTCAGTAAGTCCACTCCACAGTGGATCTCTGTTCCAGAAGTGGTTGCTGTTATCTGCCGTGTCAGCAGTCCACATGTTTGGCATGAAATAACCTGCTCGAAGTCCTGGCCGGAAGTGACCGGAAGTGTCCGACTGAGGCCAGCTTCTTCCAAACTGACCAGAATCCCGTCTGTCGCCAGTCATTTGTCTCCCCATGTCTTCCTCTTTCTCGTTTTTCTGTGACCCTTCTGCACTTCGCTTAGAGACTGGAGGTTGTTGGGGCTTATCTGTGTCTCTGGTGTTGGGCAATTGCCAAAAGTTGTTTTTCTTCAACAGATCCATCAGGTTTGGTCCACTAACTGTTGAAGACTGATCTTGGTTTCCTTGAGCTGTATCCCTCTTTGTCAGCATGCTTTCTTTATCTGATGAATCACGATTTGCGCCTTTGGAATAGAAATACTGACCATATGGATATCTACCCTGGTCGTTGAAGATATTCCAATTATTCCAGGCTTGGTTAAACGTATTCCAATATGGCGAGCGGCTGTGACTGTTCCACATGTCTGTTTCTTGCCATGGAAGATAAGGATTGTTATTCTGTGGAAGTGTCCAGAAATTGTCGGCGTTCGTCCATCTTCCCAAAGATTCTTTCTTCTCATCTAAGTTATCTTCACTCGGGCTTCTTTTCGATATTTGATGCTTGTCATCAGCTTCGTGTCCAGACTGTCCATTGTTTTGAGAAAACTGATAGGAGTGGAGGGGATACCAGCTGTTATAAGTACTCCACATCCGGGCATAGTTGTTCCATCCAGGCCAATAGTTGTTCCAAGCGTTACTCATCCACCACCATGGCCAGCTGTTTGGATAATTCCACCATTGCTGAGGCCAGTAACCAGAACCCCCATTCATCATTTTCGCGGTAACAACGCCATCTTGCGAGAAGCCGTTGGCGTTTGTGGAATCTGTGCTGCGCTTGAACATGGCATGGTCAGTATAATCAGAAGCAGCTGGTTGAGCTTCTCGCTGGGAATAAAGAAAAGGACTGTACGGAAAGAAATCCCTGTTCTTGCTCCGCATCCAGTTGTAGCCATTCCATGCGTTCCTGTCGTGCCACCAAGGCCACCAGTAGTTGTTGTTCCAATCCCTCTGGGGCCAGTTCCACCCATACCATCCCATCATTCGTGAAGTCTTCTGGTCTTGTGAAGCTTCTTTTTCACTTTTATCTAAGCTTCTCCGGAATGCACTATGTCCTTTCTCCGATGAGCTAGCCGAGCGTTCATTATCTCTAGAGAAAGAAAACCGGTAATATGGAGAGTAGAAAGGGCTGCTGCTCCACACTGGGTTAAACTTTTGTCCATTCCCGTAGCTATCCCACCAATTTCTTTCCCAAGGTTGTGACGAGTATGGATAGCTGCCCCAGGACGATGACCAGTATGGATTGGTGCTCCAGTAAGCTGGTGGCCAGTCCGCATTGTATCCAGATATCCACTTAGAAGTTTGTTGTTCTTTGCTTTCTGCATTTGTATTCTGCTCTTCGTCAGAACTGCGTTTCGAGGCTGTGTGGCCAGCTTCAGGAGAGTTTCCCGGTGATGAATCAGTTCTGGAGAAGGAGTACGGATTTTCAGGATTGTACCCTTGGTTAAATCTCCAGAACCTTTCAAAATTGTTCCAGTTGTTCCAGTCAGGTCCATACGTGTTCCAGTTCCATTGGTAGCCCCTCCACCACTGCTGCCAAAACCGGTAGCTGTTCCAGTCCTGCAATGGCATGTACCCACCGAGCATATTAGAAGTTGTGAGCCGTTCATTCAGCAGGTTGTTGCCATTGTTTGTCTCTGCGCTGCGTCTGAACACGCTGTGATGATTGCTGTCGGGTGGTAGGCCATGCAGAGAATAATAATAGTAAGAGGAAGGATAGTTAAAAAACACATCAGGATTACGGTTCCACATCCAGTTATTTCCGTTCCAGCTGTCCAGATGATACCGGTAAATGTTCCAAAAGTTTCGGTTCCACCATTGTAGCCAAGAGTTGTAGATATTCCAGTAATTGTAGGGTCGAAACCAAGCAAAGCCACCCATCATTCGAGAAGTGTTATTATTTTCTTGCTTGTCACTGGACTCTCTCCTTGTGATCGTGTGGCTTGTGGCAAAGGAGCTGGCTGCAGCTGGCTGGCTCTTTGCGAAGGCAAAAGCATCGTAGGGCTGCTGGTAATAGTTCCACATCCAGCTGTTGCTCCACCCGGGCCAAAAGCTGTTCCGGTTCCACCATAGATACGGGTAGTTGTCTCGGTTCCAGGACTGCGATGGCCAGAACTCTGTGTATCTGCCTGTCATCCGGGAGACATCGCTGTCTGCATCTTTCTTTGTCTGGTCTTGGTTGTCATCTGCACTGCGTCTGAAAAGTTCGTGGGGAGACTCGAAATTATCTCCTGGTGGATGACTTTCCCTGGAATAGTATGAAGGATTGGGTAGAAAGTATGCTGGGTTGGTGTTCCACATCCAAGAGTTTCTCCACACTGGGCTAAATCTACCCGACTCGTAGGCATTATCCAGTAGCGGCCAGTATCTGGAGGCAAACGAGTGTTGTTGAGGCCAGTAGCCATTGTATCCACCCATCATCCTTGAGGCTGTGTTTTCTTGAGAGTTTTTGCTTGCTTTAGTCTCTGATTCAGAACTGCGCCTGAATATTTCATGTCCAGTGTTACTGACACCGGATTTTGCGAACTGATAGGGTGTGTAGTCTGTCTCACCTACGTTTCTGCTGTCCATCCAGTTGTAGTTATTCCACCCCGGCCAGTACCTATTCCACGGGGACTCTCTCCACCACTGGGGTTGAAAGTTAAAATTATTCCAATAGAGCTGCGGCCAGTAATATCCGTACTGACCCGCCATTCGAGAAGTTCGCTTGTCATCTTGGGGTTTCTGTTCTTGCTTTTTATCAAGGCTGCGCCTGAGAACCATGTGGACTTCATCATCTGGAGTGGACGAAGGTGATGTTCCAAATGTAGAAGGAAAGTAGCTCTGAGGATAAAAATCGTAGTTCATGCTCCACAACCAGTTCAAGTAGCTCCAGCCAGGTAGCATGTTCCTCCAACTATTTTGGTTCCACCAATGAGGCAAATAATTGTAACGATTCCAGTTGTAGTATGGCCAATATCCACCCGCCATTCGAGAAACATTTTCGCTTTTGCTGTTGAAAGGTAGACTTTGGACTGTGCTGCGTCTAAAGATGGAGTGATCCCCACCAGATGAAGGGCCAGCTTGTGGGCCATAGGGCAAGGAAGGAAAATCATTGTAAGGATTGTAACCTTGGTCGTAGTTCCGCATCCAGTCATAGTTATTTGCC
This sequence comes from Pomacea canaliculata, assembly GCF_003073045.1. Lineage (NCBI taxonomy): Eukaryota > Metazoa > Mollusca > Gastropoda > Architaenioglossa > Ampullariidae > Pomacea > Pomacea canaliculata. Next base: position 32,740,548 of record NC_037593.1, read on the forward strand.
CAGCGGAAATTCCACCACTGTGGCCAGATCCTGTGCCTGCTCCAGAATTGCTGAGGCCAGAACAACCCAGGTGCTCCCATCATTCGAGAAACTGTTTTGTCCTCGCGCTTGCCATCGTCTGGCTGGTTGTCTGCACCGCGACTGAAGCGTTCATGAAAGGAGTAAGAGTTGTCTTTGTTCCACATCCAGTTGTAGCTGTTCCATGTGTTCCACCATGGCCAGTAGTTGTTTCCTGTCCACCACCTCGGCCAGTGTGTGTAACTGTTCCAGAACTGCGGCCAGAATCCGTTATATCCACCCATCATTCGGGAGACATTTTCATCTTTTCCTTGTGACACATGCTGAGCATTTTTATCTGAGCTTCGTTTGAAAATGTCATGAGTAAAGTCTGGGTAACCTGCAGGTCGATATCCATCCTGTGAATAGTAATGAGGGTTGTATGGATAGAAAGGCTGATTTCTATTCCATGTCCAATCATAGGAGTTTCCCCCTGGCCAATAGTTGTTCCAGTTGTAGTAACCTCTCCACCATTGAGGCCAGTTTGAGTATCCACTCCAGTATTGTGGCCAGAAACCTCCAAATCCTCCCATCATGTTGGATACTTTTTTCTCCCCATCCTTTGAGCTGCCCTCTTGAGTTTGGTCTTCACTTCGCCTGAATCGAGAATGAAAGTCTTCCCCTCTGGGAAACATGGGAGAGCCGAATGAAGCCGAAGCCCATGGTGTCCATCTGAAACTCCACTTAGGCCAGTAAGTGTTCCAAATGTCCCTGTTCCACCATTGATTCCAGCTGCTGTAAGGGTTTAAATATTGTTGAGGAAATACTCCTTCATACATTCCCATCATACGGGAAACATTATCACTAGATTTTTCAGCCTGCTGGTCTTCGGTGCTACGTTTGTAGAGACCACGAGCTTCAGGAAAGAAGCTGTAGGGATACAACTCTCGGCCACCGTTCCATGTCCTGCTGTTTTGGTTCCTTGTGTTCCAGAAATTATTCCACATATTCCATTTCCACCATTGGGGCCAGTTATATGAGTTCCAGCCCTGTGGCCAGTTATAGGAGTTCCAGCCCTGTGGCCAGTTCCAGTCATATTCATTCATCATTTTTGATGTTTTTTTGCCTGCATCTAGAGATTCTTTCTCCGGGTTTTCCTCCGCTTGTCGCCGAAATAATGGATGGCTGGGAGAGGGTCTGATTCCCATGTTCCTGAGATAATTGTAGTAGTTGTAAGGGAAGAAGGGAGAGCGACCGTTCCATACCCAGCTGTCCAGGTTCCATCTAGGCCGGAGTTCTTGTGGCATTAAAATGTTGTCAAACTCTGTCATCCGGGCAGCTTCCCTCCCCTCCTTGTTCGTATTGTCTTCCCGACTGTCAGTTGCGCCCCGTTTGAAAATATCGTGAGCGCAGCCTTGGGAGCCACCGGAAGTCTCATGCCCTTGCGGGAAGTAGTGTGGACTGGCAGGCCAGTTGTTGTTCCACGAATATCCACCCCAGTTCTGAGGCCAGTCCATGTTTTTCTGTGGCCAGAAGGCACCCTGTGAAGCCATCATTCGTGATACATCTTTCTCTTGCTCTGCTGAAGCAGGGTCGGGCTTTCCAGCTGCACTCCGTTTGACAATTTGTTCTTGACTTTGGGAATTGTCAAGATGCGGCTGCCCCTGGGAGTCGTACACAGGAAAGAGTGGAGTGGAGGCTTCATTCGTGTTCCACATCCAGTTATTGTTGTTCCACGAGTTCCAACCAGGCCAGTACCTGCTCCACGGGTAGCCACCCCACCGTTGTGGCCAGTAGTTGTCCCCACTCGAAAACTGCTGAGGCCAGTAGTTGTAGCCATTCCAGTCCCGTTGTGGCCAGAATCTACCCAACATTCGAGAAACTTTTCCGTTTTGCTCGTCCTCTGTGTGGCTGCCACCATTTGTTTCCCCTGTGCTGCGCCTGACAGCTGTGTGACTACCATCAGGTGAGCGACCATTTTCATTTCTCGAAAAGGAGAATGTATCGTAGGGGAAGAAACCCTGGTTAGAGTTCCATATCCGGCCATTCCAGTCGTTCAAATAGATGTTCCAAGGATTCGTGTTCCACCACTGTGGCCTGTCGCTCCTCCACATGTTGGAGTTCCACCAGTAAGGCCAGTAGTTGTTCCACCCTGTCCACCATCTCCCTGGTCCATTGACTGATCTGGAAACTTCTTCTGTTGGCCTGCTTTCTGTGCTTCTTCTGTAGATTCTTGGCTGTTCTGGTGGCATCAAAGGTTGCTGTGTTCCCTGAATGTAGGGGACAGAGCGCAGAAACATGGGACTATAGCTCCGAAGCATGTTTTGGTTGAAGAACCAGTTCCAATTCCAGTTCCAGATGTTGGCTACTGACGAGATCTCATCCCCGCTCCGCCTTGTATCCATGCCATTATACTGGTTCCACCATTGAGGTTGGTACCCTGTCGTCCATCTCGAAACATTTTCATCCATGGATTTGAGATCGTTTTCATTGTTCACGCTTCGTTTCACCTCCAGTTTGACATCGGAGGACTTATCATGGTTCTCGTTAGTCCTGGAGAATAAGTAGGGGCTCCCAGGGAGGTTACTCATCCAGTTATAGTTCCACTGTCTTCCCGAATACCAAGGAAACCACTTGTTGCTGTTATAAAAGTTCCAGTTGGATGCCCATGGTTGGTAAGTATTGTAGGCATTGTTGTAGAAGTTCCACCATTCCCACCAAGGCCAATATGTCGAGAAGTCTCCCATCATTCTGGAAGTTTGTTTGCTAACTGTGTTGGAGTCAGCGTTCCTCTTCCAAAACCCAAGATGGCGACCGTAAGAGCCAGGGGCTGGCTGACCATAATGCGAATAAAAGCTATAAATTGACGGATAGAAGAGACCTTCATTTCCCTGTGTGTTCCAAACGTTTCCCCATCTTGGATTGTGGCGGTAAGGATTAAGCTGGTAGTTGTAACCAGTGTAGCCATTCAGCCACTGAGGGGAGTAATTTTCATAGTTTCTCCAGACAGGCCAAGAATTGTAACCAGGACCGCCACCGTTCGTGTATCCTGGATACGTGTTGAACCAGTAGCTTTGTGTTGGCCAGGTGCTTCCTGCCAGATTGTCGCCATAATAACTGTTGACCCAACTATTGTCCCACCCGCGGTTGCTGTTCCAAGCATTATACTCTGTGGTGCTGTCTTGCCTGTCATTTGATGCACCTGACCATTCTCCATATCCAGGCGCGGTGTCTCCAGTGCCTGTCCATGCAACAGAATCCCACCAATGGGATTGCAGGGAAGGAGTAGTATTTCTCGCTAAAGCTCGTGCAATCTCATCTTTCTCTTCTGCGAGATCTTTGTTCTCGTCTGAACGCGTGCCGTTTTCCTCCAGCTCTGTCGCGTTGATAGTGGAGTTGTCCTCCCGTGCAAACGAGAGGTTGGTATCGTTGGCGGAAGTCCCGTTGCTGCCTGCCAGAGAAGGCGGAGGGGCAAGGGATTCTGATGTTTCATTGAACTCTTCTTCCAGTGCCGCTTGTCGCCGGAATCTCGCTCCCACGTTCTGATGCCCCATCCCTACCCTACTACTCGGTAGCAAGCTAGAGGGAACGTTACTTCCGGCGGAGGTTGCTCCCCCTTGACCGGTTGGTCTACTAGCAACAGGGGCGACGGTGGTGGTTTCAGGACGATACTTCTTGTCGATGCGGTTGAATGGACTGTTCCCCCCTTTCTGATCATCAGTGTTGACGGGGCGATTGTTGCTTGGGCGAATGTTTTCGGGACGACTGGGACGACTGGGACGACTGGGATCCCAATTTAAAAACCACGGAAGCTGAGTTTTTCTTTGGTCGTTGCTTGTGTCCGTTCGTCCTGACGTCAGCCACGATGGAAGGGGACCGTCCTGTCTGAAAAGCTGCTCCCAAAAGTTAGAGTTAGGATTGCTCCAGAAAGTTCCAGGACCAATGAAAGAGGTATCAGTGTCATTATTATCTCCAGAGAAGGTCCACAAATCGTCAAAGCTGCTTCCGTCTGCCAGCCAGGTGGGACTAGGAAACGAGGGCTTTCGTCTATCGCTTCCTAAGCTGCTGCGATCGTCTTGATCTCGGTTGCCATCTGGCCTCTCCTTGGTGCCGGAGCCTGGAAAGTTGTATCTCCAGAGCTGATTCCAGCCACCAGGGTGCGCTCCACGGCCGCCTTGAAATCCTGGAGGCAGAAAGATGGTGCGAGGGACATCGTGCAGGTAGCTCCATTGAAGGAAGTTCTCGGGAACCCTGTTTCTCTGCCTCCAGTCGAAAGGAGCGTACCATGCGCTACCGCGCCAGTCCCTGCCAGTGCAGTCCCCTTCCTTACATCCCCCAGCACCCCAAGGCCATGGACTTTGCCCGTTAAGCCAACGCCAGATGTTGCTGTTGCGATCTCGCCATGCCCATTCCCGGGCCAGCTGCCAGCGCATGGCATTCCGCAGGGAGCCGACAGGACCCTGCAACAGCATCACACACATCGTGATGACAATGAGACCTCGGCAATTCTAAAAGCATGAATAGGTTTTCTTCAAAAGATTGGATGTGGAGAACATGGGGGAGGGATAGCTGTGGGGTGGGGTGTGTACATATTACAGAAACACCCGATGTTTCCTACGCGAGGTGCACATACCCGAGCCTGCGGGGAAAAGCGGAAGCGCTCTGCGAGGCGAACAAGGTCAAGGACAGCTTTCCTGGCATCGCAGAAACACAGCAGACGTCCTTCTGGAACAAACATTTGTAGCCTTATACTCACTGTGGTTTAACCGCCATCAGCCATGCGTGCAAGTGGACGACCATATATTGTGTAAGCCAGCGCGCAGCATGCAACATATTTCTCTACTTCACGAGGGCCACGCACTCTACACTCACAGGAGTTCAAGCCTCTACTGACCCGGGAGGATGAACTGCAGGTCGAGGTGATCATAGCGGTCGTCGCTGTTTCTGTCGTAGATGTCGAACATGACGCTGGCTGCTGGGCCAGACACCCCGTAGCGCAGCGTTTCCATGGAGATGACCTCGAACCTGCTTGCCCACCCGTCACCTAGCCGTACAAAGTGAGATCAGATATTCACATCTTGTGTCTTTAGGTCGCTTAGTTAGGCAGACATTGGTCGCAGAAAGTGGAGATAATAACAGCTCATGTATTGAGGCCGTTAACATTTAAATTCCTGAGTCTTTAGTTTCCCGGGTGGATGTCGTGCAACATGACTTGTGTGCCATCAAATGTTCGTGCGAGAGGTGGGAGAGAGAGAGAGAGAGAGAGCATTTTAAAGCGACTGGAATTCCGAAAAGACCAACCGTTCCTGTCGTAATAAGAAATTCGTTTTCCGAATTCCCGTGGTGTGATCCACCCGTCAAAGTTATCGTCCATGTCCATTGCAGCTCGAGTGGCGTCTACCCGAGGTCGACATCCGGAAGATTGCCTGATAAAAAGATAAAAACAAACAGTACATCATCTGTTAGATTTCTGTACCTTTATCGTGTTGGTGTACGCAAATACTCTATTAATAGTCAATATCTATTTACACATTGTTGACTGTCAACAGAGTAGGTAAATAAAACTGTCTGAGGAATGTACAAAAAGTCATGTAGAAAAACCCAGAACTTTATTCCAGGGATTAGTTGTGCATAATGAAGTGCATCATAATATTTAGGTTAGCTATTGGATAGATGCTAAGTCTTTTATTTATTACATGCTGAAATTCTGTCGATATACATGCGAGCTGTTTTAAAATATTCTCAAACGTGTTTGTATCAACAGCAACCCTACTCCTGGCTCCAGTACAAACACGGATTAAGCGATTCTGTAGATTAAGCACTAATACAGGTGAGATGGTAATTACTGACTCAGGTAGAAAAGTGAGTGACAGAAAATAGTCCTCTCTAATGAAAGTAAATGCATCGAATCGAAGTGTCCATTAGTCGCAACAGAAGAAAAGCAGAGTCAAAGGCGCGACGTCGATGTTAAGGAAGGGAACGATGAACCACTCACCACCAGGGACTGGGACAGTCAAAGATGACTGGTCTGACGGGGGTGGCGAGGCGGCGCCTGGCCAGTTTGTTGTACTGTGGGATAGAGAGAAACACAAAGGTCACAGGGTCAACAAATCAGTATGTGAGAACAGATTACAAGTCACAAGCCGATTAGAGGCTGAAATATAGAATTTTACTGCAAAATACGACTGGCGCCAGTCAAAGTAAGTGAAAAAATCAGCTGTATAATAATAATAGGAAACCGGCTGATGTCTAGGATGTGAGTCTGTTTATGTTTAGAAGAACCCACATACCCTCACAAATCTAACAACAATAAATTAAAAAAAATGAAACCTTCCATTTGTTTCAGTTCATAAAAACAACATAAACATTGTCTGTCTGTCTGTCTGTCCGTCCGTCCGTCTGTCTGTATGATTGCATGACCATCCCACAAGCACGAGGCATTGTGATTCACTCTTACCCTTTCCATAAAGCGGTGAAGTTCGACTGTCGTCACGCGTCTGTCCTCTGTTGATAAGAAAGAAAATAACCGATAAACCATCAGTTGTCTCGATGACAACTCGATGACTTCCGCTGCTTGCTTTGTTAGTTTTGTTTTCATTGTGCTAACACACACACACGCACACGATCACACAATAAGTGAATTACAGCTTAATTAACATAAAAGTCAGAACACGAAATTAGAAAATGAAGATATTCTTGTCAGCGACATGTTTCATGTGAACCTGATACAGTTCCGGGTGTGTGTGAGAGGCTTGTACCCGTATGTGGATGGATTTAAAGATTATCACTCCTCTGAAGACCTGTCCTAGGACAAATCCGAGTCCCACTCACGGTTTTGATCCGCCTCTCTCAGCACCAGCCCAGCATCCAGGTCGTCGAGGCGGAGGTCGCGGTTCTTGTCCCAGGCATCGAAGACGACGTTGGCGAGCCACTCCTTGTCGCCGTACACCTGCAGGTTGCGCTCTGTCCAGCGCGAGCGGCTCACGCGACCTGCAGGTACACAACGTACGCTCAGTGCTCAGCGATACCCAGCAGCTACAGGGTGCCAATGGAGGACATCACCTTCTACAGGCCTCACAACATTTCACCAGTTACTTATTTTCAACTAATTTGGACCACACCGGTCCATCGTTTTCATTTTAATTTTTATTCTCGCTTAACGCCACTGCGCAGAGGATGAAGGAGAATCATGCTTTGGTGATGAGATATGAGAGGGGATGCTGATGGAAGCGAGGATGGAGGCGATGTACTAGTAGAGGACGAGCTCACCATCGCTGCTGTATCGCCGCAGCTCGTCTCTCAGTTCGCCGAAAGAAATGAGTGAGTCGTTGTTCCTGTCCACGCTGTGGAACCACAGCTCGTAGTCGAACTCACGGTCCCACGGGTTGCCAGGGCTGATGGCAAAGTCAACCAGACGCACAGTCATCCAAACAAAGCGACATCTACATACAACAGTCTAATTCTATTGTATTTATTGTCCTTTGTATGCTGTTGTTGTTTTGGTGTTGCAGTCTTCCCGACAAACATCGCCCCTCCAGTTACCACCATTACACCTACACCCCTACATTTACTACCATTACAACTACAACCGCTGAAGTGAACACTGCTACACCTACAGACCACTGAACTGAGCTATTACACATACAGATCATCAAAGCTAGCACTAGGAAATTCTTTAATAAGAAAGGTTGAACAGAAGGTGGTTGGTTGGAGGGCTGGGGCTGGACACTCCCTACCCCTGTCCGACAAGACTTGTGGCCACCTGGACTTACATGTGAGGCTGATAGTTGATGGTGTACAGTCTGTTTGCCGCCTCGTCCACCCACTGAAATAACCCATTGATTATTGTTAATAAAAATAATTATCATCATAATCATAAATATTGTTAATCCCACTAGAAAATTAATCTTTTTTTCTTCTTCATAAAGCTGTCGCAGGTCACTACTAGTCTCTCTTGACTATCTCTTCCATGAATATCCCTCACCTTTCTTTTCATACATTAAAAATTCCGTTAACCTAAAATTTATGGTCACTGTTCTGCATGTGAAACAAACATGAATTCTCAGGGAACCAACCCCTGCAACATATTAATGCTACTACAGAACTGAAATAAACATTACATAATTTCTCTCTCCTTTTTGTTTTTTTACTTTGAAAAGATTATAGAATGTATTCAAAAATAGACAAGATGTTGTGAACACATCTTCACAACCGGCGACAAATTAAAGTTCAGACCCAATGACTAATGTTATCCTGTAGTTTGTCAACAGGTTTTGTAAGACTGTATTCATCCCTCAGTCCAAGGCTTTATCAAAGGTTAACTCACTGACATCAGAGCTTTTTGGAAGTCTTCCGCGGTTGGTGGATTGTCTGCACAGCAAAAAACATTTGTTAAAAAACGTTAAATTTTAATCTCGAACAGCTTAAAACAAAGTGTTTTCTCTGGGATATTGCTGAATACCAGTGTGGCGTTTAGCAGGAGACCGTTTGACGATGAGTATAGGGAAACCCGAGAATAAAGACATCTCTTAGATAATGTCGAACAAGCAAGCGAACACTCAAACTAAGGCGTAAACAAATAAAGAACAATAACTAAATTGGCAGAGAGAAAATTTTGTGTCAAGGACAAATAACAGCTAATTAATTTTTTTGTCTTGGAAACACATATCTCCTATTAAAATCAGTTCTTTTCTTAGAAGATGGTTGTAAATATTACTAGGAAAAAAAACTATTTTTTTTTTACTGCCTTCTTGTCTGCCTGTCTGACTGACTAATACACGCACAGAAGTCAGCACTGATCCACACTAGCAAGTTCAAACATTAACGTATTTCTCAACACGAACAACGATTGGTGATTTGCACTCACTGTTTCCCACAAACATCTGATAGGTGACGTCACGGGAAGTGAGCACACCGTCGCCTTGGTTACGGTGGTTGTTCTGGAAAACGTTGTTGCCCCGAGCAAACTGGAAGTATCTGCATGAAGATGAAATTACAAGTCAGAGTTTCTGGTCTCTGACATCATATTGAGGGCTGAAAGTTTAGTGCTTTCAAATTATTCCAAGACACGTGGGCGCCGTCACACCCAGACATCCTGTGTGCACGTCACTTAACGGTCACTGAACAGTAACTGAATGTCACAATTTTTGTAAAGTTGTGATATCGTCTGGTGGTGTTGGTGACATACTCACAGCTGGAAGTATTGGTTGTTGCGGTTGTCGCGGAAATCCATGTTAGGCCGAGTGCCGCCGTCGTCGTTGAGGTCATCGAGGAGGTCGAACATGATGACCAGCAGCTCAGACGGCAATGCATAATACCGCCGGTAACCGTCCATGAACTCCGCTTGGGTCACTCGGCGATCTGGGAGGGATAAGGTCAAGAAGGTAAAGAAACTGGGATTTAAAAGTTGAACTGGTAGTTTGGTAGATTGTTGTATCTTAGGATTCTTCTGCTTCACAGAAACCTCCCCCAAAGCTCCCCATCGCATCAGCAAATGATATTGCAATGCAAGGCTTGCCTGTACTACAACTGTGCAAACACTGATATTAGGATGTCAGGATCTTGACATGCATCTTGATATTAAAAACGGTTTGACCACTTCCCTACCTCTGACATCGGTGTCCGCAAAGAGGAAGAGAGTCTGCAGGAACTCATTCTCGCTGATGGCGCCGTCGCTGTCCTGGTCAGCCGCCTTGGCCTGGTCCGTGCTGCTTTGGTACATGCTCAGCAGGCGATGCCTAGCAGACAGAGGTCAAGATGTCGCGTATTTATATATAATAACTGTTTCGAATTGCATTCTCTCTCTGTAAAAATTATTTATCGAAAACTGGAGGCAGGAGTTAGTGTAATGTCATGGAACAGTTGGTGGCAAAATATTCATCATGTCACGACCAAGAGTATGTCTTCAAGAAAATGGAAGATAGTATAAATCAACCCTGTCAGCTTACAAAGGTTATTACTTTGTATGTTATTTCTTTCAATTTTATGCTGTAAGTTTTAGATTTTTCCTGTTATCATAAGTTTATGGTGTACATCCGATCTTTTGCTCGTTTTTCTTGGATTTAATGGAGATCCACGTAGCTTTAGTCCTGAATTTTTTTTTTTTTTTTTTTTTTTTGCTCCCCCGGCTGACCGCTCAATCTTAGATTGCGAACAAAAAGGTAGTTATCCATCGTATTTTACTTCAACGATCAACCATTTCGGAAGAACGACTGGTTAGATCACCGGTGTATGTAAGCCTTAGGTATGGAGGTCAGCCAGTGTGACTCAACTTGACCCCTCTGTGAAATGGGCCCCTGACCCTGAGCAGCGAGTAAAAGATGAGCTCAACTTTAAAGAAAAAAAAAACAAAACAAAAAGCAACAAAAACAAACAAACGGGCCTTAGATAAGCTTGACCCCTCAAACCTCGCCACCCAACTGCAATATCTCAGGGGAATACCTTCATCGTCACCTGTGTGACTTGTGTAAAGACTTGACTACCAGGTTATTCTACGACCGTCAAAACTGTGAACGGCACTTACACAAACTGCTTCCGGGGATCCGCACACAGCGCCCCCACACAGCAAAGGGAGAAAACCACCGCCGCAGGTAGCCACATCCTGGCAGGTAGAGCAGGCGGCAAGCACCTTGAACAGTGAGCACAATGAGTGGTGAGCACAGTGAGTGAGCGCAATGAGTGGTGAGTGAGTGGTGGCAAAGTGGTGAGCACAAGTGGTGACACAGTGAGCAGCATGATGTTAAACAGTGCAACAAGTCAAAAATAACCCAAACCAGTATCTACATTCCCCTAAATAAATTACAGGTTTCTATAAATCAGCAGAAAAACAACAACACAAAATAAAAACAAACAAAAAACTAAAAACAACAACAAAAAAAAAGCAAAATAAAACAAAAACAAACAAAAAACAAAACAAAACAAAAACGAACAAAACAAAAGCAAGCAAACAAAAACCAGTCGCGGCTACCTGCACTTGAAACTCAAGTTTTTCTCAATAACTGTCAAACTGTCGACCTAAAGACATCTTTAAACGTTCCTAATCTTTTTTAATTCTCTCGGCAAGACTAACACAAAATACAGTCAACAGAAAGCTCATCAAAAATAAAGAACAACAAAGAAAGGATGCCGGGGAGTAATAAAGTCCATTCTTAGTGAATTTTTCTGTTCCATCAGGATTAATAAGAAGGCGTCAATGATCGAATGAAAGAATTAAAAAAAGCATCCAGTCCAATGTTTTTCCTCAACTTAACACTTTTAAAAAAAATTATGTTCTCAAATTAGGTTCACCTGTAGTTCGATTATTTTATTTGTATATTAAGATTACACAGGATCAATATAAGAATACAAACAACTATAAGTGTCAAATATTAACAGTGTTACAATTAAAATAGTTTGTTCTTGTCACAAATCGTATTTCTTTTCATCTTTGTTTAACCATACCATCTTCGTACTTTACTTTTTCTTTGTGTTTGAGTCCATATAACACAAAATGACAGCAGATTAGACAATTTATTTATTTTTCGCTATTTTACTTTATATATATATCATTCGCATGAGGTCAAGTAACACAATATTCATGTATTCCTATTAGTCCCATCATAGTCTACGTTATTTTTTACCTGCAATTTTTAGAAATTATGTGTTATAATATCTTTAATAAATTGTTTTTACCATACCATTACCAGTGGGAGTCACGATATTTTAACATAAATAAAGTAATCTCATGTCGGGTACAGTGAAAGCTGTTGCGGGTAGCACCGCTAGGCATGTTGACACGAGAGAAAATTCTAGAGTGCGGCAGTCAAACACAGAGCATGATCTCTTACCTGATCTCCACCTGGGTTGTAGCTGGGGACACTGACCCACTGTCTACCGCGAGACTTTTAAAGACTGGGGCTCCACAAGCAGTCCTCACGCGTGAATGCACGAGTGATGGGCAGTAACTACGTCGACTCTCCCTTCTGCACCACTGCACCAGTCACCTCCCCTTAATTAGCACATCGCGTTTGTCATCGCGCATTTACCTGATATTGTTGCGGTCTGTGTAATGAGAAGCTTTTTTCGCAGGTAGGTCTGAGAAAGGGAAAACGGTATCGTTAAAAAAAAGTAAAAAAAAAAAAAGGGAACGAAGGAGGAGAGGAGAAAGGAAGAAAGAAAGGAAAGAAAGGGAGAAAAATTTACGACGAAGACGACGATGATGGCAAACGGCGATGATCACAGTACCACTAGGGTGGCTTTGAGAGAAGGGCATTTTGTATTGTATTAGCTATTGTAGGAGTGACACTGTAGTATTAGCAGCTGTGGGAGTGTCAGTGTGGTATGAGCAGCTGTGGGAGTGTCCCTGTGGTGTTAGCAGCTGTGGGAGTGTCGCTGTGGTATTAGCAGCTGTGGGAGTGTCACTGTGGTATTAGCAGCTGTGGGAGTGTCAGTGTGGTATTAGCAGCTGTATGAGTGTCTCTGTGGTGTTGGCAGCTGTGGGAGTGTCAGTGTGGTATTAGCAGCTGTGGGAGTGTCACTGTGGTATTAGCAGCTGTGGGAGTGTCCCTGTGGTGTTGGCAGCTGTGGGAGTGTCAGTGTGGTATTAGCAGCTGTGGGAGTGTCAGCAGCTGTGGGAGTGTCACTGTGGTATTAGCAGCTGTGGGAGTGTCTCTGTGGTGTTGGCAGCTGTGAGAGTGTCAGTGTGGTATTAGCAGCTGTGGGAGTGTCCCTGTGGTATTAGCAGCTGTGGGAGTGTCAGTGTGGTATTAGCAGCTGTATGAGTGTCAGTGTGGTATTAGCAGCTGTATGAGTGTCTCTGTGGTGTTGGCAGCTGTGATAGTGTCAGTGTGGTATTAGCAGCTGTTGAAATGTTGAATTATTGCGACGTTGTGGTTGTGGTAACAGCAGTAATGCCTTTAGTACCGACAACCTACATTCCAACAGCAACAGCAGTAGGCATAACATATGTCAGAGCCATGATGACAAACAATGGTAACACCACCACCAGCACCACTAGCAGCAGCAGTGATGTCTGTGGTACTCACGACGACAGCAGAAAAAGAGGAATGAAGTGGGTAATTGGAGGTTGTATCTGTGTGTGGGGTGGGACTTGTTTACAGGTGACAAAGACATTGCGACTACAACAAAATAAGAAAAACACAACAGAACTTTTCCTTTATTCGACTCGACTTCGACTACATTTTATCCCCATCCCCGGCATCCCCCCATCAAGAATTGCATGGTCAGCAAGTTTAGCTTTGTGCCCACATTGTAACATCATCTTGATCCTCACTCGGTGCAACGACTGCCGCAGCACCCAACGCTTCCAGACAAACGAGAGCCGCGCCGTCTCCTGGGCGTCGGTCGTTACCTGCGCGGTTTCCGCATGGCGGGGCACAGGGGACAAGGTGTGACACACCGCGCACTAATGAAGTCGGTTCTTTTTGTGCTTGTCTCGGGTTTCTGTGCATGCCCATCGCCCTCTGTGACCTTTACCACAGCCAGAAGACTCGATCTTTGTTGTAGAGGATCATTTGAGAAACCCTCGCTCTCCTGCCCTTGGTGCTCAGCACGTGGGCCCGCAAGATCACGCGCCTTCAAAGATCCGAACGCTGGAGGCTGGTGTCGCATCAGTGACGAGTTGGCCATTGGCAGGGCCTCGGATAGTTGTCTATCTCATTAGTGCAGAATATCGCTCATTGATCTCGGATACGGTCTCTGCAATTTGTGTAATGTTTGCACAGAGGTATAGAGACCCTGACACGTGGCCCTGGTGTACAGGGTCTAGACTGCCCTCCACAGGGAGTTGGTCCACAACCGAGCGCAGTGCAGTCAAGCATAACGCGATGCTGAAAAGGGCATCAACTCCATGTGGGATGTCAGGATGAAAACAGTAGCAACAGACTTCATGGGTGGGCTAAGAATGTTAGAATATATCGGATGTTTGATTAAAAATTTCCGAGGTTTAGTAGTGTCGGCATGTGACATGCACGAGTTGTTCTCACGGTATACATCGTGGCTAGGTTGTATAAAGTATGTTGTACACAAACTGCCTGCCATGTTTTGTGCCAGCTGTACACGTGTTCTTTGTACAACGCATGGTATGTATCCCATGAATCACACGGTGTGCATTCTATGTGTGTATCCTGTGTGGAGTAGCAGTATCCTGTTTATCCTGTGTGGGGTCGAACGCTACGTACATGTATTGGGGGAATATCATTTTCATAGTATGATCTTTGCAGAAAACACTTCCCCTACTTATGTTCTCCCCGCTGGAATTTCACTACCTTAATTAAGGAAAGCCGCATCATCTGAGGGTGTCTAGGTCGGGGTCAGGGGTTGCATTTGGTGCATTTGAAGTGATCAGCTGACCAGTGGGGAAGTGTGGGACGGGGTGGGCGATGTGGAGGAGGGCGGGGAGGGGCGATGATGGAGACTGTTTTATGTTAATAATTTATAATTACGAACTTTGAGCAAGAGAGTACTTAGCTAATTCACAATTACATCATCAGTTAAACGTTTAAGAAATAAATATCAGAAATAGTTAGTCGAATTCAAAATATATATCTATTTTTTCTGGACAAGTTTCAGATAAGTTTGTTGAAGTTACTGTCACAAACGTGTTCTGTCGTCAGGTCTGTGTATGGCGGTGACGACTATGGATGGAGATTGGACTAAAGTTTTGTACTTACTCTTGTGACTCATGACTATTTCACTTTCCTACTGTTAACATTCTTGGTTCAGTGGGTGCACTACGATGGGTTACTTGGTGTTGGTCTGCTCGGGTGCTTGGACCTATGGTTCTAATAAAGTTATGTAGGTACAGGGCGCTCAGAAGGTGCGTATACTGAACTGCATTATAAGAATACATCTGTGAACTGGACTCTGCCGTAAAGAATATCTAAGAACTAAACTGAATCGAGGTAAAAATCCATCCACAGACTAGATTGTGCGGAAGATATATATATTGTCAACTAGACTGTGTCCGAAGGAGAAAAGTGTGAAGGAATTACAATTCAACAGTAGATACATGGTCCTACAAGCACGGCGTCGTGAGAACTTGTAAAGAAAAGTTTAAATTATTTTTATACACTGTCAGTTTTTATTTATTTATTTTAACGGGACAAACATTCAACCAACAACAAAAGACATGGTTTGAACGGAACAGACTGCAGAAAGAATAAAGATGATGATGAAGAAGAAAGGTGGAGTAATCAATGATTGGAGATAAAAATTGTAGTGAAAGTTCAAAAGCATTAAGTGTGGAGGGAAGATGTGAGAACAGGAAGTGTGCACATCGTACAGCGCTCACCCACACGACCGTGAAGCAAACAAAATCATCAGGGTTTCCTCGATGTACATTTTTAATTCAATGGTCACGCGACTATATCGCAAAGCATAAACGAAACAAGAGTCAGATACACATGGATACACGCATCTACAGGTGAGCAAGTTGACAGTCTACTACACGCACACACACACACACACATACACGCATGAACGCGTACTGTGCAGTGAACAAGCGTGTAAGTACACACAATGTCAACATAGACAGTCATAGTTTACACAATAACATTGCTGACATTAAGTGCAGTTCAAGATACTGCAGCTAACATGTCCCAGAACCCCTTACCACGAAAACTTTAAGTTGTAAACAATTAAAATGTAGGTAAAAGAAAACAGAATAAGGAACTGAAGCAATTATTTTCTGCACACTCATTCATTGAGCGTGAAGCTTTGCGTTTGACATGTTTTCACTGAGCATCACCTCAACAGCTAACACAGGACAGGATCCACAGGGAGTCTGTCTCCCTTCTCAGCTTTTTTCTCCATTTTGGCCAACCCCTCAGCAGGGGAGAAAAACAAATGCAACACTGAGCAGTTTAAAAATCCGTTGACAGAAGCAGGAAATATACCTTTTCTTGTGAATGAAACAAGTTCAATACTGAGCAGGTAAGATCCTCATGAACACAATACAACTAAGGTTAATATGTACACAGAGAGGTAACAATCGCATGACCGGTTATAGAGAAGAGGAAACTGTTTGTAAACAAGAAATGGGGTTGAGGGTGGGTGGCTGGTGTTTCACGCCGAGCCAGCAACTAAGGCTATACAAGGCAGCCACTCTATGCAGAGAAAGAACAGCGTGTCCCAGACGAGATCGGAACCCGGGACAGCCAACTTTCACTGTATTGGTGACAGGTGCTAACCGCTGCCCTCCTAAACGCAAAGGCGACCAGAAAAATGAAATACAAATTTTATACACAAAAGCAAACTGAACTTATCATATGCAAGCCTTCATCAAGGCGGATTTCAAAATAATAGCTTTTCAAACAAAGAGTTGTGTTGTTATGGAGACAGCGGACTCTAGCGAATGTTATTCTCACTGTTTTTACTTCCCATGGAAAGGTGAGAAAGAAAAGGTATTAAAAAAATCGCGTTCTTTGTGAACGACTTTTTAAGACAATATTAATCTCATGCATACCGAATTTTGTAAAAAATAAAATGTCCTAAAAGAACAATTAAAAATTGTGATCACATTTGTTGCAGAGTGTGATTACACATCCTACAAGTTAATGAGCAAAGATTCTGTTTGTCTGATAAACTTCCAGGCATTTTCTTTAGTTCTTTCATTCGTTCTCACGCATCAGCACACCTCACACTAAACAGCAAGTTAAGAACAATTTTCGCACGACAATAATACTTCAAACACTTCTAAGCTCTGCAATTTAGAAAATTGTGTACCAAACAAGAGCCCAGATTTCCAGATTTATGGTCAGATTCTTACTCAGTCCAGCCCATTTATAAAATTCTTGTTGTGTGAGAAGTCAGGCCGGGATATCTGAATGTCAGCTTTTTTTTTCAATATACTACAACACACTATTGTCTCTCGCTTAAACCGACATTAAACCAGACAAAAATTCACACGGAAGAGAAAATTGTAGCCATGAACCATTGAAATTCATATAATGCGTCTCTGTGAAATTGTAAATCATTCAGCATCCCAGTCCCCACAAGCAGATGGTAGATGAGGTCACGTAGCCAAACCAAAAAGACACACCCACCGATCGCAGCCCTCAAACCACAATTCCACATTTCGATCAAATAAATAATTGACGGCCTTACATGTTTTCATACGAGTATATCAAAATACTACTCAAACAAGTCTCAAAGTACAACGGCGAGATTAGTGTTCTTTATTCAACAGGAATGTAGAGGTTGAAGGTGTGAATGTTTCTGACAAAGACCAAAGTGTCAGTTGGCAGACAGCTCACCCCTGTTTGCACCACGTCAGCACAGGTGAGTCAGTGATGTCAATAATCTGTGCCTTGTGCCAAGCCCTCTCCGACTCGGACACTTTATGAAATTCCTACAGATTTACATTACACAATGGACTGCTGACCCCTGCCGCCCCTTAATTTAGCAAAACGAGGCCTAGATGTAGACAGGTACGTCCACTCCACTTTTTGTTTGCACATGCGCTGTTGCTGATCCCCAAAATGTCGACCGAATCTTAGACAAAAATATTTTGTCAACTAAATTTGTTCGTACAATTTATTTTAAAGGAAAGAAATATGTCTAGAGTCCTACCAACATCATTCAGTTGTCCCACAGCACACGCGCTCACCCAAGCCTGCACGTGCGTCTTCCCTGGCTGCACGAGAGCGAGGCTGCGGGTAGTCAGCTGTCTACAGTTGTAGACATGGAGCAGCACAAGGCATGAGTCCAGACCACAGACGCTCAGTCGTGTTGGGTATGTTTTACCTATGGGCGGGGGAAAACAAAGAGGAAGGGTGGGGTGACCCTACACACTCAGGATTTCTAGTGGGCAAGGGATGATACGAAATCTCTTACACAGTAGGACTCCAGCAGCTATGTCAGACGGCCAATACTTGGATACCTCTGCCTGCAGAGGCTTCTCGAACAGTCGCAGCATGAGGATTAAACTACGATACAGCACTTAGACCCAAGTGTCACAGCTAGTACCAATGCTTTGTATGCTATGACACATTTGCGCAAACAAAAAAAAAAGCTGTTCCCATTTTATGAAAAATAGGAAGACATTAAATTTTTATCCCCATCATTTCTGTTGAAGATAATAACCAACGGACCCATGAACAAACAGACTGATGCTGTGTTGTAAAATATTCCTTCTCAATGTCTTTAAATGCCAGTCGACCTTGTTAAGAGAGAAATTCAGTTTATCAAGTAAAATCTCCAAAACAGCAACGAGGACAAAGTTGAGGCACCGGCAATAGAGCCGATCTATTAAAAAAAAAAACCTGCCGCAATTTTTGCACCAACAGAAAAATATAAGGAACCTAACAGTAATGCTGTTTCACATTTGGGCGTATTCTACTTAGCGCTCCTAGTCTAGAAATTGAGCAAAGGCTGTAAGCCAATGGGAGACAACTAGAAAGACAGACGCTGTGCAGATTTATCTCCCTTAACACGCACATCGGATGCTGAACTTGGAACTACTTGCCTCTCTCGTTGCTGGTTCTAAAATCACTTTTAATAAAAGAACTGTTTTACACATAATATTCTCTGTAACCACAGACACACCGTTCAGTCTTGTCAAAATAATCTCAGGTCTTGTACGATTTCTATGAACTGAGTGGAGGCTTGTTAGGGAATGTGGGAGGCGAGGGAATGTGCCGAGCTACTTGTACCGACTGACACAGCGGAGTGCGGTAGGAACACTGAACCACCAAGCCATGCCACCCACCATTAAACTGCACACAACACCTCCGATCTACAGACCATCAAACTACACACAACCTACCAACAAACACACTGACATCACACGAAAGCCACCACACTCCCATCTCTACCCGGGAAAACTGTCGTCAACGACTCAAGTGCTTCCATTAAAATCATATCTAAATGTTCGCCGAACCAGTTGAAAAAAAAATTAAACAGTCTGTTTTTTAAAACAGTCGTCCCTGTTATCCTGGAAAGTGCCTTCTTCAACTTCGTCAGCAATGGGAGAACTTTTTAAAACATCGTGGCAGATGAAAATACATCGACTGAATAACAGCTCGCCTTTTGAAGTCAGCAACTTTTGTTATACATTATTTCGCTCGAATAAGAAGTCCAATCACTACCCGCATCCCCTCCCCAGTCCCCACAAAACACACACACACAGGTTCACCCATGAAATGTCAGAAATATCAAGCAAAATCTACTCATTGATCAGATTTGAAACTTTCACACAGTTATTACATACTAACTTTTACTGGACGAAGTCAAACATAAAAAATTTTCGAGATAAAATCGGCAACAAACAGGATTTAGAATATTTAAAAAAGCCAACTCACCCACCAACCGAACCTAATAAAATCCCAAAACCGTGAAACGATGAACCAAATTTGAAAACGTTTTCTGTCACGCCCACCCACTTCACCCCACCCATCTTCAAAACTGCCAAACGAACACAATCTACCGTTTATGATTTCAAACAAGGTTTTGTAACCTCTGAGTCTCATGACTATAGTCTACGGTTGATTAATAATAAAAATAATCATCATAATAAAGCACGTGTACAGCGCATTTCGCTGCCGTTCAGCGAGCTGACTGTGCGTTGACAAACTAAAGATTACGATCGCAGCTTGCAGGTGCAAAACATGAAAGGTTAAAGAGAAAGACCGGGAGGGGGAAGGGTGTGAAGAAGTCACCAACTACTGTAGGTGTAACAACTAATCAGGTGCGGGGTAAACAATGAAGTCGTCTCCATAACGAAAAGGAAAACCTCGGACACGCCCTAGTCGGCCGCTGTCGTCATCAACATTTCCTTCACTGAGCTCGTCTGTCACGTCATGACTTGAGCTCGACGAAAAAAAAAAAAAAAAAATACTGAAAAAATAAATAAATACCTGAACAGTCAAAGAGCAAACTCACAAAAAGAAGAGTCGTAAAATGAAACAAAACTGCAAGCCGTTCCCTGCAGTGACAAGAGTCCAAGTGAACACAATGTGGACAGTAGGGTGTGAGCGCCATTCACCCACCCGAACTAAAGTCTGGTGTTTCAAAGTCCACGACAGAGGTACTAGAGGGTGGTACAGACCGGGTGGTCGCACGAACAACGCCAGCTTTATCAAACACACAGAACTTTGTACGAAGGCTTGAGCACTAAAATGTTGTCAACAAAATAAAACCAAACAGCCATTTGTGACCAGAGAGAATCCGTGTACTTAATTTCTGTCGCCACATTTTTCTACACCAAACGCACGCGTTTGAAATTTCTCGTACATCTGACTCGAGGTAATTATTATTACTGATGGAAACCGTGCGCCTCCCTACTAAAATAGTAGACAAATCTTTAAACATGGCCACGTCTCATAAGCACTCCCCACACCACCCCTAACGACAGGTATCGGTGGGTCGGACCCAAGGGCGGGTGAGCTTGTTCTGGGTCCAGTCATTGAAGGACGAAAACTCCACAAAACTCGTGTTTCTGCGTTGTTATTCGTCTAAGCTGTTTCTTTCTCTAGCAGCGGATCCCTACAACAATAAAGGGGTTTGTGTGAGGAACACGGAGGAGTTCTTTGGTAACCAAGTGAAGTTCCGAAGCGTCAAACCCTGGTGCCTTGGAGAAATGTCTCATTATAGTGGCAAAGGTATTGGCAAACAAGATTGGTCTCAGTATGCTGACTAAATAGTCCAAGTTCTAATGTTGAAAACGTAGGCCCTAATACCTTCACCCAGCTACCTTCACCCACAGCTCTGCAAACAACTGGTCAAACGTTTGATGACGTCAGCTCCGTCGAGTAAACAACTTTCCATAGTCGATCCGACCACCGATTACAGTTTATTCAAATTATTCTTTTGCGGACACGAGTGCGCATAAAGGACTCAGAGTGAGACACACCATAGCCAATGATAGTATCGTCACACTGGGCAACAAGTTACCTTCTAATCCAAGGAAGAGCACACCTGTACTCTTTCACACCTAGCCTTTAGGTATTCACATCAAAGAGACACGCAAAATCGAGTTGATCAAATCTTAAGCTTTCAAACTGAGTGGATATGCAAATGCGCGCGCGCACAAACGACGCAAGCGACAAAGACCAACGTGCGACCAATGCCGAGAGATGAGACTAAACCAAAATTCCTATTTCAACATGAATTGTAAGCGGTAGTCGAACCCACTATGGCCTGAGGTGGAATCGCCCCTTGACACAGGCGCCCCAACAATGGGTTGTCTTTTCTGTCACCTGTGATTTCTTGTAACGGACTGTGCCCACAGCTAGCATACAGTGGCAAACTTGTTCACTACATACACACTACATCAGTGTTTAAATACTTTCTGTCTTCTGTCACACGGCACAACGACATAGGCTTTCATCGGTATGGCTGACTGTTTCAAGGGGCAAAAACAACATTACCAAATACAAATAAATATAAATACAATTATATTTAAAAGCAATAAACCACTGATTAAGTTATTTTTGTTAAGTATCAAAATGGTTCAAATTAACAGTGGTAGTGGTACTAGGGGGACGCACAAGTAATGAACAATATCTGGTGAGAAACCAAGGGTTAATCATATAGGTGGCGCTGCGTCACTAGGAGGACAAGAAGTTGTGGACTACCATAAACAAAGGAGACTGAGATTCCGGGTGCACGTAACAACGCCTTGCCTAGTAATCATCCTGGAGACACCCAGACACGTGGAGTCGGCCACAGCGAGGCAGTGAACCCTGACCCCAACTAACAGAACTGGCCCTGACGGTGACTAGTGCCGAGGGTGACAATAACCAACATGATAAAGGAGCCCAACATGACTTGCATACTTCGCACTACTTGACAGAGGTGTGTGTCTGTGTGTCTGTGTGTTGCTGTTACCGTACACAGGCATCCTCACTCAGCCTGACTACCTAACACACAGCCTACGACTTCCCTTCGCTTGTCATACTTGCAAGAAAGACTCTCTCTCTCACCAGGTCAAAGCGTGGAAAATACTCTACGATGCTGTACATATTCAAATAAACCACACCGTGAAAACAACAACGATTTTCATCAGCAGCTAAATCTCAAACCTCAGGGAAAAAAAAAAAGCAAATTAAATGTCGATACGTAGACCTGCCTGTCAGGGGAATTATTCCGATTGTTAATTAATATGGATCAGGCGGATGAACGCTTTGAAAACGTTCTCCCAAGCAGAAATTAAGCAGCGGAAGACACAAGGGATGAAACAAACGAAACACGAATGTCAGCAGCTTGGTCACGGGATGAAAACTGCTGCAGACCTAGTTGGAGTCCGGATGGTGTCTGTGCCATGAGATTTAGTCTCTCTTTGACAAAATGAAAAGATCTTTTCATAATTTAAGCCTACTCTGAGAAAAATTGGCTCATTTACATATACAATCGAACACTAGCTAGGTGCTTATTACACTCACCTCCCCGCCCCCACCACACACACACACATAAGCAACACGTGACTGAAGATAAAAGAAAGAACACTGAAAGACTCAGACGGCGACAAATATCAATGGCGCAATCTCTGTGTCTGTTAGGACTTCCTGACACACAGGCCTGGACACAGCCTGTGCTCATTTCCAACTCGATTACTCAAATTAAAGCAGAAAAATATCACGAAATTCAAGCAGTCCATCTTGAAGCACTTTTCGCAAGTGTGCAATATGCATGCACGGTACACGCACTGTGTGCACGCCACTCCACGCGGTTTGCACTCCCATCATCAGACACACTTACCGATACACCGACGGTTGAGATCATGTGGACGACCTACCGCTGACCGGTAGAGAGCACCAGCAGCGGTAACATCAACTGTACATTACTCCCGTGCAATAGATACACACCAGCATTTCACTAGTTCACAGTTTGCTCCTACCCGTCAAAACAAAAAATCTATATACGGCAAGAACCACGCTAAGCAAAAGGCTTTCCAAATCTTCCACCATATCCGTTTTCTGATCCACTGGAAATGGTGAGTACTTAAAGGCAAAACCTTTACCAAGGGATTTCTATTCTGATGAAATATTACTGTCCAGAGCTGAAACTGAATTTCTCTCCCTCCCCACTCCCTTAGTTGCACCCCCCGTCAAAAGCGAGCAGAAAAAAATTACTAATTGATAAACAGAAGCCAGAGGAACCAAACTTTTTCGCTTAATCATTACCTGGTGTTACTCTTGTGTAATGCTTGGCAACGTGTACCAACAGACACGCCTGAGTGCTAAGAAAACCCCGAAGCCTGTGACCGTAAAGAAAAAAGACAGAAAATAAAGATCTTTAGTCTTATGTGGAATAGTTTCAACTTCACTCTGTGAATTAATGTTTGTCGCGTGCAGACGCCATCCTGGCATACATCACACGCAGCATCATTCTTTGAAATCTTCAACCACGCATCAACCTGGTCCACCATTTCTCGCCTTCTGCCTCCCTTGGTCCACGGTACCCCAACACCCCAATCGTAAACATACTAGGACACTACTCACTCCATTAATGCATCCTGTCACTCAAGGTAAGCCATTTTTTCCAAGAATTAAGTCACTGGGCAGCTTCTTCTATCGGGATTGTCTGAAAGGCGTCAGGACAGAACGCTGGTCATGTGACTCAGCTCAGGTCGGTGGCGCTCGCGTCTTCCCTCGTCAAACGACTTTGTTGCGGACGATGTCCAAGCTGGCGTAATACGAGACGTTGAGTAGCAAACGTCCCGAGTACTCGGCCACCGTCATGTTCAGCAGCCACTCCTCCATGCAGCGGAGGGTCAAAGGCTCAAAGTCGGCGTAGAATTTGTTCGCGAAAAGTTCCTTGCGCGAGGTCAGCCAGCGAAGGTCACCCAGACCGAATATGCAGACACTGCGCACGCGCTTCCCGTGGCACGGGAACCGGAAGTTGTAGCGCCCGACGCCATCTTTCCAGTTGGTGTTCCAGTTGACGAAGCGCGCCAGGTAGGGCTTGGTGAGAGCGTTGGTGTCCGGGGAGCCTGCGACAAGACAAACGCATTGTTACATGATGACGACAACGAGGCTGCACTGGAGAAACCACATACTGTTGTGTGACGAGCACACTGCATACAACCTTTATTATCATAATAGTTATTCTTCTAATATACCTATTAAAAACATATATAGAAATAAGACAGAAAGTGAGCTGTAAGTGGCTCACTGCGTCTAAGGCATTGAGTGTAGAAATGTAAACCCAGCCATCACCTAGCATCCTTGTCTAGCACGATCAGGTCCATGTACACTGGATGGACAGTTTGCCTACTCTGTCTACTCCAGTTCATCATATATCCACACCACCTCTACTTTGTTCAACGTAAGTGTTGCAGCGACAGAACCTGCTAGAAAAAATCGCTCGGCTGTGTGCAGTCAGTGGTGCACCATCCTCTCCAGTCTTTCTCCTGCTGTCTCGGGGAAAACACCACTCCCAATTCCCCGCTCCACTCGTAAATTTACTGGAGACATGCATCGCAGAACTGAACTCTTACTTCAGGACGATTTTTTAAAAGATATTACGCCTCCAGAATGCACAACAACAACACACACATCAGGTACGAAGGCCGCCGGCTAGCTTATTTCCTCCCGCAGCCCAGCAAGGCCGCCATCAGGACCTTCCTGCTGTCACGTGATTCGCTCACGTGATACACAGACAAAACGTGTGGAACTGCTCAAGACATGTAAGACAACCTGCGATAAGTAAAGTTAAGCCGAACTCATTTGAAGTTTCCTTTTAAAACCGACGGCACACTGTACAAATCCTAGTGTTGTTACTTGCTCTCTTTTATTTATTTACCATGTTTATTCATTTAACTTTCATGTATTGTATGCTTCTATTCACTAATATGTGTGCAACCATTATTTCATTTACATCAAGGACATTTAAATATTGTTTGACTTACAGACATATGCAAACATTTATTAACAAACATAAATAATTCATAACACAACATTGTAAGACGCGTTTTAACAATAAAAAGACTGACATTACAATGGCCTCTCCTTCTAATTGCGCAATTTTTTGTGTCCCTGTGTGTCTGATCTACCATCTTTCGCTGCTTTATTTTAATATATATATAATGCTAAGATAAGCCTATCAGCATCTATAAACTCTGCCATCAGCTATTGTGACGCACAGGGTCAAAGGGCATACTTGAACGTTCGCTGTGTGACTAACAGTCCAAATAATTTTGGCCAGACCACTTTAAAAAATAGGTATGCCAAACTGTTTTGTTTTCTTTTTGGTTGTTGTTTATCATTTGTCACGTGGCAATAAGATGGCGGAGATGTGTGACGTGGATGTGAGGCGTGAGTGCTTCCTGTGTGTCCAGGCGGCTAGGGACTCGGTCTGATCGCCTTGTGAACACACTCACTAACACTGCTTGAGTCATCTCCACTGGCAGGACTACGTCAAGCAGCAGTTGTAACATCCTCTCAAAGCCTAGTCGCTGATAAACAACTCCAATAAACCTGCCTTTAGAGGGGGAGGTATGAGCATGGACCTCACTTATGTCATCACCAGCTCACCCATCTTCTACGCTTTATTCTCGCCTGTCGTCGCCCAGACATTATCAGTATACACAGGTTTTTTTTTCCGAGATCCCGTGACCAGACTCAGGAAGCATCAGAGTATCGATAGTGTTGCTGGTGTTTCCATAAAACACCTTTGATTGGGAGAGAGGTATTCGATGATAGCAAACCCAGAATAATTAAAATTTCTAGCGTGCCCCTCTCCTGCAACCACCTCGCTGTCCACGCTCTCCGGGACACGCGCGGAAATAGTCACGTGCTGCTTGAAACCGATAGGGACTGGGGCTTGTCCTCTCATGTCCGGACACACGGTCGTGCGACTCAATTCCTGGTCCACTCCGCAGCTTAAACAAACTCTAGTACACTGTACTTACAAGTGCACTGCTGGCAAGCTGCGCTCTCGTGAAGGGGAGAGGACAAAGCTCAATTACCTCCCCCGGTCCGGACATGACAGCATCCGCCTAGTGTCGGGCGCAGGAAGGCCAAAGGCGGATGGGCACAGGGGGGCGCCAGGAGCTCAATCAACAAAATGAAATATAGAATACCACAACTGCCACCTCCAAATCTGTCGTCGCCTCAGGCCATTCTCTGGGACGAATTTTCTTTGGGGAGCGCTAGGATCTCAAGTGTTGCTGACGAGGGCACAGGGGGGCGCCAGGAGCTCAATCAACAAAATGAAATATAGAATACCACAACTGCCACCTCCAAATCTGTCGTCGCCTCAGGCCATTCTCTGGGACGAATTTTCTTTGGGGAGCGCTAGGATCTCAAGTGTTGCTGACGAGGGGTAACCTTTGTCGGATCACTGCGTATCACTGATCACTGGGTATCACTGGGTATCTACCCGGAATCAACTTCACGATCACTTTCCGAGAAGGGCTTTTGAAGCGCCCTTTTTAAAATAAAGAAACACAAATTACACTGAACCGGGATTGACTGTCGAATTAACGCGATTTTACTAAATGGTGCTATAGGATAATCAGTGTAGATGGCGCAGTCAGTATAATAATCAGAGTAGATGGCTGACATGATCGACCCGCCACCTAGCGCCTAGTGACGTGAAGTGCCTAGAATTGATTTCAAAAGACAATGTGTAATAATAAATGCCAGACAGACAGCATGTTGTGCATGAACTGCTTTCTAGTGCTCAATATAGAAATTAATTGTGTAATTATTTCTGAGCCAGTAATGGTCTAAGATAATATCCCACAGTCTTGGAGCAGAATAAGGAGAGCAACAGAGATCGTATCTACGATTTGAACAGCGAATGTTGACTCAGCAGGAGCTCTGAGTCGGAGAAAGCAGGAAGGAGAGAAAGAGAGATATTAACTGATTGATTCAAGAGTGATTGTTCTTGAGAAGACAGCAAAACATATCATTTGGAAACCAATATTACAGAAACGTATGCAGCGTGCGGAATACGAGTAGGCATTAAACCTCACTATTATCTCACACATGTAGCCAACCTTCATGTCTACAAGACAGTCAAGGAGTGAGTGGGTGGAAGACAAAGAGAGATAGTTCATAAGTGGCATTCACTCAATTTCAATGATAAATGTCCAAGAACCGGGGTCTCCGTGCACCCACTCAATACCCACAGACACCATTCAGTCTTTCACTCTGCTTTACAAGCAACAAGCACGAGCAATGGAGTGCACGCGGGTGTGATTTCACCGGTGACAGATTGCGGAATCTGCCTTCACGTTGCCAGGGACGCGCACTTGCTCCCACAAAAGCATTGTTTGCCGGTTGTCACAGCAGTTCTTTGGAATTCTAAATAAGCGTCCCTGTAAATAAATGCAGAGTCAAGCTAGTCGGGTATGCGACTGTCCCTGCTCCCCCTAATAAAAAGCCCTCACAATATGAACTGACAGCTACCCTTGCCTACCGTGTTGATTTTGTCGCTCAGGAATTAGCAGGACCCGTTCAGCCACGGGACCAGATCGGCATTTAATTTGTCTGAATTTCAGGCGTTAGATTCCACACCATAACTCCATACCACCTGCAGTCTGAATGTTTGTCTAGGTCGTTGCTGTTCACGACGGGTGGCAGTACGGGGACACTCCCTGACCGTCTCCAGACATGCTGAGGGTCAGACGGGCCAAACCGTTTCTCTAGGGGCTGACACTCTGTGCGGGTCAAACCATCGTGCAAGCGAGGTGGCCACTGGGTGGTGTGTGTAGGTGTGAACGCTGTGTGTAGAGAACCTGGTAGTGGGAATCTTTGCATTCGAGCCTGGCGGGGTTTGGTGAAGGGGAATAAGAGGGGAGGAGGGTTACGTCAACAGCTAATATTATTTCACGGCACAGCGACCTTACTTATGCAATCGTCTACAGTCTACACAGTAGAACTGCACCATCTGTTACACTTCACTGCCATGCGCCTTGCTAGCTAAATACCACTTAGTTTCTTCTGATTATTACTTATTATCTTTTTTTTTGCACACACCGCAGCTGCCCGCACCACTCAACTGGATCTTCGCCTCTCGTTCGTTAGCGACATAACCGTCAAGGGGAGCAAGCTTAGAAAACACCATCTCCGTTTCCCTACACAAATGAGGTCCCGAAGGACCCTACCCCTACCCCGTTCGGTGTTTCAAATTAATATTAAAATAAAGAACACCTGTAGTGTAGGCAAACTGAGACCGGAAAAGACGTAGTGGTGTCGTGGAGCTTACCTCTGTAGGAGCCGGGCACCCTCAAATGGGGGTTGTGGTTGAGGGACGGGAAGTAGGTCTCGTCGGGCATCTCCGTGTTGCTCACCCACTGGAGAAAGTCGCGAGCTACGTGGGAATGTAGTAAGTAGTCGACGAAGCCTCGACACGCTATGATAAACACCATGCCCTTGTAGGGCATAATGGCGTGCGGCGGCTGGAAATTGTTGTACCATCGTGACGTCATGTCTCTGCACAGACATCAATCAGTAATCGATAACTAAATAATCAATCATTGCTAAATAAAACCTGAAGCAAAATTCTGTAATTTTATTCCCAACAATCAATCGGTCATCAAATAATGGACAACTGGATAAAGAAATAACAAAACACTAGCGTGTTTGTTGACAATGACACTGATTATTACTTTTTGTTCTGCTAGCGACAAGTTGTGGGGAGAGGGTTAATGAAAAAATAACCAGCAACTAGGCAAATAATTAGAAAAAAATCAATCACTAACTGATCAATAATGTAGTAGTAATAACTGAATCAGCAAAGTGCATTTACCCGTATGGATGCGAGTTCAATACACTGCACACGAAAGACTACAAACAAACCGACAATCAACCACACACACACACACAAACAAACACAAGCATCAATAAACGGACGACACAATGACAAATGTAAACTCGGAGCATGGATGAAGATGAAGAACTGAGTGGAATAGTTGGCCTGATGATGCGCCTGATGATGCGCCTGAGAAGGAGGAGGAGGAGTGTCTGCCAAATTTCTCCCGTCTGGTTCGTGTGTGTGTGTTCGTGATACAAGCAGACGATAGAGACAGAGTCGGGTGGTAAGGCCTCAGTAGCTCGGGTACCCTGGGTTGATATCGTGAAGACAGCAGAGGCTGTTTTCACATTCATCCATCTCTATGTGGACTTTTTCTTGATCGGTGTATTTTTGTCTCTCGTGCATTCCTTCCCTGCAGCAGCTTTACTTGTGTGCTTACAATAAAAATAAAATGGTTACATGAAAGCATCAACAGCCTTCACAGAACATCTGCGATCAGTCGGGTCAGTCGTGGAACAGTCACGTTTGTTTGCTACAATAACACAGTAAACCATAGGGTAAGGTGGACAAAATAAAACCCTTGAAAGGCAAGCTTCAGATTTAAATTGCTAATTACTTCAGCGACAGGGAGGATAGTCACACGTGGCCTGACGAACACACACAGGCGGCGCTGCTCGTCAAAGGCGCTGCCATTGAAACTGGAGTCTCGCCGTTGACTGTCAGGTAGTCATCAGACGATTGTACAGCACAGTGCTGCTTTGAACAGGTGTGTAAAGGTAGGGACAGGAGAAACAACAGATGACAAGATGTGTGTGTGTGTGACAGACACCGACACTGGCACTGACGACACAGCTCGGCCAACGTCAAGGGCGGGGGTGGAGTGAGAGAGTTATATGTATTAGGACAGCGATTGTACATACATATACATATACATATATACACACGCACTGCAGTCTTCAAGACACAGTCTCATGCGTTACTGGGCGAAAGAGATTGAACATTATACACGCCCATGTACACTCATCAGTAATTATTCATACCTATATATATATACATTCTTACATATGAGCAACACACAGGCACAATTATACTTTGACTTATATGCATAACATTACACACATTTAATTATACTGTTGTACCACATGTACACCGAAGGAGGGAAGGGATGAGGGATAAAGGAAAGAAGAGAAAAAAAAACTGCCAGCTGGAGGTAAATCCCACAAAGCTTGCTTGCTATAAATTCTGAGTGGAATATGCTTTAATCGTTTTGTTTTTCTTGAAATGACGAATACAAACGATGGCCAACCGACTGCTAAAAAGGCATGATGGGATTGCATGCGTCTTGGATGACGTCAGCACCACGTGCTTATCTACGTGGCCGTCTCCCTGTCCCACCCTCCTCCCTTTCCTCCTGGTGTAACGGTCGAAGTGGTCGTTGCCTTAATACGAAACTCTAACACCATCGATCAGCTCAAAATTTTTTTTTAAATCTTGAAAATTCAGATGACAGCCGATAACGGCATTATGACAGCTTGCAGCCTGGCAACCGATGTGTGTACCCTACAACACACGGGGTTGAAAAAAATACCTAGAAAAACAACCAAGCATAATAACAATAATAAAAAAGACTTCACGATCGGACTTCATCAATTCAATGTAAACATCGAAGTGCAATGTCCGATTCCACATGTTTAACTTAGTGTGAAGGCACTGACGTTGAGAAATTTATTTGCCGGATGGTCAACACCCAGAAAGAAGTTTCTAGATGCTGCTCCATTTGCCCATTCAGACCCTGTAGCACCGGGGCTTGAGCTCTTTCAAAGACGGAAATGGAAGTCTTGCCTAGAACTGTCAAGCAAGCCGAGCACGAAAATATTTCGTGATTATAACACAGATAGTGTCTCCACACACATACACACAATGGATAACTGTGACACCCTACCCCCTTGACAATGGCAACACTTGATACACTAATGACACATTGTCATTGTCCGTCTCACTTGGCCACACGCTCAAATCCCCTACCCCAAACACAAGCCCACTTTGTATATCTGTCAATTTTAATATGTTAGAAGTAAATAAAAGAACCCAACTTGAAGTAAAGGGGGGGGGACTAAAAAAATGAGATTTCAAATATTCTAACAATATAAGTAGGTCTGTTTAGTCGGGTGCAATCTTGGGTAGGTGGGAATTCCCCCTCAGTTTGGGATACTCGACTCAGTCATTAGAAACCAAAAGTACACTCCCTCCCTAGACCTTCAGTATTAGTGTGGAATAACTTCAAACACTCACATGAGATCAGTCAACAGTGGGGGTTGGGAGGGCAAGGAAGTGGTTGATGGTTCACTTTCTCTTAAACGCGGCGCTGTCAGGGGTTCAACGCTGGAAATAACGACATTTTAAAAGATTTTAAAGAAAGTTTTCCCGTCAGACCCTAAGAAGAGTAAGTAGTAAGTTCCTCTCACTACAGCGAGTATAGAGCACACACTGGAGTCACGTGAAGACAACCTTGTGGTGGTCATGCCCTTCAAGACTGGGGCAGGGAACAGGTGGGACAGACGGGTTTGCAAGCCCCGAAAGGTTTGCTTGTCAACAGTACGTGACGCCAGCAGCGCCCCCTGGCGGCAGACATTCAGGGGCTCGATAGCGGATTAAACAGATTACACGTGACTCCCTTCTTTGTTAGTTCCGGACAATACCAACAGACTTGACACCACAGAGCACACGGCAGAAAGCGAAAGCCCGACCTCGAATGAAGCATGTTCGATCATCTCTTTCCCATCTTTCTCTCTCTCTCACACACACAAAGCGGTGTGGAGGTACTGGTGACGTTCATCGAGCTAACAAGCTGTATCACGACAAAGCAGTAAACAAGTTCACAGCTACCCCGAAACAATATTAGACCTTAAGACGGTCTACTGAGAAACGAACGACACAAGAAGTTACCGCTAGCAACAAGATACTCTGGCTTGCTTTGTAAAGAGTTGCGCTTTTCCAGTGATCAGTGTAGGGTGAGACAAAAGGAATGAATACTGCAAGGGTGGGGAGGTGATAGCTGGGAATGCACTACAGAGTACACAGGGTCTCTCAGGGTGGGTTGTCAAGGGTATGACTATTACTGGGAGTGAGGGCTGCGAAGGAACTAGATGTAGGGTACTCACGGGTCTGTGGAGGCGTCAACTATGTTGGAGCCGTTGAGGGCCTCGAGGATCTTCACCAGCTGCAGGTTGGTCTTGAGGGGAAACTCCTGGCCGGTGAGGTTGATGTAGTATTTCCACGAGGCCGAGGCCTTGAACAGGTCCTGCATACAGTAGATCAGCGCCTCCAAGGAGCTGTAGGTGGCCCAGTACACCTCCTTGAGTCTTGAGGCAATGAACACATTGGGCAAACACTCGGCGATGGCCTGCATGGCCGCCATGATGTCTTCCGGCACCTTCTTGTCCACGTGAATGCAATGGTAGTTGTGCGGCCGGTAGATAGCGCGCAGCATACGCTCTGTCTGTTCCACGCCCGTGTACATCATGATGCTGTAGGCGATGGGGAAGGCCTTCTCTTCCTCCGTGGCAGACATGATGTAGCCGCGCTCCTGCACAAATCTGCTGCAGTTCTTCGTCTCCTGCAGGTACACCAAGGGGGGTTTCTCGAGTCGCTCGTGTTCCTCCATAAACTTTCTGGCCCTGGCCTGCTCCTCCTCATCGTCCACAATCAGCTTGCTGCACCTGGGCTCCCGCTCGTGCCGCCCGAGCCGAGGCTTGTAGGACGTGGCCAGCCACTTCCGCTTCTGCTTCTCCACCAGCGCTGCCATCTTGAAATCCATCGTCCCGCCGAAAGAAAGCGAGGATGACCTGAGCGATTGCGAGGACACCAGCGACGAGCTATTGATGAGGATGGCGGGGAAACCACCCTGCAGTACGAGGGTGTTAGCCTCCACGAAACTGGCGTCCAGCTCCAATTCCAGGCGCACCACCAGGACCATCAGCGTCAGTACAAAGAGCGCCCCCAGAACCAGGCGCTGACGCAACTTCCGAGCCCGCGGCGACCACACGACCGTAGCCACGCAGCGCTTCAACATCAGTTCCCGTAACATGGCAACCGCCGCACACGCCTGAAAAAAACAAATCATCATCATAATCGAATTCCGTATATCTCACTAACGGTAATGATACCATGGCTACACTTTGCTAATCTCTAGGATTCACTACGCGACATGACAGTCCCATCTTGGTTGTTATCTGCACACATCTTTCTTCTCCTCCCCAGAATTGTGCCCGCGCATCCTCTTTGCTAGTCCTGCAGATTTTATGCTGAAGTGTGCATTCATTTATTTACTTACGCATTTGATTAAGAGTGCTCATCTTTCGACCTCTCACTGACAAACAAAGATTATGTGTTTCTAGGACTTAAATCCTTCGTTAATCGGAAACAGTTTTGACCAAATTAGACAAAGTTTTTATATAACAGTCGTGTCAGACCTTCGCCAGACTTGCTTAAAGGGTTTTTGTATATTTGTCTATATATGTGGCTTATTTACTCCACGGAAACAGGTCTAGACTTCACATCCGGAAGAACTCTACTTGCAACAAAAGGATATCCCACAAGAGCACGTTAAAGGATAAGGCTCGGAGAAAACTCCGTTGACTCTCAATAATGAAATCGCGTGCTTATTCCCCCAGGGTTACACATTTTACTTTGATGAGGCGAGGGGCAGATGGGAAATGTAAGAGAAAGACAAGGGAACTGAACTCGGACCTCTGAGCTGTACTTCAATTACGTTAGCATTACGCCATTTTCTAAAAATATCCCTTGCCAGGTACGTCCTCTCTAAAACTTAATTACCTTATCTTCCCTCTGGGACACAGCCAGTTCAATGGACATAAGGCTTATCCCAGGGAAATAATAATAATAATAACTTGCACAATCAGATGGAAGGTCTGAATAATAAGTGGTCGGTCTCAAGTAACAAGTAACTATTCAAACCAGAAATAGCGAAGCCGACTCCGATGACTTCAATCCTCGTTTTCAAGACTTTCAAGACCTGACACGCGCACCATCCTAGTTCACAGACCGCACTTTGCATAACCGGGTTTCTGCACGAGCACGCAAATCCTTCTTTACCTCCATTGTGGGCGCCCTGCCAGCTGCCTGGAAGACTAATTAACACTGTGAAATTACTGTAGCGTTCCTTTGTCTGCTTGAAACCCTCGTCGGGAGGTTGTCGGTGGAATACAAGACCATGGCGGAAGGGAAAGGGGGATAATCGAGCTTATTGCTTTCCTGACTATACGCGATAAACACTTCAGCATGATTGGGCCAATCGTTGTCTCTTGTTAAATTTACAAATCATCTTTATACTTATCATGGGCGCAAGTCTACCCTGGTGACTTCAGTCGCTGAAGAGGTCACACACCACAAGTAGTTAACGCCCCTAGAACTTCTCGTGTCCAGACGTCCTGGGTGAGACCAGCAACTATCAGTGGCTGACCTCTAGACACGTGAGCTCGCGATCTCCGCCTCTGTTGTTTGTCAAACTGGATGTTGCATCGATGGGTTTTTTTTTTTTTTCATTTTATCGACTGTGTAAACAATACAAAGGAATTCTATCTGACATGTAAAAGATGAGGCGGACAGAGGCAAAAGTCACGGAAGCCACAACGGCATTGTAAGCCGTGCGTGTGTGTGAAAATGCGTGCTTGACCTCACGCACCTTTCTATGCGTGTGAGCACGTGGTTGTACATGCGTGTGTGTGTGTGTCAGGGTTCGCAAGCGTCCGTGCATAGAACACAAATCAGAACCAGAATAAATTCGGTCAGTCTGACCACCAGACACAAAGCGAAGAAGACGTGCAACTCCTAACAGCGACAGAATCCCACCGAGACCAGCGCCCTCACACTCCGACAGTTGTCTACATTATTTACTACAGTCATCGACTTTTGCGAGTTGGCAAAGGCCTACAAAAAAATTGTAAGAGAGTTAACATATTCTAAATATTTTAATCTGATGCTTTTCACCCTCTTCGATGATGATAAAACCCTCTCTCCGTAGTTAATTGCCGGTGATAAAAATTCCTAACCCACCCAGGACATTGCGCTCAGCAGCAACAATGACAACAGCGACGCGCCAAGCTGTTAACAACGTCGATGAAAAAAAAAAAACTGCCGATAAAAGCCGACACCGAGTTAGCCCGGACATTAAGCTCGGAACTGCTAGCAACTACTAGAAAGCCACGCTCACGTTTATAACAAAAAGTAATCTGTTTGCTAGAAATTATTATTTGTGGCATCAATAAGGGCACCAGCCATGACGACAGCACTGTGCACGGCACTGACAATAAGCAAACTTATGTATCTGAGTAGAAGCCGCATGGCGGTTTGCATTTCAGTTGCTAACAGGGTTACAAGTAAGCCAGTGTGGGGCTTCCAATTAGTTAAATATTTAAACATAAAGTCTGCATGCACATTCAGTTGCAATATAAAAGGAAATTCGAGAAACAAGAAGTCCAGCAACTCTCAGACGTGAATTATTTAAGTTTTTATTAACAATACACAAAGATGACGGGAGGTGAAGAAACAAATGATCCTATGCTACTACAGCCGGCCACTGACGATACAAGCTTGTGGCAATTAATTCTTTGTGTTAACGAAGACAACAGGACTGAGCTGTTTAAACAATATTCCAGCTTATCAGTAACTACGAGGCTTCACGTTAAGTTCTCGCCCAATGACTGACACTCGCCTCCCTAGTCCCAAGAATATGTAAGATTCCAACGTTGAATAAAACCTTAAAGGCCGAAGGTGGCGGTGAATTCGCTTCACTAAAAGTGATGTGAATGTATGTACACACCCTAGCTGGAAACATGACAAAGTGTCACTGCCAACAACCCAGTAAGTGTAGGGCGTAGAAGGAAGAAGTCAGCCTGGGTCACAAGCGATCTCCGTGACTAAAGGAAGGACTTCAAGGGAAAGCAAAACACAAACACGACGCAGCTTGCGAAGTACAAAGAGTGAATTGTGCCAGCAGTGAAGGGATGAGGTCAGCGAGGGAAAACTGGATCGATGGCCAATACCGGACCATAAAAAAGGGGAATTACACGATACGGCAGCAAAAAACCCTAGCAACTATCATCAAGACATGTCAACACAGGACCTCGGTCTCCGAAGACAGCAATGGCCACTTTCTAACAGAAACCACTGCTGTTCAACCGATGGAATGAATATTGAAAGACCTGTACAGCTTCCAGGGCGAAGACTGATGCTAACATCCTTCAAAATAACCAGACTACAACCATCAAACCTGTAGACCCACCAGTCCTGTGAGAAGAGGTCAAAAGAGTGGTAGGAAGGAAGGAAGGAAGGAAGGAAAGTCACCTGGTGTTGACAACGTATTAGCTGAGCTGCTCAAGCTGAGTGAGGATGAAGCGACAAAGGTCCGCACTGCTCTGTGCCAAAAACCCTGGCAACGCAAAGAGTCACCCAAATCCTAAGAGCTCGTAAAACAACAAATCCAAGAAAAATGGAAAAAGGACAAGAAAACAAAAGTAAAATCAACACGACACGCCCTTCTGACCCACTCCACTGAAGAGCGAATAACGCTGATTCAACAGTCCTTCTGACTAGCATGAGTGAGAAGGACGATGCCGCCATTGTCTGTAGTAATCCATTTGGTGTGCGTGTGAGAGAGAGAGAACAAAAGCGGTTTGCAAATTCAGAGTGCTGATATGAATCGACTAAGTTGAAGTAGGTAGACAGAAATGGCGTCACCATCTGCAACTATGACTACCTTGAAGTTTGGCCGAGAGTTTGTCTTCCCTTCATCTCCACGTAAGGAAGGAATAACTGCTTACCGGAGGTTTTACAAGTCGATACAGATCAGATCGATTTCAAGTTAAACCAAGCTTCAACTAAAAACTAGGTCTTCTCCACTTTCTTCAGTCAACAGTCGACGACACAATTGCTCTCAACCAGCAAACTGTCGAATTCAACTTCAATCCACTGGTCAGAGTCTGGAAACGCCCACAGATGTCCATACTGCAGTGCAATCATATCCCACAAAGGTCACTGTTGTTTCTGCCAGCAGGAACAGGCGCTGGATCGGATGTAACCTAAGGGATGAGTATGATGGCTTTACTTCCCAGTAAAAAGTAAAATGAACATCACACATTCAATGTGGGGAAGTGGTGGGTAGAGACAAACGAAGAACAAGGTCAGATATTCTTTGTTCTGCAGCATCCGGTTCTGTGGTGTCTGTGAGAGTGTGCCGAGACGATTGGTCTGGGTCACAGGATCGGTTGTGCATGACAATGCGGTCGTCAGAGTTTTTGAATTATACATGAGAAATTTAGGCCCGAATATCGAGGCAAGCGTCTTCGACCTGGTACAGCTGAGAAAGATTTGCACTCGCCCAATCTGTTAGAAATTAAAACAGTCTCGAGATACCCCAGTGGGAGGGAGCAGGACAGGAAAATGATCCAGACCATCCCGTAAAATTGCTTTCTATGCACATACACACATGCGCCAGATTATTCAACAAACATGGTCGTGATGACGACTGTTTACCCACCAGGCTTTGCTTAGAATATGAATACATTAAGTCTGGCTGTGATCGATGGTGGTCTGGGTGTCGCCACAATGTGTCAGATACTTCGTGCAGGTACAGGCTCTCTATGTGTGCCCAGGAAATCACCAGAATACAGAATCCCGCTGCTCAGTTCCAGTATTAGGCATGGCCGACTATTTTGCCCGATTTTTCAGTTTGTGAGGGTCTGGTTTCTCAACCTCGCTAGAAGCGGCATCTGTCAATGCATTCGTATCACGACTACTCTATAACTCTGGTAGTTCTGTAAATGCTCTGGAGATGAAGTTACGAAGCGAGAGCAAGTCGTTTACCCATGGCAAAAAAGGGTGATCACATGAACAATATCTTGTTTCCGAAGTTATAAGCGGTGTCGAAATTCCACACATACAGACACTTCACATTTGTAAACCACTGCTTAATGAGTACAGCTTCTGGGGTAAAACACCTGCGGGGTGAGAGCACTGCTTTATAACTTTGGAAACAAGACACCCATCCTCGAGTTCTTCAAGTTGCCCCA
The DNA here is from genome assembly GCF_003073045.1 of Pomacea canaliculata. Taxonomy (NCBI): domain Eukaryota; kingdom Metazoa; phylum Mollusca; class Gastropoda; order Architaenioglossa; family Ampullariidae; genus Pomacea; species Pomacea canaliculata. Next base: position 32,778,335 of record NC_037593.1, read on the forward strand.
GGGCAGCGACATACCTTCCCGTCCCTAAGGCCCCCGGTCTCCCAACCAATCTGTAATTGTGCAAGTGTCAATGCCCGGGTTTCAACTGACATCTCCAAGTAAGATTCACAACTGAAACAGATAATCTAGGCAACGACACATTAACATATCAATGACATTGATTCGTCTCTACCACCTTCCTCACCCCCGCTCCCTACAGACTCCCCTCTGTTTTACTTTGTCCTTCTCTTCCTCTCTCATTCGCTGGTCACCACACTTTATGTAAAGTTTCTAAATGTCCTTTCCGACCCCCTGGGAGGCAGAGACAAGTTATTCACACGCCTTCTGCTTCAAGGGCCACAAAGTGTTGCCCCCGACACATACGATCCATCACTTTCGCCCCGCGATCAATGAACACAAACCACGAGACTGTAATCCACAGACGATGAACATCGACCTGTTACCAAACACCAGCCATTAGTCTGAACATCAACCTCACTAATGTTACCAACAGATTATGAACATCAACTACTGGCAAGTCACTATAGCACGGTACACGATTCCTCCCATAAAAGTGCTGACGTTATTTTTTCTTTCTTTCTCTCTCACGCCACTCTGTCTGAAGCATCAAATAACTTTCACTTTCTTCTAGACTAGAGTAATGTGCTTGAAAACTGCCAGCCGCCTGACTTGAACGCCGAGCGAAACATTAGTTTGAAATGAGTGAGCTGAGCTCATTACAGAGATATTACTTTGCAGACTCGCAGCTGTTTAATCAAGGGATCCGCGCCTGTCGCCATGGAGGGAGCTGGGGGTGAGAAGCAGCAGAGGGGGGCGGAGTACTGGGGACGGGAGATGCTCGATTACCAATCAGCTAATGCATTCATTATTCTAGCAGCAAGTCAGGAGGGAGGCAATGTCGACACTCTCAACCCTAATTTGTGGCCGCATCTCACGCTTTATGTGAAAGGTGCGGTGTCTTTATGTGGCAGATACTCTAGCATACCAACTACTTCTAACGCGCGATCCGCTGATGTTGAATCAGAGCCCCGCAGCCGCATAATGCCCTTCAAATGAGAGAAAAAAAAATCCCAAAACAACAACAAAAACACGCACGCACGCACAAACACACATACACACTGAACTGGTAGCGGATGAGACGAGAGATGGGATTGATGTACTCTAGATTAAAGATGCTAAATATGAAGATCGCTGAAAAAGAAGTTTTCTACAAAGTACTGTCTTCTCGAAATTCGACAGGTCGCAGTTATGCTTGTATCCTTACATCATCACACTAGTGACCTCAAAGTGTTTTATCATTTCCTTCCCTAGCTTCCGGTTGCCTTTGAGCATCTCCTCGATGCCAAACACATTTTGTTGCAACAAAAAGCCAAAATAATATTAAAAAATAGTTTTAGTTTTAAAAGAAAACGAGTGCAGAGAAAAGGAAGGAGAAACATCGTAAAGAACTTTTCCTTAAAGCTCCACTCCTATCGATCCTCGCCGTTCTCTTGTTTTCGACGATCGATAACGAACCACGATGACAGCACCGGCACTCCCCCCCCCACCGCCCCACACACACACACAGACACCCCACCCTGCCCTGCCACCACCGCGCTGAGAGCTGTGCCGGCCGGCCACGCGGCCAGCCACAAACACATCCGGCCACTCGCCAGCCCTGCCACGACTTCTGCAGGCGCGCACTGCTGTTTTCGCCCCTGACCTTTGGCCTACTTGGTGCCGATGCACTTTGCGCTGATGCTGCGATGCTTTACGTCACGAGGGTGGCCGGCACTCACAGAGACAACAGCACCAGAGGGAGTCAGTGACGTAGCGAGGGCGTGCAGCTCTTGGCTCACATGCCATGCTCAGCACTGCAAGTCACACTGGAATGGGACTCACTGACACACAGAACTACATTAGTGTCCACACGGTTTCCAACAGCAACACACTCAAAGACATTTTATATTGCCTGCATCCTATTTCCAAAAAAAAATAAATAATAATAATAATAAATAATCGAGTTTCAAGAATTTCTTACACCACTGGTTTATCTGTGTTACACAGAGATATAAACAGATGTAAATGACTCGCTTTGGCTCATTAAAAGACTAATTTATTAATTGAACCTAACGCCTTTATAAGGTACGTACCTGTGTTTCAAATCAATCATCCAAACAATTGTACACACCATTTACTGGGGTCTATTTCAGCGGAAAGGACAGACGGTCGAAGACCGATAAGACATGCCGGAAGATATTTCCCTCTGCCATCGAGTTGTTATCAAACCTTATTTTGTGGGCTTAGTATCAAATCCTTAAACTTACTCCTTAGTTGTCTTCAAACACCTCTACACTGATGCCTAGAAACCTTCAATCCAAACTAGATAAAAAGATTTTACAGTTACAAGTCGTTCGCGAACATTTGGTGTCATCAAGACTGCCGAGGGTCCAGAAGGTCCAGAAGGGTGTGCTACTTACCATTTGTGTATGTGTGTGTTCATTTACAGGCTGTGCTTGCAACTTTCGGTGTTTCAACGCTGAAGAGAAAATGGTTGATGGTGTGGGAGGAAACCCAAGTACCCCAAGAAGCTCGTATTTCCTTTTTCCCGTATATAAAGTCGGTAAACAAGAATTAATAAGAGTGAACCAAAGATGTTTCTATCCTACCGACAGGTGAGAATCATGTCTTTTATCACTGAGCTACTGGATTGCATGCGAGACGATCTGACAGGTGTTTACACAGCATTCCAAGCATCTGCAATACATAACATCTCTAATGCTAACTCTTTATGTCTATCTACAAAACTGTTAAAGTTCGCGGTTTAACAAACAACCCGAGCTAACGATTTAAAAGTTCGACAATTGGTGGCCCCATCCGTTCCCTCATGATATCCGGTAGGGACAAAGCACAGTAACTACAACACCTGAACTCACCTGTAGGTCAGCGAGCATCCCGCGATTCCAGGTGTGTGCAAGGTGTGTCTGGGCTGAGCGCCACTGCGCACAACTGCTGCTGCTGCTGACCTTAAGAAAGACCTTGCGCGATTCGCATCCCTTCCCCCCATCTTCCTTGTCCTCCCACCCATCCCCTGCTGTAGCACCTCCTGGTAAAGAAGGTCGTGGCACTGGTGACAGTGCTTTCTCGCCGCACTCTAATCGATTGACCTTCCACCGAAAGGTCACGCCAACCCTCATAACCCTTACCCAACCGTTACCCCCTTTATAGGCTACTCAATCAGTCTCCAGCTGTAATTAGTTCAGTAAAGGCAAGAAGACAAATCCCCCTCCTTTTTTAAAAAAAACTTTCCAATTAAATAAGTTAGTCTTTTTTTTTCAACTCGGAGACCTAATGGCAGATGCTAGATAGACGACAGGCGGGTAATCACACCTTCCTGGGCTGGAGAAGGCTGATACCCCAAGAAAACGTTGGCAGATGAAGCCACTATAGCTTTTTGCAAATATCTCTTTTAATCTTGGGTTTCCTAGCCAGTGAAGGCGGTGCGACACCATCCTTGCCTTTCGATCTTGCTTTTTTTTATAATTGGAAATGGACGGTGATAGACTTAGGTCTGCTCTAAATAAACTAAACTTTCTTAACTTTTTTAAAACTTTTGACACTTAGGTGTGCTCTAAATAAACTAAACTTTCTGAACTTTTTTAAAACTTCGACGAAAAATTGTTCAAGTTGGACATTAAATGAGTACTGACAATGCACATCTACAAACAACTAACAAATACCGAACAAACTACCAAAAATATTCCGAACAAACGTGACTAAAGAATCTACAGAATAATTTTTAATGGCGATCCTCTTCTCAATGAACTCCAAAAGGTCGGCATTTTCAAATAAATTGTCCAAGTTTAACCAGGTAAAAACAAATGCTTGGCTATGTAACTGTTAATATGTAATCATTGTAGCGCTGTATCGTCCAGTTCTGTGATACTCACCAGTGTTGGCTGCATGTCTAGAATATTCGGAGTAGTCCTGCAATGTGTGTAGTAGTAGTGACTTTTAGTAAGTCTCATATTGTTTCCTCTATGAGTGATGTCAGTCGTCGTCTGCGTCTGACGTCTTTGACCGTGAGCGTCATCCGGACGACGTCATTTTCAAGTAAAATAGACGTCACGAGAAGTTAAAGGGATAGTAAAGGTCAACTAAAACTGCTTAGAATGGCGTAAAGAGTAGGATCCACGTGAATCTCGTCTACTCTCGCGTCTGTTCATGTGGGAAAAGTTGAAGGTTTTGTAGCATGATGTGTTTAAGAAGAGAAATGACACAGGACTCTTTCGTTTACTGAGACGAAGTCTCGTTCTCCGTCACGTGACCTTATGACATGACCAAGAGTGTTACCAAGTGAGACAGATTGTTTTCTTTAATTTTTACAACTGTGCTTTGAACGGTTCACTTTAAAACCTAAATGAACTCACATGACACCACCGATCACGAGTTCAAACCCTAGCAATGACCTCAGACACTTGTTGTCCCTGTCTGACTGACGTCACACCCAGACTCGTCTGCTTGATTATCTCGGGAAGCTATCGTTGTTACTCGGCGGAAGGACACAAGGGTCGATTTCACTGGATTTTTTTCGATTGCTATAAACATCGGCAACCGAAATAGTGCTAATACGTGGTAATTAAGTGAGAAACGAATCCTTTATTTCTCCTGTATTGCTCTCGTGCTCTGTAATTGTAACTAAATATATTTTTGAAACGTTTGACCGTCGCCACAGCCTGATCACAAGCCTTGAGTGTACCTTTAAACATGGCTGCGTGGGGCTACAAGAAGGCGAATGGCCTGAACCTATCCGTGAACAACGAACATTCTGGTTCTACCATCCGATGGACGAGGTTTGCTGTTTGCGTCTTTGTGCATGTACATGACTCTATCTTACTTATTGACTAGTCAATAACAATAATAAATGCAAAATTTGTAAAGAACATATGTCAAGAGTATATACTCCCACTCCTAAAGAGTATGCTCTTATCCCTGTCTATACGTTTGTCCATAAACGGTGTACTTTTCCCCCGACTTCCATCTTTCTGACCGTTATCCAACATCAACTGCCTTCACTCTCCATCTCTGAGACTCAGTTAAGGTCAAACGTCGCCACCTTTGTCACCTTTCTTCTCCTTCATCTGCGGCGGGCTCGTCAAGGTGTTTGTAAGTCGTCGCTGGCATGCCGGGGCTAGTGAGTGTATGACTTATTACAACAGTAAACTAAAGGTAAAAGGTCATAGCCCCTAATGACCAGTGAACTCCACGTGAACTTTACTTAGACGAGATAGGCCAAAGCCCTTTTCTTAAAGGTAAATGTGAACAAGGCCTCTCCAAGCCTTCGGACTGCTCATTCCTCTACAGGACTGCTGGCCATCTTTTATTGTTTTATTTTGCCTACCCAGCGTCAATTGAATGGTTTGATGAGACTGCGAAAGTTATTACCGACTGCTCCAATACTAAATTAATAATAATAAACATACACAATACACATAACTACTTCCCGTTCCGAGAGATAATGTATAAGGCAAGATGGCGCCAAATCATGGCAACGATACTAAGTACTATCATCCTACACAGCATTGTATTCCGTTCTAGCCAAAGTATCGGTGGACGGTGAACAAACACTCCTGAAGATTTCTTCTCGATCTTTGAAGGCATTGCCTCATAAATGAAGACACTGAAAGCAGTTCACTGCCCAGGTGAAAGTCTCTGCTTGCAAGCGGTTTGTTTGCACAGAGAGCACGTGACGTCTGGAGACCGGCAGTGTCCTTACAACACACAAGTTCCCTGAAAGACGACCCTGGCGATAGCCGTAAACTACAACAGGCAGAAATAACCGGAAACGCGGGTATGTGACGTCACCGTTGGTGTGGTTCGCTTCGTCTATTGTGCCCGACTGTGCGTCACTGCTTCTGTACAAACAGAATACAGAATTACTTAGACACTGGACACTTGATACTCCTGCTAATCGCACTCTGTCGGGCGACCGTTTTATTGGGGAGGGGGAGGGTTTATCCTTTTTTTTTTTTTGTAATTGTCCTCTGCCTTTTTTTCTGTTGTTTCATTTTATGTCACCAGCTCTCTTTTCTTGTTTTGTCTTTTAATTGACCTCTCCACCAGTCTTTGTCCTATTTGTCCTATTCATATAGTATCCTCCAAATAACATCCTCTAGCAACACCCTTACAGTTACATTGAAAACAACTAAAATGAAAACCAAGACTTGTTTGCTGGTGTCTGATATCTGGGAATGAATCACCAACGCCCCGGGTTACGACTGACGCTGGAAATAAAGTTCTTTTACTTGACAACTGAGATGTTTTGTTAGCACAACCTCGCTTAGTCCTCCGGGGGTTGGACATTGATACCATGTTGCTACGTGGCAGCCAGATTAACACTGATGTTGGCATGCCGGGACACAGGTCGGTCGTATGGATGCCGGGCAATACAACCACGCCATAGTTTACTGATTACATTTGCTTGCGGCACGACTTGGGGGTCCCCCCCGAACTGAGCAGGAAGAAAACACTCCCTGATCATATGCAAACCTTCCATTCGATTCTAACCCTAGGATCGATACCCGGTAACTCAAAATAAAAGTATGTCAGTGTGTATTCTGTCGCCATGACGACGCCAGCGGGCGGACAAGAGGTGACAAGTGGCGCGCGCACGAACGAGGTCAGAACCCCATAATGAGGGTCGTGTTTCCTCCGAAAATGTAGGGCAAGGTATGCACAGTTCGCTTTGAACGCCAGGTGAGATCGCGTGTCAGAATCTACTGAGCACATCGTCTTCAGAGCGATTGATGAAACATTTATTTTTAATGGCTTTGTCCAGAATGTTCTCTTCTGTTTCTCAACTCCTGCAGTCTTTTGTCGTTCATTTTTACGCTGCAGTCGTCTTCCCATCTCACACGGGCGGTCCGGTGGTGCAACGGTTAGCGTCTGTCAGCAATACGGTGAGAGTTGGCTGTCCTGGGTTCAGCTCTCCTCTCGGGCAAGCTGTTCTTTTGCTTTTTTTTTTTTTCCACGTGAGAACAGATTACAGGGCAGGCTTCCTTGCCTTAGTTGCTGACTCGGCGTAAAACACCAATTCCCCAAACCCTCCCATACCTCAGCAAACAGGTTGCTGTTCGTCTATCTCTGGGGTGGGGCTGGGGAACCTCCGGGCCGTGGTATCATTTGATCCAGCCCCCCCAAAGCAATCGCAGAATTCATTAAATCTGTTCTTTTTTTCAGAGCAACATAATTTATTTGTGGACTGCATTAATGAGGTAAATTCTGAGGGACAGGCAAGGAACGTTCATTACGGGATAGACAGAACACACGAGTGCTTGATGGGATGGACAGGTATGCTTCTCACAGGGTGCCCGCGGCCTATGTGGAGAATTATACATACCACAAGCCAAGCGTCGACCACTTCCGGTTCGAAATTGGCTGTTGATTAAAACCAAAAAGACCGTCGCTTTCGCTGTGTACTTTAGTGAACAGTTCCGGCTTACAAATGTCCAACATTAGTCTTGAATGGATTTCCAAATAAGAGCAAACGCAAGATCTTTGGCTAGTAAAAATTCGTTGAGGCTTATAGGTTTCTTTGTGCATATGCAAATATGTCTGAGTAGCATTGTACAGACACTTGGTGAATGCCACGTATCTCCATGGTAAGTATGTGTGTACCACGTGGTCATAATTCATGTACGTTCACTTCACAACCACAGACAGAACATTCTGCAATTGTTACTACATACTCTGTCTCCTGTAGGAACTTTTGAATTCATAGTCTATCGTTTAGGTCGATGTCCGGGGGAACATCCAATCAATATCTCGCAGTTTTATTCGTGTCGTGCGCAAATCGGAACAGGAAGTCGTGCGTATGTGCGCGGCGAGGCTTACAGCACTCGGTGCACCATTGTAGCTTGGTTGACATGGATACAGAGCGATATTAATTAAAGACGAGGTCCGAGACTGATAAAGTGTTTTTGACATCTGCTGCTCCTGTGGAAATACTGTTGAGACAGAGGGCAGCAGCAAACACAGCACTACACTGACAGCAAGTGTGGCATTGTGGGACAGTCCGGCACGGTCTGGCTCCTCCACCTCGGACTGAGTGCTGGTGGAGAGAACATCTGTCGGCTGCTTCGGTCGTCAACACCTTTCTCCGAACTCAGAGGAACTGGACGGGAGGAGCGGAGCGGGTTGAAAGTATAAAATACTCGTCTGAACCGTAGACGTACAGTAACTTACACATGAACAGCCTATTATTTATTAATCATTAGTCCAGTTTAATAATTGTGTGGGCCCTCGGTAATAAACTCGTTTTCCCACCTATTTCTGTTCGCACATTTTATGTACTTACATGTACTTAAACCATACATGGACGGACTCCTCTTAATGCTAGGAAAATCATATTTTCACCCCTTTTCATGGGAGGGCACGGCTGTTTGTCAAAGCACAATAAAAGAACTTTTTGTGATTTATTTATATATATGTATTAGTGATTTTGCAAGCATAACCAGGTGAACTTTACAGTCAGCCAAACATTGTGCAACACGTTTCTCTGTTTCTCAAAGAATTTGTTTCTGTAATTTAAAAAAAATGTGCAACAGCTTTGATGATTAAAAAAATAAATAAATAAAAATAAGGCACATCTTGCTAAATGCTTATTTCCACACATAAGGTTCTCACCGCCAGCTGTTATTTCGGAATCAATGTCTGATGCCGCAATAAGCTTGAGAACTACTTTTCGTCCAGTCCGGCCAAGAAGTTCGAACGTACACTGTAAGCATTTGTTGTGCTTATCACGATGACTCTCTTCAGATTTCGCTGACTTTCATATACCCGGCTACAAAAATCCAAGGATTATAAAATCATACCAATAGCCACCCAAATCTTGAAACCCCCACTCCTTATCTTTTCCTTCAAAAATAAACATCAAGTTTGTACACTGGTACATAATTAAAGTTTCTCCTCATGTTAATTATGGTCCAGCGAAAAAAAAAGTGGAGTTCGGCTAAACATTTTGAAGACTCCTATTTGCTCCAACATTTAGCTAAGCTAAGAGAAGCAGAGGGTTCACACTGTCAGCAATCACCGTGAAAATAAAGACTTGCAGTTGGACCCAGCAAAGGACTATTTTACTGTAAGCTAAGGAGATTTAAAAATAATTGGGTTCTAAAATACTTTATGGTTGGTCAGGACGGTTTACCGCCAGATCCTGCCGCAGACAGGTCCCCTGAGTTCTCGAGTTTTTTTTTTTTTATCTCTCCCTCGACAAACAGCTGAGGTGAGAATGCACCCAGCGCCCCGACCAGGATGAAAGCTGTTAGATAACGGGATTGCCAGCAAGATTTTGTCGTTTTTATGTCGGCAATCGATCAGCCAGTCTCTGGCCATGTGGGACCTGGCCTGTCCATGTTACAGACCCTGCAATGTGCTCCTTGATACAATGTGTAACCGCAACAAAGCGCACATCAGTCGTGCTGCAGCAGTGCAAGGGGTCAAGCATCAGCTGACCTCACGAGACATGGCATCCACGATGCTTAGTGACCGCATGCTGTGCCCCATGCTGTAGAATATATACCTTGGTTATGAAATGGTTCAGTGAATGCCTACAGTAGTCAGGCCAAGCTTATCAGTGGGTTGTCACGTGAAGGTAACTGCCCTTAGCTGCTGTGTAGGTGTTGGAGTGGGGGTGGGGGGCGGGGAGGAAGGAGGAAAAGATGACAGTTGTACTCACAAGTCTTCACGCTGTGTACGTCACAGCCGTTTGCAGTCTTCAAAGGCGCGTCGCCGGCCAGGTACACTCGGCATTCCCAGCGCCCCGGTGCGCTCTCAGGTGTGGTGTGCTCCGGCCAAACCTTCCAGGTGACACCGTGTGCGTCACACATGCGCCTCGCACTCACCGCTAACTACAGGAGTCCCCACCGTGCGGACGACCGATAAAAAGGTCAGCGTGAGCGATCACGGGAGGACAAAAATGGTGTCACGCAACGGACACACATCCACCTACCTACCCATCGCTGTTATCGACTCCTGCATTGCTGTCGTCTGCTAGCCACTTTGTGATGTGTCGAAGCTTGAAAATCCTTCAACATGTCTCGACTATGACTGGGGAAATAGCTTCTAAATAAATGTGCCCCCCCCCCTTGAAATGTGATCCCCCTTGGCACACTCACCCCAGCATATTTCAGACCACAGACCTATAATTACCACGAAGATAACAACCCAGGGGTGTGTGTACACTTCGACTTGCCAGCGTTGGTCCTCTAAAGAGTAGAATCATACCTGGCAAGTCTGCAACATCCTCACTACACGAGAGCCCTGTCTCACCTCCACAAGATTACAATGCTCACCCTTCAAGAAATAAAGACATGATTCCGGGAGTCGTAATTAAACGCACAATGTGCAAAAATACCGAAAGGGATGTTGCCACTCCAGCAACTCAAACCAAACAAAAACTACCTTTCTTTTCTTTTTTTTTTTTTTTAATTACAAAGGGATTTGCAAGACGTACACGACACAAAGCAAATCCATAAAAATTATCTTCTCTGACCATCGATCAGAGTGCACAGCCCTGCGTAGATGGATAACACCACCACATGGCGCAGACAAAGAGTTTCAGCAGTTTTGTTTATGTTTCTTACCTCTTGACTCATTAGCTCATTAGCTGGTAAACATACTCAAAGCAGCCCAAGCTCCTACCCCACAAGCACACCCGACAAGCGCCACTTTTTCTATCTATCACGTGTTTTGCCGGGTGGCAGCAAGGGGACTGTGCAGGTCTAGCTAGGGGTACATGTTTCATGGGGTGTACGGTGTGGGTATCTGTGGGAGGAAGAGATAGCAACTGATAAACAGTCAAGTGTCTTGGGTTGTCGAGGACAAATGCTGACATCACATGGGGAAAGATAAAGAAACGTGTTCAAACGATAGTATTCACATAAAATATATAAATTAAAAATAACAGGCAAGAATTTTGGATGACTGTACTACAGTCTTAGCAAAGTCAACATGTAAACATTACGTACGGCAATGCTGTATGTGTAAACATTACGTACGGCAAGCTATATGTGTAAACATTATGTATGAAACAATGTATCAAACTTTACAGAGTTCGTAGGGGAGGGCTGCTCTCTCCTCTCTCTCACATCTGGGCACGTGAAGCACATGGCAGACACATGGAAGCGTTCTGGTATCAGAGGGCAGGTCACGCTCAGGCTGTCATGTGACGTGACCTCTGACCCAGTGTCAAGGACAGAGCACGAGAACTGTGTGGGAGGGAGGCTCGGATTTCCTGCCCTCATCAACAACCGTATTTTCTTCCTTTTAACGGTCTAGTAGATAGCAACCTTCGAAATTTACATCCAAACTATCAGAGGTCTTCGGTCGACATCGTCACATCGACAACACCGTTAACATCAGCAACACGATGGCTGACAACATCAGCTTTCCCCGCGACAGTTGTCAGCACGCGGTCATAAACACCAATTAAAATAGAAGTGGGTCGTGGGGTTCAGCGATAAGGTGTACATGTGCGAAGGCGAAGGGAGGGGAGGGATGAAGAAATGCATCAAACGTGATCTGGGAAAGAAACGTTATTATTTATTTGTCCGTTTGTCTTTCATTTTGCTGACAACGGAATAAAAGCTTCTCAAAAGCTAGGATGGCCAGTACCTAAACACAGCTCAGAGATGTATTCAAAGCCTAAATCTGAAGGATTTCCATAAACACAATTTAAACACCAATAAAGCCTTCACACGTTTCAAACTGAGAACGGAACATGTGCACGAGATAGTCGCACAGACCCACCTCTGCCACCCAAATCAATTTTCATATATTCCTACATTCCGACGACACACGTTCACCCCACTTCTCCCTACTAACCAATCTTTTGTCAGTGTTTACAGACTATGATGAAAGCGAAGAAGCCTGTATGTTTGTGCTGTTTACTTGCCAGTTGCCTAGAGAAAGCCCAAAAATAGACCGAGAGCTCGGTGTCAACCCAGTACCTGCCTGGGAGTGGGAGGAGGGCGATGCGAAGGGAAGGGGGAATAGAAACACAAAGAGGCTCGGGTGTGTGCATGTACCGGATGCAACAGGCAAATGTTTCCAGGAACAAAGGCGGGCGCTGGCGGGACCTCCCCATCCCCTCCCGCCGCCCCCGACTGACACACAAGCGCCCCGGAGGTCACCCCAGGCCTGATCACCTGCTTTCTTGGGGTCGGGGCGCGTCCTCCTGTCGTACAGCGCTGCACAGCAGGCTAGACACAGCATCGCGACCATCTGATAAAGCAGCGGGGGCGCTGCAGTACACGGAGGAAACATTTGTCTGTGGACATCGGGTACGTGCAGTATGACAAGACACACAGACTGCACCCCACTACATGTCCTCAAGGTCCGTTTACAAGACATTTCTTTCTGCTCTTATCATTTTAATCAGAGCGTGGATGGTGATGTCATCGCCAGCAGTCATGCGCACTGAATGTTGTAACGACCGAGTCGTGTAGGATGTTCATGGAGGGCGACAGGTCACCTCGACATGACGAGCTGCAAGTTTCACTGTTAGCAGCGAGTGGACGGCTAGGCTCGCCGGCCATGGCAGTGGACATCCTCTCTGTGACAAGTGTGCTACACAGCAACGACATACATGCAATGCTTACACGCCAGCCATGGTCGTTAGCAAGGAGGATGTACCACAGCACTGACTTCGAACTGGAAAATGTATCCCTAAAAATCGCGCTCTGAGCCACGTGGAAACATCACCAAGCTAAAGTCAGTTAATACGGCTACGCTAAAGTCAGCCAACATGACTAGGCTAACCACCTGCAACACAGCTTAGCTAAAGTCAGTCAATACGACTAGACTAACCACCTGCAACATGGCTACGCTAAAGTCAGTCCACGTGACCAGGCCAATGTCTTGCAACCCAGCCAAGCTAAAGTCGGTCAACACAACTAGGCTAAAATCAGTGGAGACAACTACGCTAAGATTAGCCAACAACTACGCTAAAGTTATGCTACGCTAAACAACATGCTAAGGTTGGATGACAACCACGCTGAATGTTATTTTTTGTTTTAAAAAAAGCAAGAAAAAAAAAGCAGCTAAGTACCAAGGGCAGGTAACCAGAATATACTCCTGCAGTTAACTGCACCAACGGATTTCCACAGAAAGACAAGCTGTTAGCTGTTCTTTAGCCGGAAAGAGTCTGGTGTACAGCTGCTCTCCCTCTCGGCCCCTACCACTGTGACTGACTGGTCGCTCAGCTGCAGTCCCTGGCCTTCCGGGGCTTGTCATTCGATAGCTGTCCTTGAGCGCAGCTCACGAAATACCGTTTGTCATCGATTTCCGTCCTACCCATCATCCCACCAGGCGACGCCACACCATCGATCAATGTCGTAATTTCTATCATCAGCCCCGCGGAACTCTTGCGGCTTCCGGGATGGGTTAGTGCCCAAAACTGGACCCTCACTCTGTCACACGAGAGAGAGAGACAGAAACCAAAGCAAAATAAAAAAAAAATGAAGTCCAGCATTCTTGTCTAAACCCATGCTACAGACAGCAGGCCGGCCAACAGTCAGCACCAATCTCTTCAAGGATGATATCCTCCCAGACGGACATCAGCATGAACCGTAAAGAATTCTTGCCCATCGCAAGAATGTCAGCCAGACACCATCTTGTCCTACCACAGATGTACATCTTTGGAATGCTTACAAACTATTTTCATGGTTACAAAATGGCTTCATGACAACATTAAGAGCAGACTATGCGAACTCTCGTGTTGACGGAGGTACAAAAGCTAAGCTTTATGGTCTGTGGCGCTTTCAGCTCGTTAGCTCTCAGTCGAGGGAATCAGAGATTGATGACATTTGCCAAGAAATAAATAAAATAGCAAAATGTCAAAATATTGACTTTAGGAATGTCATCGCGATTCTGAATATTCAAGTTAAATGGTTCGCCGAGACCTGACAGCTCGAGGCTAGGAGTCAAGAGATATACATCCGCGGTCCAACGAAGATGGAGAGATATGGTGGTGGCTAGTGAATTTAAAATGCTAAGATTCGCTGTGTTGTGCACCAACGGCTGCTGGAATACATTACACTCAATCTTAGCTTCTCAATTATAATTCCTATCTCCGAGCTTATACTTCGGTCGGGAAGAGGACGTGGGGGGAGGGGATGCTATGCGAAGAACAAGACCACGACTACAACCACGTGAGGAATGGCAACAGTCGGATGAGGACAGTGAACTCTGTTGGTCAGCGACAGGTTCCAGCGTCAGGTAACTTTTCAGGCGAGGATTCGCGAGATTCCAGCGGGATTCCAGGCAGCTGACAGCAGTACTCCTGTCGCTATAAATCACCAGCGAATGGTTCTGCATCAGCCTGAACTGGTTACAAGCACCTCGCGGTCATTGCCCTTGAAGAACGTGGCCTCCGCTTCCCGTCACCCCCCACCCCACCCCCAGTCAGCCGGTACAAGATGTGTTGACCCACACGATGGCGCAGTGCTGCCACACATACTGGACCACACAGGCCACAGTGCTGCCACACCTACAGGCCTGCGGATGTCTCTGGACTGCTCGTTTATTATGCACGATGTGGAGTGCAGTCGATTATATAAATTAGCTTGTGTTGATTGAAATTTATCAAATATGGACGACAGTAACATTCTATCACAGACGAAGTACAAAATAACAAATAACATCCGCGGTGAATGACTTCAAAGAAGAGGCCGTCATGTCGTGGTGGTCGTCCTGTCGTGGTGGCCGTCCTGTCGTGGTGGCCGTGCTTATCTGTACAAGCCTCGGGTACCTGGCAATCAATCCGGGTCCATCTCCGCCATCAGCCACCTGGCTCGTGGCACATGTGCCGCAGTGTCCACATAAAAACTCTGTTGCCGGGGGTTGAGGGGCAGTCCAGTATTTGCCAGTTCGACCACTACCTGAAGTTGAGGCGAACACGACCTCAGCCCTGAGTGATGGACTACAGTCACTACATCATCGTCTGTGCGATAACTCGGCCTCGAAATAAGTGAATTTTGATGTCGTCTCCTTTATCGCCTCCGGTTGACATGCGCACGTTTCATCGTTGTGTGTGTGTGTGAGAGAGAGACTGCTCAATAAAAGGAATTTTTTGATAAAACGATATATTTAAGTGTGGCTTCCATTTGCATGTAGCACAATCTGCTCAGGATTATTATTATTGTTTAAAGACTTGCACCACACGCTCCGTCAGAAAGTAGCCGGGGCGCATGTTAACACCTCAAAGTGAAATAGTTTTTAATCCATCTCAGCAACTCCAGAAACTCCATAAGCAACTAATTTGATGAACAGGTATGCTGTGTATTTTTACAAAACATTCGAAAGTACTAAACATGTCTGCTTTGTTGCCATGATCCGTGCGGCTGTCATCATTGTCCTGCTACAGCAGAAGTCAAATCACGAACAGAATGTGTTTTTCTCGCCTATACATAGGACCAACTGCCATATTTCAACAGTT
This sequence comes from Pomacea canaliculata, assembly GCF_003073045.1. NCBI lineage: Eukaryota > Metazoa > Mollusca > Gastropoda > Architaenioglossa > Ampullariidae > Pomacea > Pomacea canaliculata. The sequence continues at coordinate 32,793,810 of NC_037593.1, forward strand.
TCCACTTTAAATTTGACAACAGCGACTGGTCTGTGACCTATTCATGTCATGCAACTAATTTGTATTGAAAGAAAATGTTTTGTTTTGTTTACCTACAATGAGCAACACCTGGCATAGTAACTTCGGTACCCGGTGGTCGAATCGACCGGTGACCTTTGCAACACAAAGTCTAGTTAGTAATCTGCCCATCAGCTACTTAAATAAATTATTTGCAGCACTTTCCTTCCATCCCTTCATTACCTTCCGCTATGTTAACCACCCGTGAGAAAGCAGTTCACCAGGTCAGAACCGTTTTCAGTGACCACGGCAACGCTCGGATGTATTCACCACCAATGCCGCCATCTTTGAGGTCGCCATCACGACCAACATCTCGGGCTGCAGACTCTAAAGGTCGTTACGTGGGTTGAGAAGTTGGGAGGATGAGTCCAGACACACGAGGAACTACTTCTATGCACAGACAGGCGGTGGTGCGCCACCTGGTGCAGACAACTCTGTGGAGCAGCTGTCCGCCTCAATCTGCACTCTATTGATGGCGGCAGTGGTCTGGCTGGATGGGTGAAAGGGATACATGGGATCGATGGTGTGACTGCTGTGAAGACGATACAGCTGCGCTGTAATTCAAGAAAGAAGTGGCTGAAGTCGCAAGCAATTCATGAGGGGTGGTCGAGAGCACAAGCAGCTACAGACGGAAGTAGTTCAGGAGACAAACTCAAGATGGATGTGACTGATGATGCAGGCAACTCACAAATGGTTAATAACACTAGAAGAAAGGTAAACTGCATGCAGCACGAACAGCTGAAATAACCACGATGCATACTGACAAAGCCTCGTTATCATCAAAATGTGACGAAATATTCTCAAATATTGGCAGTTTTAGGATCCACAGCTAACCTGCCTGACCATGGTCCTGTTGACCGAGAGGCTCTCGCTGTTTACTGTAGGAACCCCAAACTGTAGTGACACTGCATCGATCTTATCAAACTTCTGGTGACAGCTTCGTTCAGGGACTGACACTATCTCATAGGCCAAACCCACCCAGAGGCAGCCCACCCTACAACAGTGCAATACATCAGTGTCTACATACATCAGCCTCAACAAGCTTCCTCCCTCTGGCTCGGCACACTCGTCTTCTCTCACTCATGTCGACTTAACGAGGGATGCCGCATGGCGAGAGGAACCCAGGCTACACCACTGACACCAGCAGTCCCCAGACCTCACCCTGTACCCATGGAGCTTGAATGTAGACAATGCATGGATACTAACAGTGTTGGTGTACTAAGTGGAGAGCTGATAGTGCTGAAATACTGACAAATCATAATCCTCCTCGGCCTCGCTTGCTTCCGCTTCCTTGACTGTGATGCTCTAACAGTGATCGGATGAACATTTGAATTGCATTATTGAAATGTTTTCCTGTTTCCCACAGTTTTTCTGAACTTTGTGTGTTTAACGATTGAGTCGTTGATATCGGGCTTAGAGTAGTCTCTAGCCTTGTGATATACAACTAAATAAATATCCGTAGTATTATGATACAGAATGAAATAAATGTACTTTATTATAATAATACAACTGTTAAAGCGGACAGAAGGACATATCAATTGATGCACACCACTGAATTTTGTATAGAAATCCGTGGTTTTGAGGAAATTATTATTTCCTGAAGGAAATTAAAACGAAAGGTTTAAATTGATAAGTCACACTCCGAGCTTTGTTTTCATGGAAGGGAAGAACCTCAAGGCAGTAAAACAAAACCTCCAAAAACTCTATCTTATTCTTACCAAATACTTACTGGACTACTCGGAGAGACGCATCATTCATTTTTTGTAACTAAAATTAAATATTAAGACAGAAAGATTACTTCAGCTCAAGCACAGATCCGCTTTCAGCAATGCTAATGCTGTCATCTTGGGAATCTGAACCTTAACCTCCAAGACCTACAGGATAATTAGAGAGTCGTGATAAGACGATATCCCTTCTACCTACCTGCTTACAGGAAGTCAGCAAGCGACATCTTGTACCTCGCGGTTGAAAAGGTCAAGGGGTTATTCGACAGTTTCCTTTCAGCCATAACAGCAGGTACAAGTCCTGTGTAGAACTGCTTCGTTGACATGAAACAAGTGTCAGATGTGCGGACAAGTGTCTGAAAGGCTGATTGGAAACAAAACAAAACCCTTTTTGTACGAGGCACGATCGCCACACTTCTAAGACACCAGGGAGCCCTGCTTGCAACAGTAGCCTGGCTAGTCTGATTTGGAATGTGACATGGCAGGACTCCTTGTCGAAGACTATTCTACAGGGCACCCTGGATGGTGGTGGACACCCCTGTGGCCAGAGACAGAACTGGCGTACGAACGTCTAGGAGTGGACTAGTCTTCCCCAGCATGACCTGATCACTATTGTCCAAGACAGGCGTGAGCTTGTCAGCTGTCGATTCTATTGATATTCTTATCACACCTCTACCCAGCGGCTGGAGAAACGAATAAATAAAAGTATCAGTCTCGTGAAGTTTTATTCTCTGCCCACCCCTAACTTTCCGAGGACTCAATCCGATACAGCATGCTCCCTCCCTCCCAACACGATTCATTACATGGCGGCAACAAGGTACGCAGGTTAACCCAGGCTACACCAGTTACACCAGAGGTAGACTGTTACTGCGAGCGAACACCAGCCGAGTTCCTCTTGCGCTCGACGTTCGTGTAACGTTACAGGCGCGAGCGAAGGGCGACAGAGCGGATCGTTTCCGGCGAGGGCAGAAACCCTCACCCTGGTTTCCTCTCTAAAGTTATTTCAACGTCGATCATATGCCTTTCAAGCGGATAGTGTTAATGTCTTTGATCACTGGGTTCCCTAGGATGGATGGTGGCGAGATAACAAATCTAGTCTATAGTTTAAAAACCTCCCACTCGTTACCTCGCCACCATCTGTCAGACACAAGTAATGGGCGAGAGGCTAGAGGCGACACAAAGAAGGTATTTGATGGTGACTTTGGAGAACATCCATCCGGCCACAAAAGTAGGCGAGAGGCGGGGTTGGCGAGATAACGAGTTGAGACTGTACTGATGATGAGCAGGCAAACAAAAGTATATACAGTGAAATGTTTCCGTGGCTCTCAAGTATAGACTGATACGAGGAAAGCCAAAGACGTTGACACAGTGATTAGTCGTGTTTGCTTTAATCGCTCTCCATTGTTTGCGGTCATGCACTCGACCCTGGGTGGATGGCATCACCTCCAGGTGAGGTCAAGGACAATCTTGGGGGTGGCGCGTTGACTCCCAGTGTGAACATAAAGCTTCTGTTTGGGTAACAAGACAGGTGTGGGTTTCACAACTACAGTCAGCTCCACCTGCTCGGTAATGGCAGTAAACTGTCTCTGAAATACTCGACAGTGTTACCAAGCCTAACAGAATTAATTTTTATTTTAACCAATTAACAGTAAAGTACGCCTCGACTAAAACTAGCAGGAGCAACCCCAGGCAGCTCGATGAGTCCACGAAGTTTCAATCTGTCTGTTCGTGTTTTAGGCCGTGCCAGCAGCAGTTCAGTCGGTTAGCTTTTAGTAATACACAGAATCGTGCCTTGTCCTGACTCGAGGCCGTGGGTTCGGGTTAGCGGGTGCAGGTTACCAAACGAGGTTGTTGCCAAGGGCAGTCCGTTCTCTAAGAGTCAACAACATTTTCTGTTTGGCTCGTGCGTCTAGTCCAGGGCCCAGATCCATGTTTGCTAGTGTGCATAATTGAGTGACAAATCCAGCGTCTAATCCAGTCCCGAATTCTATTGTAATCCGTCGTCTCCACAAAACCCGCAGTGATATACAGAAGAAATCAGGCCAAGACTCTCAAAACCAGTAAACACGACGCCATGCCAGTACGACACACACAACAACAACAAAAGATCGACAACAAACGAGGACGGCGGGGAAGGCAAGACGGAATGACAGCCTCTCGAGTTATTTATTCTCAAGTCAGGGTGAAGGGAGGATGGCATGGCCGTTGCGAGGGGAATGGCCGAGGGTGTGGCAGTAAAGATATGCGTGTACAACTGACACAAAATTCATGACATGTCACTGCCGAGTTTATGGCACACAAGCTTTATTATACTTCCCTTCTCCAACACCCAAATGGTAGTGCCCTCGACTCCCGTGCCCACCTCCGCCCTCCCGCACACAGCTGCTTACTGTTTGTAAACAAAATCAACTGCCTGTAGCTCGCCTCAGTTGTTGACATAGGATGAAACCCTAACTGCCTTGAAAATGGAAATGTCTGCCCCTGAGGACTGGTGTTCGAGAAGGTTAAAGATGTGACAAGGAAGCTAGGAATAAATAACACTTATAAAAAATGATTAATGTCACTGTCGTATATCAGTGATTCTGATTCGATTTTCCTGCCGGCAGACGACCTGTATGCATGTTATCGTGACACAGACGATGTGGTGGATGACACTGGTAACCTCAGCTGTCGACGATGACGCTGATCAACTCCGCGCTGTGATGGATGACATGTAATCACGACCATGGCATGAAGGAGGTGGCCATGACAAGGGGGTTAAGCAGCAAGTGAGAGGAAAGCTTTTCTGTGCGGAGTGAGTGAATGTGAGATGACCCTAAGGGTGACGTGTCAGTCTGGCCTCACTTCCCGGGTTTCTTGTTCACGTGCACTCCTCTCCGGTGCCGGCATGTCAAAAGGAGAGAAGGCACCAATCGATGGAGCATTCTGCAGACTCAAACCCCACCCTAGCAGACTTTCTTGAAAGTCGGCCTCTCTACCCTGCTAATGCATTTTCTTTCCTTATCATGTAAACTTTGTTTAGAAGCAGTGTCTGGAGTTTCAAAACATGTTATGTATAAAATATAAGAAATACTTCAATGTGATATCATCCGACAGGAGCCACATACTGAAGACAATATTAAAATGTTTGTAAACAATTTTTGCTGTAATTTATAAACTCATATTCAAGAATGCACGGCACCTCTATGAGTATCATCTTGTTTCATGTATAAATCTGTAGAAAAATGACCAGTAAAATTGGTCTGGCAGGAGGCCGGCATGAAGAGCACACTAACACAGGCTTTAGTTTCACTTGTGACAATGGACCCCACGTGCACGTGACCAAGTAAGCCACAGGCTGCTCTAATGAGAACATCCGCTCCTACTGGTAGTCAGGCTCCGATGTGCAGACACGTGGGGCAACTACACAGCAAACCTTTGTTCGAACTTAGAGCTTGACTAACACTGCAGGCCGTCCAGAAATCAGGTGTAGTGTGTATGCTGACTGTCCACAAACAATCCATGCAACCTCCCATCAAACTCTCACACACACACGCACACATCCACCACCTCACCTCACCAACCCGGAACCTCGTGCTTGTGAGCCTACCCTGGCCGTTAATCACTGAACACGGATATGCATAACGGGTGGATTTTTTATTTTAAAAAAGGGAGGGATTAATTTAAACACTTGTAGCTGCTAGTCGGAGAGGATGGTAACATCTGTAGCCAACCAAAGAAAATTCTTTTGTTGCCAGCTAAGAAACCCATCTTTCCCTCTACTGCCCACCGTTCTGTTCTCCTCTCTCCCAACATCCTCTCCTCTGACACATTAATCTTTCACACAGCTACCCGCTCCCACCGAGAGGGAAGAGAGACAGAGAGATGAAACGCTTAAAAATTCAGTCATCGTCATTCTTATCATCCTGGTGCTGCGCGGCAGACCTTGGCGCTCACACTTTCTGAGAAGCAATAATAATGTCAATGAGTATAACATACCTACTGACTACAACAGCTAGACAATGAAAAAGTCCGACAAGGTTACGACAGGCTATAAATGTTACATTAACACTAGAGACATAATGAGGCCAGTCGGGTAGGTGGGGTGGAGGTTTAGGTGTGAGAGGGGGAGTACTGCACGCATCGACTCGAGCGCCTTGCCGGATGGCGATCCACCTCTTCCAGACTCACTTCCTTCTGAGAGCAAGCATTATCGATCCGTGTAGCCCGCGATGCGCCTCCATGTTCCTGGTCAAGTCTTCCTCCCCTCCATGTTCTTGGCCACCCCCTTAACATCCACCCAACCCTCCTGCCCTGTTCTCTCCTCAGCACGAGTACACATGGCCAACAGCGAGCGAGCCCCCAGTCGGTCGGTGTACACAGTTGAACACATGAACCCAACCCTGACCATCTTCCTTTTAAGAATATTTTTTTTTAAAAAGAAATTGTATATCCTGTGACCCATTTCGGAAGTTGACAGATAAGTATAGCGATTAAGTGGAAAGTCGGAATGTCTACAATACAGTAACCTCAGGTACTGTTTCCTCCCTAGGGTTTCCTACAGACAGCAAGCACAAGCAGTTGGTACACGGATAGCTAGACAATATTAAATGTGAAGAGACTGGGGAGGGAGAATAAGAAAGTGTGGTTTACCTGCTTCACACTAGACGCCGGCTAGTCATGCCTGTCATGAGGGGCTAGTGTACAATCCTGCACTGAGCGCGGCGAGCGGGCGGCGAGACTGCTTTCTGGCAGACATGTCGACGAGGTCAGGAGAAAAATGAAAATGTCCACACGCTAGACGAAGACTGCCGGTGGCAGGCGCTGATCAGCACAGCTCGTCACAATACACATCAGTGGTGCGAGGGGAGTTGCCGCCATACCGGCTGGCAGTACTCACGCGGTGTGTGTAACACTCGATAGTCCGCCGCTCGTCTCAACACAGCGACATTATGCGCTCCCTTCCCGGCGGCTACTGCGTCACGAGCGCGCTCATTGGCTCAGCCCTCGCGCTGACGTCACCGTCCACTCAGACGACGCTTCCGAGGTCGTCTGCTTGGCTGCCATTGCAGACTGTCATGACACAGTGTTTCGCGCGCCTCCAGACCTGTCTATGGAGCTCAGAATTGGAGGAATGTGAGTGAGTGTGAATGTATGAGGGTGCGCGCGCTCACAGGGGCTCACATCTTATCGCGTGACCCCGCAGCACGTGTGGTTCAACAAGGGAAAGCGAGCTGTCATCCCTTTTCCACCAACAGTTGTAAACGGAAGGAAGTGATGTTTGTGGTCTGTTCGGTTTTTTTATTTGTTAAATCCTGTTGCTCTTTGTCGACTTTAATATTTGTTTGACTTTTGTTCAGCTTTTATTTTTATTTCAGTTTATTTTTGTAACCAACACGTCAGTCTCATGGCTACGTAGGGGTGGGCTAGTCGTTCAAGAAACAACAAAGCTTGCCGCATATCTGTAGTTTTTATTCAGTTTCACTCGGCGACTGGCCTGTTATCTCCACTCTCACTCCCAAATCCAAGAAAGCCTATCTCAACTGTATCCTCCTACTCTACGTATCCTCCCTACCGTCGAACTTTCCAGAACCATCCACCCCGTTTCCCAGTCCACTCCACTGGACGCACCCACCCCGTCCTGTCTGGTCATTGTTTCCCTGAGTGGCTCAGGCACCTGAGTAACTTCTGATGTAACAGTGACCCAGTATTCACGGGTGGCAGCTCAAGGCCGGGTACTACACACGCAGCCGGCAGGAGAGAGGGACTTTTGTCAACTTCCATTTCTCTTTGTGCTCTGTTCGGTTTTTGTCCTTATTATTTTTTGGTTTGGTTTGAGGGGATGCTGTGTTTGTCTACCTTTATTTCTAACCGTTTAAGGTGAATCTTAGGAGGTGGGGTTCTCAAGATGAAGCTGTGCACATTGCACTGCTATATTTGCTCAGTATAGTGAGAGGGAGGAGATTTCTAACTACCCCACTCCTCACACCCTCGTGAAGAAGTACAGAGTATCTCCAAGACTTCCTCAAAACTACTGATGCAGCGCATGGAAATAAACCACACTGATTATAAAAGTAAACCATACTGATAAACAAATGTAAACCCTGTTGATATATTTTATAGAAATAAACCTGATAATATTTTTAACAGTAAAACCTGCTGGTACATTTCAGAAATAAACCTGCTGATACATCTCACTGGTAAACCTTGAAAAACTGAGCCTGCGGATAAATCTGCTGACAAATAATGAAACCAATGTCTCTCGACATCAATTAAAAAACAAAATTACTGAAGAATCTATAAAAAAATTAATTTAAAATGGATATCGTTGAAGTAGACTGTTCTACATACTTTCTCATCTCCATGACCACTTCGAGCTTGGATGACATTCATTTTCCTGTCTTCATGTGAACATTGACACCAAACAAGTTCTATTCCGATCACTTTGCAGATCGATGTCACGTGGACAGTTCTGTTTTGACTGAGACAACACCCTGTTGACCTCTCAACTGGAATTCAGCTCCCTGCGATCCGATTGCCAGAATAACCGACTGCAATATATTGACACACACACCAAAGGCAAGGATGAGAACAGTATGGCCGGCAAAGTCAATGTGTGAGTGTCAATGCAGTTCAACATCCTAGTCACGACCGGAAGTACTTGAGGGAGCTATTGTGCTTCCAGTTTGAGTAGTCGTACAGCATGTACAGAGCCTGTTTAGTAGTCTGTTCTCAGTACGGGTCTACACAGCCTGCTAACCCGTAGGTTATCTGGTTGGCCATTATCTGGTACAGAGCTCAATGAGCTCAATGAGCATTGTTTCTAAATCAGACGGTGAAGGGTCTACTACATCCCCGAATAAATCTGGGAGGTAGATGGGGGATGCAGAATGAACGGATGGAGGAGTAAAGGGAAGGATTTTACAGCAAGAGACCCCGAGACGAGTCTCGAACCGCCGCTTTCCCAAGTTGAGCCCATTAATCACTTATTTTCGGCCTGCGATGTCTGCCATCCTCCAGGATATAACCAAGACTGTGAAACGAAAAGGACTACGTTAACGAGAAGTGGAAAAGTCAACGGACCTTTTCTTTGTCTCTTAATGATTGCCACATGCACAGACCTTAATCTTGAAGAAATGGCCGTGTGCACGCGCCGGCAGGTAATAATCACATTTCTCTTGGGTTTCGCTGACATTGTCTGCATTCAAGGTTGTTGTTGGTGGGGGGAGAGGGGAAAGGGGGATGAGGACAACACTTGGGGCAAAGTGCAGTGGAATGCATGCAATAACATGCGTGCGCATGAAGACAGGATGATGATACAGCAGACCGGCAGGAGGCGCTGCAGTGGGGAGCGCGCCAAATCTGCAGCGAGCACGCGCCAAGGTGAAGGAAACTGGCTCGACGGCGGCTGCACGTGGTTGCTGAGTCATGCACGCTCTCCACACGGTGCCAGTGAGCAGCCCTCAGACACAAGGTCGAGCCGGCACAGTGCGGGAAGGGGAGGTCATCTCGCCTTGACCCTCAGTTCTTATGTACGCTACCCTCCTCAACCCCACCCCTCCCACCGCGATCGTTAGGCAGTAGCTTGCTGTGCGTGTTGGTTGGATAACGCCTCTGATACTCCACCGGTACTTTACAAAGTTTTTTATTATTATTATTTTCCTTTTAAACGCCGACTCAGGAGTATCGAACCGGGTTGCGTCTCCAGTTCCGGACGCTAGTGGTCTACCTCACGGCTATGTGAATGAAAGTGATTGATGTGACAAATCATCATCCTCTTCATCATCAAGATTTTAAAAAAAAATATGATAAATGATAGATTAAGCAGAGAGACGAACACAGTGCAAAACAAACCCGTAAAAAAAGGGAAACTGAAGTGTGCGCGCAGCTGTCAGAAGTGCATGATCCAGTGCATAGGAAGTTTTGCCAGATTTTCTGGAATTAAAAAAATACAGTCAAAATATTCCGCCCTCGCAGTCTGCACGAACTGACATTGTATAACATGTGTGGGTTTTTTTATTTAAAATGTTTTATGTGTGAATAGTTGTGCATGTGCTTGTGTTCATGAGTTTCTTTATGTGCGTGTCGGCAAGTTATTAATTTCTCATAAGAAAGCGTTTGTGTGCCCATCTCTCTCATAAACGAAGTCTGAGCATTTTACTGTATAAACATCTTTTTGTGAGTCGCATAGCCTCAATAAAGTGATGCACCCGAGGTGTGTGCTACGTATGTATACTCATACGCCTTCACGAATTACTCCTCGATAGACGCAAAGACTTTTATCTTTCGGAAGGGATTTATTAGCTGTGAATTTGGCTGTGTGTTCTTCCCAACAAATTTCATCCTTTTACCAGTCAGGGTATTCATGGGTATTTCTACCTGCATCTATTTTTTCTCGTTCATCCTCATTGAGAAGAGTCGGGTGGGTATAGAGGTGTTAAGGTGACATGTGTAAATGTAGTGTACCATCCTAACACAAGCCTGAATTCTAGAATAAAATAAGCATTATGCCTTCAATAGAGAATTCAAAATGAAAAGAAAATGTCTATCTACAGATGGAATTCTGTAAACGGAGACTTGTCAGACACTGCACATGTAAGGAAACACGGAAGTGGTTGAAGTTGCACCATAGCCCTGCAACTTGCCGGATCACGTGACTCGTCCAGCTATCCAATAAAAATGCAGAATCGTGCAGAGAAGGTGGAGGCTAACGACCCCCCTTGTACATCGTTTAAATTGTAAAGTGTGAGGCCCTTCGCGGTAGAGGTGTTAACTAAGTTTAACAAAATAGTCCTACCCCTGTCTACAGGGCAAACACCTATGTGCAGGTGTCGGCTTGCACTGAGACTACAGGCAGAAGAACAAAGGTTGTCCCAGATGGAGAAGAGGAGTGTAAGAGGGAAGAGCCAGATGCAAACATTCCAGACTCTCACTTGTCGGCTACAAACAGCTAAAAAATGCACCTAGTAAAAATGAAGATAAAATTCGTTTTCTATATCATTAAGCTGAACTTTTATAGGGTTCATTCGGAGACCACGGTATGTTGGCAGTGTGAATGGCGGTGGTAAAAGACATTCTTTAGAGCATTTATTGCGATTTTGCCATTTGCTAGGCCATCTTTTCGTGCGTGTGTGCACGTGCGCATGCCAATGTGAGCGTGCGTGCGTGCATGTATGAAGGGTGTGCTTAAAAAAAAAACAAGACACACGTGTCCACAGGAGTGGCAAGTATGAGGAGAGAAAACACGCCACCAGCTACTTGAATCGGGTGAGGTGGTGAGATCTGAAACATGATGCTCAAGACTTCGCAAAACATCCGTCATCCCAGTGCTAGTTCCCTGAGACATTGTTTGGTTTGAGATCGCCCATTAAGAACTCCTTCTGACGTTTATGATGTAAATATTTAGAAGAAAAGTGTGTATGTGTGCCCGAGAGAGAGAGAGAAACAGAAAGAGACCATGAGGCTTTTTTGTCTTGATGTACTGGATCGGCGAGTAAATGCGCCTCAATAAAGGAAGCTGGCAAGCAGAGAGAGAGAGAGGTGGTAGAGGAGGACTTTACTGACAGAAATAAGACACACCAGAAGTGTTTCTCAACAGTAGTAGGCTCACACACATATTCAACAAATGTAGATATTTCAGTGGCGCCACTAAGTCTGTGTTGTGTGCTGTGTCCGGAAGACAAATGCTGCATACCCTACTCCACAAAAAGCAAACAAGTTTTAACATTTATTTTTCAATTTATTTAGATATTCTGATTATGAAATTCATGCTATAACCCTCACTTACAAATTCTTTCATATTTAGTGCATTTGTCGTGCTCTATAGATATGATTGCCAACACTGTCTTGCAATACTGTTGTTCTCATATAGTTTTAATTAATTTTAATTTTGATAAGCTCCTTCCTGCCCTGACAAAAAAATAGGAAGGGTCAATAAAATTCTGAGAGAAACTACAACATTCGGCACCATTTCAAATAATTTATGTTGGGTAATGAATGTTAAGATTTCCTCCGTAACAATGTCTTTGCTGTCTGTGTTCATTGGAGCCTTTTCCAAGACCTCGCAAGAAAGTAGAATGTCCTTTGTTGACTTTTTTAGGAATGCTTTTTGAATTTTCCCTTGGTTTTCTGCATGTGATTTGTTGCTATCTTCAAATGAGCTCCTTTGTCAAGGGCTTGATCTTCAGCGCTCATTATATTTCCTGCTGATCCCAGAAGGCTTGCTTTCTCAGAAACATCTTCAAGAGGATAATTAATTTTACCTAGATGGTATCTGAGAGATTTCAGTCAGGGAAGTTGTACCATTGGGCGAATTAGGCAGTTACCTAGTTCTGATGGTAGAACCAGACTTGGCACCTAAAACATTTGCGTGAAACGATCTCTGAAATAATTTGTTCTGTATTGTTTGCCTCTACTCGGGTCTGTTAAATGATAAATAAATGGATTATCTAAAGCCCCTGACGCAGGGTTAGATGCAAGTTGAAATGACTGGCAACAGCATTGTATTATGACAGATTTATAATTTAAACTGGTATTTATCTGTATCAAGTCACGAATACTATCATATAAGTGAGTGAGTGAGTGAGTGAGTGAGTGAGTGAGTTAAAAGCGATAGTGTATGTGTACGATTATTTGTAAAGACTGGTACCAGTGTATAATGAGCAGCAAAGTCCCCATGGCTGATAGCAGCACAGACACTATTACAGACTTCACAGACCACACACAATGTCAACACATATTGTGTTATATGAGGTTCTATTAATTAACTATTTTTATTTAAAGATACGATTATGTAGTTTTCAAAACAATATACAGTCCGCTGGAACACGAACATGGTCGTAATTGTGTATGTGAACTTTTGCCAAGTATAAATTGCATAGTAAATTTGGAAGTGGTTTTAAATATGATGAGATTAAAACATGTATTTATATGCATCTGTCAAATGCAAGCACAATTGTTACAAATGTTTTATAATTCTTAGCATTCAATTGAAATTTATACCCACATTGAATTTCTAAATTTCATTCCGTATGCAGACAAATAATCAGTCAGGCAAATGGTACAAACTTTAACACATTTTTAAAGGCATGTTCATCACATTGGTTCAAATAAGTATTTCGAAAATACTGCTTTTAAACCCAAACTTCTTCAAGGAAAAATAATGTCAATAAAATTAATGTCAATAAAATTAATGGAATTTTACAGAGCCATTGGGAAAACAGACGATTCATTATGGATGTTTCATTCCCAAAGAAGCTGCTTTATGCCAAAACTTAATTATTGACATCCTACTCCCACAACAATACATTCAATAAGTAGCAGCCCTTGCTTGTGTTTAAATAATACAGTCTGTGATTATCCAAAGCTGACTTCCATGATCGATCCTTTTTACAGCTCTTTCCTACAAAGCCATGCATGATGGATTTACTGGTAACCTGAAAATGTCAACACACCTTTGCATGTGACAAGAATCATTTTGATTACATGCACTATTAATAAAACTAATTTATAATTAATACAGAGGACATTAACTCATTAAAACTTTTGCTATGTATGTCCTTCAATGTTTTAAAGTGGGGAAAGTTTTATCTACTGAAATATTTTATGACATGTTGACATTACATCATATTATGAACATATCATCATATTGAACGCAAATTATTTAAAAGTGCATGTTTGATCAGATTTTCAATAAATGTTATTAATTCTTGAAATATTTTCCAATGCACCTTTCATGTGGGCTGAAGATTTTCGCGCTGTTCGATAGAAAAGTATGCTTGCTTCGATCTGATTGATACACAAGTACGTTTCAACAACTGTTTACATTTCCATTTAGAAAATATGCAATAAAAAAAATAATAATGCGTATGTACATATCAAAAGACTTTGGTCTGTCGGTTGGTGCAGTCAGCTTCACAACATGAACTTACTACTTCCACAAACGATGACAAATGTCGGGGAACGAGTCATGTAAAAACACATACACTCCTAACTCTTTGTGCTTGTAACCCCCAGTGTTTTGCTGCCGAACTCGAGGAAATAATTTTTGTCTTGTCCATGAGCAATGCGGGGCGGCTAAGTGAGGGGACGTAACTCGTGGCCTGTCTCGCATTATTTCCCTTAGCTAGTTATCTCCCCTCACGACAGCCGGACCGCTGGCATGTCAGCAATTAACTGCTGAGACTTCTGCTGTACTTGTAGCAAATACTGCAATCAATTTAAGTATCAAGTATGCAACTGTATAGTTTCTTCAAGTAGCCGTATGTCAATGAACACAAGGCCCTGCATCTTCTGTGTGAGCGTGCGTGTGTGTATGTGTGAGGGAGCGTGCATAGTAAGTCCTATTTTCCCTCTGTGTGCGTGCGTGTGTGCGTGTGAGTGAGAGAGAGAGATCGTGCATGTGTGTGTGAGAGAGAGAGCTTGCATGTGTGTGTGTGAGGGAGCGTGCATGGTAAGTCCTATCTTCCTCTATGTGCATGCGTGGGGAAGGTGGAATTCCTGTTTCACGCCGAGTCAGCAAGTACGGTTACATCCTGGTAAGGCAGCCAGCCCTATAAATAGATGCCACTAGCAGATAAAGAACAGCATGCCCCAGACGAGATCTGAACCTAAGACAGTCAGGGAGAGGAGGTAGGGGTTTAAGGGTTCCTTCACCACTCCCAAAACGAGAGAGCCTTACCTTCCTCTCTCTCTCCCTCTCTCTCAGACACACAGTTTTCTCCTACTCAGTCACCAGTATTCTGCAAAATAATAACGAGACACATCATGTGACATGTTTAATCCCATACCTCAAGTTTATATTATTTTGAAATAAACCATGCGATGCTTCCCAGTGGTTCACACAAGGACAGAAATGTACTTATCGTGTTTGTGTAACAATAAAATCACTTCCAGATGCATTTCTCAGAACGTATATAATTGTAAGAACTGTGCTCTGCTTATTTTCATGTAGAAAATTTGTATTGATGTGGATGAATACGTTATACGGATTAGGGAATGGTAGTCAGTAGATGTTCTCAAGATTCTTGTTTTTTGGCAAATTAGTTGTTAACATCAGGCTGCCGGCATTTTAATATTTATGTTCAGGGATAAGTGAAAAAAAAATTGAAATGTCTTTATTTGCTTAAGCTGTGTTATATATTAAGGTGTATTATATTTACTTGTCATATTTGAATTATTTTGTGTAAGTTTCTTTGAAAATGAACATAAATAAACCAGGCATCCAAGCAGTCAACCATACCCGTGTTTGAAGGAAGCTAACTCTTCCTTTCTCATATTTATAACGCCTACATAGTTACGTCCCTTGTAACTCTCATGGACCTCGACTCAAGCTTTGTGCAAATCCTTGCTTAGCTTACATGATTGGTTTCCTTTATCTTTACAGTGGAGGGAGGATGCATACATACAAGTACACAGCACTCTGCATACAAATGGAGGGACTACCTACTGATTCCCTCCAAGGGGGTGAAAGGAAATCACTTGAGTGAACTAAAAGTACTTAGAGAGTTTAGAGAGTTAATTTCTTTAAGGATTGTTCTGATTCATTTGGGGATGCGATGTTAAGTAATCCAGAAATTTGTTATGTTCCATAATAGTCTATGATGTTCTATAAACATTACATGATATGATGAACAGTCAATCAACAGGCAACAGCTTATGGAGGGAGAAGAAGAGCCAGAAAAAAGGTATACAACATCAAGAAGTGGAATGACCTGTTGTTCAGCGCACACTGTCATGTACAGATATCACTATGATCCCTTGGATGAGGGAAAAAAACTATATTTTATTATTCTTTTGTTGTGTTAAACAAAATTCAATGTTTTGTTACTGTGTTAACACACCAACTTTTAAGAAGCTAACGAATTCTAATTGACATATCAGCCTGATATATCTAATCATTGGTCAGCACAAGACATGGAATATGAAAACAAATTTGATTGCTTCTCCAAAACAAATAGTCCGTATTGCATTTCCTAAGTGTATTTATCTTTTTTCTTTCAGAAAAACTCCATAGCATTTGAAGTTAAGAGGAAGTTTGTGTGTAGTGATGCCCTGAGTCTTCAAACTGCGATCAATAACTTCCATCTCCGACAGGAATGAAATATATTTCTCAGGTACTGAAAAAACTGTCAAGGGAGTGGGAGGCAGAAGGAGAGCCCTGAATACTTATGGACTAATTACTGGAGAGAGACAGAGACAGGGTGGTGTGGAGGGGAGCGAGAGTGAGAGAGGTCAGATATCTTTACAGAGAAGAGCCACAGAGTGAGGAGAGAGTGAGGGAAAGATAAGAAAAAGGCAAGAATGTTATGCAAGACAGAAAATCAGAGTCAAAGACAGAAAAGAACATGAGAGAGTGAGCAGAGATAGGTAAGAGAAAGGGGGTGGTGGATAAAGGGTGATCTTTTTCCCCGGTGGAAAATCAATGGTTATCAAGTTCTGAAAGCTGCTGACTCTTAAACAGGACATCTTGTACTAAATCTTCATCTTACAGCGACCTTCACCTTGAGGTCAGACTCTGGCCCAGGTTTTCAGGTCACTGTGTCTTAGAATGGAGGTGAAGAAAAAAAAAGTGAAATATGGGATATGAACTATGTCATCGTTGTGGGACGAGGTTGTTTGTGAAAGATAACTTTTCTTCAGAATATTGTACTCACTAGCTTTTCGTTTGAATTATTTCTGATTTATCAGCCCTTGAAGCAACTGTGTATGTGTTGTGTTCATTGCACTGACAATTGACAATAACAATAACTATTTATTTTTGTGGAAAGTACACACTATTAAAACTCGTCAATAATAAAACCATAATATCACATTCATCAATAACAACTAATAATAATAATAATTACTTATTCAATCGCAAAATAATAATTATTATTCACCCAAACTCAGCATCATTTACAATCTGAAGCCGAAAAATAAAAATCTCCAAACAAGAGGCGCCCTTCCTCTACATTTTTTTTTTTTTTTTTTTTACAAATTGTATAAAGTCGATGACAATGTCGGGAGTAGATGAAGCAGGTCACAGGTTACAGGTCACAGCAGGAGACCAGCTCGCCATATTGTACCACTTCCTTAGTGACATTCCAGCACTCACGAGATAATAAAAGTTCATATGAGGAAGGAAAGACGAAGGAAAAAAAGCATAATAAAAAAAACACTTCTTCTTCTAACCCTGAACAAGTGCAGTCTGTCGCGTGGAACACGTGAGTATCCTGGCACGTGCCCCGCGTCAACTAGGTCAGGGTGTATTATCGAAATTACTGACTGAAAGAAGGAAGGGAGAAGGAGGGGGGCGGATGAGGTTGGGGACTTATATGTTGGCGGCTTAGACTCTCAGACTCCAGCCACCCAGGCAGACACCGCCTGGAATCACCACAATTCTGTTGACCTGTCCTTGTGCCCTGGAGAGCATCAAGAGGTCTCGCCGCCAGCCTGAAGTATGGCGTCACCATAATGTAGGACGGGTCCAAGTCGCCCTCCATGAACTGCTTTGTGGGGTCTCGTCAGGTTTGTCCGACTTCTTGATCGATGTTTCCCTAGGTCCTTACCAGGAGTCAAGAGAAGTTCTGTGGCCTTGAAACGTGTTTGACCCACTTGAAAAAATTGCGCGATTTGTAGGGCTTGAGGAGGGGAGTCCATGGTGACCGCCCTCTCGGTCTCGCTGGCTCTTATCTGTCCTTCGCTTTCTCTCTGTCTGTTCGAGTGGCGTGTACGGTAAAGACTCAACAGAAGACACTTTGTTGAAGTTATTTTCGTTCATCTTTCTTTTCCAATTCTCCTTTCCAGCCTGACATGAGAAACTTGCACCCAGACCCTCGCTCCAGTGTTTTTTTCATTTAGTTCTGAAAATATTTATTAAATGACTTAAAAAAATTTTTTTTTATTCTTGAGCGGAGGTGACGACAGCTTCCATAATACCTTGCCTGTTACTCATTATTTCTTAAAAGTATATTATGAGACCTCCCTATCAAGGCAAGTCGTAGTTGCCATCATCATCATGATCCCCCCCCACCACCGCCGAGGCACCATGTATCTTTTATTAAAGTTCTACTTGGAAGAAGAGGGCTGACCTCTGCCTCGTACATGCCACGCCCAAGAGACACTGAACAGCTCGCTGCTCACAGCTCCCACACTCATTAAGCTTCGGGCTTATTCTTCCCGCAAAAAAACTCGGTTGACACAAACATATGGCGCTTAAAAAAGGTCACGTGTTTGTTTTTAACAATATAAATCAGCTTAAATATGCGAACTGTTCATCAGAAAAAAAGCTGCCGATCACCTGCTTTTTGTTATTGATTGATTAACAAAACGATTGATTGTCGATATGAATACATTTATCGCTAACATTGGACGTAAAACGTAAAAAAAGAAAACAAAACAAAAACAAAAACCATTAACCCCGTAGTCCTGTAACGGTTGTTGGGGAATGAGGCCATTACATTGAAGGTTGTTTGCATCTCTTCTCCTCGGTGCCTGACCTTTGCTTAACCTTTTCAGGACAGTCAGTTGCGGTACAGAACCGGCTGGTGTGCGCATGTGCAGGTTTGGAGGATGTTGCTCTAACTCCTAAGCATCCGTTCCCCTAACTGGACGGAGAGGTTAGTGACCTCTGACCTTTGAGTCTTCGAACTGCGCACAAATGAGGTTACCAAGGGAAAAAATATTTTCGAATAATAAGAGCACGTTAATCACAAGGAGACGGCTCACTTTAATCTTTCTCCCCAGTATCTCTCCATTAATCTATCTCTTTGATATCTGTACTTTGATCATCTCTTATTAATGTTTAAATTTTAATGCCAGCTGAAGTTGCTGGAAGATACTTTAATTGCGAGCGGTACAACCTGCAACCAAAAACACGAAAGTATATTTTTAATGGACTGCTGTATTCTGTGGTCACTTTAAGTAATCTCCCACAACTGAAGTGTAAACTGACACTGACCTCGTAATTAAGAAAAGCCTCTTTTAGGAGCTTATAGACATCCCTTGTATGAAAAGACCAACCTGAATGGTTTGCGTGTGTAGCAGATATCAGTAGATACAGGCAATATAAACATAACCTGTAAACTTCATCCTTCAAAACTCATCCTTGAATTAATTATCCGCTAGTAAAGTACGCGATTGGTAACTGTGATCAACGAGCGTAGCTAACGGTGTACTACGTCACGCTGGTACACCATTCACAACATTGCCAGCCGTCAACAAAACTCGGAGAGACAGAAAGAGAGAGAGAGAGTTCGGATTAATTCAGACGCCGACAGTCTGCATTTCTCGTGGTTGAGACAAACTGTTACTTTAGCACGAGAAATACAGACTTTCAGCGTCGCTGTGATTGGTGTTGACTGGTGGCAATGTTGTGAATGGTGTACCAATGTGACGTAGTATACTGTTAGTGTGACGTAGTGTACACTGTTAGCGGCGCTCGTTGATCGCAGGTGCGAATCGTAGCGATGATTAATTTATTAACTTTTATCTTTCCTTTCTTATTGACAGTGAATAAACATACATTGCTATGTCTGTGTGGATTATTACTGACCGTGTGACCAGCAACAAATTCGCTAGCATTAAAACATTCTTTGTGCTAAGTTTGCATTTGAGAAATATATAATTTGAAACACGTGAGATGATGTAGACTGTAGAGTAACACACAAAATATTATCATTCAAATGCAATCATTGTTGGACTTTCATTTATTCTGCAAAAGCACGAAAAAAAACACCAAAAACACACACACACCTCTTCTTGCCGTGCTGGAGATTATCTCCCTTGTATGACAGCTGCTGACTGCCGCAAGGAGCGCTCGCCGTCACCCGTTCTCGTTTTGTATGCAGTGGATGGAGCTTTGGGCTGGCATTTTACTAATGTAGGGTCTTTGGTTACAGTGACTGTCACCTAGTGTCACTGGGCCAGTGTATCGAGAAATGTCGCAACATTGCGCCATGCTGATCCAGTCACGTGATCCAGATAAACCGCGAGATCTGTCATCACATGCACGTGCACCCTCGCTCCGGCCTGGCTGTCTGCAGTCTGCCCGCTTCCCACAAGGATTAATAAAGGCATCGCCGCTTGTAGTCTGATGTTCGCAATAACAAATGTGAGGATATTGTAGCACGAGTCCAAACACACACCGTCACACACACACCGTCACACACACACCGTCACACACACACCGTCACACACACACCGTCACACACACACACGTCACACACACACACGGCCCACACACACACCGCATTGCAGCAGCCTTCCACAAGCATCTATCGCACATGAACTCGAGTGAAATCGTTTTTCATCGCCGTCTCAGTCGCCATGTGCCTCTGATGTGTTTGAGATTGAAGAACGTGATCACGTGTACAGTTTTATTTGTTTCCTCCGGTTCTGAAAAACTGCTTCCATGGCACGAGAAATGCAGACTGTCAACATTGGAATACTCCGAAATGTAGTTTATTTTCTCTCTCTCTCTCTGTCTGATTGGTGTTGACTGCTGGCAACCTGGTGAATGGTGCACTAGCGTGACGTATACACTGGTAGCGTGACGTATACAGTGCTAGCGTGACGTATACACTGTTAGCGTGACGTATACACTGTTAGCGGCGCTCGTTGGTTGCAGGTGCAAATCGCCTAAAACCGGATAATTAATTAAAAGATGGGTTTTAGGGGCTGCAATTTACAGAATAGTTTTATAACACCTGCATCTATCGCTGTCTGTAAATAAATGTGAACCATTCGGGTTGGTAAACAAAGTCTGTTTACAATGTCGGTGTTTGTAAATGGAAGCAGGCACGACCAGCAACATGTAAAACTTCGTAAATACACATTGTTGTGGATGGAATGTGGTCATCGCGTGGGTTTACCTACATTTAAGCAGACCAACATTTCAGATGACATTTAGCGTAATGCCAACAGTCCATCCCCACCCACGTGACCTCTCATGCCCTGTTTTCGTGGTAAAAGTCTCGTCTGCAGATATTTAATTGCCCCGCTGCCCACGTGATTCTCTTGCGTAAGAGTCGCACGTGCCGTCACTGCCTACGACAACACATCTGTCCCACTGGCTGCTGCAGCGATAACAGAAGACAAAGGACAACAGCATGGAGAAGACGACAACAAGGGTCGACCACTGTCCTCTGTATACAGTCATGTACGATGATCTTTGTGGTCTGAAGGGAAGACTCACCATCTCTCATCGATATTCTCTATATCTCTCTCTCACACTCACACACATAAATATATATAAATAAGCAGCGCCTGCACGGATCATGTTTTTTGAACCTTTGAGGACGAACTTGTATTACTGGACTGCTGGCAGACGATTTTTTTTCCAAGCTAACTACTAAAACGAGGCAGGTGTGTACAAAGCTTCCGGTTTAGTCACATTCATTGTTTAGGCTCGCCGAGACTAACAGCGAAGAAAAGCTCAGCGTTGGTCTCGGCAGACAGACAGCCGTCCACGTATACATATCCATGATGTATAGGTCTTTGACAATGCAAATTATTAATTGTGGATGTGTGGAAAAGCCACCCCCCCCACACACACACACGTGCTAGATAAAGGCTACATCACATTTAGCATTTAAGTTGACGGTGTGATCAGGTGAGGTGGCGACCATCGCAATTTTACAGTCATCTGCCGCTGCCCACCTGTCCTCCCACTGATGTCCCTGGCGCAGCGTCTTGCCAGCAGTGTCAGCGCCTGTGATTCTGTGGTTTTAGGTCAGACACGTGAGCAGCCTGCTGTACGTCCATAAAAAGACAAATCAACTTTTCCGGTTATTATTTCTAACACCTGTGACAGGTGACGCAAGGAAGGGCTCGCGACGGAAGGGAAGGTGTGAAGGAGATGTGGTAACGCTGGGTCCACGAGCAAGGGTAGGCGTAGTCATCTCTCCCCACCACCAGCCAAGTCCTCCGGTAATTATGTTGCACAGCATCGATTGATACACTCTCGTCAGCAGGCGCAGGTCTCTCGTGTGGGAGTCGGGAGGGAGCGTGGGGGAGATGTGGGTCAAGGAAGCCTGGGCAGCCAGCGAAAATATGAGGAAGAGCTCGGCTAGAAACGACATTCCTCACACCACCCCCAGGGATCGGAGCTGAGGGAGGGGTTTGTCGAGGTTACAGTTTATTGTGAATTCATTCACGTGTACTTTCACGCAGGTGTGTGGGCGGACAGTCACGTGACCGGTAGAGGATGTGTTTCGCGGGAATGGGGGCGTTGGTCAGGTCAGCTGACCAGATCCGACTGACTAAATGGCGTCTATATAGGGATGGGCTGGATGTACTGGGAAAAAATAAAGAAAAATATACAATGATGATTGATGATGATAGATGATGATGGATGATGATGGATGATGGAGTGGATTGATGTCCTCGTCTCGAGCATCGGAGGGCTTCTGTTTTATCCTCATTTACAAGGAGATACAAAATGTTTGAATAATTTAAAGAAGCAGGACCAAAGGGAAGTCATTTCTCTAGGAAATCCCATCATCTGGTTTAAATTTCAGAATGTTTTGGCCTCCAGCAGGACTTGGTTTCGTTGCAGAGGCCCGCGGGCATCAGTCGGCGCCAGGAGGGCAGCAGGTGAACATCAGGCTGTCGTCAGCAAGAAAAGCTTGGGAAAACATCTGTAAAGCTTATTCCTAAAAAATGTTGCTCGTAAATTAAAAACTTTGAATTCTATAGAATTGAAGAGGCAGTGGGTGCATCGGTTGGGTGTTGTGAGGGTTCGGTTGGGACACTTGTATTTTTGCGATCTGTACATAAAGTTCTGATGAAGACGGTTGTCAGCATTATCAGTGATGTTGGTCATCTTCTAACACAGTATTTGCAAAGACTGAAATATCTGTTGAAAATAAAAGTTTTTTCAAAGTTCTTCTTGTTAAAGGTGTGTGCGTGTTTGTGTGTATGTGTGAGTGTGTGGTTTGTTTGTGCGTGCGTGCGTCTGTGACATTTCAGCGGGTAATAACAAAACTAGAAACCTGCTCTAGAATTCAGTAATTAGGTTTAGGCCATTAACAAAATTTAATTCTCGCCCCCCTCGTCTCCCAAACCTCCTCGAACTACACACGTCTACACACGTGCTGATATCACAGATATGAGCTCTCCTCCCACCATTCAGCACAAAAAGCTTCTCCACTCCCAGTTCCCAAAGCTGATGAAATCTCACCAAAGCCTGTGGTCCTGTGTCATACCTCAAGCCGCCGCATCCACTTTTTAAAATCTGCTTCTGCTGTCCACGCCTTCATCTTCCTATAAACACATTTTTACTTCGCGGGCTTTGTGAACTTTTCACAGAAAGGACAGACAAAAAGAAATGCTGTCCTTATTCTGTCAGAATCGAAGAATTGCAAAAAGCAAAGACGGTTGTAGTGGTTCCACGGACGTAATCAAGTTAGGTCACGTGACCTGCTCGACATTACCTGATTGAGACACTGAGCCAAGGCGATCCTTGCTGCATCGAGGATCCTCAGCACCTCCCTGCTACATACGGATCCTCACTGCCTCCTTCCTACACGATTATCCTCATTACCTCCTTCCTACATAATGATCCTTATTACCTCCTTGCTACATCGAGGATCCTCTTTACATGCTACAAAAGGATCCTTATTACTGCCTTGCTACACCAAGAACCCTTATTACATTATTGTCACTTTGTTATATCTTGTATTCTGTTACATTCTAGAATCTCAAGAGATGCTAGTTTAGAAAAGCAAATGAAAGGTAACATGTTTATCCTCAGACGCCGACAGAAGGAGACAGAGACGACATGTCAAGCTATATCTTGTAGTTCTGTAAATTTGTATTATTAATTCCAGAGCATGTCTGGTGTACTTGCTGAACTGCAGCAGTTGTGATGAATAGCAAGACCGGTCACGTGATACACCGACATCAATGTATAGCAACAGGGAGGAGCTGTTTCCTGATCGCCGGGGGGCAGTCTGCTGCAGTCTCGGGGCTCAGGCCAGGTCTAGAAATAATGGGTGTGGTGTTCCAGTCCCACTCCTGCTGGCAGTTCTTCTTGTTGAGTATGTTCCAGTGAAGTTTGCCGCCTGGAAAGAAAATGTTTCCCTCGCTAACTTTTGCTGGGCGTCAGTCAGTTTTTCACATCTGTTCTGCGCAGAACACCGACCTCGAAGGATTTCCCTCCCTTTTTAAATATACCTTTGTTTATCTTAATCCAGGACTGAAGGGTACTCGTCTTACAAACTTCATTGTAGAACATCCCCGCCTTAGAGTTATTCACTAGACTGGTCCTAGTCCCCCGAAGTACTAGGTTATTAACGAAGGAAGCAGGTTGTAATGAAATACTTGGTGCGCCAACAGCCAGCATCACACGCACCATCACCTCTGCCATAAAAAAGGAAACGAAAAGTTGTTCACTGGATTTTGGGTTCCTGGGGACTGAGTGTCAGGAAACACATTTTTATCGTGGTGGGAAGGACGTCTGCTTCTCTCTCTCTCGTTGCCTTTTCTTCATCGATATTCTAACTCGTCTGGTGTCCGTTCAGCTGGAGGGATGCGAGAAGTGCTCAGCATCACCATGGCATCCAAGCGGTTAATGTGTGAGCGCCGTCTGCCGGGGCTGTGACCACGCGGCTGTGGGCACTTCCTCGTGACAAGCCTCATCTTTCCGTCTACTCAAGTAATTCCCATAAAAAAATTGTATGGGCACTTACATTAACATATGTGCACAGTACTGCTGTCTGTAACCACACAGATGCACCTCCGGGAAAGGAGGACAAGCGGAAAATGAAGAGCTTAGCTATTGAGTTTGTTTTTACCTACAGGAGAAGTGGATGTGACTTTTTCTAACAACTGGGTAAAGCTCAAAGCCACAAACTAGATATATCACCCTTTCTGTTCTCGAGATCCATGTATTTAATTTTAATCATGAATCGCAGAAAGATGTCAAACTCATGCCGGCATGGTTGTGAGCAGAAATCACTGACTAACATCGTCACTGCCCCCTCCAAGCCTTGGTGGGTCTTCGTGTCTGAATACGACATACGGCGAGAGAAACTAGTCTGTGTGTAAGTAAAATAACTCACCGCTGAATATCGTGGGTATGAAAGGTAGACAATATCTTGTACCTAAACGTTTTAAAAACTTCTAGATTGTGAGAGTGAATCATTAACGGGCATTCGTGGACTCGATCGCCGACTGAGTGAGACGTGCGAACCGCCGCGGTTTCCGAATTAAGCCCGAACCTCGTCGAGTTGTTGAATTTTAGAAACCTTAGTTATAAGTACGAAAAAAATAAGAATGTATTAAGATATGGTTCCAGCTTTCTCGTTGCCTAAGTCCATCCTAACTAATCCACATCCATCGACAATCTACATTGTTGCTGTCTGTGCTGCTCACACTCTGTGTAAGAGACGATTTGCAGGCAAGTATCTCAAGGACAGAGAAAAATACTTTAAAGCACCGACTTTACCCAGACATTAGTTTACACAACTGCACCCCACTAATACTTTCAGACTTTTACAACTTTACCAGTTTATTTTTCTTTGATTTTCACTCTTTTGTATAGCAAATGCCGTCTTCGTGGTCGATATTTCTGGCACATCTAACATAAGATGCCACTGGCTTAATATTTCCAGTTCTGTGGTCAGCGTTCTTGTCTCTTGAGCTCTCTCTCTTCTTTTAATTTTTTTTTCACCTCTTTCTTCATTTTTTTTACATTTGTCACATAAAGTTCACGAAGCTTGGGAAAATGTCAAGCTTTTGTCTGACATGATAGGTTTTAGGTCCGAGCCTTGTCCTGCAGCACCCACTGGCATCTTGGACTCCATTTAGAGCTTGTGTACGGTAGGGGGAGCATGGAGGGGACTCCCTGTCTTCTCTGATTACAGTTGTTAGTCTCTCCTACAGACCCATTCCATGTCAATCTATTTCATCGCATGTGTGTAGCGTCTGTAAACACGAGATGACAAGAAAAGGTTTGAAAATAGAACATTCAAAAAAATATCTTTTTTACTTTATGATTTTTTCTGATTACAGATATCCTTACAGGTTTGTGACACGCTTGTTTGCAAAAAAAAAAAAGCAGAGATTTTTTCTTATACTTACAGACATCTTAAAAACCCATCTTCCTATTTGTCCACTGCAAGTCAAGATTACAACACATCAGAAGATAATAGAATTTTTTTTTTAAGGTTCTTGTCATTTTTTATGAGAATCTTTCTTTATTTCTTTTCTTCTCTGCAGCAAGAAAAGGAAATGGTTTCAGAATGTTGGCCTCTATCAGACGATGAAGCAGATGCCGGGTGTATCTACGACCTCCCTCCCTCCTCTCACACGGTCTTGACCCTCGACCTGATCCCACCGTGCAAAGCAAATCGTGTGAGCTTTTCTGTTTTACACCGATATCAGCAGTCATTGCGAAGTAATCCATCTGTACAGAGCCCCACAACTTCAGCCCAATCAGAAAGAATTAGATTGTCCATTGAACGAAACACTGGTATGTGATTTCTCATTTGTCAATGAAACCGAACTCCATTTTCTTACACTAACCCTAATAATTTATATTTTAATGCAGTATTTTCGTTGTCGCTAAAGTTTACCAACCGTTTGAACTATTCTTTCTCTTGATGATCCTTGCGACCTCGTCTAAGGCGAATTTCTTTACTGCAATCCCATAATCTGCCTGGAGGGTTCATGGGGCTGGCGCAGTGGTCAGTGAACACGGCTCACCGGGAGACAAATCTTCTGCACGTCATCGGGAGCTTTGTCCATGAGGAAGGGAGACAACTGTTTACACAACCTCAGTGACCAGCCACACGTTAAGGGATCATCCACTGCAATGCCAAGGGAAATCCTTGCTGGCAGGAAAGAAAAGGATGTGTCTGCCTCGTCCTGCTGTCGGCTGTCCGGACCAGGCCCGCCATCGGCTTCTCGCCGGTGTCCAGGTTACCTACCCCTGGTGTAGCCGAGGGCAGTAATGTAGCGAATCTCTCGCGCCTTCAGATGAACAGCGCTCAGTCTTCTTCTAGTCACGCGCTTCTCCAATCAGTGCATCACACGTGTCCACGACTGACAGCTCCTGGCGACCCTGCCCATAAGCTGGTAAGTGATTGGAGGACTGGCTTGGGTGGCGAGTCTTTGCCCACAAGATGAATAGGGGACAGAAGCTCTCAGCCAATCCCAGTGCACTTATTATACCCACGGCCCATAAATGTGGTGTAATTGTAAAAAACTATCAGAGTGTTGTAGTAGTTGTAGTAGCAGCAGCAGTAGGAAAAAAGGGGTTCGAACCTTCATGTATTTTTTTCCCAACATTTTATTTTTCCTTTTTCAGGAGTTTCTTTTCTCATCTTTTTTTGGAGACCTCTTGTGTACTTTTCTTGAGCTCGTTAGTGTTGAAGTTCCAGATAAATTAACAGAAAATGTAAAATATGTTTATATGGTGGTCGGAAAGAAACTCCACATTTAAAATAATTAATAAAGTCGTTAATTATTTATTGATTGAAGTGTAACAAGCTTTAATATGGACAGGATGATGGCAGTGGTTGCCTGCAATGTCAAGATTGCACATGCAGCTGACCCCACCAGGTGGTATATTTGGCCAGAACATGTGAAGTCGATGCTCCAAGAGAATGAGGCTGAAAGTAGTAAAACATTTATTTTCATTCCCAACACAGTTTCAAGTTTATCAATGTAGTCTAAAGAGACAGAGGAAGGAAATAGTTAAGGGGAGAGACTATGATTTACCGTTATATGTTTAACTGCTGTACTCATCACTTTTAGATTCGATGTATGCGTGTGTGTGTGTGTGTGTTTCTGTCTCCTGAGACTAAATTTACCTTCTCGCAAAGTTGTAAGCTGTCAGGTTTCATCAAATTATTTTAATATTTTTTAGCAGTTTAATATTCGGGCCCAGGATAAAATTAATAAAATCAACAATATAGACATGCAATAACTTCTTTCTTGGACTTTTTCTTTCTCTTTTTTTTTTTTTTTTTTTTTTTTTTTTTTTTTGTCAAATATTATTTGACCCACACTTCTCACACCAATAGAATGAAAAACACAACAGAACATAAAGCTTGAGTTTTTTTTTTTTTTTTACCCGGCACGAGAGGCAGCATCGTCTGCAACTCTGCTTTTGATGTTTTGACCTCGTTATAGAAGTTAACTTGTCTTGGAGGGTGGGGGACCGGTCCATTCTTGATGTTTGGCTTAGAAACTGAAAGACTTTTTCCTTTATATCGACGACCAAGACGAAATGATGACTAACTTGTCTAAAAGCAAAGTTTGAAGTTTAGAAGTGCGCCATGTCCAGTCATCCGCCCAGACCGCAGACTGGAGAAATATTCTGAAATAATTAGCTGAGGTTGTGGATGAGGAGAAGGGCGATGGCCGCAGATGTCTGACTGATAATCATGGTTCGAGATATTTCTCCGGCTGAGGGTTGCAGACCTCGCACATTATCCTCCCTTCTGCTCGTTTACTTCCTGATGACATCACTGACATGACGGTTATTATTTATGCTGTACCAGCAGCCAACAGTCTCCTGTGGGTCCGCGGCAGTGGGAAGATAACAGGACCGAGAGAGTGAAGGATGAAAACAAGACTGACGACAGGAGAGGACCGCAACTCAATTATGGCGAAGCAGGTAGAAGAAAGGAGCAGCAGAGCAAGATGCTTGACAAATATACAGACTGTTTATTACAGCTATTATTGAGATTTTACTTTTCCTGAAGGGAAAGCGATTCTGAGAGATTGCTTCCACATTTCTTCGTTGTTTCGTCGGTTTGAAGAACTTGTCGCCATTTTTTCTGAAGCAAATAAAGGCGGTGTGTAGCAATCCTCCTGAACTGTCGGCAACAGTACAGTATCCGCCTCTGCCAGCAGCAGCAACAACAACAACAACAACAACAACAACAACAACTTGTGGCAACATTTTTAACGTGTGATTCTGTGTTTCACCATGTCTACTAATGTAATATAAGGAACGGTTTTGTCAAGTAGCATCACACGAGCAACATCTGTGGAGTATGAGGTGTAAATATACTCACACCACAGCAGTGGCAGCACCACGTGACTGTTCATACAAACGTTGACAGATGTAGAAAGAAAAGATGTGGTGACCACACTGTGGATAAACTGGATAATCAAGTTAAAATCCCGAACTCCCCCGGCTGTGCATTTATTAAAACTAATGCGCATCTCCGTAAGACCTCTCATCAACATTTAGTTACCATAGCACCTGTCTATGATCTACAGCCTCAGTAACACAGGTGTACAACATACATCTACTGTAGAACAAATCAGTTGTGGTAGTGAACACGTGTCCCGTGCTCTGACACACATGACAAAAAAAAAAAAAAAGAAAGAAAAAAAAAGAAAAGGTGGAAACAGATGTCCGCAGGACCGCCTACCATCAGCACTGTGAAGAGTTTCTCTGACTAGAATGTCGTCTGGTCGATGAAGATGGCAGACGGAAGATGTGAGGTGAACAAGTGCGGACTGCATGGATCCTGGCTAACCGTCACTGAATCCCCTTCCGGTTGGTTTGACTTCCTGGAAGGTTTCTGTGGGCGCAAAGGACGGTGAGTACTTCTCACTGAACACGCAGACAAGCAAGAAGAAAAAAGAGAGGGCGGAGGAGACAACGATGGAGCTGGGGTCAGAAGGAGATGAAAAGGGCGATAGAGCCAAAGGAGTCAACTGTGACAGCCATGTGTCAGGGATGACAGACACAACAAAGGTCTCAGACCCATGCTTTCTTGTGAGGGTAGACAAGTTTTAAAAAAAGTAAATAAATGTCTTTTATCGGAAGATGCGAGATTTTCAGAGGAGGTCAGTGTCTGCCATAGTTGCAGACTTTGTTTTAGAGGTGGCTTGCACGGAGCCAAATAAATTTACCAGAGCGTCTGTATGTGTGTTTTGTGTCTGTTCATGCGTGGTGCTGAGTCTGAAGGTGTTTACAAGCAAACAAAAATAAAATAGTTTATTCATCTCCTCGATCGAACATTCCACATACTGAACCAGATAATGCATTGATTTGTCCTTTGACTGCTTCTGGTCGTCATGGGGAGCACATGGGTAGAGGCTGCCTCCACAAAGCCCGCTACTCACGTCTGACATACGATAGTAAGTCTTGCACAGGATAGAGTCCACTCCTTCGTGTTCCTTTTTTTTCTACCGAGGCGCCAAGCGTCCATGCAAGGTACCTTGAAGGACAGTCTTGGATGACTTGACGTCCCGAGTCACGTGGCCAGACAAGATCATCGACTGTTACAAGTAAGGAGGTTTCTGGTGTCCTACGAGAGTGGAAACAATGCTTCGTACAAAGTCCTTGCCATAATGTCATAAAATTTATGTTCTCTGTACCAGATCACGATCGAGTAGCCTCATCAGCCACTTTTTTTCAAATGCATGGATTGTTCACTCCGTATCGGCAAACAGGGTGCAAGGAGGGACTTGTACAGATTGTAATTTGTAGCCAACTTCATGTTGTGTGTGCGCCAGACCCTGTTTAAGTCTACACAACCATCGCCATTATTGTTGTTACGACCCTGATGTGGACATCTGTCGTGGTGCTGCCATCACTGGTGGCTCCCAGGTACTGACAGCTACTTACCTTGGAACCGTTCTCCGTTCATGTAGTTATTTGCTTTGCCTTCGCTAATGGCCATTATTTTACTCTCGTCAATATGGATTTCCATTGCATAGGCTTTATAACAGTCTGTCAGTCCGTTGTTAGTGTCTTGCAGTTCTCCATTAGTGAATGTTATCAAGTCGATGTCGTCTGCAAAGTGTCGGTTCCTAATTGGTCTTCCACGAAGTGTGATGGACGCCTCCTGTGCTGTAAGAGACAATTCCCTGGGTTATTCAGCAATAATGTGCACTTTGACCTCATATACAGCACGTCCATCACTTGAATGATACTAAAGTTTCTCCACAAGTCATAGCCCTTCATGCCAGACTCGGTCAAACGCCTTTTTAAAGTCTGTGAAGATGTGGTAAAGGTCACCGAAGATGCTTTTCTATCAGGATGCGACAGTTACAGAATCTGCTCCACCGTGGTCCTGCCTGGTCTGTAACCAGTCTGTGTATCTGCTAGCAGTTCCTGTTTTACTTTAAACATCACTTTACTTGAGTAGCTGATAAAGCTTATTGTATTTTTTTCACCGTTTGTACTTTTTCCTTTCTTTTTTTGTTGTGTCTGTTTATTTTTTAATTCAGTAAATACAATTCCCAAAATGTGGCATTGCATGTCATTAAAAAAACCTTTCAATCTTAAATCACATTCGTTTAGTATACACAGAGTAGACGTAGAGGTAGATAAAGACTCAGAAGTGGAGAAGGAGATGGTTAAAACAAAACTATAAAACAACTGTTCACATGTACCAGTACATGACTGATTGAAGTGTCAGCATGATTGAACCTCATACTTGTCATCCTTGTTTTAGTCATCTAAGGTATAGCTTTATTTCATTGCATAGGAGAATGCTAATGCAAAATACATTTTAAAATTACCATTTGCACAACCACTTTCCAACACAAACTATCATTTACACATTAAACATGTTTTTAAAAGCCTGTTGCCCAGTCACCCACAGCTGGTGCTCATTCTTTCCTAGGATAATTTCTCATCACTCTGTTTCCTTTCTTTGACAGCGGTATGACTAGTGACTATGTCCATGTGTTTGCCTTTCTAGAATCTTTGGCACAGAGCAGTGAGGTTGTTTGTTGTTTCATCCTCCCCGTGCTTGAGAAGCCTATCTGCGACACTGTCAACATCACGTGACTGTCCTCCCTCCTCCTCGTAGCATCGCGAGGTCTTCAGCTGGTTCTACTCTGGTTGCTTTCAGCTAGAAGTAGTACAGGTCTGAGCAGTATTCGTTGTAACAATGAAAACAAATGAACAAAAGTGGAAGGAAGACTAATATTCTCCACTGTGACACGTGAGACACCGAGACGATGAGTGCAGAGAGGTCAAATCAATAGGTGGACATCAGCAGCTGAGCCACCAGCACTCACCACCACTAATCTCCTTACACAAAACAGTTGGCGGTTTACTCTTTAAACATTTACTCAGATGAACATTCACAACTGAATTATGTCACTGGAGAAACTTCAGTCCAGCAGACTAATCGAGGACTTCTAATTGTGAATAAAAAAAATAACTGAAAATTGTAAATGTTGAATGTGAGGCTATCACCTTTGCAAGTACAGCTGGCGACAAAATCACAAAATTACAGAAAAACAAACAAAAACCGAAAACCAAAACATCCACTCCAATGCTTCATAAATATATACACATAGATATGAGCACAATATTACCCTCTCTTCTCAAGTTTCCTTAGTTCAAAGCAAAGTAAACAAACACAGCCAATGATCTCGCTGCCAGCGTGCTTGTTTGTAAACAAAGGATAGAGCTCGTGCTTGTTTAGATAAAAGTACCTCCAGGTGTCAAGTGCTCCAGCTTGTGATAGCTTGGATGCTTGAAGAGAAAGTGAATGCTGCAGCGAGGACAGTTTGAGGACTGGCTTTTATTATCATTTTAAAATCTCTCTAAGTTTTGTGAAAGCAGAATGAAACATTATCACCATTATCTGAAATCCTATATCTCAGCCTGCAATCGTTTCTCACCTGTACAGGTATGTTGAGTGTCTATCAATATCGTTACGAGAATAAAGAAGTCGAGAGATCGGCAAGACAAGGCGGGGGTCACGAAGTGGGGGAGGGAGAGGATGTGGGAGAGGGAGGAGATGAAGGCAGCAGCGTCTGCAGCGCGTGTTAGCGTGTGGATGCGCGCGCATGCACGTGCACGCTGTGTGACGTGGCTTTGGAGTCAGACGCCCCCCTGCACGTCCCTCCTGTCCAGCTCGCACACTGTAACTGTCGCCGATCCCCACAGCTGTGAGATAAGCCAGAAGACATATTGAACTGTTGCAATCAGCGTCTGAAGCTGTGGACAGCTGACTGGGAGACAGAAGTCAGTCGTGAGTGTCACAGCGCGGGGCGAGGAGTGGCTGACTCAGCCAGTCAACACCCTCAGCCAGTCAACACCCTCAGCTCGTCTCACACCTCTCAGCAGCCGTCGTCGTCGTCGTTGTTTCTAGAAGGTCGTCACACTTGATATCATCGACAACGGTGAGTACAGTTTTAGTCTTTTCTACTGACACAACTGATTTCTGAACCTTGGAGAATATTTCCGCCGAGGCCGAGTCTTTTTTTTTTCTATTTAACAAAAAAATACTTGTGAGATAAACATTTGTATTCCAAAGCTCATCGATAGAAAACCAATTTATCTAACTGTGGTTGAGACATAGTCAATATTTCTTTAACTATTACGAGAAGTTAGAAGCTGTTAACATCTCCAAGTTCAGCCATTGTGGTAATCACGGCTTTGACCTTTTCACCTCAACGTGTTGGAGGAAGGTGTCGTCGTGTCTGTCTCCTCTTCTCTACACAAAAATGTCTTGATGACCCTTTCATCTTAAAGTTAGTTTGCGCCTTTATGCATGGAAAAAGTTGCGGATGCCCATGAAACTCGACTCTAGTGACACAAGTCGTGATTGAACACACATCAGCCTCTCAGACAAACGCACCAACGATGTTTTATTCGTTCAACGATCGTCCACGTCTTCACTGCAATTTATTTTGCTTGTTTGCTCGTCTTTAAGATGATGATGTGTGAAGGTAGTTCAAATACTTGCAAATTTTAAAGACTTGGGATTTAAATTTTAACCTTTTTGTTGTTGCTAGTGATAACTGAAGACCATCGTAGTCATGGCTACAGAACTGGCATCTGAACACAAAGATCATGGCTGACATGTTAACCGACACTAAACGAGTGAACGATGTGTGTGTCAAACCGGAAGTGAATACCAAAACCTCAGCACTAAGCTGTCGACCCCCACCTCCTCACCTTTGCCCCCATATTCTGGCGTCTCTGTTAAAAAATAAATCTTATTGATTAATGATCATTGTTGCTCTTTATGTCTGCCCGACCTCGTCAAATATTTAGAAGGTAAAGAGTTGGCGACAGGCGTCAGCAGCAGACCCTGGGGGTCTACAAAGCTCCCAGTTATTTTTTTCTGGTCAGAAATCTTTAGCTTCTGATAACAGTTCCCTGTGCTGCGTCATTTTCTTTCCCATCATGCTCGGATAACTGAAAGGCGGGTTTAATTATTGAGTAAGACAGTCCTACCTGCTGCTTCCCCAAGCGCCCTCTGTCTGAGGAAGCCAGCTTGCATTTTTGAACAATTTTCTTCTCGTTTAGCTCGCAGAATACACTTCCGTTGCTGGCCGCAGCGCCGGTGGTCGGGCCTGGCGCTAATGGAAGTCCGGTAGCTACTCCTCCTGCCTCCTCCCCTCGCTCCCCACCCCCCTCACACACAGGGTGTCGCACGTGGGGAGGTTTAAACAGGGTTGTGTAGCCTCAGAGGTACCTGCCTTTATTCCTCACCCTCCTTTAAACTTACATTCTGCTCTCTCAATCCCTCGTCATCGTCAGATCTTTGTCCCTTTTACCTTCAGTCTTTCATAATCTCCCTTTTATCTCTCGTAACCACACTATTTAACTAATCTCCCTTTGTATCTCTCATAACAAGATTTATTTATAACCTCCCTTTTATCTCTTGTAACTACTTTATTTATATAACCTTCCTTCGGAGCTCTCATAATATCTATCTACAGCCTCCCTTTTATCTCTCATAACTAGATTTATTTATAATCTTCCCTTGTATCTCTTGTAACTACTCTATTTTATAACCTCCCTTTGTAGCTCTCATAACAGCATTTATTTATAGCCTCCCTTTTATCTCTCATAACCACTTTATTTATATAACCTCCCTTGGTATCTTGCATAACCATGTTATTTATAACCTCCCCTTGTATCTCTCGTAACTACTTTATTTATATAACCTCCCTATGTAGCTCTCATCACAACATATATTTATAGCCTCCCTTTTATCTCTCGTAACCACTCTATTTAAATAATCTCCCTTTGTATCTCTCGTAACTACTCTATTTAAATAATCTCCCTTTGTATTTCTCATAACAGCATTTATTTATAGCCTCCCTTTTATCTCTTATAACCACTTTATTTATATAGCCTCCCTTTGCATCCCTTATAACAATCTATTTATGTCAACTTACTTTGTATCTCATAACTACTCTATTTATATTACCTCCCTTTGTATCTCTCATAATCACTCCATATATCCTCCCTTTTATATTTCTCGTATTTCTCAACCTACCTTTGTATGAATGCGTCTGTATGTCTGCATGCAGGTAGATATTCCGTGTAAAACCCTATTAGTAATTTCTTCAAAAGCTACACAGGGGGGAATATCTTTAAACTAACTGTCTGTCTGTCTGTCTGTCTGTCTGTCTGTCTGTCTGTCTGTCTGTCTGTCTGTCTGTCTGTCTGTCTGTCTGTCTGTCATTACCCCATCTCTATCTATGTGATACAGCCACAGGGTGTATATACTGCCGTCTTTCCGTCTGTCTTTCCATCTTTCTGCTTCCTATTCTTCTCCTTTTCGCTGTGTGGCCGTTATACACCTAAAGACCTTCGCACATTTACAGACTGACTGACACGCTGCATGGTGAGGTACAGACCGTTCACACACTTTGTTCTACACTCACGCGAGATGTTTGATTAATGAAGTTCTCCCAGTGGCTGTGTCCATGGCAACGTACGTTTGTCCCTGTGTCAATACCTCCCAGTTTGATGTTGTTGCAGGTGAATGGCAATATTTGTAGCCATGTCGTCAGCGGAAAATTAATTGAAATGCTTGGAACACTTTTTTAAAGCCCGCCATGTCAGATAAAAGCATTCAGTTAGCTTCTGCAATCTCTCTCTTGTGAGGAAGGACTGTTGTATCAAACGGGTTCTGTAAGCAAATACGTGTACAGTATATTACAGTAGGACCGAATGAAGAAGCAAAATATTGCAACAGTAAACCCGCCAGTCTGCGCTAAAAATAGACATTAATGGCTACATCTGATAGACCTGCCTCTCTCCTAACACCTGATGATTATTACACAAGACAGTGTATGTTACCGCCCAACACAAAAGCGATTCTGCTTAAAACAATGATGTAACTTTTACAAAAGTCTCTCTTCATGCTAAATAAGGCAGTGAGCTCAGGCTTTCTTAAGCAGTTTATTGGCAACAGGAAAGGCGTCTCCATAGATACGAACCAATATTTCAATGAACGCTTGTCAGCCATTGGAAGCTCGCTGGAAGGCCCTGTGTACACTGCTGACGTCAAGCACGTTACTGAAGCTAGCTGGAAAGTCCTCGACAAAAAAAAAATCTCTTTTTTTCACCGAGAAAATTGTGTCAGGATCTCAAAGCAAATCATACTTTGCCAGCGAGGTCCTAAACTATAAAATCGTTTGACAAAGAGAGTGTCCCCTTGCTGATACTGGATTGGAACCAGACTGGGTTACTTTTGGGACTGTCAAGAAAACTTTGCTTGGTCTTTCTCGAGATGCACAAAGTGATCCATACTTCAGTAGCCAGAAAGGGCAAGAAGCTGGTCTGTGAAACCAATTCCACGACCTAACCGATGACCTCATGTTTGGGTTGACAACAAGGTGGAGGCCTTGTGACCGTTACGAGTAAAAGGGAAACTTGCAACGCACATGGTCCCCCTAGGCAGGCTCTCGTCTAGTTTAATACCTCATACAGCGGACTGTTACATACATATATATACACACACATAGCGGAGTTACATGATAGAAAACTCCGTGAATGAGCTGCACACGTCCATACCCATACCCACCTTCATCTTCTCTAGCACTCTGTACCCTCTATACTGCTTTATACTATACCCTCTATACACGGCAATAACAACGATAGATAAGAAGATGAAAAAAGAGAAATAAAGTAAGGAAGAAAAGACCAAAAGAGAGAAAAAAAAACTCTCACACCAAGAAAAGAAAAGAATAAAGCGGAAAAAAAAGGAGAGATGAGAAGGAAATTAATTTCACTTGAAACTTCACACCTTCATCTCAGAGAACCAAAGCTCGTTAATTCCTTCATCAGCATCAACTAAGCTGACATCGCATTGAGCCAGATTAGGAACAAAACCAAACTGGCAGGATGGAACTGTGTATGAACGAATGAAGTTTCTAAATGAACAGCTGAGGGATTTCTCTTGAAACCATGTCGTTGCTGGACCCTCCATTGTGCCAGACTACACTCTTCCTGCCTGCACACGAGAACCAGAAGCAGATTGAAGAGAGCAAGAAAGTTAGAAATAGGAAATGTAAAAGAGAAGTGAATGTTTTTTGTTGACAGCATCGCTGGTAGGCTCCATGCTTTGTTGTTTGACAGTTTCCTGGGACCAGGCTCTCTGGTGCTCGTTGACAGACTTTGCTGCAAGGAACCTGCTTTTACATTTCATCTGTCCTTGTGCAGTTCTTTGTCCGCCTCGTCATTTTGTTTTCAACTACTTGCAACAGTAATATTTCATGTGATTCACACTAATGCATCTCACAGCGCCACCTGCTATTAAATGTGGGAATTCGGCTTTCTGTCTCGCAATTTTTTCTCCCGCCTATTCTCTGTGTGTGTTAGAGAGAAAGAAAAAAAGAGTTAATGAAGAGTAAGGAAGGAAGAGGGATGAAAAGAATAAAAAAGAAAAAAATGAGAGAATGTGGGGAGAAAAAAGGTAGAGTGTTCAAAGTGTGAGATATGCATCGTGTTCATACTCAATGTCGTTCCCTAACAATAATCTAGTTAATAATAATTAATAAAAATTTTAGCTACAAACATTCTAAGACAACGACTTAATAACAAAAAGAATTTCTGTTACAACCAATGTAAGAGCGAGTTGTTAATAATAATTTTTTTCTACATCCCATTGTAAGACAAGGAGATAATGACAATAAATATTGTGTCTACAGCTTAAGACTACGAGTCTGCTGCTGCTGCTGCTGCTGGTGTTGCTGTTGTTGCTGGTGTGGGGATTACGTCATGACTACAGTACTACGCGGCAACGCAGCCCTGGCGTGTGCGCAGGTGGTGACGCGCAGAAACAGGTTCCAGGTGAGATGCTGGATGAGGAGAAACTTGGATAAGGTGTTCCATCCCCCTTTTCACCATGAAAACATAGAAGCGCTGAAAACAAATAGTCAGTTGTAGAGTAGAGGAAGAAAGTCTTAGAACTGACTTGTTTAAGTCTTGTAACAGACTTCATATTAACCCCATCCCCACTGATGATGACAGAGAACTGAGTGGCATCAACCAGTCCATGACCATCTGTATGGCAACAACTCGTAAATGAACATCTGAAGAGAATTTTCTTCCCTTCTTTTCTTTATTTGTGCCTTTTGGAGGTGTTGTACTTGAATTATTTACATATTACTGTTTCTGTTTTTATTTCATTTTACATTTTTATCTACACTCTTGTCCAGACCAGACCTCCCATTGTCACTTAGTGCTAAATTTTCTGTAGAAACCCCCAAACCCCGTTTTCGACGACTGCACCTAAAATTGTTGATTTACAGGGCATGATACTCTTGGTGATCAAACCATCTACAGCTGACTATGTATTAGGATATTTGTAGGACAGGCTGGGCAGATGGACATTATTTGTCTCAAGGCAAGAGCAGCTGCCCCTATGTTGACGTGAATACTCTCCCCTTCTCGTTGCTAACATCGTTCTCATCATTGGTGACGTCAGGAACAAGCTGACATTTTAAAAGTAATAAAACCTCCCAGCAAACTCGTGCAAGCCTTCCTGGGCGGATTTGTTCATTTTCTAATCTGTCACAGGATGCTTGATAACTTTATTCCTCCTCCTATCAACCGAGAGAATGAATACAAATTGATTTTCAGAGCGTGCTAATGGCCGTGTCCGGCAGCAGTTGTTGTAGTTTTTCTAGCACCACCCGATGCTGAAAGCAAAATGTGTTTGTTGCCTTACTTCTGGGTACAAGTAGTTGACATTCGGTTCTGTTGGACAGTAGTCGGGAGGGGGAGAGGTTAGACTAGGACCGAGGTTAGAGGCTTGAATCGTACTGAGCAACATATTTGATATCACAACATTTTCTACCCGTCCCCTCAAGCTGTTGAACTGTCCCTTTGAAAAGGGTTGGGGTGGGGAAGCAGCGGGGGAGAGAGAGAGAGAAAGAGAGAAAGAAGAGATGAGCGCAGGCGCCACTACAGAATGTGGGGGAGACACGCAAGGACCTCCTACATCTTGGTCCTCAACAACCGGCTAAGTGTTTGGACAACCCTGGAGTCTGAATCGTCAGAAGACCTTCTACTGTACGGAAATTCTCAGCGAGTCATCGAGGAGTACTTCCAGTGCAGGTCTTACCTGCTGTGATGGCATCGGACATAGCAGAGAGAAAGAGGGAGAGAGAGAAAGAAGTAATTTACGACCAGAATCCATCTTGTCATAAAGCTCCCTCGACACGGTTTGATTAAGTCGTGAAACTAACGGTCAATTTGACTAAAAATTTGAAATTATTTTATCCCCCAAAAAGATTTCTCATGCAACCTCTCCTCACCGCCATTGTGGGAAACGGCTCCAAGCCATTCATCTGCACAGAATATTTCCCCTAGTTTCGACAAAATTATAGTTTTGGGGTAAGACTGCCAGGCGAGTTCTTGACAATGATGTTCACTTGTTGTCACGTGGAGACGATGACCTATGGTTGTGTGACACGTGGCTTTGCGTGTTCACTGCAGCTGTTCCCCGGATGTGTGAACGCCACGGGGAGGGACATGGAGACATCAGGCAACGGCTCCACCTGTAGTCACGTGTGCGCCAACTACAAGTCGTCCCTGGGGGACACCGGAGACTTCCTGGTGGGCTCTGTCATTCTGTTCGTCAGTAAGTACAGTGCCTGTCCGGCAACTTGTTTGTCTGTCTGTCTGCTTAACATTCTTATTTTCTCTTTGCTTTCTTCCAAATCTCTCCCTTCTTTTTATATTTTAAAGTCTGTATACAATTTATTCATTGAAGAACGCCGTCACCAATGTTAGGTAATTAATATTTCACGGCCATAAAGATCTACCATAGCTGGACTGATCGCTGAACTGGATGGTATTGACAAATATTTAGATAAACAACACTAATTATCTGTCGCTGTCAAGCGTCATGTTGAGGAGAAAGAAATTAACTGCTGCCACCTCTACCATCACAACAAACGGTCATCTCCCGTTTCAGTTGTCAGTGCCGTGATGCTGAACACTTTCGTCATCTGCTCCTTCGCGGCCCGGTGGAAGAGCATCACCATCACTGACTACTACATCCTGACACTGGCCGTCAGTGACCTTTGCTCCCCGCTCTTCGCTTATCCCATGGCCATGATGTCCACCTTCTCGCATGGCTGGCTTTTCGGAGAAACTGGTAGGTCAGAGGTCACATGCCTCATCAGTCTTAATTCCATGGCCTATAGATGTTGTCTCTCCCTTTTATATTTTGTTTTCAAGATCTTTGTTGACGAAAAATGCTTGAAGACAGAACTTAAGACAGTTATGAGCCAAATGTTAGAAATGTTTGCTCTCCAAGCCTCTGCCTTCTAATATATCTGTCTTTGTCGCTGTCTTTTATTGGTCGATAAATAGTTGTTTTTTGTTTCTTTTTTCGTTCTTTTTCTTACATCCTTCTTCACAATCAAGCTCCCATTCCACACCCTCTCCCGCACGTGTGTCCTTCCATGGTGAGAATTTCTTTTTGTTGTGTAAGGTAGACCTTTGCTGAGTTACGTGGACAGGAAATAAGCAAAAAATACATTTTAATTTTTTCTTGAATATATATGTCACAACACGCAGGCAGCCTAACAACAAAACAACAAAACGCACTCAATGTAATAAAATGCACAAAGATTTGATAATTATGCGATGTTTCACTGCACAATAGTTTCAGAAAGAAACAGGATGTAGACTGAGGATAGGAGGCAACGGTCCAGGTTTTCAAGTTCCTGAAATGTGTGTGCGTGCGTGTGCGTGTGTGTGTGTGCGTGTGTGTGTGTGCGCGTGTATGTGTGTGAGGGTAGGTGGGGGCCTGTAGGTCATGCAAGGAGCACAAGCAGGTGGTGTACAGAGTACCACAAATAAGGCCTCATCGTTAGCGATGTCTGGACTGAAGGCAAGGCCTGATGGTGCACGGTAGTTTTCAATTCCAACATCTTGAGATGCCTCGAGAAGTGCAGCAGCTGCTTAGGAATCGATCTCCTCATCCCAGGAGAGAGATAGAGAGATAGAGAGAGGGAGAGGATCGTGGTAAAGGGTTTAATGAAGCAGTCTTGTATGCCTCCTGACCATTGATTCCCAGGGAGGAAAAGGAATTTCTGTATGTGTCGTTAAAGACTCATCACAATCCAACATA
This sequence comes from Pomacea canaliculata, assembly GCF_003073045.1. NCBI lineage: Eukaryota > Metazoa > Mollusca > Gastropoda > Architaenioglossa > Ampullariidae > Pomacea > Pomacea canaliculata. The sequence continues at coordinate 32,834,875 of NC_037593.1, forward strand.
AATTGAAAGTAAAATTTACTGACACGTCATCAGAGAATAAAACTGTTACAGAAATAGGTAATGATTTCTGTTTTAAGAAAAGCTTGCATAGATTGGCTTATATTCTCATTGCTGACTTCACGAAATAGCCAATGGGAGCGCTTGGAGCATGCGCTCATGAGGAGTTGTCCAATCAGTGAGTCGATGTGTCATGTCATGTCATGGACAATCACGTGTTAACTTCTTTCCAACACCCAGCTGAGAACTTCTGTGTTCGAGGACTTACCTTCGTTGTCGTAGAACTAAAGACCAAAGACTTGGGAGTTCTGGTCAAAGACACAGTTATCTACCACTAATATGCGCTAATGTAGTAATCAGTATTCTATCAACCATGTCTTAAATAGCAGATCAGCATGCAATCATCATCCCGAGGTGAGAAGTACTCCAATCATTTTGGGGTGATAGAAACGCGTTTATTATATCTTGGATGATCAAAACAAATACACTAATTATTTGAGACGATATTAAACAAGACACTAATGGTCTCTCGGATGATCAGAAAAGGTACACTAATTATCTGAGACTTTATTAAACAAGACATTAATGGTCTCTTAAACTCATTACTACTGGTCTCTGGAATGTGAGGACATTGACCAAACAGGAAAGCTAAGACAGATCGTCCGAGAAATTATCTAGACAGACTTGATCTTCGTGGAATTACAGAAGCACGTTGGACAGGCCAAGGAAAGAGAATTCTTGCAAGTGGTGACACTTTTTATGATCTGGAAGGAAGGATGACCAACACAGACAGGGTTTATTATGATTAACATAATGATTATTCCCTAACAACACAAGAACGCCATGTGAGAATGGAAGCCAATCAGCGAAGGCCTACTGTACACCAGGCACAACTACACATTCATCAAGCTTTCCATCCTGACCTGCTTATGAGGCAGAGGAAGAGGATGAAGAAGATTTTTACAGCAACTTACAGGCAGCAAAGGAAAACATTCCTACCCCCGATGTAATAAAAGTACAAAGAGTTTTCAATGCTGGAGTAGGCAGCAAGAACGAAGGAAGAGAAGCAGCCATGGGAAAGGTAGGTATAGGGTATACAATGACAATGACAGTAGATTGGGTTCTTGCTGCGCAGAAAACGACCTTGTAGTTGCAGAAGCAATTTTCACCACAAAAAGATTCACAGAATGGAAGTCTACTCGCGGCAGGACAGACAGACAGACCACATCATCAGCAATGGTAGATGGAGGAGCACACTTCAAGGCCTCAGACTTAAAATTGGGGCTCACATCGGTAGTGACCATAACTTGCTCATCGGCAAACTTTCTCTGAAACTCAGAAAAGCTAAGGTGGAAGAATAAAGACAGTTCATCGAAAATTCATCACAGCATTCGAAAATAAGCTCAGTGTCCTAACAGATGATACCCAAAGGACAGTCGCTAACTTCAACCCAGTATTCAAAGAAGCGACTGAAGAGAACATCAGCTATAGAAAAACAGTAAAATGGAGCTAAATTTCTCTGGAAACGCGGGGAACAATAAAGCAGAGGAAATAGATAAAGCACCAGTTGGTCGGTACAAAGTTTCCACGCCTAAAAAAAAGTTGGTTAAAGAACATTCCAAGAAAGACAAGGAAGACAGAAGGAGCGTTAGAAGAGATAAAAGAAAGTTTGTAGATAACCTAGCTATAAGAGCAGAAAAATCTGCAGGAGGACAAGACACGAACGTGGTTTACAAGAACAAAACTGACTGTCAAGACCTACCTTTATAAAAACCCAGGATGGGAACACCATCACTAAAACAAGCCACGAAAGTAGAGAGTTGGAAGGAGCACTTCGAGTAGTTGCTCATCATCAGGCAAGAACAAGCAGGTTTTAGACAGGAATGGTCCTGTAGTCATCAAATCTTCACCTTAAGACAGATCACATGGGGCGTCACTCTCTGTTATGTTCACAGACTCTGAGAAAGCATTTGACAGCAGATATCGTGAGTCATTCTGGAAATTCATGTGTTGCTGCACCTACTGGAACTTTGACAAGACATGGTAAATATCTGGAACGAGAGAGAGAGAGAACTACGGGGAAGTGGAATGAGAGACAGCAGACAGCTCCTATAGAAAAGGCAGCTTGTCACCAGCTTGTCTCAAGCTAGTTGTCTCGTCCACATTCTCAGATGGATCCCCACACTAAGCCCTTCGATCTCACTGTTGCACTTACTGTGAATATCTGGATTTAGACCACAGCAATTTTTTCTTCATTTTCATACCTTTCAAAGGCATGACAGAATGTGTCCGGATGTGCGGAGAAGATTTCCAAGATACTCTCCCTAAGTACAACAGAGATTTGATCCCACAGGCTGTCCAGGGACATAAGTCACCGAGAGGTGGGGTGGGGTGGGGATTGAATGGACCTGTCATTGGGAGCGAACTCATTTTCTTGAATGTATGCAAGACGAACTTGACTAGATGCTGCAGACGTGTGCACTAAGTGCTAACATCTTGTATCCATATCTGTCGATCCACAAGAATTCCGGTTTCGGAGCACATCGTCAAGCAAAGAGACTGGACGGAGGAGGACATGATGGCGTCTCGAATACCCAGTAACTGGCGGGGGTCTGCCGATGGAAAAGCATCAGTGTGGGAACCTGAAAAAAAATTTGGTTATTTTGGGAGGACACATTAGTCTCTGGACGCGGGGTCATTCTGGCTTCCTAACAGTAAAATTATTGTAAAGTAGGGGTGTCTCCTCTCTGCGCATCTTTGATCCCCTTTCCATTCCCCTCTCGTCTCCCCTTGCCCCTTAGCCTTTCTCGGAATGGAGAAACCCGAAAATAACTGAAATCAATCGCTAATAATGCTTAAGGATGCTTTTGATTTATTTGTTTTGTTTGAACTATTAAATCTTTGTATCAAATTGAAATTTTGATTTTTGATTGTCAAATACTATTTGTATTTGTGAATCACCTGTTACCTTTTCGAAATGACATTTCTCCATCGTTTATTTTGTCTTCTTCTGTTTTAATACTAGATTCATCCATTCTCTATCAATTACCTTTTGTTATACTTGACAAGTCTTCTGGAATATACCTTCTGTTTAAAAGATGAGAGCAGGGATAAAGTTTCCGAAGAAATGAACATTCCTCACAACCAAAGCCAAGAAGACAAACACTTGTTTGGTTGTGTGAATTACAATGTAAGCTGAATCTCGGCTGTGAATATCAGGCTAGAAATAACCCCCATAATGACACAATCATTCTTCCTGTAAGAGGCATGCTGTTTCATTGCAGGCTGCACCATCAACGGTTTCCTCGGCTTCTTCTTCGGCATCGCTGACATCTTCACTCTGTCGCTGCTCAGCTTCTCGCGCTTTCTGTGCGTGTGCTGCCCGACTTCCGGTGAGCATCACCCCGACATCAAGTGGCGCCACCCGGGGGCCTGGGGAGAGATACAATTGCGATCCCTTGTCCCTTGCCGCCACCCACATTCAGAGATTTATATTCCAGCCACTCTCATCTTTTCCCGTGAATTCCCTTCTATCTCAGCCCTCCACCCTCTCCACTCTCTCCACCCTCTCCACCCCATGCTTACTCTGCATGTGCGTGACAATTACCTTAAAAAAAAATCCATTTATTATCCTTCGATGAAAGGTAGAAGATGGAGGTAATGTACTGTCGACTGTGACAGTTAAGGTCTCTGAAAGTGGGTTAGGTGAGGAGGGGTACTAATTTGTGAGGGAAGGGAAAGAGGATTAGATTTGTAGTTGCAAAAGACATTTTAAAATGTACAAGAAACTTTCTGTCCTTTGCCATAAACAGACACACAGACACACAGACACACACACAAACACACACACACACACATCCTTTCATGTAAAGTAGTCAAGTCGGTGGAGTTCTACGGACAGCTGTGTGACTTTAATGTGGTTGGAAAAAAACATCCACTTCTGTGTGACTTGCACTCTGTGAGCGAAAGGTCACGTGCCATCAAAGTCATTCTGAGGTGTGGCAAGTGTTGGGAAGCCAAACAGAGGTGAACACAGCAAAATGTATTCCTCCGCACCGCCATGTAGGTTGCTGGACTGGCAGTCTGCTCTGCTGCTTGCACTAACCCCAGTGATACATCCTTCAACTGTTTCTGCCCAAAAGTTTGATGAGGTCCAGGCTTACACACACCTACACCCACGTCTACCGCCACCTATAAATACAGGAAAATCGAATATTGTTGGTGCTGCTGCTGCTGCTGCTGCTGGCGTTGATATGATGTCATCAGCAACTAAGAAAGCGTGTCTCTGCCCTTCCACTGAACTTCAAGCCATACTCAGCTTCTGGAAGTCCCGCTGAGAAGTGGGGAAGAAATTCTTCTGCTCTCCGATAAAACGAGCCAAGGGACGCAATGTCATCGATCACCTGCGGCAGTTGTCTGCGACTGTCAGTGTTGATCCCCCCCTGCTGCTGACGTCGGCCTCAAGTCACAAATTTCCCCCGCGGCCAGGGGCTTCGTGTCACGTGCTTCTTGCCAAAGAGACGGGAGTGTAAAGGACGCACTGTTAACGACTTAACTCCCTGCTTCTGGCTTCCTCACGGGAGAGTTACGGGGTATGATCGCCAGCTCAGTTACCTCCCCTTACCCTCCTCCACGTCACGACTACCTTCAAAAGGAATCCATTTATTATCCACGTTCATGCTCTTCTCAACTGCAAAACCATGGACAAATGTTTGAGCAAGGTTGGCAAAGTCTCAGTATAACCATCTTCAAAGGAGCGGTCAGGAAGCGGAGTTGCCTTTCTTCCAACAAACCTTCTAGAACAGGGATGATGGACGTCCAGCCTCGGGAATGTTTATCTGACTCCGTACAGGTGTGGGGAAGGTAAAAACAATGAAGAGGAGAAGATGGACACCGTCCTCAAGTAAATACTTGTCCCGAGGAAAGGACGATCTTCTCACCTTCTCTCCCAAACAACTAAAACAAGTTATGGGATGATCTTCCCCTGTTTACTGTTCGCTACACTCAGCGATGTCCGTGGACCACCGTACTGACTGTGCTTGCACATCCACCACACACACAACTTTGTTTATTTTCATAGTCTTGTATTTGAAGAGTAAACAATCAAGTCAGCAGTTTTTTTCCCACGGGGTGTTGGTGACTATTTTTATCAGTTCATATCACGATGTCAGCGAATTTTTAAAGTGAAGATGTTGATGATGTTGACGATAGAGACTGAGCCGATTGGGATATAGCTTATGTGTGTATTTATCTCTGCTTCTTTCAGTTTTCTGCTTCACACGAAAAAGAGTTCTGGCATCAATTATTGGAGTGATTGTCATGTCCACCTTCTGGGCAACCTGTCCCCTGTTCGGATGGGGGGACTACGATGTGGAGCCATTCGGTACCTCGTGCACCCTGAAGTGGTCCAGCACCGACAGGTGGGTCAGTGGGTCATTGTAAGGAAAAGCTGAGCTCTGTCTCTCCTTCACACCCGGGGATCGTTGTACAGCAAATAGCAAGCATCCTCACTAGTGTGTTGTTGTTGTTGTCGTCGTCGTCGTCGTCGTCGTCGTTCATCATCATCATCATCATCATCTATGAACCCTCTGAGTGAACCTGTAAAGGTGGGGTAAAACGCAAGGTAGCTTCACTTTATTATTATGACTATTACTGATAAACTTACTAAGGGGATATATGCGCCTATCATCGTCGTCGTCGTCATTATTAGTGTGTGAATGGAGCAAGCCTGTAAATAATGTGAAGAGTTACATCGGTAGGTAAGCAGACTCTATACGATGCATGAATGTTATATCAAAAAACGAAGTGAGAGGCGGACACCCGAAAAGAAAAAGGAAAACGGAGGAAGTAAAAATAAAAGACGGAGAGGCGGAAGGAGGAAATTATCCTACTGCCATCACGCACATCTCTCAGGAAAGGTGTCACGTGTTGCAAGAATTTCCAGAATTCGCAGTATCCAAGTTCTTTTGTTAAGAAAGGTCTGTCACTCCATGAGAAACATTCTCCTGTCCTCCATACTTCTGCAATTTCTAGTTTGTTTGGTTTTTTTTTGGTTTTTTTTTCTCTCTTATTCAATCGGACTCAGCTGCTGTGTGAGCTTTGTACTTCAGAAGGTGTCCTTCATTTGTCAGCATGCTGGATGCAAGACCACAAAAGTTTTCGCCAAACTGTAGACGTTTAAGCGAAAAATTAAGTAGGACCTGGAATAAACAACAAAAAATTTCTTCTTGAAACTCGTGTAATCTCCTGAGAAACTCAATACGCCAGAGAAGAACAATGTTTTAAGTTGCACAAGACAACTAATTTTCATTCTTCAAAAGTGCTCTCACCATGTGTTGTCAATAGAGAAGTACACTCGGGTTTTACCAGGGTGTTGGGGGAAGCTCTCTGACATTAAACGCTGGAAGCTTACAATGGTGATGAGCGCCCATCACTAGAGAAGAAACTGTTGGAATGTGATGATAATTTATCTTGCTCATTATACAAAATTAAACATTTTTATACAATTTTGGATATCTGTGTACACATTCATTATATATACGTTATTGACAGATAATCTATATCCAGTTTTATGTCTTTGCACCAATTTGTCGTTTCTAAAACAAAACAAATTAAATAAAATTTTCCCGTAAACGTTTGGTCTTTGGAGAGCAAGGTGCTAGAGACCATATTTTTCACTGAGCCTGTTTTTTTTTTAGGCAGCTGCCCATCTGCTGTTCCTCTCTGTTTTTAATTCCCAAGCTTTTTAAATTTGTCGGGTCACATTTAAGAGCGGTGCTTTAAAGCTCTTTAAAAAAAGGTTAGAGGTTAAGTTAGTTAAATAAGTCTGTAAAGATGGAAAGAGGGTGTCTAGGGTTAGGGCTAGTATCGTTCTCTGTGAGAACAAATAGAATTTGACAGTGTAGTCAAATATTACATTAACAGGAACAAATAGAATGAACAGAATCAATTAACCCTTTAAATATCGCGATATGATTGAATGTTCGTCTGCGTGTACGCCCCTCCGGTGTCTGTGTATGTAGACACCGAATGACAAAAAACTGTCAACTTTCCCTCAAAGTACTGACCGTTCTGCCAGCAAGCTTGCTTATTTGGTTTGTTAGTTGGCTGATGGACAGGAAATAATGACAGCAAGTGTTTTGAAGTGTTTTGCCTTGTGTTTCCAGCTCCTACGTCACTTCCGTCTTCATGGGCTGCCTGGTGGTGCCGCTAGGGGTCATGTCGCTGTCGTACGGCTGTATACTGAACAACACACTGAGGGCCTCTCGTCGCTTGAGGCAGTACCGACCGAACTGCGGCCCCAGGCGGACCCGCCACGAACTGCGGCTCATCAAGGTCTGATTTGTGTACAATGCCTACGTCACTACCTGGGTGCATGTTTACTTGTGGGTGTTGGTGTCTGAGACGAAGGAGAGCAGGTGGGCAGCTCTTTCCCTACCCCTCCTCCTCAAAAGAAATCTGGGGGTTTCTAAATGGTCGGTGTCTTAAACACTCAACTTCACAACGACTGACAGGTCACGGGACGACCCGCGCATCCCTTTAAAAAAAATGTTCAAGAATACAGACTTTGGAAAAATGTTGACTACAGGTATGAAAGACTAGTGGTGGATGCCTCTATGCGAGTTGTGAGAGAGAGAGCTTGCTTTCGTGTCTGCCTGTCTGTCCGCGCATGCCTGAGCTGTATCGGGAAAAATTGATGATGATGATGATGATGATAATAATAATAAGACTTGATTGAGACACGCATGTGCCTGTCCATTACAATAAAAGCCTCTAGCACCCTAAAGTGCTGAACAAGTTTGTAAAAAAAAAGTCAACAGGCAAATGAAAACGAAAGTGAGTCCAACAAGTCAGAACGGATGGAGGAGCAAGAGGCAAAAGGGAGCAAAGTCCCCAGAAGACGATTATTAACCACCTGCATTTTAAGTACACTGCTCATTTTTAGAGAAAAAAAGTAAGCCAGCACTGATACAGTGGGACAGAGAGAAACCAGTGATAGACAGAAGGAAGTGACCTGCCGGACTGGGAGGGCGACACAAGCTGAGACTGTGGCGAGTTCATGAACAACAAGACTGCAAACTGAACTCGATGTGAGTCTGAACTCGCAGCCAGTGAACATCGCACAGAAGTGGAGTCGCTACTTGGAGAGATTAGTCTTCTGCTTCTCTGGAGCTTGTCAAGGATGTGGTCCAGAAGATCCACAGAGTTGCGATAGTCGAGCCTGGACAATACAAGAAGCAAGAGTTTCATCAGGCATACGAGTTTTGTTCTTTGTTTCTCATTATTACTTGAATTTAAGATGTCTGACATCTGCCTGACTAGCTTCAGAAATTGAATGAACACCTCTCTAGTTTTTGAAATGTGTAGCGGAGAAAGTCGAAAAAGAATCTTAAGGACAAAAATATGGGAAGTGGTGAGGAAAAATGAAAGAAACTTGATGGGATGACACCCTGACGGGTCGCAGTACCCTGTAAGTACAGCCCTTCCAAAACTTGCTCGCGGGTAGTGGGGAGTGAGCTGCATTCAGGCACAGGTGTACACATTTGCTTGAGTCCCCAGTAATTTACTAATTTAACAAAAATAAACTTACTACATTCAGACTTTCAGTAATGAGCAGTGGATTTATCTACCAATCTGCCAAGGGAAGTTTCTATAAAAAGTGTGTGTTTCAAGATGTCATTTGACTGGACACTTTGTGTTATGCCGGCAAAACTGAGTGGGAGGAAGAGGCAAGCCAAGACCAAGGTTCAGCCGCGTGGAATCAGCCTCTCTCCTGACAATACTGATAATATCACACCTCCTACCATTCATTCTGATAATACTGATAATATCACACCTCCTGCCATTCATTCTGATAATACTGATAATGTCACACCTCCTACCATTCATTCTGGAAGTGGAGGAAGAAGGCATCCCAATCTACCCTGTAGACCGACACAAAGTACACCTACACTTACAATTCCGGATATTTCTCTGTCTCTGGAAAAATGGTCCTCAGCTCATAATCCCCTTTAAATCAGAATCTTCTGTGTCCAATATTTTCGCAAAAATACACATTTGCAAAACAATGACATTTGCTTTTTGATGACCTGTTTTCAATTGATCCATAGGGAAGATAATTTGCTGATCAAATATTAACGAATAAAATTCAGTTTTGAATCTTAAAATATTTATTTAAAGAAGTGGAGAAAAGTGAAATTCTTTCTCTTCTCTCTTTTTTTCTGTTCTTTTTATTTATTTATTTATTTATTTATTTCCAGACATCTTCTCTTCTTTTCTCTTTCTCTGTTTCGCCCACTCACATGAATAATTTTTTTTTTCCTCCAACGTTTTTCTTCCCCCTGCTTTCTTTCTTTCAATAGTTTCCCACCCAAAGAATTCTATGTAACAGGCTGGGGACTGGCAGTGTTATTAGTCCTGATATAAACACAATGGCTGTAATATCAAGCCGAGCTCTTACCAGCGTGAGTTGTCAAAGAAAAATCACTGGTACTCTGAAATAAATACGGGAAATGCGATCTGAGGACAGAGAACTAGTTCTGAAGGTGACATCAAAAGACAATTTTATGAACACGGAAGTCAAGACAAGCAACACACAGATGGTAAGGTTTGTTTGAGTTTGGAGCTTGGTATGAAGCTGCTTGACTAATTAGTTGGTGGATATTTGTTTGTTTGCTTTTTGTCTTCTATTTTGTTTCGTTCTGACAACGGTTTGAGCCGCCGACTGTGCACGTCATTGCTCTCCACACTAGGCTTTCCCTTGTTTTTGCTTGTTGGTTTGTTTTTCCTCATGCAATACTCTCCCGCTATCAGCCAGCACAATCAAAAGTTTCTCAAAGCTGATTAGCAGAAAACACTGGTGACGTCACTTGTTTCCTGTGGAGCTGTTTTTATTTTCCTATTAAAGTTTACATATACCCGAAAGAAAATCCATCTATTCCACCACCCACTCCTAAGACAAACAAACAAGAAAAAAAATGTAGGTAATTGTCATTCCAGACACTAATCAATCTCTCAAATCTGATTGGCAGATCACGCTGCTGATGTCAGCCTGCTTCCTATTGGCCTGGTTGCCCTACTCCATCGTCAGCATGGTCTCGGCCTACGTCAGTGGACTGCACGTGTCGGGGCTCAACTCTGTCTTGCCCACCCTGCTAGCCAAGGTGTCGCACATCTCCAACCCTCTCGTCTACTTCACCCTCAACCCGCGCCTGCGCCAGCGTGTGCCCTGTTGCCCGGGCACCATCCTCAAGATCTGGACCACGGACTGCTCCAGCGACAGCGGCGACCACGCCAACGTGGCCCTGGAGTTCGCAACCCTGCCTCAAGCCTCACCCACGACACAACCTGTGTGAGGCAGCGATGCTTGTTGCAGCAACCAAGTGAGAGGCAGGCAGCGGTCGTTGGTGGCATCTTGTGGTCGTTAAAGTGGACCTGAGACAGTTTTTGTGGGACTGGCCTCATTTTATCAACTACCGACGAGTTTGAACACCGAAAGTTTGTTTTTTTTTTTTTCCTTGATGACAAAATACTTGCTCGGCGTGCGATGCACCTGCAAACGCGAGCCCCGTGCGGTGGAAAGACACCCCTCGTCTCCACTCTTCCTCCACTCGACCTCCACTAAGAGCAAACAGTCCCACTGCCTTGTGGATAATGTTGGTCTGTTTCTGTGATGTAGACTTAAAGGAGTTGACTGGTTGCTCCACTTAGGACCTGCTAAGACAGGCCTACATGGCGAGTCTGTCGACTACTGTGTTTATCTAGTTATTCACTCAGAAGACCAGAATAACCGTTTGTGGTACTAGTAAAGGAATGAACGAAGATGTTCCAGATGATAGCCAACGGATCAAAAACCCAAAGAATAATATGTAGGATCGCAAGATGGTTTGGAAACCCAACAACCTGCTCACTTTGTTCAGGCGTTTGCCTGCTGTGGATGTTGCAGGACAATGAGAAGTAATGGCAGATCCTCTTGCTGGTCAGTGAGGATGGATGTTACTTGTCAGTGAGAATGGATTTTAGTAATGGGTGTTGCTGGACAGTGAGAGTGGAGGATCCTGATCAGTGAAGGCATATCCTCTTGCAGTAGTAAAGTGTATGTTGCTGGTCAGTGAGGATGGATACTGCTGGTCAGTAAAGATGAATGCGTGGATGTTGCGGGCGAGAACGTTGATGGTGTATTAGAGCGGATGTTGTTGGACAGTCACTGAGTACAGATTGCGTGAGAGCGTACATGTTGTTGAACAGTGTCAAGATTATCATATCAGATATTGTTGTCGGCTGCGGATTGCGAATCAGGTTCGACGATGCACTTGAGTGATTTCAGACAGTGCTCGTGACTTTGATCTTTAACCTTTCCCAACGTCGACAGTAATGCTGCTGGTCGGTGTCACTCGATTTTCCGACTTCGTGGAGGCTTGAACGAAATATTATTTTAAATATTACAAATTTATTATTTTAAATATTACAAATGCTCGATATAGACAGGAAATTAATGACACCGACAAAGAATCTTTGTGCCATATATATGAGCATGTTTGCAGGCGTAAGATATAACCCAGTTTTAAAATGGACAAGCTTCTAAATATCATCCAACGAAACGTGAAACTTCGATTACGCTGCCAAAAAATAAAAAGATCGTGTGGCCTTTATTCTCAGATTGTGGCTTTGTGCAAAATATCCTGACCTCATTCTGAAAGAAGGTTCATATTATACTTTTGTCTTCATCTTAGCCCTGAGAGACAAATACAAAAAATGTCAGAGCGTGTTTTTCTGTCATCGTGCTTCATCTCGAAACCTTACAGTTTCATCTCAAAACATCGACTTTCTTTGATGATAATAAAACTATTTTGAACTCCGACATTAAAACTCGAGTTTTTAATCCTCTTCTTAATTCACCAAAGACTGATGCTTAACTGCAAACAAAATCGAAGAGCACGAGAAACCTGAAAGAAAGAGATTATAAATATTAAGGGAGGGAGAAGACGACTTGTATCTTGAGTGAATGGCAGAAATAAAAGAAGGAAATGTCCTTTGTCTGGGTCAGAAGTGTTTAAGAGCTCTATTTTACCGTCCAAGTTTTTCTTTTTTTAGGACACTATTATTCCTTCCGTGTTTTCCTCTCCCTAAAAATGGAGGTGAATAAGCCTCTTTAGACCAGCACATTCAATAGCTCTTGCAGCTTCTGACGTCCATTCTGTACAATAAGTCTCTTTGCAGCTGACATGAAGTCATAATAAAAATGCGAAGGACGCTAGTAATGAGAGAGAAAATAGATAGAAAGAAAGAGAAATGAAAGAATGGTGGGAAAAGAAAGAAATGTGTATTTGTAAGGCGCTTATTTAGCAGATACGAGACGCATTCATTCGGTCATGCATGCACACCATCCAAATAAAAACCAAAAACAAAAAGACAAAAAAAACAAAAAAGGCGAATAACCCACCATTCAGCCACAATTAAAAAGCAACACTCATACCTAGACAATCAAACAGTCGACGAGGAACAAAGACACAGTGCAGTGAATAATAATTTCTGAAATAACTCATTTTATGAGGTTTAATTGAAGGCTGTGAAGTGCATGAATGGTAGAACCAAGAAGGGGCGGACTCTGTGTGCGATCTAGAGAGAGAAAAAAGAGGAATGTCCGCTGGAGAACGGAAGAGGAGGCAGAGAGTAGCGGAAAATCAGAGTGAAAAGCTAGTTATAAGCTTTGTCGGCGATAGTGTTATAGCATCGAGAATAGAACTGATGAAATAGTTTTGCCATGTCTTTCTGACGTCCTGCTTTTAATATAGAGACTCTTCAAAGAAAATCCACATCCGCTTGCATTTTAAGACCTGCCAAGTCGTTTTTATGTTCTCTGGTACTTCAAACATTTCTGATTTAAAAGGTCAATGGATCGCCCCTACATGATAATACCATATATTCTAGCTAAATCACAATAAAATGTAATATAAACATTATATTTTCTAACTTGCGACGCGCCATTCATGATCAGGGTAATAGCTGTGATCTCATCCTAATGATCGAGATGTTAGCAGAACAGCCACTCTTCTTTTGTGACGTCGGCAAAATTAAATTGTGACCTCTTTCTACAAAAAGCACGTGAGGACGGCGATGGCAAAAGCTTGCATTTCGAAAACAAAATAATAATGAACAGTACCTTCAAAGGAAATAATTCTCAGTGATTTATGACAGCTTCAACTGCTTTATTGAAACAACGCGCTCTCTGTGCTTCTACATATCTCGGGCTCTTAATACTACAATAGAGCTTAAATATCGTCATGTATTTCTCTGTGTGTGTCTGGAAAACAAACAACACGAATTTCTCACAAACAAAACAATGACACACCCATGAGCTCGCTATGAACCTATCAAGGGGAAGACACTCTAGTAGCTCTTCACCAAACCAGAGTGAGCTCGCTTTGCATTTTCGAAATATGTAACTTCCGGTGACAAGAACGCGCAACCCGAGGTCGCAATCGTGAGTGGCGTGATCGTCTGCTCCGTGTGCGGCTGACACAGCGACAGCAATACTACTGGTAGACAGAAGGTATATCACCACATGGATGAAACGATTATTTCAGCACCTGGCAAGGTGATTCTCCACGGAGAGCACGCCGTAGTCTACGGAAAGGTTTGGCCACTCAAATTCACATTTCAGATTTTACTTTAAGTTGATGTCATCATTCAATCTGTCACTTTTATTTCGCTAGCGGCTACAGCAATAAACATATATTCAAAAAACGTTGAAAGTGTTTTTAATAATTTTTATATTTTTGCTATTATTTATATTAGACATGTCAGAAACAATCATTTTGAATATTTTAATTTATTTGAATATTAGATTTGTTGTACATACACCATTACACCATAAATAGCATCACACCTGATTAACTGCTGCAGATCAAACTTCAGTTCGAAACAAACGCTAATATTTCCTGACATGTTGTGTGCCTACAGACAGCTGTTGCATCAAGCTTAAACCTAAGATGTTTCGTTAGAGCACTACCGAGTGAAGATGGATGCATCAATTTGGACTTGCCAGATGTTTTTCTCCAACGACAGTGGACAGTGAAAAGTGTCCAGGATAATCTTCTTCCCAGACTAGTTCAAAATGGTTATGGTAGTATCAGAAATTCTTTTTTAGACTGGTTTTCCAAGATGGTAAAGGATATGCTGCATAATTTAAACAAATCATGTTCAAAAGTTTGTTGCAAGTTCTTATTGGTGAAATTATGTGTGAAAGAGTTTTTATGTTTATGACATGAAAATTAATCAGTGATAAAATTTTGTTTCTAATTTTATCTTTCCATATCCGCTGCCTACCCGCTATTGAATCCTTTAAACATGCACAGAAAAAACACCTCTTCCATAAATATTACTCCTAACACCCTTTCCCATCATGCTAGTCTTTCCCTGCTCGTCTTCCTTTTGCAATATCATGATACTCTCAGTTCTTGTTATTTGGTTCCTCTTTACGTTTTCTGCACTTGTTTTTATTCATTATGTTGTTTATTCTTTCTTAGTTCATGTGTTATTTATTTGTTTTCCTGTCCCTCGTATGATGTTCATGTCTTGTTCTTGTTCTTAGGCACTAAGAGTATACTCCTTTGGAGTGTAAGCGTCAGGGCTTCTGCTTACGCAAAAAATTGCGTACAGTACGCATTAAAAGTTTGGAGGACCCCTTAAATTTTCGTCAATGGGGTCCCCTTCAAATTTGGGCGAAGAACAGGGACCCCTTAAAATCTGAAGAAGGGGTCCCTCGGACCCCAAAGAATTTAGCCTTAGCAGAAGCCCTGAAGCGTTATAAAAATTTTGCATTTATTATTATTAAGTGTAGGAACCTTTGAAGATAACCACTTTAAATGAGGTTTTAGCATTATATAACTAAAAAAATAAAGAAAACATTATGCCCATTCAGTCTTCATTTATCCTCTTGTTTTTCTTTTTTCTGGGGGGTTTGGGGGGCATTTACAGATGGTATTGTTAGCCCAGAACCAGCATCTGAGGATGAGCTTGAGATCCTGAAAGAGTTTGCAAAAATACCCAAGGATTCTACTGCCACAACATCAGAGCTTGCTGTCATTGCATTTCTGTACCTTTATTGCAAAGTTTTTTGCAGTTCTTCCAAAAGGTGAACATTAAAAAAAGTAGTTTTCCAAAATGCCATCTTAGTGACATATATTAAACAGTTCTTTTGAACTTTTGGAAATCCTCCTGGAAAATGTGAACTAATCAATCAGATGGCAACCAATTTATCTCTTCTTTAAGTCAAGATCTTACCTGATTACATTTTTTGTAAAGGTTCACCGCTCTTTCAAGATCTGTTGGCAAACATAGCCTATGTGGATCAATTGGATTAGTGAATAAGGAGGTTTAATAAAGAAATGCTAGATGTTTTAGAACTTGCAGTTTGTAAATGATGATATGTTTTTCTGAAATAAATAAAACTACATAAGACAAAAATTAGATAAGTTGGTTAATCCCATATTTTACATGTGAATTTTCTCACTACTGACTTTTCAGGACTCTTCCAGCATTTCGTCTACGAATGATCTCAGAGTTGCCAGTTGGCGCTGGTCTTGGCTCTTCAGCAGCATTTTCAGTCTGTCTTGCAGCAGTCCTTCTGCAGTGGTCTGGCCAAATATCATGTAAGAGCCCCCAACACTTACCCAGAGAGGATTATAGGGGAGACACAGCAATGAGTGGTTCACTGGGATGGTCACGCGATGAACAGCTGCTGATCAACAAATGGGCATTTCTTGGAGAGAAGATAATACATGGTCAGCCATCAGGGATAGACAACTCTATTAGCACTCTTGGTGAGTACAGTTGTGTCATCCATAGAGCTCAACCAAGTCACAGTGCTCATTGTGGGGAAATAAATATGACAAGTGAGAGACTTTGTTCTCTTTTTCCCACATACCCTTTTTTTTTTAAAAGAAAAACAAACCCTTAATTATACTAATTGAGGACAGTTTTGATGAAGTACATGTGTTAAATATAATCTAAAACAAGATGATGCAGTTATCTAGTTAATGTGTGTTTCTTTGATGTGTAGGAAAATACAAGAAAAACAAAACAAAAGTAAAGTTCTATCATTTTTAGAAGCAGTGATACACTACTTCAAAAGTGGAACAAAAGTTTTTATCACATTTTGAGAATTTTTTCCCAACTTTGCAAGCTTGCCATTTTTTTTATGACAATGACAATAACAATGACAACTTAACATTTTGCAACTATAGGTTGCTCCAATTTCAGACAAACAAAATCAACAGCTCAAGATCATTAGTTAACTTTAAAAATATGCTCCAAAATAAGCCGACTTACAAAATTGTACCTATTTGATTTCGTTTTGAGCATATTTGAGGCTTCAAAAGCAAAGAGTAAGGCACTATTACATATCCAAAATGATAAATTCTACAGACAGGAAATATTTTGTACTCATTTTTCCCAGGTGTACTAGTGTCCAAATTTTTTCTATCTGTAGTCCCCAAGTGAAACTGAATAAAATCTACAGTGTGTGGCAATTTCGATCTTTGTTGTTTTCTTGTACGACTAACCCACCACTACATAGCCATCAGGGACTGACACGTTGTTGTCACAAACCTCCTGCGATGTATTTTTTTTTAAATGTTTTTTTTTTGATAAGGAGAAGTAATTGGGAAGGGAAGGTGGTGAAACACCTATCACTGGGGCTGTTAGTGTCAACAGCCTGAGGCGTGCCGCGCCATACAGGGATGGCTGGCCGGTCTTTGTGTAATTAAGTTCTGTTGATAGGTTGTTTGGTGGTTACTTTGAACAAAGGAAAGAGTGTGGTAGTGTGTTGGATGTGTGTGGTTTGATTGGGGTTTTTCCTTGACGAGAGAGGGGAGAAGGGACAGTCTTCTTGGTGTTGTCAGTGCGTCCGGAGCGGACGGCTATTGTTTTGTAACCAGTCTTGACGGACTTGGTGTTGTAGACCTGTGTGTACAAGTCCTGACCAGACTTGGATTGTGTGTATAAGTCCTGAACCGACTTGAAGTACCAGACTTGTTTATGTTTTGTTAACATTGAACCTGTTGAAGTTTTCTTGTGAAGTTTTCTTGTGGATTTTTACTTTTGGATTTACTTTTGGATTTTCTTGTGAATTTTCTTATGGATTTACTTCTGGATTTACCTTTTGGAGTTACCTTTGGATTTACTGTTGAGGTTTACTTTTGGATTTTCTTTTGGATATAACTACAAGACGAAGTGGAAACTTTGTGTACTTTTTCACGTGGATATATAGTACATGTTAGAAGTGAAAACATTGTGCCGTTTCAAGTGGAGACTTTGAGAGAAACTAGATGAGGGGATTGAATACTTTGGAAACTGTTGGAAGAAACGTGTGTACGAATTGTGGGGTTGGAAAATTAGGAATCGTTTTGTATTGTGTTTATTTATTTTTTGTTTTCTTCTTTTATTTTGATTTTTAAATTATATTATATTTCTAAAGTTTAAACTGTTGTCTGTGTTTTGATTTTATTAATTGTCTCGTCTGAAAGGCGCTGTAGAGTGCAGGTGACAGTTGTTTATATAAGATTTCATTATGCTACACATGAGAGCTTCAAACATGGTCCAAAATAAACAGTTATAGCTGTGACGCAAATCACGAACTTCAAGAAACAATATCTCTAAAGCTAATAAAGACTCAGTTTTGTTTTGTTATATTTGTTATATTTTCTTGTACTTTCATGTGAACGTAAAAATACTCATTTAACAAAAAATTTATTTTGTGCGCCAGTACCTAATATTATCAACTAACATGAAATTATCCTATCTCTACATCACACTTTGCTGGTAGGAGGGATGTGTTGTCTTTCTTGGCCCCAGAGATGGATCTAATGCCGTTCAGTCCTTTCTAGTATTCATGACTAAGGAACTCAATTACTTCATGCTGTTATTATTGATACACCTGAGATGTGAGTTTCAGTTAGTTGATAAGTTGGCTGTGTTGGAATGTCAGGTTTTTATTTTCCTCCTTATTAAATGCAGAAGCACCTCCATCAGGGAAAAGCATGTTCATCCAAAAATTCTCCTTATCATATTTTATTTCCCAACTTAAGGATATATTAATTTGGTCATTTTCATTTTTTAATTACAGGAGGGGCAATATCTTTCCAGAATAAAATCATCGAAACTGTGCAAAAGTAAGTGTGTGCCAGAAAGTTTGTTTCTTGGTATTTAACATTTCTTTCCCTTCCTACCTGAAACTTACATTTTGACAGATGTGAACAGCTTAGAGTGGAATTTCGATAAACCTTTTTAAGGTGAATATTGCAGTAAATCAGATTGTTTTTTCTTTTGTCAAGTGGCTTTCTACTAAAAGTATATGAAATGTTTCTCAGCTTGTAAAGCAAGACTTTTGCAGTTAACCACTTACAATAGTTTTTTTTTTTTCTTAGTGAAAGTTTTTGCTCCTCTCAAAATGAACAGTTCTCAACCTAGTGTTCAAAAACCTAATAATTTGAGCTATTAATATATTTTATTCCACAGACTGTAACATATGTCCATATTTTAAATTTTTTTCTGCAAATTAACATAATATTTTTAAAAGTTTCACCAGCACACCATGCTAAAAACAAGAAGAAAGCAAACACTTGTGTAATTGCTCTATGATCGCTATGCTGCACTTTGTTGCTGCCTACATTCATGTGTGTGTTGCAGGATGCCAAAGCTCAGAATTCTTCTTACCAATACAAAAGTGCCACGCAGCACCAAACTCTTAGTTGCAGGTGTTCGAAAACGTCATGAAAAGGCATAATTCTGTTGTTTCATTCTATTTATCTTTTGTAATTTTAAAACTCTTATCTCCAGTGTGAGTGCACGTATGTGCATGCATCTAAGTATATTCATGAAAGACTGCATAAATGCATTTACTTAATGACAAGAATTAGACACATACCGATGCAAACAACCTAGTATACGAAATTATTGTCCAAAGAATCCCATGTACGATGAATTATATGCAACAAGAAGCTTCTCCAAATGGTGATTCAGGCTGGAACTGTTACTTTCCACATGTCCAGTCCATAGAACAGATCTAATAGGTAGAAGTCTTTGGGGTTTTTTTTTTTTTACTTCTGATTGGGCTGCCTACAGAATTCCTGTTTGAAAAACCAAAATGAGTTCACAGGCAATCAGAAGAGAAGCAGTGCAAATCTACCGATACAGATCTTTGATCAATATAATAGCTTCAAGACAATCAGCTGTTTGTTATCCTTCACAAGTCACAAAACCAAACTCTTTCATTTTAGTCACAAATAAAATTTCAAAACACAACAATAATCAACAGCAGAAAATGATATATATTTGAATATAGATGTCTACTGCTTGTATGCAAGAGCACCTAATCAATTCAATAACAGTCAAAAATGTTAAATGCTGTCGTGTAGCATCTATCGCAAATTAGGGGTCTACAAAGTCGTTGTCAATCTGTGATAAAAGCAGATCAAGATATAACTGCAAATAGTTCTTGTCCAGAGAGCAAATTATTGTAAATAAGCTACATGATCATTAAGCTGAGAGAAGAAAGCTCATTGCATCAACTATGCAACCTGCTCACTGAAGAATTCATTCAGTGAATGGTGAAAAGCAAATGCATTCTCTGTAGAGTTAGATATCTTGAAATTTTATATGCTCCGTAAAATTTTTAGTATTCAGTGCCATGCTGCTGTCAAAATTAGCAAGTTTTGTGCACAAGTTTCATGTCTGTATTTTATTATTTTATAGCACACGCTAGTGATGGAGCATATGTTGGAGGCAATTGAAGGCATAGCTCAGCAGAGTCTTAGAGTGTTCGCAGCTCTTTCCGACAAGCCATATGACACTGAAGCTTACGCAGAGCTGGAGGTGAGATCTGACTGTCCTTGTTTTTGCTATTGTTACCAGTCTTGAAAGCATGTTATATGAGACTATATTTAACTATGCACACAACCTGCTAGTAATTGACTCAGAAAGTGGGCATTTTAGTTTTGATCATCACATGATCAGAAAAGTTGTTCATTCTTATCTTAATGCACATACAGATTTGCAAGTATAAAGTAGAGGGTATGCATTGAAATTTGTGGTGCAAACCTTCTGGAAAGTGATTACAAGGACAATAGCATAGAGTAGCTGCGATGTAAAAGGTTGGTTTCTTTTGCTGAAAGATTTTAATTCCTGAAATTCTGAACAGTTTTGTCCCTTTATGCAAAACATTGAGCTTCAAATGTCATTTTCTCAAGTTTTGAGAATTTATATCTTCTAATAATTTGAACTAGATCATTTTCAAGAGAACAAAAATAAAAAATTTTAAATCTTGTCATGTTAATCTCTAAAAATAAATAAGTCCAGGGCCTGGCTAGATTTTTTAAAAAAAAATCATTCCAGGTGTTTATGTCAAAGTATTTTGAAAAGATGCAGTCAGCATCAGTCATTAGCATTTTAATCAGCTATTTATGTAAATACATTTGCCATCAAATTGTTGTGATGATTTTGATACAGTGACGCATGGTATGTTTCTCATTTTATGAGATTTTCATTTTAAGGAGTAATATGTGAGCATAATATTTGTCTTCTTGAAAAGCTAGAACACCATAATGCACTCTTCAGAATTTTTTTTTTTACTTTCAGGAGCTGATTGACATAAATCAGAGCCTTCTGAATGGCACAGGTGTTGGTCATACCTCGTTGGACAAGATAGTAGCTTTGACAGCCAGATATAACCTTCACACCAAGCTGACTGGAGCTGGAGGTGGAGGATGTACCTATACTTTGATCAAACCAGGTTTGTTGATGCACTTTTCACATAATATATGTCAGGATAGACCCAGGGGGTTTTCCGCAGAGGAAAAGCAATTTTTGTTTCCTATGCTGACCTATTCACCCAAATAAATTGTTAATGTTAATAGTTTTCCCTTCTTCTGATACATCCACTACCACTTTTTTACAAGTCTGAAGGCCTATATATGGCATGGCTATAATTATAACAAAAACACGTTTGTATAGCACTCTACCAACATTAGTGGTATGCTCTGGGCACTAATCAGGTTCATGAACAGTAGATAAAATTGTACTTAGAATGAACACTGAAATCTCAGGTGGTATGGAACAGTAGCTAGGATTCACCAAAGATCGCATCCTGATTCCGGGAATGGAAAGGTGTGTGTATCTACATTAGTACAGAGATACATGTTTGGAGTATGAAGTTCAGAGGTCAGAGCCTATAAAGAAAGTGAAGCACAGCTGAGACAATTTACTTTCTATGCAAGTCTGAATCAGAGTTTAGATGTTTAGGTGGATTATCTTCTGCACGCAAGCCTTGTACAGGAAGCCAATGAAGAAGAGGTTTATGCAAATCTCGTTTGCATGCTTAGAGTATGAGTCATGCAATAGTGTTATTCAAAATATACTTACTCTTGTCAACACACTGAAAGAACCATCCCACAAAGAATTATTATTCCACATTTTTTTCTATGTCATTTATTAATTTCCTCTCATTTTTTCCTTTTCTGTTTTTGCGCTGTCTAACTTTTGCAAGTATTACTATTTCTGCTATCAACATACAAGTGTAGAATGAATAATGATGCTTGTTTTTACATGGAAGTGTGTACATACACTGATGTTAGCTGTATGTAGTAAGCAGTGGGGTACATTTGGGTTGCTTCAGGTGCTGATGAAGACGACATAAAGAATGTGAA
The DNA here is from genome assembly GCF_003073045.1 of Pomacea canaliculata. Taxonomy (NCBI): domain Eukaryota; kingdom Metazoa; phylum Mollusca; class Gastropoda; order Architaenioglossa; family Ampullariidae; genus Pomacea; species Pomacea canaliculata. The sequence goes on from NC_037593.1 coordinate 32,856,576, forward strand.
AAAGGAGTTGGAGCTGGAAGGCTTTCAGTGCTGGGAAACTTGTGTGGGCAGTGCTGGTGTTGCTTATCATCCTACTGGCCACAGTGACCCTACTGTCCCTCAGCAGCTTTTCGAATCATGATGACTGCACTGCCAAAAATTCTACATCATCATGACAAACTGCCAAACTCCTGCATCATTGACAAGACTGCCAAACTCTTGAATCATTGACAAGACTGCCAAACTCCTGCATCATTGCAATTGTACTGCTAAACTTTGCATCCTGTTTTCATTACTACTACTTGGAAGTACCTTCATGTTTACCTTCTTCACAAACTTGTAAAAGAACAGATTAATAACAGGATTTATAGACTGCATTTCCCTACTGTGCAAGTGAGCTCTATGGGCTTAATGCATACACACATATAAACATATATATACAAAAATATTAGAAATACATGTTGCCCAGCATCCCATTCTTAATAAAACTTTTAACACAGAGTTCATACAGGGGCTACAGAATTCCAAATATCAGCTGCAAGAAAAGTGACGGTGTGTTTTTGCACATCTATTGAATTCAAAGTGTGCAGGTTAGAAATGGCAAAGCTGGGAAAAAAGTTATTGCTGACTGACATTGCCACAAAGAATATTAGTCTCTGCATAATTCCTGTGGCAGGACACAAAAGCACAGTAAAAAATAAAATACGGTGGCAGATGAACTGACAGGTACAAAAGTATGAGTCAGCAGCAGTCACAACCAAGGACACTTAGAAACACAAAAGCTGTCATGCTAATTAGGTGCACCATCGTTCCTGTTTTGTGTTCACATGCAATATCTGGTCTTTAGAAAACAGCAAGTAGGATATTTGTGGGGGTTTTTTTAATCAGAAGACTGTTCAAATTTTGCAAGTGCAAATCCTGGTACTATGAACAAAGGCTGCATCTATCATTAAAGCAGGATCACTCCAGCTACACCTCTCTAGTCAATATGGAAATAAAAATCACATACACAATCCCAATGGTCAAAGCAGTTTAAGGATTTCCGATTTATTTTTCTTATATTTATTTTTATTTATTTAATTTGATATTTTATTTAATTTATTTATTCCCTTGAATTGTTCTTAGAATGCTAATATCTCAAAACTTACAGTAGCTCACTGAAATACTTTCAATGAAGAAATAGTTTTTCCAGAAATTGATTGATGAAGAGTTACGATTTTTCAGCAGTGACAATGTCCTCGTGGTATTCAAGCTCTAGTACATGATAATTATGTGATACCCATCCAGTAAACAGCAATGCACATTTAAACTGAGGGTGAAAAGGGCTCTTAGGAAATTTGGTAAATGTTACTGTTCTTCAAGGAAAGATGGAATCAAACCATGATGATAACGTGTGTGCCCAAGGTTTGTAGACCAACATGAACATTGCTAAAGAATTCCACCGGACACAACATGTCTGTTATTGTGCACAATGACATTTCTGAGTCACAAGTACGGCTTTGCTGATTTGCTGAAACTCGGTTCATGACTGGCAGCCATTGTCTTGGTGGACAGCCTAATCAGGTCTGACATCACACCACGAACCACTCGCAAGTCTTCATCTAGTAGCTGAGGGCTACTCTTTGCAGTATCTTCCTGCTCTAGAAGAACTGGGAGAGCTGGATTTCGTGAAGGGAGCTTCCAGATGAACTCACCGTATGGGTCACTGAGTTCTAGCACAAATCCCAACAGCATCACTCGACTGTCTTCGGTCCCCACAGCAATTGTTCGGCCATCTTCTGCCACTGCTATGCTGCATGCCTTCCCATGGATCAGTAGTGAGGCCTGTAAAAGTGTTACGTTTCATCATAGTAAAACCTATCAAAATCTGATTAGTCGTATTTAGTAACAAACCAAGCCTGGGAAAACTGTAATGGTCATGTTTGGTATCCATAGTAACACGTAAGGGTAAAAGTTATCATATCATATCTGCTGAAGTACCAAACCACATGCACATATGCGCTTTGACAATGAGGAGCCTTGCAAACCATTAGCTTTCTGGCTCTTCCATTATCTCCATGCTACAGTTTACACATTCTAATTATAAAAAAAACATGACTGTTTAAATAGCATAATGGCAAATGCTGATCTGGATCTCTAGGCTTGTTCACTCTTTATGTGACTGCTTTTAATGGGGACTTCTCCACAGTCTAGCCGCACATCTACAAAAGTGTGTAAACTATCACGTTTGGATTGAATAGGAATAAATCCCTGTTGCAAAAATATTTTAGATGTTCCTTTACCATATTGCATCTATTGGTTACTAACTCAAGGTTCCAACTAATGTCATTTTGTTTGGTTTGAGATTTTATGGTGAATAAACAGGCTTGTGCGGCCCTAAGCTCCTTGAGGAGTAATAAGGACTCACATAAACTTGCATTTCTTCGCAATAATAGTAATACTAAAGAGACTAAATGATGCAACATATGATTACTACATTTATTCTTAGATTATTTGGCAAGTAAAAAGACTGTGGTAAAGCTCCGTTGTAATTTTTGACAAGCTGGATACAGGTACTGAAGCTGTTTATGGGAAAAAAGCAATCTGTGGCTCAGAAACCAGAAATGAATGTACCCTTTTGCATCAGTGCTCAATATAGGCACAGGCTTAGGCACAGTGCTCAATATAATCCAGTGCAATTAGACCCTGAACCAAAACAATTGAACTGTGTACTTTTCAGTGAATATTATAGCTCCAGTCTATGCTACAATACAAAATAAAAATAAAAGGCTGTTGTTGTTTTTTTTTAATCCATTGGCAAATGTGTCTTCTATAATCTCGCAAATTGTAACAAAATCGAAATTATTCATCTACATAGTGATAAAATTATTCATCTAAATTATTCAAACCAAAATATTCTCTCAATCTATGTTATTCTCTAGTTTGATGGCATCCTGTTTTGTACTAATGGCACTAATACTGACATGTGTGCCTTACTTTTTGTACACCATCACTGCTCCTGTATATCTTCAGTTTCTTACAGTCACAGGTCAGGCCCATTATGTATCGACCATGCAGCAGTGGTCGTACAAAATCTGGATGCAGTTCTGTCAGGGCTGAGCTCAGCTTGTGACTGCTCATTGATCTGGACACCTGATGGTAACAAAATGTCTATTCTGTTTATTAGTGCCATTAGGGAAAATCAGATATTATGAGTTCTGATTCATTGTGGAGAAAACTGATCATTTACATGGGGGGCACTTCATCTTCTAAGCTGGTCAAATCTCTCCTGTGACATTTTTCTACCAAATTTTTTGTGGCATTTCATATATGGTATGGAAATCACTTAATCAGCTAACAGGATAAAATTAGTAATATTGACAGAATTTAATGCCTGTCTCTTGCATCTGTTCCTTTTTTTCCCAAAACATGGTGTTGTGAAATGGCATTCAACCCAAGACAGCTAAATTCTAAATCTACTGCAGTAAAACATTCAAGATTTTTGTTGTCAAAAGCAGTTATGTGGCTTGTATGACAGAAATAAAGTCTGATTTTGTGTTTTGTTTAAGTGGCCCTGCCATATCTTTGTAAACCTGCATACCTTACACCCGTGTGCAACCACATGCATGTCTCATAATACTACCCATTCATACAACACAAATCTTCTCAGGTGTACCTGAAGATGCTGGTCTACCATGCTGGAGGACATTGTAGAAACCAGAATAGACCTAATGTCTATGTTTAGTTCACAGACCTGTGGTAAGTGCTTCAACACAGTGTCGTTGATTGGATCATAAAGAACAGCTCCCTTCTCTGCATCAGGAGGAATGACAAGGCCATGGGAGGGATGAAACAGGAAACAGTCCACATCTTTCACATAGGTGATGAGCAGTAGATGGTCCTGGAGCACATGGACATGAGAAATGTGGTCTGTGACTTCAGAATGTTCTATAAGGTCCTGCAGTCGCACATATCTGGTGTCTGGTGTCTCTATGCTTGGCCCACTTCCAGCTTCATTGGTGTGACTCTCTCCCTGCCTGTGAGCCACAAACTGAATATAGACTAAGGTCTCAAAACTGTGATTGGTTGCCTGGTTGTTCTCATCTAACACCTTGTAGGACATCTGCAGCACAGCCACAAGAGCACAAGCCTTGGTCATTTTGTCACAAAAAATAGATGGACATCCCACAAGCTCACTATTCTCTGGAAGATCAAAATGCTGTTCATTATAACCTCTGGCCTTTGCATCTAGCTGCAGAAAGGTGAACTGGTACCAGTTGCTAGTCCAGTCTAATGCATTGTAGACAACCCAGTGAATTACTCCCAGAGATGTCCCATGGCAGTCAAAAAAAGCAAAGCGACAGTTGACCTGATGTGGAAGAAAGAAATGTAAATGTAAATACAAAATGCGTTTATAAAATTTTTGGCTAACTTGAAAATGTCTGCTTGGTTTTTCAACACTAATGAGCAGTTCATGCCAATCTTAACAACTCAGAAATGGAGTGATAACCTCATCTACCTCTACATATTCCCTCTGTTGTATTAGCACACATACATATACATACCCTCACATTAGGTGATAAGTCTTGGCTCCTTGTAACAAAAAACTGCATCTAGACCTTTGACTTACCCTTGAATAGATGGGCCTCTTCTGCCCAATATCCCACAGTACAAAGCAATGACGAAAAGACCAAGCTGACACTTCTTCCTCCAATTCCTCTTCATTTTTCAACAGACAACATGTAAGCAGGTATCTAGAGGCAAACATAAAATAAAAGTATTTATTTTTGATCAGCTGACAGAAAAAGCTATGTGTCAGCTTTTGTCGATAGAATAATGATAGTGAAGATGGCCATGTCCAGGGCATGCAGGAAGGCTGTGGTTAGCAACAGTAAGCACATGCATCTGTTTCTCTTATCTTGTGTTTTAATGCATATTCCCATTCATTTTTTCATGCATAGGCACAGTGACCAAATACCTGGTAAGAGTTCCTAGCAATAGCTGTGTAACAAAATGTTCCATCACACTGACTGAAAAAGCCTGACACATATACACACAGTACTTACCTGCCCCCAGGAGACAAGGTAACATTAGTCACCTGCTTCACATTAGAGTCATGCTGCAAAGTGCCCGTCACCCGACCTGTGCCCAAGTCAACTAGCTTAACCTCAGTGTGACCTTGACATGCAGCAAATCCAGCCACACTTGACACTGCGACTGACTGCACTGGACTTTGTGCAATTTTGATGGTGTGGAGAATGCCTTCATCGAGATTGTTAAAATTCCATACCTGCAAGTGGAAAAAAGCCAGTGATAATGAATATACATATATAAGAGTTAAAACGATTTTATAAATTTATTTTTTGAATGTACAATTTTTAATATATTTTATAAATTTATATTATTAAAAATTATGAGTTCCATCAAGGTAGTTTAGACAGACCCAAAATCTCATCCATACAACTTGTACCCTATATAGGAGAACAGAATAAAAAGATGATTGTATGGCCAACGAAAAGAAACATGAAATTTGTAGTGGAGACAATTATAGTCCTATAAAGCGAAAAACTGCAGATAAGATGGCCAAGACACAGAAAAGACTGCAGAGACAATGGGTGAAGTGGTGCAGAGGTCAAAGGCATGGAAGTAGGGTGGGAGGATTTATAAAACTGGATCTAACACAACTTTTACGCTATCTAGACTACAATGATAACTTTTCTAAGGCTTGTCTATTCAATCAGCAAACATGCAACAAATCTTTTCTCGAATTCTATTAGTTTTAGACAGCTAGTCATGACACTGGAAGATACAGAGAAACATCACAGCACGAACTTGTACGTGATCCTGGCCGGCGGAGTAATCCTCACTACTGGGGCCTGTGTACACTTTTCTAGATCTAAGATCATGTTAGAAAATGCAGAGACATTTTAATTCCTTAGGTGTTTGTTGATAGCGATCTTGGATACGTAGTGTACAAATAGATTAATTTGGGAAAATTAGTACTTTCAATGTCATCATCAAAGAACGCGTATACACAAAGTACTATATCCTGCATGATAATTAACGACGTCACGTGCAATGGCGTTGCTCGAAAACTTAAACTCAATAAAAAGATAAAAAATATAAACTAGTTTAATTAAAATAAAATTCTCACAACCTATGCAAAGTATTTGATATTGTGTCAAAGCATCAAGATTACTGTAAAAAAAAGTCTAATATAAAATGTTTTTCTAGAAGCCATATCGAAATTAATGCAGTCACTTTTATCAATTGTTTTTCCTCATCTCCAAGCATGCGCAGTGGAGAGGAAATGGTGGTTATGTTCGTCTAGTGGAAGCCATACATTTTAAAAAAAGAGACATCTGCATTCAAAGACTATTTCTTTTTGAAATATCTTAAACAGGAAAATGAATTTAATGGTTATGTACTTCTACTAACGCCAACATATTTCGAAAAGGTAAACACATGATTTTTAAATATTTGTTGCATTCATAATATTCGTATCAATCACAGATGTCGGTGTGGAAAAGAGATTTATTCAAATGGAGTCGATCAGACAGGCCAACAAATCCGGCTGTTTTACTGGGACAGGTTGATGGTGATAACCCATCAGTAAAGTCTTTACATTCTGCTGCGAGCAGTGGACGGAAGAAAGATGTGATCAGATGCCTACAGACTGGCATCAACCCAGATGTTCCGAACGACGCCGGACAAACTCCACTTTTCATTGCAGCCTACCAAGGTCACTACCGGGTCGTCGAGATTCTTTTGCACAACGGTGCCAATCCGAACGAAAAAAGCAAGACAGGTATGACACCCGTACACGTCGCGTGCTACACAGGCAGTCTGCGTGTCCTGGGGGCTATGATAGAAGCTGGCGGTGATCTGAGACTACACGACAATCAAGGAGGCACGTGCATGGACTGGGCCAAGCGACAGGCTGATCCGAAAAGGCGATTGAAAATGCTTGAGTTCCTGCAGAAAAGTCAGCTTTTCGCTCTCAGCTACAGTGGTGATTTTGCCTCAGTCAGGGCCTCTCGCAGTGTAGAGCGCCCGTCCTCCTTCCTGCAGCTATTGCGCAGTAAAGTGGGTAGCCACATCTCACTCGAATCTTACCCTGACTGGGTGCCACACAGGGTCCGCAGCCACGGGTTCGGCAGGGTGTATTACGGAGGAGACGCTTCCAGTGGGGTGCTCTCGGTAGTTCCCCTCATCACAGAAAACATGCTGAGCGAGGACGACCAGGGCGTGTGCTTTAACGTCAGCTCCCACTTCGTGATGACCAGCATGAAGTGGAACATGACGCTGGTGACGGTGAAGCGTTTGGACAAGTTCGCAGTCGGGGAGAATTATGTAGACCTCCTCATCTCGGAAGTAGAGCATCTCAGCAAGCTGCGCCACCCCAACATTCTGCTGCTTATGTGTCTCTGCCAGACTCCAAGCCTCGATGTCATCATGCTGGTGTTTGAACGCGTGGGTCTGGGCTCCCTCCACTACGTTCTTTACGAGCAGATGGACCGACTGCCGATGACCTATGTCCGTGACATCGCCCGCCAGGTGTGCGAAGCGTTGCTGTTCATGCACAATCAGAATTGTCTGCACTGCGGTCTCTCATCGCACGCTATTTTCTTGGTGTCCAAGCACCAAGCGAAAGTAGGTTGTCTCGAGCACATGGTAGAGCGGAAGAAGGCCGAAGCCGGGCACGGAAATGCAGTCATAACGGAAAAGCAAAAGGATCAGATTAACAGATGGATGGCGCCAGAGCTGATGATGGGCCAGCCTCTGAGCCCAGCCAGCGACGTGTACAGCTACTGTACCGTTCTTTGGGAGATGATCATCGGGGAGATACCCTGGAAGTCCTTGACCGCCCAGGAAGTCTTTGATAAAGTGACACTCGAGCAAGAGCAGCTCCCTGTTCTGGAGGCCCGCACGCCTCAGCTTTTCCGCGGCATCTTGGAGCATGGCCTGAGACTGGATCCAGCGGAACGCCCTGCGGACTTCTGTACTTTGCTCAGCTGGCTGCAAGGCCCAATCGACAAAGCACCGGGATGGAAAAGTAGCAGTCTGGATCGCCTACTGACCCTCAGGCGGGAGTCGGACCAGCGAATCTGCATAGGAGGGTCCAGTGCGGACCGTGCCGACCTGGCGGACGGAAAAGATTCCGACGGGGCCAGTATCTCCCGCGAGCAGCGCCGAAGCAGCTTCGGTTCCGACGGACGACAAGGCGGCTACTCTGTCTCGCAGCAGACAAGCCGCACATCTTGTAACTGGAACGACGTCGATGGTCGGCCTCGGCCGGGTGGAGGTGTGACCTCTGACGCCAACAACCACTTCCGGACAGCCTTCATGAAGGAGGTTTCGGAGGAAGTCACCGACAGCTGTTCCCCTCTTGATGACTCCGAAAGTGACGAGTGTGACGGAAAGAAAACCTTTGAGAGGACCAAGCACGCTCCCAAAAGGTCACGTGGAAAGACAGACAGCTTGACTAAGCCCCCTGTAGCGCAGCAAAATTCCAGAGTGAAGTTTTCGCCCAATGACAGAGACATTTCGCCTTCTTCCGGGCATGCTTCCAGGCTAAAGCGGCGGTCTTGCCCTCCTCAGACGAAATTCCCGCTCTCGCCAAACGTTTACAGTTACTCGTCACGGTCTGTGCGAGATTCCCGCGCAAGTCAGTTCGCGTACGTAAATATGGCTGCACAGGAGGGCGACTGCAAGTTCCTTCCGCCCGTGAAACCCGCGAGTCACTCCACCGACGTCAAGGCCTTCATTAGCGGGGATCCGTACTGCAGCACGAGAACACTACCTGCGGCTTACTCCCCCAAAACCAGCAGTCTCCCGCGTAATTCCTTATTTTACGCATGGTCTCCTCGCTCGCCCAGGTCTCGCTCTGCCCTGTCCCGCCAATCCCCAGCCCGTGAGTCCCTTACCGATGAGAATATCAAGGACGCAAAGCTCAGACACCAGGGAAGCGTGCGCTCGCTGGCCGAGCTGTTCCAGGCGCACTGCTACAATCACACCCTCCGTCAGTCAATCCTGCGAGGCAGCGCGTTTCCTCAAGGCACCTGCTCGGACGACTTGTCCCTGCTTCTTCGCGATCGGTTGAAGCTCAATGAAGACATATGCAGCAAGCAAGATCAGTCGCAAACCAGCCCCTCCGACAGCCAGCAGGAGCTGGAAAAGGGAGAAGCTACTCCCAGTTCCGAAAGCCTTACCACGGTGTCCAATCAGGGTAGCCCCCAGGAAGTGGAAACACCGAGGCGCAAGAGCAGACCAGATCTCATGCCCAACGTGAGCGCCACCATGCCGACAGCGAGTGCAGCTGAAACGTTCTTGCCCATAGCTCCGGACAGGGACTTATCGCACGTGCCATTACGCTCGGAGCCCAAGGTGGAGACCTGCTCGAATCCGAGGGCCTTGCCTCAGAATGTCTCGTCCAGGGTGACTGACACAGCAGGCAGACCGCGAACGTGGGGTACAATCGTACCGGATTCCATGCGGCCACGTTTCAGTCGCAGTGATATCTCAAACGAATATTTTGACTTCCACGAGTACTACATCGACGACGACATTTCATGCCCATGGGACAGCGAAGCTGGGGGGAAGCTAGGTTCTACGTTCCGGGGTGACATGGGGTCGACAAAGCAACCCAGCGGATATATCACCGGAAACGTGGACGACAGACGCGGTTCAAGGGAAAATTGTACTGACGATGCATTGACATCGACAGCCGCACACCTGCCCAGCACTGACAAAATGTCCGGATGCGTTCATCGCGCCAGGCGCTGCAAGTCGGAGACGACGCTGACCCAAGGACAGCGAGCAGCGACTTTTCTGGAGGAAGACCAAGACCCCGACTGCCCCGCCCAATCCAAGGATGGCTGCATTGTGCTGAATTTCGAGAGAAGCTTCCTCACAGATGAAGGTAAAGAAGGTGGGGTTGCAGGAGGGATTGCTTAAAGAGTTTTTTTTCCATTTCAAAAGCCCTTGTACATTAAGAAGAAACATTTATTTAGGGGCATTTTCCTCTTACGTCGTCAGCATTTTCTTTGGGATTTTCTGTTTTACAGTGAAGTTTTCTAACTTAAATTGCAATAATGTAATGATCGCAAGATGCCAAACATACTTAAAACATCGTTTATATGATCCTACTTTTAACGTCTCCCCCCTCCCCCGCCCCCAAAGTAACCTGTAAAAGAAATGGACTTTGTAGAGATAGAAATGTAACTAGACAAAAACTACTCGGCAACACATTCTCATTGCTAGTAGTGTTATTTCAGAATCTCAAGAGAAGGACGACAATGACAACATGGAGAACAGTACCAGTGGGCTGAACATGGAAGAGAAGAAAGCATCGTCGTCACGCCCATTGAATAGTGAGTCTCGAGTGCACGAGTTCTTCCTGCAGCCCAGCGACGGTGGCTTTGGCTACACCGCCACCCTGCGCGTGGAGAGCAGCCTGCAGAATCCGGGCTGTCACCACATCACCACCATCGCCCGCGACCAGACCACGGGAGTGGCCACCACCGTGCACGAGGAAACAGTGCAGGCCGATAAGCTGCGTACAACCATCGGAATCCGCTGAAACTGCTTCCAAGTCCCTCTGACACCCACTCACTTGCGGTCTGCATCGTGGGGAGGTGGGGAGAAGGAACCTAACTGACGCGAAAGTACATCAAGCAAGTTTTTTCTGGTTTTTATTTTAATTTTTGCCCGCGGTGCAGCTTGTGGTGAGGAAGTTTTGCGGTTCACAGGGCTTGAACACAGTGACATGATACGCTGCTAGGCACTAGATGGATGGCTGTCGTGAAGCGCAGTTAAACTTTAATTGTTAGCAGTTTGGCCGTTAGTCATCAAACTTGCACCTCGGCCCTGGGTGCTTGAAGTATTCTGAAGTTTAAAGTCAATTCGCTTGTGACGAGCACTGTAGAAGGTGATCAAAAGGCAACATTTACAGTAATTGTCTAGCAAGAGAGGTTCAAGTCACAGAACTTTTTGTCCTTAACTTAACACTTAACATGTTTCTGCAACCTTTTCTTTGTACGACCTCAGGACAATTTGTTACTGTTGCTACATTATTATTATCATCATCGCAAAGATTTGGGGCAATTTGGCATGACCACATCGTTAATGACAAGAAGGAAGGCCCCAGTCTTTGTCTTTTTGTAAACAGCCAGTTGAAGCAGCTTTCAAAGACAGATGATACTTTTAAGGGCGGACGGCAGATATACAGATACATCAAGGTATATAGCAAGATATATATATAGTGTCTGCGTTCATTTGTTTTCAGTAGGTTACATCACGTTTAGTGGTAGCAACATTTTACTCACATAACCACTAAAAGGAGTGATAAGCGAAACGATCTGTGAACCAGCAACAGTCATTTCTTCTTTTTTTTTTCTTTTCAAGTTCATTGTTTCTTTTTTCCTTCTTTGCTGCCCTACTTTCTCTTCTTTCTTCCATTTCTTTTCTCCCTTTGTCTTTTGTTCCCCTTTTTATAGGTCTGTCTTTTAATCATTCTAGGGGTGTGCTTCTTTGCATGTAGACGAAGGTAGGTGTAATTGTTTTTTGTAGCGATAGTCATTCTTGATATTCAAATTCAGAGCTACCTATAAAGTGTATAAGTTATAGTAATATAAACTGATTGATATTTGGCTTTAATATTTCACCTTGGATTGCACTTTAGACATAGTAATAGTAACTAGGTATGTTAGAATGAAATCTGTCAGATGTTATTTTCTGTGAAAGCCCGGTGGTAACACCAGACCTTTCCACTGTGTTCCTAAAGACGATGCTGTCTTTCTAACGCTTTCTATCCTCGTCTAACAGACAATGGATTTCTAATAATTATTGCATTGTTGTGCGATTCTTATACATCTTTTCATTAAAGTTACAAGTTTGAAATACCTGTTTTATTTATTTCGTGCGCAGCGCTTATGAGTTTCTTGTTTCTGCCCAGCTGTTCTGTACAACGTTTTTGGCTCGGTGTTGAACAGAGAGATGATTCGTTACCAGTAGGAGAAAAGAACAAGAGGCTGTTGCCTGTGGACAGCCTGGAGTCAATAAGAAATATCCATAGTGCAAGATAACCTCACGGATTGCACCACTTTGTACGTGTTTGAAGAACAAGATAATTTCAGGAATTTGAATCTTGTCACGAACTAAATTTGATTATTTGAAACCCTTCGCTCAGATGGGCCTGTAAGGTAACAGCAGGTAAGGTGGTGGGACTGTTAGTGTGTTTATGTGCCTAAGCTACCCTTCACTGTGTATATCTTAATGTACAAAGGTTAATAGATGTCCAGTCACCGCGACAGCAGAGAATGAAGACAAGACACATTCACGCATGCGCACACCTGAACCGTGTTGTCCTCCAGCAATGTGACGGCCTTGTCGAGGTCGTGGAACAAGAAAAGTCTGGTGATGGGCGTGAAGGAAGCCTGCAGTACTCTCAGCAGCTGTCCAGAAGCCGTGTTCCAGACCAGAAGCTGGGTGTGGCGCCCGGCCACGATGAGGCGATCGTCAAGAAAAAAGCCGGCAGCAGAGAATGACAACATAGACGCTTGGATCAGTTCTGGTGTTACCTGTAGTTGCTTAGCAACCTGCTTTCCGTGTGCGTCTACAACATGCAGGTGGCGTGCCGAGCGGCACAAGATCATATTCTGAAAGAGAAAAAGCAAGGAGTGTACACTGCTGCCTTGTCTGCAACTCCTTTTGTCATTTGTTATTTTTCTTCAATTTTTTCGATACTCAGTTTGAGCCAGCGTTTGAGTGATAATGGTTGGGGAAGGTAAAGCAGCGAGGGAGAAGAGATGAGCGTCGCCTTTACTGAAAGATGGTGGCAAGAAAAGTGCAGTCTCCAACACCTCGCTCACAGAGACTGAAAGGTCACGGGACTACTTTTTTGTGTACACTCAACCATTTTTTAAAAATGTATTGGTCTAAGGCGACCGATGGAACAAGGTATATCTATAGTTATGTAGAGAATGCGTTGAGCGTGGTGAGGGTGTTCTTTTGCGCAAACTGTAGGGCGAACCTACTTCGCTGTGAGAGACCGTAAAGTCCCGAAGCTCAGGGTCGCAGAAAAGATCACGAGCCCGGGGTTGTACCGCGACATTGAAGCTGATGGACTGCAGAAGTCTGGCGCGGGTCAGCAGGTAGCACTTGCTGTGGAGGACCGACAGGTACACCTTCTGCGGAACATCGCGCGCCTCTACCACGCCCCTGTGATGTGATAAAAGGGAGAGAAGCGAAAGACTAACAGTGGGGACAACTCTGACAATCCTCTGTTTCTCTCCTGGAAGCATTTATCGGCACTAAAGTAATTTATCTCCCTTGCCAAGAAGGTGATATCACCTTTAATGACAAGGTATGCTGTGAAGGGTGAAGGACAGGTAGCGCCACCTACCTTCGTTCCATGAGGGGCAGAGAATATAAGAGGACCAAGCGGTCGGCACAGATGACCAGGGTACCGTCGTCCGCCCCAATGGCCGCAGCCTGCGAGTGGAATGAAAACCTGTGCACCTGAGTGACCTCCTGCAGGTCCACCACGACAGGTCCCACCCCACGCTCCGTGTTGATGGCCATGTACCGGGTACCTGTCGCCACGCCACTCACCTGCCAGGGAAGAATATGAATACAACATTGATGACTGTCAATACCTGCTGGCTCATTGACATTTATGTCACCCTCGCTCACTCCCTTCCGTGTTGCTTGCCGTGAGCTGTACTCACTTCATCCGGACCTTCAGTAACCCTTTCGTTCGTTGAATGCTCCACATTCATAAAATTTATTAGCACCACTAAGGTTGAGTTTGCCATGTGTACACGGGTCAGTGAGTCACACACACACACCACACACACACAGGTGACATACTCACCTTTCCATAGTCGTAGTCTATGACTCCATGAAGATTGCCGCTATCAGCATCATAGATGTTGATGAAGCGATTGTCTTTCAGTACACACAACAACCGGCGGTCTCTGGAGGACAAAATCCTTCCAACAGGGAGTTGCAGTTCCTGGCGAGGCTCCCTCTGGACAGGGTCCCACACCTGTGTGTGTGCGTGTGTGTGGATATTTCAAGACAAAGCATTTGTAAAGTCTTAAGTTCTTTTAAATTACATCACTACAGTTATGCTTGGGTGTATTTTTAATTAACTCTCGGACTGTCTGGCAGGAAAACAGAATCTACTAGGAGAGACCTACATTTAACCCTTCATTGCAGTTAGTGTGAAGTGTTCAATGGAGGTCTGCTGTCATTTACTGACATGAATGTGGCAGCAGCTAAAGCGAGGTTCTAACAGACTCGGGGAAACTGGAGGGACACGAAAGCTGTGCGTTAGCCAGGAAAAGAGCTCAGTCATCTGCTTTCTTTTCACTTAAAACTTTTGTAGCTGAAAGTTCACATTTATGATCTCGAGGACAACCACCTGAGGTGACTACAACTCAATCAAAAGTTTCTTTTTCTCACCTTCAACGTGTCTGAGCAGTCGTACTTAACTGTCAACAGCATGCTGTCAGCACAGGCGATCACGTCCACGTCATCAGCTGACCTCGGGGCGGGTTCAAGATCATATTCGTTTTGCAGCGGCCCGCCTGGAGCTGCATACAGCTGTGCCAGCGGCACCAGAGGGCAGCACTTCTGCGCCATGACATCACACTGCCTGACCAATTCGCGCAGGGCTGGGTAGCGGGCTGCAAGTGGCAAAAGGCGACCTGCAAGTTCCACCTGGAGGAGGTCAGGGTCGTCCCGGAGGACGGAGCTGCACATCCGCAAAGCCTCGGCCACCAGCTCCGTCTCGCGGTCACGGAGCAGGTCAAGGTCAGCCAGCACGTGCTGCACGGAGGTGGCGCACAGCGTGCCCAGCAGCCAGTGGAGGTTGCAAAAGCACTCGGACTTGAGGCGGTCGACCTGACGACTGCAGTGCAGAGCGTGGGGCAGCTCCCACATCTTGCGGCGGTTGTAATGTCGGCTGCCCGTGGAGCTGCACAAGACGAGCGGCATGTCCAGCACAGGGCGGGAACCTTTCCCCTGCGCCAGATCTTCTCGTTGCTGCAAGGATAACGGTTTCTGGAAAGTTCCGCTCCGTGCACCCTGAAAGTAATCCGCCAACGCTCGGTGCGCCCGCAGATAGTCCGCAGACGTGCGCAAGTACCTGTGCGAAGCGGCTTCCGCCAAACGTTGGTGGCGCCAACACAGAACAACAACACCATCCCAGCTCTTCTCCTGCAGAAGAGCCGCGATTTCTCCATGTAGTCGTGGCCACAGTAGAGGAGGCACCGTCTGTAGGTGGGGCTGACTACCCGTGAAGACCGAGTGCAGGACATCATCGTCCAGTGACAGGAGGTCCTCCAGTTCGCTGGCGCTGAGGCCGCTGCGGGAGGCCGTGAGGTAGCCCAAGGCTCGAGACACCAACACTTGACCGAGTCTGGCTTCCAGGCTTTCAAACAACTTCTCCACCGCTGCCTCCACAGAGTGTTGCAGGGCGTCGACAGACACGATGTCAAACGAACGCCATCTTAAGACTTCCTGGTCACAGTGAAAGAAAGTCGTCTGCTGTAGACTACGAGGTAAAGGTCATTTGCAAAGAAAAAAGTTGGATACGAAACCACCGTTATGTCTGCACATGTGCGCCTATGTGTTTGTTTATGCACGATAAGCAACAACAACAGATCATCATCATCATCATCATCATCATCATCATCATCCGCAGTACCTGGAGGGTGAGAACGATGAATAGCGGCATAGAGCAGTGATGGAGGGCCTGCTGTATGACCGGCCACTGTTGTGCAGTCACCTGATGTCCTGCTGTCCTGAGCAGCATCTTGAAGACGTCCTCGGCGTCCAAGAAGGACAAGGGCAACAACTGCTCCATGGAGTTGCGGGCCTTGAGCTCTAACTTGTTCACCAGGCTGATGTTGGCTGACGATACGGACACAATCATCTGCAAAATATGGAAGGGATCGGGGTGGGGTGGGTCAGGACAGGAGAATAATAAACAAAAATCGTTGATTCAAGACATGACAAGTAATTGTCTTCACCGACGTCGACAAACAATAATTTGTATTCATCCCTTCTTTGAAAGTTGTCTGTCTGCCGGTATGATTCTGTCCGTAGTCCATCAGTCATTAGCTATTTCTCTCTATCTCTCTCCAGCATAATGGAGGTGGTCATTTGGTATTGGTGACCACTTTTTCTATCTTTTCCGACCTTAATATTGGGTGCAACACGTGCGGGCAGCCAGTCCAGTTTGTGGGCGCCGTCACTGGCGGTCAGTTGGTCAAGACCGTCCAGCACGATCACCAGTAGGCCGGGGAATTCCCCACGCTGAAGGAAGTCGATGAAGTAGTTCTTCAGCCTCCTGCAGTTTTCAGGAATCGCTTGGTCTGGCTTTCCTGACACCCATGCGATCTGAAGATCAAATGATCGAGGTCTAGATGGTCAATGGTGTAGTACTTTACGGCTTTTGTAAGTCCATTAGATGGCTTTCTTGATCTGCCTCGTGGCCATCAGATCTTTCCCTGTTTGGTTTTGTTGTTTTGTTTCTTTTCTTTTTTTGAGGTTGTGTGTGTGGGGGGAGGGGGTGTATTGCCACCTTACCTGACGACACACTGAGTGCAGCACCTGCTGCAGGGAGCAACTGTTTGGTGTCAGGCGGATGAATCTGAAAACCAGCGACGTCCTCATCTTCTTGCCTGACGTCCACAGGTGAGCTGTTGACGCCGCCTTGGCCAAGAGGAAGTTTTGCCCACTCCGGGCTCGCCGTATATGACCAGAGGTTGACCACTGTTTCCACACATGTAGCTGCAGATCGCCCTCAGCGGCGCCTCAACACAAAATAAAATCAGACTATTGAAGAGGAGGCTACAGGCCCCACTAACCTACCAACTCACTATTTCCTCTCTCTCTCTCTCTCTCACACACACACAGTGTGACATCACGCATGACATGATGACACGTGCACGGGTACTCTGTTACTCAAACATTCACACGGTGTCCGACGATGTGTCGCTAGTGTCTGGATGGCTAATGTCTACCATTCACCCAGCCTCTACAAACTTTATCAGCTCTCAGCTACTCGCTCGGCTGGTTTCAGCGCACCCGGCTGCAGAAGCCCCCAAAACCTGAAACACTGGGGTAGGTACCGACATTACAGACAGGGTCAGCTCTACCTCCTGTCCGACGAACGTTGCACACCTGTCAACGACCTCGCCCCAGTGCTGGACAAGCTCCATGTAGAGCGGGTCAAGGTCGGCGATGGCAGACAGTGTTTCCCGCTCTCTCATTCCGCGGTCCAGCAAAGAGCGAAGTCTTCTGCACAAGTCGCCAGAGACCTGGTGTCTGTCGCTGTCTCCTTTACTCATCCCTTTTACCTGCCAAAAGGCACGTTTAACTGAAACTACTATACAAGAGACAAGGAAGGAAGAATAAAACAATTAGTGCGAAAAAGACAGAATAATCCAAAAACAAAAAAAGGAAGAAAAAAGCCAAAGTTAATCATATATGACATGAAGAAAACAAAATAAGCCAACTGAGACATTAAATTAATACTATTTTGTTTCTGGATATTTAAATAATTTTCATGTGTTCGCTAAGATAGGTTTTTCCTCATGGAAAACAATGGCAGCAAAGTAAATAACGAATAATTGACCCTCCAGCCCAGCATCACTAACCTCGTCAGTATAACAATGAACAGAAGGACATCCCATCTTGAGGTTGGTCTGACTAGTCTCAGCAGTTGGATGGGCCTCGACATCAGTCCTAACATCGTGTTGACCTGTTTCCAGCAGCAGGACAAGGATGGAGCTGTTGTCGCGGGTCCTGGCATCGGCGACACTCACATGAGCTTGGAGCACGTCCCTCCCGAACACTACTCAGCACAGAAAACACAGATTTGTCTTGTTTATCTTTTAATTATCTGACGAAATTATTACATTTGATTGCTACAAATCATCTATAGACTTACCCGTAGAATTTTAAAAGTTCTTTAGTTGTGTTTTTTTTTTGTTTGTTTTTTTTTTTTGCAGAAAGAAATGTTTGCTGTGGAATGAATGACGGAGGTTTCCCATGATGCCTGATCTTTAGCCTCAGTCCCACAAAGAACGAGTTACTGATTATGCACCTGGAGAACTCCAAACTCATTGAACATCCTTTGAATGAATGCATCACATGACAATGCCTACCTGGTAGTGGGTAAAGTCGTGCTTCATCCTCTGTGATGCTACCGCACTCCACGGCAAGTCTCGTGCCGCGCGAGATGAGCTCCGAGACTTTCCCTTGTGTTTCCTTCCAACGCCACGCGGTGAGCACTGTGAGAAACATTGACCTCGGGACTTTACATCCGTGTCATCTTCATTCCTCAATCTGTTCATTCAACCTGTTCGTCTGCTAATGCGTTGACAGTCCGCGTATTCACTTACTCATTAATTCATCCACTCGTTCATTCAAGAGTTCAACATGGGAATTTATTCCCATAAACGAAACAATATTTACGTATATGACTGTGTTATGTATATAGATTAATGAAGATGTAGATATTAATTTGAATTGTAAACTTAAAAGAAGTCATAGAAGTACTGGCCGTCCTTCCAGATGTCTTCCAACATCTCGTGACCAATGACAGACAAATGAAATGTATGCAGCTACAGACAGGGGCGATTCCCACCTTCGATGTCTTGTTTTTCCAGCAGACGATACACACTGGGGGTCACGTTGTGGTCACACTGATAGCACTGAGTCACTAGAGTGACGTCCCTTCCGGTCCGTGACAGTTGGCTGCAGATGGCGTCAAACACAGCGACAGTCACGGTGTTCGGCGCTGGACAAGGGTCACTGCTGTGACCCAGTAGCACCTGGCACCCAAAGACATACCCGGTCATCAGCTGGTGTGTATGTAGGTGGTGACGATGAACCATTCATACATGTAGGCGTTACTAGGCAATGAGAGAGATCTGTGACTGGTCTGCACACGTGCAGTCACATGCTCATTTTTCACACTTCTATAAGCCACTGGGGTGGACACACCCATGGGAGGAGGACTGCATGCACCTCACTCACCTCACATTCTACGCCGTATTCGTCTCTGCAATACCTCCTCAGCTCAGGGAAGACTTGCTCGGCCAAAATGTGCCTCTCGCTGTCCATGTCTGTGGAGAACAAGGGAGCAATAAGCTTCTTGCTTGTTGTTGCTGTTGTTGTTGTTGTTGTTGTTGTTGTTGTTGTTTGAAAGCATTATTTTGACCATGTCTATTGTCTTTGCTATGGAATCGTCCACTCCAGTGGTCAGTGTTATCAAGATTCGGGAACATTGGTTCTCAGGTGCAAGAGCATGTCTGCGAAAACTTCGTCGTTTGTAATGGAAATGTTATTCAGACTCAGGAACACGAGGCTTAACTACAGTTCATTGCAGCTCAGATCCTGACCTTTGACCTCTTACCTGCAGAGGGTGAGGCGACGTACATCTTCACCATCACTGGCCGTATTCGGGGTACCTCAGTCAGTGCCACGTTTCCATGCAGCAAGGAGGTGAAGACTTGGAACTTGTCTTCTTCAAAGATGTGTACCTGACACAGGTGTGAACAAAGCCAAATGTATGACGTGTTGTCGGTAAGCTGGGTAGTTTTACGGGTGTCGAATGACCCCGAATGCTGAGGCATGATAAAGTCCTGTGTGTAAGGTGAGCCTTTGTGCCAGCAGTACAACTGACTGATGGTTCAATCAAAAGGTTTAAAAAACAGGAGAAATGTATACACATACTGCCCTGCTGACACAGTGTAGTCATGTCTACATTAGTCATGTCTACATCTAAACCTGAGGCCTTAACGAATGCTAGAATTACGTGGGGAGCGGTTCCTGTTGATCACGTGACTCCTGCCCCTGTTGACCTCCTGGGACGTCGTTGTCGCCTGTCCTGGACACCGACATCATCAAGGGGCTGCGGGCACGTGACCGGGACATTTTTAGCGGTTCCTCCTTCACCGGATGCTCGTAATGGAGAAAGTGTATGAGGTCTGCAGACAACAAAACATTTTAACTTACAAAACCTCTGTTCTCTCCTCCCCACCAGTCTCATCTCTCTTCGTTTTCTAAGTTCCTCCCTTACTTCTCACCTTATTTGGATGGTTAGAGAGGAAAGCTACATCCGAGGTCTGTAGAAGGACTTCTGGACTTCAAGGCGGCGATGTGAGACTTGTCGAGGTCGCCTACTTCATGCACACTCGAGTGATCAGCATCAACTCCCCGTGTGTGTGTGTGAATATTTGTATATTTGTGTGATTCAAGGGACGTTGATTCCAGGTCGTCGTCGTTAGCCCTCGAACACCTGCGTGCGGACATAAATTTCAAAGCGACGGGGTCAAAGGACTAACTGCACGTGACTCTTATCGCCTTTCCTTGTAAGGGCCACGTGACCCAAGCTATAAGAATGCTTTTCCCCCGAGACTGCTCCTTTAACCTAACTTTTCTATCTTCCTTTTACCTGCTTAAAATCGCACTCAAAAATGCTTTTGCCACTTGAGAAAGATTTTGTAGGATTTCATTCAACCTCTCAGCCACCATTTCAGGCACTGAACAGGTGTTAAAGGTAACAGGTGAGGACTACAGCAACAGTCGGGAACAACAAGGATCAACTACAGACTGAAGGCTTCCTGGAATGATAGGAGGGCTGTAAGCAGACATGGAACTGATGGAAACCTTCATGTTAAACATCAGCATAGCGTCCAGAACCTTCCTCAGGTGTCATTGTATGTACCTGACCTGTCCCACGCACAGCATAGTAGTCACACATCGCGCTCTGTCACGTGACAAACGTGTGACGCCCACAGCCGCTGACCTCCATCAAAGGTCGGTGCCTACAGCAGTGGGTTCCACATCAACAGACACTTGTCAAAGGTCAAAGGTCTACGGTGCAAGCGTTTTGCAGTAAAGAAACTTTGCGCTCACAGCCCTTCAGTGTTTTTATTTTTTTGGAGTGGGGAAGGAGTTGTGATGTGTTTTCTTAAGATGTTAGGGGCAGATAAAAGGGAGACCGCTGCCAGACATTGCCACACAGCTTCTGGTATAATAATGAAGTTTGTCGCTAGCTTTTGATAATGTTATGGTAATGTCTCACTAGCTCTTTGTTTAAAAGATACAAACTCACGACCATCCATGTAAGCCCTCGCTTGCAGACACAAACAGACGAGCCTCACAGCTGTCATGTCAAACTTCGTTTACTAATTATGCGTATTGAATGGTTGATCGAAGTCCCCCACCACACACACACACACCCCTTCAGCCTCCTGGTATTTATTTGTTTCATGCAGGTAAGCCCCCGATAAAGTCCTCGCAGTCAAATCTCATTGATCTCAATCAGGAGATAAAACACAACGGTGTTTTGTTACCAGCACCAGGTGTCATCTGAAGCACACCTGTCTGTTTGTAACACGCATTACACGCTCCTTTGATGTGAATATGGCCTGTGACTATAGTAAGCTACATGATGTATCATTGCTTACTACAATATGTGTATAGTTGCAAATATACATCCCACACCTGAAGATTAGCACATACACATGCACACAGTACAAGTGGCACTTACCTTCATCAAAATCCAAGGAGCTTCTTGAAGAACGAGGACTGGGTTACTCCCGGGGTTAATGACTTTTTTTCTCTTGATGTCAGGTGTATCCGTCTCTCTCTAGTGTCAAGATCTACAGTGTCACAACGCTGACGGACTGCGTGACAGCACTGACACAAACTACGTGACAGAGCTAACACCGACTACGTGACAGAGCTGACACAGACTACGTGACAGCACTGACACAGACTACGTGACAGCACTGACACAGACTACGTGACAGAGCTAACACAGACTACGTGACAGAGCTGACACAGACTACGTGACAGAGCTGACCAGCACAGACTACGACTTCTGCATCAGAATATTGCCAAGAATGTGTGACGACAGGTGTGTGACAGCCCAGACACGGACAGCGACTTCCTCGCCAAGATAATGACAAAACTACGTGACAGCCCTTTGTCCCAGACGTGGGTGGCAGTCAGGAGACACCAGCGCCACCATCCGACATGACGATGTTGTGGTGTCCTCACGTAGGTGTCTTCTGTAAAACAGTGAATACTCCTCCCAACCCTCGTTGCCCCGCGTGGGCCTCTCCGTGCTGCAGTGTCTATGTTCCTGTCTTGGAGTATCCCACAGCTCGGGTGTTGTGTCGCCGCGGCACCCCGGGTGGTGTTCACACAGCCCACCGGCTCAGAACAAAGTGTTGGCGGAATGACAAAGTAGCCACCGTGCACTGAGGACACACTGGAGCTTCGCGTGAGGAATGGAATTTGGTGATTACACCCTTCTTTGTCTGGGTAGATACCAACTGGGTGGACTTACTGGGCAGGCCGACTCTATAGAACGAAAATAACACATTTATCATTTGTGCGACTTGCTACCGACAAGTTTGTCTCCATGTGTGTGTGTGGGGATCTGTAGGGACAGGCAAATCTCGACCCTGTTGGGTGGAGAGAACATTTACACCTTGACCTTTGACAATATATTATCGAACACCCTTTGTAGGGGCGCACACGTTGTCCTGTCTGTCAATGTAACAGTAATAACACTTAGCGGTAACACATAAATAATACTGCTCATCTAGTAAAACTGTAAAGTACAATACCTACCGTTAGTGCTGTCGATGTATAAAGATATATTTAAAATTAACACGATGGTAGAAGAAGTAATTTCACATTTATGTCTCTTATAATCATTAGTAAACAATTTCACAGCAATATCTTTGAGTGTTGCTGTTAGCAACAATTTCACGGAGGTCTCTGATGGAGTTGTGTTGTGGTATCTTTGTGCTGGTGAGGATGTCACTGCCACATCTCTCATGTTGATCTTGGCAAGAATTTAGGTTGCTGTGAGACCCCAGTTCACAGGTTACTGTCATTGAATGCCTGGCTTCCTGGAGTTGCTCTCAATGTCTACCTGGTAGTGGCACTTACTGTTTACCTAAATAAACCTAAATTTACCTGGTGACAAAGAGATGGGACAGTTTGTGACTATTGGCACGTGACCGGCGCGTGCAAATCACGTTCAAGCTGCTTACTTCTCTACTTTCTCTCACAAAGAGTAGGAACCGTTCACCGTGGCTGAAACCACTGTCTCATGGGGAATATACAGAGTGGAGTGAATATACAGAGTTGAATGATTGTCACACTTTAAGGTCCAGCAACCTTTGATGTCGGTAAAAGAATCGCACGCGCAAGGTACCCTTCAGTACCATCTCAGTCTTAGCCCTTGTGGACAGCACTGAAGTTTGTCCTGTAATTTGACAAAGTTTGGAAAAGTACACAGGCTGGTTACTTCTTTATTTTTCTTTAGACGTGATCCCTATGTACACACCTACAGAAAGAGGATGCAAACTAGAATCCGTTACCTGCTCTTGGCATCTACCTGGTCTGCAAGGATGGTTGAAAAAGGGGGTGGGGAAGAAGGCCAGTGTTTTTTGTGGAACAAGACACTTCTGTTACTTTATGGCCAGCCACTGTGGTTACCTTCCTTTGGTTACCTTCCTTTGGTTACCCCATAGCCAGATACCAAGATTACCCCATAGCCAGATACCATGGTTGCCTCCCAGGTACCTCACAACCAGACAGCCAGCTATGTAGAGACAACAGTGTCCCCAAGATACAATACCTCAAATGTTTGGTGACAAACGGAGATGGTAACCAAACTGGAACGGCTGAATGTATCAAGTATCCTTAATAATGACATCAAGAAAGTTGATTGTTGAATGGAAATTTATTTCATTAAGGATGCAAAAAGCCAAAAGGTATCTAGGCAGCTGTACACAGGTCTCAACAGAACAACCAATCATTTTTTTTTAAACCCCTCCTAGTCTTCAATCATTTCTATGATCTTTCCATCTGTCATTATTAGCACTTAATTCACAAGTTAGAAGCCTTTCACATTATACAGGTTAATAACACAGTAAATGTAGGCAGTTATTTCCATTAAGTGGTATGATGTTATCTCATCTATCGAAGAGGAAAAAAAAGAGTCAACATGAGGCGCTTAAGACAAGTGCATTACACGCAGATGTCTCAGTGTCCCATGTTTTGTACAACAAAGTAAGTTTAACTAA
The DNA here is from genome assembly GCF_003073045.1 of Pomacea canaliculata. Classification (NCBI taxonomy): domain Eukaryota; kingdom Metazoa; phylum Mollusca; class Gastropoda; order Architaenioglossa; family Ampullariidae; genus Pomacea; species Pomacea canaliculata. Next base: position 32,880,668 of record NC_037593.1, read on the forward strand.
CTGAAGGGCTCAAGGCTAAAATATTTTCCACATGAAATTAATGCAGTTCTTCATAGTTCAATACACATACCTTAATCAAAGTTAGTGGCATGAACTCCTTGATTATCTGACTGCAGCTACTTTGGGTGGGAGCAAATCACATAACTTCTTTAAATGACATTATGATGATATTTACACTCTCTCCTCATAAACACACTGTGCACTGTGCGTGCTGCTGTCCTGTCAGACGACCAGTCTTAAGAATGCTTCCTTTCAAAAACTAGTACATATGAAACACATCCCAAAACTCATGTGCTTGCTTCAAACTCCCATACTCAGTGGTTGTCCACCCCTATCCAGCGAAAAAAAAAAAACTCCCAAAGATATCTGGATTCGGCTATTCCCCTTTTCCTAATCTTTCACAAGTGAAAATTTAAAAACAAGCAAAGAAAGACAAAAACCACAATGTAACAGCTAGGGATGATATAATGTAAACATTAAAGTCTTTTGGGCACAAGACTTAACTCCACCAGGAATAAAAGAAAAAAGCTACTGTGGTACTGGAATAGTTCAAGGTCTGTGGGTCCAAAAACCAGCAGGCTGGGCTGGACAGTGGAATAAGTTCAAGCACAGAGAGTTGTGATGCTGCAGTGCATGTCTAGTATGCATGGTTAGCCACAAACAGAGACTTTCCACCAGCTGCCCCCGAAGATCCACCGCCATATGTACCCAAGGAAGCCTGTCCATTGGCCTGAAACACAAAACACAGGAGACAAATAGTTCAGACAAGCTTGGCTTAAGAGAAATATAAAACATTCTCCTGATTTACCACTCCATATGTAAGGTTCTTACCTTGTGCTAAGCTAAAATATCACAAAAGTTATAGTACAGCTTGTCATATCATTCCGTGATCAAAGTAAGGCATTATGTGTCATCACAGTGTCAGAAGTGTATAACCCTAACAAAGTTAGATGTTTCATATGCCACCCTGAAATGATCATGTAAAGTTTACAACTTTTTCCAGTCTGAAAGTGTTAGCCCTGGATGAAAGTGCCTGGTGAACTAAACTACAACTGGAAGCACAGGGCGTGGAAAAACAACTCATACTCTGGGTTTTGTCTAACCCAAAATGTGCACAACTATAAACTGCCACACTTGTTCAGGGCTGAAAACTCATTTCAGCTTGTGTGCACAGATCACCTGTAGGCAATTTACCTTTGCACGGTTAAGCAGCTCGGTCTGGGCAGCGGGAACATTTTCAGGTTTTCCTCTCCACGCAGCCAGCACGGAGGCCTGTAGGGCACGGCCGTACGAAAAGGTCAGAGCCCAGGGTCTGCGGCCAGAGACCTGGTTAATGGCATTCAAGTTAAGAGTAGCATCCTCTTCAGACTGTCCTCCCGATAAGAAAGCAACACCTGCAACGATATATTTTTCTTTTGCAAAATTTTCATAACCCAGCTCCCGCCCTCAATCATTTTTTTCTCTGTAATTTGTCTACCTCTTCACCTTCTTGTGGTTTCGGTGTAGCATTCAAAAAAATAAATTTTGTATCTGACAATCTTAAATGTAGAATTTGCAATGATTGAAGTGGAAAAGACCTGACTGCGACAAAATCATGCTGGCGCTGCCACCTCCTTCCCACCCACAAAAAAAATCATAAGATGAAACAGGCAGCGATATAAAAAAAAAAAACCACTGATGAACAGTTGACATCGCTATTCACGAAAATCACCGGCAACAGTAGAAAAAGCGAAGGATGGCAAAACATACAAATAAATAAAAGCACAAGGTGTTAGAACCTCTAAAGAGATGACATTAACTGCTCCTCACCAGCTACAGATGCAGGCACCCGGCGAGCGAGAGCAGTCACAGTGGCTCGAGCAATCTCCTCGGGAGAAGCTTTCTTGGTGCAGGACTGTCCTGGAGTACACATGTTGGGTTTTAACAATGTTCCCTCCAAGAAGACATGGTGGTCAGCTAAGGCCTTATATACAAAGGCCAGCACCTGCAAAGGTACAAGATGGTTATATAACACTCCTACTTACAACTTCTTCAAGAAGTGTGGGGCAAGCAAGCAAGCACCCTAGTTAGGCAAGCAAGCACCCTAGTTGTGCACTTACTTAAGGTGTATATACACACATACACATACTGCCTTTGTCAGAATATCAGACCATCTTGTAAGATAAGCGTATCTTGCAAAGTAGTCAGAGAACTTGCCTGTCTTAATATTTAATAAATTGTAAGCTTTTTTTAATGAAAGGTAAAATCTAGATATCATGAAATCTGTAAAATTTTTGGCTTTCATGTGCATTGCCTGCGTCCATCAAAGAAATTAGAGGCATTCAGGTGCAGTGTCCATCTTTATCTGTGTATGGCTCTGTTTAATACAAAAATACTGATGAAATGTGAATGCACTTAGCACTATGCTCCCAACACAGCAAACATTGACACATGGCTCTTGCCTGCTCTGTGACAGCCTGAGATTCAGCCAGGTCGTGGTCCCCATCAGGCAGCACCTCAGGCTCTACGATGGGCACAAGTCCATTCTGCACACCAGCAATACACATCTGCTATAATCTGCCACCTAACTATAACCACATAAAGCTTAGCTGTATGTTCATGCAAGTTCTTATAATCTTTTAAACATGTAAACGCTTAATTATATTCTTTCCTTTAATTAACACTTTCAGACATCTGCAATCATTTCTGAAATGTCCGAAATAATACCATAAGAGAACTTTTCTTAAATTCTGGCATGTGATTGAGAATGCCGCCTAACCTGTTGGCAGATGCTTGCATATCGTGCCAGAACATTGGCATTCTCCAGCATGGCCAGGTAAGAAGGTGTGTTCTTGCCGATGTTGAGCACACATCGCCACTTAGCAAACTGAGCGCCTGCTTTTTTATACTCAGCACATCGCTCAGCCAGACCATCCAGACCTGAAAACCATCAAGAGAATTAACTCATAATGTTGTTTCTTCAGACTTAGAATACACTAACTCGGAGGGGACAGTAAATAAGCTGCGAGGCCCAGACAACAACAGCCAGCTCATATTCCACCACATGATAAAGAAATGGATTTCAAGGGACGCTACTTAATATATTTTTCTGCTTTTAAATATAGCAGTTTCTTCCCTTGAATGAAGGTCGGTCCTTCGAAACAGAATACTGTATACATTTTGATACACAAAGTATAAATCAGTAAATACATGAAGGAAGCACAAGAACTACATACCTTGTGTGGTGGATTCATTAAATGTTCCAGCAAGAGGAACCACACCTTTGTCTACTTTTATTCCAGGAATGATGCCTCTGTCTTTCAGGCACTGTACAAAGGGCACACCATCGCTTGTTTTCTGGTACAGTGTCTCGTGAAAAAGGATGACACCTGAGATGTGATCTCCCAGGGACTTGTCGGCAGTGAACAGCAATTCACGATAAGCTCGCCTGTTTTCTTCTGTGTTTTCCACACCAATTCCCTGCAACCTTTTCCCACAAGTGCCTGCACAAAACCAAATCCCCCATCAAAAACAACTGTTATTAGTCGATATTTATAATCTGTCATCCATTTGTTGGTCAGCTCTAGTCCTTCTCTTTCTTATACTAAGTTAAACATAAATTGAAGTTTCTTAATTAACCAGTGAGAAAAATTATCTTTTTACAAGAAAACTCACGGGCCATAAAACAATTACATTATAACAGAAGTCATCGTGTAGATTTGATTAATTGTTACTTTGATTAATGTGTCATATGTTTGTCACTGCCTTTCTTTAAACAGAACTATAAAACAATACTGTTTAATACAACTAATTCTAGTCATTGACTTTCACTGTTTACAATTTTGCCAACATTGCTTCATCCTATGTATCATGCCAAAGAATGTAATACAGAGTTCTACAGCTTTTTGTTAGCACATATAGTGGTCTTTATATTATAATTCTTCCAGCTTTGCTGTACATTCTTGTTAATTCCTGGCACCTGAAATCTAACTAATGAAAGAGGTACATGGTATATAGAACTATATTAACAAGTGACTAGAATAAAGCTACTTACCAACGGATTCATCGGCTGCCAAAATCCCTTTGCCAGGAGCTATGATGGCATTAGCAATATTTCGCAGTTCCTCCTCTTTCTCTTTAGACAAGTATTGGGCGGATTCAGGCATTTTGCCTTTTCAAAAAATTTTTCTCGAACCTGGCGAAAAAAAGCACTGCTGTTGAAACTATCAGTTTGTGTTTGTGAAAGACTATTCACACATTATTTTATGTTGCATATTTACAATATTTTGAGTTGACTTTTCTAATATTTATTCTAAACTTCTTGATAGTTCAGCACAGCCAGGCACAAAGAATATCACTGAGTAGGGTGCATTGATGGTCTCCTTTATTTTAAGATGGATGATGTTGAGGACAAGATGTCATTTGGTATTACACTTGCAGAAAAGATTTCCACTGCTTGTATGTTGACTTCCTCAGTCCAGTTTCTCACTACAATAGGAAAGCGCCGGCACGTGCGGCAATGGTATCTGAATACCTGTATTTTAAGTGTCCCCCCGCTGACAGTTAGGGGAGAGAAGGTTGAGACGAGAACGGGGTGGGAGTGTGGGTAGCCCGCAGTGGACTTTAACCCTGACCCCTAGGGTAGACGCCACTACATGCCTGCTTAACCTCTTTTTTAACACTTGGAAAACACTCCTCACTTTATCTACAGTAAAACTGCAGAATATTTCAGAGATAAAAAAAAATAAATGCAGTTTTGTTACGCATATGTTTCTGCTTGGTTATACCAAACTGTTTTACGCACTTGTTTAAACATTCGAACTTTGAACCAGAGGACACCAGCCTACCTCACGATCCTGAAGCGGCAAACGACAGTAGGGTCCAGAGAATTTCAATATCTACTATTCTTGAAAAAAGTGATCGATTAGGTTTCGTAAAGAATGGCATTACACAGAAAAAGCAACAAAAAAAAAAAAAAAAAAAAAGGAAAGTGCGATTTTAGGCCTTAATTTGTTAACTGAATTTCATGACTGATGGTTTTTATATGTATTTATATATTTTTTTATGGGAAGGGGAAGCTCAGCGTTTGTCTTTCGAGTACTGTACAACATCGCCCAGCACCGGTCCTGAGTACAACCACGAACAGTAAACACAATTTCTTTATGAAGAAATCCTCTGTATTAGAACAACACTAGACTCAGTCACACCAGCGGCCTCATGACGAGCGATGCAATCACCGAGGACAGGCCGTGGTTCAAGGGGAAGGTCGCCTACCAGCTGGTACATTCACCTGATTAAAATTCTACATACAGCACACACATGGCCATGTCAATGCACCTCACATAAGACTTTCTGAAGTATGTTTTCACTGGCTGTTACTGATGCAGTAAGCACAGCCTCCCTGAAACACGGTGACGGTGACCGCACGCAGAGCAACAACTGCTACGCCACGTGTTTTCCCACATTCGTTCTGATGTCAGCACAATCGAGGAAAAGAAAAGGTTAACTTACTAGTTGATGACTGGAGCACGCGATGACAGTTTGGGAAACGTTGCCGACTGCCAAAGCGAGGCGCGTATTAGCGACATTTATACAGGTGTGGTGGTGACGTCACTCGCCAGCTTACCTTCACCTTTCTTGACAAGTCTTCCCTCCAGTCACTTTATCGTTTTTGGTGCCAAAGTCTTCAATCGTTCACTCATTTATTCACGCATTCCGAGCGGTTGTGTTAGTTCGCCGGAACTGGTGGTCGGAAGGGACAGACAGACGCAGTTGCTGACGGGGTTGGCAGTGGTGAGCAGGAGGAGGAATGAAGAAAGGACGGGGTTTGCAACGTGCATCCACTAGACCACAATTGTTTATCTCTGTGTGGACAGGACAGAGACTGGACAGTTCAAAACAGTAAGGATTACTTGTTTTTATGTAAACCCTTCCGCTTTTTTGTAGGTTAAGTCGAGGTACAAGCTGTCCTTTGAAAACTATCCGACTGAACTTTGAACCTCTCAGCTAGCACTCACAGGTAACATAAGAAGGGAAAATTCGGTCAGTCAGCTGTTAGGCTGGTGACCTTGACTCAGCTACGATAGCCTTGAATGGCGAATGGCTGACAAGTGCGTGCAGCCGTTAGATATATATACATTGTATTTCAACTGCAGCTTTTAGAAGATGCTGTCAGCTGATGTCGGCAAACCCAGTCTCTGCTGCTACTTGCTGACCAAGAGCTAAGAGTGCGCCCTTCACGAACAAAATGCTCGGCCATTTTGCGACAGATTGCGAATGTTCACCTGTCAGTGACTCTGCTTTATGGATGGATAGGAGAGAGGAGGGAGAATAATGAAGAAAGAGGGCTGGACGAAAGTAGAGTACTTGGAGCGTGTGTACACACATACCTCACCCTGCTGGAGGAGCTCATTGCACAAAGTGTCTACACAAATGCTAAGCACACAGACATGCTTGCAAATACACAAATAAAGAAGAAGATAACGACGACGATAGTGTGTGTGTTTTGCGTGGGGGGTAGAGGTTAGGGGGTGGGGATGGGTAATTTTTATGTAGCGAATGTGAGAAGGTGGAATGGCGAACAGACGCGGGCAAGAATCAGCACCAAATTGTCTTCCCTCACTCAGAACCCCTAGCCCTGACCTTTTTGCTGTCGTGACCGAGTTTGACAGGTCAGAGGTCAGCTGATGTTCCGAAGACTGGAGTGTTCAAAAGTGTTTGAAGCAGGTCAAAACTATAAACATATGCATTCTGTCTTATCACTATTTATCATATATTACAATCACGTGATCTGCGATCGTAACCTCTCTAACCACTATTACTGGTTAATGGCCCCAATCGAAACTTACTGTCGAATCCTTTAACTAGTTCACCACCAACCCATAATTATCTCAGGTTTCTTGTGTCGGACTACAAACCATCCTCTGCGTGCATGATCAGTGGCGCAGTAGTGTCGACAAGGGCACGTCTCGTGGTAAACAAGTCGTTTACAGTACTGGTGACAGTCAAGTGGGTTACGAATAATGCTCCAGTATCCCTCTCTAACCCCCCGGTCTTATCTCCCACCCACAACCCCCTGTTCTCCCACTATCTCTCCTCTCCTTTTCCTTCAATGTATGTGTGTATAGGTGGACTGATGACTGCCGAGACCAACGCTTAGCTGCCTGCGAAGTTTTCTGCGGATGTTCTCGGCGAGCTTAAACAATGAATGTGACTAAACCGGAAGCTTTGTGCACACCAGCCTCGTTCTGGTAGTTAACTTGGTAGGGGGTGGGGGGTGGAATCGTCTATGACCAGTCCATTCATGCAAGTTTGTATATTTGCTTCTCTATGCTCTGCATGTGTGTGCTTTCGTGTATCTTCGCACATATGTGTGTGCAAACGTGCACGTGTGCATGCTGTCTCGCCCCACCTCTCCCTACGTTGCACTCAGCCCAGGAAACCCAACAAGGCCATGCCTGTCGAAAAGGTCAAAGGGCATGCTGTTTGTCAGTGGTACTTTACAACTTCGTCATATTAGGTCGTATCATAAAATAGCTACCACTTTCACCAGAGTGCTCGAACCACAAACTTGTACTATACAGGTCCGTGCTTGGACTGCCAATATGAGATCCAGGCTCACTTTGACTACTTCCGGTAGTCGCTAGTCGTTCAGACATCACGACGACCAAGACTGACTTGCGACAAAAAGCTTTACGATTCATACAAATCACAAGGACAACTAAGGAAATGTTAAGAAGGTTGGTGACTGTTAGTGGTGGTGATGGCGCCCAGAGGATCAGAGGTAGTTAACTGCCTCCCATGTTGTCTCTGGAGGTGTAATTAGGACATTACACGTAAGACGATAATCCTGAGGTTGATAGCCTTGAACTTAGCGCTTCTTTGTGCCTAGAAAGCTACGATTTGTATCCTCTGTATTGCTACCTCCTAGGTAAGAGACCCGTTTCCGACACGTTCCTACGTCCACCGACAGACCTGATATTGCGCAGTCAGAGGTTTTCATCAAAGCGTTCGGATGCGTGGAAACCTGAGCGAAAGCGCGTGCACATGTGTAGCTGCGTACAAGTGTACAATGCAAAATAAAATACAGATCACTTGCGCCAGTGGAAGATAGCGAGGTCAACATAACCTCCCGCATTAAAGAGCAGAAGATAATAATGTCATACAGCAACCTCTGTGGTACGGGATGGCGGTCTAGCAACCAAGTTGGAGTTTGTTTTATTTTATTATTATTATTTATTTAATTTTTTTTCTTTGCACTGACTTGGGCGAGTGACCTGTTCTAGCTTAACAAACCTTGACTTCGGTCGTCATTCGTTCCAAAATAAAAGCCTACACCAAATCCTAACTCTAACCCAAATCTTCACCCTAAACCCAAGCTATCATAATCATATATGTCAAGCTAACATGTTAAAACACACACACAATAACACAAAACACATGACACACCTATTATGAGCTAGGTTTCATATCCGCCAAACTGTCACCTACCCACTTCTGAATGTTTTAAATGCGCACTAAAAACACTCCTCTTCAATGACCTTTACTCCTAACAACAGTCCACACAATTCTAGTCTTGTCTTCAATAACCCTCCATCCTCTCTTTTTTTTTTTTTTTGTTAAACGTCTATTGACTACTTTACTCGTCTTTCTCTGCACAATCACAATACCCTCAGTTCTTGCTACCCGAGTTCTTTTTGCGTTTTTATTAGTCATCAGTACTATTGTTCATCCTTCCGTCCTTCGTATGTTGTCCATGTTTCAAGGGCTAAGAGCACGCTCCTTCCAAGCTTCAGTAGGTGCTATATAAATCACACGTTTGTTATCATTATTACTACGCACTCTTTTCTCTCTCTGACACACACACACACAGCTCTCCAAAACAACAGCGAGAACAAACAACAATAACAACAAACAAACAACAAACGAGGGCTACGAACGGGGCTGATTCCAGGGACCAAGGTTTGCGTCAGTCGCACTCGCTCGTGCACCTGCTAGAATATTCAAGCTAGAATATAAGCTAGAGTTAGTAGTCCGCTAAAACTGAAATGAACTATTGAAAATGTCAGGAGTGTTATGGCATGACATACCCTCTGCATGTGCCCACCCTGTCAGCCCAGCTACCTGTGCCCTGGGTCGTTCGCCATGACCATCCCACCCAACACCGGCACTAGTGGGATGTGGGGCCTTGGGCAAGCACAAATCGCGATTTAACTGAGCTGCCAACGAGTTAATTACGAATGTCATCTTAAAGCGAAAAATTAAGACCGCCTATGCAACGGAGCCCGGGAGTGTCATACCCGCTATGATGCTAAGAAAACCGTTGACGGTGTGCACGTGCTCACACTTTACAACTGATTGAGATGTAAAGAAATGAGGATTTGCTTTCTCAGGAGGTACGGTTTGACGACTGTCATCCTTTTAACAAACTGTAGCAGCCGCCTAAATTTTGAAAGAAATCTTTTTGGGAAGAAGCATTCAGTGTTGATGAGGTGACGACCTCGCCCTCGCCATCACAGGTCACGTGCAGAACTTCGGATGAGTGATTTTGCGCAACAGTAGATAACGCTCAACATTAGAAGTGGCCTTCGCCTTGCTTTTTTGGCAGGTTGTAGTGAGCATATCATGAACTATCTTCGTCAAGACAGTTCAAAATCTAAGTGTTTTCTTTATTGTTTATCTCTCGTAAAGATATGAACTGTGGCAATTAACTCCACGTAACCTTTCACATTTGTTTCTGCGCTCGGCAGGACACTGGAGCGGCGAGTGTCACAAATACTCTGTGGAAAGCAGCAGGTAAAATTATGTTCTCACCAAACCTGAACATGGTCCAAGTCAGAGGTGAGCTGCCTGAGTGGACAGTATAAGCAGTTAAAAGAAATGTAAATAATTCTGTAACCTAGCAACCAGAGGGACAGTCAGTATGAGTGGTTCCCCTTATCATACGGCATGAATTGTATCAATAATTATTTACAATCTTTGATTGTATGTCAACATTCTCATCAAGTGATGCACTCGAGTGCTTCTTGTAAAAAGAAAGAATACATTTTTTCTCGTATATCCGTATCTTTCAGACATTTATAGAATTGGAGGAATTTTGCAGGAGATACACTGGGAGGTTGGATGCTGATCTTCTGTTTCACGTTTTCTGTAGTTATGCCGGGACAAAAACACCTGCTGGAGAGATGAGGGATTTACATGTACCCGCCCGAGTTTTCCCAGTCTTCTCATCCTACAGTGTAAAGGTCATTGCCATTCTCCTCCTCGTCAGTTCCAGTGAAAATTTGTGCTGGCTTCCCTGTAAGTGAGAGATGTCATCTAGAACTGGCATTGCTGACAACGACTTTGGAGTTGGCTTTTGGTAAGGCAGACCATTTCAAAGCTTACGTGAATCTTGATATAATCGACATATCACAAGTCAATACAATGACTACCCAGAAACCTCACAGAGGGACAGGAGTTATTTGCAATCGTTGATGACTCGTCGAAAAGCTTAATATTCAACATCACACAGTCATCAGTTATTGCATATGATGCCTGTCCCTCTGACATTTCTGGGTAGTCACTGAATCCGCCCCTCGGGTTTTTAACACGTTCATCTCCTCCAAGTAGATGTCCAAAAGCTCCATAATATTCTGATATTCAACACCACACGAAATCAACTTGGAGGACACGAAGGTGTTAAAAACCACGAGGGTGAGATTGCAGTAAGTTGTTATGCGAAAATCGAGTTTGATCAACATTGTTTTCAAAGGGAGATGATTCACATATATTCTGAGCCTGTGGATTATGAGCATGTCACTGAATTACCAAATATTACCTGATCCTTTTTGTTGAATCACGTGTTTAGTATTGACTTGAAAAAGAAAGAAGTAGAATACCGTTTGGGGACATTGCATAAAGTGAATGACTGAGCATGTGCCAACATGACTGTTTTGATAGCGCAAACAAAGTGAAGCTTAGCTTGTGAATGTCATTTGTGATGACGCCCTTAGCTGTTCGATACAGGTTAGGTGGACTGCATGGTTAGTCACCCTGTAGATCGATATATATTATTAATCTATGGCACTTTTTCCCTAAAAATCCCCTGCCTGTGCGAATGGATGTGGTAAGAGATGGTAAAGCAAGTTTTTATGCTTCTATAAGAACACCAAGACTTTTGACAGCCATAAAGGAAATTTATTTCCATGGTGTTGCTCAAAGCTAAAGGGATCTAAATTAGCATGTAAAAAGGTGCCAACAAAAAAAGCCATTCTTATTAAACCATAAAATCATTTCTTTGATCTTCTCATCTTTCAACGTTTACAGAGATGGTTGCTGTTGATTCACAAGTTGTATACTTTTCACATTGTACAACCTATAAGGCAGGCAGTACTTCCATTAAGTAGTATGATGTCACCTGTTCAAGAAAAAAGCCAACACCACCACAAGGTGTTTAAGACAAGAACATTACATGCAGATAGACTGTTCCATGAAGTTATGTACAATAAAATTTGTTCTAATTAAATGACTCGAGGTTAAAAGAACTTATACCTGAAGTTAATGCAGTTCTTCATAGATCAATACCTTAAATCAAAAGGTCTGGGCATGGACCCTACCTTGATTATCTGACTGCAATTCCATTAAGGAGGAGCAAATCACAAAACTTCAAATGACATTAAGATTGTATTTACACCAACTCCTAAGCACACTAAACATGCTGTCGCTATCAGATGACCACTCCTAATTAAATATGATTCAAAGCTTGAGATTCACTGTCTGGGACATTTACACTATTAAAGGCCAGTACAAACACCACATCAAAACTTGTGTGCTTATTTTAAGTTCCCCATTATCAGCAACTAGTACAGCTTTAAACCCCACCCACCAAAAAAAAAAAAAAGTAAAATGTATCTGGATTTGGTTCTTCTCCCTTTTTTGTTCTTTTGACAAGTATTTTAAAAGCAGAACAAAACCAATAAAACATATACACATCAAATTGTGCACCTGGTAACAGGGATGACAAAATCTAGATAGTAAAGTTTACATGTTGGGCACAACACACAACTCCATCAGGAATGAAAGAAAAAAGCTACTGTGGTGCTGGAATTGTTCAAGGTCTTGTGAATCCAAGTCTGCAGGCGGGGCTGGATAACTGGCTAAATTCAAGCACAGAGGATTGGTGTGATGCTGCAATGCACATCTAGTATGCATGGTCAGCCACAAACAGAGACTTTCCACCAGCTGCTCCCCCAAGTCCACCACCATATGTGCCCATGGAGGCCTCTCCATTGGCCTGAAACAGTAAAGATGTGAGCAGTTTAGAAAAACTCAGCTAGTATCAATCATGAAAGGGCTCCTGATTCGCCCAGACCAATGTTGCTCCAAACGCAATTCATCTTGACCATCGAATAAGAACCGTCTTACCCCCCCCCCCACCCCCCCAAAAAAATCTTAATACCTTGACGGACTAAATACTCTTTAAAAGCACTTCTAGACCACATAAATGATTTTCACCATAAAGGACCATAGCTTTGGCCTAGTCAATCTTGGGTCCTAGAGAATGGAAGAATCTGTGATGCTTATGGGTACTGTGCACCCTGTTTTGAATACCAGGTTTGAAAACCTGTATGTTCTGTCATCTTTCGTAACTAGAGGCTTAGAACTGACGCCGATTTCTAGTAATCACATACTTTCTCTAACCACCACCTGTTCAATGTTAATACCTAGTTTTGATTCCAATACACATTTGCTTTTCAGTCTTAGGATGGGTTAAATGAAAATAGACTTTTTTCACTGCGTGATGTCATTTGATATGCCACAAGTCATTCTTGTACTAATGCTAAAATATAACAGGTGTTGCATAGCTTGTCATGTAGCTCCATGATCAAAGTGTGGCACTGGGTATCATCACAGCTGTCAGAAATTTCTAACCCTCAAAACATAGCAGCTTAATATGCCACCCTGTAATGATCATGTAAAATTTACAACTTTGGTTTCCAGTCCCAAGATTTTAGCTCTAATAATGATTAGTGTAATAAACTTCATCTGGATGTATAGGGTTTTCAAAAACAATTCAAAACATGCACCTTTTTAACTGCTGCCCTTGTTAAAAGCTGAAATTGCATTTCCACTTTTGTGCACATACCACCTATAGCTAACTCACCTTTGAGCGATTAAGCAGCTCAACCTGGGCAGCGGAAACATTTTGTGGCTTACCCCCCCATGCAGCCAGCACGGAGGCCTGTAGGGCACGGCCATATGAAAAGGTCAGAGGCCAGGGCCTGCGGCCAGGGAACTGGTTAATGGCATTCAAGTTAATAGTAGCATCCTCTTCTGACTGTCCTCCCGACAAGAAAGTAACACCTGAAACATCATTTTTCTTTTAAATGAATTCCCATAGTCCAGCTCCCATCCTGAATTCATTAATCTATTTATTATCCACCTCTTCATCTTAATACACGTCTGTACAGCATTAAAAATATATTAATCTTGTGTCTGACAATCACCACCATAATCAGAACCCACAGAGAGATGAGCTTACCAGCAACAGATGCAGGCACCCGGCGAGCGAGAGCAGTCACAGTGGCTCGAGCAATATCCTCATGAGAAGCCTTCTTGGTGCAGGATTGTCCTGGAGTACACATGTTGGGTTTCAACAGTGTTCCCTCCAAGAAGACATGGTGGTCAGCCAAGGCCTTGTATACAAATGCCAGCACCTGCAAAGGTACAAAGGTACAGGATGGTTATATAACACTTACTTACAACTTCAAGCAGTGTGGTGCAGACAAGCAAGCTTTCTAGCTATGTACTTACATATGGTGCACTCTCACACACACAAACATGACGACACTGTAAAGTATGTATCCCCGATAAAATGTGAATGCCCTGAATATAGTAACTTCGTGAGTTCCTAAATTATGGCTTAGTCTTTTATGTCCACCTTTTATGCATTTAAGCTTCAAGAAGCTCACATCTTGATCACTTATGTGCAAAATCCACACTTTAAACATTACACACCACAATTAAGAGCACCATTCTCAGCATGACAAACAAAAATACTTTGCCCTTACATCCTCTGTCACAGCTTGAGATTCAGCCAGGTCGTGATCTCCATCAGGTAGCACCTCAGGCTCTACGATTGGTACAATTCCATTCTGCACACCAGCAATACATATACGGCTGACAACTACCTGCCATCTAGGAATACACGTAGGGGACTGTTATTGGCCATCTTTTTTTAATAAAAGCCTTAGCTGTTTACACACATAGACCTGCATAATTGAACATTACAAAGACATGAAAACCTTTCTTCTCAAGCATTTTCTATGCTACAATGCAATTTCTTGGTGTTTTGAATATGTAAATGTTTATCTCTACTCTAGTTAACACTATATGCAAATTTTTTCTGCAATTAATTCCTTTGAATACTCAAATGATGACAAAAAAATATATTTTTATTAATTCTGGCAATTAATTCAGAAGGCTCGATACCTGTTGGCAGATGCTTGCATATCGTGCCAGAACATTGGCATTCTCCAGCATGGCCAGGTAAGAAGGTGTGTTTTTGCTGATCTTAAGCACACATCGCCACTTAGCAAAGTGTGCTCCTGCTTTTTTATACTCAGCACATCGCTCAGACAGACCATCCAGACCTACAAACCACAAAAGGAAGAAAGTTAATGCAATCATAATATTTTAAGGAAATGGATTTCAAGGGATGCAACTTTAACATAGATTTTATTGTGCTTTTGAATGCAACAGCTCTTCCGTTAAAGGTTGGGGAGATCAGAAAAAAAAAATAAAAAAACTCCAAAAGATGTAAACCTAACAGTTGAGAAGCAGCAAATGCTGTGCACCCTACTGAAAATTTCTTTTCATATGCCATGATTAAGTTCAAATATGCAATAATGTGCTCCTGATTTTTAATCCCAACGAATAGTTTGGGATTTTTTTAAAAAAGATTTTAAGCAAACTAATCAAAAATGTTAAAAATGTTCCCATGCTGCAGCTTCAATTTGCTGAAACCACAATGGGCTAAATTCTAATTGTTTGCAAAGATAAATGATACATAAATATCATTCTTAACTTTTTAAGCATACTGAACTGACAATATTTCTTGATCCCCAAAGTATCAATCTATGAAGTCTTGAAAGGATTATATTTAGTACATACCTTGTGTGGTACATTCATTGAATGTCCCAGCCAATGGAACAACGCCTTTGTCTACTTTTATTCCAGGAATAATGCCTCTATCTTTCAGGCACTGTACAAAGGGCACACCATCGCTTGTTTTCTGGTACAGTGTCTCATGAAAAAGGATGACACCTGAGATGTGATCTCCCAGGGTCTTGTCAGCAGTGAACAGCAATTCACGATAAGCTCGCCTGTTTTCTTCTGTGTTTTCCACACCAATCCCCTGCAGTCGCTTGCCACAAGTGCCTGCACAAAACCAAAGCCCCTGTCAAAAACAGCTCTTTGATAAATAAATCAACTGTTTACAATGTCATTTTTTTTGTGTTTGTCAGCATCCATATTTTTCCCATGCACTTAAGATGTACATGAACTAGTTTAAAGATGTTTACAATTCAGTTTACAACAAAACTGTTTCAATAGCAATTTTTTTTTTAAATAGCTATAATTGTGACCACCTTGTGCAAAGTTAATTCAATGATTTAATAATTTTCACTGCCATCTTCAAATAAAATTATCTTAACAATACAGTACTGTTTTTTTATAACCAATTCTACTCTTTGATATATTACTTAAATAACCTTACCTGAATTTCTTCACACCACATGT
The DNA here is from genome assembly GCF_003073045.1 of Pomacea canaliculata. Taxonomy (NCBI): domain Eukaryota; kingdom Metazoa; phylum Mollusca; class Gastropoda; order Architaenioglossa; family Ampullariidae; genus Pomacea; species Pomacea canaliculata. Next base: position 32,896,427 of record NC_037593.1, read on the forward strand.
CATGAGAGTGACAAAGTAAGAGTGCAACAGAGTTTTGTAATTTATTGATAACATGAATTTTATTCCACACTCTGATGAACATGAATTTTATTCTTTCTCAATTCCCAGGACCTAAAATATAACTAATAAAGAAGACACATGGTTACTCTGGAGTTACATCATCTTGGGTGCATCTTAGCAAGTGAATGCTACTTACTAACGGACTCATCGGCTGCCAAAATCCCCTTGCCAGGAGCTACTATGGCATTAGCAATTTCTCTCAGCTCTTCCTCTTTCTCTGGAGGCAGGTACTGGGCAAACTGAGGCATGATGGTGTTGGCTATTTAACAGTCAAAAGAAATAATTCACATTGCTATTATCTGTAATGGCTAAGGTATAATAACCCTTTACTACATATTGATGTAAAGTTTGATCAGCCGTGAAATAGTATTATTGCTGTAAGACTATCAATCTTCCATTTCAAAATCTTGTAAAATGATGATCCATATATTTAAACTCATTTACAATTTCAAATTTATTTCGAAATCTTGTGTCTGACGAAACCAGCTGTTGAAGCCGTGTTTATGGCAAAACAATTGACACAATTTTTACCGTTTATCATTATGTACAATATTCTGGCTGATTTTCCTAATATTACTCATACATTTCTGATAGTGCAGCACACAAATATATTACACAGGTTCTGAGAAAATCCTCTCTAAACAAGACACGGGGCTTGTAGCACTGACGGATGAAGAAATCGAGGAAAGGACTAATTGAAGGTGAAGGTCGCATGCCGCTGACATGAAACTGATCGAAATTCTTCTACATACATCACAATCTCGCTTTAGACATGGTAATTCACCGTATTTCAAACTTTTATGCATCTGTTTAAGGCACCTGGACTGATGTACTTCTAAGCAAGTCTCAATGACAAAATATTAGCAGCAGTCGGCCTTGAAAGAAAAGGTCAGAGACGAAGGCAAGGGCATCGCCGGATAAACTACTCTTAATAAAACCAGAAACAAAGAGCGAAACGTCAATGTATTTCATGCAATAACATCGACAATTACGCCAATTATTTTCATTTTTCCTTCTACTGCTAGGATGAACAGGAAAAAAAGTGAACTTACTGGTTTGTGACTGGAGTACTCGAGACAGCCAACGAACGGAAACGGGAAAGGTTGCAGACTGCGAAAACGAGGCGCGCATTAGCACTATATATAGAAAACATGTGTGACGTCATCGCCAGCCTACCTTGACCTTGCTTGACTGACACGTCTTCCCCACGGACATTGAGGATATTCGTGTCTTTCCCAAGTTTGACTCTGTCGATCTTTTCTGGTATCAAAGGCAAAGGCCTACAGTGTCTGACATCACCTAAACTTAAATCAAAACCCTAAGATATAATCCGATTCCAGAAGAGGGAAAAACGCGGTATGTGTTTCTTAATCTCAAAGATTATACGATGCCGAAGAAAGCAATTATAACAACGTGATCAAATAAATCTTGGAAACACATTCAGACAGGATGCAGTCTTTACCAAACATTGAGTTTAAATGGACATGCTCTGATTTAATTTTTTGATAAACTTCGTGTACGTGGTTAATTTAAGCTTATCGATCGAGGAATTAAAGTGGTTGAGACTCCGGTAGGCATAATTGGGAATTCCTAATTTTTCGCCATTTCCGACAGAACGTTTTATACCCACAGGCTTCACTGATCATAAATCGAAGTCGATCTGTGGTTTTACCAAATACAATGCCCTCCTTTGTCGGGCCAAAACACTGAATACGGTATATTTACTATCTTTGGTCGGGCGAAGAAAAAGTGCCACTGCAGTCTGTCAAGCATTATTATCTCCCTTGCGAAATATGGTCAAAACACCGCCACATAAAATAAGGCTAACACCGCGGCCCCTAGCACCAGTCAGTCCGTTCCTCTTTCGTGTTCCAAGGAAGAAGACGGAAGTTCCCAAGGAGAATTTTTTCACTAAATATCTAGTGCTTGTTCGTCGGGTGCGTTGTCTAATCTCTAGCTCTCGTTGGGTTCTTTTTTTTCCCCATCCACTACACACCCGCACTCAGCCGACCTTGGAATCCACAAAAGACCTTTTCTTTCTCCGACAAAAGTGTTCTTTTCTTCGGTGCGTCACGGAACTTCATGTGCGTTTTCTCTGCTGCTGTGTCACAACTACACGGACAACATAAATCTCTCTCGCGTAAGTGATGCGCACGTTCACCCCATTCACACGTACGAAGAGGACACACGCACAATTAACACGCTAGCATTCGTTCGGACTGACACACATAGTAAATAAGTTCAAAGACATATATTTATTTACATAATTTACACATACAACTACTATATTTATTCTAACCTACACCTACCTGGTCTACTAAAACCTAGCACCTAACTCCCTGGGGTGGGGGAAAAGGGCCAGGGTTCAGTGACGAGAGCCGCTTTTCGTTGGGACCCAAACACCTTGCCACAAAATGGTACTTCTCTCGTACTCAGGGTGTCAGAACTAAAGCTGTACTTAGAGGGGTGGTTTGAGTGACGTACGTGAGCTGCTTTCCAGCGGGACCAAAGCACCTTGCGGTAAATTGGTATTTCACTCGTACTCAGGGTTGTCAAAACTGGTTTACATTGAAGGTGGAGGCCGATCGAGTGACGCGAGTCGCTTTTCAGCAGGACCATAGATAGCACCTTGCGGCAGAAATGGCACTTCTTACTTACTCAAAACCAAATTTGCTGTTTTTCCAATCAGGACCAGCCGCCTTTCGGTAACCAGGTGCAACCGAAGTGCAAGCACTGACTATTGCCTGCTATTTATACTGGACAGTTTGGGTGATACATCAACCGTTGTTGTCATCCTTCTCGCGCTGCGCGACCTACAGTGATGGGGTTGAAGGGGATACGAGGTGGAGCGAACAAGCACTGTCAGCGGTACACGCTGCCCTAAACGAGTACTAAATTTTAAAATACAAAGACTTCTCTAAGTTCCATGTATGCATAAAGTATACCGTAGTCCTATAGCCTTTGGTGCGCCAGTCCTTGGGTTCTCCAGGTGTTTTTATTTCACCTTTTATCAGATGCAACTATCAGTGCATCATTTTTTAATGCGTAAATATTACGTGACTAGCAACAGCAGAAGTTACTGAAGACATACAACGTGAGAGGCTTTTAAAAAATCTTGTAGAGCAAAACGTCATGAGCTGAATCCACCAAAGGTCAGCGATCAGTTTGAAGTTGAATCCACGTACTTTATCTTCGCACATCGTGGAAATGAAGAAAATCGCTGGGGCAAAGTAAACAATATAGCGAGGGACGTCGTCAGTCCGGCTACAGTATACACGGTAATATTTTATGAGCAGCACGGCAGAATGAAAGACAGAAACGGCTACATATTTTAAATGACTGGGTGATCTAAACATTTTTTTCCATCTTACTTAACAACGAAGACACCAAATATCACACATTTATTCGTGTCACCACCATCGTCAAGTAGACCCCATTAGGATTTTGCTCACTTCCGCTTTAACTGTCAGCCATGCAGTTCGATCTAAGTTCCGTCGAAAGAGGCAGAAATATGGGGAAATGGAAAATAATATGCCGAAATCACCAAAGAGACTTTTTTCTTTTTTAAATGATTGATCTCATCAGTTGTGTATCAGATTTAAAATACACAAGATTGAAATTAAGATCTAAACTTAATAATTATTCTAGATTTCTTTATCGGGCAATTCTTTTATGAACCACGAAATGGTATTGGCTATCTTTGCATACCTTTCTTTTCAGTTTTCTCTTTCTCATTTCCACATATGCAGGCTAGCATAGTTTGGAAGGTCGGCTGCCACTCGGATCAATTCACACTAATTGTTGGATTACTTGTCCGCACTTTGTTGTACCTGCTTCACACCTTTAATTAGCTTTGCTGTCACGTGACTTCGTTAAGAGATGTGTCCTATTTTCTGGTTGGCTGGCTGGTTGTTGTTGATGTTAGGTCTTTATTAATACTACGCAACTTAATTGTGGTTCGATTTTTTTCAAGAGCAATATATAGCTCCCAACAGTACTTGATGCTGTTGCATTCTCAGATAAAACTTAATTTTTTCTCTTAGCTCTTATACATGGTCTTTCCTTTAATAAGTTGTTACTGACTTAATTGTTTGGTAGATCGTTTTATCAACTTTGTAAACAATTATGGTAGAGGTATACGAAGAGGGAAATTCTTCTGTAATGTTTAGATCAAGACATACCGACTTTGTTTAATAAAGAGATTATTTTATGTGCTGATTGAAATACAGGCGGCTTTTCTTTTGCTATTTTATTAGGACTAAAATAACCCATTTCGTCACGGGTGAAAACTATTTTATTGGCTTGTAGATGTGTATGTATAAGATGTTGAAGGAAATAGAGCAAGAGCAGACAGTATGGTGACCACCAGAGTGTGGAATTCGTACATGATTTGAAAATGTTGTGACAAACCAGCCCGTCACAACACAAAACAGCTGTATGACAGTAATCTTCCCCCATCACCTCTTTCTGAGAATTTGTGCCTCTGTATTTTGTAGAGGCTTCTAATTTTGAAACTGAAGGGACATTGCAAAAAGGAGAGGAGTGTGGCATTGGTGCTTACTGGCAGATCAACAACTATAGCTACACGCCAATCTCAGGACAACCAGAGAGATAAACGACTTGTTTATGCAAGCATCAAGTACGAACAAAAAGAACTGCACTTTTGACATGTACAACAAACAGCCATTATTCCTTTAAAAATGTTTATTTTAACAAAGTGTACACCATATCATAAGCTTTTAGTAGATTTCAAATATCTTTATTATATAAGTACATACACACATTGATTTCTTGCAGATTTTTCCTGCAAAAAAGTTTGATTTTATTCTTGCCTTTTCTGTACAAAAACTTGAATTATAAAAAATGCCCTATTCTAAAAACTTAAATGCTATGTACCTCAGTAAGCATTAATGATCTAAAGTAATTGATAATAATAAATTAACAAAAATGCATCAAATATTTTATCACAGTTTTGTAGAAGTATATACCATTTTGAAACTACATTTCTGAAATATGGATGTTTAGGTTCTTTTTTTTTTAAATTTCATTACGACAATCTGATTAAAATCATTTTAGAGGGGACATAAATGGCTGGCAATTGTCATTTGGTTGGATAGGTCTAGTAATTTGTAGTCTGCCATTCATAACCGATCAAATTTTATGGATTGTAATATAGTAAACTATAGTAGTAGCATAAGAGAGCATGGACGTTTATTATGAAAAGAAAGTGTGTAAAGGGTTGGATGGGATATAAAAGTGGTTTGGTGGCATAGGCAAATTTGTGAAGGTATTAGTGCTTTGTGAAAGGAATATGGCACATTGAAAGTCTGCTGCAGTGCTAATAGTGCTACACACTTTTTATGTCTTAATTGTATGTTACCCTCCATTTTTTAACCTGTGCTGCTCTTGGTTTTCTCCCCACTGCTCCTTTACAAAAGTGAATTTTATAATGACATAAATCATGTAATACAGTACTTGATTTTTTTTTAACCTGAAAGCAGGAACATGACAAACAAAAATGTGTACACATATATTTAAGGTAAACTAAGCGGTGCCTCTAAAAGCTGATCAATAACATTGAGGGTTTTTTTTACATATTTTAGAAAAAAAAAAATGTTTTTACACTACTCTCTTCTTGTGTTCTCTCCCCATCCTTTATTCCTCTTTGTTATTTCCCTTCTTCCATCTACTTCAAAAAATGTTTTCTCCTCTTTTTCTGTACAGAAGTAAAAGTTATTCTTAGATTAAAAGAGACTATCTAGCAGGCTGGTTTCATATAATTATATAGGAGTCAGACAGACCTTCCTTCTGATCACTACAGCTCTCATCAAAATAGTACATAAAAGTATTAATGATGAGGTAAACTGTCAGGTCTGAAAAAACTAACTGCATAGCATCAACATTTAGAGCAACATTTCTCATAAAAAAAAACCAGGATTAATACTGTAAACCATCTTCAAAATATAGTTAACTTGTCTTTGGCATAAAACAAGATGCAAGAAATTGTAATTTAGTGTTTAATTAAACTTGCAACTTTGGATGGTGCTTGAGACAAGAAGAAATGTAGTTTACTGAAAAGATCTGCCTCTTTTTAAAAAGTGTTAGAAGGTAAATATTAGATGAAGAAAGCATTACTGGCAAATGCAACACGACACAACAACAGCCATCATGTGCTCTTCTCACACTTGTATGCAAGAAAAAAATTACATGTAAGAAAACACACAAGCTATAATGGAACTCCAAATCACTGAAGGAAAAAAAAAATCATTGTATTTGCAAATAACAGAAACAATTACATGATGTGATATTGCCAAGAGCTAAAAAAAAAAGGCCATATAAAACATCAAATGACAAAAATAAGATCAAAATAACAAAGGCCACTGTAATTTGGAAATATCTGCTGATACTTCTTTAATGATGTCAATAGGGCATTTACATTATTTTTCTGTCATAAAGTTTTCCATAGTTCTAGTAAAGTTGCAAAGTAGTACAATATAAATATTTGTCCATCCTGATATGGGCATGGAAATGTTTTCTACTAAAATTCAAGTTCTGTAATATTTTATAGGACATTGTAAAGCCGATCACTTTCTTGCTTCCAATTTTCCCACAGTATCCCTTTTGCTTTCATCAATGCTCCCAAGTAAAATATGCACTATTAAATTTTTAACAATCATAATAGCCAGCTTCATCAAGTGCTCAAGATCTAAGGTAGTAACTGGATCAGATGTGTCCAGATGAATTTATCAGTCATTTGTCATGGAGAACATGACCTCACCCTCAGTCCAAATTCTCACCATCTTTTGAGTAAGTAGAGAGGCACAGCTGATCTAGTTTGTTTAGAATTTTTCGGCTGGAGTTGTCAAACAGCCCCCCATCAACAAAATCAACACCAGGGCTGCCCTGAAGTTGCTGGCGCTTTCTCCGCACGCAGGTTTCAATCAGAGCATCCATGAGCTTGGCTTCTCGTGAGTAAACCTTCAGAAGCTTTGTGACTGGTTCAGCTGTGCCCATGGCTGTGGCTGCTGCTCCATTCTCTGCATCCTCTCTCTCAGACCCACTTCTCAACTCATCGACAAGAAACTGCAAGAAGAGACAAGGTGGTGGGTCGTTGTCTCCATCAAAGTCGGGGTCCTTGTATTCCCAAGACAACTGTGAGAAGGGAATGGAGAGAAGAAGTTCACAGCGAGTTCGATTAATCACAGTGACACAGTCTGTGTTGATTGCTACCCAAACTTCTGTGTCTGGAGGTGGCAGAATCAGCTTCTTGAGACGAGAGCTGGGTGTCTCTATTCGACCTGAAAAAAATGCTGATCCATAGAAGGGGTAGGACCAGCAAATTTCAAGATACTTACGATACAAGATGGACAAAGATTTGTCTACATCCAGATCTGCATACTCTTCAGACACCTGAAAAATATTTTTAAACGAAACTGATTTTATATGCGTTGTATTTTATCATTTGCATTCCGATATTTTGCAAAATCTCTTTGTTACTCACCCACATATACACCTCCACCCCCACACCACACACAAAACCAGGGCAGTTGGTCACAGTGGCTAAAAGGCCTGTTACCAATAAAGTGAGAATCAGATGTCTTGGACTCAAATCTCCTTCAACATACCTCTACCTGGATGAGACACCTGTTTACAGGGCTAACTGTTGGTAGTTTTCTCCAGTCCTCCCTTTTCTTTCCCACTCTACATATATACACACACATGCACATGTGCATTGCTGCACATTGTGCTGTGTGCATTTATGTTTATGTCTTGCGTGCATATTTATGTATAAAGATGCATTTGGTACCTGCCCTAAAAAAAGCAGGTGCTCGTATGTATCATGAGGCTGGCTTTGGTGCTTGGGAAAGGAACTGTATAAATGCACTATATTATTATTATCATCATCATCATCATCACAAACACTACTTCCAAATATTTATGACAAATATCCAAGATTCATGGGTACATTACTCACCTTGCGATGTGCTTCCATAAACAACTCTTCACAGTCTTTTGCAGGAGACTTTGTCTTGCCAAAGAACAGGAATCGATCCTTTGTGTACATGTGTTCTGGGTAGAACTGCATTAAATTTGTCTGGTATTCTGTTCGGACATGCGTTTGTGCTGAAAACTTACCCATGTGGATAAGTGCCTGCAGACAGTTTACAAACATATCTGCAGTCTACTAATTTTTTTCAGCAAAACATTAACAAAACAAAATAAAATCATGTAAGTATAAATTTGTGGAATTAGACATCAGCTTGACAGCACAAGCATTCAAATGTGGAGTGTGACACACAGCAGAAATAAATATTTCTCAAATAATTCAAAACATGTAAGCAAGATGAAATCTGTGTGAATCAGCGTGTGCATTTGAATGGACACATTCTTTCTTTATTCACTTATAAGCTCTGAGGGGCATTTTTAGCCATGATGCAAACAATGATACATACAAACCAAGTACTTTTCTATGCCAAAATCTTCTTTAAACATACGGTAAGTAACGCAGATATTATTTGTATACATATCTTGTTTCCATTCTTGAATAAACTGATACTTCAAACATTGCATTACTATCTGTTTAAATTGACAGAGAAAAGCTACAACCACGATTCCTAATGAATGAAAGATCTAAAGTAGCAATATATATATACAGTCAAATCTCCCTACTATGCCACCCTGCTACTATGCCACTCTCGGTACTATACCACTTTTGCTCGGTCCCGACTATAAATTCAAAGTAAAAAAAATTTACTATGCCACCACCGACTCTCGCTACTATGCCACTTTTTTTGTGATTGTTAAAAAGCACAAGTTGTGAAATTCCACGCAGTGCTCGATTATTATACTCTATGGTAGTGTGGGACATTGCAGTTAGGTGGGACGGAACCTAGCACGCACACAAGGGAGGGTGGAGGCTGGCGATGGAGGGCTGTTGCTGGCCGGGTGACAGTCACATGACAGAGCGACAGCGGGAGGGGGTCGACTAGTGACAGGATGCAGGTGCTCGGATGTGGTTGGGAGGGGTGGAGGATGAAGAGGTGAGGGGAGAATGAGAGGAGACAGCTAGTGCCAGCAGACGATTCTTGAGAGCTTTGGACTGACGGGTAACTTGAGCAAATAAAGCTGTTTTTACGAACCCTCGGTATTATGCCACTCTCGCTACTATGCCACTTTTGCTCGGTCCCGGTAGGTGGCATAGTAGAGAGATTTGACTGTATACCAAAACCAATGTAATTCAAATGTTGAGTTATCAAATAAAATCTTGCCAATTCAGAACAGGAGGACGGATAATTTTCGTGCTCCAGAGTTATAGTTCATATATAGTTTATACCAGAAACACAGTAACCTTACATTTTGAAAAGACTTACATACAAAAAATGTCTAGTTCACCCCTCAACATACATGTTAGTGTGCAAGTTTTTACATTCAGCATCATTTTCATGAATTTTAGTTGCATCCTGTCACAAAGACCAAGAGATTCAAAAGCCCAGATTTCATTTCCAGCAAAACAGGTTTTATGCCTGTATCAAAAAGGTCCATTTGAATATCAAAGGGCAATTCAAGTATGCATACTTAGGTATGCCTTCATTTGAGAATGGGGCTTTATGCACATTTGATGACAACATATCTAGCATTCTAAAGTGCCAACAATACTGTGCTGGAATATCCTTTACCTGCAAACCTGCAAGTCGATGATAATCCTCAATGTACAGCACATAGCGGCCTTCAATGACATTGAATTTGGCTTCATGGTACAGCAAACACAGCATTTGCTCATTGGTAACAAATAACTCCTGTGATAAACAGAATATGTGAAATCAATTCATGCAGGCAACATCCTCCCTTGGTGGAATATATTAGTTGTTTTGTTATTCTTGATCATGTACAACTGCCACATTTTGCTTGTGTGTGTGTGAATCGCTATCATACTCTCTGAGGTCAGAACGATTCAAGAAGAATGGCAAACACATTCTTGCCCAAATACCCCCTGCTAGCACAGTGCTAGTATATATCATGTATCTAGTCATAGTATAACTTGTCAAACAACTATTTGAAATATTACTTAGACTTTATAATGTAAATTTACAAGCACAATGTTAAGAATAAATTTTCCATTTTCTTGTCTACTCTGCCTCTTGCTACATTTTGTGGCAATATGGATTTCTCCCCCATGTTACACCTGGTAATATCATATACCCTCTTTATGTTGCCACCATCACCAATCCCCAGTTTGAGCATTCACTTCTGTGCACATCTCCGAGGCCTGGTGATTAGAAAGTGTGACCAAAAGAGGTAGCTGCTTGTTCAATGCCTAGTCAGGTTATAACTTTCTACCCACCCCACAAATATGGGTGCCTTATTTATTAGAAACATTAAAGGGAGTGAAAGAAGAAGCTTGGGCAACACCTCCCATATGGCTGCCTTAGATACAATAAACCACTTACTTTCACTTTCCCTACAGAGGCTATGGGACTCCAAGGGACACATACATACACAAATCTGTGCAAAATGTACTACTCATTTTCTGTGTAACCCTGCTCCTCAATTACCTAATAATTTTAGCTTTGATATTGAAATACAGTTACAACAGAACATTAGGTGACAGCAACAATGAATCAATATACAACCTTAGGGTATAGCTTATTGGGCAATACAAATCTCTTTCCTAATTCTTTTTATAATCATTTATACTACAGTCAAGAGCATTTGTCTTTATTCTCAACCTTCTGATTACTCACTAAGCACTTTGACAGTCCTGCTAAGTCTTCCCGCTCACTCTCAATCTTATCTATTCATGCCTTCTCAAGCTACAACAGTTTTAAATAGTTCATGAATACTAATAAAAGATCTGTAAAGACTAACATATAGACTAGTATTTATTTTGAGGACATGAAAAAATTCTGTTGTTGACGTTTTAATGAAGTTTTTAGCAGCTATCAAATTATTTGCGTTACAATTATTTTACCCCGTTTCGGCACTACCTGCTCTCGAGGACAGAAGACATCTCGCTGAAACATAAGGACCGGTTCGCTCTCTCTTATATCATTATATTTGGCATCTGTATACAATGCGCAAAGCTGGTCCCACTTATTGACGATCTGGAATGGTTGATGATGACTTTTTAGCCTCAACTCTAGTATTGAAGACACAAACCACAATGAAAACACATCCTTAGCTTCATGTGGGAGTCCCTGCTCTCGTATCACCAGTTCCACAAGCTCCTCTGCGCGAGCTTGAAGACCGTCTTCGAGATGAAAGTAAATCCCGGCTCTGTCACGAAGAAAAATGACCAACTCAGCGGGCTCCGACCCGTGAGATTTGTCAAGTAGGGCATCTCGTTCGTTCGTGTGCGCGTTCTGATCTTCAGCACCTTGAGACATTTCGTCGATAATTATTTGCTGTCATTTAACGAGGCAGTTTGTAGCATTTGCAGATCTCAAACCTCACAAATCTGAGACTTCCTGCATGTAGACTCTCAACGCGTAGGGAAGCCACTGCCGGAAGTTAGGCGACTGTTTAGTGACAACACTACGTAATACAACCACAGTGATTATCGTTCTTGACAGACACGCCTTGCTTCCCTTGAATAACAGATACCATTTCTTTGTGTTCAAAAAATAAAGTAGACTGCCTATAAGCCTTTTCCGAAACTTTTCACAATGACATAAATTTCTTCTATCCAGAACTTATCTCTGACGCATAAGTATGACGATGACAAGTATGAAAAACTTGAAATTAACTGATAAAGGCATTTGAGTGATTCTGATGTGCAATAATGTCTCACCAGGGATGAATAATAAAAATATATAAATGCAAAATGTGTAAAGCGCATGTACACTTACACTCCTAAGGAGCTTTAGAACAAGAACTAAACATGGAAAGCCCCGAGGTACAGGACAACAAAAAAAAAAAAATAGAATATGACCTATAAAAGAATTTTTTTTAAAAAACGTACTGTACTAACGAAGAATTATAAAAATCAAATACAGAAAACGCAAAGAGGAACCAAATAACAAGAACTGCGAGTAACATGATATTGCGAAAGGAGAGGGTGTGAAACAGGACAGCATGGAGGGAAAGGTATTTGTTAGGAGCACGGAAGAGGCCCAATATAGTGTGTATAGGTGGCGGATCTGGAAAGGGAGATCGAATTGTTTCGCTGCACAATAACTAAAACTCCTAAATCACCTAAATTTATTCCTTCGAAGTACACATACCCAGTGTATGAGGCATTGACTGGGCTGTCATTCCTATATAATAATGCTATATAATAATTCCTATATAATAATGCTATGAGCAGGACAATAATTAAGGTGCATCATCATAATCATCATCCACTCATCATCAATGTACTTTCACTGCACAACCACATTAAGTTGTGTACATGTATTAGGAAAAAATGGTTTTGTTACTCTAGCTGTCTCCTCTAGGAATGCCACGATATTACCTTAGCTGCTGGCTCGGCGTAAAACGCCATTACCTCTCCCTCCTCCTATATAGGAACTTTCTAATTCTAAACATATATTTTACAAACTTCAAACAGTTGTGTTTTTTTATGTTTTTCATAGCAGCAGAGCATAGATTTCGCTCATCTAATTACGAAAAGGACGATTGTGGTGACAGCAGTGCCAGGCAGGCTGGGATTGTACACGTTTCTATGTTAATACACTGAGGCGAAACTATACAGTTTAGCAATATACAGCAGACTATAATTTTGAAGTAGATAATTCAGTATGGCCCACAAAAGATGCTATAAAATATCAAACAGCCCTTGGAGAAAAAAAAAAGGTTGCCCACCCCTGGTCTAAGCAAAGCACGCTGCTTCACAGTTGCGAGAAGGAGTTCGTGATGCCTATTTTACGAGGGTACAAAGCAGCACAGGTGATGTGATCACTTGACGGGGGCTCACAAATAATTGTGTGAAAGGAATCTCCCGTTTAGTTATCGAGTACTGCGCTTATTAAGCTTCTGTGCAGCGCTTCTATAACTCGAACAAAGCCCTCTTCGAAGTTGGATTTTCGCATCACATGTTACATGCATTCTGTCAAACAATTTTTGTAGTCCATAAAAATGTGGAAGAGATGTGGTGTTGCAGATATTTTTTTTATCAAGATGTGACAGACGAAGGTCTGTTCAACTGTGCTCCTGCCTGACCTACAGCTATACAGTTCTGACACAGTTCTCTGTGGAAAGTGTGTGACTATATAGTGCTTGGATCCATCTGGTAGAGGGTACCCAGCGTGCAAGGGCTTTGGGCATTTGAACGGCCCCGATAGGGAAGTGAGACTTTGGGATGGGAAGCGTGTAATTCGATCCTAAACGGACGCGTCCATCGCGCTTTTTTTCTTCAGCCGCTCTCGATTTGGTAGCCACGTGATCGTGTCGCATCCTTCCACCCGCTGTTTTCCAAACCCCTCGCCGCGTGTACGGGTCATAGGAAGGTCACATCGTCCGGTTTTACTTTGACCTGCACGCGGACATTTTGAACTGTACGTCCATCTTCAAGTGAAACACCGCCGATTTCTGAAGTAAGTCTTAATAAAGTTAAGTGAAAGATGCCATTAAAACAACTATACTTTATAACAGTGGATAGTCATGAATAATTTATGATCATATATAAGTATTGTAGTGCTTTTTGTGAAATGTTTCACGTGTTGTACCCGGCAGGTCTCACACATACATCCACTGGCAACTCGCTTTTACATGACGCTGTCTTCTATATGTGCTGTAAATAATTTAAATGGTTTAACCATATCCTTCTTGTTGTAAATAATCAAATTGCTTAATCGTATCTCTTGCCTACTAATTACACGTATTTACTAATTACAGAAATGAAATGTTGAGCGCGAATACGATTGGCGGAAGCAAGAGGACAGTGCATGATGGGTTCAAATCAACTAGTCAAGAGGTAAAGCACACACACACACAATCTCTCGTATTATTGATGATTAACTTCGAAGTTGAAATCTATGACATGAACTCATTGAGTCATGCTTGAAATTCGTCGTCTGCTTTCTCAATAACAGTGGTGCTGCGATTACCAAACGTCTTGGTGCATTCTAGGGGAAAGCAACAAGACAATCACATTGCTTTCTGAACAACTAAAATTTTGGAAAATTATTGCAAAGCAAAAGAAAGAATTTTATTTTTGTACTTATACACTTTGAAATTAAAACAAAATGTATGAAATCCAAAGCTATGCAATGAACTTTGTCAAAGTCTGTCATTTTTCTAACAATCACTTATCTGATCACATATATTTTCTATTCTCTTAAAATGCTGCATGCCATTTTTTCATTTTATTTTACATGATTTACAAAAAGAACTAATTATAACAATCTTTAATTGCAGATCACACTGACTAGGTCTGGCTCAGTGAATTTTACCAGTAAGTTTATTTTGTCTCCCTCTATGATTTCATGAGGATCACTATACAAGCACAGGTTTTGTGTTTTTAATGGTCTACGTGCACATCCTTATTATATCCATCTAAACATTTTCTGTTAATTAAAAAAATTGTCAATAGACCTGCATCCATAGTTTTGTTTTGTCATTACTTTTAAGACTAAAAGTAATATTTTGATTTCAAATACATTTTTGAACAGAGTTCTCAGCAAAGTTGATGAGCAGAGCAAAACACTACAGAATGTAGTTCACAAACTGAATCAGGTCACCCTGCTTCTTCAAAATATGGGGAAAGAGGAGCTGATGAAGAAAGGAATTAGAACAAAAGTGGTATGTCATTTAAGTATAATGTGTTAGTACTAGAGACCTTTTTTAAATGTTACCTTTAACTTTAGCTAATATATCAGCTAATATGTATGTTATGCTTTACAGTCTTGATAAACCATTTAACAAACAGGCAGGCATAGCATCGGCTTACAGGTTAACTCTCCTGACAAGAATGTGTGGTCAGTGTAATATTTGTATTAACAAATAATACACATTTTATGAAGTACAAAATAATGTAGTATTTTATATGCATAGATTTTATTTATAAAATAATTCTGTCACTTGCTTTTCATGGTGTCAAAATGAGCAGTCTGTGTGTCTATTAACTATGACCACTAAAATTGTTTTACTTTCATAAAGAATAGCTTTGATTAAACTCTTAATTAACTTGGTGATTTGAGTCACTTAATGCCATTATTTTCTCTGAAGTCCCACTAGGGTTTATTTAAGAGACTGGGTCTGGTTTGTAGCTATATTCATCATGCAACCATTGATC
This sequence comes from Pomacea canaliculata, assembly GCF_003073045.1. Classification (NCBI taxonomy): domain Eukaryota; kingdom Metazoa; phylum Mollusca; class Gastropoda; order Architaenioglossa; family Ampullariidae; genus Pomacea; species Pomacea canaliculata. Next base: position 32,911,719 of record NC_037593.1, read on the forward strand.
CCTCATCAGTGGAGTAGGGTTCAGCATTATATCTTAAACTTACCCAATCCAGTGAATTAATTTATTTTGCATTTGTATTGTAGTATTTTACATGGTGGAAACAACTACAGATTTTTTTTAAGAGGTTCAGCACCTCTCGTGCACGGAGAATTTTAAAACGGCTGCTTTCTTCAGAGTTGGCTCAGTGGAACCAAAGGGGAAAAAGTTTCCAGTCACTTCAGCTGAGAAGTATATTAATTGGTGCGTAGTTTTTGTTTGGTTTTGATTTCTTTGAGGTGTACGTCAATATGAACTTAAAAGGACAAAGTTTCCGAACAATTTAAAAAAATAGTGAATCTAAGTATTATTTTCTCTACATTTACAAATTTATTATTGTGTACAATAGCATTTAAGTCTACCTTACAATTTCTATTTGTGCACAGCTGCAGTCCAAGAGACATGGATTGAGGAATGATTCGAAGGGTGATGCCATCTAATGGTGAGTGGAATTACAAAATGAGTTTGTCAAGTTAAAATTATTAATGTGAGCATTGTTTTATTCTTCGTGGATTTATTCAGTAGGCCTATTTACTTTACTTTTTGTACTAAAGATTAATTGGTTACTTTCAGATATTATCCAAAACTTCTTATACACACAAATGGCCATCAAGACATTACCGTTTAAAAATCTTTTTATTCGACTCTTGTTCAAGTTCTTGTAATCTCACTAGTAATTAGTAGATTTATGAAAGCTTTAACTCTTTCTTTACACAAGGCTAAAGGCGGTCAAACCCCCCTGTACGCATGAATTTACCCTTTTTCAAAAAATTATTAAAAAATAACTAAACAAGATAGAACAGCAATTTAAATTGATTATGACAGATCAAAATGTGTAGAAGTGGAACAATTTTACCGTAATCTTGCTTGTGAACTCACTTTTATGATAATCCAACCAAAATTAGGTATATTATGTGAAGTTTGGAAAATGTTTTTTTTTTTACACATTTCAAACAAAAAATTCGGGAGCAGATGAAAACCATTTTTGCACCATTCGTGGCCAAATTCTCCTTCATCTGAAGCAGGAATATCCTCTGGGATGTTCTTTCTTTTGTTATTCGACGTTTCAGATGCATGATGTTCACAATGTGTACCATCGAAAAGGACAGGTAGTGTAGAAGGTTCCCAGTCACTTAATCCCCAGACACTTCATCCCCAACGCTTCATCCTTAAAATGAAATTTTAACTATAAAAATTATGAAGCCGGCGAAAAATTTAATTGAAATTCAAATAATTATTTTCATATAAACATCACAATAAGTTTTACAATTAAAATAAATATTGAAATACATTAATAATATTTAAATCATGGTATTAACTTCAATGTCATTTGAACATCTACAACATTAGTTAAAGTATTTTAATTGTAAAACTTATTGTGATGTTTATATGAAAATAATTATTTGAATTTCAATTAAATTTTTCGCTGGCTTCATAATTTTTATAGTTAAAATTTCATTTTAAGGTTGAAGCGTTGGGGATTAAGTGTCTGGGGATTAAGTGTCTGGACACCAGTATAGAATATCGGCGAGACTTTCTTTCAAACATACGTCCTTCGTCATGTAAGGGAGATAATTGTATTCATAAAGGCCTAAACTATCTTATTTATTAAGTTTTTCTTTTAAACCACGAGCTGTATAGGCCTAAACAAAATTACAACAATGCATCAGCCCAATGTGAATACTGCATAACAAGTGAGCGGCCACCTGTGTTGAGTGCATAAAGAAAGAGTTAAGCTTTAATCTATGTGAGAGGTTAGTTCTACTTACACAGCAAAAATCAAAATGTGTAAATACATTGTAACTTTTTTCTTTTCTTCTACAGGGATTCCACCACTCATGGATCGATTTTTGGTGTCATATTTTTCTATCTTTTATGTAAATTGTTTGACTTTATGTTATAAATAATTATTTCAAAAATAACTTTCATGGGGTAAAAAATTATTGACTGTAATTTTTATGTAAATAATTGGATGAATGCTTATGTTCAAAAACAACTTTAATGCTTTAAATAATGTAAACTGCTAAAATAGTTTTTTGTTGTAAATAATAAAATTGTTTAATGATATCTCTTGCCTACTATTTATGGGTTGTGAGGAAACGAGATTTTGAAAAGCTGTTGAATGTTTTCTTCATGGTGTGCAAGCCTGTGTACCAGTGTAAGTAAAAGTGAGAAAGGGTGAGGGATGCAGCAAGAGGGGAGTGGGAGTGGGGAATTTGATGGGAAAACAGGACTTCTCATGGGTGATCGGTGGGAAGGTGGGTGGGTCTTTCGTGGGAAAACATGGGAACCCGTGGGAATTCCCTAAGAGGTCCCCTTAGGGTCCCGCCTCCAAAACCCGAGAGGGACCCAACTTTCTTCCCGAAGAGGTCCCATGAGGGACCCAAGAGTTCTTGCAGGCTGGGTATAGCTGGTGACACAAGCACACATACATAGGCTGACACACATGTGCGAACTTGGGACAGCACAGTGGAAAAGGTGCCCGATGTCCGGTGACCCCGTTGCATCCCCCGGGTGACCTTGTGTTCCCTAGTTTTTCCGGAGGATGGTTTTCTCGCGACCTCTCTGTTGGCTTTTTACAGAGAAGGGGGCACCGTAGAAACAGAGTAGATGCTGGAATATTCTGCGTAGGAGGAATAATAGGGCGAATCGGAAAGGGATAAGGGCGTGCAGAGAGAGAGAGCTGTAGAGGTGGGAGCATCACCCCACCGAGCTTGTGAACGTTTTAGCAGCGTGAGAGTAAAAGCACCTGACAGTGTAAAGTGTGTAAGGGTAAAGACCGAAATCTTGATCATTGGAATGTAATTACAGCTGGCCATTGTCCCCACATCATTTTGCACGTACCCATCGATCATTAGTCAGAATTTTCCTGGTGTGAATAGACAAATTGATAAGCGCCAGGTGGACTGCCACCACAAAATGTCAGACCACACAAAGGGACGACAGTTCACCTTGACCGCTGGTTTCGTCGTCATACCAGTGGTACCATCTGGAAGCTCGATGGCTTGACAAGTTTATATTTTCATTTTTATCTTGTCTTACCAAAGACCTATAAATAAAAATTAGTGACTCTGCCATCATAGCTGCATGACATGTGTTTATCTCCTTTGTGAGCAGATATCATCAAGGGTGCAAATGGTGAAATCTGTGCTTGCTTAACACCCAGTGACGACCTGGGGTATTTAAGCCCTATATAAAGCCAGTGGTGTGCAGTACAGTTAGCTTGCTATCGGGTGTGAACCATGGATCCGATTCATCTGCGCCAGCTACTGTTAGTGTGTGTGTCCGGGTGGATGTGTGCTCTGTCCTTGCCTCACCTTGAACTCAAGCAGAAAGAGGAACTTACAGGAGGATCGCGTTTCCGTGACAACGACGTGACAACACCAGTCATTCCAGTTCCGGTCGTAAGGCGAGTAGGAGCCTGGACACCAATTGCGCATCATGTCAGCAATTTGTCATGCATAGCCTGCAAGACCATGGTAAGGATGCTGCATGACATGTCGAGACAGAACCAGACGGAGGACGCCATCATCAACGCCGCCATTAACCTGTGCATCGCACGAAGGATCGAGGACCCACGAGTGTGTCAGATGGTGGTCCCACAGTACAGTGTAAGACACACAGACTAGTCCAGTATTATTTATACACAGTACAGTGGCAATAATATGTACAGACTAGTATTATTCATACACAGTACAGTGGCAATAATACGCACAGAACAGGGTCCGTATAGTTATGAAGCGAGGGTAAGTCGTTTTCCCACGTACAGACCATTAATGCAGTACAGTGTACATGTACAGATCCGTAAGCAGTATTTATAAACTATGGGCAGACCAGTACACACTATCAATAACTTTTAATCCACTGACTTATAAAATCGATTGTATCAGTGTATTGTATCAGCAACAAAAGTCTCATGAACACTAGTGCAGGTAGTCAACTCGGGAATCAAACAGTATAGTGTAAATAATTCTTCAAACCATTTGTTTTCGCAGAGTCCTTCAAAAAGTCTTTAAAACAATCTTTTCAAGTCAGTATATTCCAGCCCTTAGAGCAAAACTGTTTGTTTTTTCAGCTATTGCTGTGCAGTGTTTGACTGACCGTGAGGTGTTTTAGGTTGGTTGATATGTTGGTCAGAGGTGTATGGTATTTTGACATATGATGAGTGCGTTTTGTCAATGATTCTAGGTTGGAACATGATCTACAGCGGTGTATAAAGGTCGTCTTTCCCTTTGTGAAAAAGCCATGAGATTCCCTGTCAAGGGATGTAGAATCATCTTAAGTAATAATAAATCATTATGATTATTGTTCTCGATCTTATTTTTGTGCGGTAGACGTTCAGGTGCGACGTATATACGAAAGTGGTTGTAAATATATGTCGTATTCTTGTTGTCACCCTTGTTGTCTGTCTGCAGGAGATGGCTCTCGGTGTCGTGCGTAAAACACTTTTACTTCCCGACGAACTGTGCGGCATACTGCTAGGGAGTGAGTGCGCCACGCCCCCTGACCCGGGCAAGTGGAACATCACCATGTCCAGCAAACCCAAGCCGCCAGTCGCGCCGCACGTGCGACCTCAGGTCAGTCTTGCTGAGCTGCACGCATGATCACTCGATCAGCACTACCCATCTACATACACCTTTCGATCCCTTTGCAAAGAGATTGACAAATAATGACAGTGAGCAGCTAAGCAATTTAGACAAGAAAACTGCTTATCTTTCACACATAAGAGCAAGAAAGAAAAAAAAAAACCCACTGAAGAAACAAAAATGAGTGTGTGTGTGGGAGGGGGGAGGAGAGATGGGTGAAGCAGAGATCGAGAGAAATTTGGGAAAGAAGAAGGTGGTAGAAAACAGAGTAAGAGCAGAAGCAAGGAAGAGCTGGGAAGTTCGGGGGAGGGGAGGGGAACAAGCAGAGAGGTGTGGAGGTTGATGAGGAAGTATATAAAGGAAAAGACTGGGTTAATTTATTTGGAAACGGAATCACAAATGATTTTTTTTTTCTCGATTTATGGGGTCGCTGGCTATCTACGCCCGCACAGCCTGGCACACCTGTAATGCGCGTGCTACACCTGACTGACCTGCACCTGGATGACCAGTACTTGGCGGGTGCCGACACCGGCTGCGGTGAGCCGCTTTGCTGCCGTAATACGGACACCTACCCAGGTAACCATCAACCAGCACACAACACCTTTCCCTTGGGCCCTTCATCGTTTGTTTGTGCGGGTGTGCACCATTAGCCTCACAATGGCTGTCAATGTCGGTTATCTATCCTTTATCGTCCGTTATCGAAGCTGTGACAAAACACTTTTCTCGTTTGGCGGTGAAAATCCAAAGTCGGTGACACATCGAAAACATTTGCTTATGTCCAAACGTACAAGGTCACTTATAGGTGCAAAGATGACCAAAAAGATTACAGCACATTTTCATAAAAAACGAACTTTTAAAGAATAAGCACAAAAATCGTTCTTACCTTAAATTTGCTTTGTTTTCGAATTACAACCGAGAAAGGGAAACATTTCCCACCATGTAACCATACTTATACATCATATGTCAGAAGTGATGATTAATCATATGTGATAATTAATCGTTGTAACTATCGAGCAAATCGCCGCTTCCAGATTTTGTTTGTTTGTTTTCTTTTTTGCACCATTTTTCCTTCAGGAAATAAATTTTAACTAAATTGTACGGAAAATTGATTTAGTTTTTAAATTTAGCATTTATTTCTTGCAATCGATTGCTCTGAGTATAAACAATAATAAATCGTGCGATGTTTGTGTGACGACATCGTGCCGGAAAACAAAACCACGAAGAAGTAAAAAAGTAAGAACAAACAAACAAACAAACAAACAAAGAAAGCATTTACTCTTGTTTCTGAGTTTAGTTATTATTTATGTCTGTTTAACGCTCAGCTTGTAATGAGCTGAAAGTGAATTCATAACTTTGAAAGATCTTCGTGGTTTTCTCAACAAAAATTTAAATATTTACTTTTGTTGATGTTTGTTATAGTTTGTATTAAGATTACGATATCAGTTATTTTTTCGGCTTTTTTGTAGCTTTCCCTGCTTGCGCGTGCATAAGAGAATTGTTTTGTCGTTGTATGCAGTTTTGTTTCTGATCGTTTCCTCGATTTTTTAAAAATTACCGGGGTTTTGTTTTTGTTTATCTGCGAGCTATTGTTTTTTCTTTAAAATTTTTTTTTGGCCTTTCTTATGGAAAGGGGTGTCTGTTATTTTGTAGTTTAATTCGAGTTTCTAATCTTCAAGATTTTGTTTGCTTGAATCTTCAGGATTTTTTTTCCACGTTCGTGATTGTCGAGTTTTTTGTTTGCTCGTTTATCCTGGGTCCTATCCTTATGATTACTTTCATATTTCTCGCTCTTCCAGCTCCCACTCCATCCAAGGCAGGAGGCACTTGGGGAGATTACCGGAACTGCGACTCGCCATGGCAAACCGTTGAGAATCTGTTCCGTCTTCTCGCGGACGTAAAGGACCAGGTGAGTCTAGCAGACCTTTCCAGCTTTAATGAACGGTTCTCTCGCCACGTACCTTTTCAAGCCATGACATGAAAACTCACAAATCAGATTACTTTTGAGAAACGTGGTAAGTTCATAAGTTAATGCAGCTGTGTTTAGTGATCATGCAGCCCATGAATGTTGATTGTTTCAATAGCTTAGCGGCTATAGAGGCAACGAAATGAGAGTTATTCACCTTTAATTGTATAGGGCACGACGTGAAAAGATTAATCAGGTAGACATCTTCTAAATAAGCAGTTTTCCATTAGTCCAGGCGCGCCTCGAACTGGTGTCTCCAAAGCTGAGCACAGCAACCGCCTCCGGTATTATGACCCAATGCGCCCTGCACCTCTCATGCTCAAGAAAATGTCATTTATGTAAATATAAATATTTCTTATGTAATAAAAGTTATTTTGTACGTTTATGTCAGTCTAGTCCTGTGGGCGCTGTTTCAGTTTGATTACATCATCTTCACTGGCGACATTCCTGCTCATGATGTGTGGAACCAGACCAGGACTGCCCAACTGACCTCACTTCTGCAGCTGGCTGGTTTCTTTCGTCGCTACCTCCCAGACAAACCTGTCTACACGTGCATGGGCAATCACGAGTCTGTCCCTTGCGACAGGTGATCTATCAGTCATTTGCAAATACTGTACCTGCATAAAAGTTGTGATAACTGAAGTACCGTGCCTGTAGCTATAGCAGGTGAAGGTGATCGAAGTGCAGTGCAACTGCAGCAGACATTAGCTCAAGTGAAGTCTTGCCTGTACCTGTAGGAGTGCAGTCTAGTCTGATTGACGATCTTTGGTGTCTATAAATATTAACAACATAACCAAATCCCAGTCATGTACGGACCTCTCCCCTTTTATGCATCAATAATCGTAAAGTTTCAAGACGGATTGACAACGCTATAGCTACTGTTTGCAGCAGAGTATACAAACCAGATTGCCCATGTAAAGTATTCATCCTAGTTTGAAGAATGTTCTATTCCCCAGCTACCCACCTGACTCTGTAGAGGGTCAGTCCATGTCCTGGTTGTACTCAGCTGTGCTAGAGGCGTGGGGGTACTGGCTGCCATCGTCAACCTATCAGACTATTCTCAGGTGAGAAGAAGTTACGTTTTCTGCCCGGGCTGCGGGTGAGATGGTAATCTGTGTGTCAGTATATCATTTGAAGTTTCCATTCTCCCTATAGTTGATGTTCTTTAACACACAGTTCTCCTACAGTCCTAGGCTGACTTCCAGCAGTAGTTTCTTCCAGTCCTCAAAGTCTACAGTTGTCAACTTATAGTTAACAAGCCAAATATCGAGTGCTGAGCATTATATTTTCTTTACTTCGTAGCAACCGTGTGGCATCTAGATGTAACAGTTCACAAAGCAACGACTAATACACAATTCTGCTACCGCCATAAACTGTGCACATGCTCCGAATCTGTAGACTAACATTCCCATTACACCCCGACTCACTAACCTAACATTCCCATTACATCCACACTCGCTAGACTAACATTCCAGTCACACCTACTCTCTGGCCTAACATCACAGATGTGAACCTATTAAGGTAGCATTTTTTTCCAGTTCCGTACGTGTTTCCTGTCTTTGGTCTCTCTGTCTTATCCTCTTGCTGTTTCTCATCTTTCTGATGTGTTTTGTTTCCTGTTGTTGCTGCGTTATTGATGAAAACGACTTCCGTTATTGCAGAGGCGGGTTCTACACGTTCTCCCCTTTCCCAGGCTTCAGAATCGTCTCGCTGAACTCCAACTATGGCGCCAGTGCCAACTGGTATGACCTGATTCATCTGTTAAAATGCTCGATTTGTGCTTCGTCATTTTGCCCTGTCTCTCAGTCCCTCGATCACATAGCATTAAAGCAGCACATATCATCCACACACAGAAACGTATGCATAACCACGTAGACGGAGCTGTGACAGTTGTAGATGTATGTGGCAACTTGCTGCATCTCCTCTAATGCAGAGGATGTATAGGGAAAAAGAGTTAAGTTAAAGCATGTAAGTACATCTCCGTGTGTATAACCACACGACTTGGTTAAGCTCGCTGTTTCTTCTATACCTGATGAGCGAGTTTTAACATCACAGGTGGTTGCTCATCAACTCAACAGATCCACAGGGTCAGCTACAGTGGCTAGCTGACGTGTTGCAGGAGGCAGAGGACAAAGGTGAAAAGGTTAGAGGTTTAAAGTGTGAATTGATTGCACCAGCCCACGCGTCTACAGAACATTCTCTTCTCTCTTCCACACACACACACAATGGTGCTTTAAGTAATGAGGTTCCATTATAAACATATTATCATCATTGTTGGTGTCATCGTCATCATCGAGAAATTAGGTGATGCACTTAGAAGTGAGAGATTCCAGTCTATAGTGCTTTGCTTTTCATGTTTTAGGTTCACATCCTCAGCCATATTCCACCAGGGGAACTGATGCATGACTTCAGCTGGAACTACTACAAACTCATCAACAGGTTTGTAAATGGTCACTATATGCGATTACAGCAGAAGACAATATCATTTTCTAACACAAAAAAAAAATCTGAAAAGGTTCAGGAGCATCAAGGACATTTGCCCTCACAAAAGCTTTATTAGTGACTAAGAAAAACAATTTACAATTTGATAAGGATTATATTTATTATATAATTACACTGCTATAAGTGCTAATATCAAGTGTTCTTTATACTTAGATCTATAAAAAACAGAACGGTAGTCATCACCACATTATATTTCATTCTGTAAGCAAGAGCAGTAGTCTCTACTATATTTGTTACTACTTCACCAGAACAAAATGAAATGAAAGAAACTGATAATTAATTCTGCTGCTTCTCTTGCTGTTTAGAGGATTTGCTACCATATTCAGTGGTGCTTCTCTTACTGTTAAAAAGCTCCGGTCCATTCACAACTACAAGATGTAGTGAGAGATGATGTCAGTAAAACTTTTCTGTTCACCATAGATACGAGAGCACCATCACAGGGCAGTTCCATGGCCACACTCACAAAGATGAGTATCAGGTGTTCTACGACCTTAGCAACCGAACACGACCTGTCGGTGTGTCCTATGTTGGTGGCAGTGTCACACCTTACTCCTTCACCAACCCTGGCTTTCGTATATACACCATTGATGGCAACCACATCAATAGTTCATGGGTCAGCATCTCCCTATCTTCCTCTTTGACTCCTCCTCCCTACATACAGACAGTGAGCGTGAAAAGTAAAACACCGATCAAAGCTTCCATATCAAATGCATGTCAGTTGCTTACCAAAATGGGTTCGACCTAATCCTTTGCACTCACTAGTTAGGTTGAAATATTAAAACAAAATGTTTTTCTACAATTTCCTTCTGACCTATTCCTCAAGTTTGCTATTTTAGAGCAGCCAATATTTATTTTACTAACAAACATCTTTTGCTTGTGGTTGCTAACAATGGCTTGTTTTTGCGATGTAGTGTAGTCAACTTCTGGCATATACAATAAAAAAAGACTGGAACTACCAAATTCAATGCAAGCCTGTAGCAACAGGAAGGTCGAAGGATTTCACAGCTTATTGTCTGAAACTTAAATTTTTTTTTTTTCAGGCTGTGCTTGACTACACACACTCATTCTTGAATTTGTCACATGCAAATGAGTATGGAAACCCTGTCTGGGAAAGAGAATATTCTCCACTGGTGAGTGGCATGTATTCAATAATGCAGATAATAATATTATTTTAATATCTGTTTGATAAGTACTTACCCTCTTCTTTGGCTTACTTCTTTTAAGTTACCTCCATAGCCCAGTACTGGATGCAGTCTATTAAGGTCTTTTTCCTTGAATCACATCCAACGAATGAGGACCAAGATGACATTTCTCATTACTTTAAAGAACTCAGGTTGTTCTGAAAGCCATTTCAGCTTAATTTTTTTTTTTTTTTTTTTTTTCGTTTACACCATATCTGGTAATGCTGAAACAACATTTATTCCCATGTGCAATTTAATACATTCCATCCCTGACATGTTGCTATAAACTGTTTCATAGAAATCTTATAAGCTAGCCATAATGTTAAATAACTACTCAGTTATAAATAAAACTGAATAATGGATGTGGATGTATTATCAAATACTGCCCACCAATAAATGAGTGAACAAATGAATTATAGGATTCAGAAATCAGATTATCTGCCTTGCAGAGTGACTATCAAATGAAGGGGCTGTACCCAGAGGACTGGAATGAGCTTATCTATAGAATGAAGGCAAACGATACCCTCTTCCAGACATTCTACAAGTGAGCAATACCCTTTCTGCATTTACCCACCAATAAAATGCTGTTTAGTGTTGCCAGCCTGCCTAATAATCTGATTATTTTGCTTTTATCCAGAAACATTTAGGTATGTTTTATCTTTTCTTCTGGTCAGAAGTACATGGCAATAACACTATGAAAGGCAAAGCAGTCAAACCTGCTTAATGCCCTCATTCCATTTTATAGAAAGTACCAAAGTCTTTTTTTTTTATTTCTCATCCCATTCTAACTTAATAAGGAAATTAGTCTTACAGTGCAAGCCTGTTAATAGCAGAAAACATTGAACATCAAAAAATAGGAATGTTTGAAAAATCTGTTAGTTACAAAGCTTTATACCAACAATTACACTTTCAGCACAAATTTCAAAGATTAATCAGTTTTATATGTCATTTCAGGTATTATTTCAAGTCTGCCAAAACTGATTCTTGCACAGGAGACTGTAAAAGAGGATTTTTATGTGCCCTTAAATCTGCCAGACCTGATGACCCTGAGTTATGTGAAGATCTTTAACATTTTTTTCAAGTTTACAATATCTTTTTCAGTGTATATTACTTTTGTCAAAATGTTCAGTTGAAGTATACATAATTAAAAGTCAGATATATGATGTATTGTGATTATGTTTCTTAAGTATTCTTTCAAGGTATAGCAGTTATATGATAGAAATAAATTGTACTTTATTCTAGAGAGGAAGTCCTCTAACCCTCTCAGCACAATGGGCCATGATTGTGGCTTTGCTGGGAAGCACACGGAAGGCAATTTTCATTACTTTTATTGCAAAGTTCAAATTTTCTCCCCTCCAAAAATGTATAGGTTTCTTGGTCTAATGTTTATCTCAGATCAGCAATAATAAAAAAAAAAAAAAAACTTCACCTGCTGTCTTCACAGTCTTTAGTTATAAACCAGTAATTTTAATGTTATATTTTTATGTAGGGCTAAGAGAGTTAAAAGTGACTTGTATGTTCATGTTGTACATGTTCATTTACCTGTCTCACACATTAAAGCATAACACATTTAATGCACTTAATAGTTTTTAAATGAATTAAGAACTGACAGCCTATCATAAACATGCCTGCATGCATTTCATTTACCTTTCATTGCAACTACTTCATTACGTCAAAATGAAAATTATATCAAGAAAAAGAGTTTACTTAGTAGGCTGAATTATTTTTGCTCAGGAAACTGCTGTACTGTACATAGGACACACCAAAAGGCATTAGGCTTTGGAAGCATTAGAAGCATTAGAGTGGCTTGTAAATGTCATACCTTAGATTGCATCTGAATGGTCACTGGAATTTGGCACCTTTTAGGGAAAAAAGTGCTGTCCTATAGAAAAATAAAGGCCCGTCATACAGCTAATAGCAGATGAGAACAGAACAAATTCACCCAAATGATGACATTAATGTTATTTTTCTGAACTTCCCCAGTTTCTTAACTGCTTCTCCAAAAGAAGTCCCCAGGTGGCTGAAAATGGATGACACATCCTAGTGGCCTGACCCCTTGAGTCCACCATGGGTCGTCCCTCATTGGCCCACTTGAAGAGAGATCCCTCCAGATTGTAGACACTAATACTCCCCACAGGAAATGCTGACTCTACACAAAACATGGATAGACTTTATATTAAATACATGTCACAACCTGGTCAGCTACTCAAATGATGTACATCTGGGACATATGTTTTTTTTTTGTTGTTTTTAGAGCTGACAACATGAAAGATCTGTTTAAGCAGGACTTTGTTGATCAGCTGTTTTTCTTCAATACTGCAAAGCTGGAATATGATTATACAGTTCCACCTTCATAATAGGATTACATAGTTCAACCCTCAGAATTGAGGCGCAGGTGATGGGTTGTGTTCATTGTGACAAAACAGCAGGGAGAAGGGATAGACAGTCCGAGAAGGAAGACGACACCTCTGCTGGCTCAACTATCCCGACTTCCACATTTTTACGCCCACTCCCCCAATTTCACACATCTGAATGCTCTCACCCAAATTAACATGCTGTCCCCACTTGCATGCGCAACAATTGACAACACAGTTACGAACTAATGCAAATGGATATTATTAAACTAAGAAGGTTAATGCTAACAGTAAGTTTTATATATATATATAAAAACAATGCTCAGACAGAGTCCATTCCTGAACCAAATTTTTGCGACTCTCTGAATGAGGTTCTTTCATTTAGATCGGTGGCCTATGGCAACAGCCAATCAGAATTTAGCAGTTTTCTGAGGGTTGTATGCAAATCAGAAAAGGGGGTGAGCATATGTATGTGGCTGGCTTATAGCATTCTTTCACTGTGAGCGTCTTCTACAAGGTTTATGATTTCAGCTTCATAAACATGGAAAAAGACAAGTTCTTAGCCATTTTCATACTACTCTTGTCAAAGTAGTAATTTTAGGTAGTAAGTAGGGAAAGTGGTTGCAATGGACTGGTGACATGATTCATTCTTTTTAAAGAAAATGAGAGATAGAGTTGTGCGCATCAGCATATTTTGACCAAGCTGTCTTGTCAAAAGATAACTGAATATTTTTAAAGGGAAGCTGGCACTATATGTTTTGACCACTAGAAAAGCTTTAGAAATCCGTTAAAGTCATAAAACCACACAGCTGTATTATGTGTAAAGAAGTGGAAATGGTGCCTTTCTAAAAAGGTACAATTTAGTATACCTGCAGTTGCTAGATACTGCTGGAGTTTTTGTGCCATCACTGAAGATCTGTATCCAACAGAACAATAACATACCACAGTGTGGGGCTTATCTGAAAAAAAAGGCACATTCTAAAGAACTTTACTTGCTGTATTTTTCTGGTATAAGAATTTGTTACACACACATTCTTAAAAAATCTTTTTTCAGCTCTCTATAATAACTTTAAACCATATCACAAATCATTTGAAATTGTTATAAAATGTGATTATGGTAATGTCAAGATAAAAAGAACAGTAATTTTATAAAGAATTTCCTTGGGTGCAGCAGTATATCTGTAATCAAGGTTAGTGTCATACCAGATTATTGCTAAAGCTATGGTGCTTGTCATTTCTGATGGTAACAAGTTTGCAGCTTGAAGTTTTTGACAGACCTGTAGCTAGAAGATTAAGGACGCTCAAGTAAAATAAAACATTTATCTTAGTTGAATGAAAGACCAGTAAACTAATTCTCTTTATAACTTTACAGAATTTTATTTGCTTAAAAGTAATAAAAATCTAACTATTTGGGGATGAGAACATAGCCTTTCGATCAAAGTAAAATCGTGACATATGCACTAGTCAAGCATTAATTTTGAAACAATCAACTTACTGGAAGAATTCTCTGACAAACCCTAAAAAAAGCAACTCACCAGAGGGTAGACTGCTCAACAGCTGACACGGATCGCCATTTTTCCAGTCAACACAATGTGCCCCCTCTAAGTGACTCACATTGTATTCTTCTGGTGCTCGACAGTCCTAAAACCAGTCGTGATATAGTTCAGAGTACTGTACAGCAATGTAAGGGCATGCTATCCTTTATTTTAAGCTTTTTATTAAGCTTCCTTTACGTTTTAAATTTAAATGTGCTGTTCTGATACACATAAATTAGCTTTAAATTTGCTGTTCTAATATAAATTCATTTAAAATTCAACACCCCATCTGGATTCAAATGCCCATTCTTCTGCTAAACCACTTTTGAAAGTGTCTGAATTCATTTGTGATGACAGTCATATCCTGTCAGAAGAATTTTTCCAATTCCCATTAGGCAGCTGATCCTGTGTTTGTGCATGCAGGACCAACAGACTGAAGCTGTCCTTCGTTGTTTCGACTGTGTGGCTTCTGAATGTTACTGTATGTGAATGAATGCAGCTGTCTGAAACATGAATGCACAAGTCTGTTTGGTGGATATGGAAAGGTTATGGTAACGTTTTATGCTTTCATCTGGAGCTGGCCCAAATAGCCCTCTGGGATAAAATAATTGTGTTATCGTAAATGACTTGAGAACAACATGGGATGAAGAAAAGCTATAGTGTGCTGCTGTGTTGCATTTTCTTGCTCACATTTTTCTAAGCGACTATGGAAGATTTGTATGAAGCAGTTTCAGCATGAGGTAGTTTGAAGTGGTCATCAGATGCCATTTTAATAGCTTAGCTGTTCAAGCTGTGATTAACAAGCTGATCAAATGTGTTTATGCTTGTCTTTTAAGTACATCAAATACCTTCTGGCTTTTCATTAAAAATAAGATGTGGTCATAGGTAACAGATACCAGAAGGGGAACTTTATCCTAAAATGGTTAGTTGCTCAAGTCAACATCAACTACCAAGGTATATAGCACCCTGCAGCTACAGTGCACTCCTTGGTCTGTGCAAACTTACACTAAATGATGTGAAACCAATATACAGGCTGTTCTTTTGCTTAGTTACGTACCATCAAGATAATCTTCCTCTCATCAGCCCTTCCTAGCCATTTTGTCAAGGTGTTTGTGGTGATGTATTCAACTGTTGGAAACTTCGCTCTTATCATCTTGATTGTGGTCCACATCCCCAGACCACAAACAGAGGATACCTGTCATCCGTCTCACTCCCTTTTGCCGCAGATGGCCCATCTTCACTGCTTCCACCCACTGCCATTTGTCTATCCAAGTAAAAGTCACAAAATGTTATACTATCATACCATTGTACAATGTCTTCACAAACAGCTATAAAGGCAAACCAAAAGGTTATACCAATTAAATCACACCATCAGGAAAAAAAAAGCTATAACAATTGAATCATCTAGCCCTAAAATAAAGCATTAATGCAGCGGTTCTCAACCTTTTACTTGTGACGCCCCCCTGACGAACAAAGGTAGGTCCGCGCGTCCCCCTTAGCCAGCAATGTAAGCGAATTTCACTAATACCGGTATAAGAAACTTTTAAAAAAATTACCACCTTGGCGCCCCCCCTTGTAAGCACGTCGCGCCCCACCGTTTGAGAACCGCGGCTTTAATGGTTTAAGATCAGACCTTGTTAGAACTGATATATTTAATGTAGATAGAAGGTTAACAAAAGTTACAATCTGAAAATTTTTACCAAAAGTTTTACAGATGTATACGCCTGATGAAGTAGGAGGTAAGATTTCTACCAACAAATATATATAAAATAAAAAAAAATCTGGGAACTGCAGTTAGGCCCTGCTGACAACGCAGAAAGGAAGAAAGAGAACTGAAGCGAATTACCGCCACCAAAAAATGATCAATAGATATAGTGGAATGATATTTCATATCAGAAGCGTTATCAGGAAACTGCGATAATCACCTGATAGAACCAATTAATCTTTGAAAAAGTGATATGCAGACAGTTTTCAAACAGTCATACTTCGCAATAGATTGTTTCCAAACAAACAAAGTGAGAATCAAGAAAAAAAAAATCAGCTGTTATATACATCACCAAATGACAGTTTCTAAGTTAATCAAATTTCAATTATAGTTCTCATTCTAGTATAATTGCAACATGTTTTGAGTTTCTTAGTATTAAAGTATTCAAAATACCTAGAAAATTTATCCTCATATAGTTTGGGAACCACTATGGATGCCGTGCTTATCAACGCTCAGCGTCACTGCTAAGGCCATGGCCAGTTACTGATCGTAAGTTTTTGAGTGCTGTTTAAAGTCTAAATTCGTAAGGTATTTTTCAGCTTTTTTGTAAATCGTTTGGATTTTCAGGCAACGTGGTTTCTTATACTGACCCGGTTGCTTGAGTTTCTATAAGCTCTAATTTCCTTGACACTCACACAAGAAAACTCACTACCACATCCAGTCAATCATTGACTATGCATCCACCCTCTGGGACTCTGCTAGTGGAGCTTCCTTATGAAACCTCTAGCTAGTGTTCAGAGGCGAGCTATCAAAGCCGTTCTGCTAAAACCGAAATTAGACCCGAATGACTTCACCTCTATAGGCGTTCTTCCTCTAAAAACAGATTTAAATTTAACAAATGCATTTTCATGTATAAAATACTGACGGGCAAACTATCGCCAAGACTCTCTCTACTATTTTCCTTCAATAACTCTAGAACCTTCCCAAAACTGAATATCCCCTTTCCTAGACTAGACCTCTTCAAATCAAGTCTGAAATTCTCAGGAAGTGTGCTTTGGAACAGCCTCCCTCTCCATCTCAAGCAATTGCACTCCCTGAACTGCTTTCGACGCCATCTATTTAAACACTTACAAGATGAGGCTTCTAGAGATTCCTTCAACTCGAATAAATAAACCTTGTAAATATATATTCTTAACCATCACCTTGTAAATCTCCACCCTTCTTTATGTTTATTCAATTTTTTCTATAATACTTAATTAATTAATTTATTTTGTTAATTTCGTTCCCTGTAAAGGGCGAGGGCTAAATGGAAAAAAGCACTCAGTTGCTTATTTTAGCCCTCGTAAATAAAGAATTGTAATTGTAATTGTAAGCTCTATTGTCTCCCTCAATCAGACAAGGCTGCATGCGTAGCATAGTAATTCTTTTAGTTTTGTAATACAGACAACATACTGTTTAATAAAATAATAGAATATAAAAAATATTATAGACAATTAATTTACCTAGATATACTTTTGAAGTGAAAACTTACTGGGAAAAAATAAATATGCGAAATAAAGAAATAATATATGATTACAATTGTAGACGAAACACTGCATTCAGAATTCTACTTCTTGGTTTCTTCCAATATCGCCTATTTATTTTAAGGCATTATAATGCAACCGTTTTACAAAACTTCACCCTGTACACATCCTTGAATTGTCCATGCATAAGTATATTGATTGAGCATGGCAATATGTATAAAGATGAGGGATCTATGAATGCGTGTTGTGCAGCTCATGCATATGTGTATAAATTTATGCATTGGCTTTTCAGCAGTTAGAAGACCATCTTGTCAAAGAACAGTTGATACACATATGGGCGACAATAATCCTGCTACCAGAGGTTGATAATGGCTGCCATTGAGCCCTTCTCTAGAGTAGGAGTGACGCTTGACCTGATTCTGAAGACTTTGATTGCATCACCAGACTTCAATAGTCAAAATGTCAAAAACTGGGAAGCTATTGCTCGGCTTATACCAGGCACAAATGCAAATCAGGTTGGCCTGAGTTCTTTTACTTTCAAAATTTTGCCAGGTCCAATATTAATTTGTGTGTGTGTGTGTGAGAGAGAGAGAGAGTTTTTTAGTGTATGAGGGAGAAAGAGAGAGTTTGGGTGAGAGAAGTTGAGCTTGAGAACTTGTATTAAACATGCCTGAGATCATTTAAAGGGGTAAGAGAAAATGACTAGAGAATTATATTATGAGAAATATTTTGCTATGCTATGCCTGCCACTATTACATACTATCATACTATCTTCTTCAGTTGTTTTTTCTTTAAATCTTTGTGCCTCATACACCTTGTTCCACTAAACTCCTACAAACAAAAGAAAATGTATTTGGAGAGCCAGTAAATCAGAGAAGTTGGTCATAAACACAGGTTGATCAGACAAATACTGGACCAGAGTGTTTGAGAGATGTTTAATAATTTACATTAAACAATTTGTTTTGCCATCAAAACTGAGGCCTTGGAAACATGACTTTTAAAAAAAGTGAACTTTTGGAATGATTTGTTTACAGTGTGCAAGAAGATATGAGGAACTAATGGTAACATTAGGCTTCCCACTCCAGCTGACAGGAAAAGGATTTATTGCCCCAGCTGTCAGCACCTTGACAAGTTTATCGGGGTCAGAGAGCAACACACAAGTGTCAAGCAGCAGTGATTCAAATAAAAGTAAAGGTAGTGAAATAAAGGGTCTTATCATTTAATGTTTTATTTTTGTCTGATGAGCTAAAGCTTGCTAAATATTGTATATTTTTCTTTTTAAAAGGATTGGTAGATTGTATTTTAACTTTACACTGTAAACCATCTTTCTTTCCCATTATTATTCAATTATAAAAGTAAATTCTTGACTCATTACCTCACCAACATCTGTCCACCACAAATGTTTGTTGAAAGGTGAGGGTAACAAAATAAGGAGGTCATGTGATATAATTAAGGTAACTTTAGTTGCAGGGGGGGAGGGAGGGAGGTGGAATGTATCCTTACAAAAATTGTGGTAGGAATCTGGGATGGCAGATTACATGTTGAGATTGTATTAGACAGCAATGTCCTTCATTTCTAGAATGATTGAATCATTATTCTGTTAACTTTCTGATGAGCATAGAGCAAAACAGGAAATAGAAAACATATAACTATATACACTCCTTTAGCAATCAGTAGCCATTCATGAAACTGCCAACATATGTAACAGATTAAAATTTAGAATAGTTTCAATTCTAATACATTTATTTATGATGCCGATATATAGGTGATAATTCTGAAAGCCAAGCCAACAGCTTGTAAGTTAGATCCAATACCCACAAGCCATCTTCTTGAGTGCTTAAATATTTTTAAACCTTGTAAATGTCAGCTTGTCATCAGGTGTTTTCCCATTTTTGTTTAAAAATGCCCTGGTGAAGCCATTTCTTAAGAAATCCACGCTTGATGTCAATGTGTTGAACAATTATCACCCAGTTTCCAACCTGTCTTTTCTCTCAAAGATAATAGAGAAAGTTATGACAGCTGTGGGCCTACTTACAAGAGCATCAGCTCATCCCCTATGCTCAGTCAGCATATAGACCATATCACAGAACTGAAACTACTTTAATTGAAGTAACCACCGACATACTATCTGCCCTTGACAGTGGTGATGTTTCTGCCTTAACTCAACTGGACCTGTCTGCTGCATTCGACACTCGTGACCACTCTCTGCTCCTCTTCTGCAAACATTACTCCTAACAACCTTTCCCAGAATGCTAGTCCTTTTTCACACTCTTCCTTTTGCAACATCATATGTTACTCTCAGCTCTTGTTCTTGTTATTTGGCTCCTCTTTGGGTTTTCTGTATTTGATTTAATTCTTTGTCAGTACTGTTGTTTATTCTTTTATAGTTTCTAAGTTATTTGTTTGTTTTCCTGTCCCTTGTATACTGTCCATGTTTTGTTCCTGTTGCTAAGCGCTAAGAGCATGCTCCTTAGGAGTGTGAGTATGCGTTTTATTAATTCTCACTTTTTATTAATTATTATTATTGATTGGAAAATGATCCTTTTGGGCATGTATGAGAAATAATATATGCATTTCTCCCATTAGAAATTAAAAGTCAGGAACAGCCTGGGGCACTGGGTGGTACAGGAGGTGCAGATGGTGGTGAGCAAGGGTAGGTCTTCTTGCTAATTCTTTCATCTATCATCAGCAACAGCAATGTCCATTTTCTTTCTTCTGTTTCTATGGCTTTTTGTTCTGTGTGTGTATGTATGAGAGAGAGAGAGCTATTTATATGTTTATTATTTCTGTGTATGTGTGTGATATTTCCATGTTACATTGATCTATTTTTTTTCTGTATATATATTTATTAACTTTTGTGTGCTTATAAAATAGATATTTTCTTATGTTACAAAAATTATCTCTTTCCCTTGTTTATATGTTTATTATTTTCTGTCTGTGTATATGTGTGTGTGTGTGAGATTTCTATATGTTACACTGATCTAATTTTCCTGTTTATATGTTTATTATGTTCTTTGTACGTGTGTGTGTATGTGAGAGATATTCCCTTCCTCTGTTTATGTGTTAGGCCAATGATGGTAATCCACGTGTGTGATGAAGCCAAAAACTGTGAGTATATTTCCTATTTATAGTAACTTTGATATAAATTACTGAAGATTGTAAAATTACAAGGTCGGAGACAAAATCAAAATAAAGATTCAGTGAAACTGGTTATTGATTTAAATATTGATTTAAAAATGATCTGGATAGGTCTTGGGTTCAGGTAGAATTGAGAAAAGTTATTGAGAGATTATGAATCTGACCACCATTTCTTTATTCTGAACAACTTTGATACGTGTGTATTTTTTCATAGTGAAAAAAGACTTCTACTGTCCACGAGACTTGCTCATCAAGGAGATGAAGTACTTTGCAGAGTACCTGTCCACTGACACACAGCGATGTGAAGAAGTGGACATCTCAGTCCACTGTGATGTTCAGATCTTTGATTGGCTCATCAAATATGTTAAACGTGGCACTAAGGAAGTTGTGGAGCCTCCAGTACTAGGTTATTGTTTGATAGTGTAGTTGTACAGACAAACATTCCAGTAATATTGTTATAGCATTTCTTATTCAATCTCTATAATCTTTAACAACTTTATTTTTATAAAGAAGTGTTCTACTTATTTCTTATGTCAGTGGTTCTCAAAGTGTGGTCTGCAGACCACTTGTGGGCCGCACTCATAAGTCAGGTGGTCTGCGGCCGACAGTCATCTTATGTCAGCAAAGTGATGGTTTAATCACCAGAATACCTAATTAGTCCAGTACTGATTTCGCACCAGTTTTATTTTTATCCATTCCCAACAGCTCGTTCGCATAAAACGCTCACTTACCAAGTCTTTATGTTACAGCATGACCATTTGCATCATTTAAGCGCATCATTCGTTACCCAGTGCACTCCTTATTTTTAATTTTTATTTGGACTATGTGAAGTATGGAATTTTATGTAAACTTATGACTATGCTACTGTCACAAAAGTACATTTAGTTTTGAATTTTAATGAAACAAATTTAAATTTAAAATTCACTGTACAGAGTGATTTTAGGCCTTGGTGGTCCGTCCTTTTTTTTTTTTTTCACTTTAGTAAGAGAGTCCGAAAAACTTTGAGAACCACTGCTCTATGTAATGCTCATTTCATTTCCCTGGAGCCTGTGTCAATGCTAGAAAACTTGAAGATATTTATGATAGTTTTCAGTGCTATGTTCTAGCATGCATTTTAGATTAGAGTAGAATATTGATTCTATCATGAGAATTTAATTTAATTTTGGAGCCTTTTGTGACTTAGTTTTGTATTGTAACTTTCATCACTGAATGCTTTGACTAAAATCATGTGCTCAATTTTTTGCACATGTATAGTTGTTGAAGTGTCACATGTGTATTTCTTAAGATGTTACATGTACTACCCTCAATCTATTTTCAGTTAAGAAAATGAAAAACATACAGTTGTGCTTGCTTTCTTTTTCAGAAGCCAACAATGTTGTCTCAATACTCATCTCTTCAGACTTTCTTAAGATGGACACTTTGGTGAGGAAATTATCAAAAATATTTGATAAATTGCAATATCTGATTTTTTCATGTAATGGTAATTAGGAAAAAGGCACAGAATTCATGAATTTTAAATTCAGATAATCTTTTGGCTTTGTTATTGTAATTTCATTTGTGTGAATAATTTGTTTGAAGTGGGTTGCAAATTGGAAAGATGATAAACTGATGTCAGAGCTGATTTGGTGGGCTAATCATCCTTCTTATGACTCTGTCAAATTTATTTGTGCAAACAGCGTGATTACTCTACTGATAACTGTTATTTGTGTCAACACTAAGAATCTTCTTATGAAGATTGGTATATAAACTTAAATATGAATGTGATATTGTGTGCTGCAAACATTACTTCTTCTCTTCCCTATGATATTGTCGTTGTTGTGCAAAGTGCTCTGAGCCTATAGTAAAGATATGGTTGTTATGTTTTCCTTTGTAAGAAAGAATAGTTTTTCAGGAATTTGCAAATGTCATATATTTCAGTAGGAAAATGATGAGTATTTCTTATGTTCATATCTGTGAGATATTATCAAAAGAATATTAGCATCATTTTGTAAAATTTTATCTTACACAATCTTTGCTATGCACATGCATCAGTTTATGGCTGCATATTTTGAAGGTACAAGAATGTGTGGAGTACTGCCACCACAATATGACTGCCATAGTCAGCACTAACTGTAACATGAATTGCATAAATGATCATCTAATTACAAGGTTAGTATGCTCATTCGCAATTTTATCTACTTGCAAAGGCATGGGCCCACATTGGCATTTTGTTTACTTTGTCATTGTATGCCAACACAGTCACGTTGATGTAAGATTGATGTAAGTTGATGTAAGTCTGACACAAACTCGGTTGATGAGTATCACATATCAGCATGTTTTTGATACCTTCACAGTGGACAAGATTGCCTGAAAGGTCAGTAAGGCAGGTCGAAGGCACTGGGGAGACTGCCCAGCAAGGTGCTAAATCAGCACATCAAACTCTCCACCAAATTGAAAGTGTATGAAGCCATTGTCCTGACTTCTCTCCTTTATGGATGGGAGACCAGGACTCTATACCACAAGCATATGAAACAGTTGGAAAACTTATACATGTAAATCCTGGATAACCAAATAGGAGCTTACTTTCACATATGGCATATGTAAAGGATGTCCCCTATCACTGGTGCTGTTTAATATCGTCTTAGAGAACACCATTCTCAGTACCCTTCATGACCATCATACTTACATTTCAATTGGTTGAAGGCCAATCTGCTACCTACACTTTGCAGACGACTTAGATCTGTTAGTAGGCACTAACAAAGAACTGCAGGACCTCACACACAGACAGACAGCTCAAACAGATATGGAATGGAGATCAGCACTGGAAAAAAGCAAAGTCATGATCAATGGCGATGACAAAGCAGAGAATGGGTACAGCTTGGAGGTAAGCATCTTCAAGTACTTAGGAGCCACCCAAATGGACTGCAGCTCCAAGCCAGATATCCTAATCAGGATTGTAACAGTGGCAATGACTAGATAGAATCTGGCATGGGTATAAGATCATGTTCACTACCAAGTACAATACGCACAAATCCCTAGTAGTACTGATTCTGCTTTGTGGACGTGGACTTTGCTTGCTGACATAGAAAGGAGAATCCAGGCTTTTGAGAACAAGTGCCTCGAAATCTCTTACAGAGAACATAGAATCAACAGCTTTAAAGGAAACAAGATCGCCACACTCGTAGGACACCAGGAACCTCTACTTTCAACAGTCAAATGATGTAAGATGGTCATCTTTGGTCATGTGACCCAGCACAACACCATGTAGAAGACTTCAAGGCACCTTGGAGGGTGGTCAATGCCATAGTAGCTCCCACCAATGACAGGTGCCAGCCAAGGGGCAACTGACTGAAACCCTTCACTCTTTTTGTGGCATTCAAATGGTAGGAGAGAGTTGCATGTAAGCCAGACTGTATTAGCATCAATACTACTGCTCAAAGCCCAACTCTGTTAGACTGGTCTTGTCAGCATGGAATGTCACCACATCCCCCTACCAAATGCCATAAGTAAGCTAGAAGATGGCAAGATGTTAGCAAGATTGTCCATGCAAGTGCTGCCCAAAACTGGGTCTGCTGTTGTGGCCCTATGCTCCTCGAGGAGTAACAAGGAATAAGCCAACTAGACTCTTTTTTATCTTGAATGCACAAGGGTCTTTATATTTTTTTTAGCAATGTGTTTCTCTGTGTCGTAGAATGTAAAAAAAATGTAACCATTTAGGTGGCAGACCTGTCATCTTTGTGACTATGTTGAGTCTTTTTTTTTCAGAATCTCTGACTTGTTCTCGCACAGTGAAGCAGATGACATCAAGGATCGAAAAGACAAGTTCAAGAGGTGATAATTAAAAACAATCGGAGAATGCTTTTTGTAACCCACCCAATATTAACTTAACAGCTGCTTTATTTTGAAAATATATTAAGTAATTTTGAATAACTAATAATTATGAATCTTTTTTAATCTTGAAATCCCAAAGATATTCTGTGACTGACTTTGTTTTGATTTTATGCATTACTGTTTAAGCAAAATTTTTGCAAAAAAATTGGAGTGTTTGTTTTCGCCCGACTACTCATCACCTGATTCACCAGAGAATGCATCCACCTTGTTCAGGTAAGTTAGTTCGAGTAAAGTTTTTTTTCCTAATCCAGTTTTGAGCTTGCCTCCATGCAGGAAAACACACTTTTTAAATTGTATTTTTATTATTATTATTAATATGCTAGAGTAAAACATGAGCAGCCTGAAAATAAGAGCTATTTCTATAAATTCTATTATAACCTTTGCCTAAATGGCTGGTATTTTTGTTTTATCTGATGTCTTCATCTTATTGGACTTTGTGATTGTTTTTGACATGCCTGCCATTGTGGGTTTGAAAAATAGTGCTTCTTCCATGTTGGTAGCTTTGATTCCTTTTCAACACGCAGACTTCATGTTCAGCACAGTTCTGCGGTCTTCATATCTGGTTGACCTTTGTTGATCAGTGAACTTTTGCATGGACTGGGGGTCATTTTTCGTTCCAGTGCAACTGGTGCAGTCTGTTGAGAGTTGGAGGAGATAGAATTAAATGTTAATATTTGTATCCTAACATTACAAAGAAATAATCATATGATAATATACAGGTGCACAATTTGCAAGCGGTTGCTTACTGTCAACTTGGAGAAGAAAGTGCGATGCATGCCAAGCAGGTAACTAAACCCATTTATTTTATTTTTTTTACCAAAAGTTATCTATCAAATCTGTTCAGAAATAAAGATATTTAAATTATGGAATAAAAATAAAGACAACTTGGATTTCTGCTTTGTCATTGTTTCCTTAGTGTTTTATTAACAGAATAGGCTATGTTGATAGAAAACTGAAAAAAATAATTTGGGATTTCTAACAGTTTTTGTTTAATCTGCAGACCTAAAATGTACAGACCAAGATAGCACATTTTAGAAGTGAGAAAAAAAAACCAAACAAAAACCTGTAGAAATGTGGCAATCACTCGTTATTGTTTTTTTAAGATATTGCAAAGAATAGGCTTATGTGATCACTGTTTATAATTGCTGAAAAACGCAAACGCTGACTCTTTGCAATAAGAAATTCTCAGTTTGGATCTTGTATGTTCTCTGTATATTTTTCTCTGTAAACAGAATGACAATTGACAGGTGGGGTAGGCTTACCTACAGTCATGTCCGTGATCCCACGTTTGATGTCAATAATTACCTACTGGAACTCAAAGTACAACTGAAGCAATGGCGAGATGTTTACTGGCGGATCTGGGGGACAATCAATGTCTTAACCTGCTCCCGCTGTGGTGATGTGTTTCCTGTGACGGAATTTGGTCATTGTCGTTATCACCCTGAGCCTCCTCAATTTGACAACAATTAGCCAGGAAGCCAGTGTCATGTGTGGGGACTTACCCCTGCTGCCACCTGCGTGCTTTCCGTTTTGACCCATTGTATCTCAACAAGGTTCTGCACCTCAATTTTCCTTTTTCTCTGCTATTTTATGGTGTTCAGCTGGTTGGTTGTTACTGATTTGATTATGTGTGAATTGATTTGACCACTGCCTAAAGTCTGTTGAACCACAGTTAAGAGTCAACTATGGTATGTTGTTTAAGCTTTAAAAAGTCCTAGAACAGAGGTCAAATTGACTCAAGTTGAATCAACACACAAAAAAGGGTTCTATTTGCAGAAGGAAAAAAGATGAACAACAACGGCAAAGGAAGTGGTAAATGCAGTGAAGGTGATGGCTGTAGGGGACGATGGCAGATGTTGAGTACTTTCTTGTACTAGGATAAAATATTGTCACTATAAATCTATATTACTAAATGTGTAAATGATTAATAAGGTGAAGCTTTTGTTTCAGGGGTGTCAAGTGAAGGATCATATTGTTAACATCTCAAATACACTGTCGGGTGGAGGTGATCAGGGGATTGTACAAGACCTTGACGATCAGAGTTTTAAATGATCTGTTAGTGCGACGGGATTCCATTTGTCTCCCCTTTCAACGACTTTCAGATTTAAGGTGAGAGCATTCCTATGAAACCTTCTTATTTTTGACTCTGAAAACAACATTCTTATTTTGTTGACACTGAAAATTTGTATGATGTTTGCCTTTTTAATGATGTATGGTATTAATAAAATTCAGAAATTTGCATAGAACTTTACATGGATGGGTCCATTTTGTGCATCATACTTGTCCTGTATTACCTTTAATCATTTTTCCTGAAAAATATGTAGGATCAACCTCTTGTGGTATGTACTTCCCAGTTTTACAGATTTTTTCTTTCTGTTTGACCCTCCTTGCATTTAGAAATATCAATACAATACTATACAGGTCTTTCCTCTTCATACTGTACCAGATGACATGACTATGTGGAGATCACCCTCTAGCTACCTCAAATCGAGCTGTCCAAACCTGTTCTGATCAAATGACCACAGAGCAGTAGGACATGAATTCAGTTCAGCCCCCCCTCTCATTCCTACCTGCCATGCCAGTCAGCACTCAACTCCAGTTTTTTGCCCTGCTCTTCCCACGCAGTTAAAGGCCGAAGTCGAAATGGGCGTGTTTTCAAATGGTTGGGTCGCCCCGTGGCCGAGATAGGAGTACCATGCGGTGCTTTATTGCTCGGTAGTACTCCTACCGCCGATACACTGTCTTTCCTCCTCGACACAACAAGTGTGTGTCATCTATCCTCGTTCTGCAGGTCATTGGGTTGGGCTTGTGGATTTGAGGACCTGTGATATTCTGCATTGCTGGCCATTTTGTTGCCTCACACTGTAGATGACACACTCTCCTTTTGGAATAGTGCTGGTTTCCAACATTCTTGAGCTTGGCAACCTGGAACCCTTCAAGGGCTCCTTTACTTTAACATGGAATACCTATTGTTTCATGGCGATAGTCTTCTGGCTTGAGTTCAGAGATATTCAATGCAGTTGGTCAGGCCTGGTTCTAGGCAGTCATTAAGGCTGTTTATGTAACGCTGTTTCAACAACAGCCTCTCTTGTGAAGCTAGAGCACATGCAGTAGTGTGTGTGTCGCTATCTTAAACTGTTAGTGGAAGGTAGCCCTGAAAGTAGCATTCAGGCGATAGGAAGGTGTGTTATTTGATGTTTCCCGTGTTCTACCTGTCAGACCTGGCACCGCTTTGATGCTGGTAGAAGGATTGGTGTAAGGGGTAGATGTGATGGCTGGTTTGGCTAGCCCAAAGGCAGCTTTCATTAGCGCAGTTAAGGCGTTAGCATATCACTAAGTGTGCTTCCAGGGAGAGTTACCACTCCCTCCACCTATAATTAGTCTCCACATAGTCATGTCGTCTGGTACAGTACGAGGAAGAAATAGCATTTTTAGTGGTAAAATTTCTTTCTTTGAGTACTTACCAGATGACATGACAACTAGCTCCCTCCCACTTCCCTGCAGTGATTTCCAGACTCAGCCCAGGCGAAAAACTAGAGATGAATGCGCACTAGCATGATAGGTGGGGATGGGAGGGGGGCTGAACTGAATTCATGTTCTGCCGTTCTGTGGTCGTTTGACTGGAACAGGTTTGGAAAGCTGGATTTGAGATAGCTAGAGGGTGATCTCCACATAGTCATGTCATCTGGTAAGTACTTTAAGAAATAAATTTTACCACTAAAAATTGTATTTTTCTTGTTTGCATAAATCATTAATTATTCTTGAGTTTAGTGACATCTTACAAGAAGACGTATGGTGAGTCTGCTACATCTCAGCGCACAATTTTTTTAAATTAGGGAGAAAGGGTAGCCTTACTTATTCTTTTAATTTTGTCTTGTATTGTGCCTACTTCATACAGGCAGCTTGTGCAGAGATTTTAAAATCACCATTTTCTTTTGTTGTCTTCTTTGCTTATTAATATGTACTGTTTTATTGATCTTTAAGGGAAGTTTATAGCAGATAGCTTGTGGAAAAATGCACCTGTTATCATTTTACTTGAAAAGTAATTAAAAATAACCTTAATAGTATTATACCATTATTTCAGTCAGAATACTTCTTTGAGAAAAAGAAATTTTCGTCCATAGTTATATGCACAGTTCTTTTTTTCACTGCATGGTAGCTAAAGGAAAGTTTTGGACATGGAGGGATGTGATAAAATAACAAGAAAAAAAATAAAAACAAGTTTGAATAGTTTGTGGAAAACAACCACTTAACATATATCAGTTCCACAGAAGAGAACATGAACTTCTTTGGTGTATATTGCAAAGCTGCAATGCTAAGGTGACTCGGAGGTCACTATCAACACATTGTCCCACCATATGAACAACTCTCTACTTGTCAGTCTTCCTAACATTTACAGAATATTGCTGCTCATATTATTTGTCCTTAAAAAAACATCCACCAACTGCTCTGCCACTTATTCTTATTCGCTGCATGCCTCTCTTCACCTAGTTCTGAAACTGACCTCAATACTGCAAAAGCTTTGCTGTAGGTCAACTCTGTGCTGGATCATGTTTATCCCACATATCATTTAAACATTCCCTTTCGCAGCGTGTTTAGTACTTTAACATTCATAGCAATTATAAGAATTCTCAGAAGAAAAAAGGCTGCTTGTTCTGTGGTGGCTTTCAACATCGGTGCAATCAGAGTTAACTAGTTAATGTCATCACCCATAACACCAGCTGGAAATATGACTGACCACATCTAAATAGCCACATAAGAACAGGACACTCCCTAGTTCCCCCCACACAACAGCTAAACACTTACATCTGTTGAGCTTTTCAATGCTAAAATCATTATGCTAAAAGATCACTTTGCCAAATACCTGTCTTATACTAATACTTTGTCGTTCCCACATAAGTCTTTTGAATATGTACAAGTCTTTTTTATGGCTCCCTTTTGCTTGACGCACTTTTTGTGCCTCTATAAACTCCCTTCAGGTGCCAAGAACAAACTCACAGCTTCTCCCGTTTGTTCAGAATTTTATAATCAGTTGGACTGTAGCAATGCACTCAATGGTCCCGCAGTGCCTCTTAAAGATGTTAATGTGCCTTTTGACAACAAGTCTCATCCCGACACTGGCAGAATGTCAGAATCATCTAATCCATGTTGCAGCCCACTCATACAAAAGATCACATCTTGGACTGGGTCATACATCAACCTGATGACCAATTAGTGCAGTCAGTTGATGTTTTGCATGATCTCTTATCGGACCATTTTTGTGTACTGATTGAACTTGATCACAGATGCCCATCTTCAGAGGCAGTTTTTAGATCCACTTGTTATGCAATGTCAATATACTGGCATTCAAAACACACAACTGCAGATGGTGCTGCTCCATCTTTCCTCTGTTAAACAATTTGACCGTATTTTGCGTAGAGTTATTGGTAACCATGCCCCAGTCTCTAGATGTCTGATGTTCCAGTCCAAATGTGCACCTTGGTATTCCCAGATCCATGTCAAACACGTGTCAGTGGACGTGCTGATGAGTTGAGCATGTTTTGTGGAAGACTGGACGCACCATCCACAAAGAGACTTATAACGCTGTGAAATGCATCAACAAGGCCAAAATGTCCTATCTTCGGCCCAGATAATTAACTGCACTTCCTTCAAGAAGTATTTTGATATATGCATTTGAGTGACTGGCATTAGCAAGGCAATACCACTGCCTACTTAGCTTCACAGCTGCTGCAAGTGTTCTGTGATTATTTCGCTAATGATATATCAAACATTCAATCAACCTTGATGTCAGCGCCTGACATCATCGCTTGTGATATTCTCCCAGGATGCTCTCTGACCAACTTTCAAGCAATCTCTGAGGCTGATATAAAGGCCATTATTCTGAAAGCCAAGCCAAGCCAACAGCTTGCTAGGTAGACCCAATGTCCACAAGCCTTCTCCTTGAGTGTGTAAATATTTTACTTCCTGCCATCAAAAACATTGTAAATGTCTGTTTGTCAACAGATGTTTCCTCATAATTGTTTAAAAATGCCCTGGTGAAGCTACTTTTTAATAAGTCCATGTTTCAGTTTGACATCAATGTATTGAACAAGTACTGCTCAAATTCAAATTTGTCTTTTCTCTCAAAAATCATAGAGAAAGTAGTTTTGACACATCTTTGGGCATATTTACAACAGCGCTACCTTATCCACCCATATGTCGCATACAGACCTTTTCACAGACTGAAACTACTCTAATTAAATTGACCACACTCATGTTATCTGCACTGTCTTAACTCTACTGAACCTGTGTGCTGCATTCCACACTGCTGAGCACTTTCTGCTCCTTCATTGCCTCCACGCGCTCTACCGAATTTCTGGACCCACAGAAATGGTTTAACTCCTATCTCACTGATAGAATGCAGACTGGTTGTGTTTGTTGATGTTCAAACATCTGCCCTGCTCCACTTTCTTGTGGGTTCCCCCACATATTCGACCCAGTTTTGTTCATTTTGTACACAAAGCCACTTTCATTGTGCTTCCAGACTCAACGTGTTTCTCATCAATCATATGCTGCTGACACGCAACTATACTGCTCCACTCCACCAGCTACTAGCACCATAGAACTGATAGAAGCCTATATTAGTAATTGTCGCGAGACGCGATCGGGCGTCGCGGGACTTAATCTCTCTCCGACACACTAGCGCACACACACACACAGAGGCAAACTTCCACGCACCCGACGCGAGCAACGAACCCAATCACTTCTCAGTGGACATAAAACACGCACACGAAGTTACAATACGAAACTGAAATGTATTGGCGGTCACAGAGCGCGACCTCAAAAGATATGAAAAAAAAACAGATTGCAGAGAAAAGAAAAAAAACAAAAAACCAACCAACATGGGAGAACCCCACCATTTAAAAATCAGACACCCGCCCCCACACGTCTGACCCTCCCCTCTGACTAAAGGCGTTCGTGAAACCCGGCACAACACTTTTTACGCCGTGTAGATGATCTCCCCTCCCAGGCCACTGCCGGAGACAACTCGCTGTTCACTGTCACACACACAGTCCGTCCTCAGGACGACTCGTCTGATGCCAGGCGATGTTGACGTCACCACACCCAGTGATCCGTCACACTCTCGCCTGTTGCTCTGCGGCTTGGTGATTGCACAGTCCGTTCTTACGACGACTTGTCTGATGGCCGCTGGTCGATGGTCCAAGCGTATCTCTCTGAGCCTGTTTAGAGCGAGTCCCCGTAACTTTTAATCATAACACAAATAAAAATTCCCTATGATATAAACTCAACACATAAAGTTCCCCCGACCCACATGCAGCTATACAGAGATCTCTCAGCCACAGTCACTCGCGCTCCCAGCATGTCTGCGCACTGATCAGCCAG
Source organism: Pomacea canaliculata (assembly GCF_003073045.1). Taxonomy (NCBI): domain Eukaryota; kingdom Metazoa; phylum Mollusca; class Gastropoda; order Architaenioglossa; family Ampullariidae; genus Pomacea; species Pomacea canaliculata. Next base: position 32,943,495 of record NC_037593.1, read on the forward strand.
CTAACGGCCTGCGACAAGGCGACAGGAAAGCTCTATTTACTCACCCAATTCGGCTCGTGACGCGTTGATTCTGTCACACACAGAAAACGCAGGAGAAAACTGATCCCTTGCTCGTACCCGTCCCACGTGCACCGCAGCAAATCCCGAGCACAACAGCTTTTCTCAGTACAGAAACTTTTCTTTGTCTGCCGACCCGATCCCAGGCCTTCAATATCTCGTCCCTGTCTCTCTCTGGATTTCCCGCTCTTTTTACGTAATAGCCATATCTTACGTCAGCACCAGTGACAACAAACCTTCCAAGGAGCAAGCAACACGCGACAAGTAAGTTCAAGGACTGGATGGTAACAAACGATCTATTTCTCTTCGTGCATCAGGCTGCACACAAGGCCTCAACCAGAGTCCGTCACCGATGTCGATCAGCTGAAACCCGCTCTAGGTGACTCCATGTTCAGCCCTTTCCTTTTATCTCCCTTTCCACTGTTCTTCTCCAAGTTTCCTTTGGGCGGCCTCGTTTTCTTCAGCTGTCTGGAGTCCATCGTAGGGCGACTCTGGAGAGGTCTGCTGTCTGCTGGCAGTAACAAGCAAACATAAACTCAATGATGATAAAACGGAAGCCTTCCTATGCTCTTTTGTCCGCCAGATCACATCAGTGTAGGCAAAACCATCATCACCTTTGTATCATCCATCAGGAATCAGGGATTCATTGTCACTGGAGATACGACTCTTGATAAATAAGTTACAGCTGTCTATCATTATTTCTATGCCTGTTATGAGCTCCAGAAGATCACCACCATCTGTCACATTATCTCTACACATACTGCCAACACTGTTGTGTATTTGTTTATTTTTTTCCTCGGCTGGATTACTGCAATTTCTTGCTTGCAGCCTGGCCTATGTACCTTTTTCTTAAACTCCAGAAAGTACAGAACTCTGCTGCACATCTGGTGCTTAGAGACAGGAAGTGGGACCATGCCACTCCTCTCCTTCGTTTTCTGCACTGTACAAACTGTCTGTGCTGTGTTTTAATTTCTTTGCTGACTCCTGCCCTGACTATTTCTCTGATCTTCTTTTCCTTTACGTCTCAGCCAGACAACTCTGCTTCTTGTCTGATAACCATCTCCTAACTATCCCTGTCACCGAAACTAAAACACACGGTCACAGGATAGTTCTGTAAATTTTGTAATGTTATGTAGAGAGTTCATGAAGCTATTCAAATTTGATGCATATTTAATGTTAGTCAGAAGTGAGCAGCAACTCCTCTTCGTGAAAAGTAACTTCTGTATTTAGTGGTTGAACCATATGTCCAATAAAAACTTTTTCTTTGGAATTTCTAGTACTGTTACTTTGTGGCGGTGAGGGAAATTTATGCATGTTGATATCACATCCATGAAATACTTTAAAATATTTGAATGATTCTCCTTCCCTTCAGAGAGTGAAACCTTAAGTACTTAAGTCTACTGGAATAAGATATATCTTTCTGTCTGTACTTTAAGATTAATTAAAATTAGCTCATAAAATGCTGCTTTTCTACTTTTGGGGTTAACTATATTACTTGTATTTTATATTTTGTCCAAAGAAAATTGTGTATTACTGTCACTAGCGTTTGTATCTGACTTTTAATCATGTTTTAATTTTTTTAGTAAAAGTCAGCTAACAGATATGCTGTTGAAATATTTTGCAGAAAAGCAGTATATCACTGAAGATTTTTTAAAATTCATTAAAGTAGTAGATTTGATGAGTGAACTCGATCTATTTATAATTCCTGACATATGATTTAGAAGAACATGTTGACAGAAAGTCACCTGCAAAGGTTTTTGTTTATTTTCCTTGCAGTGAAATGGAAGTGAATGTTTTTGGCAATGAGATTTTTGCCAGTCACACTCAGTCCAGTGGGACAGCTGTTCCAGCCCTCATCAGCGTCAGTCAGGAAGACAAGAAAATGCCAGAGGTCAGAGCACAAGAATAAACTTGGACTTGCAGATAAAGTTAATCTAAACCAGGGGTAGGAAACATCTGTCTCACAGGCCTTCCTGCAGAATCATTTGACTTGGCCAAGGCAGGCACAAATCAGTAAATTTAGGAGCAGTTTTATAGCAATATAAATTTATAATAAGAGAATCATAACAATAATAACAAATTTTGAGGGACAGGCAAGGAAGTCATTATGGGATAGACAGGACACACACAAGAACATGATGGGACAGACATATATTTCTCATCAGCTGTTGTTACTGAATCAGAGGATACTCAGAGGCAGGCAGGCTTGGAGAGTACATGTTGCAAAAATCTTAACACACTGCAGAAAAACTTCTTCTTGGCCAAATATAGCAGCTAATTTTTAAATGGATAATTTTGCATGTCCTGATGTTATAAATATCCAATTGGCCCTTGAAGGAAAAAGATTCTCCACTCCTGGTCTAAACACTTTAATTTTCAGGAAGAACTTTTATTTCTGATAATTGCTTAGTAGAACATTTTAAAGTTTTAATATAAAATGGCTCAAGAGTGTTCATCTCTATCATTTCCTTCTTCATGTGATATGCCGCCAGCAGATGATAGTCTTTGAAGCATACCCTCCAGTTACTTTTGCTTAAGAACTATTTGGAGTTCTAGGCCACAAGTTTCAGTCTTGTTATTGCTCAATATCATCTGTAGTATTCACTGTGTTCATTTGTTGTAAAATTTCTATCATTCATATTGTTAATGTAATTGATGAGTGTTCAGAGAATAACTCTGATGTTGTGGTAGACCAATTTACAAATGTACAGTCATCATCATCATCATTTTCATTAAAAACTTGTTTCATATGTAAAGGCATTGCTTGGACGAGCACAACCCATTCTGCAGTCTTTAACTGTAGAGCATGAAGTGTCTGCTGATGATGACGAATTTGGGGGAAGTGATGATGAGGTTGGTGATGATGAATCTCAACAATCTTCAGGTATCATTTAATAACTATTTTACAATTTATACTACGGGTGTCCTTCCATCAGTTTGTGAAAATGTGTAATTTATGCATAAATTCCTGTGTAAATAAAGTTAATTCCTCCCAAAAAACATGTTATTTAATAACAATATTAGAAGTACAACACATTTTGCTTATGAAAAAGTAATTAAAAGCAATGCAAGTTTAATAACATTACTTACATTGCGATTAGAGAAATTTTCATAATCTATATTATTTTTATAGTGAATAGCTAACATCAAGAGGAAAAACGACTTTTGTGCAAACCACATTTGCTGTGGTAGATGGGTTGTCACAATTTGTCATTTCATCTTTTTATATCTGAGTTGGATTTAGGCAAAATTCTATTTTTCATATTAGTTTAAGTACAGTGCATGCACTGTACATAGATTATGTTATTCTTGTGCCCAGTTATCTTCATAAATTGAAAAGTGAGCTCAGCAAACAGTAAACAAAGTCGCATTCAAGTTTTATATGATAACATTGACAGCATTTTGTTGTGTTTTAAAGGCAATATATTATTGTTCATCAGTTTTTTTGTTTTTGTTTTTTTTGTGTGTTTTTGTCAAGTGTTTATTTGACAGTATGATAATGACTAAGAAACAAATTGATAAACTATCTCTCTTGCTTACTACTATATTTATTATTGTGCTCATTATATTTTCTATTGCAGGTAAGAAGGCCAAAAGCATTAGAAAGTCACAGCCTCAGGCCACTTACTTCATGCTCCCATATTTGAGTAAGTCCACTTTTCTTTTGACTAGATTTGTTCCTAGTTTATTAACTGGACAAGACAGAATGCATCTTCCCATAAAAAAAACCAGGACTCTGGCTTTTTCCTCTTGAATGACATGTAGTATTCCTGTCAACAACAACAACAACAGCAACAAAAGGTATAGTTGGCAGACTGTATTAGGTCACCTCAGGTTAACCCAAAATCATTGGAAGCGGAATGGATCAAGTGCGTGGAATGTGGTATAAATAAGTGGCAATGACTTGTTTTATTAATAAACAGAGTCAGTCTGTAAAAATTCATTCTTGAATATGGCATTCTTCAACATGATGAATTAACAAAAATCACCAAAAGCATTCTGAATCTCTATATCGGCTCGAGAGGTTTATTCATCTGCTTATCGTGGTTTACAGATTGATGATCTTGTCTCAGTCTGAAAGTCCCTGAAGACATTTTTGTCTCTATGCATAATACTTCATTTACAAAGTTAATCTTTATTTGTTAGGCTGTCACTGAAAGCCTGTACTATCAAACACAATACTGAATGAAAACATTATTTGCTAACATTACTTAATGATTTGTGGCTAATTATAAGAAGAATAGTGTAATGACAATTATTGTTTCTGGATTTAGGTGTTGCTGAATTTGAAAAAAAAATTCTAATTAATTGTCAAGTAGCTCACAGCTTTTAAGGGCAAAACGATCAAAGTTACACTGACAGAAATGTGTTATATTTAAACACTTTGCAGACAAACAAAGAAATGTACTTGGGATGTGCAACGCTCTATGAGATACAATCAGGATGCTCAGCGACAGGAGGGTATGTACATTTTGTGGTTTCTTTATTTTAATGATAGTTTATAGCAGTCATTGAAGTTTGTTTTTAAAGATCTAGATTTCCCTTTTATTTTGAGCAGTGAAATATGTTTTGTTAAATCACATTTTTCAAAATCACTAAATGTGCAGCCTGAGATGTTGCTAAGTGGGATATTGAATAGTGAGGTGGAGGTGTTGCTGAGAGAGATCTTGAACTGTTGGAAGTGAGGTCTTAAGAAGGAGATCATACTGACAAATGAATGAATGAGTTGAAATGTAACATTTTTTCAGATCAACGGCGTATGAAAGAAATTCGAATGTACCTAGCAAAGCTACGCCTGAATCCAGACAAAGTGGACAAACCCAAGAAAGAAGTAAGACAAACAGATAAAGCTGTCACAGAGGCTGTCATAAAGTGCCTTAACTCTCATAATGTTTCATAGTCTCATAGTGTCTTACCTATCATAATATCTCATGGAGTGTTTGGCATCACTAAAAGTGTATTTTTATTCACCATTACTGTCGATGACATTTTCCCTCGGCTAGGGTGGGGTAGGTTGGGGATTGATGACATAAGTTGGACCGACTGCACCCTGCTTGAGGTCTGTCATCCAAGTGGCAAATACAAAAAGCTAGTATTATCGCGTGCAGCAACACAGGAGTTGATGTGACAAGACTTTCTTGTGGCTTCTCAAATGAAAATTTGAAAAATTTAAGGGGTTTAGTGAAAGATTCACCAATTAATGAAATAAAATCAAAATTTGCTTGAATTTAACTGTTATGCAAGAATTTTAACATCAGTAAATAGGATACAACTCCGCCAAGGACGGTCCCAAGCCCGGCTGAAAAAGGAGGAGGGTTGGGCGTGGGGCTAGCACCCCCACCCCGTAAAACAAACCCTTGCTACAAAAACATCGACAACAGCAAAACAATGGCCAACAGTCCTGGAAGAGGAAGGGCCTTCACCTAGAGGGAGTATGACGTGTTGCGGTGAAAGCCGATCTTCGGAAGCTACAACACCGACCACCCTTCTATCGACCAGGAAAACACTTTCCATGGGCACGTGGAACGTGCGAACTATGTTCGAGGCAGGAAAGGCAGCCCAGATAGCAGCAGAAATGCGAGACTACAAACTGTCACTCCTCGGACTTTGTGAAACTAGGTGGACGCAGTCAGGACAACAGCGATTGGCAACAGGCGAGCTAATCCTCTTCTCGGGGCATGAGGAAGACGGCGCACCACACACAGAGGGCGTAGCGTTCATGCTGGAGAAGGAAGCACAGAAGGCGCTTATTGGCTGGGAGGCAAGAGGTCCCGATTCATCACAGCGTCCTTCTCTACAAAGAAGAAGAGACTAAAGATGAATGTGATCCTGTGCTATGCCCCAACCAACGACAGCAGTGAAGACGCCAAGGAGCACTTCTACGACGAATTGCAGAGCATCCTGAACAGACTGAGTGACAGAGACATCAATATCCTCATGGGAGACTTCAATGCTAAGATTGGAGCAGACAATACAGGATATGAAGAAGTGATGGGGAAGCACGGTCTAGGAGACATGAACGACAACGGGGAGCTGTTTGCTGACATCTGTGCCATGAACAACTACGTGATTGGTGGAAGCGTGTTCCCACACAAGAAGATCCACCGAGCAACATGGGTTTCACCAGACCATGTGACAGAGAACCAAATAGACCAATATGCATCGCAAAAAAGTTCAGAAGATCGTTGATGGATGTCAGGGTCAAGAGAGGAGCAGATGGGGCGTCCGACCACCACCTTGTGACAGCAAAGCTTAAACTAAAGCTGAGAAGAACTGGACAGACCACGAAAGAAGAAAAGCAAGATACAACGTGAACTACCTGAAAGACCCCAAGATGAAAGAAGAATACAAGACAGCAGTCCACAAACAGATTCAAGCACTCCAAGAACTACTTGACGAAGAGACACCCCCAAATATCGAGACCCAGTGGAACAACATCAGAGAGTCTTTCAATACAGCATGCGAGGAAGTCCTTGGAAGAAGGAAACCAAAACAGAAAGAGTGGATCACACCAGAAACACAGAAGAAGATCCTCGAAAGAAAGAGAAAGAAAACTGAAATCAACAACAGTAGAACTAGATCGGAGAAGGCAATAGCGCAGAAAGAGTATAGCACAGCGAATGCCGAAGTGAAGCGGAGCATCAAACAAGACAAGAGGAACCACATAGAGGAGCTAGCAACAGAAGCAGAAGAGGCAGCAGCAAGTAGGAACATGAAGAGACTGTACGATACGACCAAAAAGCTGACTGGAAAGATTAGACATTCAGAGCGACCAGTCAAGGGCAGAGACGGCAACACACTGATGGGAACAGACCAGCAGCTGAACAGATGGGCCGAACACTTTGAGGAATTGCTCAACCGACCACCACCAGTAAATCCACCAGACATCGAAGAAGCAGCGAGAGACCTACCGATCAACTGCAACAAACCAACCAAAACCGAGATCAGAAGAGCCATAACACAATTGAAAGAATAGTAAAGCCCCAGGACCAGACGAGATACCAGCAGAGGCACTGAAAGCCGACCCTGACCTATCCGTCAACATGTTGCACAGACTGTTTGAGAGGGTTTGGAAAGAGGAACAGGTCCCGGCAGACTGGAAAGAAGGACATCTCATAAAGATCCCCAAGAAGGGGGACCTCAGCCGATGCGAGAACTACAGAGGCATCACTCTTTTTGTCCGTGCCTGGCAAGGTCTTCAACAGAGTCATACTGGAGAGACTGAAGGCCCAGTGGACCAGATACTTCGAGAGCAGCAGGCAGGCTTCAGACAAGACCGATCGTGCACAGACCAGATAGCAACACTGCGGATCATCGTAGAACAGTCTATAGAGTGGAACTCGCCTCTCTACGTCAATTTCGTGGACTACGAGAAGGCATTCGACAGTGTGGGACCGAGAGACGCTGTGGAAACTGCTGAGACACTATGGCATCCCGAGGAAGATCGTCAACCTGATCCGCAACTCATATGAGGGAATGACGTGCCGAGTAGTGCATGAAAGACAGCTAACAAGAAGCTTCGAGGTGAGGACAGGGGTCAGCAAGGCTGCCTGCTTACACCGTTGCTGTTCCTGATCGCAATCGACTGGGTGATGAAGCAAGCCACCAATGAAAGGCGAAATGGAATCCAGTGGACTCTGTGGAACCAACTAGACGACCTTGACTTTGCAGACGATCTGGCACTCCTGTCCCACAGCCACCGACAGATGCAAGAAAAGACATCAGAGATCCAGTCAGCCTCGGCACAAGTGGGGCTACACATCCATAAGGGCAAGACCAAGATCCTGAAGGTCAACACTGACTGCGAAGAGCCAATCAGGTTGGATGGGGAGCCGCTAGAAGAAGTCGACACCTTTACCTACCTCGGGAGTGTGGTGGACAAACAGGGAGGGACAGACGCGGATGTAAAGACAAGAATTAACAAGGCAAGAGGCGCTTTCATAAAGCTTGGAAAGGTCTGGAGCTCCGGGAGCATAGGCTACACGACAAAGATCCGTCTCTTCAACTCCAACGTCAAGTCAGTCCTGCTATACGGAGCAGAAACATGGAGGACGACCAAGGGCACAACGAAGAAGATCCAAACGTTTGTCAACCAGTGCCTGCGCAGAATCCTCAGAATTCACTGGCCAGAGAGGATAAGCAACACCGACCTGTGGCAGAGAACGAAACAACAGCCCATAGAGAGGAAATCCTGCGGAGAAGATGGGGTTGGCTAGGACACACCCTAAGGAAACCAACATCCAACGTCACAAGACAATCGCTGACGTGGAACCCCAGGGAAAGAGGAAGCGAGGAGGCCGAGAAACACCTGGAGACGGGACTCTCGCCGCCGACACCAAGCTCACCGGATTTGGATGGGGTCAGCTGGTGACGGTAGCCCAGGACAGGAGGCGTTGGAGGGCGGTCGTCGATGGCCTATGCACCAGGAGGGGCGAAGGGCATAACTAAATAGGATACAATTTTATTATCACATCGCATGTTAATATTTAGAACTATTTCAATAAATGCACTTTGATGGGCGATTTTGATCATCAATAAAAGATATTGTCAACCTTTTATGTAATTTTTACAGTATGCTGGTGGAATCTACAGTAAGCTTGAGGCACAGTGGAGGGCAGCTCAGATGGCCTTGTCCACCAAACAAGCAGCGAGTCAGTTCAGGTACTGTATACCAGCTTCTTGTGCACAAATGAGCTTAAATTAGGCCTCAAGCTTAAAAAAAAGTAAAAACAATGGGCTGTCATTCTTTATGCTTGAGTTGAACAGTTTTTGATGAGATTGCTGATTATTTCTTTTACTAAAAAGGGATGAGTAACTAAAGGAGAACATCCAGTTATCATGTGAAAAGAGTATGGTGGAAAACATCAGTGCATTAAAGCTTCCGTTGATGAAAGATGAATAAAGTAGAAAAAGTCACTGGTGTGATATAAACATTACCTTATACTATGTTAATGCCTACATTATCTGATGACAGAATATTTTATTGTCTGTTTCCTTAAACAGACTCGAAAGCTCAACAATTTTTTTTTTTAATAGAAAATATAGTTTTCTTTTTTTTTAGAGATTCATAAATGCCACCTTAACAAGGAGTGACTTGCATAAGGCAAGAGGGGTTAGGGGCACTTGTTTTTGTTTGCTGGCTGAGTTTTCTAAAATTTGTTTTATAAAGAATTTTGTTCTATTACTCTAATTTTTTTCAGTTTATGTTCAGATCATTAATTCTAATTTTCATCTTTTGATGCATAAATATTCTTCTTGCTGTTGTGTATATTTTAATCTTTGATCACAAGATAGTTGTACACTTTTCCTTTTGCCAGTGAATAGTTACCTTTGTCAGTAACCAGCAAGTCCCAGCATGTATGTAGACCTTGCAGAGTTGTCTGCCTCAACTGGTTTTGTTGTCTAGTTCAAGTGTGTTTATTTTGTTAATTGTTATTATGTTATTTTGGTTTTTAAAAAGATTAAATTTTTAATGCATTTCATGCAAGTTACACAAGAAATGAAGGCATGCGATACTTTTATGCAAACCGAATAGTTTAATCTAGGTGCATGGTGTACATGTGTTGGAGAGTAGGGGCTCATTCAAAATCTGTGAGCTGGAAATAGTATCATTTGACTTTGTGTCTTTTCCCCAGGCCTCGATCCTGCATGCCACCAAGGCGTGAACAAACAAGTGTCTTTCATTGATAAGCTGAGTTTGTGTGATGCAACAGCTGATTTTTCTATAATTGATATGAATTATTATTCATGTCAACAACAGGAAAAAATATTTTATCAACCAAAGTTTTAATGCTGAAAGAAATACTAAAATACTATTTATGAAATGTTATTTGTACCATTCTTTAAAATTCTGATGCTAGATTCTTTTTTCATAATGTAAATCCTTGATCCACTTTTTAATAGATTTATTGAAAAAATTAGTATGAATATAACTGTGTAAGGGAGAGGGTAGGGGATAGAACTATACAGAAGAAAAAGACTAAGAGGAAAAAACCAGATTAAAACAGGAAAAAATTAAAAAGAAAGAAGTGAATACAGGTGAGAGTGCATCAGAGGTGTGCACTGTCTCAGAACTTAAAAATGTTCAATGATCATCATGTTCTGGGTGGCCCTGGCTTTTTGAGCACCACTCTCTCATCAAAGGTTGCTGGAATTACTTTTGTTGTACATCAATATCAGCTGATTGCTTTATCTCTGCATTTTCTTTTTAAACTTCTAAAATACCAAATTGTTTTTTTTTTAAATTGCTATAAAGCCTGAAATTTACAAATCAGGATTTTGCCTCACACAAAAAGCTCAGCAAGTGAAGACACAATCAATGAAGGTACCAAATGTACACAGCATGTTACTAGTGATAAGCCCCTGACATATCTATATATAAATAACATATAGCACTGCATGTTACTAGTGATAAGCCCCTGATATATATAATATAAATAACATAGCTGCCACACAGTGATGGCAAGGAAAACCATGCATGTGTTTCACACAGCAAGCTGTTCTATTCCATGTCCATTTGTGGTCATGGCGCCAGAGATGCAGGTCTAGCAAACAAGTTCAGGATAAGGCATGACATGCCTTTTAGAGGCACTCTCAGCACAGTGCTAAAACACTTATTGCACCTACAGGGAGAGTTGTATGGTCTCTGAACTTCTCTGTGGATGAGACACCTGTTCACAGGCCTGGCCAAAGAGAGTTTTCTCACCCTTCCCTCATTCATCATTAGGTGGAAGCACTTTCCTATCAAGTAAACAAAGAAACCATGGCTGGTGTCTGTTTCAGCAGGATTCTGCTTCAAATCTAGGGTACAATGTATTCTGGCAGACTTGCTGTGAGAAACAGTCTCTCACTGATTTTGTTACCATTCCTTAGTTCATACAAAATATGCTCATCCTTTATTTACTTTAGAAGTGAAATTTTGTTCTTTACTGTTATTTTATTTCTTGACTCATGATCTTTTTTCTTGTAAAATAATATTCTCACTAAAACATTTCCTTGCATTTGCTTGCTGATATTAACATTTGTTTGTATCTTAGTAAAGTTGGGGTAAATCCATACTAAAGAGTACAATGTTATGGAAAAATTAACTTAGAATTCCATTGTTCAGCTGTGTTTTATAAACTGGAGGACTTGTTTGCGTTTTAAGCTGTGCATGCATGAACTGTACTTTTGAATCTTTGCATGAAGCTTTTGTTCTATCTTATATCACTAAGGGGCTGGAATAATTTAGGATCCCCTTCTGAAAGCACTGCTCTACTGTTCATTTCCGTTTTTTTTAAATGAGAAACCTGCGTGCTAACTAATCATACACTTACAGCAGCAGTGAGACACTACTGCTTAGAGTTGTTTCTGGCTTAACATTTACCACACTTAGACTGTGTGTGTATGCATGTGTGCACACATCTTTACTGGGATTTGGGGAAACAGGTTAGGATAGTTAAAATAGTTTAATGATGGGGTTGTGAAAGGGCTAAAAAGGTGGAGGAGAGGTTGTGAGCCATACCAAGAGGGGATCTAAAAAAAATGATTGGCATTTAGTGGGCAGCTGGAAAATATATGTATTTAAGAAATTGCTTGGTGAACCTGGGACCTCCTCTAGAGTACACACATGTATAGTTTACTTCCTTGGTTCACTGTTATGACAAAACTATGTTGAGAGAGGAGGGAAGGAAAGGAGACATATGGTGGTGGCTATTTGTGATGACATCATAGCAATGCTGATAACACAATGGATTTGATGTAACAACCTTCATAATGATGACAAAATGTTCATTTAAAGTTGTTTTAGTCATTGTACATCAAAGTAGATGTTAAACCTCCACGAAATTTTGTACTTTTAATATCCTTAACAATCATTTAAAGAAGAGAACTCATAACAATGTTGGCATATCTGTAATAAAATAAAACTTTAAACTGCATTTGAAAAAGAAGAAAGGTGCTATTTAAAAAAAATTTTAATATACAGTCTACAATCCTTTTATATTTTGCAGAGCCAAACCCAAACCACCAGTTTCTGTGCGTGGTTTACAGGCATGAAGTTTGTTCTTTTGTCTGCAAGAGCTGATTCTTGGCTTCTGTTACATTCTTCTTTGCCGTGTGTCAAGGATTTCTTTTGTCTGAAATGATACAATGCACTCTGAATTTATTCCAAACACCTGCTGACTGTTCTGTCCATTGGCTACAGTGATTTTTCCATATGACCTGTACATTGTATTAATGTGTGAATTTGAGTTGAAAACATTTAGTTTTGAAAGTTGCATTATCATTGTAAGCCATAAATATTATTATTATAATATGATCATACACAATATTAAGTCACGTAGCTTTTAGGTGTCAAGTGTAGTCACTTGCTAGTACACACCAAGTAACAGGACATTTAAAATAAAAATGAACTGGACAGTTTGGTCTGTTAATCATGCATCAGGAGGCTTTGAAACTGAAGGGAATCATGACAAAGACTATATATCATCTTTGGTCATAGCTAACAATTAGGTATAGCTGCTTCATGTAATTTGCTGCAGTTATGAATCTCATGCAGAACTATATACACCAAGATTAAAAAAGGTTTGCATTACTTTCATAAGAATCTTATTTTTTTAATTTTTATGTACTGTTGAAATAATCATAAAGCTGTTGTGATAATTAAATACATTAAACTGTTCAAATTTAACTATACAACTGTTTGTCATGGCAGCATGCCCATGTAAGAGAGAGTTACGGTAATATCTGTGCATGTTGTCATGTAAAATGTGTGGGTTATATCTGTGCCTGTTATGCAAAAGTATGCATATAATAGTAAGTACAAATATAATACAAGCTTGTACACATTAACATGCAAGTGTGTGTGTGTGACAAAGAATGTAAAATTTGTGTATAGGACAGTTCAGTTTTCTTGAATCTTCTTGTTAATGCTAAACTTACAGTTGGTGTAGTTGACACTGAAGAAATGTAACCAACGCGTCAGTCCCTGATGGTTAGATAGGGGTAGGCTAGTCGTACAAGAACACAACAAAGAAATTGCCGCACAGCTGTACATTTTATTCAGTGTTTCACTCGACGGCTGGTCTGCAGTCTCTTCACTCTCACTTCCAAACCCCAAAAAGCCTCTTTCAACTGTAAAGCTAAACTACTTATACTATCTCCTTATCAGTTGGTGTGTACTTTTATGTTGCAATCGTATCTCCTTTCAACCTTCTGTGCACAATTAAGCTACCACACACACACAATGCTGTAATCAGAGGGAGCCATGCAAGGATCACAGGTATAGACATGGCAACTACACATGAAGTTCCCATAATAAGTTTTCAAGCTCTTACACAAGATACATGAATTAGCCAAAAATTAATTATTAGCTCCCTGCATGGTGACTGCTCCTTCTATCTCTTAACCTCATCACTAATATATTTGCTTTAAAAAATTACTGAATCGATTCTCTGTATTGAGAGTTTCATTTATCCATGAATCTGTATCCCTAAACACGTCCTTGGGCATCAATATAATTTAAATAGTTTTACACACACACACAAAGCAATGTACAGTAAGTAAAGGTATATATGGCATGTGTGAGGAGAGTATATTACAAAAGATCAACGAAAACTTAACAAAACAAACAAACCTCCAACACCACACAGATTATTCCTCCCTCAAAGTCCTCACAAGTAACCTCAACAAGTAAATCCATAGACTACAGTAAACTCTACACGGATCGCCGAGTTGCTGTCAGTAATATTATGTGATATGCTCGTGACCTCAAAGTTTGTAGTGACCTTGACACTTCACCTTTCTACTTTGACCCCGAAAATGGCTATGGCGGAACACGAAGAAATCTTGGCATTAGTGAGTTGATCGCTTGTCGGTTTCATGAATTGAATTGTACTTTACTTTAGATCGTTGTAATATTGTTTAGCGACAAGTCATTGTTTCTATTTTGTTATTGGGTTGCTGGTATATTTTTCTGCAGTAAGTCAATCAATTTTTTGCGGTCGCACAGTCGGACACGCGAAACATTTATGTCACTGTTAGCAAGAAATTCGATACTCGGGGACTTGTAGGCTGTCTGTGATTCTTTATGAAGCTGCAAATCGTTCTTAAGTCTTTGCTGTGGCTGAAGTATGTTTTCCCTAGGCCGAGCCATTTTCAACATTCACTGTTTTTATTTACTATAGCTTGAAAGTGACAGAATACTTGAGCGGGACCAACTTAATTTAATAGTGACCAGTGATTGATTGCAATGTAATCAGCACCGATATAGTGTAGATTACTGTCGTAAACGAGTACACATATAGCTCTGAAGATGAATAGTCAGTACTGCAAAATGCCATATATTCGCTGATAATTGACTAGGAAACGCCCATCGACTAAGGAAGTCATTGAAAACATATTCCTTTTCGTTGTCAGTTGTGAACTGTTCTGATGTTTACGAGTGGTCTTGAAAAGGAAGAATTACCATTGGAAAAAAATCTGTCACCCCTACTCCTCTGTCATTGTGTGTGTGTGTGTGTGTTTGAGAGAGATGGCTTTAAAATGGCTTTAAGTTAAAAGCATATAGTGAGCACATCTCCTCTCCCTGGCAGAATAAAAGCTAGACTTAAGCAAAGAAGCACATGACTGCTTTCTCTTTCAAGCATGCTTATCCTTTCACAGTCACATGATCTTTAGAGTTTTCAGTTTCTTTCTTACTTTCTCTTTTCCTCACTTCTCATTTGGGGAAAAAACCCACTAATAGATTCCCACCCTAACAACTTCTATCTCCAGCTGTCCACAGGCCAAGATTGAGACCAAGTAATTGTTTCAAAGTTTTGATAATGTTAGACTAGAAGATTGAACACACTACACATATTTGCAGAAGGAGGAACTGCAGTGGCTTTTAAGCGAGGAAGTGCATGCTGTTCTTGGTGATATTCAACAGACCCTACAGGTAACTGTCAAGAGCAATTTATTCTTCTTATGCCATTTGCCCGTTATTTTTTGCAATCATAATCATCTTTAACAAATATCAGCAGTAAACAATAACAAGTAAACACAAGATTCAACAAATTATATCGTTAGCAAAATTTTAAGCAATAAACGGATCGCCTTTCACAGATGTCTTCAAAATAATTTTAAAATACGAGCATCAAACAATATGAAAAGAAAGACTACTAAGACGGTCCTTTTAGCTATGTCTTTTGGAAAGAGAGTTAAAATTTTTAAGCACTTTTGGCAAAGGTGACCTTTGAAGTATTTTTGTAAGATGTATCTGTCTAATATGCCTCAACACACACACACAATGTGCACTGGCAGGGAATTCAGTGCTGTTATGGTATTCTGCTCAGATGATGTTGCTGTAGATGTAGATGCTGAGATGACCACGGTTTAATTGCGGAGGTCAAAATAGCGGCTGTGTGGGTGTGATGCCAATGAGATCAGTGCCTGATCACACTTATCCAATGATTTGCCATCAGCTGTGGTTTAAATATGACTCAGTTTGATTTGGCATAGTATAACCTCAAGAATCTAAGGGCTTATCACACGAATACACATCTCAAATTATTATTGAACCTCTCGGTGACTTTTTAGTTCACAGAAAATGCTCACATGTTATTCAGATATGATGGAATTTGTGAAAAATCCTCAGTAATATAAGCATTATAACAGTATTGAAAGCTTTGGGTTTCAAAAATGATTTTGGGTTAGACAAGATCTATGTGATTGGAAGAAAATAAATGTGGAAAGCAAGGAATGGATTAGCAAATGAGATGAGTGAAATGCTAGGGGACTTTTCATCTCTATGCAGAACAAAAGTTTAAAATTGTAACATTTGTTTCTTTCTTTTAACCTTCCAGGAATGTGGTAGATGTTTTCCCATGCCCATAGGAAATCTAGGTAAGCAGCAGACTTAATGTACATGTTTTTATGGTATCTATCTATTCCTCTTCATGCATCAGGTTGCACATAAGACCTCAACCAAAGTCCACCACCGATGTCGATCGGCTGAAACCCGCTCCAAGTGACCCCATGTCCAGCCCTTTCCTTTCTTTTCCCTTTGCACTGTTCTTCTCTTTTATGGTATATGTTCGCTGATATTTAAAGGCATATAAAAATTTAGAACAATAATTGTTGCATGCATGGAAACATGCATACATGCTAACCCTTTCTCTGTTTCTGTCTCACACACACACTCTCTCTCTCTCTCTCTCATATTACTATTATGAAAGCATGTTGTAAAGATTCATGAATTGTGTGTATGTATTTATGACAAGGTAAAAGTTCTACGTCATTGTGACAGCAGACTGTATAGCGTACTATGTCTAAGGCATGGCAAGAGAACTCATATTTCTTTTTCTGCATGTTATGGAGGGAGGGGACAGCAAAAATTGTGGTACTAGAGCCAGACCACCAGTGGAGCTAAGAGAAGTAACTCCTATTGTTACGTAGAAATGTCCATGCTGCACCAGTGTGGCAAAATGAAAGAATGCAGGAGCTTGAGCAATACTGGTGGGACATTACTGGACTGATAGAAGTCATTTTTGGGCAGTCCTTAGGGAGACAGCAATGGACAAAGGTCACAGGTTCTGGTACAGTTGGGAGTGAGGGACTAGAGAATGGTGTGGTAGAGAAGTGGCGGGAGGTGTCATCACCTGTACTCCCATTTCCATCTGGCTGTCACCATTGTCCAAGTCTACTCTCTGATTCCACACAAAGACAATGAAGTAGAAGAGTTCTACAATTATCTGGGAGAAGGTCGTAAAGACAGCACTGATGAAAAGCATTTCTAGTTTGAACGGTGACTGGGGCATCAAGATTAGCCCAGATGTACCACAAATGGGCGGAAGAGTAGGTAAATTTTGCATAGTCAAAACCAGCGACAGGATCTAGCACTTGGACTTTTTGCCTGAAAAGCACTTTTTGCACTTTTTTGCCAGAAAGCACTGAGCAAGAGCTCATTGAGGACAGTACTACTCAACAATCAGCTGGGAGACTTCTTTCAGACAAAATTGGGGTCTTTTAGTGGTGCCTACTTTTGTCCACACTGTTCAACATCTTTTTGGAAGACTTTGTGAAAGAAACCCTTCATGATCATCACACCTCCATTTGAATTTCTGGGTGGGGTCACCGACTATTCAATCTGCAGAAATTTTGATGACAATATTGATCAGATGGTGAAAGCCATGGGGATGAGGTTCGTTGGTTGCTGGGAATGATAGAGTTAATTTCCAGTTGCTGGTGCAAGTGAGTGTTAAACATGTGACCTCCTTCTTCAAAAGTTGTAATCTCCCTGTGTATTCATTAATAGGTGCAATTGTATTGCCTAGCATACAGGCATCAGATGAACATGTGTATCACATGCACTCAGTAAGCACAATGATTTAGTGACTTGTAAATGTTTACAGATGACACAGAGGCAGTGCCTAACAAAGATGCTCATCTTACACAGCGAATTTTGCTCTCTGCCCCAAGGTATCTGTACTGTTTTACCTGCAAAATCCATAACATTCAATACCTCTTGGGACTGAAAACTTCGACATGAAATGTGTGAAAGAGTTTGTGGTACTGAATAGAATTGCTTCTTGAAGAATATAAAAATCTTGTATTGTTAGCTGGAATTGTTGCATGGTTGTTCAGCTTCTTCATAATATGGTTGCCTGGTTGTATAGCCCATTCATGCATGTTAACTTTTGTGTGCAGATAAATTTTATGTTTTTCCATGCTTGACTCATCGTGCAGAGGATTGTGGTGTGTTCCACAAGTAATCTTTACTCCAAGGCATAAAGTTGATTGTAGTATTGAATGTGTTATCGGCCTTGTATTTTCAGCACTGCAACAGCTGGGGCTATGAAATGTGTGATCACTTTGCAAGGAGACTGCATCTCAGAAGCAGTGAGTCTTTCTCTCTCTCTCATCTATACTAACCTGCCTGCAGAATGTTGGGTTTGTCTGAATGTTTGTATTGGCAAAACTGTGAATGTATTGCTGTGCATATTTAGTATCGTTAGTAATATTTCAAGAGTATAGTCGGGAATAAATACATTTGCATTATCTTTATTAATTAATTTCTCAAGTTATAGGCTGGGGATGAGTATGTTTATTGCATCTGTCCTGTGACATTTGTCACTTATTTTTAATTGTGTGATGATGTGCTCTGCAGGATATTAGCTTTAAACACAAACAGGCCAAAGAGCACCACATATACAGGACCAGCATTAAGCCAAATGAACAGTGGAAAATACAGCAGGTAAGAGACAAAAACCTGGAAAACTGTGGCAGCACCTTCTACAGTTTTGTAGTTTAGTTACCATAAAATGCTCAATAGCTATAGGCATGGAAGGCAGTTGTCTTGATGCATAAAGTCTTTGCCTTTTAAAAATAATCTATGCTTGTCATTTTTATGTGACAGATCATTTTTGTCCCTTTTTTTTTTTTTCTTAGGTGCAAGATGCAGCTAACCATCTTCAACAAGCAATTGCTGTGGCGACACTTCGAAATAAAGACTACAAGTTCAGCTCGGCACAAGAAGTGTTGATGGTAGGCTGGTTGACTCTTTGCTCAGTTAATTTTTATGGTAGGCTATCTTCTAGGTAAGCCATTGAAGTGGTTGTGTGAACTTCAAACTTTAAAAGTCTGATTTTAGACCATTTTGAGGTACCATACGCATGTTTGCTTGGAAGTACTATACATGCACATCTGAATGCCATTCTTGTGGTTATCTTAGATTCTGTCATAAACTTTTGCTGACATTTGGTAAAATTACAAATTTGTTTATACCATTACTGATGAACATATTTCTGACATGATTAAAATATTGTCTGCGCTTTTTTCAGGTCACCATTAAGCAATAGTGAATAATTATATTTTGTTTTACAGCGGTGGTTTGCGTTCTGTATCATGTAGAAATTAGTGGTGTGCATGTAAAAAGTGGACATTTTACATCTCTGTTGATCATCACTGTTGATGTCATTTTATTAGTTGATATTTTGCTTACAGATGCTGGAAGAGCTGATGAAGAAAGTGAAAGCAGGTCAGCTGAGCCTGACCTTGCCCAAGCGAAAGTCTCTGCAGGAATTGGTCACCAGCAAGAATATGGTGAGAAGTCCCACACTGCAGGATGCATTGGTGTATTCACAGACATGCTGTTGATCCATATGGATGCATTTACAAGCATGTAGGCCTATAATATGAAGATTCTTTGTGTGTGTGTCTCTCTCACTCCGCCTAATATGCATGCATACATAAATTAATGCACATTATGACATTCTGTCCAACTGCAGTTGGTTGTACAATAGTTTTCCTGTTGTGTTATTGCATTAATATAAATTCTTTATTGCTAATCTTCTTGTTGATCTGTTACATTTTCTACACACATGAGATTGAATGTGAAAGTTCCACTTTCAGCAAATCTTCCAGCCACCTGTTCCCAGCGATGTGGCGATGTCGTTTTATGTTCATGGGTCAAAGCTTGTCCTGGCTGTCTACCATCTTCACACAAATGGTCAGCACAGACTGGACATATCACATCGAATGCAGGTTGGTTTTACTGCTTTTAGAATTAGCTTTCTTATTGCTCTTAAACACCAGATTCATTGGAGGATGGGTATTTCGATATTTTGTCTTTGACTTCTTCCCACATTAAAGTTTCTGACAGCATCAGTCATCCAGACTGTCTTATCTGAGAATGAAGATGTCATTGCTCATGTAGTCTGAAGATGATTTGTTGTTGAAGAATGTGTGGTGGATTTGGACATGTAGCAGGGTTTACAACATGTTGTTTCCTTGTTTATGTCTGGATACAGATGGAAGTGGTAGTGCAATGGCTGAATGAGGCAATCATCTGTTTTACACTGGCCTTACAGCAGTGTCAACAATTATTTGATAAAGTAAGTTTAGAGTTCATCTAATTTTGTTAATTACAAGAAATTATAGCTGGCTTAGAGACATCAGAGCTAAAGTATTAAGTCTGCTGATGAAATTGAGGGAAATATACATTATGTGCACCTGATCTGATGTTAGGGTGTTTGGCTGTATTAAAAAATGTGGGTTGCCTTTATACACTGGGAACGCAAATAACCAAATAGAGCATTATTGTCCAAGGCCTAAGGTGCACATGCTAAAGTCCAATTTCAGTGTGACACAGCATTCTACCCCCAGTTTACCCAGCAGGGGATACCTGACATCCAGCATTAGTGTGATGAAACATACTTTCCCCAATTTATACAGCTGGAGATACCTGGTGTCCAGCATTAGTACAATGCAGAATGCTACCTCCAGTTTACCCAGCTGGGTATGCCTGTTGTCCAGTATGATGCAGCTTACTTTCCTCAGTTTAATCAGCTAGAGAGACCTGACCCTTTAGAGGATTCGAAAGGAGAGGAGGCAAAGAATGCCCTCAGAAAAAACTGGCACAAAATTATGAACATTCTCAGACACCTCACTCCCCAGGCACTGTAATGATACATGATATTTACCTTTATCTACACCTTTATTATGTTATGAAAAGCAAAACTTTTATACTTTCTTCTGGATTTTCTTAAAGCCTATTGAACAGTTTATTAAATTTTAAACCAAAGGGTAAGTCCACTTATAAATATGAGGATTGATTTTAGAAATTTTGGAAAGTAACTAGACCCTTTCCACTCACCCAAATTTGGTTTTTATGTGGATCTCTGGAACTAGTTTTATAGGCTTGGAAAACCATCACCCAAGCCACAATGCTTATAATGTCACCATCTGATTGGTGGATCTTGAAGTACAAAATGAAGTACATGCATTAAGTATTCATGCATGCTTACTGAAAAAAAAAGAAGGAAAAAAATGATGGATAGACAGATAAAGCAAGTTTAACTAAATAACCAGATGATTTTTCTCCTGATGATTTTCCAGGGAATGCAGACCTTATGTCTTTGGTGTACTAGTATTGTGCAGATTTATACAATACCTGCCTCCTCTTCTATAATAGAACATATGGTATAGTCTGGTAAGGCCAACCCCTAACCTTTTCAGGTCATTGGGGAGTGAGGAGTTAGAGAAATCACTTTTCTTGGGCCAGCTTTACGTTTGGTCGGTGCTCATCTCCTCTCCCTCACTGCATTACCTTTCACAACCCTCAGGTTCCCATTCTTGCCAGCTGGGTCAACTGGAGGAAGTTTGTTGTGCTACTTGGATATTGAACCATGTAACATGTATTATGCATCTGAAAACTTGTGTTCACATAACTGCTAATACTAGATATTTTGTCATTTTACTTAAATCTTACAATAATATTTTTTTTAAAACTATATAAATGTGTTTTTTAAACAGTTGCTGGGAGTAGTTGACTGAGTTATGTGCTTTGCTGTAAGCAGTAGATGACTGAATAATTTGTTTAGATGTAAGCATCAGTAGCAAAGGTAAGAGGTTGGTGTCAGATTTATGCATAGATACACGAGACTACTTTTGTAAGATAAAGTCAAGGCAGAATAACTTATCCAGTATTTTTTTTTCGTTCCAGATCTTCTCTGTGTGTCAGTTTATTGAAGAAGAAAAGATGGCAAAGAGACCTAGATGAGAGTTTAGATGGTTCAGTGCCTTCCCGAACATCCCGAGGATGTTGGCAACTGCCTTAAAGCCATAATGTTTAGTATGTGATACATTCCATTGATTTTATTCTAGAAAGTCCTTAGTCCATTTTCCCTTGTGGGGATGGAAGTGTTGCTGATGGTGACTATTTGGAGCATTGATCAAAGTCTCATGTTGAATGCAGGCAGAATCTTAGCTGGACCTGTTACAAACTCAGTCACATTTTTGCAAACATTTGTACCAAGGAAATGCCTTAATAGGGAGAATGAGGACACCTTCTTTGTGTTGACAAGTCACCTGGACAAAATGAGGTGCCTGTTGACGCTTAAGATGAGGGTAAAGATGCATTTGTGTGTGAATTACTTTAACTGTGGACATAAGGTTTTTCGTGTGTGGCAGACGTGTTACATAGGGCACAAATTAAACCTTTTTTGTTCTGGGGACTAGACTTTAAAATTTTCTAGTTTAGGAAAGTCACTGCTGCTGTTGCAAGCTTTTTTTGATGCTGTTTAGTTGTGAATATAGAGATAATGGTTGACACTTGTGGGAATGGTAGTGAGTGATTAAGCTTAATTTTGGCAATGTGTATGTGCACACATGCACAAGCATTTGGTTATGAAGATTACTGTTCCTTAATTATTTTTTTTTTAAATTTTAAGGAAAAGTATCTAACAAGAAAATTAGATCATTGATATTATGTATAATTATTTTCTAACATCATTTCACATAATATTATTTTACAAACTGCTGTTTGAATTATTGCCATCATATTGATATGCATATCGATGATTTTATTCTTTTTTTCTGCT
This sequence comes from Pomacea canaliculata, assembly GCF_003073045.1. Classification (NCBI taxonomy): domain Eukaryota; kingdom Metazoa; phylum Mollusca; class Gastropoda; order Architaenioglossa; family Ampullariidae; genus Pomacea; species Pomacea canaliculata. The sequence goes on from NC_037593.1 coordinate 32,965,892, forward strand.
GATCTCTTATACCTATCAAACATTTTCTTTGAATTTACTTGCCATTTCTCAACTCTTTTCCATTGCTGTTGTGTTTTTATTCCTACTTTATACCGTTTAGAATAAAATTCCTTCTTTGTGATGTTTTAAAAATATTTTATCACTTCCACTGTCCTGCTTTTTACTGAGTGTGACTCTGAGCATTGTCACCACTTTGATATTGCCTTTGAATGCAGAAAAATAATAAGCCTTGGAATGATATGGACACTAATTATCTTACTTAGAAAACTGAGCCACTCTTTTAGATTTGGATTTCTTTTTATAAATGATGAATTTTTCATTCATGAAGGTATTTTACTTTTTCTTCTCTTTTCTGATTTTTGTGACCTTTCAACCACCATGACTGTGAAGGCTTGCAGGTTATATTTAACTTATTCCCAGAACAGAAGGCTGATGATGATAAAATTGAGGAAATATTTTGTTGTCAGATAGGGCTGCTATACTCACCATTTTGAGATACCTTTCTGCTTACGCAGTGTGGAAATACATTTGGAAAAAGTTACAGGTTCTGTGCATAGACAATGAAATGGCTGTATGCCAACAGGGCTTGCTTTTAGTTCAGATGGATGAATCTGTACTAGAAATCTTGTGATAATGTTGCCAAACTGTTTGTTCAAAAATTACCTACACAATTTTTAAATGTAAGTAAATTAGTGTCTTGTTACTACTGCAAAAGTATGTGTGCATTCATATATATATGCACACACACACTCATGTATTAACCTAAGAATGTGATTCATTGTCAGTATGAATCATTAATGTATGATGTTTATATTAACTGTGAGCAGAATCCTTGTAAATAAGTGCATTTACTGTTAAATCAGTTCTCACTGTAATTGGTACTTCTACATTTCTGTTGTTGATGATAGCAGTCAGCATTGCTGTCTATCCTTTATATTCCAGAAGAACAGATGTTCTTTATCTATGTGCAAGTATACTCAAATTAAGAAATAACAGTGAAAGGATACAGGTGATGAGTGATTTGTGAGAGGGATGAGTTTCTCTTGAGCTAGATTTAAAACTCATCTAAAGTGAAAACAGATATAATAATAATGGTTACATTTTGCCATCTTTATCAGTCAGTATTCTTTTTATGAATTGTAAAATGCTTTATTTCAAATTTCTGTTAGAATATGCATTGGTTGCAAGTCATCTGTACTTGTTAAAGGCAGTCTTCTGCCTGTCATTTCCTAGAGGCATTGATGGCATACAGTTCATACACTTCACTTTTTAAACAGCCTCATTGGACCTTAATCTCACCTATCCTATAAGTGCAGACTGAGATGATCAGCACTTTTATCAGGATTATGTAAGGCCTATTACCAACTGAGAGGTATGTAGCCTTTTTTGAGAGCACAAGATCATAAAATATAGTGTTACATGACATTCTTGTACTTTTTGGCCGTAAATGTTTGCAGCAGACTTATGTCATCCAAAAATATGGGTGGATGGCAGTTACATAAAGAAACAGACATTGTCCTAAAATGCCTGTAATATTTTCTGGTTCTAATAAAATGTTTTGGAAATATGACACTTGGGAAAGAATTTACAATTTGGTTAGAGCAGATTTGTTGCAGATCACTTGTTGCAGATCACTGGCCCTGTCCATTCATCCATTCAGCATATTGTAGACAGGATTTATCAGGGCCCTGTCCACTCAGCATATTGTAGACAGGATTTACCTTGGAAGATGGTAGAAGGAGAGCTTGGGGCTTCACCTTGAACTTGCCGTAAATCACTTACAACTCAATGTCTGTAAGGATTCTTGGCTGTGGGCCTCTGTGAGTTTATTTCTCTTCATGCTGAATGCAGTCCATGAGCTTTTCAAGGGATTTGCTGATCACCAAGTCTTTACAGACTGGCTGTTGCAACAGGCAATGCTGGTCAAGTCTAAAGCCTTTTCTTTCACACCCTGTGGTTTGACTGATTAATACTGTTTGCTTTGAATTTGTCACATCGAGCATCATTTTGAACGATAAGATACAACGAGATCACACTTTAAGTTCTTATTTTGAAAATTCATATCTGCTGCGAAAGTATTACCCATAAGCGCTGAAATGAAGAGGCGTGGTTTTTCCCATCAATGCTACATTTTTGAAAACTGTCGTTGTTTCTGGTGAATGTTCATTTGCGAACAGTGAGTGCCTATGATGAATATGATTCCATGTTTTGACTGGATGCTCTCCTGAAAAGAAAGAACTGCACAGCTTACCATAAGTAAATAGTGTTTTGATGTAAACTCTTGTCAACCTGCTTTGTTGTTTAAAGCAGATTATGCAGATATGGAAAGTGAAGAAAGATGTTGTGTGATATTTTTTCCTGCAGATAATAATAGCATCAAAATCCGTTGTGAGAGAATTATTTCAGACTGAGAAAGGGAATATAACTTCTCTCTGACAAACTGTTTATGGCAGTATAAAGCTGCAGTGAATGTTCCATGCTGTCGTCACCTTTACCTCTTGAGTGATGTAGGTTCTGCATCTTTAACATCTGCACAGATTGTAGAATGCGGTAGTAGATTAGCTAAGCCGTAGTGAAGACATTATCTGTCCTCGTAGAGCTAGATTATCTGTTATTACAGACCTGCAATGCGATTCCAGCTCGTTTCATCCACAGACCACCCTTATCTAAGTATTAAAAGGGGATTCATATTTTTTTCTTTATTTGCCTTAAACTTGGAGACGACTTCTCAAGATAAAGCTGGCAGTTGTCTGCCGAGTGCCCACAAGCCCGTAAAGCTTGACGAGGAGGGACACCCGAGAAGACTACAAGGTGGGTGGGTAGGTAGGAAAAAGTGTGAGGCGTGGGTGGGGTGGGATTGGGATTTTATGCTGAGGCGATCCAGTAAGTACGGGTATATCACAGCTTGTAAACAGATGCTACATGAAGAGAAGGAACAGCCTGCCTGAGACGAGATTTGAAAGCAGAACACTTGGTCCTTCCTGTGTTTGTGGCAAGGGCTAACCGCTGCTCCCCTCGGACCGATGGGAAAAACGAAATATCCATCGTATGGGTGGGAACCACTTCGGAGACAGGGATCCTAACTCGAATAAGCGAGTGCTGGCCTCACCGAACACACTCACACAGAGCAACATAGACAAAGTGCTTACTCGTACATCTATTCACACTGAAGGATCTTTTGGAGGAAGGCAACACTTCCCAGTATGTAGCCGGAGATGATTACTAGTGGCAATAGTAACACCAGTGATTCTCTTCCTTTTCTCTGGTCCTTCCTGCTTTTTTTTTTCCCAAATTTCCAAAGGCGCCACAAGTCTTGATAAAAAAAAAAAACCACCAAAAAACCGGTGAATACACTGTCAGATCTTTCTGTGTTCCAGACCCTTGCCCGCATTTATATGTTTCATAACAATTATTGACCGCAGCCATCGTTGTTACCGCTATCATTGTAATGTTCATGTCACTATGTGCATCTATCTGAGCAATTACTGACCATATATTGTTATTACCGCTATCATTGTAATTATTGTGCCGCCATATGCATATGTGATGACAATTATTGACCATAGTCATTGTCATTACCGCTGTCATTGTAATTATTGTGCCGACTTATTCAGTGTCGATGACGATGACCAACACGCGAGTCTCGCTGACCATCGGTCGTAGATGTCGCTTGGCTCATTTTCTCACCTGAGTAGATTCCTTCAGCTGGCTTAATTGTGTTTAGTCTCTTTTAAATACTAATTACACCAAATATTTATGCAACAAAGTTTAAAGACGAGAAGACAAAGAAATGTGAAAATTCCTGTGTTTTGTTTAATGCTCAAAATGGTTTTTGTTTTAAATAGGGAAACCTTTTTTTGAGGTACGAAGCTGCTAGGCACACCGGACACTACAGGAGGCAACGTGGACACAGTGAAATGTTCTGATGGGATTAGTGCCCTCGTTAGTTTATTTTTCTGATTTTCTATGGTTACTGCATGCTGTCAAACGCGGTTTCTACTGTTGGGAACAAGCATGCTTGGTTGTTGCGTTTATTACTTTTGTTTGTTTAGAGCAGACTGAAGAAGACCCAAGAGAAAGACTTATCGTATTCAGGTAACATCTTGATGAAAGACTATTGATATACCTAGCATCATGAGGGACACTCGTGTTTCATGTAAACAAGTACTACTACGAGTCTATGACTGCTGTCGCTTTTTACAAATTATGTTTCTGATGCCATGATGTTGATGCACATAGGACTGTTATTTGCTTCAGGTCACAAGGCTGTCTGTCCACTCCAGAAATTCATTGCCTTGTTGTCAACTACGATTAAACACTGAAATAAGGAATGAATTGTTTTTGTTGTGTGATTTACACCAACAGTAGCAGCAAAAGGAAACTTCTGGTAATCCCACGGCGATTCGATGTCCCCAGTGATTATCCAGTGTCGGTTATTGACCTCCACACACTGCTAATACTATATCGGGGGATCTGATTGCAAGGACGACGACGACGATGATGACGATGTGATGATATGATACAACGACAGACACTGTGCGCTCAGCGCAAATATCCACACACACACACGCTCTGCTCCCCCAGCGCGCACACACACACGCAAACAGAGTTGGCACACACACACAGAGCTGACACACACACACACAGCGCTGACACACACACACAGAGCTGACACACACACACACAGCGCTGACACACACACACAGAGCTGACACACACACACACAGCTGACACACACACACACAGCGCTGACACACACACACAGAGCTGACACACACACACACACAGCGCTGACACACACACACACAGCTGACACACACACAGAGCTGACACACACACACAGAGCTGACACACACACAGAGCTCACACACACACACAGAGCTGACACACACACACACCGCAGGTCTGTCTACCGCACTAGCAGCCCTCAGCCAACATCCTGATCTCATTTCTCGAAAACGCGGTCTTTCACGAGAAAGCATTCGCCACTCCACAGCCTGGCAGGATGTCTGCCGAGGACACTAGCCTCAAATGCTCGACTTTTCAGCTGTGCTCTCCTCTCTTTACAAGTTTTCCAATGATGGCTACGTCGAAGAAGTGAAAGCTAGAGCAAAAGAAAACGAAATGTATCGTGTGGAAGTAGCAAGGCATTGTTTACATCTCTTGCTTGTTGATTCTTGTACTTTGGCCAGCAACCGCAACAAGCTATTTCTGAAATCGGGAATTTCAGGTTATCACGACCCTCCTTTTGCCAGTCACACCCCGGGTGGCAGATAGCTGAGGACCACAGGTCGACTCCATCTTCGTGAAGGTAGCCTTTGCTTTTAGTCTTTTTATCATTGTTGTTGTTTAGCAGCTGTCACAACATTGCACTCTCTCCCCGTCTATGTATATGATGCATGAATGTGTGTGAGAGAGAGAGACTCTCGTGTGTGTGAGAGAGAAAGAATCTCTTGAGTTAAAAAGTTTGCAGCCCACTGGGCCTTTAAACATCCTCCCATCCCAAGATGCAGGGACTGTATCAACAGTTTGTTATTGTTGGTGGGTATTGTATTGTACTGTATTGTATTGTACTGTATTGTATTGTACTGTATTGTATTGTACTGTATTGTATTGCAAGAAGAAAGGTTCTCCTGCTCGCCTTCTGTGACATTAGCGAGGTCACTTTCTAGAACGGTGCACGCACCGCATGTTTCCTCCCACAGACAGGGGTATAACCGTATAGGGACTTTGTGTGCCCCCTGTACAGTAGGTTGGTCAAGTACAGAAGCTATAGTCTTACCTCCTGGCTGGTAAGTTGCAGGTTTTCTGCCGACTGCGACCCATGACCTCAAATCAAAGATGGCCGATCTCGGGCCAAGCCCGCTGTCCTCAACACCACTGGTAAGACATGGCAGATGATCGAGCTTCTCGACTTTTATCGTCCCGCTTTGACACAAATAAAACATTCAGAGCAACGTGTACATTGCTTGATGGTATACTATGTGTTTGTGTACATGTTTGTATGTACTGTGAACGCGTATTTGCTTATTTTCTTTCTTCTTTTTTTTTTTTTTTTTTGATTTCTTGTATGTCTATACGAACGTGTTTGATTGATTGATTGATGGATGGATTGATTGATTGATTGATTGATTGATTGATTGCAGCGCAGGACGTCGAGCAAGTCCAGGAGACGAGGCCGGCGGGCGAGTGTCCAAGAGGCAAAGCATCGGGAGGAAAAGAAAGAAGTGGCAGACTATCATTACTTCCTGTCTGACCATGTGTGTGGTCCTGTCAGAGGTAAGAGAAAGTGCACTAAAGTGCAGACAAAGACTGTTTTGTTGTTGATTATTATCTGCAGACAATACAACCCCTCAGCCTGCACCCACTGCCCCGAGTCCACCACTAGACCAAGCTCACTGCCAGAGGCACAGATGTTGGTGTTGATAACATCGTACGTAGGAGTGACAAGTACAGAAATATGTATTTACTTGCAGACGCCAACACTCTACTCAGTATTCAGCAAGAGACAGGCGCCGAGGTACGACTTGCCGACATCCCATCGTCCGTACAAGACACCACGTGTTTTCTCATCCGGGGCAGTCGTGCCGAGATCGAGGCTGCAGTTCAAACGATGTGTAAAAAAACCGGTTTGCAGGTCAGATGCTGACACTAACAGGCCATGGGATGGAAATGCATGTACTTACCACAGAGCTTAACTGACCATTTTGCAGGTCACTAACCCTCCGCCCCTCTAAAAAAGGTGTTGGTAAACAAAAAATTATTCTAGGCCGCATTGTATTGCCAGGAAGGATTTTCTTTTACTTAAATGACAAAATGAATGTATGTGAACATCCCTAGCCTAGTGAAGTTCAGAATATAAGTTTCAAACCGTCAGTTTATCTCCTGCTTAACGACCTCTGTACGACATCATCAGTTGACTAACAAGGACCTGAAACAGTCAAACTGTTTAGAATTAAAATACACGTATGAAAATAAGAACGGACATTTTCTTATGAAATTTAAAAGTAAAAGCAAAGTTCTAAATAAATCTCAGGCTTTTGTCACACAACCCTGAGTTAGATATTCACCACCACAGGGAACTCTGGCAAGCCAAGCCCAGGAGTTCTGGCTTCAGTGGGTTCAACAAGCATACCCCGACCTCCACACCCGGGCCTACTTCCAGCCTGCTGTCTTCATCAGGCGCGTGCCAGTGAGAGGACAGGAGGTTGCTGGTCACCGAGTTCTCGTTCCTGACCAAGGGATTATGTCCCCTGAAGCTTCAACAGAAAAACCCGAGGGACAGCCGCCACCCGTACACGGCAGTGACGTCAGAGACGACGACGCGATGGAGCGAGTGTTCGTCTGCTGGAAGAGATTGGCGGAGGAGCACAACGAAGTGTTCATGTGCGTCAACCAGCTGCGGTTCCAGGAGTACCTGGGCGACCCCTGCTACTCTGCTGCTGCTGCTCATCTACCTGTGCCCACCTGCCTGCCATCTTCCATGCCCTGGCAATGGAAACGTGGCGACTTCGATGTGCTCCTCGTTCACCGGCAGTACGGTCTGGTGGTCTGCGAGGTCAAGTCTTTTGGGGGCAACGTGGAGGAGCTGAACATGACGCAGGAGGAGATGGACGCACAGATACAGCGGAAGCTGAAGAAAGCATCCAATCAGCTGAAGAAGGCCGAGGCCGTGTTGTCCTACATCGTGTCGGACATCGCATCTGGTCTGCGCATCACCCAGGTGATCGCTCTCCCCAACATCCCGTCAGCTCGCGTGAAGAGGGCGCTGGAGCAGGATCCTCAGTTGGTAGAGGTAAGCACCCACCCGAGGGTCTGAAGGTTCCACCCCGTAACTTTTTATCACATGGATCAGCCTCAAGCTCTTGCTATGAGGTTTTAAAAACTATTTATTTGTTTGTTTTGTAGCTGAGATCCTGTAAATCGAATTTCTTTTCCCTTGGGGTATTTAGTTTGTTCCCTTAGTTTTTGGTAGGGCGTTGGAGCTAGTAAGTAAATATTATTATATATGCATGATATATAGCCTTGTTTTGTTGGCATTTCTTAGTGATATGTATGTAATATTATCTAATTTATATACATATTCAGATATGCATATATACTGCGTGTGTGTTGATATATATATATTGAGAGAGATTTTTTAAAGTGAATAAGCGATATTCATCGAGACATTTTGTCCATTTAGGTTAATAAGAGCCTCTTTATGTTCCAAGCTTGTTTAGTAATCACGACCAAACAAGTGGATTGTTGGTCCACCTGGCGTCAGTCGTGTCTTTGCTGTAACTGTTTGCCAGGAAGTGTGTCAGTGTCTGGGAACAAAGGACGCCGCAGACATTCTCAGACTGTGTCTCTGCTCCGACCATCTGCCGGCTTCAGAGCCGCTGTCAGGCTCCATGTTTGAGGTGGTGTGGAGGGTGTGGGACTGGTGGCATGGAAGGGTGGCAGGGCGACGGCAACCCAACCTGCTGGGAGAGCTGTGGCGCTGGTGGCAACGGTGTGTGGCTGGGGCGCTGCCCGACTACTGGCAGACCTTGCCCAGGCTATGGCGACGTCCAGCTTCTAGGCGCCGCACCGGAAGTGAGTCCAAGGAGCATGCGTGGCAATGGTGGCAGCGCTGCGTGGCTGCAGCCGGACCTGACCCTCTGATGACCTCGCACCTGTACGAAAAGCTTGTGGCCAGGTGAATAGACGTAGAGTGTGTGTGTGTGTGTGTGATATGTGCCTGACCACACAAACATCCGTCTATGACATATGCACTCACTTTCAGACACACATGCAGACAGATAGACAAGCCTACGTGTATTTCACTGGCTCCCGCAGACTACAAGAGACATCATCTTGGGCAGGTTTTGTGGTCCCGCTACAACTGTCTCCATGCCCTGCACGACCTCGCCCCGCCTGGCTTTGAAGACCCGAGGTCACGCCGTGTCGGCCACGGGTCAGTGCTACACGGCCGACATCGCGCTGTTCCCGGAGCAGATTGACCTCCTGACCCAGCCTCCCGCCAGACTCTTCCTGACCGGCCCACCCGGCACGGGCAAGACGGTGGTGCTGCTGCTGATGGCCTCGGTGTGGCTGCAGCTGGACCGCGACGTCTACGTCGTCAGCACGTGGGAGAACAGTCGTGTGTCCTGCCGCATGCTGCACCACCTACTGCAGCAGAAGTGCAGCTCTCACCCGGCAGCAGCAGGCGACCCGCAGAGACTGCACTACCTGCAGTACGACCTGCACTGCGAGGAGGACATCAAGAAGGCCGTTGATGATCTCGCGGACGTGGCGGTGGACGGAGCGTTGAATGTCATCGCTGATGACGTGGGCCCAGATTTCTGGTAAACTTTACTGGAGCTGGGGAAATGGAGACTCGTTACTGGTCAGCCCTATATACTGGCTGGCGGCTACAGACTGCGTAGTGGTCAACTGTGCACTGACTTGGAGGCTAGAGACAGTGGAATACAAACACAAGGTGTGACGAGACGAGTGACTGGTAGACTGTACACTGGCTGAGACACGTTGACATACTGTGATTACTGGGAGACTAATACCCTCGATACCTGTGACTAGACACGCTTGATATTGTATGTGTGTGTGAAGGAAGAGGGCATGTAGGTGACTGTGTGAAGATGTGAAGTGTGATCATGTTTGTCGTTCTGTGTGTCTGTGTGAGGCTGTGTGTATGTGTAGCGCTTTGAGCTGGTCAGGTGTTGGAGATCGGTATTTTTTTTTTATATTATTATTATTACTACCTGCCATTACCTGTAATCTGTTATTGTGCTCTGTATCTCCGTGTCTCCCCGACAGGCAGCATTCTCAGCCGTTCCAGACATTTTGCGAGGACCTGCTGGCTCGTGTCCCTGACCTCCGGCTGTGGGGGGCGAGTTGCCAGCACCGTCACACCCCCCGCTCCTGGCAGAAGGTGACCTTTACTCGCCCCCTCCGCTGTCCCCCCGTGGTGGTGAGGGAGGTGGCCCAGGCCCCCCAGATGACGCGCTTTGACACTGTGGCGTGCTACAGCGTGCGGGGGGTGCCTGACCACACCGATGGCCCACCCATTAAGTGGGTCTTTCACCGGGGCACCGAGCACCCCGGGTGGCAGCCCATCAACTGCGTCCGCTGTGGGGAGGAGGTGGCAAGGTTCCTGCGCAGTCTTTGTGTGGGAGCACGAGGTGAGTGGTGCGCAGGCTGGTGCCGTGGTATCGAGTAGTCTGCGTGCTGTAACGTGTTGTTACATGTAACACGTTGTAACGTTTGATGCGAGCTGACTACTAAATAAACCATCGCAGGGACACTAGAGCTACAGAAACGATAAGAAAGGTAACAGAGCCAGTAACAGCAGGCATCATGTCGCTTCTTAATATTTTAGTAGACATGCGCATCAAGTAAATTCTGTCTTCTGCCAGTTGCAGGCCCTTTGCCAACTTCCGGTGGCGGCGGCACAACTCTGGACGTGACGTGCCCACCCGGCCTGCAGTACAAGGACGTTCTCGTGCTCTGCTGGGGTGCCCCGGACGAAAACCTGGGTTTGGTGAGGAGTCTGGACAAGGCGGGTATCCCCGTGCGGGTGATGAGAGATGATGACGACGAAGCTGACGTGGCCGCAGCACGCAGTGACGTCATCTGGGTGGCGCAGGGGGACCGAGTGCGCGGGGTGGAGAGGAAGGTTGTCGTAGCCGTCGGCCACAACGTCCCCCGTCTGACGGGCATCTACCACCGCCTGGACTGGATCTCGCGCTGCACTGCGCAGCTCGTCTGGGTTGTGCCCCTTCCGGCGGATGTAGACGTGTCGTCTCTCCTCAAGCGGTGACGTCCTTGTCGCCATACCCGGAAGCTGTTTTATTATTATTATTGTAAATGACTCAGTGAATGAAGCATCTTGGGAAGCGTGTCGAAACCTTTGTGTCGGTCTGTCCAGGCTAGCAAACCTTGTCACGGAGCTCAGCTGACCACGCTGACAAACTCTAGGGCTGCATGGAGTTCATGGTGACAGGCAAAATAACTCGAGGCCTCGAAACTGAAGACCCTTTGATTACTGAGAAACCATATAATCTGTGTAAAGTCTAATCGATGGACACTTACCTAATCTCTACTATCAGACATTGATATCGAAACTGAGTAACGAACATTTAACAACATTATGTTATGAGAAATGTCTATATAGCTACCTAGTCTGCTATCATGCTTTCCGTTAGCTTCTTTACAACATTTGATGCATTTTGCTCTCCGAGGACAACGAAACACTCAGTGTACAACGACTGGAAAATGCAAGAAAAGTGTTTGATTGGAGAAATGTGTGCCTGTGGTGTTTACACTCAAGAGACAAGAAAGAACTTGAAGGGAATGGACCTCTACAAGGTTGTTGAAGATAATTTCACGATTTTTAACTTTTAAAAAAATGTATTGCATAAAATCAGGAACAAGTTGAATTACGATATCCGCAAAATATTTATTAAATATGCATTTAACTTATTATAAAAAACTAAATGTTATCATACATGTTGAAAATGAATTGTTTGTATTTATGTGCATGTGTGAATGTGCGCGGGTGTGCATTTGAATGGCTTTTATCTATGGATGAAAAGGTGCTGCACGTGATCTTTGTCTGAAAGAGAACGTGAGGGAGAGGATGAGTATTGTTTAAATGAACGGTTTGATGACGATCTTAGTCCTCGACAGTAATTAACACAGATACTTGACAGTAATCAACACAGATACTTGACAGTAATGAACACAGATACTTGACAAAAATCAACACAGATACTTAGTAATCAACACAGATACTTGACAGTAATCAACACAGATACTTGACAATAATCAACACAGACACCTGACAGTAATCAACACAGATACTTGACAATAATCAACACAGACACCTGACAGTAATCAACACAGATAATTAATGCAGGCTGCATATTGAGCCAGCCTGAAACCTTTTGATCGTACTCATGGCTGTCCACACGGCACGGCAAGCTGTACAGGAGGATAATGTACAGGAGGATAATGTACAGGAGGATAATGTACAGGAGGATAATGTACAGGAGGATAATGTACAGGAGGATAATGAAGGCAAAAACCTTTGCCACGCACGTTTTCTGCTTTGTTTACAAATATACCCAGCCTGTGTTTAAAGTTGAGCTCATAGTCCGGAGTTGGATGGCAGTGAGCCTTCTTACGGGTATGCTATGCCACCCGATACTCTCCTATAAACTATAGGACTCGTAGATGGTATTCTCGTGTCCCTCTCTTAGGAACTGTTGCCAAAGCAACTTCAGATAAAATAAATGTAAAAGCCTTCATTGGATGTGTAAGAGAGATCATTACTACCATTTCTAATATCTAAATGAAAACTAGAGCTGGGACGAAGGAGGGTGACCAAGAGAGTCGGAAAAGCAGACCAATCTGCCTGACAGGTTCCACCCGCCTTCAGAATAATTGTTATCCATGACTATGACAGCAACAACAACGCTGGAAGACTTGGACTTTGCTGATGACATTGCACTGTTGTCACACCGCCACCTATACATGCAGGAAAAAACAAAGGCCTTCTCAGAAACAGCTGGAAACCTTGGCTTGAAGGTCAGTGCAAAGAAAACAAAAAGTATGAGAATGAACGACAGAGTCCAAGACAGCATCAAACTAAATGGAGAAGAGATTGAGGAAGTTGACAGTTTCACCTATCTTGGGTCCAAAATGGCAAACACCGGGGATGTGGAGGTGGAGATTCGAGTCCGACTGTTGAAAGCCAGCCAGGCCTTCGCCTCACTCAGGAGCACATGGAAGGCAAAAAACATCAGTCAGAAGATCAAGCTGAGAATCTTCAAGTCAAATGTGATCAGCACCCTCCTTTACGGATCAGAATCTTGGAAGATGACCAAAACCATCAGTAACAAGCTTGAAATCTTCCAAAACAGATGCCTCAGGCGCATACTTAACATCTTTTGGCCAAACACCATCACCAACGAAGAACTCCACCGAAGAACTGAAACCGAGTCCATCACCACGCAGGTTCAACGAAGGCGTTGGCGATGGATTGGACATGTGCTCCGCCAGCAGACAGCAGACCTCTCCACAGTCGCCCTACGATGGACTCCAGACGGCCGAAGACAACGAGGTCGCCCAAAGGAAATCATTTGTTTGACAACCAACCATCGCTGCGTTTGTTTCATTTTGATTTCTAGAAAGGTATACTTGTCTTTCTGTGTATTTTATATTCTTTACCATCTAGAAGCTGTAAAGTGCGTTGGTTAGTGCGCTGGACTGTGAACGTCGTGGGTTGGAGCCTTTGACTGGAACACTCCAGCAGCTGGTGACCAGAATATGTGTGAGATTGATCAGGGGAGATAACAGCGACGGAGGGAGAGCGTTCCACATGAAAGACCTTAGACACAGTGAACCATGCTCACTGCCCACAAAGCGACCTCTAGGGTATGGGGCCCGTTTACCTGTTGAAATGTAACATACAGAGCTACAGCACACAGTCAACAGATATTTCACTCTTCATGAAAAAGCAAAACATGGACATAAACAAGTAGGTGATGAGGATAAAGAAGAGTCACATGAAATGGCAAGATAGGTTTGAATTAGAGATACTGAGTTTCTGAGTCGAGGCCAGCTTGTTTCTTGTTTCTGCTCAAAACTTCGAATTTCAAACAAATCCGTTTACTTAAAATCAAGTCTGTGAAAAAGGAGAAAGAAAACAATTCGTGACCTTATGACTCTAATTAGTGACTTGTGAGGGACCATTGAACAAGATAGGTATTGTCTACCACACAACCTCGCTCAGCTTTAGACTGATTCAAAAATACATTGCAAAAGTTTGAAAAGAATCAGTCCATGTTAGCCCAACTTGTCATTTCATTTGTCCTTCCTTCCACTACGGAACGTTTGGTGGTAGAAGGAAAGCGTTAATTACTCGAAGTGTTTTAAAAGTTGAAAAATGATTCAACAACCACACAGATCCTGTTTCGTGTGTATTTATTTTTGCGCAAAAAAATAAAAGTTCACCTGCCTAGACTTTAAAGAAACCAAGCTTCGTCTCTCATCTGACTACAGTCTGCTGCTGCGAGATACGGCGATTAGTTGTAGGAATAATGTGACCATGCCAGTTCATCGTGGTGTTGCAAAATATACAACAAATCTTGATCTTTTTGATTTAAAAAAAAAAACGCTTAAAAATGCAAAAAAACTGCGTGGTTGATGTAGGAATTTTAGTCAACAAATATTTATTTATTTATATATGTGTATGTATACGTATCTCGAGAGGTTTTTTTAAAGTAAAGTAATAGTTCTATGAAACATTTTATAAATACTATACTCAGGAATTCCCACAAAAGTAGGCCCCGCTGGGCTGCGTACTTTATTTTGTCCTCGCTTGGAGATTTGTTCAAAGCAGCTTTGGGTTGCTCGTACTTATACTGAAAAGACGCAGTGAGCGTGTCGGGAAATCTGAAGATCGTTTTGATGTTGTCCACACTGACCTCTTGCTGACTGGTGGTTGGAAGAACGAAACTGTTCAATTTCTCTTTGACACGATGTAGATGAAACTGGTAGCGGTGTGTATCGTTTGGGAGCGGCGAGGGTGATGCATACTCTCCATCTGCAAAATGAAATGACACAATGACACAATGACACAATGACACAATGACACAATGTGTCGCACGTCGCCAGACTGAGCTGGTCTTCGTCGTGTTTGTAATTTGCTAAGAGCATGTTATCGTAGCGCTCAGTGACACCGGCCATCGGACCAGACAGCGTGGAAGGTGGAGTCGACGTGTGTCAGAACACAGTGGGTCGTGATGGAGTCTGCTTAATAATAGTTTTAGTTTCAAAGTCTTGTTTAATTATAATTTTTTTAATTATTTGATTATCGAATTTAAAGGTTTGTGCGTGCCTGTACACGGTATACCTGCGTGCGTGGGTCATGGAGGATAGATGTTGACAGAGCTCAGGTTTTCAGGAGAAGAACTGACAGATCAGTATTTTGTCAGTATCGGTATCACTCGTCTCTTGTTCCTATCGATGTTGCACTAACACCTGGCTATTCTCAAGTGAGTGCTCATAGTTTGGTATTCACTGATTATGGGTGGGTGTGCTTGGGACTTTGTGTTTATGCTTATGTTGTTTCCTACTAAAAAAATGTAATATTATTAATGATATAAGTGAAGAAACTTGGAGAATCGCTACATTTTTTATTTGTTAATCTATTTATTTATTTGGAAAAAAGAATGATTGCTCGTAATAGCTCAGCAGTTGATGGCCAGTTAAGTGTGATAATTCTTTTTTTGAGAACAAAGAGCAATACAATTAGAGTTTAATTTAGATGTTTAATATAGAACTGATAATTAGAATAAGCAAAGTTATTGTTGAACGTGTTAGCTGATTTGAATTGGGAGGAGAGAAAGAGAAGGGGCGGTGTGTGTTTTTTAAGGGGTAGAATATTCCAGCACCGACCATGGCGACGGGGACACGAAGGTACAATTCTGAATTAAATTGCATACTTACCATCGAATGTTTTTGTTCTCACCACATTGTCAGCACTCTGGAAGGCAAAGAAGGTTTTTATTACCACGGTACATCTGAACATCCAGGTAGTAGCATCGCCACACCATTGTACAGCACTATACACCTGTAGTCGCTAGAGTGTACTCGAGTGCACTCAGTGCACTGTGTCCCACGGATGTATGTCTCAGCTGGATTGCTTGCTGACTTCTAAGCTAACTTGCTAACTTCTAAAACGAGGCCAAAATAAACATTCTCTTCCGGTCTATCAACATCAAGATGTGAACTCTCGCGTTGACGGAGGTACAAAGGCTCCTGCTTTATGGTCTGTTACACAGACATCATGGAAGTCTGTGGTCTGTTGTGATTTTATTGGTTCTACGTTACTGAAGTAGAGGACTTTTGACAAAATAAAGTAACTAAATAACACATTTAGTACAAGTCTACTTTAAGAATTTATAGCTATTCCAGATATGAAACTCCTAAATGGTTCGCCGATACCTTCATCTCGAGAGATGCTGAGTTTTTGAGTTGAGCTGCCACTATTTAACAGGCAGAAATCCAGAGATACACCAGAGATAAAGTGCTCTGGTAGGTGACACCTGTGGACATGACTGACCCTCCGGGCTTTCCTACGCTCTGCGTGTGTCGGGAGGAGGGATCATCAGGTGTAAGGTTGGACAATGTAGACAAAGGGACTGACAACGAGTAAAGCGAAAAGGAGAAATGGCAGCGAGGAAGAAGGTTCTAGATTTTGATGTCAAAGTGCACTCACTGTGATATTGAGCTCCACCAACCCATGGAGGTAGCACACATCGGTCATGCGGCGCTTGCATGATATGTCAGGATCCAGCATAAACAGCTTGTAATCATTGCTTGCCTTGAAAAACCAAGTACAGTGGAACCTCGGTTAGCGAACGCCTCGGATAGCGAATTTTTCGGTTAACGAACAAAAATTTCGTTAAAAATTTGTCTCGGATAGCGAACAAAATTTCGGATAACGAACAGCCACATGAACCACACGTGACCGACCAGCATGTCATCATTCGCGCTCGAGACAGTTACGATCAGTCGTTCCTTACCTGTGCGCATTCTTCTTATTTAGTGATTTTTTTGCTTTATCTTAATAAGATAATCCTCAATCATGGCTTCAAAGAAGATTAAGAGCAATTAATAGTAGTGAGGTAATGACAAGGAAGCGGACAACAAATTAATTGAAAAAGGAAATGATTTCAAAGTATGAAGGTGGCATGCGTCTGTCGGATATGTGATGTCGTATTACCGAAAAGTTTTACAAAAAAGGCAGAAGGAACAGACACTGGACAAGTTTTTTTCCTTTAACCTCAAAGCTACAGAAAAAGGAAGTCACCCCCGATTTTACAATGTCACGTGCTCATGGAGGGGGAATCAGTAATTCCACCCCTTCCTCCCCACACCTCCATCCACCCACGCCGTCAAAACGGCAAGTTTTCTGATGTTTGAATGCTTTCGTTAATGTTTTTATGTTTATTTAACTCCATTTATATTGCATTATATATAACTGTTCTCATTAAAACAAATACCTACATAGCCTGTAACTTTCAAATATTAGCGAGTCAACAGGGGCTGGGAACCAATTAAATCTATTTCCTCTATTTCTTATGGAAAAAATTGTTTCGGATAACGAACATTTCGGATAACGAACAGCTTTCCAGAACGGATTAAGTTCGTTAACCGAGGTTCCACTGTAAAGTGTTTCAGAAAATCAAGCATTCTTCTACTTAAAAACGAAGCAAAAAAAAAAAACAACCAAAAACCCACAATTTAAACAAAATCGCAGTCTTTAGCTAATCAGGAATTCCACCTCATATCGCTTTTGCATGCAAAACTGGGAAGGCTAAAAGAAATCAAAGAAAAACGTCTTAACTTTGTAGTTTTTACTGTCGAGACCCCGTGTTTATTGCTTTAAGTTATGTTTATGCCAGGGCAGCTGTACTACTGATTAATAACTATGGTCCCAGGGGTAGGACAACACCCACGGAGTCTGAACCCCGCTCTGTAACTACGGAGACAAGACTTTTGCCCTTGGATTTCTTCATATGTTATTATCAGCCATATAATCACTCTTAACCTTAGTCACAAATCCTAGTCCTAAGTTACCCACCACAGACACAAGCCATATAGTAACCTTAGACGGACAAAGCTTAGCCAGATACAATGAAAATGTGACTACGATAATGTAACAAACAGCAACAACAAAACAGTTGCCGTCACATATTTCACTTTGTGAAACAGCTAAGAAGATTCCTTCAGTGTCTGTTGCTGTAGTGATTAGTGTACGCACAGTGCTGGACCAATCGGGCCATGTGATGTTTGGTGGATATATCAGAGACATCTCGGGAACCTGGTCGTTGGGAACCATCTTGTCCTCGTACAGGATCTGTAAAGTGGAGTTGACGTCCGGTTTGGTGGGACAAACGTGTTGTGGACCAACAGCTGAGGAGATGGTGACAAAGGCCGCCAACAACAGCAATCCATTTCGCCCCTGCACAAAGAAAAACAGTTTCACTGTCAACATCGCTCATCTCAGCGCTTTCATCGTACAGTCGAGTGGCTGCTCGCTACATTACCACGTTCATACTGTTATTAACCAGGGTATATTTCATTCTGCAGAAAATTCAACACTGAATGAACCGACAACATCCGGGGCCCCATTTGAGATGAATCAATATTTTTGTCAAAATAGTAATAAAGGCACTCGTGTTTATAGAGGATCATATGCTTAGCACTTCACACAAAGCTATGCCAAAATGTGAAACACGGAAGGATGAGCAGCGATGATGATTATGATGATGACGATGAGAGGTGTCAAATGTGCTTTTTTATAGCTACTTCACGACATAGTGAAACTTTCTCTTCCCTGCCAGCGACTTAGGGGAAGGGACATCAGTTGAAACCAAGATGGCAGGCTGTATGCCAAGTTGTTGACACTCAGTCCAAGACTCTCCTTTAAGGGACGAGCAAACAAATGAACGAATGAGTGAGCTGTTTAGTGTTTTGTTAAAAAATAAAGAAATATTTAGTGTGTTGTGTCTGGCTCATTAGGAATAGTGAATAATTACTGGAACAAAAGTGGTTACCATGACAGCCATGGTGTGGGCTGACTGACTGCAGACTTCACGGGTTACAAATGCTGGCTTCTGCCGTCGTCAACAACATGGAGGCTTCATGTTCAGGCTCAGAAGAAAACAAGGAGTCGCCTTGTCGTTTCTTCGATGCAATGCTGGAAGGACCTTTTCCACATTGCACCGAACGACGAGGTGTAAACAAAAACAGAGGCGTGGTTAGGATGTAAACATGGCGGACCGGACTTACCGCCAATAAGGCTAAACGCATGACGTCACTCATTTGTGACGCACACTATGAGCGAGGACAGATGACGACATTTCTGTGAATGTAATGGAGGCTGTTGTCGTAAAACACCTTTCGCTCCGATAAACAAGAGTGCGCAGTAAATTCACGACAACTAAAGGTAAACATTGTGTAAACATCTCGAACCTAAACAGGTTTGGAAAATGAAGCCTTCCAAATACGACAAACAATTTTTTTGTTGTTGCTTTTGAAAACGAAATTACATCAGATGTTTAATAAAGAATGAATCTAGAACTTTCTACGCACTTTATGAACGACGATAAACATTACAAAGAAGTAAAGCTGCAAATATTCCTTTTCGTTCAGATCATAGCGTCTTCGTTGTATACATTATTATGTTTACTCACAATTTTATTTTTGTCTAAAAATCTTGAGAAGTGATTGCTTTCGCTTCTTACTGGCTTTTAACTTTCGATACGAATGGATTCCGTTTCGATGCTGCGTGACTTTGTTTCCAAAATGAGTTCTAGATACATTTAAACATGGAGTTTGATATTCTACACTCATTCTGAACTTGGGTAAAATCCCGAAGCGTCAAACCTCGGAACTGCACTTGTCCCCTTTATGTTGACAAGTATATATAATGCCTCACCGTCCTCTGTTATCGTGTACCTCATCTTTATGTTGTTTGTGTGTCTGTAGTACCTCATCTTTATGTTGTTAGTGTGTCTATAGTACCTCACTGTCCTTTGTTATCGTGTACCTCATCTTTATGTTGTTAGTGTGTCTATAGTACCTCATCTTTATGTTGTTAGTGTGTCTATAGTACCTCATCTTTATGTTGTTAGTGTGTCTGTAGTACCTCATCTTTATGTTGTTAGTGTGTCTATAGTACCTCACTGTCCTCTGTTATCGTGTACCTCATCTTCATGTTGCTCAGTGTCTACAGTACCTCACTGTCCACTGGCTGTTATCTTTCTTATTGGTCTGCGCAGAGAGTGCCATCTGTCTTGGTGTTACTGCTGAGTGTTATAAGTTTACATGATTATTGAGAGATATCTTGCTTGGGTCCAAGCTGGAGCAAGCTTTGATTTCTGTGTATCATACTTTGTGGAGGGTTAAGGCTAACTATATCAGACTTTGTAAAGACTTAGGGTTAACTTTATATATGTATATATACTTTTGGATGACTCAGTCCTGATATTCGTGC
The DNA here is from genome assembly GCF_003073045.1 of Pomacea canaliculata. Taxonomy (NCBI): domain Eukaryota; kingdom Metazoa; phylum Mollusca; class Gastropoda; order Architaenioglossa; family Ampullariidae; genus Pomacea; species Pomacea canaliculata. Next base: position 32,985,945 of record NC_037593.1, read on the forward strand.
GATTCTGAACTGCGTTTATCCTTTTTCTGAATAGACAGCGAATGAGACTTGTAGTTGTGTAGTTGTGTCTGTGTTTGTTGTGTTCAGCATCACTCTAGTCAGCTATCTCTATATTTCAGTTTTCTCTGTCTCTCTTTGTCTTGTCTATCTCGCTGTCGTGTATGGGGTTAGTTGTATTGGTCTGTCTGTCTGCCTTAATCAAACTTGATTTCTTTCTCCTTGGCTTCCTCTTGTTCTTTGCCTCAAATTTTAAAGTATTTATCTCGTCATGAAAGGAGGAGACTAACACTAACTTCTGCACATGCGCACTGGTGTTTGTTTGTAGGTAGAGAGATGTAAGTGCATAGGTAGAGTGGAGTTTCCATCGAGAATGGAATGTATCAGTAGAAGTGCATGGTTATCATCCAGTTTCTATCCAGAATGAAGTGTGTGTATACCGGTGTAGTCACAGTGCAGTTCCCACCAGGAATAAAGTCTACAGATTGTTTTACACAACTGCTCTTCATCGTCTAGCGCCATTGTCTCCTGTTTGAGAGTGATGATATCTTTGAATATTTCCAAATATCGTCTTTTTCCTCTCCACCTCTTTCGCTCCATTCAATAAACTTTTTATTTCTTTCTTTCTTCTTTCTTTCTTTCTTTCTTTCTTTCTTTCTTTCTTTCTTTCTTTCTTTCTTTCTTTCTTTCTTTCTTTCGGTATATGTGTGTGTTTGTGTTATGGTTAGTAAATCTGTCTGTGTGCGTGTGCTTACTCGTGTGTTCGTGGACGTGTGTATTCCGTGTCTGTGCGTTCGTGCGTGTGCGTGTGTGTGTGGACAAGTTCAGAGATTGTAGACCTTGTAAGGTAGGGCGTGAGGTAAGAGAAAACCAAATTACAAAAAGTCCATCAAAATGTTTTTATTTTATTTACTTTTTAACAGTGTCAGAGTTAACCCTGGTGGTAAGTGTTAGAGGTAACCACAGCAAGCTTCTTGCCAACGCACTACGTCACCCAGTCATTCCCTGTGCCATCTGTCAGGCTGTCACACTGTCACACTGTCACACTGCCAAACCGTCAGGCTGTCACAGTGTCAAGACTATCAGACTGTCAATTTGTTACATTGTACAAAGAAGTGAATATTATAGTGAACGGATCACCATCTGTGTCAGACTACTACAAGCATGACGTCATCTGCACAGTTCAGACATCACCCTGACACTCGGAGGTCAAGTACAGAAGTCAAAGGTTGTCAGCAAGTTACAGGAAGCCGTCAGTGGTGACAGACAACGTCAGACTGTGAAGTGAGACCAGTTTGTTGAGGCTTCTGGATTGGACTTTGCATCCACCGTCCACATTCCTGGACTGGATTGTCCTGCCATCCTTCAAAGACGTCACACCAGGTCTTGATGTAGGTGCGTAGTGTCACCGCCCTCCGCAACGGCCATCGACGACGACAGACGAGGTACGACGACAAAAGGCAACCACAGACAGAGGGGCGATAACAACAGACAAAAACAGACTAAAGGGGGATACATCGGAAAACAACAGACAAAGGGGCGATAACAGCGGACAACCACAGACGAGAGGACGACGAGAATGGCGCGTGCGAGCAGCCAGGAGCTGGTGCCTGTGAAATCACGTGAGTAGACAGTCGTTACAGATGGTAGAGGCAGCCGATGTAGACAGAGGTGTCAGTCGGTGAAGACAGCCAGTCTTGTTGACATCTGGCGTGTAAATAACTGGCGTAAACAACTGGTGTAGACAGCACGGGTGTTGACAGATGGTGCGTACAGCGGGTGTGTAAACAATTGGTGTAGACAGCACGAGTTGGGCGTCACGTGCTTTGGTCGGCGAGGTCAGTGGCACGTCTACAGATGACCAGAGTCAAGGTCGCGATCACTAATGAAAAAAAAAAGACAAGTTTGTATCATTGTTATCAGGCACCTGGTTATACAGACTGATTTCACCTGGTGGTCATGACAACCCACATGCACACTTGCTACAGTCTTGTGAAGCAGGTATGTTGGGATGCACATTGATGATGACACCTTGCCGTACAGACTGATGAAACTGAAACGGGATGTAATTGATAAAAAAAAAAGGTTTCCAAAAGCATCCGCCAATATCTGGGCTACAGCCCACTGCCGGCCCGTGCTGAGGTCTCTAAAGTGAAGTAGTCCCTCAACCTTCTCAACCTGTCAGCCTAGCAAGATGTCTGCGTGTCTCAGTATCAAACAGTAAATGTGAGTCTGTCTATCAGCCTGGCATGCGTGGGTCTCCCCTTCTGTAAGGTCTTTGTGGCTCTCACCATTGCCTTAAGATATCTGCTTGTTTCACTATTTACATGTAATATATGTGTGGGTGCCACTATCACCCTGTTAAGATATCTCTGTCTCGCTGTCAGCCTGGTAAGATATCTCTGTCTCGCTGTCAGCCTGGTAAAATATTGATGGGGCTTGGCATGACATAGGCTTCCACGTTAAGAGGTCAGAGCCTGTGTGCATCCATCTCCAGCAGGCCTCCTCTGACAGACCTCACCATGTCGCCATTGTCCAAGTCTATGTTTTGACATGTGAACAGACTGATAAACTGTGTAAATTAGTCATCCGACCTGTTAAGGTGAGTCTGCCTGCAGTTTGATTTTGAAGGTTTTTTTTAATTAGTGAAAAGTAATATAGTGTATTTAAATGATTGTTAATTTTTAAGGAGTATATTTTTCTGTCCAGGTTTTTCTTTTATTTTATCTTCCTGTGTTTTTCGTTGGCTGGTGCGCTGGATGTAACCAAAGTTCGAGAAGGGTGGCAACTGTCAAGATGCTCTGGGGTTTCTTTGGTAACGTTTCCGGTCCTGACGGTGGAGGCTTCGACAGACTTAATTTAAGTGAGTGAACTTCTCATCAAAGACCTTTACCGAGAAGAGTGAAGATTTACCCGTTATGTGCTTTCATGTTTAGGCCTCTTGTTGTTAATTATTTTTTAATATTATATTATCTTTTAAATTCATATTTGTGTTGGTGTTTGATTGGTGTGCATGGCTGTAGAGCCGGTAGTGACACCAATAGACAAAGTCCAGCAGGTGTAACAAAGATTAAGCAGATATGTAAGTAGAGGTGATGACGATAGACCAGGGGTGGACAAACGACCTAACCATTTAGTCACGTGGGCGTCACTAGGACACGTGGTCGTAACGAGGAGAAGTGGGCGTGACGAGGACAAATTATTGTGTGAACAGGTCTGCTTAACACACTGTCCTAAAAGTTGTCTCCCACCTGTCGGAAGTGGCGTCCATCCAGGACTGCAGCACCCTTTCCAGGAGGTCGTCTGCTGCCAGTCCCTCATCGCCATCGTGACTCCTTGCAAGAGGCCCTGCCTCGCTATCCACCCTACCCTGGGTGTCGTCCGACGACCTCTTGAAGTAACCAGTGTCCACCAGGCCCACGCACTCGGCGTACAGCCTCCACTCCAGCTGGACCTGCTCGTACAGGGCGGGGTTCGATTCCCTCAGAAGGTCCAGCAACGTGTCTATGCTCTTGCCTGCACATAAAGATTTGTCCACGCTGTCAAAAATAAATGTTCTGATTACTTTGAAAGAAAAACTATCCACACATTAATCGTATCCAGAAAGTTTTGATGAGGAGCTGTCAAAGCATCGCGCAGCTCAGACAGGATGCTCTGGTTAACATTGTGCATCTCTGTGAAAATAATCTCACTGTCGCCGGGATGCTCAAACAAGAAATGTGTTTGTGGAAACATTTCTGCTTGTGAAAGTTAAGCCACTGCATCAATGAGTTGATTTTCTATACAAGCATCTGATGGCAGGCCACACACTATTCGTGAAATTGAGAGAGAGAGAGAGAGAACAGGTGAGTGAGTGTGTACCCACCCAGCATTCTGGACAGAGATTGAGAGAGATAGAGAGAACAGGGGAGTGTGTGTGTACCCACCCAGCATTCTGGACAGAGATTGAGAGAGATAGAGAGAACAGGGGAGTGTGTGTGTACCCACCCAGCATTCTGGACAGAGGCCTAAAGCGTCGTAGAGGGTTGCTGCCGCATGGATGTCCAGGAACAAGGTGGCAGAAACACAGGTAGATGAAAAACACCTTCAGCAGTGTTTCCTTTCTCACCATTCTCCGGCAGGTCAGCACACCTGTCAACAAACCCCACTTGACCATATCATGATCATGTGTACACAAGGCAACAGAAGAGATGACATCTGTGATCAAGTACACTGATGGCAATGAAGCTTATTTACAACACTTGTACACAGCGCTCATTTCAATACAGTCTATATGTAGACGAGTCGTTCAAACACATGTCCAGGTACACAGGTATACAGTCAATAAATCACACGTGTAGAGAATGTATACACAGGACACTAGAGCTCATTGACAACACCTGTACACAGGACACCAGTATATCTACGAATCCTCTGTATACAGGACACTAAGTCTGCACAACGCATCTAAATAAATGTACTAACACTTCTACATATACAAGACGTGTATATGATGTATGTAAATAACCTTCTCCACAACTACAAGAACAACGGTTCTTTTTCTCCGACAACAGGCAGACACCCCAACCATTCAATCACTGGCGCTCGACAGCTTGATGTCTCGTCCCTGCGCCTTGAACCGTCAGTTCTTCAGGCGACAGGTCAAGCCAGAAAAAATTGTTTCTGCGGAAATTGTCAGTGAGCTTCAGTGAGCACTTGCCCGTCACGGAATCTTTACACACGTCACGGCTGACAGCCGCCTGTGACCTCTAGTAACCCCGCCCAACTGAGTCACGTGGTACCACAAGTGTCGACGTTAGACAAACATGGTTTGTTGTTGAGCAATATCTTGTCCCTGTCATCGCGGACGTGTGTAGGTGGATTGCTGTCTGTTTGCCGAGATCAGAATAAGCATCTTGCGAAGTTCTCTGCTGTTAGTCTCGACGAGCCTAAGCAAGGAATGTGACTAAACCGGAAGCTCTGTACACACCTGCCTCGTTCTAGAAGTTTAAAAAAATCATCTGCCAGCAGTCCAGTCATACTAGTTCGTGGTGCCAGGCACCTTTGGGAATAATTTTCGTTCATGTAAGACAACATATTGACTGCCAGGCTGGGTAAATGGTGTATTTTTAGTGGTAAAGATATTAAACAGTTATTTTGTAATAAAATATGCTATGGCGCAGAATATTAGCACGCTGCTGACTAGTAAAGATATTAAACAACTTATTATTAATAATAAAAGACATAGTATTAAACGTTACTGACTAGTAAAAATATTGAACATTTAATTATTAATAAGAAAAGATCTTTATAGCAAATAACAAACCTTTACGTAGGAGGATAAGCAAAGGTGGTGTTTATTTTTACATCTAACCCTCGGTCTAAATAGAATAAATAAAAATCACATTGATTCAAAAGAAGGCAACAAAAACAGAGAGAGAAATTATGATGTGTACAAACATGGGGATTAATATTTCAATTGACGGTTTTTGTTGGGAGGGGGTGGCGGTTTCGGGCTTGAGCACTAGCAACACGTTGTACGTGTGTGGTTTGTCTGTATGACTATTACTACTGAGCAATAGATAATTAACTGGTAGGACGCCTCTGTAGGTAATCAGACGGTTTAGAATATGTGTTGTATGTGTTGTATGTGTTGTGGGTGTTGTAGGTGTTGTAGGTGTTGTAGGAGTCCCACTTTGACCGTGTACAGACTGGAGTCCGTTCTGTGGAGAGCTGTGAGGTTGTTCCAAAGAACACTGACAGAATATTTCAGGCTCGACTTGAATAAGTTAATTCTTGGTATCGGAGCAGCGATGTCCTTTTGCCTAACTTGCTGGAGGGTGAGTGCTCTCCCTCACTTTTCATATTTGCCCGTTGATCTGCGTAAAGTTTTTGTCTCCTGTTCATCAGTTTATCTGTTATGATGCTTGCTACGTTCCTGGGTGGATGACCGTTTCTTGCCCACTTTTATTTCAGACAAAGAAGTGTGCTTGTTCCGAATGTCAGTTGTCTGATTCTCACTGACCTCCACATCTCTCTCCCTGTCTCCACATTCTCAGGTCTATGACTACCCAACATGCTGATGGTTGCCTCCAGTAGTTCAGTTCGGAAATTCTCCAACAGAGTCTAGCTATTTCTCGGTGATTTTAAAATTCACCCGATGATCTGACAACAAAAATTTAGCTTTTTCCGTGATTCTGAACCTTGCCCCGTGCGACTGTCACCACGTCTGTCGTTGGTGGGTGGCCTCAGATAAAGCGAGTGTGGATGCTGTCCAAGTGTAAGTGATCATGCTCAGACTAAAAAGAAGAACAGAACTTGTCCTCGATTCCACAATTGACAGTTGTGTGCTACTTGTAGTTGTCATGTACGTGCAGTTCTCTTGAAGTAAAGCACTCACTCACCTTAATGGTGGAGAAAGGTGTTTTTTCGAAAGTAAGCTCACGGGAAATGCAGCTTCACAGAAAGCGGAACAAAAATGGAGTTTGACAATAATCTAAAGCAAGAAGCAGTTTGACAATAAACTGACACCAACTGCAGTTTGAAAACAGAGGCAAGGAGTACTGACGTCACAAACGCTCCAAAGACAACAGTCACCGAGAGTCGACGGTAAATATTTACCTGTGCACCGCGCTACACGGCAGCGAGACGTCACACTCCAGACCACTACGTCACAAATGCCCCGAGGAAACAGGCAAATATTTACCTGTCTACCGTGCCACACAGCAACGAGACGTCACACTGCAGGCTACTACGTCACAGCCGCGGCTCCGTCACACACGAGCGGTGCCTGTCCACGTCACACACGATACTCACAAAGTCAGGTGCGGCAGCTAACGTGAGAGTTAGTGAAGTTCCAGACCAGGTGGCACCAGACGTCACAGGCGTTCTTCTTGACGTTACAGGACAACTATGGAGGCAAAAGAGAGCGGAGGGCCCCTTTATAAGACCCTCGGCCGGCGATGCCACAGCCTGCGCGTGCGTGGAGTTGACGTGCTTTTGTCAAACGTCCTGCACCGTCACACTATGTCAACCGCAGCGCTCCCTAGCGGGGGAGATCACCACGCGACCACTGGGTGGGGTGAAAGAGGCCCTCAGCAGTCGTACCCCCGCTTTGTTCACCTCTCTGTCCTCCACCGTGCACTTGCTCAAAATGTTTTGGAGGCAGTGGTTAGGATGTGATGTCACCAGAAAAAGTCCGAGTATCTTATAGTCCTGAGTCCAGTTGTTAGGACGTGATGTCACTAGCAAAGTGACAAATAAGGAAAGTGTATGTCTGCGTGAAAACAGGAAATTTGTGTTGACTGGACAGTATCTTATCAGCCAAGAAGAGAAATGTAGTATCTATCTTCTCTTCTGGTGCCGTAAGTCCTCAGAGTTAGCTATGGACTTCTTGCTGACTTCTGTAAACAGGTGGTCGGCTGGCAGTCTTCACGCGCAGTCCACAGTAACACAACTACGTCATACAAACTGTCAACAGTAACACAACTACGTCATACAAAATGTCCACAGTAACACAACTACGTCATACAAACTGTCCACAGTAACACAACTACGTCATACAAACTGTCCACAGTAAAACAGCTACATGTAAAACGTGCCCCGAGTGTACGGATGTACTTCTGGTTTTTAGTTATGAGTAACCTGAGCCCTCACCTAAGATTCTTACTATGGGTCAGGTAAAGTTTTTCAGGTCATGGGGGAGGGAGGAGATGAGGTGTTAGAGACCTCACTTTTCGGGAATCGAACCGGCGCACTCTCAGTTCCGACGCCAGAGCTCTAAACACTCGGGTATCCGCGTCCCATAATGGTTACTCTTCTAATCTCTGGTCCATTACAATGCCTTCTCCAGCTCTAATCTCTGGCTTACTGCTATGCATTATTCTAATTGTTATGTCAGGTTTATTGCTGTGGTTTATTATCTAAGCCTCCCATCTAGTTAAGGGTAACCCTAACCGTAACCTCTCGTTCGTTACTATGGCTCCTGATGAGTCGCTGGGTTGGGGCTGAGGTATTGAGTTTTTACTATTTTGCCGAAGAAGATTCCAGAGCTTGTTTTTGACCCCTAACGATGTTTTATTTGCGGTGTTTGGCCTCCGAGGTATACTTCTTCCGTCCCCTTGGGTACACTGCTAGTGTCCTTTAAAAACATTGCTCTCCTCTTGGCTATTCTGGAATATTCTGATTCTGTGTGTAGTGCGACAGTGTGGCGGCGCCAACCTACCGCCTTCTACTTTCAGCTTGTCCAGGCTGGTTTATGATGAAAGAGATCGTCTAGCAAGTTCTCCTTGTTACCAGGAGTCACTGTATCGGGTTGTCCACAGGAGTAGGAAGGAGACGCTGCACCCAGCATCCACGGCCCACGTACACCCATCACCCGCCCCTCCCACAAGCTGCGGCTGACCCCAGCCATGACAGACAGCGCCACCAGCTCCACAGATGGCATAAAGGGAAACAACCCGGTCCCTTACATGATCGTTCACAGGAAATAATTATGCAGACGAGCGACTGGAGGCTTTTAAAGCGGAGGGATTTCTGGACTTTGAACCGCTGCCCAGCGACAATCTACAGCAGAAGACTTGACCCTTGACCTGCACAAGACACTGTTGACGTCAGCAAGAAAGTCGTTAGTCTTTACTGTCCGCCAGAGTTGTGCTCCTTGGCTGCGCTCCTGACTATATTTAGAATATTACAAGATCTTTGGCTTTATTGGTCTCTCTATGGGTATGTTTGTTTGTTTGTCTGTTAGTTTGACATGTATGTCACAAACAAACTGAGCCACTGGCGGCTCTCCTACAGCAGTGCTCATGAGCTTCAGTCCTGGACAAAACTAAACTACATGACACTCAGCCTTTCAAAACAGAACTTCTTTACATAACAACACAACAGGAAGATAAAACCTCTCCACCCCATTTTATACAATCTATCCAAGTACTGGATGACAGCTAGTAAACCAGCTTGTTGTAGCAAGACTGGATGACAGCTAGTAAACTAGCTTGCTGTAGCAAGACTGGATGACAGCTAGTAAACTAGCTTGCTGTAGCTTAGCACAGGACTGGATGACAGCTAGTAAACTAGCTTGTTGTAGCAAGACTGGATGACAGCTAGTAAACTAGCTTGCTGTAGCTTAGCACGGGACTGGATGACAGCTAGTAAACCAGCTTGTTGTAGCAAGACTGGATGACAGCTAGTAAACTAGCTTGCTGTAGCTTAGCACGGGACTGGATGACAGCTAGTAAACCAGCTTGTTGTAGCAAGACTGGATGACAGCTAGTAAACTAGCTTGTTGTAGCAAGACTGGATGACAGCTAGTAAACTAGCTTGCTGTAGCTTAGCACGGGACTGGATGACAGCTAGTAAACCAGCTTGTTGTAGCAAGACTGGATGACAGCTAGTAAACTAGCTTGTTGTAGCACAGGACTGGATGACAGCTAGTACACTAGCTTGCTGTAGCTTAGCACGGGACTGGATGACAGCTAGTAAACCAGCTTGTTGTAGCAAGACTGGATGACAGCTAGTAAACTAGCTTGTTGTAGCACAGGACTGGATGACAGCTAGTAAACTAGCTTGCTGTAGCAGGACTGGATGACAGCTAGTAAACTAGCTTGTTGTAGCAAGACTGGATGACAGCTAGTAAACTAGCTTGCTGTAGCTTAGCACGGGACTGGATGACAGCTAGTAAACTAGCTTGCTGTAGCAAGACTGGATGACAGCTACAAGGTGCACATGTCTTGGTTGTCATCACGTTAGCTATGTGGATGTCAGCTAGCAATTTAAGATTGGTTTACTACGAGACTGCATGACAACCAATAAACTAGCTCACTGCTAACTGAATACAAAACTTAACGAAAACTGTTTTACTAGAAGATTGGCTTTAAAATAATAGTTTAATAAAAGATAAAGCGAATGCTACTGAGTTACTGAAAGATTAGATGAAACTAATTTACTAAAATATACTGGATAAAAGCTAGTTTACCATAAGACTATTTAAAAGCTAGTTACTAAAAGAACTGGATGAAAGCTAGATGTGCAAAGTTCGAGTCTGAGATAAACCCACAGAAAGCAAGTTGAGTCAGATAAACCCACAGAAAGCCAGCGAGCACAAGTCTGACCAACATGGCTGCCCGAAACAACAAAGTGACTCAGATCAGGATGCACCAAAGCAGTTGTGAGTCTGTAAATTAAATGGACAAAGAAGCAGAAATCCGAAAACATCCTGCCAGCATTCTTTTCCCAGCATCCTCCAGTGCCACTAATCTTATTTCTGCGAGCCGCCAGTTCCGATGGCTTTGACAAGACCGGGCTCCTAGGGGACAACCGAAAAGGTGAAGAACCAGCCCTTGGGAAACTTTTACTTATGAATCATTAGTTCTCAGACCACCAACGGTCAGGGGCAAGGTCATGGACGGACATGCCACTGTCTCACCAGCATTAGCTAACCGAACTCGTTTGGTGGGCAATGACTTTTCTGTCCACAGAAGTGCGCCATCTGGCTAACCCCTGCCTCCTCCTGGTGCTCGCGCCGTGAGTGGGCCGAGGGGAGGGTGAGAGGTCAGGGGGTGGCTGTGAAACGCACGTCCAAATCCGATACAAGCGAGACCGCAGTTCATTTCCTTTTAATTTCCAGCCATCCGTCCGCCTCAGGCATGGCAGCTCCTCTGCCTCCCTTTGTTTTAAAACTGGACGAAGGTTTTTACCTCCCCATTAGCACCTCTCCATCTGTCTTTTTGCTGATTTTGTTTCTCCCTTCATCAGCCATCGTTAACCCTTCATCAGTCATTGTTAAATTTCCTCAGTAACTTGCCGCTATTCACCGAAGCCAAATTGCAGAGAAGTCAAGGATGAATAAATTGTACAATTGCAACAGTCTCGTCTTTTTATTTCTTCTTTGTAATTCTTTTAACAGAAGCTATGGTGTTGATAAGCATTATTTGGGTCTAATGAGAGTTGAAAGTGCCCACTACAATGCCCATAAAATTACCTCAGCGTCTATTAAAGAGATTATGTTTATCCATGATCTTGTGCCACGGGAACCAGATGCCACCCGCCTGCAGGTCCACATGTGTGGTTGTACCATTGAAAAGAACGTTTTGACGGTTGTACCAACTATTCATCTCGTACACAAGTGTGTCGGGGGACCCTGGCGAGATCTCAAAACCCGAACTTTGTCAACATGCATGAAAAACACTGACCTACAGATGGGAATCAGATAGGAGAAATATAGTCACGTGACAACATCAGTGACAACACACACCTGTAGCCAAGTTATGGTCAATGGCAAGGGCCAGGCAGAGATGTGTATGAGCAGAGCACAACTCGAAGAGGTCAGCAGCTTCCAGTACGTGGGAGCCACCCTCTCCAAGGACGGAAGCTGCACTCCCGGTATCCTCATCAGGATTACAACAGGAACAGGGACGATGGCTAGACTGCATAGGATCTGGCATAGCTCACGTCTGCATCAAAACAATATCAAGTCCCATAAACCCACACGATCTCTCCCGAAACCGTTGTTGCTTCTGCACAGACCCTCACCATATCTGGTTAAACCTGTTTTCTGTCTTCATGAACACCTGTTGTGTGTGAGTAGAGCCGTGTTGTTTGTACAGAAAAGTGTCGAGCAGGGTCACGTGTAGACAACTCCACTCAGTCTGCGCAGACCTGCAATGTGTGTGCAATCAGACCGCAGACAATACCATTGTTACGTCACACACCACTTGCCGCGCGCATGCGCTGGACTAAACATGGCACTCACTCATCTTCTGCGATTTTCCTGTCCACAGGACATCCAAGTCCAGAGCCAGGCACCATCATTGTGAAAACAACAAAACAATCTATGCTCTACACGCAAAGGTAGGTTTTAGGGTCTGAAAACAATGTTTCAAAATTGCAACCACAGCAGCTTTGAATATTCACCAGTTCTTCAAAGTGACAAACATTTCCAGTTTTATGACTTAAACTGTGCATCGAGTCCTCTGTCCATGGAAAAAGGCAATGAGCGCTTTTTATAATAAATGCTGTGCCGCTTGTTCATTTATCCATCAGTCAATCAGTCAGTCGTCGCTTAACCGACACCTGTGGCTGAGGGGGGATGACATGGATAGACTGGCAGCTAACAGGCCTCCACTCTTGTCTATTGTAGGCGACAGTCAGCAGGTCCTGTACACGACGACCAGTCCAGTCTTTGACCTTCGTAATCAGTTCTCCCTGTGACCACCCTCCAGGGTACCTTGAAGAACAATCTTCGACAAAGTCTCATCCAAACCACACCAGCTTATGTCGCTTGACTGTTGAAAGTAGAGGTTCCTGGTGTCCTGTGAGTGTGGCAACAGTGTTTCGCACAAAGTCATTGGTTTTATGTTCTCTATATGAGATCCGGAGAAGCCTCCTCAGGCACTTGCTCTCGAGTGCCTGGATTCTCCTTTCCGTCTCGGCGAGCAGAGTCCACGTTTCTGTAAAGCAGGATCGGTACTACAAAGACTTGTACATAATTGTACTTTCTAGTAAACCTGATTCTATGGCAGCCCCAGACCCTGTCCAGCCTAGCCATTGGTACTCTTGCTGTCACGATCCTGATTCAGGTATTTGTCGAGGAGCTGCCATCCTTGGGAAGGGTGACTTTAGTCTTGTAAGTGTTGGTAACCATTTCGTATGCGTTGGAACTGTCAGTCTGTTAGTGAGGTCTTGAGCTCTCTGTCAGTGCCTGTCATCAGATCGATGTCATCTGCAAAGTGTAGGTTCTAAATCAGCCTTCTACCAATAGAAATGGAAGTGTGATGGTCGTGGAGGATTTCACGCATGATGTTCTGCCACAACGCTGTTAAACAGCATAGGTGATAAGACCCACCCTTGAGAGACTCAAACTGTTGTGTGAGAGGTTGCGCCCAATGGATTACCCAGCAGTACTGTGCTCGTCGAGCTGTAAGACAGTGCTTCAATGACTTGGGCGAACATTTTCGCATCCATCGCATGCCAAAACTCCTCGTGACAAACTCTGTCAAATGCCTTTTCAAAATCTATCAAGTTGTGGTAGAGGTCCTGCTGACGCTGAAGATGTTTCTCTATCAGGATGCGACAACTTGCACGTCTGCTTAACTGTTCTCCTGCTTTGTTTGAAGACAGTTTTTTCTGATAGCAGTTCCTCAGAGGTGGTGCTGATGCATTTCTGAATAACTTTCAGTTTTCTGGGTGGCTGACAAGGCTTATGGTTCTGTAGTTCTGGCCCTGTTGCTATTTGCTTTTTTTAGATTAGGTATGGCTAGTGACTGCATCCATTGTTGGGTCATTCTTTGCGTTCCAAGACTCTTTGGCACAGGACAGCGGGGGCCTTTGTAGTTACATGTCCCACACTGCTTGAGCAGCTCAGTTAATACTTTATCACTTTCCTCCCTTCCGACTGCGTAATTCTCTTTCGATTTCTTCCTGTATGGCTGGTGGGTCTGCAGGGTTACTGATTTTGTTTCTGGTTGTTTTGACGGATGTTGGCATCTGTCTTCAGCTGTAAGTTGTACAGGTCCTTGCAATAGTCAGTCTACTGTTTGAACAAAGCTGTGCTTTCTGTGAGAAGACAGCCATTGCTGATAATTAATCTGTCTTAGTAAGGGTCTTTAGTAGCTGGTAGGCCTTTTTTACTGTCGATTTTTGTCGTTCCCTCCTCTATGATCTGATATTTACCTTTGATCCAGTTTTCTGGATCTTGCCTTCTTATTTTGATAGCATTACCTCTTTGTACTTGGAAGCTGCTCGTCTCCAAATGAACTAAAGCCGATGGGTTAGACTGGTCACGAACACGCAGGCATTGGGTTCTAAGTGATGTTTTCGTCGTCGTCGTCGTCATCGTCGTAGTCGTCGTCGTCGTCCGTTGAAGCCATGTTACCATCATAATTCTTTAAAGAGGGTTTTCCCATAGCCTTTATTTTTTCCAAGATATTACACGGCAGTGGTATTATCTTTCCTTGGCTAGGATTGTGGTAGGGGGGAGGTGACATCAAGTGGTGAAAAAATGTTGGAGCGGAAACGATAAAAAACCACGTAGTGTCTCCAACTCACCAATCACAGATGTAAAAACTTGAGGGGTTTGGTAAAAGATTCTTTACTAACATTGAATAAAACCTGACACATAAAAGCGAAATGTTTGAAGGAACCATGAATGAGATGCACCTACATGGCCATTTTCAAGTCTGTGTCCACTGCAGCTAGCCCTGTAAACAGATTCCACATGCAGAAAAAGAACAGCGTACCCATGATGAGAACTGAACCCAGGACAGCCAACCTTCGCTGTATTGGTGACAGGCGCTAACCCATGGACCACCGACCGCCCACAACAGCCTTGAGCAAGTGATCTGAGTTACAAGTAATGGTGACAGGTAGTGATGGGGGTTGAGATGAGTTGGGGCTGAGGGGGCTAACGCAATCGACTAGAATCCTAGAAATGTTTTCCTGAAATTTAGTGGGCTGCAGGACGGGGTAAGGGAACAGTCGTCTTTCAATGTTTCTTTATTGTTGTTTTGTTTTTTTAGTTTCGAAATCGGGAACATTTGTGTGTGTGCGCTTGAAAGAAAGAGAAAAAAGACAGAAGCAGACCAGAACTAGAGTAATACAACAATAATGATCAGAAGACCGGGAAGAAAAGAGTATATTTCAAGAGAAGAATGAAAATATTAAACAAGAAGCACAACGGCTTTGAGAGAAACAAGTAAAGGTAGATAATTCAATAAACATTTTCCGTTGCATGATATTGCTTAGCTCCCTTGAATCGAGACTATCTTTCAGTGGTTGTCAGCGACGTCCACCCTTCCCCAGTGGCTTACGAAGATGCTCGGCTTTTGTGGGGGTGAAAGGGGGAATGGAGGAGGGGCAAACTCAATGTTGACAGTGAACGATGTTCACATTCACATTTTTTTCCCATCAGTATCGTTTTTTGTGGGTTTTTTTCTGCCCTCTCCCCTGCTAAAGTTCCCTCCCCACACAAACACACGCGGGCAGGTATTACGATGTTTAACATTAAAAATAAGTCTATTACCATAACATAAAATAGTACACACTGCACATGAAAAAAAAAAGCCAGCACACAGGAAGGTGCAGGATGTCGTTCGGGAGGCAAAGAAAAGGTAGAAGGACAAAGATGAGATGCAGTTCGGCAGTGCCGACCACAGGGCTGCATGGCCTGGTATTCAGATGAAGTCCTCTGTAAATATCATGGAAAAAGTTCATAGAACCCTGTGGAACTTCTGGGCGTTGATGATTGTGATCTTCCCAACGATCCTTTTATACCCGCTTTGAGAAGCAGGACTTCTCTCATTGTCTTGCCACACTGAAACAGTCCTCGGTCCCTGAGCTCGCTGGCGATTGCCCAGCAGATGTGTTGAGGAGAGTAGATGTTACTGTAACTTGTAAGAGAGTAGTAGTGCGTGTGTTGGTGGTGAGCACAAGAATGTAGAAGACAGAGTGGAATGTGTTCGTGATGAACCACCATAAGTGTGTTTGACGCCCATACTATTTTAATTATCACGAGTATTATAAATGACAAGTCAGAGGAGGTTTGTGAGACTAAGTACTCCAAGGCAGATGACGAGGCTAATTTTCTATTTAAAACAAAGGTGGGTTACCAAAGGCCATTTGAGGCCATTCTCGTTCCAGACAAAATGATCAACTTAGAAATTATCCTACTATTTGTTTATACACTGTAATTTTTATGTTCAGGTATTTTTATTTCTGTTTCCTTCTGCGTCTATAAATTTTTGACGGAATTTAAATCATTATTCAAAGAATATTTGATTATTAGTATTGTAAATTTAACATGAATAATTGTTATATTTTAAGATTTTATTTTTCTGTACATTGTTGTCTTTCTTTGATCTGTCTTCTTCTATTGTTGCGCCCAATGTTGCTGGGCATCCACAGTAACAGCAACGAGGCGCGACTGTTGTTTCTGTCTCTCTTTTTTCCGTTTGGAGCCCCAGACCTGATGGCAGAGGCTTCAAAGAGAACTTTCTACAGAAGTGACTCTAACAACTGACTTATTTTAAGGGGAAAAACAAAATTTTAATGTCTCTTAAGAAGTCTGCAAAAGATGTTCATCATTTTGTAAGTTGAATCATTTTGAGTATGATATTTATTTCTAAAATTCACATATTGTTGCTATTTTCTATCTCCACCGAAAGCATCTGTAGCGGGGCCCGTGAGTTCTGTATTTTGATTCTGGACTTAGTGTCTTTTTATCAGCGTGCAAGAAACACTACAAATCCCCTAAAATTGTAACACTCAGCTGACTTTGTAGAATTGTTCAACGATGGAAAAAGCCTAACAACTGGTCATAAAATGAACATAAATGTGTGAATACCCAAGTAAGTGCGGGCAAATCTTGCAAAAATGGCTTTCTCCCCTTTGCTGAAATGACTGCCCTTCTCTTTCATGGCGTCTCTAAGCCTTCATACTTCAGTATTTCAACAAAAGCGGTTTGTATGGCAGCTTTTAAAGCATCAGAATGTTACTGTCTTTCCAAGATGTGGGCATTAAAAAAAAAAAAAACCAAAAAAAAAAAAAAAAAAAAAAACCGCCAATCTCAGATGTGAAGTTGCCAGGCAGGAATATCCAAAACCTGAGCTCTTTCTTTCTCTCTCCCTCGCTCGCTCCATCCTATTTCTCTATTGTTCTCATCAACCAGAGAAATCCAACTCCACGTCAGTGTGTATCCTCCTACACCACCCCGACTACCCCAAGCTCAGTGTCTGAAGACCCTCAGCAACGCTCGTTCTCGCTTGCATCTACAGCAAGTCTACAGCACGCAATTCGAATGAATGCATGGATGTAGCAAAGATACAACAGCAACAACTGTAGCGATAAAGAACATGTCAGGATTTTGTTTCGTAGGGATGTGGTCTTCGAAACAAGGGTCCCTGGTGTTGATTCCTGTCAGCGGTTTGTTAGCAGTTCTGGTCGCAGACTCAAAACAAACAAACTGCTTCTAGTAACAGACGACGGATACAGGAACACAGCAGCTCATGACAAGCCAAAGGTTAACACATGGAGAGCAAAAACGGGTGGAGGGGGGAGAGAGAGAGGGGGGGCGTTAGCGAGCGAGAGTGAGAGATTTGAGAGAGTAAGAGACTGTGAGAGAGAAATTTGTGAGTGAGAGAGTATTGTGAGAGAGAATATCTCTTAATTTCTTATAATCGTGATTTTCACATTTGCCGTGTAAATTTTTATGCGTCCCGGGCATTGAACTCTCGCCTTCGTGTAGAAAATATATTTTCTTTTTAGTAGTAGTCAGGGTGAGGGTTAGGTGTGCAATAACGCGTTGGGTAGTAATAACACAAGACAATCAGTACTAGCAATACAATCATTAATAGCAGTAATGTAAGACAGACCGCAGCTGTAGCAATATAAGTTCTTGTTATCTGGTTCCTCTTGTGTTTTCTGTATTTTATTGTGTCAAGGAGGGACAGTGAAGTGTACTCCCTTGCCTATCCCCGCCATCGCCGACAATTTAAGTGAGGATCAACCTCGAGGTTTTGATAGAACGTTTCTTCCTTCGTTCTTCACTAAGTTTTGTCTGAGAACTATTGTTGGTAAGTTCATAAAGTTATTTCATGATTTACTTTTCATTTTGTAAGAGAAATGTTAGAGGGTAAAGTTTAGCTGACTGCAGGCAGGCGCTTGTTGTTGTACCCTACAACAGGGAGTTTGCTACTGAATTACTTTCTGAATTGCTTGGAGTCGCATTTTCATGGTTCACTTGACAAAGTTTGATAAAAAAGAATTGTACTTCATGACCACAAGTTCGAATTCTGCTGATGCAGATTATGAAAACATGTGCAATTTGTGTGATGGCGGGACACTTGGCTGTAAACAAGAGCTGTCGGCGTGTGGCAATGCCGACTTGTAAACAGAGAAATAAGGTGTTACTGATATTTGTTCAATGACCACCGATATACAGCATTTTGTCTGAAAAGACTAACTTGCTTTCTGCCTTCTTTTTTTTTTTTTGATATGCTGACCAGTTGAAGTGTCAATGCTGGCTGTTCACGTACAGGAGAAAGATGGGACCAAGTACACAGCCTTGGGGGACTCCTGAGGGAAAAGAGACTGGTGGAGACACTCAGCCATCCACTATAACTGAGTCCTATCTGAGATATATAGCTGAAACCAGTATAGATGGGAGCCTGATATGCCATAGAGAGAACTGAGTCGATGAATGAGAGTAGTGTGGTCTAGAGTATCCAAGGCAGCAGACAGGTCTGGTGAGGAATGACATGTCACCTCTATCCAGAGCAGACAAAATGTCATTTGTCCTCAAGCAGGACAGTCTCAGTGCTGTAAAAAAGAGCGATAAGCAGACTGTGAAGGAGAAATCACATTTCCGAGTAAAAGAGATGGTGGAAAGAAATGTCAAATTTGAGACGGAGGTAATTGTTTAGCACGCTGGTCTCAGGGGAAGGGTTTATTTAACATCGGTTTCACTAAGGCTGCTTTGAAGGTAGTTGGGAAGAGGTCAGAGGACAAAAACTATCATTTACTATTTCTGAGGACAGTAAGTAGGATGCCTACACGTTTGGCAGGGTTTAGCATCTGTTGTTGAACAGTCAACCAAGACCTACACCACCTCAGTTCACACGAATGCTGGGGTCCGCGTGCAGAGGACTAGTTCGGTTCCCAAAGACCTGATTGTGAAATATAGTTCTTACAGAGACCATACTTGACAATATCCAATGTAGACACAGTTCAAAGAGAAAGGGAAAGATAACTCCATACTGTGGGCCTGGGACAAGTCTTTACCTACGATAGTAACAATATTTGTTAACGTCTAGTCTTCGATCTCAGGAAAGGAAACGAAAACACTACTGAGCTTTAAAACAAAGGCATTAAAAAGAGGGAAGATTAGAATATGTATAAAGATCGGGGTTGTTGTCTAGTTTGACAGGGTTAAGGTCATCCCCTAACCGTTTCAGGTTGTTTGGAGGTGAGATGTTAGAGACCTCGCTTTTCTCGGGGCCAGCTTTACATGAGGGCGGTCCCCATCTCCTCTCCTTCCCTGTCTTACCTTCCCCAACCCTCTATGGAGTCGGGCACCCATTCCCACCAGCTGTCGACTGTAGAAAGTTTGCTTAGCTAGTCGGGCATTGAACCGGCGAGACCTCAGCTCGGACGCCAGCACTCCACCCATTCGGAAATACTCTTCGACCTGAATAAGTAACATATGGTTAATGTACCTTTGTTTCATAATTAGTAATGGCTATCGACGATCAACGGAAGGTCTCTGCCATCAAGGGTTTTGAAATAAATGTTGTAGAAGTCCTGTTTTGAATTGGTATAAACTGGATTCCGTTTGTTAGAGGTGTGAAGACAGGTTGTTCCATAGAACGCTTCCTGAATACTGCAGGCTCGTCTTAAATTAGTCGATTCTTGGTATGGGAGTCATGAATGTGAGGTAACCTCTTATTATTTCGATATAAAGTAGTGTAGGGAATCTAGGTGACATTTATTATCCCTCAGTACTTTATAGACGAGAATTTGTTTGATATCTTAGTCTGTATATTAGTGTCAGGGCGGACGGGGATTGGTTTCCGCCGAGCCAGCAACTAAGGTTATGTCACGGCAAAACAGCCAGCCCTGTACACAGTTGTCACATTCAGAGAAAGAATAATGTGCCCGAGACGAGAAATGAATCCAGGACAGCCAACCATCACTGTATTGGTGACAGGTGCAAACAGTCGCACCACCGGGCTTCCTATATTAATGGCAGGACCCTCAGAGACGAGAAATAATGAGGGTGTAGTTTTGGTTTAAGCTGCATCCATTTGATAACTCTCCTTTGAACATTTGCACAACAGGCCTCATAGAAACACCACCAGCAGAGCCCCAGTGATTGACTGAATATAGCCTGTGTAGAACAGTTCGAGAGTGAGGATTTAAAAGGGGTTTAATTCTGATTAGGAAAAGGTTTTCTGTGCTTAGGTGGCTAGGATATGCTGGAACCAAGACATATTGTTATCAATATTCACACTTAGAACTTTACGGCTTTGGACTTCTTTTATTGGTTGGGTACTCAGATGGATTTTTTTAAAATATGGCTTAGGTTTTGTCTCTTTTTTCTGGTAAGTAGCATGATTTGTGTTTTCTAAGGGTTGAGAGCCATATGGTTAGTTCAGACCAGGACTGAAGCTCATCGGCACTGTGCTGTAGTAAGCCGCCTGTGGCTTTGTTAGTGGCATGGATTTATTGTCATATCGTCAACTTCACATGAGTGGAAGATATAAAGGAAAAGATCTTTGATGAAGATAGAGAATAGAAGAGGACCTAAAACTGAGCCGTTTGGTTCGAAAGAAGGTATTTGAAGAGTTGGATGGAGCAATTACCAAGTTTGCAAAGTTCTAAATTTTCTTAATTACGTCAAAGACTTTTTCAAAGTCTACGAAAATGACTGCAGTAAATTGCTTATCGCTTATGTTATTTAACCACTGTTCTGCTAACATATTACTGTGAGGCAAGAGTATTTGGGTTTAAATCCAGATTGATTCATATGGAGAAGCCTATTTTTCTTATTAGATGATTTTGGTGATGAGTGTGGATCTGCTTCTTTAAAGGGTTTGTACAATGATAAAGGAATCGAGATTAGTGGATAGTTTGTAGGATTGTCTACGTCGCATGATATATATATATACTGAGATTGGTGGATGGATTGTAGGATTGTGTTTGGCACCTGATTGATGTATTGGGAAGTAGAAGGAGCGTCTGCTGTCTCCCGTCTGATGCGTGGAGCAGAGGAAGGTGACACAAGCAGACTGAGAGGGCAGCTCAGCCATGTGACATAATGAAAGCTGTTTTCTCGTTAAGACCAGTGCGACAAAACACTATGTATCCAAATATAATACAAATGTAACACAAAATGTGATTTTCAAACAACTTAGACAATGTCTTAGAGAAGCAGACATTGTGGCAGAAAAAGGGAAGAGTAAAAGAATGCCTCACCTTTCACTACAGCTTCCAGCCAGTGTCGTGCAGACTGTTTCTCTGCAGGCTGGTTCCTTCGCTCATCTTTCTGGACTTTATTCATGATGACACAAGGGATGGAGCAGTTTTGTGTCTTCCGCTCAGCGATGTCACTGTAGAATGCTATGACGAGGCTGGTCTGTAGTCACCTGCTGGACTCGATACCTGCCGACCCACGACTGGTTCGCTCGGCGGACAGGTAATGGTTTTGACTTGTTGAGTGGAGACAAGCAGTAATTTTGCTCGACTTGCTGAATGGAGAAGAGAAATAATTTTACTCGTATTCTGTTACTATTTCACTTGATAAGCGGAGAGAAGAAGTAGTTTTGCTTTTATTCTGTTTCTATTTCATAGAGAACTTTACCGCGACACGTTTTAATGATGACAGCTTTGTCTAAACTTTTGTCTTACACTTGAATTTTGTTCGTGTTATTGTTGTTTCTTGCTGTGGCCTGAAGCTTGTGTTCAACTTGAATGTTTGCGATTGCTGCTGGTGACACTACTCCTCACCCTGATGCGCCCCCTACATCCGGTTCTCACTCCTTCAGTGCCGCACTTGCAACATGTCTGGCAGCTGTGGCTGTCTATAGTGTCTATGCTGTCTATATACGGTGGAAGAAGGAAATAAAGGCAGATCGAGGAGTTGTCTCTGGCTTTTATCGGCCTTCAGATGAGGCCATTGCGCGCAGGCGTGAATACCTGTCACGCCCCGGGGCGGGGGAGGCGGGGCTTCTCGCAATATTAATGTATGCACGAGACAGCATCGCGATACAGGAGCAATCAGTGCCACCTGGGACCAGACAGCCGTGAGACCACAACCAGGAATGAATGTGCCAGAGCGAGCGGTCTCATTCCCATAAAAACACACACTTGGAGAGAGAGATATATATATGCATCTATAGAGAGAGAAAAAGAGTATTAAAGTGTTCCGAAGCTCAAGAGCCAGAACTAATTAATCTGTTCGCCAGAGTACTTTGCAATTCTTAGTCGTACAGAAAATGTCGGCAAAAAGTGTTACGCCTGTGAAGTTTCGATTAATCTTACCGTGTGTTTGCAGTGTAGCCTGGGAGTTTATTAAAATGACATTTATGAGCAGTTTTCACTGGGCAGCACAAAACAAAACTTGGCATCAGACGATTACAATCATCGCGAAATGCCATTAATTTACTTTCAACAAAAGAAACATCAGCGGTTAGGGCTGTCAATCGCAAACAGCGTTTTCAAGATGAATGGTAAAAAACGAACTTAAACTAAATGAGGATAACACGGACGCCATCTTATGCTCTTGAAGAAACCAACTTTCGCGCCTCAGTCTGCAAAATCACATCAAGGTGGGCGAAACCAACCTCACCTTTACATCATCCGTCAGGAATCTGGGATTTATTGTCAATGTAGACATGACTCTTGCTAAACAAGTTACAGCTGTCTGTCAGTCTGTCTGTTATGATACACAAGTTACAGCTGTCTGTCAGTCTGTCTGTTATGATAGACAAGTTACAGCTGTCTGTCAGTCTGTCTATTATGATAGAGAAGTCACAGCTGTCTGTCAGTCTGTCTGTTATGATACACAAGTTACAGAAGTCTGTCAGTCTGTCTGTTATGATAGACAAGTTACAGCTGTCTGTCAGTCTGTCTGTTATGATAGAGAAGTCACAGCTGTCTGTCAGTCTGTCTGTTATGATAGAGAAGTCACAGCTGTCTGTCAGTCTGTCTGTTATAATACACAAGTTACAGAAGTCTGTCAGTCTGTCTGTTATGATAGACAAGTTACAGCTGTCTGTCAGTCTGTCTATTAGGAGCTACATAACCCGTCACATTCTGTCTAAACCAGTGGTTCCTAACCTGGGTTCGATCAAACCCTAGGGGTTCGGTGAGTCGGTCTCAGGGGTTCGGCGGAGCCTCCGCCACGGAGGTCAAGACACACCCGCAATTCGTGATGACACTAAAGAAGGGTTTGGTGAATGTGCAGATGAAACTTGTGGGTTCGCTACCTCAAACAAGGTTAAGAACCACTGGTCTACGCACTACCAACACTATTGTCTGTTTGTTCTTTCTCGGTTTGATTGCAGCAACTCCTTACTGCCGGCTGCCCTTCACACCTCATTCACCAACTGCAGAAAGTACAGAGCCCTGCACGTCTGGTGCTTAGAGCACACCTCTCCCTTGAGCATTACTCCTAACACAGTCTACATGATGCTAGTCCCTGTTTCACACCTTCCCCCCTTTCTTCCCTTCTGTTTATTGTTACTTTCCTACTCGCCTTCCTTTGCAGAATGATGAGATTCCCAGTCCTTGTTACTCGGTTACTCTTCGTGTTTATTTTTACTGTCTTCTACTTGACATGAGTAGTGTTGTTTATTCTTCCGTCCTTTGTAAACTGTCCCTGTTGTCCACGTCTCATTCTTGTTGTAAGCTCTAAGACGTGCTGTACAAATCTTTGTTAGTATTATCAAACGTCTCTGGAACGTTCCTACCACGTAGCACTTTAAACGTATAACGTATGGCTCTAGACGTGCCTTAGATATGCGTGGAATCCGATTCATGGTATATAAGCGGACTTGTACATCTGTTGTGGTAGTAGACACGGTACACCTGACTGACACACCTGTACGTAGGACCTGCGACACGGTACACCTCACTGACACACCTGTACGTAGGACCTGTGGCATAAAACATCACAAAAGGCAGCCATTACCGCTAGTTGTGTCCGATTAAAACACTTTAAAGCTGTGATTTTTATTCATAGGTCTTTTCTATATTCGTTGTTGTTTTGATACTAATTTTTTTTTAATTTCAAGTTCTACTATTAGTGAAGCCGATCTATTTTTAGCGCCAGACATCCACATGAAGTAATTTTAACATCGTGTTCTCTTTTTTCTTTTTTTTTCTTTTTTTTTTTTTCTTTTTGTCTTTCGCGGGTTTTATTTATTTGCTTTATTCATGCATTCCCTAGGACTTTGGCCGCCACTAACACAATCAGGCCCGCGACCAGTGACGTCCTCAGTTCGCAGATTTGTCACGACGTGTGTTGTGGGCCACGGCCCGGGCCACCGTCACTGCGCCTGTCCGACAAAAGCGCCGGAAATACAATTACGTTTCCGCCCCGGTCTCCAAAGGGAGGCAGCGTGTGTACAGGACGACACCCGGCCACGACACCCAGCTTTGTCAGGTGAAGTAAGACGAGCTGACGTCACATCTCGCGAGACCAGTGGCTGCACGTGCAGGCCACGTGATGCTGACTGGCTATGAGCGCTGAGGTAGAAGTCTTCGCTCCCAATGCTGTAACAGCATACCCGTGTATGGGGGTGTAGCTTACAGGAGAAAAGTTTGCTTGTTTCCCTCTAAATGATTACACTGGTCAACAAATCTTTACACAAGTCACGTTGCTGAAATAAAATTAGTCATTTCTTAACATTTGTATAAGGTCAACACGAATATCACACATTGGCTAAAGTTTGTTGTAGTCTGCAATAATTATTGTGTACATCACGAACAACATGCTAATAGTGATTGACCTCTCGTTAACACCTGTAAACACCTGTCATAGACTGTGAGATTTCTGTGTCTGTCTCTTGCTCGGGAGCATCTGTGGGGAGTGTCCAGCAGTAGTCAGCCAGCATGCTAGAGGACAATTTTCCCGTGCTGTCTTTTGTCCATTGTTGTGATACCTTGATGAAAACGTTGGCCATGTTCGTCACTAACCATACCACAGCTGTCAGGAAAGAAATCCAGATGGGAATGATTGAAGTGGATCTTTAGAGACATGTTGCAGCCAAGTTTCAGATACTGCATCAGCTTGTCTTCTACTATAGTTCTTTGTAGTTTTGTTACAACGGTCATCTTTGACGAGCTCGTGAACCTGAGGATCCACAAAACTACTTATATAATTGTTGCCTCAATGAGGGAGTTTTTCATGCAAGTAACGGAAAACTGGCGAAGTCCGGTCCATGGCTTCACGAAGTTTGATGTGATGGGATTTTGTGAGCCTCCACAATAACTAAACATCCTGTGGCCATGTGTTGTGTTTATGACAGGAGGAGTAAGGAGACGATCGTCAGACGAGGAGCGGAGTTGTCTAGCTGGGGTGTAAGGGGAGAGCAGTTGAGAGAAATAATCAGGGCAGGTGCCAGCAAAGAAATTAAAACACATTAAAACAAATGTCACTTCCCCACAAATACAGCAAACGTTGTCTACGCTATTAACACACTTTGGATGCATTAGTCTTGTGTATTGCAACTAAGTGGATGAAATAATAACAGTTTATGTAACAGTAGTTTAAACTGTATCCCACGCAGCCATGTTTAGAGGGATACTCAAGGCTTGTGATCAGGCTGTGGCGACAGTCAAACGTTTCAAAAATATATTTAGTTACAATGACAGAGCACGAGAGCAATACAGGAGAAATAAAGGATTCGTTTCTCACTTAATTTGTTCAGCCTAGACAAATGTCTCAGCCACAGCTACAGGCCGTGTGGTCAGTTACCTTATTCTGCCATCTTCTCTCCTCCTGATCTTCTCTTCCACGCCCACCCCATCCCCTTCCCCCTTGGGTCCGAATTCTGGTCTCGCCTCGAAGCTTCTTAGGGGACCGGTAAAGCCGCTAAGAGCGTTAATGTGGCGATTCCTGTCGGGTTTCCGCCATCTTGTCGGATTATCTGCCCCTCGCCTGTGTTCCGATCTCGCAGACGGCACAGAGCTACAGCTACAGCTACGCACACAGGTAGAACAGAGCTACAGCTACATTCATTAATGATCATAAAATAATTATGTAGCGCTTTATCCTACCATCATAGCCTAGCTCAAAGAGCTGAAAAATATAAACACAGAGAATAACAATAACAATAACAACAACACAACAGAACGTGCAAACGTTAGGTCTCTACAATGCCATGTGGCAGGATGTCAGAAATGTAGTCCGTAATTGCTCCTAGTTTGCACAATCCAGTTGAAAAACTGTCAGGGAGGCTGGAAATGCTCCTGTCCACCCACACCCAGTTCCAGTAAAGTGAAAGTCAGCTAATGTGGCGGCCTCTACCGGCTCTACGCACAGTCGAACGTCACAGACTGTAGAGCGACAGTTACGCACACTAGTCTCTACCTTTCATGAGAGCACCTTGTCAAGGACGGTGTAGCGAGATTACTTTCTTTGACATGAAGTCTTCAATAATTTATTATTACTAACTATTATATGATCTCATTAAGCATTGTAGTTATTATTACCCACAACATAGTCCTTGTCATGTCCCCACGTGACAGCGAGGCGGTAATGGCGCAGTCAATATAAAACAATGTTTATCGGAGTTGTTACTATTGCCAGACCATTTCACAATCCCTATGGTGCAGACAGAGAGGACAAAACGATAAACAAGCATGACCTCCACATCCCTTGTGTAGTAGGCGTGGAGCTGTTTCACTTTCTTGCCCACGTGACGGTTACCCCACTGACTCCTACCCTCGCCTGTACTCACACCCCGGAGAAAACTACCCCAGAGGTTCCTTTCTCTCATGCCTTGAATGGTGTCTCCTGCATTGCAATTTACTGTCACCGGACAATATGGTGGCAAAGTAGCTCTCCGTTAAATGAGAGACTTATTAGTTGCGTTCACGTGACTTCCTGTCTGCTAGGACAAGACAAAGACAGTAGTGGTACAGATGCATGCTTTCTGCCAATGCCAAGGAGCACTTGACAAAGATAAAGCCTTTTTAGTGTTAATGAAGAGGATTACCAAGATGACTAGTACACTGCCTAGTCAGTCAGCCACAAGATCACGTCACTGGTGTATTCCCCAGCTACAATGCCCCATCGCTGTCCTTCCCACACGCTCTGCGCATGCGTCGTCGAGCGCAACTGTCGCTACAACTTTGCGTCAGTGTCGGAAGTCTCCTCTCCCTCATGGCTTCCTGCCTCTTTCGTGAACGTCCACAACATCCAAGTCGTCGGTAGCCAAGTAGAAAATAAGTTGCAGCCAAGACTTTTGGAGGTTTTGCACCAGTTGCTGCTAAGATGGCAGAGCAGATGCCAATGAGAAAGTAGACTGCGTGGCCTGCTGGGTGTAAATATCAGTCTAAACAGACACTGCTTGGTGTCAACAACAATAATAATAGTGGTGATAGTAGTAACAGTAGAGCACCATCAGGAAAGGATAACGAAAACATCACCGTGACGTCACAGATAGTTTGTGTCGACTTGCGTGTTCACTGAAGCCACAGTGTGTAAGGTGACCAGACGTCCCGCTTTAGGCGGGACAGTCCCGCTTTTGACCTCGTGTCCCGCCTGAATATCGGGCCGGACGCCCAATGTCCCGCTTTCTGGCTTTCTGGCAAGTCCATCAAATGTCCCGGTTGTCTTTAAAAATCACTTTTTTCGGCGTTCTTTGACGGTGACGACACCATCCTCGGCACGTGTCCCGCTTTCGCCCCCGAAACGTCTGGTCACCTTAACAGTGTGTACACTTGCGCGTTCACACTCTGAGTCTGAGACGTCACAGACGTGTGTACACCTACTAGATTGCTCTTTGCTTCAACTGTGACGTCACAAATTCGCGTGAACTTTCTGAATCGTCTGCTACAGTCTGTGGCCACGAACGATGTAACGTCACAGATAACGATGTGCAGACAATTTCTTTTGTTTGGTCTCAGTGTGAAGACACTAACACCTGTACTCGTGAGAACGTCACAAGTGCATGGACACAGCTGTACAGACATGTACTCGTGAGAACGTCACAAGTGCATGGACACAGCTGTACAGACATGTACTCGTGAGAACGTCACAAGTGCATGGACACAGCTGTACAGACATGTACTCGTGAGAACGTCACAAGTGCATGGACACAGCTGTACAGACATGTACTCGTGAGAACGTCACAAGTACACACTGTACACACGCTGCTTACTGCTAATAATAATAATAATTCGTAATCATACTAAACTAGTGACAGTGGGTTGCAAGGTGACTGATGAGGCCGGTTACGACTCGGATCTACACGTGGGGCATACCTGGGAGATGTTGGGGTGTTGATGGTCTGTTGGCAGGGTGGATATTTTGGCCCTGCGTCCTTCCTGTTTCTGTTCTGTGCCATTACGTCTCTGACTTCACCTGTGTCCTCCTGTTGCGCCACGTGATACGTGAGCGGTCGACGGCCAAGTCCTCCCTGCCGGCAGCATTATTTTTGAGGTCTTTGAGAGTGGCTTTGAGGTGTTTGATGGTGGCCTTCAGGCTGCTTTTCCCTCTCCTCTCGTGCGCTCGCCCGGACACAGCTCTCCACAGCACTCGCTTTGGCAACTCCGCTGCTCGTCTGCACGCCATGTTTGTCGTGTTTGAGAGTGCTGCCCAGGTAGGTGAGCTACCCTGAGGTTGCATCCCTTCACTGCGATGTGAGGCCTTCGGTGAGCCTTGCTAGGGACAGGCTGGAGCAGGTCTTGGGTTTCCGGAGGTACCTGGTCGCCCCAGACTGCATCTTACACTCGGTGCTCGCCTTTAGTGCACATCAAGTCATCGGTGAGCAGTAGATCGTTGGTTATCGTTGGTTGCTTCATGTGCCCTCGATAGACTGAACTTTAATATTTAAAATTTCATTTTATAGCTCATCTATTTAATATCTCACCGCCAGCCCCTCAGACGGCTTCATAATTCATGGCTCAAGAGCGGTTTAGGGCCCTGTCAATGTGCTCAGCCTTTCTCTCCAGGGTGTTTACTTCTCAGTTAGAAGCTTTGTACCGTCAGCACTATGGGAGAAGATCCAGGCGACTGTAGACCATAGACAATATTGAAAGCATCGTACAATTGGCTGGTGTTTTGTTTTTGTGCCTGAATTTCATCTTTCTTTCTAACCAAGGTATTACGTATCTCACGAAGCCCTTTTCTGCCTTTATCCACTCGCACATGCTTGGGTCGGCTTGTTTGTTTGTTTAGGGAAGGGGAATCTAGGATCATTCTTATGTGCATGGAGAATGCCACGTTTCTCTGATGTTCTGTATTGCAGCATCATTCTCCTCAATCGTCAAACCAGTATTTATGGCGGCAAGTAGCTGGCAACCCTTGGAGCAGGGGGCAGGGGAGGAGAAGATCTATGTTTTGTTGCGGGTGTGTAGACAAGCATGGTGTCAATGATCTGTCATGCACTTCAAGAAGAAGAGACCATTGCTGTTACACTCATGCTGCAGACCCCGAGGATGAAGAGCTTTTCAGATTGTGAAAATGCTGCGATAAGGATGTCGAAATGTTTATAAACTTCTTTTTAAAATCCCAGATGGTAAGGGAAAGCGAAGCAGAGAAGTGGGCGGATCGCCATTGACTGGCGTGACAATGCGTGTGCACGTGATTGTCTCATGATGGCCGTTTTTTTTTACTAAAGGCACCATTGAGAAGTTCCACTAGTCTACATTGTGGAAGTTAAGAGGACTGGAGTGACCCTATGTCATGACTTGATCCTATCACGACCCTGCATCATAACTCATGACCCTACCTCCTGAGCCGCTTGTGTGCAGGTTAGTCACTGCAACTTGAATATATCAGCATTTGCTGGTTGGCCATTCCCTTATCACCACAGGGCTTGGAGGTTCCACCAGGGTGGAGTGAAGACTTTTGCTGGACTTGGGTGATAGTGAAGGACAGGTGCATGACATCAACCTCACTCTCATCCCGGCCTAGAGGATCACATGGTGAGACAAAGTCCAGACAGCAGGAGACAAGGTCAGGATGCAGTGAAGGCCAGGGTGTCCTGTGTGTGTCTCGCCATGTCCTTGATGTACTCCACCAGATACTGCTAGAGCCAGTTTATTGTCTGCTGAGGCAGCAGCTTTCACACCATCTGCCTCATCCAGACTTTGCATACCTGGGTAGGCAGACCCCGACATGCCTGGGTAAACACTCTAAATTGCTCACCTGGGGTTTGGCGTCCATCAGCTACTTTCATCAGGTTTTTTATTTGCCCGACAGCGTACCAAGACAGTACCCAGTATCACATGCAAATATTTTCTTGGAGGAACCAGTTGGAGTTGTTGGATATCAGGACCACAGACGCCTGAGGTGCTCTGAGGTCACAACAGGCTCCCATACCAGAGAAGCTATCCCTCTCTGCCCCTCCCCCCCCCCAATACACTCCAACTGACAAGTGGTTATGCTGGTCCATTAGTCTGACCTGTTTAACAGTGAAAATGTCCTCTTGTAGCATCTGGTCTCGCAGTGTTAAGAAATGACCAGTTTGAAGACAAAAACATAATCAGCCGCAGATTTTCTTCAGGAGAGTTCAAAGAACCTGATTTTTTAAGTCCTTATGTACATTTTAACAGGTCCAATCAGCCCCAAATTCCCATAGGAAACACATATCTACACAAGTAACACACACACACACTTACACCGACACCATATGCACATAATCAATCATCTACTTCATTTCATTTAATACTAAATCATAGTTCATCACATCTGCAAAAATACCACATTTGCATATAGTAAAGATGCATAATTCAATGCCTTCCCACGCTCAGTTTACATCACTTTCCATACCCTCACTATGAGATACCCAACCACCCTCCAGCCCCACAAGCACAACAGTTTGTCCCCCAACTCCCATAGGCTACTAGTGGTATTTCCCATGCCACTTAAAGTCATAGGGGCTAAGCCAGCTGTGGCATCCCAGCATGTTTTTTTTGGCACAGTATTTAAAGGTGAACATGTTGACGTTCATGGCCTCTAGTTCTGCTTGTTTCTTCGGCTCTTCCTCCAGCATCTGGCGACTCACCACACGTGCCTTAAATGGAAGAATGTGAGCCACTTGATGTAAAATAGGATACACCTCCTCAAACTCACACCTACCCCCCATCTCTACCACGATTCGTCCTGCTCGAAGTGGGAAGACGTAGTGATCAATGGCCCCTTTGCCTCCACCCATACGATGGCCTTGCCCTTTCTTAGTAACGCTCTTCCATGGCTGGTCTATGCGCCACATGGCGAACATGCGTGACTCATCCATCTTGCGGTTGATTATAAGACGAATCATTTCCAAGTGACCCCAGCGTAGTGATCCTCCACCTGTTGCCTGATGAGGTCAAAGTTTGTGAGTGAAAGAATGAAAATGCTCCCCATCACTAGAATTAATCAGACTATTTATACCACCACTAGAGTCAGTCAAATAAGTTGTACCACCCCACCATTAGAATCACTAAAATTAGTTGTACCACCACTACAGATTATTTGAACCCTATGCACCTTTAGAACCAAATTATTGTACTAGAGTACAAATTAGTTGTGCCCTCTGCAGTTTAGCTGCTCAAATGTGCTTTGGGAATGGTTTTAGATATAAGACTGTTTTTGAACATTCTGGCATGATGTATTGCTTACCTTATCCTTGTCTTGTAATTAGCTATTTTTTCTTTTTCTAATAACTAAACACACTTCCAAAGTTATAATTGCTTGTTGGAATTAATAAACGTGGTCATCTGTTATTTGTCACTTGTATAACAAATATAAAACTAAAATACTAAGAAAATGACAAATAGATAACAGAAGTACTATGAACATGACAACTGGCTATTTCTGACCCTATGCAAATGGCATGCTGTCTTAATATCAGATTGATACAAGCAAAACTACACCACGAATAAAGTCACTAACATGGCTGACAACACTACATTCATGGTCCTTGTATATCACAACTAAATCCATTAATGTAAGTAGACAAAGTACAGGTACAAAGATGCACTTGCATTACTCATTGTGAAACTCATATCATGAGAATGTTCCAAGTGGAGAATAGTGATGCTTGGAGATAACATGAAGTCACCATGCACACTGACTTATTAGTTATTATAATTTTTACTAAAACCTAATTCATACTTATACTTATTACTAAAGACTAATTCACACCAGATTAGTACCCTTGCTAAAGTGATAAAATTTTATATTTTTTTAGATTTTAAAAACATGCTCTTCATGGTAAGAAGATTACATCTTTGTTCTTTAAGAATACCTCCTTTTTTTCTTTAAATGTGTAACTTCACTCTATTTACAAAAGGACATAAAGCATCTTAAAAGAGATTAGAACAACATGCCTTTTGGACCAGAAAAGACACAAAAACTACATATTGTGGCTTAAAGTGAGAAGACCACATCTCTCTCCTGTCAAGGGGAGGGAATAAGAACCATGAACAAAAGGTCTTCAATGACAATAAGCATTTTTTTTCCTGGACTTAGGCAATCAAGAGAAAACCAAAAACGGCGAGACAAGCTGATCAGAAAAGATAATAATAGCATGGCTGAAATGTGAGGTCAGCAAAGAGAAACACGCACTAGCGCCATGACTAAAGGAGACTAGGATTCAGAGTTCATTTTCATGGGCCGGACCTACATACAGTAGTTATATAAGCCACTGAATACAACACTATATAACAGGGGTGGGCAATTAATTTTCCCAAGGGGCCGAATGAGAAACTGGGATAGTTCTAGAGGGCCAGACTAATATAGTCCCAATACTGTATATATACCCAATACTGTATATATAGTATATTCACTGGTGGGCGGCCAGCGGGCGGGCCGGTCAGAGACAGGAGGCGGGCCGGATCCGGCCCGCGGGCCGGCGTTTGCCCAGGTCTGCTATATAACATAGGGGAACCTTGCAAGGTGCACCCAACTTTGAGACTTAAGCACCATGCTACAAGAAATGTTAAAAGACTAAGAAATCCTCAATTCACCACTGTCAGCCAGAACAGAAAATAAAGTAATGTGTTTATTTGTCCAGAAAAGAAACACTTTTCCGTCAGTATAGGTAGAGTTGCAATGGAAGATATTTTCTTCCCATCTGATTGGATATCAGAAAATATGAGAGCATGTTTTTCCCCCTCCTCCATATTATTTTACTTATAACAGTCTTCAAATAGTTGCATACATTTAATATAAATACATATAGATAAATATCAAAATATCTTTGTGTATATATATATTTGTATACTTCATTCTAGGGAATCTTGAAAAGTACCTTACAGTCAAAACATATATGTATACTCTTCAGTTAAATATTTATAAACATGAATTTTTTTTCAATCTGCACAGAAACAACCCATGTATTATTGCAACTCAAGATAATAACACACCTGAATGCCATACTCAGCATACTGCAGCTTATTGTGAATGAGCTCAGGGCCTCGCATATCATACAAGTCTTTCATCATTTTTTGAGGTCTTTGATTAGGAGGCAGCTGTGGCACTTTATCAAAAAATCTCAGTTTTCTTCGTTCAGGAAATTCCACTCCTGTAACATGTTATCCCACAATGCAATACAGAGAATATGAAGAATTACTCTTGAAAAATCTTTGACATTTGATCTTAACCATTACTGTTCCAGAAAAAACAATCTTCAACACAAAAAACATGAAAAAATAAGTTTTAATTTCTTTGTTATAACTCTTTTTATTAAAAAAAAAACAAAGTGTTTTATGGTTCAATCTTGTGATAGCCAACTACAGTTGCAAACACTCCTGATAATTGTCATAAGTCTGTGTATTATTATTTTCGACAAGGTAACACTACTGTTCATTGTCATCACTCTGTACATTACCATTTTTTACAGTTGTAAAGCTCTTGATCATTGTCAAAAAGGTGTATATTACCATTTTCTACAGTTGTAACACTGATTATTGTCATAGTCTGCATATTACCAATTATTTTCTTTTTTACTGGCTTGCTGTTATTGTGTTAAAAGCTATACTTACCCTTATAATCTGGTGTGATTTGAAGTTTCATGAAAGTAACACACTGCTGGTAACTGACATGAAAGCCTGCAAGAGATAAAATTACATCAATGTAACACACTTCACATACTCAGGTGCAAGTAAACTTGTGTCCAGGCCTTCTTAATGACAGACATCATATCAATGTCTCAGCTAAAGTCACTGGAGACAGTGGTCCCCAGAACCTGGAAAAATCAACCTGCTCTATAGCCTCACAGTTTACAATATGACGCTCCATATGGCCTCCTCTCCAGAAGTCAGCTATCACCATCTCCTTGGTCTTAGATACATTTAGCTGTATCCTACTTTCCCCACTCCATGT
Organism: Pomacea canaliculata; assembly: GCF_003073045.1. NCBI lineage: Eukaryota > Metazoa > Mollusca > Gastropoda > Architaenioglossa > Ampullariidae > Pomacea > Pomacea canaliculata. The sequence continues at coordinate 33,019,957 of NC_037593.1, forward strand.
TCCCAGGTGATCTAACTTTTGGCGGTACACAGAATCATCATTGTATGTGATGAGACTTTCAACTGTGGTGTCATCAGCAACTTTCGCCATTGGGCAGGATCCGCAAGAGACATAATCATTGGTAAAAAGACAGTCAATGCAATTCTTTATTAATGATCGAGAGGTAAAGTAAGCAAAACATGCTTTTTTCATTTAGACCTTGCCCTTTACAGGGTAAAAAATAAGCTAAGTAATTAACTAGGTACTAAAAGAAGAAGCAGTAATAAACATACCATGATATCAAAAGAGAAAGGAAGGTGAATGTGTACAACAGATATTTATAAGGGTCCTGCAGTTGGGAAGTATCTCTAATATTTTATGGTTGGGGAATCTTTCTTGGAGGAGGCCTCATCAAATTTTCCTAAATTGTAGTATTTTAGTCTGTACAGGAAGGTGCGAGGACGAAACCTTGAAGTGCGCCTGTACCAAGCACCAGGATAATGGATAGGCAATTATTGTCTTTGAGGGCTGTGCTTGAGGAAGTCGAGGTCTCTTACCGGCCCGCCCGCTGGTATATATACTATATATACAGTATTGGGTAAAACTGAGTTAACTATATTAGTCCGGCCCTCTAAAACCATCCCAATTTGTCATGCGGCCCCTTGGGAAAATTAATTGCCCACCCCTGGTCTAGAAGAATGAGAGGGACCAAAGCAAATCGAGAGCTTTTACGCTGTTTTCTTTAAAGACTGCGATTTTTTAAATAAATAAAATAAACAAATTACTCACGTCTGGGTATGGCGAATAATTTTATATGCGATCTACAGTTCAAAGCCATTCCTGATCTTTCTCTTCTTCTGTGCTTATAATAAGTACAGCTAAAGTTTTTATTTTCTAATCCAGCGACCTGATGACCTACAAATGCTAAGAACAAATATTTAGTTTCGCATGATTAGTAACAGAAGCTTCATTTTAAACAAACCATTTTCTGTACTTTTATTCTTTATTTTTGATGTTTACTGCATCAATAATTACTTAAAATATAATATTGTTCCTAAATAAATTAGATATCCACAGCTTTACCTAAGAGATAAATAATATGGCGACCCAAACATTCAAGCATGTGTTGTATCCTGATGTAACTATTTCTTTGGCGTTGTTTCGAAACGTTCGAAACGCCAAAGAAATAAAGCAAGCCGTAATGGGTGGAAAGCTTGATGCATCTCTTTTAAAAGCGTCAATGGTAAGATATATATAATAACACTTTAATATGTAAAACTAAAAGTGAGCTGACGGATAGTATATAGTGCAACTGTAGATATGCATGCTGTACGATGTATCAGAAGCTATCCAGTGAGACTGAGTCACTTTAGATTTAGTCTGTTCCGATGTATTTTTGTGACTGCTCGTTGATGCTTGTGTGATGTGCGTGATACTGACAAGATATTGCATAAAAGTAATTTGTAGTGTGAGGTGGAACGTCTGTTTGTAGCATGCGACGAGTTTGGTCTGATCATCAGCACCACCGGACCTGGCAAAAGATAGAGGAAAGGAAATGGCTGAAACAGAAAATCAACCGATTTCAAGACCAGCAGGAAAAAGAAGAGCTCAGAGCAAAGTACTGGGAGATAAACTGAGAAGTGAAGAAGAGTTCAAATGATGACGAGACAGTTCGCACACAGGATGGCAGAAGAGGCAGAACAAGCAGTTGGGCCAAATAACACAAAGAGACTATACGAAATTACAAGAATTCTGTCAGGAAGGAAAAACACCAATGCATGCAGGCCAATAAAGAATAAGAATGGCAGCGTCATTACCGGAGATGCAGAACAAAGATCTTGCTGGGTGGAACGGTGTCCGGTCACTTAATCCCCAGACACTTCATCCCCGACACTTCATCCCCTAGACTTTTAATCCCCAGACACTTCATCCCCGACACTTCATCCCCGACACTTCATCCCCAGGCACTTAATCCTTTATAAAGCATTATGTAATGCTTCTGTCAAAGCATTGAATTAGAAAACGTCATCCCCACACACTTACTCCTGTACAGAGCAATGTGTGATTTCTAATCACTGATTCTTTTATAAAGCATTGTTTAATGCCTGTATAACACGAACAAACAACTCTGTGGAGGGTTGGCATCACGCCCTTCAATCTCTCTTCTCCTGTCATCACCCAACAATGTGAACATTCCTTGATGGTCTACGTAAGAATTGTCAGCTACACAAGGGTCTGTTCTACAATCATGCGCCGGCACAGAGAAACGTCCAAAGAGGAAATACGCTGAGTTCTCCAGGAGAATTAGCAACATTGTAGAGAGATATGAGTCAATGGATCGTCTTCTGTACCTCCGATCATTAGCTTACCTTTCATATTGATTAACAGCAATTACCTCGCGAACACTCAAGAACAATTTTCATATCATATTGTTGAAGAACATTACATTTACTAGCTTATATGAACTTTAACTAATGTTGTTGATGTTCAAATGACGTTGAAGTTAATAGCATGATTTGAATTTGAACTTCAATTAAATTTTTCGCTGACTTCATAATTTTTATAGTTAAGGATTTAGTTTAGGGATTAAGTGTCTGGGGATGAAGTGCTTAGGGATTAAAAGTCTAGGGGATGAAGTGTCGGGGATTAAGTGTCGGGGATGAAGTGTCTGGGGATTAAGTGACTGGGAACCGGGTGGAACATTTTGATGAAATACTTAACCAGCCACCAACTACAACCACTTTGGACATTGCCCCAGCTAAACGAACAGCTCCAAGTAAACACCAACCCACCAACCAAGGCGGAAATCATCAAAGCCCTCAAGTCCTTGAATTCTGGCAAGGCAGCAAGCCTAGATGGCATTCCTGCAGAGGCACTCAAGGCAGACCCAACAGCCGCAGCGGAGATGCTACACCCCCTGCTGCAGAAAATTTGGGAGCAGGAGCAAGTTCTACCAGACTGGAAGCTTGGCTATCTAGTAAAGCTAACCAAAAAAGGCGATCTGACACAGTGCAGCAATTGGCATGGGATTACGCTGTTGTCCATTCATAGCAAGGTGCTGACCAGAATCATCCTGGAGAGACTGAAGAATGCCCTAGACAAGAGACTGAGGCAAGAGCAGGCAGGCTTTTGGCATGGCGAATCATGCACAGACCATATCGCCACACTATGAAATATTATTGAAGAGTCAATCGAATGGCAGTCACTCTACATAACTTTTGTGGATTTTGAGAAGGCTTTTGACTCCATAGACAGGGAAACCATCTGGAAGCTGATGCAGCACTACGGATTTCCACCAAAGTTCATTGCCATCATTCAGCAGTTGTATGAGGACTCGACATGCCGGGTGATACACAACGGAAAGTTGACTGACCCCTTCGCAGTGAGGACTTGAGTGAGGCAAGGTTGTCTGCTCTCACCGACAATCTTCCTGATCGTCATAGACTGGATCATGAGAAGAACAACCTCTAACAGCAACACTGGCGTTCAGTGGACCTTTGCCAGGTAACTTGAGGATCTTGACTTTGTGAATGACATCAGCCTGTTGTTCCACAAGCAACAACACAGACAAAGCTCACTTGGCTCACAGAAGAAACAGCGATGACTGGCCTGACCATCAACATCAAGAAGACAGAGGTAATGCGGATTAACAACAAGCAAGAAGCCCCACTACAGCTACATGGGGAATGTATTACAGAGTCTGACCGTTTCACCTACCTTGGCAGCATAGTCAACAAAGACGGAGGTACAGATGAAGATGTAAGAAGCCGAAGAAGAATAGTCAGAAAGAGTTCAACAATGCAGACTTGTACAATACACATGGATAAGGTTGCATATGAAGACCTCAGCTAATGGGAGAGCTAGACCAAATGGTGACTGGGCATTATTAGGTACCATATTGTACAATATAATTAAGATAAAATTACAAGTACAATACATAAGTAACAGTAAACTATTTGTACAAAATATAACTAACAGCACATTATTTGTACTAGATAACTGACTTTTTTTTACATTTTTGTTCAGGTAATGGACCCATTTTTGGTGATTGTGGCAGCTAATAAAGCTGTGCATTCTCAGAAACAAGGGAAGATGACCACAAAAACAGTCCATTCAGAAATTCTTTTCAATCTGTCCCCAAGCAGAAAGGTAAAAGAAAAAAAGGTTAACCCTAACCCAAACTTTCACCATCAGTAAGGGGAAAAAATGGTTTGACCTGGGATGAGGGTCAGGCCAGATAGAGACAATTAGTAAAGCCTAACCACTAGAGGTAATTGACACTGACAGTGATGGTACAGACCAGATGGACACTTATCAAGACTGACCACTAGGGTAGTTGTCAGCAGACCAGATAGATACAATTCACAAGGCCTGATCACTAGGGTATCGGGCACTGACAGTGACTGTACTTGTCAGACCAGATGGACATAGCAAAATATGACTTCTAGAGTAGCTGGCACTGTTAGTGCTTCTTTGCAGGGGTTTGGAGGTAGATGTTTGGCTTTTAAGAATAATTTTCAAAACACGTTTGTATTTGTACTTGTACATTTTGAGGAATTGTAGTTGAAGTAAATCACTCATGTCTTCAACAAAGGGAGGTATTAGATCAGTTAGGAATGAGTGAAGATTCCTGAAACTGGGGCACTGACTGCCAATCTAACCCTGAAACTAGGACCTGACATTGTAAAATGGGGGGCCATCCCTTTTCTGTCGCTTTGAGGTTGAAGGAAAAAACTTGTCCAGTGTCTGTTGTTTCTGCCTTTTTTGTAACACTTTTCGGTAAATGTTTAGGCTCCTATTACCTATCACACTATTAGGGAAAGACTATTCTACAAACAATTGCAGTTCCCCCCCACTCCGTGCACATTTCTTTAATCACAAAAATCACTACATAAGAAAGAAAACGAATGACTGATCGTAATTGTGTCTCAAGCGCGAATGATGCTTGGTCTGACATGCTGGCTGGTCACGTGTGGGTGACATGGCTGTTCATTATTCGAAGTTTTGTTCATTGTCCAGTGCAAATTTTTAAACGAAATTTTTGTTCATTGTCCGAAATGTTCACTATCGGAGGCGTTCGCTAAGTGAGGTTCCACTGTATTTTAGTCTTTGAACTGTGCTTGCAGCTTTTACTGTAGTAGACTGGCATGTTTAACTGAGGACATTATTACTACTTCTTTAGTTTCACTTAATTATTATTAGAGCTTCTGATATAGTGGACAGGGATTATTTATTTTGCATTTTTCTTCTTTATTCATGATTATTATTTAGCGTGTCTGGTTTTGTTTCAGATCACTGAGTCCTTTAGAAAGTTTGGAATCGGTGATAGAGATGAGTCCCTTCTGGTGGTGGTTGTCCAAAATGATCAGAGTGAAAAAACATGTAAGGCTCTTCAGAGCTTGCGAGAAACAGTGATTGGTGAGGAAGTGGCTGTTGATGAGCTGCCGTCATTAGCAGACATGAGTGAGATTGAAAAGGTAAGATGAGAAGAGGTCATACAGGGTTCAACTAAATGGTAGCTTAAAAGACTAATATAGTACATGTACTATTTTTGTGTAGTATTAGGCAGTGCTAGTGTCCTATGATTACTATTTCTCTAGGGTATTATAGTTGTCAGTTGAGCTTAGTTGTAGCTGGAACGTTATTTTTTTCAGGAATACAAGCTGGCAGACATAGAGCTCTCAACTTGTTCAGCCTTGGATGCACTTGTGTCAAGGATTGCTGCAAAAGACATCATTTCTTTGTAATTTCTGATTATTTTATTTGTATTTATAAACACTCGTTGCTATATTGTTCTGTATTTTAATGATATCTCCATTGATAAATAATAAATTAAAATATTATATGAAACAATCTGTACTTGTTTCTAAATTAAGACTGTTTTCAAACTCAGATTTTGTTTTTGTGAGAATGTATGTTCATATGTATGTGCCACTAATTTATATCAGGCTGGAAGTATGTTGAGCTCTGCATTGAAAATGTGATGAGTAAATGATTCCAATTGAACAATGAAAGTCCTTGAATATATAACTTTTGCACTGGCTTTACTTGTCATAAATGATCTTCCCTAACTAAAAAGAAAGTCCCTTTCAAGCTTACATAAGGTAACCCATTCAAGGGCAGAAAATCTGCATGACACCTCTGCTGAGTGGTTGGCTCTTTACAGGTCAAAGTTTCTTGCTCATCCAGAAACGAAAATCAAGGATAATCATGATCGTCTAGAAGGAAACTGTCCGAAAAACCTTTGCAGCCTTGTGGCTACATCCAGTAATGGAAAGCACTTCAGGAGTATGCATTGAAGAAAAAGCTAAGGCAGTTAATCCTTACCTGTAATTGTATTCTGACAGCATCTGCAATGTTGCTGATGTAGCTTTGCTTTGAGGCCTTTAGCAATGGGGAGGAAGGAGTGCTTGATTGATGGGCAACAGGTGCCAGTCATAACCGTCAGCTCCAAAGCTGTTTGTCAGTTCACTTACCTTCACTGACAACCTGTACGTTGCTACTGTATGGAAGAGAATCATGGACCACACTTGTGACTCCTTGCTCACAGGTGCCCTCATACCTCATCCATAAAGTACAGATCTCCACAGCATGTTTGGTGCTTAGAGCAAGGAAATGGGACTATGTCGCTCTTCTCCTTCGTGTTTTTTATTGGCTACCCATCCACTCGCATTCAATACAAACTGTCCGTACGCAGTTTTAATTTCTTTGCAGGTCTTTGCTATTTCTCTGAACATTTAATTCCTTATGTCCAACCAGACAACTACGCACTTTGTCTGATGATTGTATCCTAACTGTTCCTGTCACCAGAACATACGGTCACAGGATTTTTAGTCACTGTGCAGAAAAACAATGAAGATCCCTTCCTTTTCTTATCAGCCACCTACCTATAATTGAGTCTTTCAAACCTGCACTGAAAATTCACCTCTTGAGCATTACTCCTAGCACAGTCTACACAATTCTAGTGTTTTTTGACACAAACCAAATTCTGCTTATTTCTACTTTCCTACTCTTTTTACCTCTGCAGAATTACGATATTCTTAGTTTTTATTACTTGGTTCGTTTTTGCATTTTTTTATATTTGTCATCAATGCTGTTGTTTATTCTTTTGTCCTTCATATGTTGTCCATGTCTCAGTCTTGTTTTAAGCTCTCGAGCATGCTCCTAACGAGTATGAGTATGCGCTATACAAGCCGTTTTCTCAATGTATCATTTACATGTCCCACATTGGCACACTTAGCAAATTTTTTTATACTGAATGGGGATAATACCCGATGTACCGCAAGCTACATTCTTTCACTTACAGAATAACTGTCACCTAGCGGAGATTAGTTACAGAATACAAACGATATTATGTCAGGACAACACAAGATGATCAGCACATGTCCACCCATTTTTGAAATCTTCACTTGAAGCGAACAGGTGTATGTGTGTGTGTGTGGGGGGGGGGGGGGGATTGGTGTTTTACGCCGTGCCAGCAACGGAGGCTATATCACGGCAAGGCAGCCAGCCCTGTAAACAGATGCCACGTGCAGAGAAAGAACAGCGTGCCCGAGACGAGAAATGAACTCTGCGCAGCCAACCTTCACTGTATTGGTGACAGGTACTAACCGTACCGCTAAGCGAACAGGTGGACGAGGCTGAATGTGCATGTACGTGATCAACAAAGTCCTTCACACGTGCTCACTGACAAACATGGACAGTGGGGCCGCTGTTGGAGATGGTGAATGGGCTCGATCTGTGTTACAGGTGTGAATTGTTGCTCATTTGTAAAGGTACAAACATTGCACCAAAACACAGATGTACATTTTGTCATGCAGTCACCAGGGGAATAAACTGAAAATATTTAATTTGAATATTATCATCCCTTATGAGTAAAGAAAAAAATAGAGATATAAAGACAGATAGTCGAAAGCAATAAAAATTAAGTTTTAAAATTCAATTGTGTTTGTGTCATTTCCACTGTTCATCTTTTTTTCCCTTATTTTTTATTTTATTTTATGGAGAAAACATTCAATTGTCGATCCTAACCCTGACAGTAAGTTCAGTTGCAAACAATTTCACTTCAGCTTTCTAAACGCCAACACCAAGTACTCGGCTGAGAAAGACTTTATTGCTCGGTTTGTTGCATGTGATCTCCACCCTACCGTCCTTCGCACGGGAGAAACCATTTTACAAAAACGCCCACCAGGACATCAGTCTAGGAACTAGGGCAACTAATCGGCAGGCAAAATTCGATAACATAAAAAAAAACCCTGAGAATTCTTGGAAGCAAGACATCATTTTTTAAAATGTATTTAATGAGCTTAAAACAAGGGAAGTAAGTGTCAATCTAGACGATTGCTTGGTTGGGTGATCCCCCCTGACAGGTAGTCTAGCATCGGACAGGTGCAGCTATGGGGTGGAAAGGCTTGCATCGTTTGGGGCGACATATCTGTTCAACCAGCACCGCCTTTGTGTCTGGGACAGTGGCTGTAATAGGTTTAGCTGTATACGTAAAGCTCAAAGACAAGGGTCCAGCGTTTGCCGAATGGACTGAAGCGGAACCTCACGTTAAATGGGACAGCAATTGGGACCGGTATGCTTGGTGACTTGTATATCCATTTCATTCATTAAGCATAGTAACATCGAAAAGCACACCGATCACACCCGGACCTCACATCTTTCTGACCAACCAAACGATTCTGAACACATTTGAGTCAAACAACGACATAAAGAAAATACAAAAGTCTGTCACAACGCTGATATACAGATAGACGATATATAGTTTTTTAAAGACTGTGATACTTTAAATAATTATTAAGAGTTTGATTAGTTATTAGAGCATTAAATTAAATTATTAATTATTTAATCTATACAACTTAATAATTTTAATAGGTGTTTACAGTTTTTGTCATGCTAAGCACACACATTTTCAGGCGTGATCCATCGTCACTAGTAAAAAAACCTCAAATAAAGGAACAGTCATTGGCCTACACAGAAGATTTGAAGGAGAAGACTGCTAAAGCCACTCGACATTTGATTCTTGTTCGTCATGGCCAGTACGTAGACTCTGCCACTTCAGACGAGGGTCGTATTTTGACAGCTCTCGGTAAATAGCTCATTATACGTCATGTCCCTATATGTTGATCATGTTTTCTATTGATAGCATTTGGTAAACAACTGTACGTGTTTATCATTTACACTGTTTTAATTTGAAGGATAAAAAGAAAACTGTTCACAATAAAGCATTTTATGTTTATTTTAAACCTGTTGCAAGTTCAATAGACATTTTAGCTGTCATGAGAATTTTTCTGCTGTCAATGTCTCCAGGCTTATTTGTTAGCTATGTTTTACTGCTGTGACAATACAAAATCAACCTTGGGACTAATTAGGAATGAAAATATTACCATTATTATGCCATTGTTAAATCATTAAGTGCTAAGATTTTTAGTGTACCTTATTCTGATTGCTGAGTAGATTAAATGATAGTCTACTAACTGTAAATTTGTAAATCTGATACTGCAAGGTGAAAAAGGACCAGGTAAAAGAGTCATTAACTAGAGTACACCTGTCAGGTTAACTAGAGCATACAAGAACATGTGAAGCGAATATACATTTATCTAATAAATATTAGGTAAGATAGGCAGCTGGTCATGACACACTGACTATTAGCTAGACTGCTGCAATGTTTAGGCTTATAAAATGCATTAATGGTTTGTGCCCATCATGTTTAAACCACATGCTTTAATTGCATTGGGATCTTTAGGTCGTCAGCAAGCGGAAATCACAGGACAGCGTCTTCGTGACCTTGACCTGGATTTGACTCGTATTGTATCATCAACAATGACCAGGGCAGTGGAAACAGCAGATATCATACACAAGTTTTTTCCTGGACTTCGGCTTGATCGAGATGACATTCTACGGGAAGGATCACCAATTCGTCCAGAACCTCCCTCTCACTCCTGGAGACCTGATAATTACGTGAGACTTACTTTTTGACAAAGATGACCACTTATTAAATGTTAACAGAGTTATTCAATATTTATGGACTGCTGTTTGTCAAAGAAACAAATATACACACAGCTTCACATGCAAACATACAGATACATATGGCCTGAATTGCTAAAATTGTGGGCAAGATGTCGTAAAGCCGAATGTGTGAAGTACCAGGTTTAGTACTTAGTTTCCTCTTATAACTAGGAGCTTCAGACCTGTCTGAAAAAGAAAAAAAAAAACAACAGCTGTGCTTGTTGGCCACTACCAACAGGCACAGCTGTTGTTTTTTTTGTTGTTGTTGTTGTTTTTGTTTTGTTTTTGTTTTTTAAACAAAAGATATAGATTGTAGGCAAGCTTTGAAAGCAGTTATCTTTGTATTTAGCTCTACAGGCTTTACTCCTTTACACCATTTGTTGGTTCAGAAGTCTGTAGATCACATTAATACCAGATTCTGCACAACTCAGCTTTTGATCTTTATTGGAAATAATTATTTAGAGAAATGATTTAAAAATAATGAAACATCTTCAACTGCAGCACTGCCCAGTCATTGCCCTAAAATTTTTATCTGAAAGAGCAAGGCATTGTCTGAAACCTAATTTATAAAAAAGAAATTCGGCCATTCAGACTGGATGTCATTATTTGATTTTGTGAAGAGGGCATTTCTTGCATAGTCTGAATCATTTTGAGATGTACTCTTGATAAGCATATTTTTATCTTGAATGTTATCTAAAACATTATCTTAACCAGGTTTTCATTTTTTTTTTTTTCAGCAGTTTTTCCAAGATGGAGCACGAATAGAGTTTGCCTTTCGGAAATACTTCCACAGAGCTGACCCAGAACAAAAGGGAGACAGCGTTGAGATTATTGTGTGCCATGCCAATGTCATACGATACTTTGTCTGCAGGTGAAAAAAAAAACGTGAGGATGTCGTGTGCTGTGCTAATGTAACACAATGTTTTGTCTGCAGGTTAAAAAAAATGCACATGGAGACATCGTGCATGTATGTTGTGCAGTGGAATTTGCTGACATCCACTGACCATCAGTTTTGATCCTCTGATGTGAGAGGGCAAACACTTCAGTTATTCAGGATGAAACAACCTGCAGGCTGTTGCTCATGAACTTGGCCCTGCTTAAATGCATTCATCACCAATACTTTCTTTCATCACCTCATAGTGAAGACTCTATCATTGCTTCATCATTCTGGGGATGCTGATGGCCCACTGGTTAGAGCCCTGGCTTCTGAGGTGGAAGGTGCTCACACCAGTGGATTTGACACCCATGTGACACAGTCTAGTTCACGCATGTGACCCAGCTGGAGAACTGCTCTTTGACCTACTGTAGAATGTGATCCTGGCAATGTTGGATATTGATAGTAACAAGGGCACTCTCTGTCTGCAGAACTGAAGATGAGCTACAAGGCCATTCTTCTAAACCTTTCCTGCTTCATGGCACTTTTGTTTGGCTACTTTGATCTCTACTGATAACAGAGCAGGAGACAGCAGAAGAATTCATTTACAGTGATACCTCGGTTCTCGAACATAATTCGTTCCGGGAGGACGGTCGAGAACCAAATTGTTCGAGAACCGAAGCAATGAAACCCAAAGGAAATAATGGAAACTGGATTAATTCGTTCCAAGCCCCAGAAAATGCCTATTTACTGGCCTAATTTGTATATAATATGTAGAAAAACATGAATCTCAACAAGAAATAAGAAATAAAAGTGTATTTATTAAAACAAAAACAAAGAACACAAAGCAAAAATGTACTGTACAGTACAGTAAATTGTGTTTCATTTACTTTACCTGTACCTGTACCAAACTTTATGGCAGGAGGGAATGAATGTGGAGGGAGGAGGGAAGGGGGATGGTTATTGTCACTGATGACGCAAGCAAGGCGCGCTGGGCCGAATGAACGCCATTCGGCTCAACTCGGCTCATCTCGGACGTTCGGATGTTCGAGTTCCAAATATTTGTTCGAATTCCAAGACAAAATTTTCTCGAATTTCCTGGTCGAATACCGATTAGGTCGAAAGTCAAGGCGTTCGAGAACCGAGGTATCACTGTATTTGCCAAGTGACATTACATGAACATATCTTGATGATGGCTGCCACTTTACAAATATCAGTCATACTCACCCATACAGCAAATGCCACTACATGCTTTATTATTTGTATACACCTAAGAAATGAAATGCAAAAGAAAAGGACAATTTTTATATTAGGACAGTCTCAGTGAATGTCTGTCACCAAGGATCATGCTGATGGCACTGACGTAGAGTCAACTTTTTTACAATTGAAAATTTTGATTGATACTGGTTAGATCATCTCATTAAAAACAAGTACAGCAGGAAGGATATTTGAAATACTAACCAACAGAAAGAACTCATTATTATGCTGAGGACTTTTACCAAACATAAAACATTATACCAATAACCTTTAACTGTTTATTCTTTGTCAAATTTTTAAAGCCTCACATGTGGGTATGATTAAGATAAAGCAACACCTAACTTTTCATTTAGTATTATTTAAATGTTGATCTGAACATTTCCCTGGGAGACAGATTTCACTCTACAACATCACCAGCTCTCTGCCTGTTGTCACAATCAAGAGCTCAGATGCAACATAGTAATTCTCCTGTATTTACTTGAATTCATCCATTTTTGTTTTAGATGCTGGAAAGAAATCCAGATTATATTAATAAGAAGATTTAGGTGCCTGTGTTGAAATAGGAAAAGTGTTTTCACTAACAACTAAGATTTTTCTCACATCATTATTGTACGTGAATGCATTCGTCCACTTGTATTAAGCCATTGTATTGAGTTTACTTTGGTCCTTCCAGAGCACTTCAGTTGCCACCAGAGGCATGGCTACGCATGAGTCTTGCCCACGGTAGCCTCACACATGTCATGATCCGACCTTCAGGACGTGTTGTGCTGCGATGTCTGGGAAACTCTGGTCATCTACCGCCTGATAAAGTTACGTTCTCCTAGTTGAAGGCCTGCCCAATTTGTTCACTGAGCACCTTGGGCATGGTACCTGAAAAGTAATCATCCATTGTGACAGAGAGAGAGCCTCATGAAACAGTTGATGGTTCGACAAGGACAATGATTGCACTGTCTCTGTAGACTCAGCAAGTGAGTTCTGTTATCTAGTTCCTTTTTTTTTAATTAAGTGAGAATAGGTGATGAATCTGTAGATCATAAAAATTTGCTGGCTCAAGTATAATTAAGAAAAATATGGGTATGATACGCATTTGAGTTTTTCAAAGTGCCTTCATCAATCATGCAAGAAAACATCACGGTGTGAAGAACTATAGTATGTATTGTGTTTTGTGAACAAGTATTGTCTGTTACCATGGCGACATACTTTCAAGAACACACACTCAATGTGGACAATACACACCAGCAAACAGTGGGTTCCACATGTGTTCTTTCTCACAACAAATCATAAGGATCTATTCTTGGGATTCACGTTTTCTGTTGTTGGAAGTTTTGAGTATCATTAAGGGGAGGCAAGAAAAAGCTATTCTAAGAACATACCATTAACAGCTAACAAGTAACAACAATCCAGGCATAACACATCATTTACATAAGTTACTCACACCCTTAAAATCATAAAACTTCTACATACAAAAGATAATTCTCCATTACACATAAGTTCAGACTTCCACGTTCCACAGTCTCTCAAGTGGGGAAACGCAACTGGTAACATCAACATCCCAGATCGGTGTTTCAGCGCAAACAGATTAGCAAAAGATCACACTTACGTTCAAGAGACGTCCGTGTCCAACCACACTCTCTCTCTTTCCTTGAATTCTCAAAAGGGTGACAACCCAAGCTTCTTAAATCTTCAAGGGAGACAGCCTATGTCCCTGACATGTTCACATATAAACTATTGACTTTATGCATTTCCTTCCATTTATATAACATTACAAAAGATACTAAGAGTGTGTAAATCTTGGGGGCATCCTCCTCCACTCATAATTCAGCTTCATGGTGAATGCATCAATTTTTATGCAAAGCTTGGTTGGGTTTTTTACAAACGTTCTGAATGTCCTTCATAGCCCAGTCTGTCTTTATCATTGAAAAGAAACCCGCTCAGTCTGGCAAAATGAAAAACATTGTTAGTAAACACCAAGTTCTGAGATTTACTTGTTTAGTTGTATAGTAACATTAAAAAGAACCATCCTCACAGAAACCTGTCTTGTGTAAACCCGTGGGTATATTCTTTCTCATAACCACACTCATTGGTGTAGGAAAATGCTCTGCTTTGGTGTGTGTGTGGAGAGGGGGGAGATTTATACTAACTGAATGACTTTCACATTCTTACTTCCTCAATATCTTTTATGAGGGGGTGGCTGCCCTCCCCAGTTCACACACCACTGATATTTTGATTATTCCCATCTTTTTCTAATCACATTCTTCCAGTTCTTAAAATTTTGGCTGTACAAAGACGTTTTTATGTTGTTTGCATTCAGTTGATAGATATGTTTATGGCTTGCAGGGGTTAGGCTGGAGCAGGACTTCACAATGCAGCATGCATTATTAACAATGTAAGGTCATCTGTACCCATTTAGTAAATTTTTATGTTTAGAGGGCATTGAAATGATGAAACAATGTATACTAAATTTTTGATGAATTTTTTTTACAGGAAATTGTCTTTCTTTGTGTGACTCTCTCATGACTTAAAGTTCCTGTTACACTTTTTGTTGATGTAGTTGCTGGTACTGGTTTTGATACTGTGGATAATTATGAGTAATGTGACTACAGAAGCAGATGTGTCTTTGTAGCCTGAGAAAAACACTAGACACCTTTATGGGCAGCTTTGTAGTGAACTGCTTGATAAGGAACCTGATTGAAGGAAGATGTGAGCTATTGTTTCTTGTCTCTTTAATGTACATATATGTATGTACAGCCACATTCCATCATACACACATTGGCACTGGCATGTCATTCAGCCTCCACATACATCCACACACATGGGCACTGACATTGTCATTCAGTCTCCATGGAAGTCTTAAAAGACATGTGACCCGCATGACAAGCTCATCTCACTTTATCCCACATAGTGCTCACTTATTGCCTGCTAGCAACCAATGATACCCATGGGTAAAAGGTGCAGACACTTGGTGATTACATTTTTTGTTAAAGTGTGTTAGCAAGAATCACAAATGTTCTGAGCTTAAGAACAATTTTACTGGTACATTTGATATGTGTAAACTTAGGGAGAAAGGACCAAAACCAAAACTAGTATATAGACTTTATCTACTTATTAAAATTATTCATAACCATGGATACATGCAAATGTGCATAAAAAAGGTGCCAGACATGGAAGGCTAGTCTATAGCCTTGTAATGCCTCAAAACTTATAATGGCTACAACTTTGTTCCAGTCTCTCTGCAGAGAGAGAAATACAGCAAGTCCTCACTTAACATCTCTAGGTTCTTAAAAACTGTTACTTTAAGAAAAAAGCATGTTTAATGAAATCAGTTTTACTAAGCTATTTGATATACATGCAAACATGAGCTAAGTTCCTACAGTTTATTTCTGGTCACAAAATTTCACCTAACTTCCAAATAAAGACTCAAAATATGGGGGAAGAAACTTGAGTACTCAGAGAAAAGTCACCCAGAAAAGGGAGGAATGTGCAAAGTTCACACAGACACAGCCAGGAATTAATTTTATTTTCTCATTGAATGATGTGAAACATTAAGTGAAGATTTGATACAGCTACACACTTCACTCCAACTCCTGTACATAGAAATAGGTTGTTTGGGTAGTTCCATAATCTTGGTAATTCTATATGATTGATAAAGCTACACACCTCTTCCCAGCCCTTGTGCAAAGAAATAATTCAGGTAGCTTCGTAATTTTGGTAATTCTGCTATATGATTGAGTTGCACACCTCTCCCCAGCCTCTGTACATAGACATAGGTTATTTGGCTAGTCGAATAATCTTGGTAATTCTATATGATAGAGCTACACACCTCTCCACAGCCCCTGTACATTGACTTAGATGCTCTCGCCTCAGTCACTAAAGGATGACAAGCATACCTGCTCCTGCATGCTGTAACCCTGTACAGCTATGCAGCTTCTTTAGTCAGTAGTCCTGCCTAGCCCCAATTTCAAAATAATAAAGGCGTAGAAATAGCAGGAGTAAAAAAATAGTGGAGGAAAGCAATTTGCAACCATTAACTGCCACTTTTGACTGGAAGATGTCTACTATAAGCAGGTCTTCAATATAAACTTTATCTTCACTCCCTCTAGAAAAAGAGGGGGGGGGGTTTAGAGATAGAGCAGAGTGAAAACAACCATGCTGAGAACAGCTTGTTCAATATTGAAGAAGAGAATTACAAGATGTCAGCCTTAGCCTGGGTTTTTTCCATGTGCTTTAAGAACGAAAACATGATCCACTTGTCCTGGCTTGTTGCTGTAGCTGTCTAAAGGTGACCACACGAATTTCTGAACAGGAGTTAAAATGGAACTTTTCAATCTAACCTTTGTTAACCAAGGCTACTCCCAAACTAAAGAGATGCAGATGCCAGGTATGTTAATAACACTGATGATATTGAATACACAAGCTGCAAACAAAACTGATGTGTCAGGTGCCAGGTATGTTAACAACACTGGTAATACTAAAAACAAGAGATGCAAACAAAACTAATGTGTCGGTGCCAGGTATGTTAATAACACTAATATTGAATGCAACTAGGTTAGCCAGCATGTTAACTGACATGCTAACAATCAAAGTCAATAAGCAAATTGCTAGTAAGAAGTGAAGCAGAAACAGACAATATCACAATGCTTTGGAAACTCCAATGTCAGACACAAACCACAAAAATCCACAAATTAAAAAGTGACCCCCTCAATTCATTAAAAACACCTCAGCACTAATAAATTATTGATGAAAACATAACTGTTTCTATTCTTGCAGTGTAAAAGCCCACAATTTTTACACTATCTTGGGTGCAAGAGATCTGATGCCCTATTTTTCATGTGAAATCTCGCTACTGAACACGGCAAGTTTGACAAGCTATGGACAGAAGTTACAGATGTGAACATAATGCCATTACAAGCTTTCACTGGCCTGCAAATCACTACCAGTGTGGCACAAGCTCTGTGGCAGTGGCATGTGCATACAGACCAACAGTGTAACAGCATCACGTGAACTGACATCAAGTCTGTCATAGCACACTGCACATAGGGCCCTGCCTCAAACACCCTAGAAGAACGCTTACTTGTGTGCACTTTCTCAAAACACATCTCAATAATATGGTCACTGTGTGGAAACCAGTAAAACAAGTGTCAATGTCATACATATAATGCTTGAAAACAAGTTAATGCTGTATCAATGGATAATGGAGGCAGTGTTTTCAATACTGCACTTGTTCCTTTAGATCTTGTAGATGTACACAGAATAGGTGTTGCTAGAGGCAGGCACATAACAGATAGCATTATGCCATATCAAAGCACACATCTGATGCAACTGTTATAAAATGCAATCACTACTGGCAAAGCATTAATGGTTAGAATCAAATCACAATGCTGAACAACCTATATAACAGAACTAATCACAACCCTATAAGTTAAAATTTGAACACACCGCTTGTCAAAATGCATTACAGTTGTTACAGGCTGGCTAGTCTTACAGCGAAGACATTGCACATGAAATGACATTGATAGCAATGATGATAACCAATAGCAGTAAAATTTGCCAGGACAAAAGAAAACCACACAATCAAAGTGTGCTTCTGTAGTCAGCGGCATACTGCCCTTAGACTGCAGTGCTCCTGAGTGACACACCACCCATCTCACAAAGTAAAACCACTAATTTAGTATTTGTAAGACAGCTTACCTGCTGCTGTAATCATTTCAAGAAAGATGTTACCATGACTATCCTGTGGCTATCAGTCACAGAGATAACCAAAGTGTGCTCTTCCTACCCATATAGCTGGAATTTGAGGGAAAGCTTGCTACACCCTAAAAGTCTACACATCAAATAATACATGTACAGTCTGGTAGATTGACATGTCAAGAATGTGTTGTGTCCAGTTTATTTGAATAGACATAGAATGCTTCACTATAGAAAGCCCGATGTCCACTATTTGTCAGTGTACATGTGTTGATTTAGATCACTTTAGCTGTACACTCTAGGTGATATAATAAAAATATACACCTCAACAGTGCCTTGAATTATTTAACAGGACCAGATGCCACACAAATCTTCGAAGTCAAGTAAAAACAGAATCATACAGAACAGTCCAAAGTGAGATCGCTTCTTATGCAAAACGACTAAAGTTGTCAGCCGGGACAACATTGCCAGTGACACTGTCATCTCATTACAATGCTAATGACAAGTAAACATTGTCATAAAATGTCCCAATATATTTTGTTAAATCTAGAATGTAAAATTATGCAAAATATAATAATCTAATATGCAAATTATTATAACATCATCAGCATGAACTTTCTACTAAGCTCGAAGCCAAACACTACTAAGAAAAACAGTCAATATTGAATTCCCCTTCTTTACAAAAAATAGAATTTATACATAATTTGCAAATGATCACTAAAGTGTACTCCCACAACTGCTTACCTACCATAAAATTAGAAAAAATGCACATTTTTTTTTTTGGAGGGGGGAGGGCACAACTGTATACAAGGTCGTTTGACTCCTAAACGCCAGAGGAAAGAAAGTCTGGAAGAAGAAAGTTTTATGATTAAAACTGAGACTTGGACTGACCAGCACTGCATACTGACAGACCAACACTACATACCAACAGGCCAGCACTGCATACTGACAGATCAAAAACATATCCAAAAGACCAGTACTGTATACTGGACAGACCAACACTACCAACTACTACACATGCTGACAGACCAGGACTACATGCTGACAGATCAGCATCATACCGAAAGACTAGTAACATGTTAACAGACCAGCATCAGGTATCAAATGACTATCGCCTTATACTGACATAGCACTAGCACTCCTGTGCACATTTCAGTATTTTATCATTTTGATATGGCAACTAAATCTCCCTTGTCACTTTTTTGTTGACTCACACACATAAAGGCAACACATGTGCACTTTCTCTCTCTCTCTCACACACACACACACACGGAAGAAAAAAGTCCTTTTCATTGCAGGATGCTGTCTTTTGCACTCCAGTGAAGGAAACTGAATCAGATACAAAAATTGACTTGCACTGTAAGCAGGAAGTGAAAATGTAATTGTCAGAGATCCCTATGCTTGGTTTTCAAGCCGGCAGCACAAAACTCAAAGGAAAATTACTAGTGCTGTCCTTGAGCTTACTAAACATTAAAAAGTCAAATGATCCACAGTATGACAACATGAACACAAAAACTATGCCACAAACAAAATAAACTTTCAAATGATGGTGATGAAAATAAACAGCCATCTTTTACCAAACTTCTGAAATAAAAATTGCTGAAAACATCAACTAAGGCAGCATATTAATAGGTCAAGAAAATTAGACAGCAAATAAGACATTTCATCGTCATTATGCCAATCAGTTATAACGAGAGGGACAGCAACAGCCCAAAACATTATGCCAACCATAATGATGAGACTAATAAAAGAGGGCCAGCCCAAGTTACAGAGTGTGGACTGGGGAGACACTGATGACCACTGACTATTGGGGATGGTGATACTAGGGTACAGGCCACAGTTGTGACATTTACCTTATGAATAGCACACAAAGCAGCCAGTTCTGATTGTTGTGTAAATGATGATACTAGAGTACAGCCCACAGCAGAAACCCTTTTCCTAAGAAAAACACACACGGCACTCAGACCTAACCATGCATAACCTCAGCAGATTTATTGAAATTCCATAAATTTCAGTCTTTGACGAAAAATGATAATGTGAAGGTAATTTATGCCTGAACATTACCACGATTTTATGTTCCACACCAGACATAGAATATAAAGCTACCAGGATAATGTAACCAATGTGTAAGGGATGAAACAGATAGCTAATGCTATCTTCATAAACCTTCAGTGATGATGAAGGCTGCTAATGCTGTCTGTATAAACCTGCTGCCATCAACAGACGAGTGGATAATGCTACCTGTACAAACCTTAGTGATGACACTAGCTTAGATATCTGTATAAATCTGCTACCATCGACAGACATGTAGCTAATTTTAATGCTATCTATAAAAACCTTCAGTTATTACAAAAGCATACACCTGCTTCCTTTCACAGAGACAGCAGCTAATGCTATCTGGGTAAACCTGCTACCTTCAATATGCATGTTAAGTTCTGTTAATACACATTTGGTAGTACTACAATCAAGTGTAGCCTAAGAAAGGAAACAAAACAATATAATGTCACAGCTGTAATGTCATTCATGTTAAAAATAAACTAAATAAGGTATGGTTCCATTTCTAAGACTAGCTACAGCCTTAATATAAACAAAGTCAATGAACTGTTGTATTTTTCATTTTTCTACAGTACATTTACACTGTAAGATTATACCCTTGATTCTATTCCAAATATCTAAAATATTAAAAAACAATTGTACGGTTTTCACTAAAAATGCCCACCATAAATCATCATGATAGAAAAATGAGAGATTAAGACTAATTTTCACTGCCATTACTATGGCACTTATTCCATGCTGCAGATGCATTATTTAGAACTGCTCTTTGTGCAAACAGGTGTCATTCTGAGATGAAATAATAGTCACAGCCAATGGAGATAAAGTGGTAATAGTAATTAGCAAAGAAAGAAAATAGTGCAAAATGTACGTATTAACTGGGGCCAGTTATGCAGATGTGATATGATGAACTGCTAGAAGGGAGTAGTTTAATTACAAAAATGAAATATGGCACATATACACCAAAGTGACTTTTCCATGGCTTGGGTGTGACAAACACTACCTTAATGAGGCAAGCTTTTTGTGTTTACAATGTTCCATCTAAATTAAATATTTCTAGTGAACATAGAAAGTCACTTATATTTGATGAGGTAGATGAGAAAAAAAAATATTCAAAGATGTTTGATGAACAACTATTTTCTACTAATGAAAGCTCTACCACTCATTCCCACAAACAGGAATATATTTTATTCAGATATTAACGATTATATATAGGTGGGGGTAAAGGACAGGAGTACAAGAGTCTATGATTTGGCCTTAGACATCAGCAAATACTTGCATTTATTCACTGGCCAGGTAAAGATAACTGATTATGATTAAACAGTCAAAATGTGGTCTGAAAAACAAGCAAAGCCCCAAAAATTATAGTATCTAAGAAAATAATTCAAGGGTTACTTAATGGCTAATTTGATGTATGTTTTGTTTTTAATCCCAATTCCTTAATCTGCTGTCGCATCTGCTCATGCATTCCATGGAAATTGGAAACACCAAGACCCTGCCATGTGGCAACACCAAACCACTGGCTTGATGAAGATGGCCTTCCTTTGAAAGCACAAAGATTACCCGTTGATTCAGCGAGGTCATTGAATGGGTTCACTCTGTCTCCTTGATAGGATTGGGCAGATCGCGGATGTTTCTTGCCCGATGCAGAGTCTTCTGCATACATCTGGCTCAGGATGCGACTGTCTCTCTCTGCTGCCTGCACGATCCTTGCATTCTCTGTGGATGAGAGCTCTTCTAGTTGGTTTTCTAGCTCTGCCACAACCAACCTGATGTATTCATAAGGTGCACAGGACAAAGCCTTCATCCACGCCTCCATTGCATCTTGTGAGTCAGCACAAAGAACATAAGTTCTTGTCCCCGAACCAGAAAAACTTATCTGAAAAGCGTAGTTGTCCACGTCTTCACACTCTGCTAATTCGATTGTGCAACCCTCCAATATGATCATACCAACGGGCTCTTTATCTGTTCGCTTTTCGTAATAAAAAAGCAGATTTCCTTTCAGCACAAACCATCTGCGCTGGAAGCCACGATTGAGATCACCTCTTTTTAACAGAAATCCTTCTTTTTCCGGTGGACCTCCTGACATCGCATAGCGAACTATCCCCTTAGCGTTTACGATTTTCATGGTGATGAAACACGGGCTGAAAATAAACACAAACACTAGAGCGTTGTTTGTTAATTTTGATTTTCCACAGAAGATGCGACTTTTAGTTCCAGATTTACGTCATAAATGTGTCAGTGAATTGATACCATCCAAGAAATGCAAATGGTATATCTAGAGTTGAGAGAAGCGAAAGTCCCCGACTCGGCGACTATCCGAGGTTTCGTGCTTTGTGGCTGTCATGACCTATTCAGGCTGATAATCCAAGAGCAAATATTATTCACGTCACAAAATATCCTTCAAGATAACTTACTTTCGGCGTAAGTTCTTGCATTCAAATGGTTCAAGTTAAATTGGGACTAAACAACAGTCCTAGCTAGTTCTTCCGTACAACTTCAAATCTAAGGACTCCACCTCAAGCATCACTCCTGCCTTTTATGATCTCACCAGGCTAAAGAGTTACTTGGAACTAGTTTTGATAGCTAAAAACAAAATTTTATTTTTATTTTTGAACCAATTGAAGTTGACAGTCTACTTAAGAAGTATGCAGATTACTTGGCGTGAGCTGTATGAAAAGTGTCAGTGACCAGAAAATCTGATGGACAACGACTCTCGTGTATAGCAACGACCGTCTCCTCCCCCCAAGTCACATGAAAAGTCATGTGACATAGTCAAAATGGCAGCGACGCAGGTGTTAGTTTTCATAGCTATCGTTTGTACACAGTCTTTTTATTGTTTTGATATTCTTTCTCCGACTAGTATATACGTAGTATACGACGAAACATCAGAATTATTTTTATTCACACAGCAGAAGCCTGCCAGATGGGTTGCTCGTGGAGATTTCCAAAATGCCGTCAACAGAACGGGGTAAGGTTTAGTCGCCAGCGACGCTGAGGGGGGAATGGCTCAGTTGCTGTATATGTGTCGACGCTGGGTGATAATGACCCATTTATTCACTTGAATTTCTTTGTTTTGTTTTTGTAAAGACATATCGAATAGAAATGGAAGCAGCAGAAATCAGAACAATACATGGCTATACCTTGTTTTAAATAAACAAAATAATAATTAAAGGCATGACATATTCTGCTATTATTTAATGATCTGATAATTTGCTGTGTTTTTTTGCTGTAACATAAGGAATGACTATAAACACACAATGCACTTTTTCAAAAGAAAGATTTATAGGAATACAGTAGTACATTTTGTGGTCCATGTATATAGTTTCTTATATGTGCACTGAAAATTTATTACACTGTAAATCTGTGTGAAAAAAAGGGAGAGAGAATCATCTTTTGATTTCAAGACAAGCTATAGTGTTGAATCATTAAAGGGATAATGAATAATACAAGAGTATATCATGCTATCATCACTAAACAGGAGGTAGAGCAATATAAATTTTAGGGGAGGTATTTATGATCTACTCTATGCACACAGAAGCTGAAACTTTAATGATCACCCCACATTTTGGCAGAGACCTCATATTGTTGAATAAACTTGCACGACTATCACATGACCTTCAGGTGGGCCTATCTGACAGTTGAGACCTCCAGCATGTTTCCTGATGCCCAGCAGGCATATGCAGCAGGTCTGGTAGAGGGATACCTTACAGAGGAATTGATGCAACTGAACTGGCTAAACACACTAAATGGCTACTGCTCACAGCCTTACTCTCAGTACTGCTTACGTCTTCATGACTTTCTGGGAAAAAACTTAGATTGGATGAAAGTTCAGATCAAAAGTAAGGCCCAAGAAATGCCTTACTGGCATCAGGTAAGCCAACAGTGAGATAGGTCACCTGGTTCTCTCAGTATTTGCCAAAGGCTATTAGTTAGAGCAGATGGATATATTGGATGTCTTTTCTTGTCAGTAGTGTGTGTCAGTGTCATCAATGGTATTTGAAACAAATTGGCTATAAATACTACTAATTATTTTTAATTTTTGTTTAGCTAATAATAATAATAACTGCATGATGGGCTTTCAGTGTGCCACCTTTGTTTCATACTGTTTGCAAAGTCCAGATCAGTTCAGATGACAGTTTCCTGAAGGATGCATGTGTTGCTTACAGTGGACTGTCACCAGCTTCTAATCCATTGGATGATTGTCCCTTTAGACTAAAGTCTTTGACACACTTTTGAAGAATTCAGGCTACAATGTCTGATACACTTTTGAATAATGCAAAATACTTTTTTTGATGCATTCTTGAAGAATACTGGCTATACATTTTTCTTCTTGACTTCAGCTTAGCAGGAGTAGCAGTGGCCCAGTCTCTTGTTTATACAGTCTTAAGTGATTATTTCTGCTCATTTTATGACGTACATAACTCTGCTGCACATCTGGTGCTTAGAGCTAGAAAATGGGACCACGCCACTCCTCTCCTTCATTTTCTATGCTGTCTTCCCATCCGTTCTTGCATTCAGTATGAACTGTTCATGCTGTGTTTTAATTTCTTTCCTGGCAGCTGCCTTGATTATCTCTTTGTACTGCTCTTCCCTTACGTCCCAGCTAGACAACTCCACTCCTCGTCTGATGATCATCTTCTTACTCTTCCTGTCACGAAAACAAAAACATATGGTCACAGGATTTTTAGTTATTGTGCTGTAAAAAAAAATGGAACTCTCTTCCTTTCCATATCTGTCACCTACCCGCTATTGAATCTTTTAAACGTGCACTGAAAACGCACCTCTTCCCTAAACATTACTCCTAACAACCTTTCCCATAATACTAGTCCTTTTTCACACCCTCCCCTTTGCAATATCATGTTACTCTCAGCTCTTGTTCTTTTTATGTGATTGGTTCCTCTTTGTGATTTTATTCTGTGTTTAGTATAGTTCTTTATTCTTTTATAGCTCATATGTTATTTGTGTTCTTGCCCCTTGTATGCTGTCCTTGCTTTGTTCTTGTTCTTAAGCACTAAGAGCATACTCCTTAAGAGTGTGAGTATGGGCTTTACAAATTTTGCTTTTATTATTATTATTTGCAGGTGGAATTGTTCCTCCTTCAGTCAGCAGGTCTGGCAAATGGGATAAAGAAACAATCTACTGCCCTGAACATGGATATTGATGTTTTTGGCCTTTAGTGAGAAGTTATTAATGCATCTATTAAATTTTATTGATTAAAGGCTATCTTCTCCTATTGTCTTCTATTTGGCAAACCATGCTACACGTACACTACTCTTCCACAACTTCACTGGCTGCTAGTTCACGCTCATGTTGATTACAAGATTGCAAAACTGTTGTCTTCAGAGCCTAACCCCAGCATACCTGTCTGAGCTACTAACAACTTTCCACATGGGTTAGTCTTCTTGGTTTGCTTGTGTTGTTCCCTCTGTGCCAGGAGACATCTGGCAGATTCTCCTTCTCATGCACCACCGTTTGGAGTTCTCTGCCCCTTTCTCTTTGAATTGTGTTCATGTTCAGAGCTTTCAAATCTGCCTCAAATCTAACCTCTTTAATAAATATCTTGCATAATCAAGTATATCATTCCACTTATTCTGTACATCTTCATCTTTCTCCACACACTTCAACTTTGTTCCTGTTTGCAGTAGGGTCATCCTTTGCTGAGGTTTTTCTGCCTGTACGCTTGACTGTCCAGTTTATAGTTTTTTGTCTACAATACATTTGGTTTGCAAGAAATACACTCTGCAAATTCAATTATTATCACTACTTCTTATTGTACATGTTATACATACACATAATAAAGGCATGTGTTATACAAATAAACATGTTAAATATATTATTTATGTGTCAGAAAACTAGAGTTTCTTATCAAATCTCATTTGGAATCCCTTCAACGACTTTGCATCTCATTAAATAAGAGAAAAATATGACACTTCAGTTTGGTTACTTTTTAATCTTGAGATTGAGAAGCTTGAAACACAGTCATCTTATTTTTCTTATGCTGTCCACAATACCCTTACCATGCTGTCAGTTAATTATTCCAAATTCCTTTTCTTTTTGCCGCTTATCCTGCATGGTTTGGTTTGCAGTATGTTCCAAGTAGGGGGAGATTTTGAAGACCTAGAGTCTGTACTAGGAAAACCCGACATTCAGCGCCCCCTGGGCAGTGGTTCCTGTTCAGCTTTAGTAAAGGTGCTGCCAGACAACAGTGATCTGTATGTAGCACAAGACACCTGGAACAATTACCAGGGCATGCTGCGCATCTTGAAAGTCTACAACTTTTCCTTCAGTCTTGTGGATGGCACTTCTGGTGAGTGAAGAATCAAGGAAAAAAACTGATACGTGAGAGGAAAATGAACAAATCTTGAAAGTTCTGTTTTGTGTAGAGAATTGAGTGTTTGTGGTAAACAAAGAGAAACTCACATAGGAGCTAACTTGATCACAGTCATTATAATAACAAAATACTGCTAAAAAACAAATATTGCTTTATTGTGTTTATACTATAGTAACTAAGTGCTGTTTTCTTATTTACACATTACAATAACCAAATACATGTACTGCTTTGTTGTGTACATATTTGTAGGAAACTAAGTGTGCATTTCTTGTGGCAGAGAAAATTCCTGGCAGTTTGCAGAGTTTTTCTTCATACCCTGGGCCTCTGATGTCAGGAGATGACTTCTATATTTTGTCCTCTGGGCTGGTAGGTGTGATGTTGCTGAATGTTTGGTGCATTAATTCTGTTGTTGTGCCTTCTCAGCTGGTCTGGTCTGTGCAGAGGACAGTTACTGCCTGTTGTTTTTGTTCTTCTGTGCAGAACCTTAATGATGGTTTTCATTACTGTAAGAAACTGACATAGTTCTTGTTATGCTTGTCTTCAGCCCCAAGTTTTAGCATTTATGTCATCTACCATCATTTGACACCACAGTGTCAGGGTATCCAGTGCAGTAAAATTTTAAGATATGTGATATTTCTCACTGCGATGTTCAGCTTAGCAAGTCTGCAGAACTTGCAGGGCTTCTTTTAGAAAGACTACTTGTAAGGCTGACCTTGATCTACTTCTGACATTTGGAGGCATGGTAAGATTCAAAGATAGAATATTTATACAGATATTGAGACATTACCTGTATACATCAGAAAACATGTTTGTACATGTATGTTCATGTCTCATACACAAGTATTCTGTAGCTTGATGAAATTCAAGATTTGATTTAATTAATGTGATTGGAGTTAGACAACTCATACATTATGTGTTTGTGATGGTCTAGTGCTTTTCTTGCAGTAAAATATCTTGTTAACATTATTTTAAAGGTTTCCATGGAAACCACCATTGGCAATAGCAACCCAGATCTTTGGAAATATGTCACCCCAGAGTCTGTATTGGAAGGTATTCGCTCTGTTGTTGCTAACCGCTTGTCTACCTCAGGCAGCCAGTGGGCCTCCATCTTCTCAGCTTATAACAGTGGAACGTACGCATTTGACATTTTTCATCTCAAATGGTTGTTTATACACATCATCGTGATTTTTGTAATATGTGTCAATGAATCTTTGTCGACTCTGAAATGTGTAGGCAACATCTAGTCAATGTGGGCAGTGTGTGTAAGAAAGGGAGTGAGGAAGAGAGAGCAAACCAGAAAGAGAAATAGAATGTATGTACATGTATAGTGTGTATTACAGAGAGGTAGTGTATATTATGTGGATAGTGTGTTTGTGCATTTGTATTTGGAGGAAATTTAAGGGGATGTATAAACAACAGTGCAAACAGTATCATCAGGAAATATTAGTGTGAGTGTAATCAATATTTGTGGAATAAGTGGTGACCATCATCAAGTCAAATTCCTAGTGTAATATCACTTGGCAAATAAATTCTACTTCTGTTTCTTCTTCTTCTAGATACATGTTTTTGGTGTGTTTCAGTGCTCTTTAGAGTTAAAATTTGAGCACAGTCCTAGAAAAAGATTAAAACATTTTCTTAATAGGACAGGTAGGGTTAAATATTTTTGCACATTTTTAATGCTTTAAGTGTGTAAGAGAGAATTTTGAATATGTGCACACACACACATTGTGGATGTGAGAACATGAATAATGAACAGATGTCTCTCAGACTGACATGACCTTCATTTTTTCCAGTTACAATAATGAGTGGATGGTCATTGATTATAAAAAATTTATTCCTGGAGCTAAGACTTTGATGCAAGGACTGCTCACAGTACTTGATCAAATTCCGTGAGTATAATAGTCACCTGTGATATTAAACTTTGGTCAGATACTCCCATTTGACACTAAAAATTAGTAAAATACTTTCCTGTGATACTGAAACTTTGTACATTTTATGTCTCAAAAGCGTACCTGTATCGGGTTTTTTTTTCATCTGTTTCCTATTTACCTGTATGCTGTCTACTTTATTTACCTGTGTGCTGTCTATTTACCTGCATACTTTCCATTTACTGTGTCTGTCCCTCTACATATTTTCATATTCTTGACATCATCCATCTATCACTCAGCTTATAACTTTTATTATTTCAATATATTTTTTAATTTTTAGAAAATATTTTTATTATTTTTTGTCTGCAGAGGCACCATCCAGGTTGATGACCTGACTAACCTTTTGTCTGCTCAAGGTTACTTTCCCAGCTACAATGTTCCGTAAGTGCTGACAGCAAAGTACTTTTATCCACATCTAGAGACACTCTGCTTATGGAAATAGAGGAAGCTATTCTCTCTTACTGTCATCATGAATGAAAGAGGGCTATAGCTACAAGGGCAAGAGAGATTCTGTTATTGCTAGATTAATTACATGGTTTTGAAATATTCAGATCTCTTTCAGAGTGAACTGTTTAGAACCAGATAAAATATTTGTTACAGATATTTCCCAGATATTTTTAATGCCAGTGGAAACCAAGCATTAGTAGACAAATATGGGGACTGGTTTACATATGACAAGACACCAAGGGCTCTCATCTTTCGCCGTGATCACCAGTCAGTCAGTGATGTCATCTCCATGACAAAACTGATGAGGTCAGCAATGTGAACAGTTACATAAAGACACGATTTTACCTTTATTTATGTGTATACATTTGTGTGTTCAAGAAAGACAAAATATTGTGTATACAGAATGCACACTAGTGCTAAAAACCAGGTCAGGCAGCATTAAAATTGTAATGTTATTTTCCGCGTCTTTGGTATAAGGACTTGATCAAAGACCCTGTGTCTGGGCAGGTATAATGACATGTCTGTCCTATATATAATCACTTATCCAAAGATCTGATGTCTGTCCTAGATATAATGACTTCACCAAAGACCCGCTGTCTCGATGTAACTGCACACCTCCCTATAGTGCAGAGAATGCCATCTCTGCTCGTAGCGACTTGAATCCAGCAAATGGTACTTATCCTTTTGGGGCCCTGAGTCATCGGTCACATGGTGGAGTAGATATGAAGGTCAGTGCTCAGTAAAGGCAGCTGGTGTCTGGTAGGTGCTGAAGGAGAGAGTGTGTGTGTTTCACACATGCATGTGTTAATTCATGTCAAAAGTTGAGCTATCATATAAGCCTATAATGGCATTCGACATAATTCATTATTATTTATGATTATTAATGTACGCAGAGTGGCTCCTGATTGTGCGGCTGGGAACTGCCCCACTTCTTCTCCCTGCAGCCCCCTTCGTTTGTATAGAGTTCGTTTACTGGTTGCATGTACCAGTTACTATATTATCTTCAGGTGTCAGATACTTCTACAGACGCTGTTTGTTTTGTCAATGCCTTTTTTCAAGCTGATGTCCATTCTGGTTCAGGCACTGCAATATAAAGCAATAGAACCACAAACATTAAGGAATTGTCTTTATATTTATGTGTTAAATGCTCCAGAAGCATTTTAAGACATATTTCCTTTGCTGAAATCTTAGTCTGGTTGCCATTATTAATTCTGATAGGTTAAATCTGAATTTCAAAAAAAACATCCCCTGACTTATCAGGTGTTAAAACTCTGTGTTTGTAGATGTGGTAATGCTTGTCAAGATGGAAAAGACAATTTTTTTATGTATCTGATCATATTTTTTTTTTAATATCTTAATTATCAATGAATTTGTGACCTCTTGGTGGTGAACGCAGATGTCACCTCCTGACCTTTGACTCGTTTCAGCTGACCACCTATCAGCTGGCCCAGTCCCTGGCCTTTGTTGCTGTTGGGGGCCCAACATGGGATCAGAACCCTCCTTTTCAGTGGAGCAAGAGTGATTATGGACCTGCAGTGCCTCACTTTGGACAGCCTGACCTCTGGCAGTTCTCTCCCATTTTGTTTAATGGCACTGGCTTGTTTCCTGTCAGCTAGAGTCGCAAGTAGCAAGTGTTAATGTTTGTTTCATGCATTTGCTGGCTGTACTTGGGTAGGGAAGGTTTTATATTGTCAGGGATAAGAGATCTATATAAGTACAAAGGCAGTTTTTAAAAAAAATTTGTCAGGTTTCATTTGTAAACCATTTTGAGTGCCTCGTGAAAAGGTGACAGTTACCATTGCACATTCATCTGAGCATCTCGTCAAATTTTTCACTTTGAGAAAATTTATTCATTTTAAATTTTACAAAGTGATCAACCCTGTTACTTTGTATCGGATGTACATAATATGTACTTAATGTGTATCAAATGCATACTTGATGCAGGATAACATTTTGCTGTACATTTCTTGTGTACCTACATGCTGTATGCATACATTTTATCAATGACCACTCATATTACTCAATTTCTTTGTACTTGTACTTTGATTTATGTTGCTACGTGCCTTATTTGGTCATGCGCATAAATAAACTACTGCAAGATTTGTTTTTCTTGTCCATCATTTGTCACTCTGGTGTTCCAGAGGGCCTGTCGGTGTTGACCTTGACTTTGCTCTTGTCAATGCTGGTTTTCATCCCGCATGCTTACGTGTGCATCAGTCTGCCTGTGAGGTTGCACAATTCACTGCTGCTGTCTACCATTAGTCAATGTTGTCTTCATAGTGCTACCAACACAAGGACCAAGGACTTCCTGCTGATGAATAAAGAAGTGGCTGTGAAGAGACTCTCATATGATCTTTGCAAAGGTGAAAAATATCCACTGTCATCTGAAAGAGGCTTCAAATTAATTGGTTGTTAAGTAGTACTGCACTCCTTGAGTTTTGATGATTTGCAAAGACAGTACAGTCAGCATCACTGTCATACTCAAAACTTTCAATTGTTTTGATCATACACCTGCCACTGTCAAGTCAGACATCCACACCTGTCCTGTCAATACTCTCAATTGCTCTAAAACACACCAGATCCCATGAACACCACTGTTTCTTCCAGAGCATCTTTGCCATTGTTGTTTAGCTATGGCTTTAGGCTTAAAACAACATCTGTGGGGTCTGGACACTGCTTTATAACTACGGAAACAAGATGCATGTTTTATCATTACCCATGTTGCCTCGTGGAAAATTCCTACCCTCGCTTCATAACTTCAGCCCCTTGTGTTTTGTGTCCATAAAGTGCTTATGCTGGACAAATGATGATCAAGCGTGGAACACAGTATCTGAGGCTTACAAAACGTGGGACAGTACGATGTGTGTTGACCTTATTACAGCACGTGACTGGCCATCGATCCCACGGCTCTTGGGGCAGTAGTTATGAAGCGAGAGTAAGCATACCGTTGTCTCATTGCAAAATTGGGAACTCGAGGAAAAGCGTCTTGTTTATGAAGTTCAAATGATGTCCAGAACCCCCGGGCACTACTTCATATTATTTTACACCAGGACACTTTTGCCACCGTTTTATAACTGTGGTTCCTTGGGTGAAACACATCTGCGGGGTGCAAACACCATTTTATGATTTTGGAAACAAAGACGCTTGTCCTTGAGTTCCCATATTGCCCCAGGACAATAAAAGACTTACCTTAACTTCATAACTACCTTCCATTGAGTAA
The DNA here is from genome assembly GCF_003073045.1 of Pomacea canaliculata. Classification (NCBI taxonomy): domain Eukaryota; kingdom Metazoa; phylum Mollusca; class Gastropoda; order Architaenioglossa; family Ampullariidae; genus Pomacea; species Pomacea canaliculata. The sequence goes on from NC_037593.1 coordinate 33,051,744, forward strand.
AATTATTCGTTGCCCAAACCTTGCCGGCATGGTTAAGGTAGACATCCACTAAGAGCTGGCATCTTTGGGGAGGGGAGGCACATCAGTGAAGGGCCACCCTGAAAAAGAATGGAAGGATAATACTTTCCAACAATATTCTTCATCCCCAAAGTACCTAACGCTATCGATGTCAGGTATATGCGGTCTTAGGTTTCAGTTTTCATTCCCTCCCTGGTGCGTTGTTACAACTGCCAGCGTGGGACTTCCGCAAGTTCAAAGCCCGCTGTTGGTCACGCTGCAGATGACTCTTCAAACATGTGCTGTGCATACTGGCAGTTCTCGTGTCACATTTTGTACAGATCACTCAAAATGGAAGGAAGAGGCAGCCATTCGACGCGTAAGCGTGGGATCTGGCTGATGTCCCCGTGGGCTTGTCGTACCGGGGGTGAACACCCAGCTTAAAAATCTCGCTGGCTTGGTGAATGAGCTACAAATTATTCTCCTAATACTTATAATTACTTCATTTACTTAGTTAATTTTTATCCGTGAAGGGCTAGGACTAAATGGAAAAAAGCATTTACTTGCTTATTTTACCTCTCGTTAATCGTAATGAAAGAATTGTCATTGTTATTGTCTCTATAGGCCAGACTATATCCCCTGTGCCGTGCTGGGTGTCCCCAGTGGAAACATCGTCGGTGGTGCCGCTCGGTTGCATCCCCTTGTTGGACTCGTCCGGCTGCACTTCTAGTTTAAAAATTTTGTATTGCTGCTTAGTTATTTATGATGATGCAGTAAATGGCCTCGCCTTTACAGCTAATGTGAGACTTTATCATCTGTAGTACAATTAATTTACTCAAGAACCTGTGGTTCAATTTTTCATCTGAGAGTTAACGTTAATTATTTCCCTTGAATCCTTCACCTGAAGCAGACGTCCAAAGTTCGCCGGGTCACCGTAGGGTCGAAGGTCTGTGGTGTGAGGTGTGTGCGTGCAGGTAATGTTTCTCATTCTTTGCAGCACAGCGCTTAACGCCAGAAGATATCACAATCTGTGTTATTAAGCAATGAAACCCTTAGCGGGATAGAAGGCGGACATACTTTTTTGTTACTTTTTCTGCACAGTGGCGGTGTACCATGGAGGGATCTTTCATTTGACAAAATCTTACCAGGGTCTATTTTCGTTTTTTTCGAGTTGTTCCTTCATAAACGTGCCAGATAAGTGTTTATAGTCGATCACATAGCTAAACACACACGCACATGCAGACACAAACGCGTATATACATACTTTCTTTTGACTCTTTAGGTCAACGCCTGAACTGTTGAATGTCTGAACAAATAGATACATATAGTTGTTTCCTCACTTTGCTTCCCCACATGTTTGTCTTTGAAAAAGAATATACAGAACTGAAAAATGCAAGAAAAAGGGTAAACTGAATTAGCACACTTGTATTTTTCAACTTTGTTTCTATTAAAAAAAAAGAAACTTTTGGACAGGTTTGAACTTTGGCAGAAGAAGAAGTTCATACTGTCCCCTCGCCATGTCTGTCCATCCAAGTTCTGTGGGTAGGATCTTATTTACAAATTTGTCTTCAGTGGTAAGGTGATAGTTACCAAACCCTGCTTAACTAGCACAGATGTTGATCTTTCGAGGTAGGGATGTAGGGTTACAAATCATCCTTAGCTGATTTTATCAACAAACATTAGTGACCAGACTATGACAATATGTTATACCAGCAGGAATCTGCTAACAAACATAACCTTTTAGTGATAACAAGGCTTATGATCCATGTATTATATGCTTAGATAGTAGGACTTCATTTTACTTCAGTAATAAACAGAATTTTCATTCAATTTGGATCATGTTGTCATAGTCCCTAAAATCAGTTATATATTTCCATAGTCTAAACATTTGTCATAAAAATGCTTGTGAACAGAAAAAGTATGACTGCTGATCATATGCACAAAACTCCACAGGCTCATCAGCACTTATGCCAGTTTCTGTGGAGGGGCTGTCCCTGAGGGCACAGGACATTCACAAAAGAGTTGTGACCTTTATCCAAGATAAAGTGGCACCCCTAGAACAAGAAATCCTAACACAGGGGAAAGGGGATCTATGTAGTTTCTCCAGGCACATTAAGGAGCTGCAGGTGAGTCATGAGACAGTTTAGGACAGGGGTGCTCAACCTATGGCCCGCAGGCCACATGTGGCCCGCAAAGGTTCCTCGTGTGGCCCACTCATTTTAACCGGACACAAGATTGTTTTGGTATATTGCTACTTTAATTTTATTTTAACATCAGCATGATTCTGGCAAAACTGCCTTGTGGCCTGTTTTATATTATGTCGAGTGCGGCCCTCGGAAGGGAAAAGGTTGGGCACCACTGGTGTGGCACATTCATGTCCTCTTGTCCAAGGCTGTGGTGCTGCATATTCCTGAGCTTGACTATTCATAAATGTTATGAAAAAATGAATGTTGTTGTTTCTTTTCTGTCCCTTCTTTGTTCAGAAAACAAACATCACTTCATATATAAATGTCCAAATGTCTGACATCATAGAATAATTAAAACTCCCCAAACTTCCAGGTACAAGCACAAATTAACAAGAAATTTTTGTATTGACACAAACTAACATGAACTGACAAAGAGGTGGGTGAAGTACTTCTAGAAGGATTCCTGAAATTAAACTGTCTAAAGAGATTTTATCATTGCAATATGCCTTTAAAGTGAAAACAGCAGCAGTTTTCCATGAGTCTCATATATATATAATGATGATAATGAGATAGTTGCAGCATTGTTTCCCAAGCAGAGATTAGCTCACTACTCACTACACTTTACATAACTACTCACAAACTGAAAAATGCACCATGCACAAACTTCCTCAATCCCACCCACCCCAACCCCTAGACACATCACAGACATGTCTGCAGTCTAAGAAGACAAGGTATTTTCATAAACAAGCCCAACACATGCACAATAAGCCTGAGTGTGGCGCTAGCATTTTGTTCTAGTGGTAGTAGTGATTGTGGTATTAGCAGCATACTCTAGTGATTGTTTTTGTTTTTTTATGGTCTGATCAAGGGAATGCCAAGAGAGAAAGAGAAAGAAGATCAAAACTGACAGGGTCTCTGTTTGTGTGTGAGAGAGAGAGATGCTAAACATTACAGCTTATGTTAACCCTCATTACACTTCATGTTAACCCTCAAGGTGCAGGCACGTGCACAAGGTCTTTGGAATCTTTTTCTGCCTCTGGAGTCTGACCTTGATGTCCAGTATGGAGCAGGACTGACCAATCTGGAGTATGCCTTTATCTGTGAGGAAATGGGCAAATTCCCCATTTCTCCTGTGGTATGTCATTCACAGTCTAATTTTTGATTTTTTTTGTCTTGAGATTTTGAACTGTTATATCCAACAGATTTTCGGTCTTTTATTAGAAAGCATGATGGTTATTGTGTTGCTGGTGTTAGAAGCATGTTGTAGAGTAGTAGTGGTTGTGGTGTTAGTATTATAGTGCAGTGCAGGACTGGCTGTGGCAGTAGCATTATGTTGTAGTAGCAATACTAAATCTTTTCTTTTATGTTAGCATAAGGTGTGACTGATATAAGTAATAGTAATAAGAAGATGCTTGTATAGCGCAAAATCCTACCATAAGGCCAGACTGTGATTTACATTGTCAGGATAAGCATCTGTAATTAAAAAAAAAACCCAGAAGCTCAAGTGGTAAGTTCTTTAAAATTGTAGTACCTATACTCCTTTTTACATGCATACACACACACTGGGCAGAAAAATGTTATCTATAATTGAATGTAAACCTGGAAAATTATTCTGCAGAATTTCTGGAAATAAATGTCTTGAATGTTCATTTGAAGCATAGAGCTGAGAGAATAGCTTGAATGGACATAAGAGTGAGTTCAATAGTTGGTCCAACCTACAAGAAGGATCATTCACCAAACCATGCCTTATGAATTTTGTGTACTCGCGTACAAAAAAATTATCTTCTGTTCAATTTTTATCAACTTTAAAATTGTAGGAAAGAAGAGCTGATGTCAGTCAATCTACAGCAGTTTTATGTGATTTATGGCATCAGGCACCTCTTGCAGATGAGGACAGTAATAAAGGTAGTTTTAGATGCATTTTTGTGTGCGCTATAGGTCCTATAATTGACATCACTGAGACCCTGTACAACAGTTGTTTCTTGCAGATTTTCAACTGCAGCGCTCCAGACACAGGAAACATAGAGACTCTAGTACGGTATGGCACCACAGACCAGAAACAAAGATGGCTAATTCCTCTGCTGGAGGGCACCATACGCTCCTGCTTTGGTATGACTGAACCAAATGTGAGTTAATTGTTGCTTTGGTATGAATGGACTGAAATGAGTTACTACTTGATAGGTGAGATTTTAATCATCAGTTTCATAATTATCTTCATAGACATTATGAAAGTGCCCTACATGTTGCAGGGGAAAGAGTTACCTAGCTAAAAGTCTGTTTAAAAAAATCCGTGGTTAACAATCTTCCTGCTGAAACAAGGACACTGTGTAGCTGAACAATACACCGAATGAACACTCTTTTAGAATAAAGGCAAGGTCTTTTGTGGACTCAATGGTCGGGTAAGTGCGGGTGTGTAGAAGATGAAAGGAAAAAAAGAACACAGTGTGAGGTATTATACTAGATAGCATGGGCCAGAATTACAGTGAAAAATTCTTCTTGGAATCTTCCGTCCTTTATCCTGGAACACAGAGAAATGGACTGATTGGCGCTAAGGCTTTTGGGAGCTGCAACTAACTGATAGTCCGGTAACAGTGTGAAGTTAGCTATGTGAAAAAGTGGATACTCTGACTACAATATGTTATGAACACATGTTCCTGGTTACTATGCTGTCATCCATCTGCTGGTTTGTGTTTCTTTGTTGTGTAGTAAGTTGTTGGTTCATTTGTAGTCTTTAAAGAACAGCTTGCTGCCACATAGGAAAACATGCTCTATAAATTCAGTTATTATTATGACATCTGCATTGTCATACAATGTTTTTTAACCACGAACCCATGACAAGATGTGATCCCGGGTATCAGGTTTGATAGGAGACAGATGCTGATGAGGCTGTAAACTGAACATGCTGTTGTTTACCATGTCCTTGCTAATGCTCAGTTCAGCCTTACTCTTTCGTCATTCTAGGTTGCTTCTTCAGATGCAACTAACATACAAGCTTCCATTCGTCGTGAAGGCAATTTTTATGTCCTCAATGGGCACAAGTGGTGGACATCAGGTGAGAGGATCATCCACTGATGAGCAGTGAGCTGACCTGTCATTTCCTTCTTAATCTTATAAAGGTGATAGTGGAATGTGTGGCACGTATTTCTGTGATGTCAGTAGATTTGCTGTCACAGTTGTGTGGAAGGTAAGTGTGTGTATTTCAGCAACTGAGTGATTTTATTCGCAGCAGCAGAGAACATTTTTTAGTGTTAGAACTTGTGGGCATGTAGAAAGATCATGATGCTGAGTTACATGACAGAGGAGTTATGACATGTCAACTGGTAACCACCAGCCTAACTTCTCGTTCTATTTTGAGTCAAGCCAGAAAATAGCGGGAAATTCTGGGCTCAGCTCTGCTATCATAATGAAATGCTTACTGGTTATGTAGCAAATACATTTCCTATTATAAGGAGACAAATCATGACTTTTTTTCAATATGTGCTTAATTCTGAATACAAAATTGTATTTATGACATGTCAAAGATATTTTCTAAAGAAGTTCAATTGTGGTAAAATTTAACTTCAAATCTTTGTCTCAGTTTGACTGTATGTCCTAAATGACCTAAAACGTTTTCCAAGAAATCTGTTTTATTGAAACTAATGGCATGCCATTTTTGTTCAGCTAATGCAATCTTTTTACAACCTAATGAACACTTGTTTGCTTAAAAATGATTATTAAATAAATTACATAGAGTAGAACTACTCTGCACCAGTTCTAAAAGTTAATCAGAAGAAAATGGTTTCTACTGAAACTGAAGCCTAAACCACTTCATCACAGATTAGTTGAAACCTTCCAAAGCTGCTAGTATCTTTTCACAGGAATATTACATGTTGAACAAGATACTTATGATTCCCCATTGTGTAATCTGATCAAACATTCAAGTAAGTTAAGAAGTGGTATATTTTAAACTTAATGTAACCATGGTCTTTATCTGGAATCATTTTCTCCAGGAATTTTAGTGGCTGGCAGGTAACAGCTAGTGCATTAGAGTTGTGGGGAAGGTTACTTATTAAGAGGGTTACCTGTTACAGGAGCCATGAACCCTGACTGCAAACTGTGCATTTTCATGGGAAAGACTGACTCTGCTGCTCCACGCCATCAGCAACAGTCCATGATTCTTGTTCCTATGGATACACCAGGTGTCAAGGTGGTACGTCCACTGACAGTTTTTGGATTTGCAGAAGAACCAGGTAGCTAGCCATGAAACTTGAGGGGAGTAGGACTGATCATTACAAGTTTCTTAGATTTTTTCTTTTAAAATTCTTTCATGTTTGATTCCATTTTACGAAGTACATTAATTTACAGCATCAAGGTATTACTTTCATACAATGCAAGCCGCCAGGAGTTATCTCCCAGTTTTACGGATTCCTCTCCCCTTCGTCCTTTCTTTACTTTGCAGGTACAAAAATTCACTTCTATAATTCCTGGTAGAAAAAAATAATTCGTTTTCTTGTCATCGTGATTTCTTGCTTGAACAGGTGGACATGCGGAGGTCACTTTCACCAACGTTCGTGTTCCGATTACAAATATTCTTCTGGGTGAGGGGCGGGGCTTTGAGATTGCACAGGGTCGTCTTGGACCTGGGCGTATCCACCATTGCATGCGCCTCATCGGCAATGCAGAGAGGGCGCTGCAGCTGATGGTTGAGAGAGTAAGAGCAGATAATTTTATGTGCACGATAGTTGTTCTAAGATTGTATTAAGTCAGTCCTTTTAAGTAAACTACTGAAATCATAACTTGTAGGAAAGGCAGTAAACCGGTAAAAATGTCACCTTTATAGGATTTCAGTAGACTGCAGATGTTGTCTTATCCTTTGGTAGAAGATACCTTCATAAAATTCCTAGGGTTGGGCTAAGGTAGAAACGCTAACTCTGAGGTAGGCATAAATAATAAAGTCCGGTGAAACTTCCTCATTAAGACTTCTCATATTACGACACCCTTTTAGATACGAACAAAATATTTTTCACGGACATAGTTTACTATATAAACATCATCTCTATTACGACTACCTCTCTGACTCTGATGTTTATAGGTCATTTCGACATAAAACTATATCGCTTTAACTACATCGAGAATCAAAGAGGATAACTTGAATCGACCTCACTAGGTCCATATCGTATACACCGCCCGAACACCGAAAATAGAATCGACCCAGACGCAAAAGAGGAAGCGATCATCGATGACAGGATCGAGTAGCTATTAATGTCAGATATTACCAACAGAGCCATGCTTTGTTTGAACAAGTTCAGCCACCATCTTATTAAACAAAATGCTCGCTTGAGAACACACATTCGGAGAACAAATCTCATAATGACAACAATAAGTAAGCAGGACCGGGTTTTTGTTTGGTTGTTGTTTTTTTATTTTCTTTATTTTCAGCATTTAAGGAAACAAACTTAAATTTATAAGTGTTTGAAATCATGATTGCGCCACAGTGATGTAGACTTTTATTATCCAAATGATGGAAGAGTCTGAACCTAAAATTGACCAGCCCATAAATATCTTGACTGTGTGACCAGACTATGGACAGAGTAGCCTTTGGTAAACCTCTGGCCACGCAAGGAACCATTCAGGCTGACGTGGCGACATCCCGCATGGAACTCGAGCAGGCGCGACTCCTGGTGCTCAAGGCAGCTCACATGATGGATCGCTACGGTAACAAGGTCCGAAAATTATCTTTAAATCATTTGTTAATCAGAAATTACTTTGTATAATTATCATGGGTTTTACTGTACAGCCGTGAGGTGAAGTGCATGAGAATTCATGTTTCTCGCCTGTGTTTTAAAAGGAGAGAAATATCTGTAGACTAGGGTGGATCAAGTAGCTGTATGCTGTAATGTAAAAGTACTCAGATATCTGGTGTAGAGACCGAGTGGATCAAACAGCCCGTGCAGTGTGTTGTAAAAGATATGTGCTATACTTGCAAAAGGTAACTCTTCTGTTACTGGCAGGTGGCGGCTGCAGAAATCGCCATGATCAAAGTGGTCACTCCCAACATGGCGCTACGTGTCATCGACCGAGCCATTCAGGTTGGTCGACTGTGTTACGAGTTTCTGACATTTTTCCCGTGCTTAGTCAACACTGCATCTTTGTATTATCGCTGTATTGATTTACGCAGTTATGGGCCTTGTAGTGAGAAATGTGACAGGTCTGTTGTCGGCCTCTCGAGACAGGTGACAGTGTGTGAATGTGTTAAAGCACGAGTACAAGTAAACAGTTAAAAGTGTTGCCATGATACCGTTGCAGGCTCACGGAGCAGCCGGTCTGCACAGTGATCTGCCCCTGGCGGCCATGTTTGCCCACGCTCGCACCTTGCGCCTAGCGGACGGCCCAGACGAGGTTCACCGCCGGACGGTGGCGCGAGTGGAGTTCACTCGCCGAATGCGACAGCGCGCAGCCAAACTGTGAACACAGCTACTGCGATCACGGATTCTTCCTGACGCCAAGCTGATCGGTCACCCCGGTTGAGGCCGAGGGCGCGTGGTGTCACGTGCTTCTTGACACGTGTCTGTGTGTGCGTACTCTCTCCTGCTCTACAATGAATGTATTGTGACGTCTGTATAGTCGTTGTCACACACGCATGCCTCGCTTCCGCACATCCAAGTTTCGCGATGTCATCAACCATTCATTCTGCTTTATCTGGCCTAACTAATCAGACATTTGCTGTCACGTGGTGTCATCCGTTACATTTCATGTGACGTGACCACCATGGCTATTGTGCAGAAAGTGCTAAGGACAGTAATGGCAGTTTGTCGTGTGAGACGATCATCGATAAGCTTGAGAAGGGAAAGAATTGTAGTAGGCATCATCATATGGGTTAGAAACAGTGCTCAGACAAGTAACTATCCTACTACAGGTCACTAGTTTCATACAAAAACTAAATTAATCGCCAGCAGTGCACTGTCAGTTCACGGCCTGCACACAACTGGTGTAGGTCGTTATTCTTAATTTTTGTATTTGTTCAACACGATTGAAGTACATGCTGCTACGTATGTTTGTGTATGTCGGACTTGTTAAAATTCAAATGATACTATGACTTATGTGTGTATGTTTGTGTGCACGTGCCAGAACTCTTAATCACTTTTGCTGAAGACAATATCAAATTTTGGTCTGTGTTAAGCTGCGCTGGACAGAATCACCTGCTAGCACCTCTGAGTGGGTTGTGGTGCGATGACTCAGATGGATTAACCATTGCCTGGTCTACGGTGTTGATGTAAACACCAATGAACAAATTCACTTATCACTGAGCTCTCGGTAGCACACATGCGTGTTAACACACACACAAAGAGCGTGTGCGCCATGCACTCCGCCATTCTGCTTGTCTAAGTGCGATGCATGTCTCTTGTTTTCGCAAAATTCTGTCAGCATCTCACCAAGATATGTGAGTACGTTACAAGAGCGTTAGTTATAATAATTGTTTATTGATCTCACAGAGATATGCAGCAAGTTACTAAGGAGTTATACCGGGTGTGACTGGACAGCACACCTACCCATCATCCCACTGCATGTCGACATGACGTTTTGCATTATTTTTTCTGCATGTTGTCTTGTTACTGTATTTTCAGAATATCGACATCTCTATTTTTTGTTAGTTTCATTTTTGTTTCTTGATGTCGTCCCAGCTGACTGGCGGTTGGTCGACTCGGTAGATGCTGTCGGCGATGTTGAAGTAGGCGAGATAAGAAACCTCCTCTGGAGTTGTGTCGTAGTGGTAGTGTCCCCCTTCGCCGTGCTCGCTAAAGCAGTGGAAATGCTCCACACGCAGGTCAAGGCCCTGATGACATAATCATCCAATGGTCAAACTTCCAGTCATCGACACACACTACCATCTTCAAACACACAACAATCGTCCAACGCTGTTGACACACTACAATCTCCAAACACAGTTTTCGTCAAACCCTGCTGACACGCAGAAGAAGTTGTCAAACTCTGGCAACTTACAAGTTTTGCCAAGAATGAGTCCAACAAGGCAACGATTTTCTGCTCAGTTTCCCACAAAACCGTTGTAGTAATGACCAGCTTTTGTAGCAAGGTCATTTTCACACTCCTCACACAGGTAAAAGACAGCTCGATGGACTATTTTCTGACACGATGAGGTCCGGGTACTTGCTTAAAAGCTCTGTGAACTGTACATCTGCATTTCCTCAACTTGCTGTCGAAAAGACGGGTAATTTGAAATTGTTCGCTTCACCTTTCCCTCCCCCTACACACAGATATACTCTCTCGCTCAACCCTCAATTCAGCAATTTCAACAGGCACGACTAGCTCACAAGTGCAACATTTTGATGTCCTCAGAATGCACAAACAGGTTATCGCTGACGTGTGAACGTACTCACCGGGTCATGTGACACCAGTTCCCCGACACACACAAGCGGCGCGTTCATCTCGTAAAACTTCAGCCACTCGTCCACCTCCTCGTCAGAGCTCAGCGGTGCGCATGGAAAGTCCGGCTGCAACAGGCCACCACCTATCAAGCATACCCCGGGGTCCCACAGGGGACCATGCAATAGGAATGGGACATACATATGCGTGTGTGTGTGTGAAAGCGAAGCTTGGAAAGGAATGAGATGAAGCTGTGGTGTGAGAGACTCATTAAGAGTGAGTAGCATTACTCACCATGACGTGGAGGTTGGCCTTGCCCTTCTCGATGACAAAGACACCGCCCAGGGCCACGGGTTGTGGGCCGTACTGCTGCTGTAGCGCCTGGCGAGTCGCGGACATGAAGTTTTCATCTCCTGTTCGCTTCCTGGCTTTGATTTCGATCACCTGCCAAAATAATAATTAAAAAAGTCGCACGAACACTGGTCACTGCAGATGAATAGGTTATGGCAGACAAATGATGAGGACAAGACGAGCGTCACACTCGCACACGATGCTTCCACCATGAGGTGATTTCGCACTATGGGGGGAGGTAGGGGAGGAAACCGTCGCCCGCGGAGAATACCCTGACGCCCAGCCCTTGCAAAGAAGGTGTCACATGCAGAGAGTGTCCCGAGACGAGATCCGAACTCAGACCTCTCGCTGCAATGGTGACAAGCGAGTGTTTTAACCACTGAACTACTGGGGGGCCCATACACTGGCACAACACGAGAACATGAGTACATCACTGACACAAGACAGGTTGATCGGCACTCAAGAGAAACTTGGGTCGGTCTTTGCATCTTTCGTAACACAACAATTACTTCCTTTACACACTCCACGTAACAAACGTTTCCAAATCGCATGCAGTACCTTGCCTGGCTTGCCCTCGCAGCACAGGAAGTTGCCCATCAGGTTGAAGTCAGTGGAGTTCAGCTTCTCCAGCACCCACAGGTTATTCTGCACCAAAGGATTCTCGTATTACGCCCACGTGACGCTCCAACAACTCAATCCACCAAGAAATGCATCATCACAATTGTAGCAATTGGAAAAGAGTGGTCATCGTATTGTTATATGCCCATCAAGCTGTCGGACACTGTTACAGGTCAAGCAACCACATTCACCTGCTTCACGCGGAAGCGGGTCATGTGACCATAAGCTTCACTGCGTTTACAGCAGCGTGTGTGAGATACAAAGCCCAACATCATTTTCATCATGTATTTGTTTGCCACCAACGCCCTCACTTGAGGATTCACATTGGTGACGTGCGAGTTGTAGTTACCTGAGGGTTCACCTTGGTGACGTGTGAGTTGATGCTGATGGGCTCGTTGCCCTCCGCTGCCACCTGTACGGTACATGCCAGCTCTGAGTTGACACCCACCACCTGCCACGGGCCCGCCCCCGCTCCCAGTATGAAGGCGCCTGGCAGCTCCACCTGTCGGGCAATCTCCGCTTGGTTGTAAAGCTGGGAAATTAAGGCAGGTAACAACAGGTAACACTCATGTGCTGGCTTTCTTGTGCAGACAACTCCAACGAGTTAATTAACCTGATTAATTCAGAGCTGATATCTCCCTCATACTGCCTCGTGTGCTCCGTGATGGCCATCGGCTGAACACTAAACCTTGACCTGACTAACTATTTAACCCTAGCCCTGACGTCATCTAAAAGCCAACCACGAGGATTGGCTCAACAGTTGTTAACTGTCCGAGTGCTACAGAGCTTGTACCTTGTCTTTCTGGGGAAGTGGGAGGAGGTATGGAGGACCCCCGACGTCAGCAAGACGAGGACTACCACAAAGACCTGAAACATGTCACCAAGATCAGCTGTGTGGGTCAGATACACAATCGTCAGCTGTGTGGGTCACATGCACAGTCGTCAGCTGTGTGGGTCAGATACACAATCGTCAGCTGTGTGGGTCAGATACACAGTCGTCAGCTGTGTGGGTCAGATACACAGTCGTCAGCTGTGTGGGTCAGATACACAATCGTCAGCTGTGTGGGTCACATACACAGTCGTCAGCTGTGTGGGTCAGATACACAATCGTCAGCTGTGTGGGTCAGATACACAATCGTCAGCTGTGTGGGTCACATACACAATCGTCAGCTGTGTGGGTCACATACACAATCGTCAGCTGTGTGGGTCACATACACAGTCGTCAGCAATGTTTTGTCAGATAACTTGCAATAACATGATAAGAGTATCGTGCAGAGGTAAGCTATTAAGTATACAAGCTATATTTGTCAGTGGCTATAATAGACACGTCAGCACTGCTGCCAGTGTCAGACACAGTGCCTTCAGCTCTCTGGCAGCCATACCTTTGGCAGACAGGTTGAAGGGCTTTTGTGTGAGGTCCGGACAGTCCACTACACTGACCAGCACTGACTCAAAGTTCTTCTCTAGGCCGCTCTGTAACACTAAAAACATTTACACCAGTATAAGAGACCGTCAGAAATATTGTACAATCATGCAGTAATACACAGTCTCGACAGACACGTGATACACAATACAGCAGGTGACTTCCACACAAGTAGGTGACGTCATATGCAGAGAGGTAATAGCTACACAACTGCAATGTACTCTACATATTTCGGCAAATATTATGGAATGCGTGAAAGTGTTTAACTTATGAACTGACACACTGTCAATAACGTGACAAACAGTTTATAAACAGGTCTCGGGGTTCACGAGGTTAATCACCTTCTGACTAGGTTAGCGGGCGTCACGATATCCCCAAGATTCACTTTCGTTTGTGTGGTTGGGCTATGTATGACCCTTGGACCCCTTTGTTTCGTGATTTTGCGTACGTGTGTTGCCCTGTCAGCTGACAGTTATGTACCTACCTACAAACAGCCATTAGCCTCAACTCAGGTAATGACCCCTACATCAATGTATGCGACCCCCGCCACCACTTAAGTCCTAACAGTAAAATATGGTGGCGGGGTCTCCGCATTGTACTTCCTGTGTCCTCCGCCCTCTCGGGGTAGTCTCGTGTCCTCTCCATCCTAGCGTGTCTTTCTTTTGATTTTTCTTTCGTTATCTCCTTCTAACCTCGAGTGTGTAGAGGCCAACGTATCTCACGCCATCCGCTGAGAGGGAGAGAGAGAGGAGAAGAAGAAGGTAAGAAAGAGACAAACTGTAACTTGATCAACAGTCTCTTCCTTACCTCCAGGAAGGTGCTGTGAGAACACTGGGGATGTCCGTTGTGAACGCTATACCACACCAAAACCCATCTAAACACCCTCCCAACAATATTTATAGAAAGCTGATCTATAGTGAGTACGAAAGAGAAAGTGTGTGCATTGGTATGTGTGTAGTAAAAGTCATTCCTTGGGAGTACATAAAATAGTGCGAGCAGTGGCATCTGTGAATGTGTGTGTGTGATTGGTATTGTCGACTAAGAGGCGGCCATTATCAAGACATGTCCCTTGGCAAATAAATGAAAACTCTTCTTCTTCTTCATTTCTACTGCGAAGGGCTGCGTTACACAAGGTGAGAAGAGCTGTAACCGAACTAACAGTCATGCCATGCGCTGATTACAGTTTGCATAGTTAGTAACGGAAACAGATGGGAAAGTTTGCAGTACATACCTTGGGCCACTTCCTCTAGCGGCGGCACGTGCGTGGGGCACTTGGTGATGGGCGGCATGGCGACTCTCGTGTCCTGCTCTGGATCCCCACACTGATGGTCGATCTGCTGCACTCATGGGGCGACTGACCGCTGGCCACACACTGATGGCCGGCAGATGAATACACGTGAGGTCTACAGAAAGACTCGCTGACACGGAGGACAGGCAGACACCACCTGACAGCACGCACGGGAGACAAGCTGTCCTCGTTATTACTCCCCCTTTACCTGCACTCAAACTGATAAGACACACACACGATAATCACCTGTGTGTCTGTCAGTGTAGGAAGATGTTTGAGTTTGTGGGGGCCAACTCGATCCATAATTATACTGACAGTGAACGGAATTCACACCCGCACATTATCGACGAAGCAGATGCCTCCGACCCAAATTACTAACAATGAAAAAGAATGATCATGCGCTAAATATTGCTTACTCATTAGTTAAAAGTCCTTGTCAAACATCCATCCCAATCTTTGTGTGTATATATATATCCCCTCTTTAGTTTTTCCCTTTCTTGATGTCTTTACTTTACCAAAGTACGAGTATAGTGTTCAGTTTCCTTTCTTTGGATTGTGGACTGGCAGTGAATTCAATGAAAAATAGTAAAAATAATTATAAAGTAACACCAGGAAATAGCCATGATAAATGTTGATAATTCAGTAGCATGGCTCAGCAAAGAATAGTTCAAAAAGCCGCCATGACTAGCACTAACTGTACACCCAGGCAGAACCTATACAATTAATACAAATGTGTAGTCTACTATTCACTGAGCGCGTATAAAAGTCAGTCTAAGGACTGGGTGGACTGGTGGAAGGTCTCCGCCGAGTGTTCCAAGCAGGTCATGGCAGTCACGTGATCATTCAGCGCACGGTCACGGAGGCATCACGCCCCTCGCCTTGTTTGAGAAGATAATTATGGACACACACACACATCCGCCTACAATTAAACTCTCTGCCAACAGCCAGGACCTGAAATACTTGCGTTTTCTAGCTCAGTGCGAGGTCACGATGTGCGATAAGCGGGACCACGAGGTCACATAGCTCCCTGGCCGGACACTCGCCGGCTGCTACTTGCGCATGCGCGTCAACAAGGTCACGATGACGTGTCACGTCGTCTGCTCGCGATGGAACCCGTTATCATAGGATGATAGACCGAAACGATCCCTGCCATGTACCTACCTCATGGACTTGAAATGTATGTCTGCTGTTTGTACTACGGCTCGCTTTCTCTCCTCCATTTAGCCGCCAGTCAGTTAATTCATTGAGCAAACTATAACTGAACGTTGCTGTACTGTGTGCAGGAGTAAGACACAAACATGAAACTACTCGATCACTGTTCACATAACTACAATGCTTGAAAAATGTAAATCACAATTTTACGAAACCCACCGATCACTAGGACTGCAAGACTCAAAGGATTTCCCTCTGATGAATGACCTCAAGGTCGGTGCTGCCCGCCTACTTGCGGGTTTTTCCGCTACAGCTACACAGTACATAATATAGGAGAAGAGAGGGGCGTTGAAATACATTGTTTATGTGGGTGTGCGATTTCTTGCAGAGAGTGTAAACGGTAGTTCGCATCTTTGCTTTACGTAAAATATTAATGAGAAATAACTTGTCCCTAAAATCTGAAATGCATCATTATAATGTCGTGTGACTAAGAAACTTTTAAACTTATTAGAACTTCAAATTTTATGGGAAGCAGAAATCATCAAAATGCAATATTAAAAAAAATGAGCTTAGCTCTTTTGTTTCCATTTTCAGCAATATACACATGAAAAAGCATTCAGAGTCAAAGTCAAGACAATTTATTGAAAAGGTGAATGAAGACTAAATATATTTATAAGGCTATAAATTTGCATATATGAATACCATGATGTATGGATGATAAATAAGGCTGTGCTTGCAGGATGTCCTTTATTAAAGTGATATGAATGATTAATGTACCATAGAGCCATAGTGATAGTGAAGGTAAGTAAAGCACCATATCAAGAGCAGAGCATGTAAAACCTTCTCTTTTCACTGTGTACACCTTCCTTGATACACCAGGTAAGCATTTCATACCCATACACAAATTTTTCACATGTCTACACATGGATGGTCATTCACACACACACACACAGATATAAAGACTTGACATCTGCCACCATCAGAGGAGAAATGTAGAGGTGGAGACACATCCTCATCAGGTCGTCTGTGGTGTGGATTCCCAAAAGTTACACAAAGTCAAGAGTGTTATTACGACATCTAACCTTGTCCTCTTGTGAAGATCAACTGCAGTCTTATTCCATAGTTGACTAAGGGCTTTTAATGCACATTTTGTGTAGTTGACAGTTAAAGTAAGTGAGCTCAAATTTAAGTAAATACATTCCACAGTTGTAGCAGTCTGTTCACATATTTATTTCTATTTTCTTTTAACAAACAAAGTACTTCTCTTCACTGGGTGAACTGTGCTACACATATGCTGGCATTTGTTCCTCCAAAACCAAAAGAGTTTGTCAAGGCTATTCTCCTGCCTGACAAAGGCACTGGCCAGTCCTGGACTGTGTCTCTGACATAGTTAAGATCACAACCTGTGTCTGGTTTCAGGAGATTCAGTGTGGGTGGAATCTGGCCTCTTTGACAAGCCAACAGTGTCAGGATGGCCTCCACACTGCCTGCTGCACCCAAAAGATGTCCCAAAGCACCTGTACAGAAAGTACAAAAAAGTAAAAATCAGACTTGTGACTTCCCACAAATAAATATAAATGCTATACATTAGGAGTTCAAACACTAAAAACACCTATGAGAATTTACCCACTACAAAGCACTGTACATCAGAAGTTCTCACACCCACAAATTTGGGACAGTTTTGGTTTTCTATGCATTCTTAATATTTCGCAGCATCTGATAAAAACTCTGAACTTTGATTACATTTTCTCTGTTTCTAGTAGAGGCTTTTGAGATAATGAACACAGACCTCACAACTCTGATTACACCCTCCTGAGGAATGTAGGTGAAGCCTACAGGCTCTTCACACTGCGGCCATGTATCAGCAATAACACAACATCAGAGGCTGTGATGTGTGTCAGCAAAAACACATCAGAGACACTGTGATGCATGATAATATGTCAGTATTAACACAACATCAGAGATAGGCATCTCCCATCCAGTGATACAATGGTGCAAAAATGAGCAAAAGCACTGTGCTCACTGGAGGGACAAAATATGTACCTTTTGGTTATTAACCAAGGGTTATGTACCTTTTGTCGAGGTCACAAAAGCATGTCTGTCTAGTAGCTGGAGGATGGCCCGGCTCTCTGCTGTATCACCAAGAGGTGTTGAGGTGGCATGCGCATTCACATGACCAACCTTGCAGGGGTCAAGGTCTGCGTCACACAGTGCTGCCCTCATACAACGATAAGCACCATCACCTGTACTGGATGGTGATGTAAGGTGGTGGGCATCACCTGATAAGCCATACCCTAGTATCTGGTACATATAACAACAAAACAAAAGCAAAGGAAAAGTAAACAAAGACTGTATATTAGAAGCTCTAACACTAATATACCTGTGACTTCACACAAATAAATATAAATGCTATACATTACGAGTTCAAACACTAAAAATACCTATGAGACCATACCCACAACAAAGCACTGTACATTAGCAGTTCTCCCACCCACATCCCCAAAGTGTCAATGCTCACAGGAAGCAAAATTCTAGGCTTAGAGTGATGAAAACTACCTATAGCCTCAGTATAATTCCTCAAGAAAATGTCTAAATATGCTCTACACATATCTTTATAGGTGCACATATGGTCCCAAAAAAACTGGGGCACGTTAAAGCTATAGGTATCATCAGTTGATCCAGTATTGAAGATTGCAACTCCCAAAAATTCATCTGACAATAGCATTAATAATAATAAAAAGGTGTATTTGAAACCAGACTTCACGGACAACTCTGGTCTTCCATTTCTTTTATCAACAGGATTTTTTTACATAACGTACTCTGAACTTTGTGAAATTTGTGCACTGATTTTGATTTTAAAGAGTTGTTGGATAACAGCAAGGTACATGCAATCAGTTGCTAATTAAATAGCATCAAATTTTGTTCCCTCTTGTGCTCCATCCCTTTTCTTTTCCTGTAGTTTAGGTTTATTCCTCTAGTTTCTTCCTATCATAATCATTATTTGCCATGACCTTGCCCACAGGGCTGAGATGTGGTGCTATGTAAGTAAAATTTACTATTATTATTTGAAATGGGATAGTGATATATGATCTACTTGATGTAGTCACAATATATAGGCAAGGCAACAATATCTTGTTTGTCAGTAAAGATACGCTACAAATTATTTTATGTGCCAAGTAACATAGTGACATCATTATGTTTCATAAATATTTGAAACATGTCATGTGCATCAAACACATTAAACTACCAAATTCTGAAAATATTACAATGCATAAAACAAAAAAGTGACTGGTGTGTACCTACCTCACCTATGATATTAGCTCCCCTTTCTAAAGAATGGTTAAGTTCTTCAAGTACAAGCAGCCCTGCCCCTTCTGACATAACAAAGCCATCTCGTTTGGCATCAAATGGCCGTGAGGCCTCCTGAGGACTAAACAATTGTCAGTGGTGCCAATGTTGCAAACATCAATGACTGTTAAATACATCAAGGTCATGAAAAAATACCCAGAACAATCATTAGTACAAAGACAACAATACATACTGACAATGGAGACCAGTTATACATACTGAATAGAATATCAACAGGATTTTTTTACATAGCGCACACTGAATAAATTGTTCATGCTTAACAAAAGCAAAAGCTACATATGTAATAACTGGATCATGGTACCTGGCTTCACTTGGGTTGCTTTTTTGCTGCTAACTTTTCCAGAGGTGATTTTATTGTCAGCTTTCAAACGATCACTTTATTTAAGGCAAGAATATTCATCCACAATGTTGCAAAATGGAAAAACATTTGTTTTTGTCTCTGGTTGATTGGTTGGTTTATTTAGTAGGAAAGTGCTAAAACCTTGCAGCAATTATGCACTATGGGGGTAGAGGGAGTGGGGAGGAAACTGGAATACCTGGAGAAAACCCCCAGCACCCAGCCTTGTGGACAGGTATCACATACACAGAATGTCCCAAAATAAGATCTGAACCCTGAGCCGCCCACTGAAATGGTGACAAGCGAGTGTTTAAACCACAACACTACCTCTGATGGGCAACTTGTATTTGGCAACACAAATTTCAAGTGAAGGTAGACAGTAAATTCTAATGTCAATAAGAATAAGCATAACTTGTAATGATGATAAATAGATTTTGTGGTTGGTAAGCTTGAAACAGTGAAAAATTATGAGCTTTCTTCTCACATCGCCATCATTTTTTAAAAGAGCAGTATGTCCAGAAAAATGTGAATGTCTGCTCCTCGATGAAATACAGCCCTCATCCTCTTGGCCAGACTGCTGCAAGATTCCACCCTTGACACTAATGATGTAACCAGCTACTAAGGTTTATTGAAACAAAATTAGAACTATGCTATTGCAGCGCAACGCTTTCAAGGCTCTATGGCCACCTTCTTATCAACTATCATGAATAATTTAATAAGAATTAAACCAAGCTGTCAGAATCATTAATATCTTGTTTCTATTTAATGATGATGGCATATGCAGAGTGCATACCTGTCGTTAAAACTGGTGCTGAGTGCTCTCATGCGAGCAAAGCCAGCCATGGCAAGAGGTCCAACGCATGACTCGGCGCCACCAGCAAGCATGACATCTGCATCACCATGGCAAATAAAACGGGCGGCATCACCAATAGCATGAAGGCCTGTGGTGCAGGCAGTTGACACTGTGTGGTTGGGGCCCTGTCAACAGGGAAACAAGTGCAAGAAGAATTTTTCGAAATAAGCTGTGGATTTTTTTAAGATATACCACAGTGGTGCCACGTATCAAATATCATTCCAACATAAGATGACATTAAAATAACAACTTCATTTCTCCATACTTTGAAGCCTTAGCTCAATCCCTATGTACAAAAAGCAAAGTGATTAGTCATTTGGCACCAGAGTGGTGGCACCAAGTACAATGCTTTCCAACATTTACTCCTATTAACTTACAATACAGACAACTGTTATTGAAACCCTGTCTCAAAGTGATTTTTTTTAAACATTCAAGTGATGTTAATTGCAAGAAATAAAGTTTTTGTTTTCTTGTACTAAATTCAGAAAAAGATTGAAACTGTATAGAATGGAGAGCTCCTGTCATGAAAGTAGCTTACGAGGCAGAAATATAAATAAAATTATTTACACACTATATAAAAACATAAAGTGACAAAAAATGGAATATTTTAGAATATACATTATGCTTCAAATATTACTTTTTATTATCTTGTCATTTTCAGCTGTTGGAGTACAAATCCACGTCAAATTGAGTAACCAGCAACCATCTCAAACACGTTGCTCAACCAACTGACTCATTGCCTACTTTCAAAATACTTGATTGGTTTAGGATTTCAGCTGCCTAAGGGAAGTAATTCCTAGTAAAACAATTCCTGAAGGTACCAAAAGTTTAATTCTTCCCTTATTTATTTATTCATTTATGCCAAGCGTGATGTATTTTGTGACACTACAATGTTTGTATTACAGTGTGCGAAACAGGAACTGGTTGTGAGAAAGTTCGCTTCTGAGAAAAAATAATGCTGGGAAAGAGTTAGGTTAGACTTGCATGTCTTTGTCCATTGAACCCACAGACTGACAGGCATTGTCTCCATATCTCAAAGCCATAGGTTTAGGCTGAAATGCATTGCATACTTTGAAGTCATTGACTGATATGCCCTTCATACTTCGAAGTCATAGACAGGCATGGCCTCCATACCTTGAAGCCATAGGCTAGACTGACATGGCCTGCAGCTATGTTGATGAGGATCTCAGGAATAAACCAGGGGCTCACTTTGCGGTAACGGCCACCACGCACATGTTCTCCAGCATCAACAATATCTTCTAGCGATACCATGCCTGTCCCAATGCACACACCTGTAAAATATCACATTATAATCTATATATAGAATTATATGTTCTTTGTCATCTTCAAAGTTATCTGTGCACCTAACATTTAGTGACGCTATACGCTGTAATGTACATACACATAACATTTAGTGATACTATATGGTGTGATATACACATGAATAACATTTAGTGCTGCTGTACGTATTATGTAATGTACACATACATACTATTTAGTGATGGTGCATATATGCGCACACTACAATGATGTGGTCTACACATACCTATCACATTAATTAGTGATACAGTATGGTGTAATGTACTACACTTCAAACATTTAGTGATATAGCATAATGTAATGCACAAATGCACACATACACAAAACACACATTAATATGTTAAGTACATTTAATGATAATGTACATTGAAGTGTAACCCTTTTTTCTTTTTGCATATCTTCACTCCTCTCTAACAAATATCATATTCACTACAATAGGAATTAACCATTATATTTACAGTACTCATGCATCCACACACAAAAACATTATTTAGCCAAAGGTCAAATGCACACACACCTGTTCTCTCCAGTTGTGCGTCCTTCTGGGGTTTCCATCCGGAACTAGTCAAAGCTTCCTCTGCCGCTGCTAAGGCATAAGCTGCCGCTTGTGACACCCCCCTGTCTCGTGCACTGGGTACTGTCACCTCTCTATTGAACTCCCCAGCTCCAATCCCGTGAGGTACATATCCCACCACCTTACAGGGAATCTGGTCATAGCCTGCACGTGGGAATGTATATATGTAAGTCTGATATGAAGAACTAGCAAGACTATATAAACACACTATAGCATAATCTGTACACATATTAGGTTAAGCAGTGTCTGACAAACAAACCTAGCACTTAAGACCACGTACATACTGTGTGACACAGTCTGAATACATATTAGGATAAATCTGAATACATGATCGAGGTGCCATGCCTTATATAGCTAACACTCAAGACATCGTAAACACAGTATGGCATAATCTGTATGCATATCGGGATAAGTCTGTACACGATTTGCCATGTCAAACAAAGCTAACACTTAAGAAGAAAAAGTGTTCACTGCACACCCTTGCCCCTGACGTGGGTTAATCCACTCCTGCAGTCTAGCAGACGATGCCACACTGTCTCCGTACCAACCCCGAGACAAGTAACCAAGCCCACGCCGGTAACAACCACTCTCCTCCTATCACTTGAGAAACACCTGGAAAATATTAAACTTAAATGCAAACTGATCATTGTTAATAGAACCACATAGTTCTCAAACACAGTATAAAGTCAGTGCAGACTAGAATTTTTTTCTCTTGCTGAAACCATAGGACTAAACCGAGGCAACTATACTCCAACCATAAATAACATACGTTATCTAAACATAAATAATATAGACAAGCAGTTTATTAAAACATTAAAATACTTGAAATTATTTGTTACTGCAAAAGACCATTTCCCCTAAAAAACAACAACAAGCAAACCTAAAAGTATTTACTGCGTGCTAATCAAATTCAAGGGAAGTCATTCAGTGTGTTTGAGACAAACCCATGTGAGGTTCTTGGCTTACGTGTTGGATAGTAACAAGCAAGTCTTTTGTTTATCATTTACTGATATGTGTTTATAAAATGCAGTTGACATATAAATGGAGGGATTATAAAATGTGTGTAGATGGTTTTCTGATTTGTCCATCGTTGGCAATGTAATTTTATGTACAAATCCTTTCATTATCGCAGAACTGTCGATGTGTTAACAATTTAATGCAATCTCGCTATATCATGTGGATACCAGCAATCTCCTGGTGATTTTATTTACGTTCTTGATGATCGGTTGATACCTGCTTTTAAATACGCTGTTTCGAATACACGTCCATGGTATGATGTCATCAAAACGTCCATGGAGGACAGCTAGCCCTTATTTTTGCTGGGATCATTCGCATCTTTGTGCGGATACTGCGCGCTACAATCATCATCATGATTAAATTTTGTTGTGTTTTCATGCTTAGACACTAAAAGGATAAAAAAAAAGTTTTACCTCAAATCCACCTTAAATTTACACTTGTAGTATAGACAAACAAGAACACATTTGATTTGATTGGTCCAGACAACAGGCTAAACACTAATAAGTTGGCATCGTGCATGCAAGAGCCAAGCCAGAATGTTAATGACTTATATAGTAGGCCTCATCTGTTACTGCTAAGTTAGCATGTACCATGCTGTATGGTTTATTATAAATATGAGAGTGTTGTTGGTGATATAGATTTGATAAGGTGGCAGTTTGATCACAGTTATCGGTGTTCAAAATATTGTGCACATAAAAAATGCTTAATTTGTTTATATTTAATTTTTTAATTACTTTTCTGCCTTCTATTTGCTAAAAGGTAATTTTAATCATTGCTTTTTTTTTGCTTGTTTGTGTAGGTGCCTGGTTTAATAAAGGCTGCTTTAAGTTAAAAATGGAGATTTCTGATGAATATATTGAGAAGGAACTACTTCCTCTACTCAAACCTTGTGCTCGCCCGGATGTGAAAAGACTTGCAATCAGTTACATCCTGGGCATGACTGGGGATACACAGGGGAAAACTCTGATTGGTGAGAAGTTAAAATTTGTGGAAGCCATTGTCTCACTTGCAGCAGATGAAGACCATGTGGTTCGAAAGGATGCTGTGAGTTGTCTAGTGAATGTGACAGCAGATGAGACTGTCACAAGTTCACTAGTACAAACAGATGGCTTTACAGACATCACTGTAAAATTACTTCAGCTGGCATTGGACCATACTTATGACCAAGCTGATGCTATGTGTGGGCTCTTATCAAACTTAACTCGATCAATAGATGGTGCTGTTAAAGTGGCAGAGATTGTGTTAAAGGTGGAGGAGGTGGGATTGAAAAGGTTTGTTCAAGCCATCAGTAACATTGATTTTAACAAAAATGCTAATATGAACCAGCTACCTGCTGTGCTAATGAATCTGGCACAGGTGCAAGATGTGAGACAGGAACTTGTTTTGCACCATGAGGATTTGCTTCAGAACCTGCTGCCTTTCATGTCCTTTGCTCCATCTGTTATCAGAAGACGTGGCATCATTGGAATTGTGAAGAACTGCTGCTTTGAATATGGTAATTAGAGGTTTATTAAATGGTTATGAACATAGTGTTTTATATTTGAAAACAGACTTGGTCGGTTCTTTTCATTATGCAGCAGTTGTCAAGGAGAAGGTTGGTAATATAAATGCTTTACTTTTTATTATATATTTATTATTAATAATAATTTTTATGCAACATACAAAGATTTTTTCAAGTGTGCTTCTACCTAGTGTGAAAACATAAATAATGCTGATGGGATTATATATCACTTTCAGCATAACTTTGCTTGGGTGGCTGATTAGGTTTATTGTTCTTTATTTCTGGCATTGTTTGTGATTTCCCTTTTATTTTGGGGGAGTGGGGTTTGGAACGGTTATAACTTGTGACTTCATCCCACGAAAAAACTACATTTAAATTTTCCGTATTGGTACATTAATAAATGGGCACAGTTGTCTGGCCTGAAAGTTGGATGTAGTGTAGGCTTGGCATAGATTCAGACCCAAATTTAACTGTATTTTATGGTGGTATGGATGCGTATACTGTTTCATAAGAAATTTGTCCATTAGAGCAAGCAAATGTTACAGTAGAAATTTTCCATTCACAGCAGACAAATATGATATGAAAAGGCAATGTAACAAACAGCATAATACATAGGACAGACAATAGAATAGTCATTCACAGATCATGAGCTAGATGTGGGTTAGCATGAACTGAAACTGTCACTGGGTCTTGTCTACACCTTGTCTTTCTGTTCACACTTGAAAGTGTTATTGATAGAGTTACATTAGTTGTTCCTGTTTACCATCTTATTTCTGTGGTGTGCAGTTTTATATTCAGTATTGCTGTTTACATACAGATTTACATTCTGTTCTACTGGGACCTGAAGTGGACTTGCTGCCTCGGCTGCTCCTTCCATTGGCTGGCCCAGAGGAGTTTGATGAGGATGACATGGAGCGCCTGCCACCAGATCTCCAGTATCTTCCACCAACACAAACTCGTGAACCTGATCCTGAGAGTCGTAAAATGCTTGTCCAAGCACTTACAAAAGTAACTAATTTTTAAAAAAAAATTAATTTTATGCATGAGTGAAATAAATATGTGGTAGTGTGAATGAATTCACTGTCGTGGAAATGTCAGATGATTTTGTTCTAAAATCAACAAAGAATTGGAAAACTAAAAAAAAAATTTATACAAAGTCATGGGAACTTCATTGTTTACAAATCTTTATGATAACTTACTATAATTCTTATAGTGAAAAGTTATCATAAATAATATTGAAATGCATGGATATTTTTTCCTGATAGATCAACAAGAGCAGAAAATAATTTGATATTTTGCTTATTGCAAACCATGAAATTGCATGCTAAGTGGCTTTTAAAGTCTTGTGCTCTTTCTCTTACAACCATATGTATCATCGATTACACTACTGGACATAGGTACAAAATCAAGCATGACCCTAGTAACTGAAATATGTGTAGCCACACTAAGGGAAATAACTGGATTGTCTATATTTCTGTTTAGCTGAGCAGCACCAGGTCTGGGCGAGCATACCTTAAAGAGAAGAATGCGTATGTTATTCTCCGTGAGTTGCACAAGTGGGAGAAAGTAGAAGACAACCTCAGCACACTAATGGATTTGATTGACATACTCATTGCTGATGAGCCCCAGGAAGGCATGGAGGATCTTCATAAGGTTGAAATTCCTTTAGACATAGCAAAGAAGTTTGAGGAAAATCCTTAGGGTTATCAAAATATGACAAAGTGGGTAGGGGACACTTCTGGGCAAACTATCATCGTTCTCAAAATGTGCTGAGACGTTATACCTTGTCTGCACATGTTTTTTGTGTCCACATGTGCTAAAATAAGCCTTTCAAAAGTGACAGCTGAGTTACTAGACTTCCCTTTTTGTGTAGGCAGTATGTGTTTTGGGCATGAACATATCAATTTGTAAAGTTATTTTTGCAGAAACATGCCTTTGAACTATGAGTTTCTTTGTACAGTTTAAAGAATAGGCATTATCTAGTTCAGGGATGCCCAACCTACGGCCCGCGAAACTTCTGCCTACAGTGCAGGGAATCGGCATGTTTGTAATTAAAAAACCTAAAAAAAAAAAAAGAAAACGAAAAAGGGAAGAAGAAGTATGTATCCCTACGTAGGGGCGTCTCTCAATCTTTTATTTTTCGATGGACGAACATTTCGATTCAGTGCTCCGACTTGGTGTTTCTACGATGCAGCCGTACATTCAGAAGTTGGTTTCGGGAAAACAACTTCAAATATCCCACTACTTACCATATAATTAATGGTAAGTACAACTTGTTTCTAATAAAAATGGTATCTGCTCTATTTTTTTCTTTTTTGTATTTGTGCGGTGAAGCGGCCCGTGACACGCATGTCGGAAATGTATTTTGCCCGCAGGCCGAAAAAGGTTGGGCATCACTGATCTAGTTGATGTCAGAAAGACATTAGTCCAAGGACATGAAATAAAATGTGTTGAAAGAATCCCTCTGGTGGTTCACAAGTAGCACAGCATACACATGAATGCAATCTTTCAGGCATGTGACAATCAATAGATAACATATATGTGAATGTTATCTTTCAGGCGAGTGACAACAGAATGCACGTGAAAGTAATCTTGGGAATTCTTTAAGCAAATTGCTTTACCAACAAGTAGCCTGGTAGCAGTGTGTTACTTTTATTATCATTATTGTCATTTTTTCAGCATGGTCTACATAAAACATTCAGCAATGCTTTCACAATAGTTATACAAAGTTAGCAGAGCACCAATTTATAATAGTTGTAATTCTGGCAATGCACTCCCCTCTCTTGTACCTATATTGAATGATTAAATGTTATGGAAATAAAGACAAAAGGATCATAATATTTTGTTGGCACGGAGGTGAGTTTCATGCGTTAATTGCTGAAAGATATCTGTTGAACTGTAAGACTAAGAGTAACGTGCAAGTTACAGGGTTTTTAGTGTGTGAAGACTGTAAGTGACCACCAGTGGCGTGTGTTTGAGGTGGGCCAGAAGAGGATCAATGTTATCGTCCTACAGTGGCGCTTCAGACCTTGTGCTAGTCTCCTGCTACAACGACTGCTGAATCTCATGGGCAAAGTGCAGGTGTCACAGGGCAGTGTAACATGGCTTGTCAACATGGGGTTATCTGTTTGTCAAGCATCTTTAGAAAAGGGGACATGCAGTCTCCTTTCCTGCGTTGTCCATAACCCTACAAAATTCAGACCTCTCAACATCAGTATTTATTGTGAGCAGTATAGGTCTGTTAGGGATGAAGTACACTCAGTTGTGAACTTGACCTTTTGCAGTATAGTGACTTGTTTGTGTCATGACTGTTTTGCAAAGAAGGACTTCAAGATATATGCTGATAATATCATCATGATAATAGAGGACATTTATTGTGCAGCATCACAACTGAAGTAGGTCATACTCTCTGTGCTAACCAACAATAATAAATGACATTTAAAACACTGTAACTGTTCTATATAATTAGCAGATAACCTTAGATTATGATTGGAAGTGAATGGTAGAAAGTGTAATTGGAAGTAATTTCAAGGAATATGTGAAGTGAATATGGATAAGCTGTAATATTTATATAAGGATGCTGGAATATTTGATGCTTAATGTAAGGTGAAGCTTAGTGAAATTTGGGATTACCTCTGAGAGGGGAAATGCAGTTTTTCTTGCGTGTCCTGTATGTTATTTGTATTATTCCCATCGGCATTCATCACCTGCCTGTGAATCCATACTTGGTTGTTGTTGTCTTTTCCTAACTGTACTTTATAAATGTAGACAGGTGTCAAATGCAGATATTGGGAAATAATCTACGTTGTTTTGTTTAACCCATTTATGCTGTAGGTTTATTCATGTATGTAACCTACAGATATTCAAGGAACAAGAATTTGAAGAGAAAAAAATGTATTTTATTCCAACAATGGAATGTGAGGTATAAATGGCTTAAAGTTCCTTGTCAAAAAAATATGCAACCTGAACAGTCAAAAGAAATCTTAGTGATTTGTTGATGGAATGTACAATTGTCACAGATGTGAGTGACATAGTCCTGACACTATCACTGAACCTTATTAACACCCTGTAATTTTTAAACAATTGGTTTTTTTATTATTATTGCCACTGTTCATATGGAAGGAAACAGAAAATAATTGTTACTTGCCTTTCATATTGTTCTGTAGGAGAAAGTATTATGTGTCATCACATAAAAAAGAAAGAAAATAAACACTTATATAAGTCACATCCAGAGAAATGTCTTAAATCCAAACCTATGAAACCTGACAACCAATTCCCCCAGTTGTGGCAACAGGCATTTTAGCCACCATGACATCGCCCATCCTATCTATAATGTGTAAAGACTTTGATGATGCATGAGGACATTTTTGATGTTTAAAGACAATAATATGATCAGCAGGACTTCAACACTGCTGCTATTGTCAGTTCACCTACAGATTGCAGATGAGTGGGTGGAAGATAGTTGTTATATGACACTAATCTCTTCTAGAAGGACTGCACTTTCATCTTAGAGTTGAATTAGTATTGCACAGAGGCGAAGAGTGATGTTAAGGCCAAGCATCAGGTGTACACCAGCTCCAGGCTCAACCCACTTAGTGAATTAAAGTCAAACCTCTGACCTCTGTACACAGCATCTTACAAGGCAGTGAAAATCAAATGTTTCATTGTAGCGTGACAAATCTTTAGTAATACTAGATAACCTGCACATTATAATAATTTCATGCCCAAACAATTTGTCAACTTCCAACATGCAAATTGTTTTACAAATACATAGATTTACACTATTAAAACGTGGTATCAGCCTGCATATAACAGTTATGAAATACCCATGATACTTTGAGCTTAGCTGTGTGTATTACATGGCCCCAGTTTCAGTCTACCCATGTACATTTCTGTGATGGCAGCTGGTAACATCGACTCGGGAGACCTCAGGCAGACGGTACTTCCTGTTCCTTTGTAGCTGGTATCACATGAGCAGTGGGAATGCCAAAGTGTAGTGCAAATATTTTTGCTGTTTATAGTCCAATGGAGCTTTCAAGTGCTGCAAGGAATGGTGTGTTCGTCTGTCTGTGGGTTCTGGCCAAGGTCTGGCTGATGCAGGGTATTTCAATATTTACAAATTTGTCTAATAGAATGTGATTATTTTAGCCTTATTCAGAGTATGTCAACAATCTATGACGCTATGTCCATCAAACAAGCTGAGACATTTTCTGGTATATCAAGTATGTCAACAGTTAGTCTATGATATTGAGTTAGTATGTTCATCAATAGATTGAGAAATTAGAACTATATATCAATGAAACAGCTTCTGTCTGATATTAGCAACTAATGGTCTGCACGCAGTCGGACTAGCTGGATACCTGACTCTTTAGAAAGTTGAGCAAGGTAAGGCAGTGATCGACGGAGAGGAGTTGGGCATAGACCTCACGTAAAGCTGGCCCTGAGAAAAGTGAGGTTTCTAACACCTCAACCCCCAACTAAATGAAAAGGTTAAGGGATGACCTTTACCCTTAAAAAAAAAATCCTTCATCTTCCGATGAGCAGACTTATTTTATTTAGCCACACTTCTTTCACTCTCGTGGGTCCTGGTGCTGTTCTGTACTGCCTGGTATAGAATCTGTAGCTTGGACGCCAGGATTTAGTGCACAGTTCTTGTAATGGTCACATGATTTGTGATATAAACCACCCATCATGATTCTGTCATCCAGTCTCTTGGTTCCCATCTCCACTCCCCGTGAGTACTACTATAAACATTTTTTTCTTCCCCACTGTCGCGATAAACCGTGCACCCCATGAACTCCATACAAGCACAGATATGCAGATCTGTGGAAGCACGTCAGCCATCCACACATATATATTACAGGTGAGACATTCTGTACAATCCAACTGCTTATATTTCAGGTGAGACATTCTGTTGGATCCAGTCAGCTCAGAAGATAATCTCCGTCTCACTAAAAAAGACTTTGCCGTATTTGGTTCCCAGTCACTTAATCCCCAGACACTTCATCCCCGACACTTCATCCCCTAGACTTTTAATCCCCAGACACTTCATCCCCAGACACTTAATCCCTAAACTAAATCCTAAACTATAAAAATTATGAAGTCAGCGAAAAATTTAATTGAAATTCAAATTCAAATCATGCTATTAACTTCAACGTCATTTGAACATCTACAACATTAGTTAAAGTTCATATAAGCTAGTAAATTTAATGTTCTTCAACAATATGATATGAAAATTGTTCTTGAGTGTCGGGGATGAAGTGTCGGGGATGAAGTGTCTGGGGATTAAAAGTCTAGGGGATGAAGTGTCGGGGATGAAGTGTCTGGGGATGAAATGTCTGGGGATTAAGTGACTGGACACCGCCGTATTTCATCACGTTCCCAACCAACAAGGTATTGCTGAACATTATAAAATGTATTTAATATCCATTCATACTTTCATATAAGAGAGGATGCCTGAATATATCCATGAGCTGAAGAAGTTATTTGGCAGAAAAATCTGCAAATGGTGTATGTAGAGGAGTTTTGAAGAGCTCAGCTTTCTGGTTTGCTGATTTGGGAAACCAGAAAAGCAGAGATGCTCATGAATGGCAAACCGTCTACAATCTCTCTCAAATGGTCTAGAGAATTGTATTTTTCTGGACATATTTGCCTGTGCCCATTATGAAGTTTAGAATTTCTGGTAACACTACTGTACCCATGACAATGATGATGATGATGTCAATTTATAATGCGCAGGTATCCATTCAGAAGAATGCTCATTGCGCAGAAAAAAAACAAAAGAAGAAAAAAATAAAGTGAACAAATATATAAAACACCAGGAAAGTAAAAAATAGAGACAGAAGTGTTTCTTGGTTGTTTAAGACTGGTTTGAAAGAAACAGATGGATCTTCAATTTTTTGCGAAACGTGGTTGGTGAGGTGATGGTGGAGAGTGACGATGGCAGAGCATTCCACAGCTTAGGTGCCGCGTGTGTGAAGGCCCTGGCTCCAGTGCGCTTCTTGTTGGTGTCTGTCACTGCAGGGAGACAGAAGCGTGACTGGGAGCCTGAGCGCAGGCTACGTGACGGCTGGTACGGAGGAACTATTTCCTGCAAATAGTCAGGAGCAGTTTTAGACATGCAGGACTGAGCAATGGAAAGTACTTTGTGGTCAATGCGCTTGTTCATTGGGAGCCAGTGAAGGCTCTGTAGGATCGGGGTGATGTGCTCAGTGGACGACTTTGCACGGGTGACAATCCTGGCAGCTGTGTTTTGAACTCTTTGGAGCCGATCCAACTGAGTAGCACAATGCACTGTTACAGTAGTCCAATCGTGATGTAATGGTAGCCACAGCAAGCGAGTTGGCAGCAGCTTGAGTCAGCATGGGCCGTAGTCTACCTAAAGTCCTCAAAACGTAGTAGGACTTAGCCACAACAGAACTAACATGGTTGCACATGGAGAGCTGTGCATCAATAAACAGCCCTAGGTCCCGTACACAGTCAGCAAAGGCTATGGAGGCATCACCGACCTGCACGGCACTAATGCCAATCTGCTCCCGTCTGGCCCTGGGGCCACACATAACGTTTCTGTCTTGTCGTCGTTGAGTTTAAGACGATTGCTGGTCATCCACGCCTTCACCGCAACACAAGATTCAAGTCGTTGAAGCGCAACCCTAGCCACTGCTGGGTCGGGGGGAAAACTGTTTAGAATCTGTGTATCGTCCGCAAAGAACTGACGTCCCATCTGAAAGCGTTCAATGACCCGTCCAAGCTGTGAAACATATACCGAAAATAATAATGGACCCAGAACGGATCCCTGTGGTACGCCACACACCAGAGGAACTGCCTCAGAGCTTGCAGAGCCGACAATCACTCTCTGAGATCTCTCGGCAAGATAGGAGGCAATCCACTGCAGTGCAGCGCCCTGGATACCAGCCTCTGACGACAATCTCTGGAGCAGCATGCGGTGGTTGATGGTGTCAAACGCACTACTCAGGTCAAGTAATACTAACAGCACTAAGTTGCCAGAGTTGACACTACAAAGAATGTCATTGGTCACACGAAGAAGAGCAGTTTCTGTGTTGAAGCCAGGACGATACGCTGACTGAAATTTATCTAGGCAGCCATAATTAATAAAATGGGTCATAAGCTGCTCTGCAACCACCCTCTCCAGTAGCTTGGAAATATATGATAAATTTGACACTGGACGATAGTTTTTACAGTCGGAGGGATCCAGGTTCGTTTTTTTCAACAAGGGCTTCACAACAGCCTGTTTAAAACACCGTGGAACACATCCTGCTCTCAAAGTGGCATTAATAATGTCCAAGATGACAGGAAATAGAATGTCCAGAAGTTGAATAATAAATTTAGTTGGTACAGGATCCACGGCACATGAAGTTTTAGTTGACCTCGCCACAAGTTTCCTCAAGTAACTCATCAATACACGTGAAAGAAGTCAGCGGAACACCAGCAAATGGCACAGAATAATCTGCCTCACACTCTGGCAACTCACAAGCTGCACTCTCAAGTCCAGCACTAATCTCCTTTATCTTATTAACAAAGAAGGAAGACAGGTGATCAGCAGCTGACTTGACATCCACCTCAGGAAGAACCGGACCCAGCGTGCAAGGGCTTTGGGCATTTGAACGGCCCCGATAGGGAAGTGAGACTTTGGGATGGGAAGCGTGTAATTCGATCCTAAACGGACGCGTCCATCGCGCTTTTTTTCTTCAGCCGCTCTCGATTTGGTAGCCACGTGATCGTGTCGCATCCTTCCACCCGCTGTTTTCCAAACCCCTCGCCGCGTGTACGGGTCATAGGAAGGTCACATCCGCCGGTTTTACTTTGACCTGCACGCGGACATTTTGAACTGTACGTCCATCTTCAAGTGAAACACCGCCGATTTCTGAAGTAAGTCTTAATAAAGTTAAGTGAAAGATGCCATTAAAACAAATATACTTTATAACAGTGGATAGTCATAAATAATTTATGATCATATATAAGTATTGTAGTGCTTTTTGTGAAATGTTTCACGTGTTGTACCCGGCAGGTCTCACACATACATCGCTAGCAACTCGCTTTTACATGACGCTGTCTTCTATATGTGCTGTAAATAATTTAAATGGTTTAACCATATCCTTCTTGTTGTAAATAATCAAATTGTTTAATCGTATCTCTTGCCTACTAATTGCACGTATTTACTAATTACAGAAATGAAATGTTGAGCGCGAATACGATTGGCGGAAGCAAGATGACAGTGCATGATGGGTTCAAATCAACTAGTCAAGAGGTAAAGCACACTACACACACACACAATCTCTCGTATCATTGATGATTAACTTCGAAGTTGAAATCTATGACATGAACTCATTGAGTCATGCTTGAAATTCGTCGTCTGCTTTCTCAATAACAGTGGTGCTGCGATTACCAAACGTCTTGGTGCATTCTAGGGGAAAGCAACAAGACAATCACATTGCTTTCTGAACAACTAAAATTTTGGAAAATTATTGCAAAGCAAAAGAAAGAATTTTATTTTTGTACTTATACACTTTGAAATTAAAACAAAATGTATGAAATCCAAAGCTATGCAATGAACTTTGTCAAAGTCTGTCATTTTTCTAACAATCACTTATCTGATCACATATATTTTCTATCTCTTAAAATGCTGCATGCCATTTTTTCATTTTATTTTACATGATTTACAAAAAGAACTAATTATAACAATCTTTAATTGCAGATCACACTGACTGTAGGTCTGGCTCAGTGAATTTTACCAGTAAGTTTATTTTGTCTCCCTCTATGATTTCATGAGGATCACTATACAAGCACAGGTTTTGTGTTTTAATGGTGTACATGCACATCCTTATTATATCCATCTAAACATTTTCTGTTAATTAAAAAAAATTGTCAATAGACCTGCATCCATAGTTTTGTTTTGTCATTACTTTAAAGACTAAAAGTAATATTTTTATTTCAAATACATTTTTGAACAGAGTTCTCAGCAAAGTTGATGAGCAGAGCAAAACACTACAGAATGTAGTTCACAAACTGAATCAGGTCACCCTGCTTCTTCAAAATATGGGGAAAGAGGAGCTGATGAAGAAAGGAATTAGAAC
Source organism: Pomacea canaliculata (assembly GCF_003073045.1). Classification (NCBI taxonomy): domain Eukaryota; kingdom Metazoa; phylum Mollusca; class Gastropoda; order Architaenioglossa; family Ampullariidae; genus Pomacea; species Pomacea canaliculata. The sequence goes on from NC_037593.1 coordinate 33,086,185, forward strand.
AAAAGTGGTATGTCATTTAAGTATAATGTGTTCGTACTAGACACCTTTTTTAAATGTTACCTTTAACTTTAGCTAATATATCAGTTAATATGTATGTTATGCTTTACAGTCTTGATAAACCATTTAACAAACAGGCAGGCATAGCATCGGCTTACAGGTTAACTCTCCTGACAAGAATGTGTGGTCAGTGTAATATTTGTATTAACAAATAATACACATTTTATGAAGTACAAAATAATGTAGTATTTTATATGCATAGATTTTATTTATAAAATAATTCTGTCACTTGCTTTTCATGGTGTCAAAATGAGCAGTCTGTGTGTCTATTAACTATGACCACTAAAATTGTTTTACTTTCATAAAGAATAGCTTTGATTAAACTCTTAATTAACTTGGTGATTTGAGTCACTTAATGCCATTATTTTCTCTGAAGTCCCACTAGGGTTTATTTAAGAGACTGGGTCTGGTTTGTAGCTATATTCATCATGCAACCATTGATCCCTCATCAGTGGAGTAGGGTTCAGCATTATATCTTAAACTTACCCAATCCTGTGAATTAATTTATTTTGCATTTGTATTGTAGTATTTTACATGGTGGAAACAACTACAGATTTTTTTTTAACAGGTTCAGCACCTCTCGTGCACGGAGAATTTTAAAACGGCTGCTTTCTTCAGAGTTGGCTCAGTGGAACCAAAGGGGAAAAAGTTTCCAGTCATTTCAGCTGAGAAGTATATTAATTGGTGCGTAGTTTTGTTTGGTTTTGATTTCTTTGAGGTGTACGTCAATATGAACTTAAAAGGACAAAGTTTCCGAACAATTTTAAAAAATAGTGAATCTAAGTATTATTTTCTCTACATTTACAAATTTATTATTGTGTACAATAGCATTTAAGTCTACCTTACAATTTCTATTTGTGCACAGCTGCAGTCCAAGAGACATGGATTGAGGAATGATTCGAAGGGTGATGCCATCTAATGGTGAGTGGAATTACAAAATGAGTTTGTCAAGTTAAAATTATTAATGTGAGCATTGTTTTATTCTTCGTGGATTTATTCAGTAGGCCTATTTACTTTACTTTTTGTACTAAAGATTAATTGGTTACTTTCAGATATTATCCAAAACTTCTTATACACACAAATGGCCATCAAGACATTACCGTTTAAAAATCTTTTTATTCCACTCTTGTTCAAGTTCTTGTAATCTCACTAGTAATTAGTAGATTTATGAAAGCTTTAACTCTTTCTTTACACAAGGCTAAAGGCGGTCAAACCCCCCTGTACGCATGAATTTACCCTTTTTCAAAAAATTATTAAAAAATAACTAAACAAGATAGAACAGCAATTTAAATTGATTATGACAGATCAAAATGTGAAGCGTTGGGGATGAAGTGTCTGGGGATTAAGTGTCTGGACACCAGTGTAGAAAATCGGCGAGACTTTCGTTCAAACATACGTCCTTCGTCATGTAAGGGAGATAATTGTGTTCATAAAGGCCTAAACTATCTTATTTATTAAGTTTTTCTTTTAAACCACGAGCTGTATAGGCCTAAACAAAATTACAACAATGCATCAGCCCAATGTGAATACTGCATAACAAGTGAGCGGCCACCTGTGTTGAGTGCATAAAGAAAGAGTTAAGCTTTCATCTATGTGAGAGGTTAGTTCTACTTTCACAGCAAAAATCAAAATATGTAAATACATTGTAACTTTTTTCTTTTCTTCTACAGGGATTCCACCACTCATGGATCGATTTTTGGTGTCATATTTTTCTATCTTTTATGTAAATTGTTTGACTTTATGTTATAAATAATTATTTCAAAAATAACTTTCATGGGGTAAAAAATTATTGACTGCAATTTTTATGTAAATAATTGGATGAATGCTTATGTTCAAAAACAATTTTAATGCTTTAAATAATGTAACTGCTAAAATAGTTTTTTGGTGTAAATAATAAAATTGTTTAATGATATCTCTTGCCTACTATTTATGCGTTGTGAGGAAACGAGATTTTGAAAAGCTGTTGGATGTTTTCTTCATGGTGTGCAAGCCTGTGTACAGTGTAAGTAAAAGTGAGAAAGGGTGAGAATGCAGCAAGAGGGGAGTGGGAGTTGGGAGTTTGATGGGAAAACACGACTTCTCATGGGCGATCGGTGGGTATCCAATGGTTTTTTGGTGGGAAGGTGGGTGGGTCTTTCGTGGGAAAACATGGCAACCCGTGGGAATTCCCTACGAGGTCCCCTTAGGGTCCCGCTTCCAAAACCCGAGAGGGACCCAACTTTCTTCCCGAAGAGGTCCCATGAGGGACCCAAGAGTTCTTGCAGGCTGGGGACTAGTTCCGTTCTTACCCAACAAGCTGTTCACAATGTCAAAAGTCTTTCTGGGATTTCCACTCGCAGCCTCTAGCTGCTCCTGCACGAATAGCGATTTAGCCTTTGTTACAGCACAAACATTTATTTCTGGCTAACTTATAGAGCTGTCTGTCAATCTCAAGTTTGGTCTTCCTCCACTTTTTCTCTGCCAGCCGTCTCTGTGTCTTGGCTTCACTCACCCCTCACAAAACCACACACAATCTGGTCTATCTACAACAATTTTGCTGACTGCAGGCGCATGCTTATCAAGCAGCTGTAGTAAAGTCTGATTATATAACTCTGCTAACTCATCAACATCTGTGGGAGGATCTAATAACAACTTGGACTGAAGCAGGTCTTCTCTGAAAGCGTTCAGGTCAACCTTCTTCAAATTTCTACACAAAACAGATGTCTTTCTACGCCTTGGTCGAGAAAGGTCAGTCACCAAGGACTGCACAAAATGGTCTGAAAGCAAAAAATCCTCGACAACAGCCGACTTGACCAGTGACTCTGATGGCGCACGAGTGATAACCCAGTCAAGAATGTGTCCAAGTCTATGAGTTGGTTTATCAATCAGCTGACAAAGACCACGGCTGTCTAAAGCCTCAATCAACCGCTTCACATCACTATCTTGAGGTCTATCAAAGTGAAAATTTACATCCCCCAAAATAAGAATCTTCTCCTTTGTGAGTAAACTGTCTGTAAATTTGACTGGAATGAGATAAACAGCTTGAATATTTCAGTGATTTGTTCAAGAATTACTTTCAAGCATATTATCTATCAAACTTCTAAAGAGGTGACAAGTAAAATATTATCTTTTATTCAATTTATTTCTGATGACATCAGTCCACCTTTATACGTTCGTGGTTAGATCTATGTGACAACAATAGGATGGCGCAGTGATCTGACATAGTGCAACGTTCACATCCGCTTGTGTCATCAAGGCCCAGAATAAATAGAAATACTGTATTTTTATAGCTGACTCAACATTAAACTTACGTTTCAACAGTAAACCGTGAAATTGTCCTGTCTTTTAGCTTGAGATTTTGTAGGAATATGTGGACTTATTGAGTGCACTACCAACGGTCACTCCACTTCCGCCGTAGTAACGCTCAGGGCGGACATCAGAGCAGCCTGTAGAGACAGACCTGTCCTGGCCAGGCCAACATTCCCAGCCGAATTGACCTCAGCCTCTGTCAAGCACTGCGTCAGGAGATGGAGGTGGCAGAAACATCTAACCCATCTTTCAGACGTGTGCTGGTCTTCTTCTTCTTGCTGGTTCTGCTGGATCGATGCTCCAATAAGTGTTAGAACGATTTTACCTTCTCTTGTGTTTGTCTGCGTGTACACAATCTGTACAACTTGCTACTCACTGTCACATTTCTTTACTTTCTGTGTGTTTTGACTGATAACTTACAACACTATCGAAGCTTTTTATAAATAATAGTAATAATAATAATAATTGTCACTGATCTTGCTTGAGGTGTCAATCTAACGGTTTAGATCTCATACACGTTCAGACTTTCCGTAGTTAGATTTGGTTACTGAAGCCAATTATTTAGTTGTAATGACTGTAGATATGATATATTGTTTACTTTCCTGTGTAGCGGGAGAGCTATGTTCAGGTCAGCGGGTACTGCTGACAGTGCTTGTTCCCTCCACCCCGCATCCCCTTCCACTGAGTAATTTTTGTAGTTATTAAATTAGTCGCGAGCTCTTTGATTTAGTGTTCGTTTACTAGTCCGGGGGATCTGTGAAAAAAGTGCTAAAGACCCAGAACTAACTGCACTACAAGCTTTGATGAAACGTGCAAAAAGTCTTGTTGACGCCATCATAAGTCCTGCAGGTGAGAAGTGAGAAGTGAGAAGTGGTTGTCATCGTAGGCACGAAGGAGTAGATCGTGTACGACATGAAGAGGTGCACATTCAGTACCATGACCTTTTCTAGAAGTCCGCTGAAACAGATTAAAGAAATGAGTTTGCTCCACATGTGCAATCATTGAAAAGAATCTTTTCGAAACTTTTGTTCAGAAAGAACAAGTTGGACACGTGTCTGTACTTGCATGTAAAGGTGGTTTCTGTTCAAGTGGGATACAACAGCAGACCTGAAGTCAAGATGAAGTGCCCAGAGGTGAGAGACTCATTAGTGAGGACATCCAGGCAACCAGCAAACAGAGAGGAGGGAATAGGCTCAAGCTCACATGATTTGGGGTCCTACTCAGGCAAATAAAGACAAACTTAACTGAGTGTAACAGTTGTATTGTCATATAAAATAAGCTTTGTAAACGCGTTGTACAGTTTTAGTTACATAGCAGTCAAAACCATTGTAGAGGACTTCACACCATCACATGCAAAGTCCACTATATTTGCAAGAATAAGTATTTTGGCTTTTTTCTTCTTAGTAGTTAGAAGAATAAGAACAAGAAAGTTTCATTCATCTACATTTCAGTCCCTTGGCCTACAGTGGACGACTGCTTCTGGGGCAGCAGCCAAGAACGCTACGTGTTGAGCGGTAGAAAACAATTCTGACACAGTGACATTTAATAGAAGGGATTGTTTGGGGGGGGGGGTATGTGTCTATCAGGTAAACGACCGTGTGGATTTTATTTTATTTTTTTTATATGAAAAATCTAGTCTCGAATATTCAGATCCTGTTTTGTGTTCAAAAATAACCCATGGAGTAGATTGGATGCTAAAGGAGCTTTGTATAAGTAACATTTGGAAACAGTGCTGATCATGTAGGTGCGGAAAATCCTTCTGTCCTCACTGTAGTAATCACGATGCAGATTTCTGCCATGTTGTTTACAGAGGACGGCTTCCACATGCTTTACGTTAAGAACAGGATTTGGATTAGGATTACCATCAGTCTCCTACCAAGTACCAAAACAAGGTCTTCATATTCACCACACCCTCCCCTGCTCTACATGTGTACGTGCAATCCAGGTATTCCTAAACATACTCAAGTAAATGCTCCAAATTACCTACGCAAGACGAAAGATACAAAGGTTTACCGCCATCTGAACTGTTTGACTTTGGGCTGTCCTGCACATCTCTCTCACAAACTAGAAAATCCAAATCTCTGCTGAACGTCTGGTGCTCAACACAAGAGACCATTTCACATCTCTCCAGTCCCGGCACTGGCTGTTGTTTGTGCTCATTTGCATTTCTTGGAAGACATTTGTCCTGTCTGTTTCTCCAAACTTCTCCCCTACATCCCAACCATCACCTTTCGTTCAGCGCTTCTGACCGCGCACTCCATCTATTTCGATGACTACACGATAAGGTATGGTCACCAGCGTTTTAGCGACGGTGCAGCAAAGCAGCTCAATTACCTTTATTTTAGGCAATTACCCACTATTAAGTCTTTAGCGTGCACTAAAAGACCTTTCCCGTGACTACTACTCCTAAGCACAGTCCACTGCTCTCGTATTTTGCTCAAGCAGAAAAACATCTATTGAGGTGTTTAAAGTCTTCAGTGTGGACTATGACGTGTTCTCTCTCAACGTAGATGGTGGTTGGAGATCTTCCTGCAGGTGTCTTGCAGTTGCAGGTGTGGTAATCAAAATACTAGACATGCACATGTCACCACCAGACGTGTTGGAGGCTACCGTGTTGAATGTAGCTTCACAACGCTGGGTGCATGCCTACTAATCGGTGGGGTGGAACCCAAACCAAGACCTGGCCCCCCCCCCAAAAAAAAGGCTTTGAGGAGAACAAGTGGGAAAAACAAGAAACAAGTGCGCTGCTCCCTCCAAAGCTTTGTTGGATAGTCTAACGAGAAACATGGCAGAAATGATGGAAAGCATCAACAGGCTGGAAACAACACAAACTGCGCTAGTGGGTGACAGGGAGCGGAAACAAAGAGATGTAAATTGGTCAATCAATCAAGGGAATCAAGAAGTCAAAATATTCGAGAAGCGATCTTTCACCTCCAGCATAAAATTGATTCAGTAGAGAAATTTGTGAAGAGCAACGGTGAAAAAGAAGACAGAGTGAAAGTACTTTAAGGTCAGTGATGACAAGCGAGTGTTTTACCCACTGCACTGCCAGGTGCCCCCGGGTCGTATGTCAGGGTGCATGAGGTCCTTACAGCCACAGACAGGTGCCTAGACCTTAGTAGACTTGTGGCTGGACAAATAAAAACCTTAAAAGTGCTTTTTTTCAGCGAGTAGGTCCTTATTAGTTGCGATCAGGTCCTTATAAAACAAAGAGATGTGATAAAGAATGCTGTTATTGGTGTAAAGGGCGCTCACTTTTTTCAAACGCCCCACAGGTACAGCCTTGCTACAATCTGAGAGACATCATTACAGCTGTTTTTACAGGCCAGACTTCGATCATCTGGTATCACAGATTGGGTCCTAGGGAGGGAATGGTAGAGAGCGACTGACATTAGCGCCACATGACTAGCTAGTAACCAGCACCGCCAATGCTCCGTCCCCTCTAACCCGGTACAAAAGTTCTTTCTTGCCATCAGCATGGGTGTGAGTTCAGCGTTCTAAGAGAAATGATGGAGAAAATACAGAAAATAAAGTTCTGAACGTTTGGGAGGGGACGTGCATGGAAAACGCATGAGAAACTGTGGCGTGGACTCGAGGTTCGGGACAGACAGTCTGTAGACAGTCGGGGGAGACAGATTGTAGTTAACTGACGTCACCTGGGGGTTTGGATGACCTGCTTGACCTAGCGACATTCCTGCTTATCAGTTCTTCACTCTCTTCCCCCTTCTCGCTAACCTTATCTTGAGCAATTCCCTCAGTCGCACGTGGCGTTGGTCTGGCTAGACTTACCTTTTCTGTCTCTTGTTTCATTTGTTTTCCAATTCTAGCTTTTCTCTCCTCCCCCTCTCTTCTAGCTTTTTTTTCACTCACTCTCCCTTTGATTTTCTCCTCTCTTCCACTGCTCTTGACTTTTGTCTTTAGCTTCTCTAATTTTTATTCCCTTGAAAAGTTTCTTTCCAAATTCTCTCTTCCCACCTTTCCTTCCTAGCTAACCAGATGACTAATTTTTCCTTTACGAACTTCTCACGTATCTTACCCTTGTTACCTGATTCAGTTTCTACTCCCCTGAGTTCTCTACTCTTCACTCTGGGAAGCGTCTTCATCATTTACTGCAGCCCTGACTGGCGCGTGCTCCTGTTGTGTGTTGATAACTGAGTAAACAAGTTGGTTGCTGAATGGCGACTGCTTTGTCTTTAGTCTCACCTGTCGTTAGTTCTCCCTCCTGCACTTTGACGTGTATTTGGAGTCGTGCCTGACTGCAAGCGTTCAGATGTGATGCTCCCTTCCATCTTGGTGGCCTCAGTTTCTTTTGAACGGGCGACAGTTGGTGTCGACGGTTATCTGCAAGTCTTCTTTTCACCTTCCATCTGTGGGTGTATGTGACACAGTTCTGCTTCACATATTTCACACAAATGGTAAAGAATCTGCGATATATCATAGAGAGTACATTTTATGGCCTGTTTCACATGTAGTGTGTGGACGACGGAGTGTATTTTACAACAATTTGTTTTTATTTGAGCCTGGAGTAAACAGTCCGTTGTATGTATACTTCATTGTGCAGTGTCGTCACTGATGACATCGCACGATGAGAAGATAAACCCATCTCTGTGCAAGATGTTAAAGCTCGGCATTCATCGACTCTAAACGTATCACGTTTTTTAGTGCCCGGTCTGTCTCATCCAACCAGCAAGAACAGAAGAGAACAGAGATCATAGAGTTCATCAGTGACAATGACTTGGACATTCTGCTATTTACTGAAACGCAGCTCAGAGATCGTGGTGATGAGAGTGTTTGTGTTGTTAACTACAATGTGCGGTGTTTCCGCCGTGCCAGTCGCGGATGAAGGATTGCTGCGATCTTTAAAATATCTTTTGTGTTACCTTGCGTTTGAATTCCCTTTTATAATCTTGTCATTGAATTTTGTAATGCAAGACTTTCCTCCCGGACAAAAATTCATCTGATGTGTTTATATAGACCACCACTCAACACCACAAACAATTAACTGACAACAGGTTTCTGTCAGAATTCACGATCTACTTGACCATGGCAAAATGCTAAGTAGCATACCTGTGAGGCTGTGATCATTGAAGACTTCAGTGTCCGTTTGACAAAAAGAAAACTGTAGACAAAAAAGGCTCACGGATCTGCTCAGTGTCTTCACCCAGTAACCTAAATAATCAAATCCTCTTTTGAGTGGTGCATAGTCATCTTGATCATGTCATATGCATGGTTACTGTCTCAAATGTGATCTTTTTTACATCATTACTGTGTGAACCAGCACTGACACCAGTGTTTCGCACTCTGCCGTCTTCGTGACATGGACAGTCTATGTTTCGTGATGACCTGGGAAGCGAACTGGCCCTCTGCGCTCAGCGTCTTCTGACAGGCTTGCGGCCGTTTCTCCGTCGCTCCGGCTGGAGGCCCAATGGTCCTGCTGTGTGTACCCGAGTTCCACCCCAACAAACACGTGCCATGGTACACAGCCCATGCTCCTGCTGTGTGTACCCGAGTTCACCCCAACAAACACGTGCCATGGTACCACAGCCCATGCTCCTGCTGTGTGTACCCGAGTTCACCCCAACAAACACGTGCCATGGTACCACAGCCCATGCTCCTGCTGTGTGTACCCGAGTTCACCCCAACAAACACGTGCCATGGTACCCCACTCCATGCTCCTGCTGTGTGTACCCGAGTTCACCCCAACAAACACGTGCCATGGTACCCCACCCCATGCTCCTGGAGTGTGTACCCGAGTTCACCCCAACAAACACGGGCCATGGTACCCCACCCCATGCTCCTGCTGTGTGTACCCGAGTTCACCCCAACAAACACGGGCCATGGTACCACAGCCCATGCTCCTGCTGTGTGTACCCGAGTTCACCCCAACAAACACGTGCCATGGTACCACAGCCCATGCTCCTGCTGTGTTTACCCGAGTTCACCCAACAAACACGTGCCATGGACCACAGCCCATGCTCCTGCTGTGTGTACCCGAGTTCACCCCAACAAACCACGTGCCATGGTACCCACTCCATGCTCCTGCTACCCGAGTTCACCCCAACAAACACGTGCCATGGTACCACCCATGCTCCTGGAGTGTGTACCCGAGTTCACCCCACCCGGCCAAACCCAACACACGGCCATGGTAACCACAGCCATGCTCCTGCTGTGTGTACCCGAGTTCACCCCAACAAACACGTGCCATGGTACCACAGCCCATGCTTCTGCGTGTGTACCGAGTTCACCCAACAACACGGCCATCGGTACACAGCCCATGCTCCCTGCTGTGTGTACCCGAGTCACCCAACCAAACAGTGCCATGGTACCCCACTCCATGCTCCTGCTGTGTGTACCGAGTTCACCCAACAAACACTGCCATGGTACCCCACCCATGCTCCTGGAGGTGTGTACCCGAGTTCACCCCAACAAACACGGCCATGGTACCCCACCCCATGCTCCTGCTGTGTGTACCCCGAGTTCACCCCAACAAACACGCCATGGTACCACAAGCCCATGCCCTGCTGTGTGTACCCGAGTTCACCCCAACAAACACGTGCCATGGTACCACAGCCCATGCTCCTGCTGTGTGTACCCGATTCACCCACAAACACGGGCATGGTACCACAGCCCATGCTCCTGCTGTGTGTACCCGAGTCACCCAACAAACACGTGCCATGGTACCACAGCCCAGCTTCTGCTGTGTGTACCCGAGTTCACCCCAACAAACACGTGCCATGGTACCACAGCCCATGCTTCTGCTGTGTGTACCCGAGTTCACCCCAACAAACACGTGCCATGGTACCCCAGCCCATGCTCCTGGTCTGTGTACCCGAGTTCACCCCAACAAACACGGGCCATGGTACTCCAGCATTGAGCGGAATGCTAAGGCGTAACATCGACGAGGTGAAAGGTTGTGGCGTAGGTCTGGGTTGACTGTCCATAAACAGATGCTAAACCCTGCCAAGCGTTTAGTCCTCCACCTTGTTCCTTTCGCCAAAACTACATTCCTTTGTCCTCACATTAGTACTTGCTCGTCTAGTAGGACCTGCAGCCACCTGTTGGGCAGCACAAACAGGTGACAACTGCCCACAGTCGTTGCATCTGATTTTCTTACCTCCGATGCCTTTGGCGATGTGTATGGGTTTTTTTTTGTTTTTTTTTGTTTTTTTGTTTTTTTTAGTACGATTCTTGACATTCGGGCTAAGCTTAATCAACTGCCTGTGCACCTTTCAGACCTTGCTAACCACGCTGACGATCTGGCAAGGCCAACGTGCTCCCTTGCTTCTGTTCAGCCGATCTCGGAAAGGGACCATCATACTCCAGTCAAAACTCTCAACATGTCCACTGGACCCAGTTCCCACGCCCCTCCATTACAGGTAGACTATCTTGACGCCCTACTGCCTGCCCTCACAGAAATAATTAATTAATGATAGCTTGCCTTGTGGCATCTTCACAACTATCTTGAAAACAGCCTTAGTCAAACCGCTGTTAAAAAGCCTACCCTCGACTTCAACGTATTAAACAATTACCGCCGAGTCTCGAATCTGCCATTTTATTTCCAAAATCCTTGAGAAAGTAGTTCTCAAGCAACTTCTATCGTATCTTCAGTAGGAAAATTTGATTTCTCCATCACAGTCTGCTAATCTCCCTGTTCACAGCACCGAGACCGCCCTGCATCCAACACGTAGTTAAAGCTAAATGATGAAAAACAGAAACGTATTATTTCAACGAGGAGAGCAAGAGTTCACTGCGTGTCTCTGTTGGGGTGTCACAGAGGGGGACATGAGGATAACAGCCCGCACACGGATGGTGGCTGAGCTCACCTGCTGAATAATCGGGATTCTGTTTCTAGACAGCGGAACAAGAAAAGGAGGGAAGACGATTTAAATGAACTGTTGTGGGCCACCGCTTCACTTACAGAGGACACACGGCGAGTGGAGGGACACTAGGTGTGTGGGGGGAGTGGAAACTGTGTCTGCCTACCAAGGTGCGGTGTTTGTATTTTTGTACATCTCGGATTTTTGTATGCTGAATTTTTTTATGCATTCTTCTCAAAAGATATGAATGAGTAATTTTGTGGATATCCTGGAGTATAATTCCCAGGACGACAACGTGTGACCCCAAGAGGCAGTGTTTAATATAACATATTGTGAGGTCGCTCGTCCCAGGGACAGTGACATTCAGTGGATAACGTCTGTCTCCAAGTGGAGACGTCAGTTGTGTTTTGTTTGTATCATTGTTTTTACGTTTCAGGACAAGTTGTAAGTGTCTAAGATATATACATGTATATATAGACTTATGAAACATTAGTCCCCAGTGACTGTTGGAACAGTGAAAGCAGTGTTGTGCCCAACTTTACATTTATTGTTTCTCAAGTTAAGCATCAAGAAAGGAACTTTTTCTCAGGACTGAGTTAGGAATTAGAGATTATTGACAGGTAGTGACAATATCTCGTAGATAGTAGTAAGGATTAAGGGACGTATGTTTACTAGGGAATTATTTTAAACAATTTTTTTTTTGCATTTTTATTACTTAAAATTATTAAAGACATGTATATATATATACACAGCCTACAAAAGAGTAGAGTTTTTTTTTTTTTTTAGAATAGAACGCGCAAATGTCCAGGTGTTTGAGTGAACGCGAGTGACTGATCTCGGGTAGGCGATGCTGATGTTCCTTTTGTCACTTCAACACGTGACTTAGGTTACATAATGTCTGCTGACGTGTCTCTTGATGAACGTGTTTCTCACATCTGTCGTTCTGTATACTATGAGCGTCGAAACATCAGATCCATTCGACATTTTCTGTCCATCTCAACCCCCAAAATCCTCATCTGCTCATTCTGTTTAAAGTAGACTACGTAACTCTTTTCTTTCTGGATGTCCACAGGACCTCATTGACAAGCATCAGAAAGTCCACAACACAGCTGCTCGTCTCGCTTTCGTGAATCACAAATGTGAACATATCACACCACTTCTTTATTCTCTCCGTTGGCTACCAGTTAAAGCTACAATAGTCTACATGCTCTTGACTTTATGCTATGGATTCTTTGAAGGCTCCTCCTCCTCTACTCTACTGAAATCTTGTCTGCCCACACTCCTGCCCCAAACCTTGGCTCCTCCTCAGACTCCCGCATTCTGTCCTCCCTCCCACAGACAGTCACATGACAACGGACGTCCTCCCTTTGTGCTGCTAAGCAGTGGAACTCTCTTCCACATCTCATTCACCACTCGGACTACAAGGCTACATTCACACGCTCTGTGAAAACGTATCTGTTCACAAAGTACTATCCCTGAGTTACTATCTGAACTCCATGGCAATACTGTCTGTCATGTTAACCATCATGTAACGACTTCATCTGACACTGTTTATAGTATCTACATCCCTTCATACCTTCATCCACTGCTTTACGTTCTGTGGCTATACTTACCTCACCGTCTGCTGTCTGTTATCTATTCTGTTATCTGTTATCATGACTGGTCTGCGCAGAGAGTGCGGTTTACCTTGGTGATAAAGTACCCTTTATTATTATTAATAATATCGGGTCATGGTCGAGGTAGGACGCGTCTGTACCTCGGTGTAAAAGAATGCATTTGTTTACCTAAACAAAATCTTCTTATGGCCTGTGTTGGTGGATCAGCACATCTGGTATACAAGTCTGTAGATTGTGTTTGAGAAAATCCCATGGAAAATATTTTTCAGTGAAATTATTGTAAAAAGAAGTAGAAACTGGGGCAAGACAGTGAAATTGGCAGTACTCTTTATTATTATTATTAATATCTGCCATCTTGCCAGGACAGGTACCGCCATAGTGTCGCCGTGTTTGTAGTGTCTACGAACTTACAACTAATGACAGTAAGCCCTTACTAGTGCAAGAACTGCTAAAGACACCTTTTGTAAGGCTCCTTGCTGCTAGAGTGGTCCACGTGTCAGGACCATGGACACCTACTAAATACTTACACACTCGACACACAACTCGGTGATTCGATGAAACAACAGGCATCATAACAACAACATTGGGGAGGACAGACTTATGATGGCTTGATAATGTCACTTCAGGAAGTGGCGCCCTCACAGCAACTCACTTATGTACAACCTTTTGTCTGCTTTTGTGCCACTTAGTTTTGGGTTCAACCACAGATCCACCGGACTACAGATTGATTGATTTTGTAAATTTTGAAATCCACAAGAGAAACTGTTGATGATGATTATCAGTAATCTTATGTTTTTCAGATCCCAAGGATCCGAGGTTTAAGATCAAATGTCAGGAAGTTTACGTAAGAAACAAACTGTCAAGTCTTTCATGTACAGCGGATAAGAGCGTATTTGACCAGAAGTGCACTAGTGAACCAGCCAGAAACCTTCGAGTTCGATATGAACGCGCTGATTTGAGTAAGTTCCAAACATACGAACTTTGTCACCTTAAGGTTTTGCACAATTCAAGCCAATGTCAATCAGAGGCGGCAGAGGGAAACGTTCTCTGTGAACAAATTGGTGACGAATGGATCTACACCTGCTATTTTAATGCGGCTGACAGGTACCTAGGTATTATACCGTGGTGTCAGGTGTACTGCAAAAATGAAGGAAATAGCTACCTAATGACCCAAAAATGTCAGCCTTTCGTACTTGGTAAGTTGTTGTTGTTATTGTTTCCGCGCGAGAACACTCTCACTCACTCATTTTTCCCCTTTGTGTCCGAGATACTGGATTCCTTCGCTGTCGTCAGTAAATGTTTGAGACTAGGCATAGACACTACTGTCAGCGACTCACGGAGAGTTGTGAAGAACAGAAAATGTGAGCACTTACAGTGTGAAACTTTGCAAGAAGTGCTGAGATATTTATGAAAGTCCGACAATTGGAAATGGCTGACCTGAGAGTTTTCTCGTGTTCTTGGGTTTCGAGGAAAAAAATTGATGTCGCCTACTTGATATCATAGTCACGGGACTAGGTATGGGATTGACATCATAGTCACGAGACTAGGTATGGGATTGATATCATAGTCACGGGACTAGGTATGGGATTGATATCATAGTCACGGGACTAGGTATGGGATTGACATCATAGTCACGGGACTAGGTATGGGATTGATATCATAGTCACGGGACTAGGTATGGGATTGATATCATAGTCACGGGACTAGGTATTGTATTGATATCATAGTCACGAGACTAGGTATGGGACTGACATCATAGTCACGGGACTAGGTATCTGCTTGACATCATAGTCACGGGACTAGGTATGGGATTGACATCATAGTCACGGGACTAGGTATGGGATTGATATCATAGTCACGGGACTAGGTATGGGATTGATATCATAGTCACGGGACTAGGTATTGTATTGATATCATAGTCACGAGACTAGGTATGGGATTGATATCATAGTCACGGGACTAGGTATGGGATTGATATCATAGTCACGGGACTAGGTATGGGATTGATATCATAGTCACGGGACTAGGTATCTGGTCCTGGACATCTGTTGCTGCTTTCTTTTGTTCACATGCCCTGGGCTCAGTATTAAGTTGTCTTGAGCATGGCCGTAACTTTCACAGTTTTGATGGATGAAGAGATAGTTGACATCCACAGCTTTAGTACGATCAAAAGCTACAAGTCGAGATTAGACATGAAGAAATAAGGTATAGCATTCAGAAATAAAAAGTTCATATAAAACTGAAGTAAGAAGAGGCCTGTAGAAATAATGTAGAGCCATTCACGTTTACTATGTTGAAATGCTAGAGGGAAGGTTGGGGCACTTCGTTCTGCGAGAGTGAGAAGCGAAAAGCAAGACTGACATGCAGTTGAAAGGTCGAGTAATGACTGACTACAATCAGACAATTAGCACACGCTCGTTGACTGGTACATGGGGCAAAGGCTCAAGTCTTAGCTGCTGTTTGGCGACACAAACAGAAGACAAGTCGGTTTGTGTTACTTTGGAGTAGGTAGATACTATTTTTATTTCACTAAAGTGTAGGCCGCATTTATAAAAGTGTTGTTTGTAATCAAGTAAAGTATTCTTTTGAGATTAAGATTTTGTAAATTGAAAATAGAATAATGCACGTTAATATCCAGAAAACAAGTGTAAAAATGTTTAATGCTGTTGACTTTTAGATATCACTACTGCTAGAACAAACATCTGTCAGAAATCATTAGTCTCCATCAAAATGTAAGTGTCCGGAATATCAGCTAATGAAGTTCATTTTTAATCTCAATCTTCAAAGTGAATGAAACGTTAACAACCGCACCACCACCACCAGCTAAACCACTCCCACCAAAGGAAGAATTTCCCCTATGGGCAGCAATTCTCATTGCACTTGGCATTGCCGGTTTGATTGGTGAGTAATACATGTCTGTGTTAAATAATGTGTGAACGTCACAGGGCACGTGCTGGTTCTGCAGTGTGTGTGTGTGTGTTGTTTTCATAATGGAAGGAAGTAATTAAGATGAGACCCTTGAGGAAAGAGTATCAACCTCCAGTCAGTTGTTTCTTGTCTCAGTTTTTAAACGGGAGATCGGATGCCATCGAATGTTAGTTTCCACGCATGCGCGAACGAACGCACGCACACACTCCTCGGAGACAACAGAAGGATGAGTGCACTGCTTACCAAGTGAAACAGACTGCTTTCTATCATTTTTAAAACTGTGCTTTGAAAAGTTCACTTTAAAACATGAATGAACTGTAAGACCTTACAAGCAGACTGACAGACACGTGTACAAAACCTGAGACCAGCACTGGCAAGAGCAACGCCGTGGTCAACGGCAAAGACGAAGTAGAAATTAATATGGCAGAAACGACTAAATAAAAACAACAGAAGAAATATAAATATTAATGATAAATAAAGTTAGACAGAAAGCGAATAATTAAAATAATACAGAAAAGGTATAATAATCTACAATTGTTTCCAGAGTGGCAAACATCGAAACTTGAACTGAATATTTTACAATGTCTGTATGTCAAATGATACAGATGTTCACAGGCTGAGCCAATAGTGTAGGCGCGGATCTACATCAAGCGTTTGTAAGTCCTTACCTTTAGGTAAGCAAACAGTAAAAGAGAGGAAAACAAAATCCACACACCAGCCAATCGGACCTTCAAGTCACATAAAAGTACAGAACACTTAGAGTCCCTCCCCTACTCTAATGAGGGTTAACAGGACATGTTGCTGCTGCTGCTCATGATGAGAATGATGAAGGTTTGAATATTCAAGCTAGCTTAATGATAAAACTTAACAAGAAATTGTGAATCTGAGAACAAAAGTGCCTCAATCTAGCAATCCTATTTTAAACTCTGGTTTCTTGCAGCATTGGTGGCGTTCCTAGTGTGGAGAAAACGTCGGCAGGCCCAAGGGTAAATATTTTTGTGGTAACTTATCAGTCAGAAAAAAGAGACAGAGTGATTTAGACATGTTTAAACAAATTATTTCTTTTCTTAAGAACATCTGATTATTCTTGAGGAGAAAGATATTCTGAGATGAAGAAAGAAAGATAATTAAAGACGGTGAATTTACAAACATTGGGGACAGGTGTCATGACACTCGTGCTCGCCATTTCTCACAAACGCGTCCTCAGGTGTTTCGCATGATTTCTTGCACACAAACACAAACTAAGCCTGGGTCCGCTCCCACGCTAAACTCTAGGAATTACTTTTATAGCTTTTAACAGTTATTACATAAATATCATTGTCTAAACTTGGCTTACCTTTTCCTACTGCAGTCCCGTACAAGATACAGGAGGGTAAGTGAATGCTTTCTGAATACTTTGAACAGTTTATGACCACAGACAGACTTGCCAACACACTTGAAAGTACAGAGGAATGTAGGACTAATACACCGGCCTGACAAAGTGGCAGAGCCAGTGTTACAGAAATGTATTTCACTGGCGACTTAATGTCTTCAGACACTTTTGTCACATTCTTGAGAGAATTGTAAAACTTCTAAAATGATTTTTCAACAAGAAGACATACTTTTTAATCATGTTCATGAACGCAACAGAGTATTTAAAGAAATCTTGTCTTGTTCCTGGTAAAATGCTTGCAAAATGACCTTAATATACAAGGCTGATATTATTGCAGAGAAGTGGCTGAAAGAGAAGGTGAAGGAGAAGGTGAAGGAGAAGGTGAAGGAGAGGATGAAGGAGAAGAGTAAGTAAATAGTTTATACCTTCAACTGTGTACTCCATTTTCTGACGACAGATCGAAGTGCTAACAAACTTGAAAGTAGAGAAGTATTGTAGGACTTATACACTTTCCTAACAAAACGACAGAAAGACAGTGTAGGAGAAATGTCTTTTACTGGTGACTAGATATTTATATCATAAGACATGTTTTCACACTTCAAAGTTTATGTGACAATGCTTTTACTTTAAAATAAACTAAATTATCTGCGTATGGTAATCTAGTAATATTTCTTGTAAAATGCTAATGATATTAACTTAATTGACAATATTGAAAATATTGTCTTAACTTGGGATTCCTTTTCCTACTGCAGAGAGGAAGCTGAAGGGGCAAGTGCCGAAGAGTAAGTAAATACTGTAAATCTTGAATAGGTTTTGACATCGTCTGACAGATGGAGATGCTAACAAACTTAAAGGTAGAGAAGAATGGTAGGACTAATGCAACTTCCTAAGAAAGCGACAGAAAGACAGTGTGAGAGAAATGTATTTCACTGGCGACTTTATTGCTATTACATGTAAGACAGGACACACCTGTCAAGGGAAGCTGCTGAAGACAAAGCACATTATTTAGGTGGACAGTAGCGACATAAACACTCCCTGTGACAATGGAGCACAGTTTTGATGATCTTTAGAAAATTCATTCAAAGTAAAGTTTGCTTTTAAAAATGCCAGGTGCCTGCAAAACTGAGGTACGAGTATAGATAAGGAGACAAATAAATCTTCCCATGTCACAGACCACCACAACCCGTCGTCACCATTTCCAAATGCTGCCCTCTGGTTGCCAATAGAAACTAGTCGCCAAGAAGAAAGCTTTCCCCAAGTCCTTTTAATCAGTTGCGATGCCGCACTTGGAAAAGATTTGTAAATCAACCTTAGTTTTTCTCTCCGTAGCCTGTGACACTAATGATGGTGTGTCTGTGAGAATGGACGCTGAGTGGCTGAGTGTGAGTGGTTGTGTGGCTGACTGTTGGACTTGTTTATTTTGTCTGTGTAGTCTATTATTTATGGCATTTTACTTCGTATTTCAGCGTTAGTGATTTTGAAGTAAGCGCGAATGTTTATATCTGCTGTTGCAGGTCACAACAACCAGAAGAAGCAGCAGAAGGGTAAGTGGACATTACTAGTCAGACGAAAAATATGACAAGCAAAGCGACTTGTAATTGAAAACAGAGAGATGGTGGGACTGACAGAAGTGTAAAGAGATGGAGGGTCGAACGTCTACATGACCATTTCATGATGTCCATTAGACTGACAGACAGAAAGGCGCACCATAGACTCGATATCATGTATCTGGGCTTAGCAAACAGATGTGTAGACAGAGACAGAGACAGAGACAGAGGATATGTTTGGTAGATGTGTATGGAGACACAGAGACACTGTGTTACAGAACTGTATTGTTTCAAATGCAGACTTCTTTTTTAAAAAACCTCATCGCACACATCTCAAACTTAGGTAGCTGCTTACAAACGTTTAGGTTACAAAGCAACAAAGTAGGTTCCCGTCTAAAAGACAACACAATCCAGGGATAACAAGACACCTTGTCACTTGAAGGCAACATTTGATGTTTTCACTTTCCACTTTAACTGTGCTGCACTGTTTTTACGTTCTGAAGAAACATTCAAATGTAGATACTAGTTTATATGTTCAAGACTTGTCTGACACCTGGAATTTATTCTTTCCTGCAGTGGAGGAGAAGCACCAGCGGAGGAATAAAGACCGGATTTCCAACAAAACATCGCAACAACCGCTGTGACAAGAAGGGAGGGAGCAGCTCCATCATTAGAACAGAAATGTGATAAAAACTGATTTGTTTACACGTACACTTGATTACGAGTTACCAGCTTGTCGTAATAGGATGATAGTACAGGCAACAACAACATCTTGTGTGTATACATCAAAGGGTATGTCACAGCGATGTCCGTATTGTTTAGCTAAGTCTCAATGATAAAGTCTGTATTGTTTAGTCTGGTCTCAAAGATAAAGTCTGTATTGTTTAGTCTCAATGATAAACTCTGTATTGTTTAGCTTGGTCTCAATGATAAAGTCTGTATTGCTTAGCTAGGTCTCAATGATAAAGTCTGTATTGCTTAGCTAGGTCTCAATGATAAATGCTTTATAGTTTAGCTAGGTCTGAGTGGTGGAGTGCGTAGTCTGTCATTGGAATACATAAATGCCGCAATCAGTGTCAAAGCCGCATTAAACTTTAGAAAGTGTGACAAGTAAACCTCGATGTGGATAAAAGAAAGTTTTTTACATAGGGTTGTAAGCAAAACAAAGTAATCCACAAAAGTATGCCGTTTGTGAAAACTGTGATATTTGTCAAAAATCTACAAGCGTACCGCTCTGGCTGTAATCATAGGGAGGTAAACATATCTCCTCTAGAAATGTGAGACAATATTCTCACTCCCTGTTTATCATTTGTGCTGCTGTACTAATGCACTCCTTCATCAGAAATACTTGTATAACTTAAGTTTATGCTAACATATGTATTAACTAAAGGTACACTGTTCACACACGTGGCTTACTATCTATATCTATCCATACACTATATTGTTGATCAACTCCTGTCATGCAGTTTAAAAATGACTTCTGTATACCACACGGCAGGCCTCTGTCAGAGAGCTCCAGAGTGTTTGATATTAAAGTATACAGAAAGTCCACAAATAGTCTCAGTGTAGTTGATGACTTTCCACAAACGTGTTGCCAGCAGGTGTAGCAGTGTTCAACCAGCAGCACCACGTGACATCCAAAACACACGTTCTTGTACAGAACACACGTGTGCACTCAGAGCACATCATCTTCATAACACGCTTCTCATGTAAAATTCAGGTCCTGAATGTCAACACAACACTGAGCGACAATCGCTGGAAATAAAGTATAAATATCACAAAACATAGTCCAGTGGGTGAAGTAAATATTTCTGACATTTTTAAAGGAGACATTTTAGAATGATATAATTTACACTTCTATCTCTTAACATTCATGCGCTCACTCATTTCCTTTATTCCCTTTATGTGTCTTCGCTGACGATCAGCTGTAATAATAATAATGTGAAAGTATAAAACGCAGATAGATGGCACTCTCTGCGCAGACCAATAATGATAAATGAAAGATAACAGCCAGTGGACAGTGAGGTACTACAGACACACTAACAACATAAAGATGAGGTACTATAGACACAATAACAACATAAAGATGAGGTACACGATAAGAGAGGACAGTGAGGTACTATAGACACACTAACAACATAAAGATGAGGTACTATAGACACAATAACAACATAAAGATGAGGTACTACAGACACAATAACAACATAAAGATGAGGTACTATAGACACAATAACAACATAAAGATGCGGTACTACAGACACACTAACAACATAAAGATGCGGTACTACAGACACACTAACAACATAAAGATGAGGTACTACAGACACACTAACAACATAAAGATGAGGTACTATAGGCACACTAACAACATAAAGATGAGGTACTATAGACACACTAACAGCATAAAGATGAGGTACACGATAACAGAGGACAGTGAGGTACTATAGACACACTAACAACATAAAGATGAGGTACACGATAACAGAGGACAGTGAGGTACTATAGACACACTGAACAACATACAGATGAGGTACACGATAACAGAGGACAGTGAGGTACTATAGACACACTAACAACATAAAGATGAGGTACTACAGACACACTAACAACATAAAGATGAGGTACTATAGACACACTAACAACATAAAGATGAGGTACTATAGGCACACTAACAACATAAAGATGAGGTACTACAGACACACTAACAGCATAAAGATGAGGTACTATAGACACACTAACAACATAAACATGAGGTACTATAGACACACTAACAACATAAAGATCAGGTACTATAGACACACTAACAACATAAAGATGAGGTACTACAGACACACTAACAACATAAAGATGAGGTACTGCAGACACACTAACAACATAAAGATGAGGTACACGATAACAGAGGACAGTGAGGTACTATAGACACACTAACAACATAAAGATGAGGTACACGATAACAGAGGACAGTGAGGTACTATAGACACACTGAACAACATACAGATGAGGTACACGATAACAGAGGACAGCGAGGTACTATAGACACACTAACAACATAAAGATGAGGTACTATAGACACACTAACAACATAAAGATGAGGTACTATAGACACACTAACAACATAAAGATGAGGTACTATAGAAACACTAACAACATAAAGATGAGGTACTATAGAAACACTAACAACATAAAGATGAGGTACACGATAACAGAGGACAGTGAGGTACTATAGACATTGAACAACATAAAGATGAGGTACTATAGACACACTAACAACATAAAGATGAGGTACACGATAACAGAGGACAGTGAGGTACTATATACACACTAACAACATAAAGATGAGGTACTACAGACACACTAACAACATAAAGATGAGGTACTATAGGCACACTAACAACATAAAGATGAGGTACTATAGGCACACTAACAACATAAAGATGAGGTACACGATAAGAGAGGACAGTGAGGTACTATAGACACACTAACAACATAAAGATGAGGTACTATAGACACACTAACAACATAAAGATGAGGTACTATAGACACACTAACAACATAAAGATGAGGTACTATAGACACACTAACAACATAAAGATGAGGTACTATAAACACACTAACAACATAAAGATGAGGTACACGATAAGAGAGGACAGTGAGGTACTATAGACACACTAACAACATAAAGATGAGGTACTATAGACACACTAACAACATAAAGATGAGGTACTATAGACACACTAACAACATAAAGATGAGGTAAACGATAACAGAGGACAGTGAGGTACTATAGACACACTAACAACATAAAGATGAGGTACACGATAACAGAGGACAGTGAGGTACTACAGACACACTAACAACATAAAGATGAGGTACTACAGACACAATAACAACATAAAGATGAGGTACTATAGACACACTAACAACGTAAAGATGAGGTACACGATAACAGAGGACAGTGAGGTACTATAGACACACTAACAACATAAAGATGAGGTACTATAGACACACTAACAACATAAAGATGAGGTACTATAGACACACTAACAGCATAAAGATGAGGTACACGATAACAGAGGACAGTGAGGTACTATAGACACACTAACAACATAAAGATGAGGTACTATAGACACACTAACAACATAAAGATGAGGTACTATAGACACACTAACAACATAAAGATGAGGTACACGATAACAGAGGACAGTGAGGTACTATAGACACACTAACAACATAAAGATGAGGTACACGATAACAGAGGACAGTGAGGTACTATAGACACACTAACAACATAAAGATGAGGTACTATAGACACACTAACAACATAAAGATGAGGTACACGATAACAGAGGACAGTGAGGCAGTGGCGTAGGAACCAGGGGGGCAGCGGGGGCAGCCGCCCCTCCAAAGAAAATACAGGGGGGGCAGGAATATCCTTTTGCCCCTCCAATATTTGAGACGTAATTCCTCACAAAGAGCAAAGAACTGAAGAAAGGTAGGGGAACGTAGAGAGGAGACGGTCATCACCGTCACAAAAGCGGGCCCTGAGGCAAGTGGAGGCTCTAACACCTCTGACGATCAGATCGTGCGTGCGTGCAGTACCCCCCCCCCCCCCATCCATCCTTTTTTACGAAATGTGCGAGTGCGAGCGCCGTTCACTGTCAGCAGGGAGTTTGCCCCCCCAACGCCGAACATCTTCCTACGCCACTGTGAGGTACTATAGACACACTAACAACATAAAGATGAGGTACAAGTGTAGCACTCTAGAAGTGTACTGAGTATGTAATTGTTGTTGTAAGGTCAGCGTCGAGTGACGCTGTCCTATTTCCCACGCTGGCTGCGTCCGTAGGTAGCCAACCTTGAACTGCCCACCCGCGACCACTGCCCTTTCCCACGCTGGTTGAGCTCAGGGTAGCCGACCTTGAACTGCCCACCCCCCGGCCACTGGTCTATTGTTACACCCGCCTGAGAACTTGGGTGGAAACAATGACCAGACAGGGCGAGGGGGGGGCAGGGGATGGAGGGATCGACATTCTAGAATGTTCCGAGGGTAGGGAAATATAAGTAGCGGGGCGGACAGTGGTTGGCATGCTGTTGAGATTTGAGAGAGAGAGAGGAGGCAGGCCAGCAACCGAGAAAAGAGTTGAATAAAGAAATTTCAACGTGAGAAACCATCTTGTGTTTTCCTGTTCAACGTAGCCCAACCCTACGTAGCCATTGACGTATTGGTTACACAAGAGAAGAAGGTGAAGCAATAGATGAAGGTATGAAGGGATGTAGGTACTATGAACAGTGTAAGATGGAGTCGGTACATGATAGTTCCTTCAGCTTCCGTCCGGCCGCCTATGCGACATCGAGGACCAGGATACGGGGGCTGCGACCTGTAACTGTGTGTCACTAGATGGAGGAACTGAGAGCCAAGACTGCGCTGTGTGCTTGTAGCCCTGACTTGCCGACCGCCAGTAGCCCCGCCTCCTGCTCCGCCTCTGGAAGAAGGTAACCGCGGTCCGTGTGAAGACGACGAGGGTGACGACGAATGACGACTTTGGCGATCATTGTTATCCGTTTGAGCTCGCACTAGTATCGCTGGACCGCTGGCACACGATGTTTTACAGTTAACTGCTCAAACGAGGCATGAGACAACAAAGCTTCCGGTTTAGTCGCATTCTTTGCTACGGCTCGCCGAGACAGTTTTGTACCTCTTAGTTGCAGAAATATGTAATTTTCATGTAGAAAAAAAAAGTATAACACACACAGGCAAGTATAACACACAGGTAAGTATAACATACACAGGCAAGTATAACACACAAGTAAGTATAACACACAGGCAAGTATAACACACAAGTAAGTATAACACACAGGTAAGTATAACATACACAGGTAAGTATAACATACAAGTAAGTATAACACACACAGGTAAGTATAACACACACAGGTAAGTATAACACACACAGGTAAGTATAACATACACAGGTAAGTATAACACACAAGTAAGTATAACACACAGGTAAGTATAACACGGCTTCTGTCAAACAACTTGGACAACTTTGTTCACACTAGTTTCCCTTCAAGGCGAAGCTGAAGTATAATCCCCCACACACACACACTTATATTTATTCTATATATTTAATACTATATAACGTCTTGCAGATATTTTGTGTAGAGCACAAACAAGTTTAAAAAAGGTAAAAGTTTATCTCCTGACATTGTCAGGTCGTTGGTGGGTTAGAGACCGTTAGAGACCTCAATCTTCTCAGGGCCAGCTTGACATGAGGTCGGTGTCCATGTCCTCTCACTCGCTGCCGTACCCTCCCCAACCCTCTGAGCAGTCAGGTACCCGTTGCCGCCAGCTGGGTCGACTGGAGGAAAGCTTGCTGCGTTCATCGGGCATTGAACCAGCGTGTTCTTAGTTGGGATGCCAGCGATGACCACTCGGCTATCCGCTTTGCCTCCAGTCTACACCACAGCACGAGATGAGAAGTTTCAAGGTGTGTACAGGTAAGTGGTCAGTAAATAAGGACAAATGATGTCCAGTGATTTGGAAGTTTGCAGCCGTGTGACAATTTGCTTGAGGGCTTGACCTCAAGTCCACCCAACTCGCCGACAAGCGGGAGCATGTCCTGTAACTTGGCTTTAAGTGCTTTGTACTGCTGTTGTTATTTAATTCTTATCCGCCGCTTGTTGCCTACACGACCGCTGACGTAGTCGCCGCACGTCAAACTCACGCGCTTTACCAACACAAATGGAAAAAGACTGAATAGTAAACCCTGATTAGCATAAACGAGTGTTTTATGTCTTCTGGCGCCCACCTTAAAGACACGCCATTACACTTCAGTTAAAAACCACTGCAGCCCCTCCCTACTCCCTCCTTACTACAATACAATTATTTGCTGCTATGCACAAGGGAGAGCATCAATTATCTTCTGTTATCAATGTACATAACACGAGAAACACGCGCGGCAACAAAGTCCATTCCTTTCAACTTCATTTAGTAGATTATCAACAACAACAACCACACACACACACAACTCTCAACTGAAGGCTCGCCTCTCTAACCATCAGCCCCCAGGCTTGAGAGAAAACGAGGCGAGATGGTGTGGGTTAGAAATATATTCAACTTAGTGTTTGTAGCTTGACTGGTTCAAGCTTTTCTTGGTTCAAACAAAATGGAGAAGGACATTAAAAGTCCTGATACAAGTGAAAGCAAGGATATTTATGACTCGCCAAAGGTCCGCCCTCATCGCTCCACGAGGACGAAGAAAGACGAAGGCAGGCGACAAAGCACCTGGGAGGTCTCCAAGCTGGTCAGGTCAGGCCTGGGTATCGTCTGTTAGAAAATCACCAGAATTACACAAGCAAGATGTTATCACCCTTGATCCCCACCCCATCCCCACCCACATACATCCACAAACGTGCACACACACACTGCACGCGTATAAACACACACACACACACGCACTGAATTGCGTTGTCTGATACAACTACTAGTGCAGAAATCGTCATTTCATTCAAGCAGACCAAGATGCACAAAAGCTTTTCAAGCCAAACCTGTCGACTCCCACCCCATCAGTCGCTATCAGTTTTAAAATGCCAGTTTATTTTTAGAAGACAAAAGTTACGTTTACAGGACTAAACCAATTAATTAATGTTAATTTAAATGTATCAGTAGATCAACATTCTCTGTTCTCTCTCCTACTTCAATACCCAGCAGGACCTGTCACCAGGTGCCAACACTGACGTGTACCTGCTGTTCACACCTGGCGCCACGTCATCAGTAATTGCGAGGTCACCTCGTCCCTTGACCCGCTGGCGTGCAGAGGTGCAAGGGGGAGGGGTGCATGGATGAGGGACAAAAGTACTTTTGTAAAGACTGATTTCTATGTTCCCTTATTGTCATTGTCTGACTGTTCTGTTCTAGTCAGGAACTAATGTCGCTAAAGTTAACTCACTCGTCACACGTGCGCCTCCTTTCAACAACCAAACGAATGTTTTTGTCTGTCGAGATCGTGATGAATCAGTTTTCAGGACAAAGGACAAGAATAGAACAAGAAACACTCCCTTCACACACCTCTCCACTCTCGTCTACCTTCAAAAGAATTTCAAACCTACAAGACGCACGAAGTGCAAATTGAACGAAGAAAAAAGTCTGTCAGAAGGACCACAGACAAGAAACACAAATCACCAAAAGGCACGAGCTGACCCTCTGGGGGGAATGAAAGCCTCCCTTGGTTGAAACGTAATGTCTGTAATCGAACAACACAAGAAAGTCAATTGTAAAAGAATAGGTGGCAATCAAATCAGGGAAAAGAAACAAATTTAAGAAACAAAAAGATGGCAGGTGCTGCTGTTACAGAGATATGTATATCTAACAGCTGTTTGAAGAACACATAGCTATATATTTACCTAGATATAGAGAGAGCAGGAAAAGTCACTTTATTGTTTTTATTCCTAAAGAAAGTTTTGTACTGACATCCATGGCATGGAGTATTTGTATGAGAATCTGACTAAAACTCAAGCAACTGTCAGTCGACAAACAGGAGTCTGTGCGGACTGTCTGCTCACTGAGACAACTTGCTCTCAAAGATCGGTGTAAGAGACATTTGATGAACTTTCATGACTTTCAGGCTACAAAACAGACTGTTGTGACAGAAACTATTAGTAACTTGGAGGACAAACAGTGAAGACCGTCCAAGGAGTCATGTGGAGCGCCTAGCATGTGACACGTTCCACTGCTCGACTCAAGTCACGTGACACCGCCGTCTCGCCCTTCAGCAATGTGTTGATTACAGACACAATATGAATATTGTACACCCCAATATTTTATGTGGTAGACCCCTCAATCTATCAGCACCTGTCATAAAAGGGGACCCATTGAAAATAGTTTACAAAGTTCAATCTCTGCAATCTCCACAGATGTTGTACAGGTCAAAAGGTCGTTGGCGCTGCTACGCTGTACTCATTCACTGGACACGAAGCACAACTACACAAAACATCTCAATATTGTTAACTAGCTTAAATACGTCCTTCCATTATCTCGGGAGAATAAGTGTTGTTTGTGATGCATTGAGACACAAAGTGACTGCACTCAGTGTTGCTGTCGTGGCGCTGGGTACCTGTCACTGACCGTCGTCACCAACACCCGGTCTGGCAAACTGCAAAGTGGGTTGTTGAGGTGTATACAACTGCAATACCAATGCAAATCGACTAAAACATTTTTTTAAAATTAGAATATAGTTTGTTTATGATGCCAGAGTAGATCGATCCCACCCACTTTAGGGAAATAACAAGTGAGCCTTTCCTTCCCACAGTTCTTGTCTTACTACTACTGTACTACTACTACTACTACTAATAATAATAATAATAATAATAAAGGCTAAATTTGTAAAGCGCATACTCACACTCCTGAGGAGCATGCTCTTAGCACTTAAGTACAAGAACGAAACATGGACAGCATGCGAGGGACAGGAAAACAGACAAAAAACATATCAACTATAAAAGAATAAACAACAGAACTAAAGAATGAAATCAAATACAGAAAACACTAAGAGGAACCAAATAACAAGAATAAGAGCAGAGAGTAACATGATATTACAAAAGGAAGGAGGGACAAAGGACTAGAATTATGGTAAAGGCTGTTAGGAGTAATGTTCACGGAAGAGGTGCGTGTTCAGTGCACGTTTAAAGGATTCAATGGTGGGTAGGTGGCGGGTATGGAAAGAGAGAGAGTCATATATTGTTTACCTGCACAATAACTAAAAATCCCGTTGTCATATGTTGTTGTTTTTTTATGACAGGAAGAGTAAGGAGACGATCATCAGACGAGGAGCGGTGCTGTCTAGCTGGGGTGTAAGGGAAGAGCAGTACAGAGAATCTTAGTGAGAGTAATTTAAAGCTAGACAAACACAATAATAGATAATAGATAATAGATAATAGATAATAGAGGAGAATTTTAGTGAGACTAAGTTTTAGAAAATAGAAAAAAAGGACGAGGAGTAAGAATTACAAATAGAATAATGGCGGAGAACGTAGCCGCTGCAATAAAATCCACAGAAACAGCAAGCAACGCAGTCACAAGCAGTAAAAACAACAACAAAGGAAAGACTAAGACAAACAAATACAACATGTAGTTACAAGAAATCTATGGATACGGAAAAGCAAAGACCTTGCACAAGAAAGCAGAGAAATCGCGGGACAACCAAGCAACTCAGCCTGTCAGGCGCAGCCTCGTTTCCAAGATAGTCTTGACTTTAATAACATTACATAATAGATATCAGTCGCCATCTTCAAGAAAATTTTATTGTATTCTGTATTATAATTGTTAAAAGATCATAATCATTTATAACAAATGCATGATGCACTGGAACAACCAGCACCTCGTGTCAGGAGACAAAGTAGCGGCCTTTGATTATTCTTCCCTCCACACGGAACTTCTCTGTATGTAAATTAGAGATTCCAATGCACTGGTGTAACTACCACATCGTGCGACGACTCCCCTAGAGAACCAATATTTTATCGGCTTTGTTGTCTTGACAGGGAACGTGTGTGTATAACTACCACCTTGCTTGAAGCCAGAGTTCAAACCTCTGGCCTGCAGTCTTCTGTCTCCTCCACCTGGCGCCGCGTGCCTCACCAGCCATGTTCAGCCACCTGCTCTTACTGTTGTGTTTGATAACCGGAAGTCTGGGTGAGTAGAGCCACACTTGTTGTCTTCATCTGCAAAAATATGTCTGATGGTAAACATATTAGGTTGAGAGCAAAGTGTCCTTGTCGACATTTCTTCGCATTCTTCACCATCTCACTTTTTTAAGAAGACGTTACAAATGTTTTTTTTTAATTTACTGATTGTTTGTTGTTGCCTGTAAAATTAGTTTTCCTTTAAATCATCGGTCAACTGGCAGAATAAACGAAAATTATCGAGAGAAAGGCGAACAGAACAAGAAAAGCAAATGTGATAGTGATTGAAGAGGTTTATTGAGCATTGAAATGAATGAAAATAAATGTAAAGATGTCTGAAGTCATGGTTGCTGGAATCCAGGCAGACTGGTCGCTTTCCCTACTGAGACCTCCTCCAGTCACCTCACTAAATTACTAAATTACCACTTCACCTGCATTTCAGTCATCAAGGAGTTAAGGAGGTTATACTGTATTATAAATTACATTAAAATATTACAATAAAATATTGAATTAAAGCATACTTTTGATAAATATCAATTAATAATTATCGCTAAATGTAAATTATTATTGCAAATCTCTTGATAATTTGTAATGGCTTTAAAATATAAAAATAAGAATAAATGCAAAATTTGTAAAGCGCATACTCACATTCCTAAGGAGCATGCTGCTAGCGCCCAAGAGCAAGAACGAGACATGGACAACATACGAGGGACAGGAAAACAAACAACATACGACCTATGCTCAGTTCATCCGAGAAATCTTTGTACACTCTTATTTTTTCAGGAATGTCTTTCTTTAGTCGCCCTTCTAACAGGAGAAATCTTTTCAGTGACTGTAGTGCTGGGTCTTTGCTCAATTGTATTTTAAATAAGTCCAGCGTTTCACTGGAGATCGACAGACTGTTGATAATGAGGTGAATCTGTGCCTCCCAGTCATCGCTTGCCGCTGACTGTGATGGAAGCGTGGCCATGGACAATGTGTGTGATATGTGCATTTCTTGTCCTGGTGTGTAGACCACCTCAGAATTATACTTCATCAAGATCAGCACTGGGCAATGTGTGACAAGCATTTCTTGCCCTGCTGTGTAGACCAGCTCACTATTATACTTCATCAAGCGCAGCACCATTCTTTGAAGTCTTGGAGGTGCCGCTGACTGTGGCTTCTTGAGGACTGGTCCCAGAGGCTTGTGATCACTTTCTACTGTTACTGGGCGCCCGTACACATACTAGTGGCAGTGTTCTATGCCGAAAACTTCTGCCAACATTTCTTTTTGTATTTGAGTGTATCTCTTCTCACAGTCACTCAGGGATCTTGAGGCAAAAGCTACAGCTCTCTCTTCTTGCATCAACACGGCACCAAGTCCTTCTGGTGTTGCATCCACTGACCAAACAACGAGCTTACAGGCCGGAACTAGAGACTGGATAACGAAATGTTTTAGCTCATGGATGACACTGTCATGTTGCTGTAGCCACACATTCACTTTCCTGCTTTAGTAGAAGACGCAAAGGTGCTGCTATAGCTGAGAGGTTGGGAAGCAATTTGCCCAAATAGTTTACCATGCTGAAAAACTTTCCAGTTCCTGGATGTAGATGGTATATCTTGAATAGTTTTAATTTTACTGGAATCTGGCTTCAGTCCATCCTGAGATATTGCACGGCCAACGAACCTTCATTCATTCACACGGAGGCTGCACGTGGAGGGCTTCAGCTCGATGCCTTCTGCTCTGGCAGTTTCCAGCATTTGATCAGCTCTTGGTCGTCTTCTTCCACAGTCTTGCCGCCGCTCAGCATTTCATCCATGTTGGCTTCCACGTCTGGAATGTGCTCAAATGCCTGGTGAAATCGCTCGGCAAAATCCTGTGCAGAAGAATTCAGCCCGAACTGTAAACTACAAAGCTTGTGTCGACAGAAAGGTGTGTTGAATGTGGTCAGGTCGGAGCTTTCTGTGTCTTGTCTGATTTGCCAGAATGTGAGTTCGTGTCAAGCATACTAAATACTTACGTGTTGTTGCCACTTTGCCGACTTGCAATCTTCTCGATGGTGGGCAGCTGATAGTTCTCACATTTCACCGCCTTGCTAAGGTCTCGTGGGTCTCAACATATTATTAGTTCGCTGCCTTTCTTCTGACGACCATAGAATTCACCCAGTCATTCTAGTAGTCCCCCTTGTCAACGACAATTTTCTCCATTTGCTGTAACTCGTCTCGAAGCGCTGTATATATATATATTGTATATCTCATATTTCCAAGGCTTTGAAGCACATCCACACAATCTGATAAAGCTGGATCATCTTCGATGACTTCTATGCATTGAATTAGATTGAGGGTGTGGTAACTGAACAGTGCCAGTGTCGCGTGACCACCCCCGACGTCCCCGGATGCTCACAACCAGCTGGCAACGAGCGCCCACCTTCTCGCTCGGCCGGAGACGGTTCGCGACGTAACAATCGAACAGCAGCTGAGCGCAGACCACACAGAAATCACAAAGACAAAATTGACATAACAGAACAAACTAATTTACTACATACGTAAAATAACTCTAATAATAATATATAAAAAAATAGAAAAAAATCAGACGCTCTAACGCTCACACACAAATAAAAAGGGAATAGATTAAAAATAAGTAATCAAAACAAAAGGAGTATCATAAAACAGTTGCCCGGAGCACAGGCGAGATACAAAGTAATTACAAGGAGCACACGCCACCCGCACGTACTGCGGGGTGGCAGATCAAAAGTTCGCTCAAAGTGTCGCCCGTCCTCTGGCCCTGCGAGCCGCCCCCTACCCCCCTCTTCCTCTCCTCCAGCTGTAGGCCTGACGAGAGGGGGGGACAGGGGGCTGGTGTACCCGGGCCCGCGGCTGTCAAGGGGGCCCGGCCTTGGTCAGTGGATTTTTTTTTCTTCTTCTCCTTTTCTTTTTCTTTTAAAGAAAGGTCTAAGGACAGAACACCCAAGCATTACACATGCAGAAGTTGAGTTTCAAGTCTGTAGAATACAATTTTGGGGTGCTGGGGCCTGTCGTGAGAAGTGTAGTCAGCGGGTATCATATTCTCATTTACTAACCACTCGCATGTAAACAACTTTATGTTCAAGTAGTGATGTAGATCCTAGTGCACTTGTCCTACTGTTTGCAGTCTATATTTCGTTACTGAATGAAGTGTAGATATTGAGATTCGAATTGTAAACATACATTATATACTGGGAAAATAATTTACGATTACAAGTACAAGGGGCCAGGAGAGGTCGTCTGTCCCGGGGCCCGGGCTGGCTCTCGTCGGCCCTGTCCAGCTGGCCCCCCTTCCTTCCTCTTGTCAAGGTGCGAGACGATCGGGTAGGTCGCTGGTCACGTGACCTCCTGCTCGACGGTGCCCACACGAGGCTGGCCGCACGCTCGCGCAGCGAGGTCACGAGTTCACGCCGACGAGGTGACGAGGGTGCAGGGTGGACGGTTGTGGTGGACGCAGCGTCGAACAGTGGCATAAAAAGAGATGTGGAAACACGTGGGCGCGGATGAGGAGCACAACGACAACAGGAAGAACACAGAAGAATGAAAAATGAGCCTGTAGAGAAAACAATCCAACCAATCAAAAGACGGCTCTCCCACAACTGTACAGTTTGTAAATAAATATTCTAGTACAAGTATATACATGTGACCATTAAAGCACCGGTCCTAAAACACACAAGTCCATTGGAGAAAAGCGGGCGCGCGCCACATGCGCCGAGACCCGGCCTACACAAATGCCATCCTAACAAGATGCATGTCTTACACTCAAACGAAAAATTAGAACGTGAAAAATATACAGATACTCTAGCTCATTCACACTTCCACCCCCAACTAAAGGCCCCCAAGACTGCAGTGGTGTAGAACCCAAGGAACCCAAAACGGCTCGTGACAGGTCGGTTTGTCGAGAAGAAAAACGCCGGCTACCGGGGCCACGGTCTAGCACCGTCCCCCACGTCCGGCACCGTTCGCTGCTGGGTGGCGACTGTCCAGAAACTACAGCAAAACACGACAAGGACTCCACGCGCGCGAAAAGAACAAAAGTAAAGAAGAAAGGAGGGGGGGGGAGAAAGTCAAAGGGAGAGGGGGGGGGGTTGCGGTCCGGTCCCGAAAAGAAGAAACGACAGCGCCGCGAGTCAGGGTACAAGGGCCGCGTGAACTGTCCCTTGGTCCCCCTCCTCCGCGCGCACACACCCACCGACAGGTCAATACAGTACGGACACACAACACGGACTATACAACACAATCGCCGACACGCGACAGCCAAGATCGGCTTGATGTTTATATTGACAACCTGGAACTCCCTGTCATGTTTGTTGTCCTGAGTGATGCAAGTACGCGTGTTATTTACCGATGACGAAAAGTCGTTCACCACAGTATGTTGTTAGATGAGCCTTGGAGGCTTATATCGTGTTTTCTTCAGTCGACCATAAAGATGGTATCGCAGTATGTTGACCTGTGCGCCTGTGTCCAGAATGAGGATGATGCCGCGCCCTCGCACCTTGACCACTGAAGTCCACTGAAGTCCACTCCGTGGATGCATTTGATTGACAGCAACAAAGTCGTCGTCGCCTAATTTTGTCGATTCTTCAATGGTCTGCACAGGTTTTGATTTGCATTCTGCAGCAAAATATTTTATTTTCCGCATCTCTTGAAGGTCTGTGGCTTTTGATACTCGGCAAATGTCGCCAGCCGTCTGGAGCGAGAGATGAGCTTCTTGTAGTCGTCTTGCTCGTAGTTGGTCACTCTTGGTGCCTCTCACAACTCTGTCCTCGTCAGCCGAGTGTCGTTACTTACTGGACAGACGTGTGGACAGACGAGTCAACATGGCACACACCTTTCCCCCCGACAGTGGGTGGGCACAGCTCTGTCTCCTGTCTGCCCAGCTCCCCGGGACCAATGTCTCGTGTGATGAGGAACCACAGTAACATGGAAACAATTGACATTGGTATTTGTTCTCTCATGTGCAGGTTCTGTCCCGTGTCTGTGTGAAAATCAAGACCTCGAGGTACATCGAGATTCTACCGCTATGCTAAATTGTGGTTGCCTAAGTAAAGAGAACAGCATAGTCTGGAGTATAAATGGAGAGTTGGTCACACGGTGTCCACCATTTTCAAACGAAGCAAAGCAAGAAATGTGCACAACTTTAACTGATGACTCCAATATTTCCGCGAAAAGAACATCTGCATCATCAAGTGTGCTCACAGTCAGTTCTGTATCTGACCTGAACAACGTGAGCTGTGCAGTCCCGGAAACTGAAGAACAAACAACTTGCAAAGTGGACCTGATATGTAAGTGAAGGCATCTGAAATAATAGTCCTAGAAATACACACTTTTAAGCATTTTTGTTATACATGATAAAACTAACATTTTGTTGAAGTACCTTACCTTCAACCAGCTGGACGAGAGTTTGTCTGCTTTCCAAAGTGTTTACAATGATATCTTTCTTGTTCTCTCCTCCACGTGAATGAGTAAGGTCGGTGAGACTTGGGACAATATTTTGCAACAAGTCTGTCGCACAGATTTAAAGCTAGAGAAAAAAAACAGAACTAACAGTACACAGACAAATAGAGACATGGATAAATTGCAAGAGAATGTTGTGTAGAGTTTTGTGTACTTACCGTGGTCGTTATTCCGTAAGGTCAGTCGACTGAGTAAAGTGTCTTCTTGCATGTTAACTGTATTTTCTCTTTATTTTTTCACCTTTACACTCTTCTCTCAATACGTGGTGCTGTAGCCAGGAAAGCAGTAGTAATATAAGATGTGAATTATTAAAGAAGCCAACAAATTGATGATGTGGTTTATAAGACAGTAACACATTGCAGACCCCGCTAACGAGTCGTCCTGCCATGTGAAGGTGGACACAGGTAGAGACACAGGTGGAGACACAGGTGGAGACACAGGTAGAGACACAGTGTCAGCTCATTGCAACATCACCAAGGCGTATTCAGCTAATGGACGATACAGGTGTGACCTGTATCAGGTCCTGCAGGTGAGCATTTCCACGGAGCTTTCCAAACCAAATGTCATCTTGTACTTGCAGTGCTGCCTCCAGTGAATTATCTTGCATTGTAACTGCCACTTTTTCTTTTTAGTAGATTTTGTAACTAGGTTTCCCAAGCTATCATTGCCATCAGAGATTAATTAAGTTGCTCAGTTCAACCCTACCTACGCCACTTCCCCACACACAGCAGTTGAACATAAGTATTTTTCTGTCGGCTCTGTAGGTTGAATGTCTGATATATTGACATTAACTACAAGATAGAAGGCGAGGACATTTAGTCATCAGTTTTAATTAAGCTTTAAGTAATATGAGAATCGCTATTTTTCTCTCGTTTTTAAACAAAA
This sequence comes from Pomacea canaliculata, assembly GCF_003073045.1. Taxonomy (NCBI): domain Eukaryota; kingdom Metazoa; phylum Mollusca; class Gastropoda; order Architaenioglossa; family Ampullariidae; genus Pomacea; species Pomacea canaliculata. Next base: position 33,121,826 of record NC_037593.1, read on the forward strand.
TAAATCTCAGAAATAAACTCGCATCCTTTCGAATTTTCGTTTCAAGCAACTGAGCTATATTTTCTTGTAGTCAAATGTAAAGAAAACGGGTTTTATGTTTTGATGAGCTCTAACATCATACATGAAAGTATATATCATACAACAAAGTGCCTGGCTATAAAGTAGGAACCATGCAGCAGTAGGTTCGATCCTGCAATAACCGCAGTCACCAGGACAGTGAACCTTGTCGGCCCAAAGACTTGAGAACAAACAGACTGCTTGGAATTAATGGCAGCATAATCACTAATCAGTAAATGTGGCCTCAACGACCCCTGACTTCCTCCACACCTCTTACATCTCTCCTTTATACTGTTAATTATTCCCTCCACGTCCTTCCCCCTTCCCTACACGTGCAAAAGTCAAAGGTACATGATGATGATGATGATGATGATGATGATGATGATGATGATGATGATGATGATAAATAATAATAATTTATTGCAGTTGGCTCAATAAATAGTTATGACTGATTGTTGGCTAAAATGATAAAGTTTAAATAGAGTCAATGACAGATGTTGACAACCTGTACGGTTTCTCTGTGAAAGAAGACACACAACACAAACACAAACCAAACACAACACAAACACAACACAACACAACACAAACACAAACACAACACAACACAACACAAACACAACACAAACACAAACACAACACAAAGTAAAGTAGGAATTGTTTTTAAGGTAAACATCGTCCCCTAACTTTTTGAAATCGTTTGGTCGACTACAATGTAGTCGGCTGTTACAAGTCTTCAATTCTGTTTTTTTTCCAAGAATGAAACGAAAACACAGCTTCTTAGTACAACCACAATAAAGACATTGTCGAGAGACAGCGAGGGCGACATGAGAGGAGAATGCTCTATCACGGCACGAGTTCTGAGGGGAGGAGAGCTTAAGATGCTAATCACCCCAGGAGGGGTGGAAATCAATTTAAATAGAAACGACGACCCCAAGGACATTTCCACCACATTTCCACAAGGACATTTCCATCCAGGGCACATAGGTCTCCCCACAGACCTCCCTGACAAAGACAGTACGGTGCCTCTAGAGCTGACCACTGACCACGTGACGACCTCAGCTACCAACGATGGTAAGCTTGTCTTGTTTGTCTTTAAATATTTTACTACTCGAGTCACTCCACGTGTTGCTACAGAAAACCGTATTTCGTCTGAGATGTGTGATAACAGTTGTGTGTAGTTGACACTTGATGTATCGGTGGCTTAGCGTTCAGTTCTTCCTGCAACAGTTGTGTGTCTGACAAATATTTCTAGGTAAACACATAACGGACGCCGTAGTCTCCACACAGTAAACAGTCATCGCAGTATTTTAATGTATGTGTGGATTTCTGTAATATTGTTGGCACAAATTCTCCACATGCTGGTAGGTGGAATTTCACAGGATTTGTTGTTACATGAATCCATCACTTTGTGACAGGCGGTGCTACCACGTGCACACCTGACGTCGCTACCACGTGCACACGTAACGTCGCTGGGTGGTTCGCGGGGGGAGTCTGTTTAGGACTCCTCATTGCGACAGTGGCGATCCTCTGCTGTAGAGGAAGGTAAGGAGAGCTCTGTGATGATAAGAAACTTAAAACATTGAGTAAACTGTAAGACGAACACAGGCCAGGACAGCCACTGCCAGACAGACAGACAGTCACACAGACAGACAGACAGACAGACAGACAGTCACACAGACTGACAGACACACAGACCGACAGACAGACAGTCAGACAGACACACAGACCGACAGACAGACAGTCAGACAGACACACAGACCGACAGACAGACAGTCAGACAGACACACAGACAGACAGACTGACAGACAGACAGACAGACAGACAGTCACACAGACAGACACACACACAGACAGACACACACACAGTTTAAGTTAATCTCATGTAAATGAGAATGCCTGCAATAGTAATACATCAAACAAAGTCATCATTGTTACTTCTCCCTCCCCCAAGACACTCACCTGCTCGTGCCTACAGACAGACACACAGACAGACACACAGACAGACACATAGACAAACACGGGTGTACTCGCTGAGACACTCGTTCTTCTCTCGCTCCGCACTGATCTGCCTGAAGAAAACACAAAGCCATGTGAAGAAAGATAGACACGACCGGGACAAACTGTGTTGTGATTATTCAGGTGGTAGGTACAGTCCCAGGTGGCCAACGCCAGACCACAAGGACCCTGCGTCCCTATACTTCCACGTCTTCCCTGCTTACCCCGGGTGCACTCCGTCCCCGTAACACGCGCTAGAGGCGGGGTGACTGGTGAAGACAGGTCACTTGTGTTCATGATCAGTCACAGTGTTGCCATGGCTACAGTTTCTCGAACTCGGGGAGAGAAGCAGCCGTTTAGGTCAACATGACAGGTAGAGATAGTGCGAGCTGGTGAAGCCTGCTCTCCTCTCAACTTGTAGCGTCCGGTGAATGGACTGCTTCTTCCTTCTGTCTGCCTCCGGGCATCCTCCACTATTGGTACACTTCGCACTGACAGGGGCAGTCCATTGGAGGGTGTCACACGTGTGTAAACCGGTGTGTTTGTGTGTGTGTGTTTGTGTGTGTATGTGTGTGTGTGTGTGTGTTTGTGTGTGTATGTGTGTGTGTGTGTGTGTTTGTGTATTTGTGTGTTTGTGTGTGTGTGTGTGTGTGTGTGTGTGTGTGTGTGTGTATTTGTGTATTTGTGTGTGTATGTGTGTGTGTGTGTTTGTGTATTTGTGTGTGTGTGTGTGTGTATTTGTGTGTGTTTCTGTGTGTGTATGTGTATGTTTGTGTGAAGGAGAGGGAGGGTAGTGTCGCGTAACGCGATGCGCGACTCGCTCTCACAGTCACACAGACACACAGGGAAAATCAAAGGGAAATCAACTAATGAGATAGTGACGAGCCCCACCCCCAATGAAAATACTGTAAACACACATACGAGTAAACACTCCCGTAATACATGTACAAGTAAACAAATAGGTGGCCGCGTAGTCCAGCACCGCACAGGATGTCAACACAACAACAGCTACCTCCCCTCCCAGACACTGCCTGGGGTCACGCGCTGCCCCACAACCCACACACCCCCCTACACACACAAACACACACACAAACACACACACAAACACACACAAACCTCCTGGCAGCCACCTTCGATCACATTTTAGACATGTGCGCACTGGCCACGCAGCCATCCACCCGTAAAACCGGCGACAGGAAATACCCTAGTTACTCACCCAGCGGCTCGTGATGCGTTGGTTCTGTCGGTCACAGGAAGCACAGTGGATGCTACTGGTTGCTAGGATCCGCCCCCTGCACCAAGCAAATGCTCAGCACACCAGCATGTCTCCGCACCAAAGCTCTTCTCTCCTCTCATTTCCAATCCCTACAAGATATACTCACGGTCTACTGTTCGACAAATAGGAGAAAAAGAAAAAAAAAAAAACTTCCATCCGTCCCACACTTCGAGATTCCGCATCCCTATCAGTCAGCAAGACCTGCAACAGTAAACCCTGTCAGGGGTGCGCCCACCCCAGCTCCCGGCGCCCCTAGTTTACAAGGCGCTACTAAGCGGGTGTGCTACCTACTACAGTAACTACACGGTGTCTGGCGACTGATGCGCGACACACCTGCCCTCTGCCCCCAAACACAACAAAGAACTACCTACACTAACCGCCGGCCACCCCTACACGGCCCCCGCACCTCCGCCCCTGCAGCAAACGACAGACGACAGGTTGATCCGCGGGTTTCGAAGCGAATACAATCTGCTGATTGGTTAATCACACCCACACACCCACACACCCACCCACAACTCCCGGGTCATTTCAACAATCCCATAATGTCACCTGCCCGCCACAAGTAATTCTTGTCTTACCTCGTTGTTATTGCTTTTGTCTGCTCACAGGAAAAAGGAATCGAAAAAGCCAGCAACCACACCCGTGTGTACTGCTCTATCTTCTATTACAACACAAGAGAGGTCAGAGGGGTCAGATCCACCTGTACCTGCAGGTATAGAACCAGTGAGGCTTGCTACACCTGGAATACCTGGCATTTACTGGCTCAGATTCAGAGCCAACAAGGTTGTCCCCCAGCCACTGGATGTGTGACTATAGCTACTATTGGTTTTTCACTTTCTTTCTTTGTTTGCAGGTAGTAATTGTTTCGAACTTGTATTTCTTGTACACAGTATTTATATTTGCCTTGGTAATAGCTTTCAATCTTGTTGCTGCTTAACAAATAAAATGAATTGTTTTCACATTATTGTACTGTGTTTTTAAGTTCAATTAGTTCATCACAATTATTGAAATACACATCACACTCATCAAGTCAAACATCAATACATGTTAAAGCCCTTATAACTACCTCTCCAGCCAGCAAACCAACCCACGCACAGACAGACTTGCACCTTATAACTTTAATAATAATAATAATAATAATAATAATAATAATAACAACAATAATAATAACAACAACTGGTGTAGCTCAGAATCCCATTCACACAGGAACATGCACATCACTAGAGGCACGAGTGAATGTCTCGTACCTGAAGGAACAGAGAGATGGACAACGATGAAGATGAGGTTCAAAAGACAGTGAAGACACAGAGATGAGAGAAGCAACAAGAAGTAATCAACAAAGAGATGTCAACAGGATAGACTAATCAAAGATATAAAGTGGGAGATAAAGAACTGGTTGTCGTAGACTGTACGAGCAGTAGTCAAAGACATACAGAGTGTCTGAATTCACACTTTAAAGAGTGCATGGTAGGTAAAAGAGCAAAGGTCACTGTCAGTTTTGGTACCTCCGGCAGAAGAAATGATGATGTTACATGATTTGTCCTTCATTGTGAGGAAAGTCTTGCGGAAACAAACAGTATTGGTCTTCATCTTGCTGTGGAAATGGGAGAAACACTGTGTGGAGAGGACCAGGCTCCTCCCTTTTGTAAAGTCTAACAGAATGATGGACTAAGGCGGTGGTTCTCAAAGTATTTCGGACCGCGGACCAATTTATTTAAGTAAACATATGGCGGACCTACAAGGCCTAAAAATCATTCTGTACTATGAATTTCAAATTTAAATTGCCGCATTTGTTTTATTACAATTCAAAACTAAATGTACTTCTGTATAGTAATAAGTTGACATAAAACTACCTACCTCGTTATTTGTAATTAAAATGTTAATGCGAGGAATACATCACTTTAAACATCACTTTGCTGACATATGACGACTGTCAGCCGCGGACCACCTGACCTATGTCCAAGGACCACTAGTGGACCACACTTTGAGAACCACTGGACTAAGGCACTTCAGGCCGAACTGTGAAACAGTTTGACACCCACGGGCTGATTCTTGTATTGAATTCCGAACAAAACATGTTGGCGTGTAAGAAACAACACTGTCTTCTCTCTACTCTGTACCCGGGTCTTGCCCTCGCCTTACAGCGGGTGGCTGATGCAGCACGTGTTGGGTAGGAAGCAGGGCCTGTGGCATGTACGTGTGTCTGCACTTTGAAATGCTTTTGTTTACGATACTGAAGTGAGTAAACACCAATAGTCTCCGATCACAACTTCCTTTCTGGCGAAAAGTTTTCTTTTATCGACTGATTAAACATTACCTTCCAGCATCATCCAGTCTTCTTTGTTTATTTCTTCGCAGGAGTTTTGAATCTCCACAAATTCGTTGTTTTCACCTACGTGTCACCAAGTACACAACTGACATCATCAGACCATAATTGTTCTCTTCGCACAATCTCAGTTTTATTCCCACAGAATCGCGAGTGTAAATGTTAGGATGGACCCCAGAATAGTCCGTGATGCATACATCTGTACGCTTTACAAATATACATCGATAGTAGACCAAGGTGGACACAATGGACAGTTGACGTGGTCATCAGACCGGAACTGGTGATGTGGAGGAGAGCACACAGAGGGTAAAGGCCATTGTGTTAAGGGTCAGCACATCACTGCGTTAGGTGGCCCCACAGGGGACTGGTTGTGTGTTACACGTGCTTGTCCTCGCCTCCCCCCTGCAAACATGCAGTGAACACTCGGGATTGTCATTAGTGATTAGTCCCAGCGGTGAGTGTTTACAGTTTGTTTACACAGTTTGTTTACACAGTTTGTTACACAGGAAAGGTAAAGGCTGTCGTGATTGCAAAACTCGTGGATAAATAAAAATCGCTGGGAACATTACGAAAATGCAACAAGGTCTGGAGCTGCAAGTGTCGGTGTGCAGAGAAGCACTGAACACACACACACACAAACACACAAACACGCAAACACGCTGAAGTGCACCCAACTGCACGCAGAGCTGCTGTCATGTGATCCTTCATTAACCGGTGTCCATCGGGACAAGAACATCGGTAGGGAGCGCATACACCGAGCAAGAATCCTCAGAACAACAACTAGCACCCTTCCCACACTTCTAGAGTCCGCATCCCCATCAAACAGACAAACAAAAACAAAAAACAAAAAACAAAGCACTAGCTACACTGACCGCTGGGCCCCCGCACCTCGACCCCCCTGCAGCAAGCGACACGCGACAACAGCCTTACCTCGCCTTCTGTCAGACCCGGGTACAGCCTCCTGCTCCACCCCACCGGCTGTCTCCCTCTGCTGCTGGCATCTGGTCTGTGTTCGCCAACTCAGGGACTGGATGGTGACACACAAACTTCAACTAAACGACGACAAGACGGAAGCCCTCCTGTGTGAGAAGACATCAACCTTCACGGGTATGTCCGCCAACTGACATCAAGATGGACGATAGCAACATCACCTCTACGTCCTCCGTCAGGTATCTGGGATTTATTGTCACTGGGTGTAAACACTTGATAAATAGGCTACAGCTGTCAGTCTATTGTGATAACAAGTTACAGCTGTCTGTCAGTCTGTGTATTATGATAGACAAGTTACAGCTGTCTGACAGTCTGTTATGATAGACAAGTTACAGCTGTCTGTCAGTCTGTGTATTGTGATAACAAGTTACAGCTGTCTGACAGTCTGTTATGATAGACAAGTTACAGCTGTCTGCCAGTCTGTCAACAGTTTTAGTTTTAGTTTCTGTAACATGAATTTTTTTTACATGGTGGGGTTGTTAGCCCTACCCTAACCTATTTTACCTCTAGGTGAGGTGTCCACCTTAGTCGCCTCTTACGACATGTCTGGCTGGACGGCAGGGACCCTGTTCTTACAATGCTTGCTAGGCAAGCATACCCCGGGGTCCCACAGGCTGATATCTGATGACTATTCTAACCATCCTGCTACCTACTATAGGCTGATATCTGATGACTATTCTATCCTGCTACCTACTATAGGCTGATATCTGATGACTATTCTAACCATCCTGCTACCTACTATAGGCTGATATCTGATGACTATTAGTGATGACTTTAGTGGCCAAGAATGCTGCTTAGCCTTCTATTGACACTTCTAATACATCGTAATGTTTTTTCTGCAGCTTTATAGATTTCTTGACAGTTGAAAAGCACAGCTTTACAGTCCAAATTATCATACAAACCATAACTAAATAAATGTGCTGCATATGAATCCTACACAGAATGGTGTTCATGCACACACTTCGTCAAACAAGCCAAGAAAAATAGCCACTGTGCTCAAAGCTACCAAAAGCTTCCATTCTGTCAGAAAAGCTCACTTCTTTACAACTGCCTAGTTTACAAATAGCATTACTGTATCTGCGTTTGTGTGAGTGTGTGCATGCTTGTGTGTACACGTGTCTGTGCAAACCCAGACTTGCATGAGTGAATATGTGTATTAAGCATAAAACACAATCACTTCTATACTCAATATCATGCACCAACCAACTGAAGAATTTCCTCAGCATGAAAAAAATGTTGTAAATAAATTAATCACTGTGCAAATCTTTAAAAAAAAATGATATACCTCAGTAATCTCAGCTGACTCACAATGTCTAGAGAGTTACATAAACATAATGCACTAAATATCAAGGAGTCACAGTTATCGTGTCTTTATGCTAGGGCGGTTAATGAACTGTCATTCCTTGGTGAAAAAGGTTCAAAAATTAAAATGTTAACATTTTTAGGGGACATGGATGCTAGCAAAAAGAAGTAGACCACTGAGCACAAATCTTTGCAAGAATAGTTTTCTCACCACTTCTGCTTATTTTGCAGAACTTTGAAAAAGAAATAGTTTTCTTCTTAGCAATAATCATAGGATTTACCATCAAGATCTGCTTGGCCAGTTCATGATTGGGGTCAAATATTGTCAAACCTGTTACCATTAGGTCATTTAATGCTTTAACTGCATACTTTCTAAGCTTCCTCACCACTTAATTAAGGTCAAGAGGTCACGGCATAGCTGATGTAGTGACAGTGGTTGCATAGCTACCACCCACTCTACAAAAGCCTCTTGTAATTTCTTCAAATATCATCTTCATCTGAGGCATTTTATTACAATGTAGAGGGCATTCTTAAATATCATCGCCATATGTTTGAGGCCTTTTATTACAATGTTTGGGGCAGAAAGTAAAGGATGAGGTCAAAGAAAATGAAAGCCACAATTTAATGAAACATAAATCAATGATAAATGTCTTTGTCAAAATATCCCTGCTTAATCTACAGGAAAAATCTTTAAAATATTTCAGTGATGAGCCCAGTCAACTGTGTTCAGCCTCTGAGAAAAACGAATCCAGTCAACAATGATATTAAATGTTTATGACCTCTCCCTGTTCTGCACAGTCCGTTTGGCTTACTTTAGGCAGTAACCCAAGACTATATGGCTAAAGGGAAAGAATCTGTGAGTCAATCCAGTGGAGGACAACTACCACAGTCTACAGCATTCTCTGTACAGGTTATTTAAAAGGCAAAACAGTAAAACCAACCAGTGAACAAGATAAACAACAATATCGAATATCAATGTAACACATTAAGAAGCCTTTTATCATTTACACTGTGTGGATGCAAATGTTTGTACAAAAGTGTGCACAACATAATCACCAGTTGTACATAAACTTCAAAGCACTAGGGCTCTCGTCTACAACAGGAAGTGAAGCATGCTAAAATGTACACAAGAATAATTTATATTGTACTAATGCTTCAGCGTTTCTTAATTTCTATAGCCAGGCGTGTGTACTGCAAGGATATATCCACTCAAACACTCACACAAGGAGACAAACCACATAACTGCATGTTTTTTGCACTCTGTCATTTATGCAAAGTGCTAGGTATGTATTCCTACACAAACATGTTCTGCACAGGTATACATACCCCATACCTAAGCGGTGTGTGTGCGTTTGTATGTGAAAGGTATGTCCCCTTTTGTTACACAAACAAATCTCCTTCACAAAAACGGAATGCATGTAAGAAAGCACATTAATGACAAGAACTAGCACTTACTACTTCAGCATGTTTCTATGTACTTTCTTAGTTCCTAGCTCACATGCTTCAACTTACCGCTTAATCTATAAAGAGATGGCAGTAAACACAAATGCACTACCGTGTACCTAGAATCCCTCACACACACACACACAGCCATGTCCATCATTAAAAACTATACCATCTAGAATTATTAATGGTGAAAACTTACAGGGGAATCATAGCAAGGATTAAATTATTTAAAAAGTTTGCTGCTGCAAAGTCTGTGACCTGCACCAATGAACAAATATTAGTCCTGCACCAACAGTTTCTCACACACATATCTGGGAAAGAATTGTTTTTTCTATGTGCATGAACACAATAATACCTTACACAGCAAAATTATGTGCTCAGACTTACAACAAAGCTGTCATGCCAGCCTATCTGTCAACAGCTAATGTTATTTTCAGTAAGCAGATTCATATTTTCTCACCACCCTCATTTGGAGTGCAAATGAAATTTATATCAGGAATGTAAAGCATACAACTGATCCAATGAATCATCAAGCTTCTTTACCATTCCAGATTTTCAGTGTTGGTTCAGGACAGGTTATTTAGACACAAAATTGCAAGTAAAACACATCACTGACCCTAATATTTGAATTCACAGAACACTAGTGACTACTAATCTCAGACATTGTGCCTAAATAGCAGACCTCTCATCACAGCTTGCTAAAAATGACTAGAGGAAACAAGCTCGCACTTGGATGCAGACAAGCACACATGTATGCATGCAGATAAGCAAAATGTCTAGTCCATGAAAGCTTCAGCTAGTCAGTTAGCCCACTTGAAAATGCTTCGCAGAAAATGCCATAGCTCAGTACGAATCAACCTTTGCCAATGGAATTCTCTCGTTTTCAAAAAAAGGAATTTTGGCCATTGTCTATTTTTAAAACCATGCCAGCTTTCATTTTACTGGACTGCACCATATTGCATTTTCAGGTAAGAATCTTTCTTCATGTTTCAACTGCTAAAATTTTGATCAAACTGATGTGATGAACTTTTTGTGAACAAGCTGCTAAAAATAGTTGATCTTAAAATTATTGCAGATTTCATAAATGAATTATTATACATCATGAGATTTGTTAAAAATTAGATTATGCTCACACTTGTACAAAGAAGCCTCACCACTCTGCTGGCAACACTTTACCAGAACAGGTAAAGGTGTAGAAAAATCTCATTCTGATATGGTTTTCTGGTACAAATTTATAAACAGACATGAAACAGATTGTTGCAGATAATGCAAGAAATTCTGCAAGTGAGCATGAAATACACGAATGCATTTTTCCTCTTGCGAATATACACACATGTATACAAATATACACACATGTATACATAAGGCAAGCACATTTACAAGTTATTTTCATCCATTTTTACTACACTAAGTCACTCCATCTCCAAAACATAAGTCTTATTTTTTTTCCAGCAACAACAAAAAGCAAACACTGTGCCTCGCTTCTGTCAATTCAACGCTTCTGTGGAGGAAAAACAAACAAGTGATAAAAAAGCCGCATTTAGTTCTGCACCTCCTTCACATAAAATCCAAGGCTTGTGATTACATGGGAGACACGAGCAGAAAATGACCGTCTGCTGAATGATGGCCCCAACTCCCAAACCTGGACTCAACATCTGCATAGGATATGGACACATGCATGTGTAAGCAACACTTTGTGATCTCCCTTACACAGGAGGGAATCTTCTGTGCAGAGACCAGGGGAGTCTTTGCATGCTGCCTAGCATCATTTGTCCGTCAGCGATAGCTGCAGAATGCGCTCCAGTTCCTCCTCTTCCTGCCGCTGTTGCTCAGCTGCTGCTTCTGCATCTTGCTGTGACAACTGCAGGGCCAGTCGCAGCTGTTCTTCGTCATCAACCAGGGCTCGGGGAGCAGGTGGCACCGACCTTGCAGCAGGCCCCTCCATAGCCATTGGGGCGGAACTTGGTGTGTTCATTAAGCTTGCTGCTATAGCCCTATTTAATGCAAGGATTTATGATGATTTTAATGGACATTTCAAACTGTTTCAAAGTGCCAATGACAATTACAGGAAATAAAGTTTCCCCATCCCCATACAACACAGAATGTTTCCTGACTTGAGCAAGTTGAATGTTAGAACACTATGCATTTATATTCTGAACTCAATGATGTGGTACTTCAAACCCATCTTTTCCCCACATACTGTCTGCCAGTCCTATTTTAAATGCTGAGATACCCCAGCATGCTTTGTGTGCATGTTTTTTTCAATCTTGTGTTTATGTCAGTTGATATATCTCTGTTTGTTTGCTTTGTCAATTGGATGTTCTTTGGTGAAATGTAGAGCACCTTCTGTTAAGAAGAAAAATGCTGATAAAAATTCTCTTTATCAGTAATGTAAAAAAAAAAATGTAAAGAAAACATTTCATTCCTTTTCTGACTCTTAACAAGTTTAATGTTGAGAGCAGTATGCACTCATTTTCTGAACGTAGTAGTTGTTTTTAATTGTATACCTATACATGCTTATATGTAAATAATCAGCACCTTTTTAATGAAGCTGGAGAATGCATTAGGGTTTTTAATTTTATATGTATTCATACTTATATGTAAGCACCTTTGCATTTGCCTGTCATCCTCCTCAGGGTTTGAGCCAGGATGACTGCGATTCAAAGCCTCCCAGAATGTCACCTGCATGCAAAGTAGAGATTGAAATCGATTGTTTCAAGTGACACATTGACTTGTTGCAGTCTCCAAATGTGCGGGACTACAGTTATCATGGTACTTAATTTCAAGCAGAAGCAACATTGTTTTGAAAACAACAACGAGCTTGGATGACATCATATATAAAATAGTCGGCACTCTCTTTACACGGAGTCTATGATGGGAGTTAACTGACTAAAGGGAAACAAGTATCGGCTGAGGAATTCACTCAGCCAGCCTGCAGCTCTGCAATAACTGGTGATAATGAGACATGCGAAAAACAATTCAGAATAAACTGGACCATACCTGTTCCTCTTCTGTTCCAGACTGCACCAAACTCTGCTGGATGGCAAACTGCAGCAGCTCATCATCTTCATCACGAAGCCGCTCGTGATGTGCATCGCCTATAAATCCACATCAGAAATAGTCACAGCCCTGTATCCATGGCCAAATTTGTTTATTCTGTTGCTACAGCTCATAATACAGTGTGACATTAATGCATGACTGATATATATTTATACACACACATGCACATAGTGCATAAAAGCATATTGATTATAACATTCTATTTAGAAGCACACTGCATATCCTAGTCTGTTCAATCTGAACATAGAACATTTAAAAAAAAAAAAGCAGAAATAATATCCTAAAGAGTGTGGATATTAACAGAAGTCAATGTATGTGATTTGCTCTGCTTGTGTTGTTGGAATTTACTGTGATACACTTTGTAGTTTTGTCTGAATTTTTAACCCTTTGAGGACCAGGGGACATATTTGTCCCATACTTTTAAATGGACTTCAAATGCGATTGAAAAAACGTAGAGCAGACAAATTTGTATGAAACTATTTAGCATGTCACTGACTTTATATAAATAAGGCTGGTTTGGCTATGTATGCATTAGTTTCATTGTTAGATTGAGAGGAATTTTCCATTTGAAGTGAAATTTGATTTTTTTTTTTTTTAAAAGCAAAGCAAACTGTGCCAAGCGGACAAACACCCACTGGTTTTCCTTGGGCGCGGTGTCCTTTATGTAATGTATTAATATTTTTGTTTCAGGATTGTGCTGATTTTTCAAAATTATTTGATTTTTTTGCTGTGGGACATATATGCCCCTATGGGCCATAAGAGAACCAACTTTTATGTTGTGCCTTTAACCTTCGGGTTTTAGAAATAGATGCAACAATGACCTAAATGAAGAACCCAATGCCTTTGAGATATTTCAAAAATCCTGTGATTCTTCTGGCTTGATAACTCTTGTTGATGAGCAAAGTACATGTAGCAGAAGATAATTCCTTTCCAAACTGCTAAGATGTTTTTACCTTTTTCTTAATAAGGTTTTGACATTAAGAAATCTTACCACTCCGGTTGTATGTGGATGGTGCTTCAAAACATCGTTCATCTACTGAACATGCCATGGGCATTTCTTGAATCACATTAACATGGTTGGCAGGCGTCACTGAACCAAAGATATTGCCAAAAGTAACTCTGGCATTGAGTACATGGAAAAGAGGAATTTCTGCAAAGAAATATTTCAATACAAGTTACAAATCAAGTTAGCAAACCCAAAAAATCTAACAGAAAATACATAAAACTTCTTCTAGCACAGAAAATTCATCTCTAGAAATGACATTTTATATGGCATATCGAAAGTTCTAAAAGAAAGAAACAGTTTAATCAAAATTTATTTCCAGTCACATGCTCACACGCATATACACAAGCAGACATGTTGGTTCATATGCAAACACCAGAGGTCACTGACCAATTTTAACAGGAAATCCAGAGGGCAGTTGCAGCGTAATGAAGTCACGGAGCTTAGCGAAGTGAGCATTGCTGGTAGCCATGAGATCGATGATAGGCAGGACTTGTTCCTGTAGTGACAGCGGGAAATCTTCACACAGCCACAGCGTTGCCCTGAACTTCTGAACCTTCGTGGACTGCTCAATGGGGCGGCCAATATCGCGGTCACCCAAGTCAACATGAGCATTAAAATATTCTTCTGGAGTGATTGAGGAGGGGTTGTATGACACAAGACTGATTGTCTGTAGGTAGAAAAAGTCAAAAGTGAAATGCACACAACCATGTACACGCACACACAGACATGCACTCAAAGTACGCACACAGATTCACATGTACACACAACTCATGAAGCTTCCAGAAAGCTTACCCCATTGCCATTGCTACTAGACTGGCTGAGGGTTGGATCTTCAGTGGCCCCAAGAAAAGTTTCAAGGGGTGTCTTGTTGTTCCGTTTGGACCGTTCTTTGTCTTGTTTTGTTAGATGCTCTGTCCGTGACTTGGTAATCAGTTCCACATTATTGGCACCAAATACCTGCACAAGCAGCGCTGTGTCAAACTAAAAAGAACATTAAGTTCACTTCCTGTCAACTGAAATTTGTTCAACAGTTTCACTTTTACTCACACTGCTGCTATTTGTAAAGCAGGTTTTCAAAATTATTTCAACACAGCAATCAGTATGAAAAAGAAAACTTCCACAAATCTGGAAAATCTGCTTAACTGGAAATCTGCCATTAATATGTCTTTTCAGAAATGATCATTACCTTACACTCATACCCATTAACAGATTCCATCTTGTCACTGCGCCACCCCCACAGCCCTGATCTGCTCCTGCAAAGGGAACAAACTTTGATATGAGAAGCCACATTATCCCACCCCTTCAAATGCCTTAAAGGATTCAAGGAAAGAGCACAAGGGGCCTCTCCAATTCACGGTAGCCTTCTAACCTGCAGTAATTTTACTTCTATTACTGAAAGCTGCATTGAATTTGGGTCTGTTAATAAATGCTGCACCAGTCACATCCAGTCCTTTTGCATTTCCTTCAAATGAGTAACCACTAATTATTGTGTTTTCAAAGAAATGTGGCATTCAGACCTTTCAAAGGAAATCCTATTTGTATCAATATAGGTGGTAACAACTGGGGATGTAAGTCGTGCAGCAACAGCTTCCTCGGATGGTCGCATAAGGGAAGGATCAGCTGCCACAGGTAATGTGCGGATGGTCTCGGAGTAGACATCCTTGTTATCGTGATCAACCTCCATCATCACTGCTGCGCCAGTGCCTATAAAAAAAATAAAGTAGCATCAATGCTCAAAATTAACTTCTGAATTCACAAAAATACTACCTCAACAGACAACAGATGACAGTAAGATACAGATCAGCAGCCTATTCCTCCAACCACCTTCTCACCCAGTCGCCCCAACCTACCCTCTGAGTATTACACACCCAGTTTGACCAAGCACCCTTCATTGAGTACAGTAACTTCTTGATGGTAATGGTACAACAGATACTAACAGCTTTGTCTGAATAAACACTGGGAGATGTGAAACCCATTACTTTTACGGAATAAATGGTGAGCATTTTACATAGAAGAAGGCTGTTCCCCTTCCCCCACATCATGATACGTGTTGCCATACCTGAACTTTTGAAAATGTAGCTGCGGCTGCCTCGCTGCCAAGACATGTTGTCAAATCCCAGCAGAGTAGTATCGATCCGCACACTGGAACCTGAAATGTGTGTCACAATGGGACTAGTTTTATCTGGTCATCAAGCACAAACTCATATTTAAACAATACAACTCCCCCTAATTCATGTCTGAACAAATCACATGTCAATGTTAGATTGAACCAGCAAAGCCAAGCAGTCGTACTTGTGGGAGCATGATTCATGACAAAGAATGGCAACAGTTCAAACAATCAGGATTCATGACAAAGAATAGCAAGATTTAAACAATCAGGATTCTGCAACTCTCTTGATTTTTCAAACATTTAAATATTTTTCTCTAACAGCTGAGTGACTACAATCTAAGTTGCTGTCTTTAGTTACAAAGTACAGCTGGAACTTACCACTTTTCCACACCCGATATGTATCACTTGGGCACATCCTTGATATGAGGGGCACTGGAAGAACAGAAATAAAAGAAATAAAATCTGATGATTGATTGGGGATAAATGGTATCACATACATAAAATAAAATCTGATAATAGTTTGGTGATAAATGGTACCACACCCTTAAAATATTTCATTTCACCTTTCCACCATCCCAGCTCATCATTACAAGCAAAAATTCTTGCAGGTCTTAGTTCAAACATTGATTGAAAATCATGAGTTAGTGATACTACAAGCTTTAACCAACTTTCTTTCTGGAATCACTTACCCCAACTGGTGAATTCCCACTTCATCTCCACATAGAAGTCTTGTGACTGCAGGAAATGAAAAAAATTGATAATACAAGTGCTGTTTAGTCGCTTCCACAATTTCAGTTTTATTCCCTTGCCAGTGTGTCATAAGATAACTATGAATTCTACCACTGGGATGTGCTAGCCTGCTTAGCATAATGACTTAGGTTATAAAGCAACAACATTAATCAGAAGAGCATCATGAAATGAAGTTTACCTTATATGCTCAAAGAACTTTCAAGCAGTATTTTTTAAAGTTCATTTTAGCATTTTTATTTCATCATTATCATTTTTTTATGTACTATGCAACAATGTTTTCCATGTTTCCCAGAAATCAATGCAGCTAAGGTGCTGCCTACAGTTAGCTGATCAGAGAGTGAACACTCTTGATGTCACTTGTTAAAAAAATTGCTCTTCCTGAAGTTTGTTTTTTTTAAAAGATGGATGCATTTGAGAGTACATAATAATGTTTACAGAAACAGTATCCTTCAACCATAAAGCACGTTTCCAACCTCCTTGAGTTTCTGCAAGAGTTCTGGCACACCAACGGTGCGCTTGTTATAACGCTGGAAATCTCGGTACTGCAGTACCAACTGCACCAGTTCTGGGTCTCCACTGCACACAGCCTCATGTAGCACTGGAAGCATGAACATACATTAAATAATATAGACCACAGTACATAAAACACACCAGAGTAAATAATATACACTCAGGTAACTGGATACTGCAGCCCTCCAGCTGTAAAACTTCACTGGAAGACACACAAATAGAGCATTTTAAGCATCCAAAGCTATTAATAAACTCAAATTTCTCAAATGTATACATTGATCTCTTCTCCACACCAATTCCTCATAATGTGCATAAATATGGGAATGAGTGCAACAGTATATCCTTAGTGTGCAAGAAGAACTGATGCATAAGCCAAGCAGCATCATTTAGTTTAGGCAAGCATTTATTTTCCCTGTAGCTTCCACAGGCATTTTATTCCTTGGCACTAGCACTGAGCCCAAAAGCATTTGGCAACAGCCACTGAACTTTCCCCCATAAAGAATAACATTTTTGCACTTCTGATTATCAAAGTCTATTAGTACCACTAAAGCTCTTAGATTTAGAATAAGGCTTCAAATCATCTCAAATAAACATGCAGGTTTGCATTCCATAAACCACCACATCATGTCCTTGAGAAGATGATATGGCCTGGCATATGAGAGTAAAACAATAAAACATGTTCTTGTAAAGAATTTTCTTAAAATAGTTTGTCGCAGAGTGTTATGCATACATACACCAAGATGGGGGCGGGAGACGAGGAGAGAGATGAGCAACTTACCTGACCAGCACCCTTTGTTCTCTGCAATGGCATCTGCTCCATGTCTCAGCAACACACGTGTGCTTTCCAAATGGCCCAGACTCACCGCCAGATGGACCGGTGTGCGGCCTCTTGGATCCTTCAACTCGATGTCATGCTGACAGAAATATTGAGATAGAAGGTTTTCCTCTGTTTTTAAACAATGTTGCTATGAACTTTTTTTTATAACTTATTTATTATTCCCCTACTGGTGAATAAAATAAAAATATAGATTTGTATTGACAAATCTGTTTCTGTTCTTCGTTAATCTTCAAAAATACACTTCTCCTCAGAATCCTGTAAATCTGTTTGCACTGAGCTGTCAGTGCTGGAGAAGTACGCCACCTAGAAGTGTAAGAACACCTGCTATATCCATAAATGCAGGACTGTGCTTATAATTCTTTGATCGTGTTATGCACTCATCATGGCTTTTCTACATATGTGTTATACAGAAACATATATAGTGGATTTCCCAAACATTTGCTAAAGAGAGTAAGAAGTATGTCATTCAGACTTTAGAAACAATTTTTTCAAGGATGCTGTATCTATTTCATCTTGTTTCCTACACAATCTGCTTCTCAAACTATGCAGCCAGCTGAAAAATCAAGATATGACTGTAAGCAAACAAAAATATTTTTACAAGTGAAGTGCTGCAGACTGAGTTTTAACAAGCAACAAGCCTTGAGATTCTGCTTCTAAGATATTGTGAAAATTTATCATACATTTATCATTATTGCTATATTACATCTAAATATTTTTATTAAGCAACTCCAAATAGACAAGAATTTTATATATTCCCAAATCTAAAATATTTTTTCTTTTTTTTTTTCTTCTAGAAAACTCACTAGTGTCCTGGCAGACTTTGCATTTTCCTGTTTTATTTCATATTCCTTTATTAATGACAGGTGCAGCCTTTCTTACATCGACATCATTGTTTTTACTATTGTACACAGCAGGGTCAGGGTCAAACAAGAGAGCAATATAAGGCAAATATTTTCTCATAAGCTTACGTTGTCCCATTATGCATCTACTTGTATAAAACTTTGACGAGAAAATGTATTAATGGCTACACATGTAAAAAAGATGAAGAAGACAATAATGATTATTTATTTTTGCCCAAAACGTATTTCGATAAACAGATGTCCACTGTAGCAGATCAATGTAAAACACAATGAGCAAACATGCATAGACTACAACAAAAGGGAAATATTAAAACTCCTAATAAGCTTACTGCAGTGATTATGATAAAAAAATTAATCTGTTCATGAAAACCCTGTTCATAAACGATCAACAAAGTCACTATAAATTACTTCTGTAAAAACAATTATGTTTTTTTAGCAAATGCATGCTTTTGGATGTGATTAACAAGCTTTTCACAAACTTTCTAAAATAATTATAGTAACATCACATTATTTTGTGACTTTCCTGTTCAGGAAACCCTTTTGATATAGAATCAATAAAGTAAATATGGATTTTGTCCATTATGTGTTTAATAAAAACAAACTAAGCAGGCATCAGCATTGTTAAAAAAGAGTTTAAAGGACAGAAACATGATTACTATTAGAATGTAAAGATAAGACTTATACAGAAAGATAAAAATGCTAAAAACTTAATTTACTCAAGGGTAGAAGATCACGGTGTGATTTTATTCAGACATAAAATTGTTAATGGCACTGATAATATTAATAGGCATACAGTTTTCAGTGAATCATTGATATGTCATACCAGATATTCTGAGGGAAAGATTTGTTTACTAACCACTGCCATTCAAATATAAGAAAATTATGCCATTATGGAAAACAAAACACTAACAGCTTTAAAAATCTTCTGGATGGGCTTCCAAAAACTTGATAATCATATTTTAACGCACGAGAGTCTTTTAGTATGCGCATTACAATAAAATGACAAAATGAAGTGACGTTGAACAAGCCCTGAAAAAAATCCTGGGCTTAGAAGTGTTGGTACCTAAAAATACCACTGCTGTACTACCTCTATCTACGTTTTTCTTGGAAAATGTATATTCTTGTTAAAACTTACGACTGATCAATCAGCCCTCGTGCCAAATAGAGTAGTCACATTACAATTACTACACACTGATATCAGAATAAGGACGTACACCAGCAATGTATCCGAGCCAACATCGCTGAAAGCTGAGGAACCAGATACAGTATAACGAACTGATTTTCGGTTCCAGTTTGGCTCACCTGTTTTTTCTTCAGCACCCGATCGAGTTCCTCATAGTTATTGTGCCAGGCCAGCCAGTGCAGTGGAAACTCTTGTTGTAATGTCTTACTTGCCATTTAGCCTTTCTCTCGCTGGAAAATAAATTTACTTGAGCATCGCTTGGCTTGTAGAAGCACTGTAAGGACTTCCTGCTCCACAGGTCACAAGGTCACTTCCGGCTAGCTGCGGTGTCAGCGGATGTGTGCGTGTCGTCTGCTTTATGCTGAGCTTTTTCTTTTCTTTTTTTGAAAATATATTTTCTATCCTTGCCTTGTTTTTATTTTGTTTACATTTACAGTGAATTAAAATAAGCTATGTTTATAGGTTACATGCGTGGATAATTAATAATGTTTAAGTAAACAACGATTAATACTTTGCTGGCAGACGGCGGCTAAGATGGCCTCAGTGCTGTGACTCTGGAAGAAAGGAGATGGAAAGACTTCGCTCAACGTTAATTGCGGCTGACAGAATAATGCCACAGATGCAGACGGGAAGGATGACCTATGCGGTCATCAGGACTCTGTATGTAAATGTACATTTGGGTCTTTGCAATCCACTGAAAAGACTGGGCTGTCTGGGCACATCCGTGGTTGCGTACTTACATGAGCTTTCGCCAACCCCTGACCGGGTGTCGTTTTTTATTCCTTTTGGACTCAAGTCTTGATCTGTTGTTCTGTTTCTCTTTGCCTCTTTTTAAATAAGTTATCATGTGAATTATTTATTTATTTCGCGCTTTCATATCGACACGGGTTGGTCTGCGCATCTCCAACGCCAGTTGGCCGTCAGAAGTTTGTTGAAGGTGGGTTCTCTGGAATGGACAGAGTGCTCAACAAAGCGGTGAGTCCCCTCGTGTTCCCACAGCGAGCAGTCTACTCACCGTGAGTCAGGACCAGCGCTGATCACCTCATATGTATATAAAGCCGTCACCGAAGCCTCAGTCGCCGCCTAGACGCTTCTTTGTGTAAACAACTTGGACATCGATATTTTTTCTCAACCTCAGTAGCTGTTAAGTCGATAACTACTCGATCGTTCGTTGTTTCTGTTGCTGTCTGCACTTGCTTATCGACGCAAATTGACTTATGTTTGAATGTGATGATATCACTAATAGCAGTATTAGTAATTTTCTAAAATTTGTTTTCCAGGACGAGTCAATAAATTCAGTTTTATTCACACTTAAGGCGCTAGCAGTGTGTCGTAAAATATCTCTCAATCCCTTTTCCACCAATCTACATCGTCAGCGCAGCCAGGTGGCCACCGATTGCCGTTATAGACACAAGATTAACGACGTACAGCAAGATTACTGTTTTGTTGAATATCCCAATATTTAAGCGTCCTTTCCCATCCAGCAGTTTTCTTTAATTTCGCTCAAAAAATGATTTCCTCATTGGGTTATTCCCGCCGTCTTATTAAAGCCGAGGTGTGGATCGCCACAGTCTGAACTTCGTGCACGCCTTCTTTCCCGAAGGTGGAGAGGGGAAGGGGTCATATGTGAACCATCTATGTTGTGTTATCGAGAAATGTGATCGAGGGTAAATAAACTAGAATGTAAAATAAGTACGTTGTCATATTTCAAACACCAGCTGTGTATTAGTGTCATGTCTCTCGCTATTTATATGAATGTGTGGAAGATCACATTTTTAACTCTCAAGTGATTCGCCTCTTGAATGTATATAGGGCAGAAATTGTCCAGAACATGAAAAAAAAAAAACAGTGGCAAAACAATGGCTGACGGTGACATCCAGACTCGTGATGGTGACTGCATCAGATATCCGAACCCAGCTTCTCTCTCTTGCACACTTTTAAGCCCACACACACATTCATACGCACACCTATAGTTGGAAGTATATCAAGTGGTTTATTTAAACTTCAGAGTCTTTACCTTTTTCCTTGACAGCTTAGCGATTGAATAGAATTGAGAAGTTTCTGTGTTCTTCAGTACTAAATAAGTGATTCAATATTTGTGTGGACTCAACCGATCACTCGTGTACGCTGGGAGTGGGATGTCGGAAAAACACATTTTTGTCGTCAGGATGACTTCTGCCGCCACATAAACTTGTGAATAAACCATCGAGCACCTCCTGGACATGGCCGCTCCTGAACATACTGCGTGCACCTCTTGCCATCTTGTCCTTGCGCTGGGGATGGGTCTTCTGCGTGTGGGACTTTACGTGTTTCTTCATTAGAATTTTCTGACTGCTTTTCGTCAGGTGTGGCTTCAGGTTAAATTGGTTCTGACTTCATCGGGATGACATTTAGTAGCGGAAATAAAGAGCTTGAGATTATAGCATATTGGTTTATATATATGTTGGTCGGCAAAGACGTCCTGTGATGAAAATATGAACAAATTTCTAATTGTGGATATTGAATAAACTGCATGACTATGGTACGTACACTTTATACAAATGCACAAAGATATCTGACCTCTGCTATTTGTTTTGTTTTTTTAATCTTTTTAGTTTAACCCCCAGTGAAAACATGAAATTCATCACTAAGTTGTTTGCAAATTTAATGAAACTTAAAGCTGTCAATTTTTTCTTTACGAAAATGGCTTATGAATGTGAACATTACCCGTGGATCGCTCAAATTAAAGATGACAGACAATATGAGAGCAGATGATAATAATTAATGCTTTAAACAATCAGCAAACCTCTTTCCAAAACATAGGTGAAAACTGCAAAGTTTAAAAGCTTGTATCTCTTGTAGCACAGGGGAGGAACCTTTTTTTTCATCCGACGACCATTTTGATATTTATAAGATCATGCATAGGCCATACAAAATTATCTACTTTAAGACCGACCTAAAATTCAAATTATTCGGGTGCTAAGAGTCTGCATTTTTGCGTGCTATAGAAGCGGTTTTCAGAACCGGAGGATTTATTGTTTGTTTGTTTGTTTGTTTGTTTGTTTGTTTGTTTGTTTGTTTGTTTGTTTGTTTGTTTGTTTTTAACGCCGTGCCAACAAGCAAAGCTATATCACGGCGACAAAAAGTAATCTTACCTTTAAAAAGTTTAGGGACAAACAACCCCTGAGTACTATAACCATTACATTATTAAAAACCAGCGCAAGAAGTAAACAATATGTAAAAGCGTGGGTAAAGCGTAAAATGGAGTGGTGAAGCCCAAAAAAGCCACCAACAAACCAAAAACCAAAAGAAAACAGAGGTCATGTAATTCCTTAAATCTTATGGTAAAGTTCTATCCTATGTAAAGACTGCTGCCAATGGGACGGACCTGAACAAAGAAAACAATTTTCTGTAAAAATTTGCCGGCGGATACTCAGGAGCTCAGCACAAACAACCATAATATGCACCACACTAAAACTTCCCCTACACCAGGGACAAACAGGTGGCGGTTCACCTCGTAAGACGTAGGAGGTGTCCTTGCGTGACAAAGGTGTGTCCTATCTTTAATCTTTAATCTAGCAAGGACCACCTGCTCCCGCTTCACAGGATGGCACGAAGGTAGGCGGTCAGAAAGACAGGAAAGGGTGGCATGTAAGTTATTTGACCCAGTGTCCCAGTGGCGTTGCCATAAGAACTGAACGTAGGCCGAGAAGAAAGGTTTAGAGTCTGATGAAACAAGTGTCTGTAATTTGCCAGGGGACTGACATGCAGCCTTGGCAGCCTGGTCTGCCCGAACATTGCCTGGTATACCAGCATGGCTAGGAGCCCAAACAAAGACAATGTCCTTTTTACGATAAATGAGTGCTGCATGAACTGTATGAAACTGGACCACAAGGGGATGGTCAGAATCATTGGAAAGGAGAGTGTGGAGGGCAGATAGAGTCTGAAATAATCAGAGAATTGTGCTCCGCAGAGCGGTGAGCATGCTGCAAGGCAAGCAAGATGGCGTGAAGTTCCGCCGTGAAAATAGAACATTTGTCTGCCAGTCGGACTGAAGCAGTTGGCAGGATGGAACTGCTGCCGATGCGACTGGGCCACCACTTGGAACTTTGGCGCCACCTGTAAAGATGGAACAGAATCCAGGATAGTCAGAAAGGAGTGACTTAAAATGTTAGAGAAAGAGGAGGTCACTATAGTGTCCCCTCTTTAAAAGCTGTAAGATCCAGACGAGTCTGTGGAACAGGAAGGGTCCAAGGAGGAGCTGGTAGTAGAGAGAGAGGCTCTACCTGTTGAATATCTACTCCGGCAGCTTGCAGGTGAGGTGCTACTCGGAGTGACAATGGCTTTTGTTCCTTGCTACGAATGGCATACAGGGCAGCACGCTGAGGTCCGCAGCCTTCTAGCTAAGCTAGGGCAATACGGGTGTGTCAGCCTCGTGGACACTCGCTGCTCTGGGGTACAGACACAGTATCATCGTCAACCTGGCAGGTTGGCCTCGTCAACCCCAGCGGCCCCGGCGTAGGAGAGTTCGTCACGGAAGATTATTCAAGGAAGTGTAGATGTGTGTAAGTGTGAACGTCCCTGGACATCACCAACCGTAAGTGAGAATTATGGGAACTATTGAAGTAACATTGCTTTATAGAGATGGAACTACGGAGAGGTTGAGAGTCGTCTATGGCATCGATGTTTAGTTTACGGCTTGCAGTCATTTACATTATTGATTTGAGTTACCTAAAGTTTGTTGCCCTACCCTAAAATAAATACAAGCTCCCGCATGATATAGTAGTGTGAGTCCACGTACACATCATTGTAGTCTGTTGACAGAAAGGACACGTGTGGGATGCAGTGTGTTGTCTGTGTGTCGGGTGTCGTCCCCGACACTCTTCAGTCACGTGATCTGGCAACCGTTTTGTAACAGTCAGAAGATTCTGTTTATCTTTTCATTTCAGTGTTGTGTCTGACAACAATCAGTGCGAAGTTTTATCAGATCTGGTGTCCACGTGAGTAATATCTCCAAAGAAGTTTATAACGATTGATTTGCTACCTTTTTGAATGTGAGGTTGTGAATGGTGCACCAGCGTGACGTAGTACACTTAGCGGCGCTCGTTGATTGCAGGTATGAATCGCGTACTTGGTTACGGGTAATTAATTAATGGAATGGTTTTGGAGGCTGGAATTTACAGGGTAGGTTTACACCACCTACGTCTGATGATGTCTCTAAAAGGCTATACATGTATAAGCATTCAGGTTGGTGTAATGATGAGCTTGCCGTGTTTTGTCTACTTGTACTCTATCCGCAGTGTCAACGGCCACTGCTCTTCTGAGTCACCACAGTCCTTTTGTAATTAGCTACCCTAATACTGTGGTCTTCTTGCATGAAAAACATTGGGAAACAACTGTTTGGAGTTTGTAAAATGTGTTTGTAATTGTAGCGGGCACGATTTTTGAGAGTTGGTGTTGTGTGGGAGGTTCACTTCCTTTCTTTATCACGTTGTACGACCCAAACACAAATTCGTCAGCTGAATTCTTTATTGGGATGACGGCTGGCGAAGTTATGAAGACATGAAGAAACAGGCGAAGAAGATTTGGGAAGAAAACTGAGGAAGTGGAAGTGAAGGTGAAAAAAAGGGAAAGAAAAAGAAAAGGAGTAGAAGGAAAAGAAGGAGAAGAAAGAAGAGAGAAGAGAAGAAAAGAGAAGAAGTAGAAGACTTGTTGCCCTGAAATCAAAACAAGAAAGTTCCATTACACAAAACCTCCCTAGAGCAACTTCCATCACGTACACTATACTCCACATGGCATTTCCTAAACATATGCAAAAACCTTTCTATAGCAAATCCCCCCACATACATTATATTCCTCATGGCATTGCCTAAACATATGCAAAAATCTTACTACAGCAAATTCCATCACATGCATTATATTCCTTACGGCATTGCCCAAACATATGCAAGAATCGTTCTACAGCAAATTCCCTCGCATACATTATATTCCTCATGGCATTTCCTAACATATACACAAATCTTACTACAGCAAATTCCATTGCATACACCTCCTTTCTCCCTCGAACAAGTTTAACATCAGAAATCTCCATGATATTATTCATTACACGGGATTTTGCTACACGTGGAGAACACGTGGAGAACACGTGGTACCCTCTCTGTACCTAAACCCATAACCTACGTATTTTCAAACTCAAGGCACACAAAACTACATCCATCCTTTCACAATATGGGTCCTAGATATTTAACCACCATATTCCCTAGCTAGTATCCCCTTATTCAATCAGCGTCGGCCATAGCCTCAAACGCTAAGATGGGAGCAGTCCTCCCCCTCAAACGAAATCATAAGACATCCTACTAAATACTAAATCCAACCTCCACAAAAACTGTAACATTCTTTAGGCCAAAGCCTTGGCAAACGAAATACAAGGTTATTTCAATGAAATACAAGGTTATTTTAACCAACCTGATTTAGGACAACCTTCCACTTCGACCCCCTCGTCCTCGACACTCAACAGAAAGGAAGTCTCAGCTCGACCGGAAGTTATTTATACCGGTCAAACTCTCGTCAAACTCCCGTTACCGCGAGAGTCGACATAAAAAATATAGCTCTATTTTACTTTTATAAATGTGTAAATACACATGACATTTTCTCTAAATGTCATGGGTGTTACAGTCACCCCCCCTAAATAAAATGGGCGCTATTTCCTTAGAAATGCAACCATTTCCCATCACAAACCCTAGCAAATAAATTCCGAGCCCTCATCCACACAAGTACACCCTACAAGGCTACCTGACAGACTATCCTCCTCAGGACTAGCCTCCCCATGCCACTATAATCTAGTGGGCACTGGCTCCTCATCCACACAGGTACACCCTACAAGGCTACCTGACAGGCTATCCCCCTCAGGACTAGCCTCCCCATGCCACTATAATCTAGTGGGCACTAGCTCCTCATCCACACAGGTACACCCTACAAGGCTACCTGACAGGCTATCCCCCTCAGGACTAGCCTCCCCATGCCACTATAATCTAGTGGGCACTGGCTCCTCACCCACATAGGTACACCCTACAAGGCTACCTGACAGACTATCCTCCTCAGGACTAGCCTCCCCATGCCACTATAATCTAGTGGGCACTGGCTCCTCATCCACATAGGTACACCCTACAAGGCTACCTGACAGACTATCCTCCTCAGGACTAGCCTCCCCATGCCACTATAATCTAGTGGGCACTGGCTCCTCATCCACATAGGTACACCCTACAAGGCTACCTGACAGACTATCCTCCTCAGGACTAGCCTCCCCATGCCACTATAATCTAGTGGGCACTGGCTCCTCATCCACATAGGTACACCCTACAAGGCTACCTGACAGACTATCCTCCTCAGGACTAGCCTCCCCATGCCACTATAATCTAGTGGGCACTGGCTCCAAAAATACATTACAGCCCACCACATCAATTCCTACAGTACACCCTCAACAAAAATTCCAGCGCTAGCAGTGTTGCTAGCCTGTTACATTAAAGGCCAAATGCACTTCAGATTGGTAACAGCTGATATGCACGGCGACTGGTTATCTAACATCCTCAATCCTTATCATTAAAACAAACTTCAGCATTACTGCCATCTCCTCATCATCATCATCAACCATACAACAATCAACATCTACATGATTAACATAAGACACAAAAAAAAATCGGCATAGTACACTCCTGCACACACCATAGGCTATAATCATTCATCACTACTGCTCCATCAAAGTCATAATCGCAATCATGATCATATTCATAATGCAGTCATCAACGAAATGTGGTCAAGACCTGACAATCTACTTCGTTACACGCTAGTTGTCTGTAACCCATATACTATGGTGGAGGTAACCAATTGTCTATAGTGCAGTTTTCTCTGTCTGGTTGCTCTTGTTACCAGGGGTAACCTCGTGGTAGGCAAGAGCTCTCTCCCTCCACTCTGCGAACTTTACTTCTTGACCCCCTGTGGGCGGGAGTCCCGTGAATATACCCAGCCGGGGTGGCGGGGAGCTCACGTTAACATTAACTGCTGCCGGCTGGCTCATGGTCGTCATTGCTCTCACCAAGTCTCTCTGCAGCTGCAGCAGCTCGCTCATTACGGCCGATGTACTTGGGTCTTGGCCTGGTCCTTCGGCGACTTGATCTTCTCCGTCCATCACGAAGTGTTAGGAAGTCTCTCTCCCGTGGCACTCTCAAATCATGCCCCACATTGGGCGCCAAACTGTAGCGGGCACGATTTTTGAGAGTTGGTGTTGTGTGGGAGGTTCACTTCCTTTCTTTATCACGTTGTACGACCCAAACACAAATTCGTCAGCTGAATTCTTTATTGGGATGACGGCTGGCGAAGTTATGAAGACATGAAGAAACAGGCGAAGAAGATTTGGGAAGAAAACTGAGGAAGTGGAAGTGAAGGTGAAAAAAAGGGAAAGAAAAAGAAAAGGAGTAGAAGGAAAAGAAGGAGAAGAAAGAAGAGAGAAGAGAAGAAAAGAGAAGAAGTAGAAGGACTTGTTGCCCTGAAATCAAAACAAGAAAGTTCCATTACACAAAACCTCCCTAGAGCAACTTCCATCACGTACACTATACTCCACATGGCATTTCCTAAACATATGCAAAAACCTTTCTATAGCAAATCCCCCCACATACATTATATTCCTCATGGCATTGCCTAAACATATGCAAAAATCTTACTACAGCAAATTCCATCACATGCATTATATTCCTTACGGCATTGCCCAAACATATGCAAGAATCGTTCTACAGCAAATTCCCTCGCATACATTATATTCCTCATGGCATTTCCTAACATATACACAAATCTTACTACAGCAAATTCCATTGCATACACCTCCTTTCTCCCTCGAACAAGTTTAACATCAGAAATCTCCATGATATTATTCATTACACGGGATTTTGCTACACGTGGAGAACACGTGGAGAACACGTGGTACCCTCTCTGTACCTAAACCCATAACCTACGTATTTTCAAACTCAAGGCACACAAAACTACATCCATCCTTTCACAATATGGGTCCTAGATATTTAACCACCATATTCCCTAGCTAGTATCCCCTTATTCAATCAGCGTCGGCCATAGCCTCAAACGCTAAGATGGGAGCAGTCCTCCCCCTCAAACGAAATCATAAGACATCCTACTAAATACTAAATCCAACCTCCACAAAAACTGTAACATTCTTTAGGCCAAAGCCTTGGCAAACGAAATACAAGGTTATTTCAATGAAATACAAGGTTATTTTAACCAACCTGATTTAGGACAACCTTCCACTTCGACCCCCTCGTCCTCGACACTCAACAGAAAGGAAGTCTCAGCTCGACCGGAAGTTATTTATACCGGTCAAACTCTCGTCAAACTCCCGTTACCGCGAGAGTCGACATAAAAATATAGCTCTATTTTACTTTTATAAATGTGTAAATACACATGACATTTTCTCTAAATGTCATGGGTGTTACATAATTAAAACGTTCCTACAGGAGACAGATTGTACAGCAACAATACCTTTTCCTAATGCACATGTTTGTGGTTTTGCAGTGAAAGTACATTAATGATAATCATTATCACCATCTTGACTATACAGTACACATGATGCAGGAGTCCCTGACATTTACAGTGTCCACACACACACATGCTTGCACATGCACAGATAAACCCATAAATCCAAACATTTTTACCAGCCAAAACTGTTTTCATTTGCTCATCCCTTAGAAACTAATCCATGACAGGCTAAAGTAGGAGACTTAAATGCTTTAACTGTGCACTGAGGTACACAGCAATGTCTACGATATATTGCTTCTTGTATTAGTCAAACGATACGCTATTTACAGCTGCCATCAAACCGGAAGTTGGTCTTCCCTCACCTTGGGCCGCGGGCTGCCGACGAGAAGCTCACGTGTCTGGCCCGTCATCTGCTGGATCACGTGTCCTGTCTACCCCGTAACGGACGTTCCTTGCTTGTCCATCAAACTGTACTTTATTATTATTATAATAATAAATATCACTATTTATTATTTTCCCCCAATACACGTTGATGTTGCTATGATAAAGCGGACAGCTGGACTGAAATCTGCGATTGCCTTGGCGGGTCGGATGATACGGTCCGCAGCTCGGACGTTCCCCATCCCCATCCCCATCTTACAGGGAAAGTAGTTAAATCCTCCGATTTTATGAACTGACACATTTAATGAATAAAACAAACTTCAAATATTTTTGCGCTCGTGTTAGCTTTTAACCGGGGGGTCGGGGAAGAGATCCCGAACATGGGGTTAATCTCCGGCTTTTTTCGGGATGGAGACAGAAACGAGTTTAGCAGATGCGAGACACGTGACTGATGTTATACCCAGCGACTAGACTTTTCCCCACGAGCCATGTAGACATTCCTTCGTCTGATGTTTGTGGTTTTCTGTGCTTTCATGTCGACCCTTCACACGTTTAGAGACGGACGCTTGTATGTTGCGAGCCACTTACCCTCGGGTATCGGCACGTGCCGGTGTGTTGACGTATTTGTGCTCAGCCGTTGGCGGCCATAGCGCCATGGTCATCCCCGCTGACCAGTCACAACGACTGACGATATCGTCAACAAGATGTTCGGCCCCTTGTCCCATCCGAACAAAAGTCCCACCGATCATCTTTAAGACAGACCCGCAAGGGCTTTCGTCCGGGAGGGGCACGGGGGAAGGAGGGGGACCGGGGATGAAGATGACTTGTCGGATGTTGCTGGCAGTTACAGCCGTCATGGCGGCCACAGTCAGTCCACCGGGTGGCGATGACGTCGCCTTGAGCTGACACAACATCCGTCAGGCTAGTTATGTCTGAACTGTGAAAACAGATAACCCTGGTGACACAAAGATCTGTCATA
This sequence comes from Pomacea canaliculata, assembly GCF_003073045.1. Lineage (NCBI taxonomy): Eukaryota > Metazoa > Mollusca > Gastropoda > Architaenioglossa > Ampullariidae > Pomacea > Pomacea canaliculata. The sequence continues at coordinate 33,152,413 of NC_037593.1, forward strand.
ATGATATCATGTCATAATTAAATATTATCACTGATCATTAACAGTTGTACAAATTAATGTATCACAGGGCTAGGATACAGGATCTTTGTCTTAATACGAAATATCCAATTTATTATCTCTGTTACTTTATTTCCAAGCGATAGAATAATGGGATGTGGGCAGACTATTGTATGTGACTGTATTTTATATATATTTATAAATAATATTTATTACAGTAAAGCTATGAAACAAAGATACAGGAAAAGTGAGAGGATGGGGATGAAAAGAGGAAAGAAGGAAGTAGGTTTCTACAGGTGACGTCAGTAACCTGCAAGTTTGTTACGGATGAGGTCAACACCAGGTCAGCGACAACACCGGCCTATGACGGGGTCAAACACCAGGTCAGCGACAACACCGGCCTATGACGGGGTCAAACACCAGGTCAGCGACAACACCGGCCTATGACGAGGTCAACACCAGGTCAGCGACAACACCGGCCTATGACGGGGTCAAACACCAGGTCAGCGACAACACCGGCCTATGACGGGGTCAAACACCAGGTCAGCGACAACACCGGCCTATGACGGGGTCAACACCAGGTCAGCGACAACACCGGCCTATGACGGGGTCAAACACCAGGTCAGCGACAACACCGGCCTATGACGGGGTCAACACAGGTCAGCGACAACACCGGCCTATGATGAGGTCAACACCAGGTCAGCGACAACACCGGCCTATGACGGGGTCAACACAGGTCAGCGACAACACCGGCCTATGACGGGGTCAACACAGGTCAGCGACAACACCGGCCTATGACGGGGTCAACACAGGTCAGCGACAACACCGGCCTATGACGAGGTCAAGCTCCAGTGTATGTTTCCTGCAAACCTCTCAAGGACTTCATGAAGTGGTTTCAGATTCTACACTGACTTTCTACAAATGGCTTCAGGTCCCACCAAGGTTCTTACTGGTTTCAAAGTCCACGTTCACTATCTCGAACTTGACAGGAGTTTTGAGACACTGATTTCACATCTCACTGCCTCTGTAAATTTAAATACATCAAGCTCACAGGTGTTCTTGAAGTGACCCCGACATTTCCGTAATTGTGTACAAGTAGCTACCATGCAGGTCTTTACCAACTTATCTTCAGCCTGACATCGCCAGACTCAATAATCCTCCCCCTGACTGTTGTGCTGTGGGTCACAGCCAGGTAAGTCTTGTGTGTGTAGCCGGTACATGAGTAGTTAAAATTTGTCACGCGTCATTTGTCACATTTGTCATTTGACCAGTCGGTGCCTCCATGATTTTAGGTTATTTTAACCGCTTCGCTACTTAGGGACTGCAACGTAGAAAGAATGTAAGGGAGAATGAATGAGAATGTCAGCGGGAAAGGGTTAGCCGTGACACGGAGTATTTGGTGAACACTGTTCAGCCTAGAATTCACGGCGGGAAAGAGGGAGGAAATGTACTCAGGCCGGGATAGTGAAGGACGAAGACGTGCCTGAGTCACGACATGTCAATGTCCCGAGTTGAGATGACAGAGTAGACCAGGGTAGTGGCCATCCACCCTGGATGCGGAGTGGTACTGTCCCTTGTGGAGTAACCTCGCCTAGACGAGGTTTGACATCTTTTTCTGTTATTGTTTATGGAATTGTAATAGAACTCACGTAGGTTCCAAAGTTGGAAACACCAACATATGAGAGACAGATGTGTGGATTGGAGAATGTGGTTTAGAATAGTAGTATAGTGTAACCTCCAGTTACAGGTTTTTTGTTGGTGTGGGCTAATCAGGTTGGAGCCCTTTTGAAGGAGGAAGAATAACCAGGGTTGTCCATGGGACATATTTTTCTATCCCGTCCCATCCCGTCCCATGGCAATTTATGCCTGTCCCATCCCGTCCCATCCCACGGGATGTTTCCCATGGGATTCCCATGGTATTAACAATCCTATGGACAACACTGAAAACCACTTTTCGGCTTTTGTTCTATAATTCCTGCTACTTCACATACAATAGATGATTCAGAGGAAAGATTTAAATCCTTGATGAATGAAATAACAGTAAATTTATTTTGCAATATCAAGTATCGACTACCATGGGAAATACAAATGTGTGCTGTCCCATCCCATCCCGTCCCATGGGACGTTTCCCATGGGATTCCCATGGGATTCCCATTCCTATGGACAACACTGAGAATAACCCCCAAGACCATTCCTCGATCGCCTTCGCTCCAACACCCAGCAGCACGTGGGGTCGGTACACCATCGACCTCGTGACATCACCGCTGCTGTGACCCCGGGACCCCTCTTCTCCCCGACACCACCAGTGTGTACCTTGGAGTGGTATCCGTCGCTGAGTTACACGGAGCGACCAAAGAGTTTCCTACCTCCTCGGGGAAGGAAAAACCTCTTGGAATGGATTACAAGTGTAATTTGTGTTAGCCGCATTCAAACTGTGCCGAACTGTGAGCATGGCTACAGGCAACTGAGATTTGGAAGAGGTGCTGAGAAGACGCTTAGCGAGGGTGTGATGGTGAGTCAGTATACGTGGGGAGGAACTGATACACCGAGGACTAGAACATGGGGAACTGTTGTAAGCTATCAACTGAGGGATTGATATACATTTGTAGTTAAGAGTAGAGACTATAACATTACCATATGTTTACTTATCATACATGGTTTTCACCATCTTCCCCAAAGAACTGTGTGTTGAGACATGTTTGTATAAATATATTCGTGTTCTATGTCTTGAAGTCCTGAGCAACTTGATAACATGATGTGGACAGCCTCACACCATCGTTGTTTGTGTGTTGAAGAGCGCCTGTAGACGTCGTGTGTGTTGCTGTGCTGAGAGTCGGTGTTCGTCACGAATGTATACAGAAGTAAATTAATATATTTTTTTCACCGACACCAACCTCGTTGTCAGACGTGCCTAAAAAGGGAATTCAGTTTTAACCCAGGTACCACATTGACAGGATGCTGTTTTCACCTGTGCTTTGGAGAATGAAAGAGGTTAAGACTCCGTTTGTCGCAAAGTCACGAAGTACACTCACGGCCGTGGTAACCACTCAGTAGCATGAGATCGAAACTCGCATTGGCTGCGATATTCAACGGTGCACAAACTAATGTAAATAAGGCTGATAGTGTGTCCCTCAACAGGAAACAAATTGTTTAAAACTCACGATACGATTTTGTGAGCGAGCAATCACAGGTGTGTACTAGCGAGCAATCACAGGTGTGTACTAGCGAACAATCACAGGTGTGTGTACTAGCGAGCAATCACAGGTGTGTACTAGCCAGCAATCACAGGTGTGTACTAGCCAGCAATCACAGGTGTGTACTAGCCAGCAATCACAGGTGTGTACTAGCAAGTTGCAGCTGGATCCTTTGACTGACTCGGGTGGACGTTTCACACGATGCCGACGAGAAAATAGAGTTCAGCGTTTCTTGGTCTTCGTTGTACCTGTTGTCATTCACTGGGCACATGATGTTCTCTCTCTCTCACACACACGCACACTCGAATTGCGAAAACGTGTAGCTGGAGACTAGCCACAGACTTTATAGCTTATATCATATAGACATTCTGTCTTTTGTTTCCACGTCAAGTCTGACAACCAACTCATGCCCTCCCCTCACTGCTCGCTTTAAAAACGAAAGTAAGGCGGTAATTTATGCCATGCCCTCTGACCCAGTCGGATGGTGCCAACAGCTGGTGTCAGTCACGAGTCTGGTGACTCAATCTGCTTCGCGGAAGAAACGATTGAGTCACCTGACATGAGTAGCGGTTATAATAAATAAATCCTGACATCTGTCTACAGCTGGTTGTAGACATGTACCCAGGCCCGTTCTTAGCCCCCGCGGGGCCCGAGGCAAAGGGCATGTGCGGGGCCCTCAGCCACGGCTGACTACACTTCCATATGCCTAGTTACCATATCAATCACTGCAAAAACCTTTCTATAGCAAATCCCCCCACATACATTATATTCCTCATGGCATTGCCTAAACATATGCAAAAATCTTACTACAGCAAATTCCATCACATGCATTATATTCCTTACGGCATTGCCCAAACATATGCAAGAATCGTTCTACAGCAAATTCCCTCGCATACATTATATTCCTCATGGCATTTCCTAACATATACACAAATCTTACTACAGCAAATTCCATTGCATACACCTCCTTTCTCCCTCGAACAAGTTTAACATCAGAAATCTCCATGATATTATTCATTACACGGGATTTTGCTACACGTGGAGAACACGTGGAGAACACGTGGTACCCTCTCTGTACCTAAACCCATAACCTACGTATTTTCAAACTCAAGGCACACAAAACTACATCCATCCTTTCACAATATGGGTCCTAGATATTTAACCACCATATTCCCTAGCTAGTATCCCCTTATTCAATCAGCGTCGGCCATAGCCTCAAACGCTAAGATGGGAGCAGTCCTCCCCTCAAACGAAATCATAAGACATCCTACTAAATACTAAATCCAACCTCCACAAAAACTGTAACATTCTTTAGGCCAAAGCCTTGGCAAACGAAATACAAGGTTATTTCAATGAAATACAAGGTTATTTTAACCAACCTGATTTAGGACAACCTTCCACTTCGACCCCCTCGTCCTCGACACTCAACAGAAAGGAAGTCTCAGCTCGACCGGAAGTTATTTATACCGGTCAAACTCTCGTCAAACTCCCGTTACCGCGAGAGTCGACATAAAAATATAGCTCTATTTTACTTTTATAAATGTGTAAATACACATGACATTTTCTCTAAATGTCATGGGTGTTACATAATTAAAACGTTCCTACAGGAGACAGATTGTACAGCAACAATACCTTTTCCTAATGCACATGTTTGTGGTTTTGCAGTGAAAGTACATTAATGATAATCATTATCACCATCTTGACTATACAGTACACATGATGCAGGAGTCCCTGACATTTACAGTGTCCACACACACACATGCTTGCACATGCACAGATAAACCCATAAATCCAAACATTTTTACCAGCCAAAACTGTTTTCATTTGCTCATCCCTTAGAAACTAATCCATGACAGGCTAAAGTAGGAGACTTAAATGCTTTAACTGTGCACTGAGGTACACAGCAATGTCTACGATATATTGCTTCTTGTATTAGTCAAACGATACGCTATTTACAGCTGCCATCAAACCGGAAGTTGGTCTTCCCTCACCTTGGGCCGCGGGCTGCCGACGAGAAGCTCACGTGTCTGGCCCGTCATCTGCTGGATCACGTGTCCTGTCTACCCCGTAACGGACGTTCCTTGCTTGTCCATCAAACTGTACTTTATTATTATTATAATAATAAATATCACTATTTATTATTTTCCCCCAATACACGTTGATGTTGCTATGATAAAGCGGACAGCTGGACTGAAATCTGCGATTGCCTTGGCGGGTCGGATGATACGGTCCGCAGCTCGGACGTTCCCCATCCCCATCCCCATCTTACAGGAAAGTAGTTAAATCCTCCGATTTTATGAACTGACACATTTAATGAATAAAACAAACTTCAAATATTTTTGCGCTCGTGTTAGCTTTTAACCGGGGGTCGGGGAAGAGATCCCGAACATGGGGTTAATCTCCGGCTTTTTTCGGGATGGAGACAGAAACGAGTTTAGCAGATGCGAGACACGTGACTGATGTTATACCCAGCGACTAGACTTTTCCCCACGAGCCATGTAGACATTCCTTCGTCTGATGTTTGTGGTTTTCTGTGCTTTCATGTCGACCCTTCACACGTTTAGAGACGGACGCTTGTATGTTGCGAGCCACTTACCCTCGGGTATCGGCACGTGCCGGTGTGTTGACGTATTTGTGCTCAGCCGTTGGCGGCCATAGCGCCATGGTCATCCCCGCTGACCAGTCACAACGACTGACGATATCGTCAACAAGATGTTCGGCCCCTTGTCCCATCCGAACAAAAGTCCCACCGATCATCTTTAAGACAGACCCGCAAGGGCTTTCGTCCGGGAGGGGCACGGGGGAAGGAGGGGGACGGGGATGAAGATGACTTGTCGGATGTTGCTGGCAGTTACAGCCGTCATGGCGGCCACAGTCAGTCCACCGGGTGGCGATGACGTCGCCTTGAGCTGACACAACATCCGTCAGGCTAGTTATGTCTGAACTGTGAAAACAGATAACCCTGGTGACACAAAGATCTGTCATAATGATATCATGTCATAATTAAATATTATCACTGATCATTAACAGTTGTACAAATTAATGTATCACAGGGCTAGGATACAGGATCTTTGTCTTAATACGAAATATCCAATTTATTATCTCTGTTACTTTATTTCCAAGCGATAGAATAATGGGATGTGGGCAGACTATTGTATGTGACTGTATTTTATATATATTTATAAATAATATTTATTACAGTAAAGCTATGAAACAAAGATACAGGAAAAGTGAGAGGATGGGGATGAAAAGAGGAAAGAAGGAAGTAGGTTTCTACAGGTGACGTCAGTAACCTGCAAGTTTGTTACGGATGAGGTCAACACCAGGTCAGCGACAACACCGGCCTATGACGGGTCAAACACCAGGTCAGCGACAACACCGGCCTATGACGGGGTCAAACACCAGGTCAGCGACAACACCGGCCTATGACGAGGTCAACACCAGGTCAGCGACAACACCGGCCTATGACGGGGTCAAACACCAGGTCAGCGACAACACCGGCCTATGACGGGGTCAAACACCAGGTCAGCGACAACACCGGCCTATGACGGGGTCAACACCAGGTCAGCGACAACACCGGCCTATGACGGGGTCAAACACCAGGTCAGCGACAACACCGGCCTATGACGGGGTCAACACAGGTCAGCGACAACACCGGCCTATGATGAGGTCAACACCAGGTCAGCGACAACACCGGCCTATGACGGGGTCAACACAGGTCAGCGACAACACCGGCCTATGACGGGGTCAACACAGGTCAGCGACAACACCGGCCTATGACGGGGTCAACACAGGTCAGCGACAACACCGGCCTATGACGAGGTCAAGCTCCAGTGTATGTTTCCTGCAAACCTCTCAAGGACTTCATGAAGTGGTTTCAGATTCTACACTGACTTTCTACAAATGGCTTCAGGTCCCCACCAAGGTTCTTACTGGTTTCAAAGTCCACGTTCACTATCTCGAACTTGACAGGAGTTTTGAGACACTGATTTCACATCTCACTGCCTCTGTAAATTTAAATACATCAAGCTCACAGGTGTTCTTGAAGTGACCCCGACATTTCCGTAATTGTGTACAAGTAGCTACCATGCAGGTCTTTACCAACTTATCTTCAGCCTGACATCGCCAGACTCAATAATCCTCCCCCTGACTGTTGTGCTGTGGGTCACAGCCAGGTAAGTCTTGTGTGTGTAGCCGGTACATGAGTAGTTAAAATTTGTCACGCGTCATTTGTCACATTTGTCATTTGACCAGTCGGTGCCTCCATGATTTTAGGTTATTTTAACCGCTTCGCTACTTAGGGACTGCAACGTAGAAAGAATGTAAGGGAGAATGAATGAGAATGTCAGCGGGAAAGGGTTAGCCGTGACACGGAGTATTTGGTGAACACTGTTCAGCCTAGAATTCACGGCGGGAAAGAGGGAGGAAATGTACTCAGGCCGGGATAGTGAAGGACGAAGACGTGCCTGAGTCACGACATGTCAATGTCCCGAGTTGAGATGACAGAGTAGACCAGGGTAGTGGCCATCCACCCTGGATGCGGAGTGGTACTGTCCCTTGTGGAGTAACCTCGCCTAGACGAGGTTTGACATCTTTTTCTGTTATTGTTTATGGAATTGTAATAGAACTCACGTAGGTTCCAAAGTTGGAAACACCAACATATGAGAGACAGATGTGTGGATTGGAGAATGTGGTTTAGAATAGTAGTATAGTGTAACCTCCAGTTACAGGTTTTTTGTTGGTGTGGGCTAATCAGGTTGGAGCCCTTTTGAAGGAGGAAGAATAACCAGGGTTGTCCATGGGACATATTTTTCTATCCCGTCCCATCCCGTCCCATGGCAATTTATGCCTGTCCCATCCCGTCCCATCCCACGGGATGTTTCCCATGGGATTCCCATGGTATTAACAATCCTATGGACAACACTGAAACCACTTTTCGGCTTTTGTTCTATAATTCCTGCTACTTCACATACAATAGATGATTCAGAGGAAAGATTTAAATCCTTGATGAATGAAATAACAGTAAATTTATTTTGCAATATCAAGTATCGACTACCATGGGAAATACAAATGTGTGCTGTCCCATCCCATCCCGTCCCATGGGACGTTTCCCATGGGATTCCCATGGGATTCCCATTCCTATGGACAACACTGAGAATAACCCCCAAGACCATTCCTCGATCGCCTTCGCTCCAACACCCAGCAGCACGTGGGGTCGGTACACCATCGACCTCGTGACATCACCGCTGCTGTGACCCCGGGACCCCTCTTCTCCCCGACACCACCAGTGTGTACCTTGGAGTGGTATCCGTCGCTGAGTTACACGGAGCGACCAAAGAGTTTCCTACCTCCTCGGGGAAGGAAAAACCTCTTGGAATGGATTACAAGTGTAATTTGTGTTAGCCGCATTCAAACTGTGCCGAACTGTGAGCATGGCTACAGGCAACTGAGATTTGGAAGAGGTGCTGAGAAGACGCTTAGCGAGGGTGTGATGGTGAGTCAGTATACGTGGGGAGGAACTGATACACCGAGGACTAGAACATGGGGAACTGTTGTAAGCTATCAACTGAGGGATTGATATACATTTGTAGTTAAGAGTAGAGACTATAACATTACCATATGTTTACTTATCATACATGGTTTTCACCATCTTCCCCAAAGAACTGTGTGTTGAGACATGTTTGTATAAATATATTCGTGTTCTATGTCTTGAAGTCCTGAGCAACTTGATAACATGATGTGGACAGCCTCACACCATCGTTGTTTGTGTGTTGAAGAGCGCCTGTAGACGTCGTGTGTGTTGCTGTGCTGAGAGTCGGTGTTCGTCACGAATGTATACAGAAGTAAATTAATATATTTTTTTCACCGACACCAACCTCGTTGTCAGACGTGCCTAAAAAGGGAATTCAGTTTTAACCCAGGTACCACATTGACAGGATGCTGTTTTCACCTGTGCTTTGGAGAATGAAAGAGGTTAAGACTCCGTTTGTCGCAAAGTCACGAAGTACACTCACGGCCGTGGTAACCACTCAGTAGCATGAGATCGAAACTCGCATTGGCTGCGATATTCAACGGTGCACAAACTAATGTAAATAAGGCTGATAGTGTGTCCCTCAACAGGAAACAAATTGTTTAAAACTCACGATACGATTTTGTGAGCGAGCAATCACAGGTGTGTACTAGCGAGCAATCACAGGTGTGTACTAGCGAACAATCACAGGTGTGTGTACTAGCGAGCAATCACAGGTGTGTACTAGCCAGCAATCACAGGTGTGTACTAGCCAGCAATCACAGGTGTGTACTAGCCAGCAATCACAGGTGTGTACTAGCAAGTTGCAGCTGGATCCTTTGACTGACTCGGGTGGACGTTTCACACGATGCCGACGAGAAAATAGAGTTCAGCGTTTCTTGGTCTTCGTTGTACCTGTTGTCATTCACTGGGCACATGATGTTCTCTCTCTCTCACACACACGCACACTCGAATTGCGAAAACGTGTAGCTGGAGACTAGCCACAGACTTTATAGCTTATATCATATAGACATTCTGTCTTTTGTTTCCACGTCAAGTCTGACAACCAACTCATGCCCTCCCCTCACTGCTCGCTTTAAAAACGAAAGTAAGGCGGTAATTTATGCCATGCCCTCTGACCCAGTCGGATGGTGCCAACAGCTGGTGTCAGTCACGAGTCTGGTGACTCAATCTGCTTCGCGGAAGAAACGATTGAGTCACCTGACATGAGTAGCGGTTATAATAAATAAATCCTGACATCTGTCTACAGCTGGTTGTAGACATGTACCCAGGCCCGTTCTTAGCCCCCGCGGGGCCCGAGGCAAAGGGCATGTGCGGGGCCCTCAGGCCACGGCTGACTACACTTCCATATGCCTAGTTACCATATCAATCAAAAGCGCGGGGCCCTAGGCAGATGCCTCGTCCGCCTGCCCCTAAGCACGGCCCTGCATGTACCTACCATAATGCTAAGTAACTTGTGTAGTTAGCTTGGTGTCGCTACTTGGTCACGTGGCATGTTTTATATTGTGAACCAAAACTTTCAGCCTGTCTGCCTCTCTGCCTGTCTGCCTTTACTTATTCATGGATATTTTGATACTGTCTAATAACAGTAATAATCACAATAATATTGAAATCGCTGGTGACTTAACACAATGCCTTTCTTCTCTCACTCTACCTCTTTCCGTGCCTGTGGCGCCTCCGGGCCTGTCTCCAGTCTTGGGACTTAGACTGAAGGCACTATAAGTAGACACACAAGACCTCCCGCGCCCTCTCCAATCCCCCCAAAAGCTGAGGAAAGGTAGAAAACACAAATATTAATTAATACACTGTCGGTGCGTGTGTTTGTGTGTTCAGCAGGACCTACAACACGCTAATCGCGGATCATACAGGGAGAATGTGAAAGCATATTGTGAAATGTGTCCAGCAATTGTCAGTGCAGGCTGATCGATTGTGCCACGCTAGACTGCACGACGACGACATCTCACAGCCGACTACATCGCCATCTGCGCCAACTGCGCCATCCTTAAATCGACTTCTGGGGACGTGTGCTTATAGCAGCCTCCTGCCGCTAAACAACCAAGGTTTGCCTCTCATAGCTTTAGACATCATGTCGTCTTCACCTGTTGTTGTTGTTGTTGTTGTTGTTTTCCTCTGGTTTGTTTGTTTATATACTGGTCACTGTAAGTTTTCAGTTCACGATATCGAGTCCCAAAGTCAGCAGAAGTCCTAGTCTCCAGTCCCGAAGTCCAACAGCTGTGAAGTGTAGTGTGGTGGTGTACAGCGCTGACCTCCACTATCCCCATCCTGTACAGGTGAGTCAAGGGGACCATTGAGTGCTCAACACAAACAGAACTAACAGCCCCAGCACCGCAAAGACAGGTAAACATCAAAAGAGATACCGCCTTACCATCCACGTGAAACTGTCCTCCAGACACACTTCCTTGCCTCCGTCTCACCTTGAGTTCAAGCGGTGGAGAGTGTGGGACAAGCTCAGGTGGAAACGCTGCTGATGCGCGTGCGTGTTTTCATTGGTCCAGCCCCCAGGTAAATGCACGTGCCACGTGGCGACTTCAGCAACTCACCCTGCTGTTGTCAACGTCACGTCTAACGGTCCACACGACAGGGCACGTGTATGACCAGGCCTGCAGGGAGGCACTCGCTCGAAACACCGTGTGTGCGTGTGTGTGTGTGTGGGCGTGTGGTGTGTACGTGCTTGTAAGAGTGTGCGCGCGTGTGTGTGTGGATGATCGAAATGTTCCGATTACATGACTTGCGTTGAGTTCTACTAGCTAGTGTTTCACAAAGCAAAATAAGCAGAAATCGTTTTCTAAAGCCTGTGTGTGCGTGCGCGTGCGCGGGTGTGTGTGTATGTGTGTTTGTGTATGTGTGTGCGCGTACCTTCATCATTCTTCACACAAGCGTACGATGTCATCTTACCTTACACAAATGTCAAGTGTCCAGATACCTCTCAGTGTACTGTGATGATGACACGGAGTGCCGATGACAGACCGACCAACTATCACATGCACGTGTGTACACAAGTGAGAGATGTAGACAAATCAGTTTATGGTAAGATAATTAGTGTTGGTGTCTGTGTGTCTGCCAGTGTGTGTGTGTGTGTTGACATTCCTATTGTCAGTCTTAAGTTTCCTTTATTTTCTTTCTGTCGCCAGGTGTTTTGTCGAGGTTTTTTGGCGGGAGAGGAGCTGTAAAGCGCAATGAGCTTAGACGACGACGACGACGACGACGACGATGATGATGATGATTTCACAAAGACAGAAATGGCCAGCATCAAGCTGTTTTTCCAGGTTTGTCGCCCGCAGTGTTGAGAGAGAGAAAGAAGATTACTACTCGTTCATCGTATTTCTAGCGGGCTGGCCACACCTGTTGTCTGTCACCTGTAGCCGAGTGAAGTGCTGGTAGATTGTACTGGCGGAGGAGAAGGTTGTATTATTGTCAGGGTACTTCACGCTCAAAGCGGGTAGCGACAAGGGTGGACTTGTTGCCACTATCGACGATGCTCAAACTAGTCTTGCCTGCACGCGCGGCCGTCTTCCGGGTAGTTAACATCAGCAGCACACCTGGAGCAAGAGGATCGTCGTGCGAGTCTTCATCGCCACCCCACCCCACCCCACCCCGGCGCCCACTCACGGTGTGTGCGAGGGACACGATCAATACGCTCGGCGGCTTTTGTGTTGAGTGGAAACAGCTGTTTGTTATTGATTCCTCCCTGTATGTCACACACACACACACTTATACAAGTACGTACACACAGGTACGTACACACTACACATACAAGTACGTACACACACACGCGCACACACGTACAAGTACGTACACACACGGGTACGTACACACTACACACATACAAGTACGTACACACACACGTACACTAGTACGTACACACTACACGCCCACACTAATACGTACACACTACAGTACACACACACACTAGTACGTACACACTACACGCCCACACTAATACGTACACACTACAGTACACACACACACTAGTACGTACACACTACACGCCCACACTAATACGTACACACTACAGTACACACACACACTAGTACGTACACACTACACGCCCACACTAATACGTACACACTACACGCCCACACACACCAACTCACACACAAGGATCAAACCGTTGTTCACACAAGAAGCTGCCGGAGGTATCAGTGGTCCAACGTTCACTCTTACAAGCTCAAATGTCTGCACACATCTGCCTGATGAGAGAGAGAAGGAACTACTGGGTGTTAGGAGAAGGAGGGGCTTACAACTGTTGAACTTACACTTCTCGTCAGGCAGCTTTCCTCTTCTTCGCCGTCGTCGGCTTCGTCGTTAAGTTATTCCTCTTGTCATTACCGTTTTAGCAAAGACGCACATCAGACGCATACATATATTGTACACACACCACAAACGCGTCTGTGATTTTGTGAAGAATAGCCTTGGGTTTGCGAGTGAGTTGCATGGAGCCGGTGACTAACACACACGTTCACACATCCATCTGCGAGAACTTCTTGTCTTGAAGTAGTTGTGAGTGTTGTTTGTTTGTAAATCTCGCTCATGGTGGCCTAGTCGCTGGCACTACCTTCACCACCACAGTGAGGGTCGGGATCATGGGCTTGCATCTTGGCTCCGACACACCTCTGTCTCAATTAATTAATTAGTTGCTGGGTGGGTGTCACCGTCACCAGTAGAGGGTGAGCTTGGCAAGCACGTGTCAAGCTATTTTAGGTTCATCGTCTGTCCGTGCAGCACCTTCTTCACCCTGACTTCCCCTGGCCTACTTCCTACCCGGGAGGACTTGATGGGAAAGTGCATCAACCTAGAGATGCTTTCGTACTATGAAGGGAGATGAGAGAACCTTGACGGCCAGCCCTGCCAATAATAGTCCCGAGACGAGATCTGATCCCAAGACCTTTCACTGTATGTGTAAGTGTTTTAACCACTACATCACCGGGCCCCCAGTTCTCTCTCAGCATCACCTTTCCACAGAACTGATGGTGGTGTTTCTCTTTAAGTATTCTGGTTTCCTCATCTGTATTTGTGCGTGCGAGCGTGTGTGTCTGCCTGTCTGTCTGTGTGTCAGTGATGTTACAAGGCTTGTCTTCGTGCGTGTTTGCATATGGAAGGCGCTTTTAGTCCGCCTTCAGCGGGTGCCGCTCTATAAACAAATAGTCTCTCTCTGTTTTATTTGAAAGTGCTCGTACACATGAATGCATACAGACACAAACGTACAAGCACAAACAAGTGAACAAGAAAGACTCCAAGGAGTTGATAGGTTAGTGTTCACTTGCTTTAAAAGAAATATTTACCACGAATAATATAATACAAGACCGCCTGCCACTCCTCCTAAGTCCCCCTTCCTCTGACTGACGGCGACAGACGCCGAGAGCAACACAACATCAAGCTCTCCTGCTCCACTTTGTGTTACTCACGTGGTGGGCCTTCCACCCGCTCACCCACCCACTTCTCGCTCGGGAAAGTCGATTCTACAGCGTATTTTTGTATGTTGACCTTTGCAGTGAACACTTACCAATGAAACTTAGCAGTAAACCTCTGAACACACGAGTGAACACACCAATCAACACACCAGCGAATGGGCTTGATCTGGACAGGTATCGTGGCCACCTAGGGAGACAAAGTATCGTTATACCACCCCATTCCCCCCCCACACACACACACACACACAAAGCAAGATATGCATGTGTTGTCAAACAATTACTAGTGTCAAGACTCAAGAAGTCCCTGGAGGTGTTCCTACTCATCGTTCTCATTTATGTGTAGTTGCTGTATGGAGCACTCATTATCGACAGCCTGTATCGCTGACGGAGGGAGAGCGGGTCATCCCTCGTTTTGATTATGTGGAGTATGCTAAGTACCTTAATTAGCACCCTGTATGTGTTCTGGTCCGCTGTCAAGTCGCTATCACATCTTGGTGTGTGTAGTCCTGTGGTGAGCACGTCTCCCTCAGCCCGGCCCCGCAGTTATCTGCGCTTGTGACAAGTGTCGAGAGTAGTCTCCCTTCCGCTGTCGTCACTGGGCGCACCGCCGTGTCGTGCTCAGTGTTTACCTCGCTCATCTTCTCTGTTATCACTCGCTGTGCTCTGTATTATCACTCACTGTGTTTTCATTGATCACTCGGCGTTCACCTCGCTGAACTTCTCTGTTATCATCGCGTGCTGTCCGCTAAGTTGGAAGACGAACCTGTGTGTACTCGTGATGATGAGAGCAAGGGTCAGGTGTACTAGTCATCACTTTCTTATTTTGTGAAAATTTGGCGATGTATGAGACACAGCTACTGTACAGTCAGGGATGTCTTGTTTACATCAGTCAGGAAAATCATTTTATTTCTTTGAGAGTCTTTAGGTTGAACTATACGAAACAACTGAGCTGCATAGCAGAGACCAAGGGCTTATTACACACTTCAGAACACAAATGGATGCTGAATTCCTGTGCAAACTCTGTCGATTGTTTGACAGGCGATGTTGTCATATGTCTGTTAGCTTCTCACTTAGATGACAAGGGAAGTTTCAGACTATTGAATGTCAGACTAGACGGCTGCGGTGTGATGGACAACAGGCGACTTGCATTACATAAACCCACAGTTGGACGCTTGGAGATATCATCCTGGGCAGAATTCAGCAGTGTTCCGGGAGATCTTGATGTGCATGAACACAAAATAATTCTTGTTAATGGACCTTGTGTGCTTTTTCTCAAAAGTAATCGATTGACAGTTGTCTCGCGAAGATTAAATGAAAGTAAAATTACAAAACAAGTGCAGACAATTTTTGACGAAGACAGAATGAAGACCAGCAACAGATTGACATCTACAATCTTATGCGTGAAATCCAATGAGGATTGGATTGTCATAATTCTTTTAATCCAAAGAAAATGTGGACAGTCCAGGAATATGGATTCAAGGGCCAATGACACAGTACAGGCAATAGCTCTTGAAAGGCGGGGTAATGATGAAAACTTTTTGGTGAAGACTCTCCCAAACAAGGCTTTCTTCCCGGAAGAATATGCAGCCAAGATATCTGCAGCCTTAATAAAATCCTGCCAGAAGAGTTGTGAAAAGGATACAGTCAATGAAGTTCATTATAAAACTGACTGTGTGATAGGTTTGATTGATGGCTATGTCCTACTTTTTCACCATGGAAACATGCAAGCATGCATCATGTTGCAGTCCACAGGCCAAGACTGTTACTATGGGTTGCAGCATTTTTCGGTAGAGCGAATTTGGAACATGGAAAGTGCAAGTGTTCTTATCTGCCACACAAGCAGAAAGGAATGCTTTGCTGTCAGCAGTATAAACCACAAGGTACACAAACTTTATTACATTTGTAAAAGTAACTGTATTTCTATATAAACATATCTTGGAGAGTAGATAGCCAAATTGTTAGAGTGCTGGTGTCTGAACTGAGAGGTGCACTGGTTTGATACCTGAGTAATGTAGCTCACTTCCCCCAGACAACCCAGCTAACAAGAATGAGTACCTGACTTCAAAAAGGGTTGGGAAGGTAAGGCAGCAAGGGAGAGATGAGAACTGCCCTCGTGTAAAACTTGCCTGGAGAAAAGTGAGGACTTGCTCCCTAACGACCTGGAAAGGGTCATGGGATGAATTTACCTTTTTATGTATTCATGCATACATGAGATTGTGAGTGAATGTCAGTGTAGGATGCACATGCAAATATACATGCATTGTGCTTTAGATGACACCTGTCATGTCTTGTTCACACTAATCAAGATATTAGACATGTGAACAGGTAATTAATTTTTTTGTAATTTATCTGCTACAGGTAAACCAAACCTGGTCAAAAGTCAAAGAAGTCCTCATAGGAGATTTCTTGCAGCATGGAGGGCAACAGCTCTTATTGTTGTTTGATAGCTGGTCTTTACAGCAGCCAGACACAGAATTTCTCCTAACAGACCTGCAAGGCTTTGTGCTGGACAAGCGGCACCATTCTTTGACAGTTTCAAAGAAAAGCACAAGTTCCATTCAGCAAAAGTGCGCCTTCTCGGCCCTCATAGAACAAAATAAAGTAAATCTTTATTGACCCATTGCTAATACAGTAAATATGTTTTAATCTGTTTTATCTCTTAATTTTATGATTATTCTTAATACAGTATATACATTAGTGATGACATCCTGTTAATAAAACTAGTTCAGTGGACAAGAAGCAATGAAGAATTTTTTTCTTTCAAGCAGTTAATTTTCTAGTTTAAAAAAAAATGAATTAAGAAGTTGAGGCAAAGGACAACAGTTTGTTGCTTTTGAAATCAGATTATTTTAGTCTTATTTGTGATCACCATACAATTGTTCAGGTAATAAACGTGCCATCATTTCTAAACTGCTGCAGTTATTTTGTCATCAGTAGTAATCTTTGTGTTAATGTGTGTGTGCAACATTTTGTTGATATCGAGTATAAACATCATGTACTTGTGATGTATTTATCTGAAGTCATCAGCTTGGCACAATCTGACTTGTAGCATTATTGGTTATATTTCATGTCTGTGTCAAGACTATTGTGAGGCTTACTGCTGAAGAGGAACAGAGACTTGTTACAAAAGAGATCTTCCTGCAAGAGTTTTGGAAACATCTCCAGACTCTCAGTCTCTGTCAGAAAAAGGCTTCACCAGAATTACCTCATCCAGAGGTAGGTACAGTACAGTCAGGTATTTTGGTGGATTTTGCGACATTTAGGATTGAGCCCCTCAGTAGTAGCAGCAGCATTGTCTAAAGTAGCCTTCACGATTTTCTTTCATTCCCTGCAGGTCCCTTTGATCCCACTGGTTGGAAAGAAACATATTTATGGGAGACATCCTTCTGGGCTGCACAATCTACAGGAAGATATTGAGGTGACCTCTGTGTGGCACAGGGTCATTGATAGTGCGTGTATTGTTGGTGTCGCCATAGTCAACAGATCTGAACGGTATTTTTTTTTTTTTTTTAATGGTTTTGTCAGCTTTGATAGTAATCATTGACGGATACAATATAATTGTCATTGCATCACCACCTCATTCTAATTTCTTTGCACATACATGGCCTAAACTCAGGAGCTCCTTTGCAAATATGTATACCAAGTGCTGTTCTATTTTCATACAATTATTCACTACATGAAATGTGAAAGAAACAATGAATAAACTGACTAAACCATTTCCAAGCTTGGTTATTGCCCTTAGACCATGAAGGGATAGGGATTTCAGAAATGTTCCCATCACAAGCCTCCATTCACTGCAAAAATATCATTGAGCAGGGCTGTGCATGCTAAAAGCACAGTGAAAGAAGCTTATGACCTCTTAGACATGATCAGATTTGCCTGATGAGATTGAAAGCAAAGAAGACAGCAGCATCAACAAGTCTTTTTCAGAAGATTCAGTTGATGAGAATAAAGATGAAAATTCAACAGAAATGATATGTAAGCAGCACATGGCTAATTCTGAAGAAAAAAGACTTCATAATTCATTCATTCTGGATTTAAAAAACGGTAAACTCTCAGTATGGCTTGAGGTAGGAGCAGTTAATGTCTGCTTTATACATTTCTTAAAAGTTTGTTTTATCCTTCTATTTCTTTTAGGGTAAGAAATTTTTTTGGTGAAAATTTGGTATTTCCATGTACTCAGGGGTAACTAACTCCATTTCATCTTGCACTGAACAAGTTTTGAAAAAATCAGCTTCATGAGTAACCAGTTATAGCGGTGTAGCAAGATAGGATCTCCTACCCAGAATCGAACTCCCAGCGAGGTGTGCATCTTGCTGTAAGGACAGAACCAAATTCTCAGCGAGAACCAATGGTCTGTGCATACTACAAAATTAAATTTAAAAGTTGAGAGACACATAAAACTTTTAGGCTCAAATTATCACAGCTTGCAAAGAGATGCGGATAGCGGACTATTTTCCTTTGATATCACTGCGCGAGTGGGTGTTTGATCGTCTCCTAAAGAGTAACTGCAAGTCAAATTTAAATAAAAATAACATGACAAAGCTAAACACATACAACTCACGCTTTATTTTTGGTTTTGATAAAAAAAAATACCACGAAAATGTCTGCTAATCCATTCAGCAACACTAGAAAACCCAGCGTCTGCATACCTCGCTGGGAGTTCGATTCTTGGTAAGAGGTCCTCTCTTGCTACAGTGGAAACATTTGATTGAGGTCTGTTTACTATCGGCTCCAATCCATCACTATCATCACCAACTTCAGATTTGTGTAACATATACTTTTTTTTTTTATTTCAATGCTGCAAATTAAATCCAAAAAACTTTTTTTTCAAAAGGATTAATTACATGATGTTGCAATTTTGTAAAATCTACAACACAATTTCTTTTCCAAATTATGATGTTTCTGCATTCATCTCTTGTCAGAATGCTTTGGGGTTTGCACCTAACCCTCCACACTTCATCATCAGTGCATCAGTTCCAAACTGCACTGTCATCTACTTCCAAGACGTGGCACTTTTGTGATAGAGAGTTGTCATCCTCTGTCAAGACCTGCTTTGACTCTGGCAAGAGTCAGCATCTGGAACCCAGGCTGCTGATACAGCAGGTAAACAGCCTACTGCCAGGACAGGCTGCCACCATTACCTGCACGTTTCTAATGCCACCTCTTGGTCTGTCTGGTGACATGGAGTGTCTGCTGTATCTGCATGCTTACTCTCCACAGTCTAATGGCACTACGCTTTACAGCCATAGTCCATCAGAACAAGCAAATCCCAAGGAGGAATGTTGGGATGCCATAGAGCTGCAGCCCTCTGTATCATCAAACCTTTGTCAGCCTTTTTGGGGTAAAACCAGCAAGTTGGAATCTGGGCTTCAGGAGGAAAGGAAGATGGTGTGTTGTGGTACTCTGACCCTGAAGGCACAGGATGAAATGATGAAACCCATGAATTTATTGCAGCCCACGCAGGGACCAGCGTTTAGAAATGGTAAGAGATTTGAAATTGTAACTACTTTTACCTATTGGAACAGTGGTAACCTTCTCTTGTCACATCACCTACTTTTTCAGATCTGGCCATCATTTGCTGTGGATTTTTGTTGGTTTATTTTTTTTCCTTCTTTTTTGTTAAAACAAGGTGACTTCCTTGCCATGGCAGCAACTCAAAGTAGCTGGAGCATTTTGGTGACCTTTCACCTACATGACCCCAGCATCATCAACAGCTGTATTGAAAGAGCTGGGCTGGAATACCAAGAACAGGCGGGCCATTACATCTTTCTCCAAGCATCTGCATCTTTTCTTCACTTGACTCGTATAGCAGTCACAGACATTGCATGGTACCCCAAGAAACAAGCATCACTGCTTGTCTTTGCAAAGTAAGTGGTAATCCTTTTTCTTTTCTAAATTTCCTGTAATACTTTTGTTTTGGGGTTAAGTTTTTGTTGTTTTTGCTTTCTGTGAGACAGTGACATTGAGAGAAATTTATCAGTAAAAGAATCTTTGATGTTGTCTGCTTCAGGGATTCCAACCAGATGCTCATGCTGCTACAACATCTCATCAGCCACCTTCCTGATGATGCTGTCTTCAGTTCCCAAGGATCTCAAAACCAAAGATCTCATTTTGAATGTTTGATCAGGACTATGTCTGCTGAGTTAAGTCTACTCAAGAAGCACTTGCAATCTTTGTTGCCATCCCACCAGCTGTCGTCAAAAGCACCACAAGAGAAAGACAACTGTGCTGCAAAGCCAGGTGCTTTTTCCTCAGAATCAGAGACATTTACTCAAGTGCAAAAGCACTATTGGCAAAAGCAGGAATACCTACTCAAGGAGTCTGCTGTTCAAAGTTTCTTCAGCATTGCAGAAGAATGTCAAAGAGAGACAGACAAATCAATGGCTAAATTATGTTCTAAATCTTGAGCATTCAGCTCAGACCCTGACCTAACTGAACTGTCCTGGAGAAGACTGGAAGAAAGTGACCATCAGTGGCGTAGGAAGATGCTCAGCTTTAGCAGGGTGCGAACTCCATGCTAATGATGATGATGATGATGATGTAGTTTTATAGCGCGCTAGTATCCGCATCACAAAGATGCGCTCAATGCACGGTGATCCCAGCAGCCACCAAACTGCAGGTCAAATGAAAACTTCAAAAAAGTTTAAACAAGTGAGTCTTAAGATTTTTCTTGAAAGATGCAATACTATCAGACTCCTTGGTCGAGAGGGGAAGCGAGTTCCACAAAAGCGGGGCTACATTTGAGAAGGATCTAAATCCCGCAGTCTTCTTGTTAGTATTCCCCGACTGAACACTCGGTCGTTTAAGTCTGAAATGTGCTGCTATGTGCTAACATACCACATGTGCTAACATCTGAAATGTGCTAACAGTGAATGACATTCCCATTGTAGCCTCCTCCGTATCTTTTTTGAAACGGCAGCTGGCCCCTGCCCCCTTGGTTCCTTTCACTGCTGGTGGCAGTTGCCTTAGTTCACTAGGACGAGGGTAGTAGGTCGGGAGGTGGAGTGACAACAAAAAGAAAAAATTAAATGGCCAGTGCTCAGGGATGTAATGGCATTTTTATGGGACATAGTTCGAAATCTCATAACATTCATGCTCCATTCCTCAACTGTCTATGGTGCACTCAGCCAAGATACCACGGACGTATATAGGTGGACTGCTGTCTGTCTGCCAACACCAACGCTTAGCCTCTTGCGAAGTTCTCCGTTGTTAGTCTTGGTGAGCTTAAACAAAGAATGTGACCAAATTGGAAGCTTTGTAGTATCATGCCTTGTTTTAGTAGTTGAAATGTAAATAAACCGGAAGCTTTGTAGTCTCATGCCTCGTTTTGGTAGTTAACTGTAACAAAAAAATCGTCTGCCAGCAGTCCAGTATTACAAGTTCCTGAAGATACTGAATATTTAATGACAGGTGAAAACTTCAAGATTGCACAGAACTATTCACTTGTCTTCCTTTTCAGTCCTCATTGGGCTATTTGGATGTCTCTTTGTTGGGTACTTTTAAGGCAGAACCCAAGATTAAAATGCTGAAAGCAGTCTATTTTGGTCACATGGGACTGTAAACTTGTGACTGCGAGAGAAAAATTGGTCGAACTATAGCCATTAACAAAACTTATTTAGAGAGTTAACTGTGAACATCTGCATATTTTGTGCTGTGCAACATTAGCATGAGCCTTCAGCATCTTTCCATTTGGACTATGCAGGCCTTTATTTTATCCAGACTTGACAATTGTAATTCTCTCATTTAGCTTTCCTCTATTTTATCAAGGAACTCCAAAATTCACACATGCAATACTTGTTTATCCTTTGGCTTCCTAGCCAGGCTTTGCGTAGAATATAAACAGTCTACACTCTGCTCCATCATACTTTTCTGACCTTCCAATTTGCCACAATCCCAGCAGGCATCACTGTACTTCTGCTGACACAAGCCTCATTTCTGCTCCTAAAATTGGGATAAAAGCCGTGTTGGAACTCCCTATCTCTTGTGACAATAGCAGATGACAGAATCACTCCACTGTGATTCAAGAAGAATCGTCCTGAGTTTTTGGGTAAAAGTTTCAGTCCAGTTTGTGTTCCACATTATCTGTAGCTTTCACTGTGTTTATTTATCTACAGCTTCTACCATTCATATTTTTATATAACTGACGATGTGAATCATATATATGATAAGAACTTGGAGTATAACCCTAATGTTGTACTAAACAAATGCACTTTATTATATTGGAATATATATATAGAAAAAGGTACTGAAAGATCTCTGACATGACTACACTGAGATTAAAATAAGCAATTAACAACACTGTTAATATTTCTTATTTTTATTTTTTTTCAACACAGTGTTAATGTCATCACTGAGCAGGCTGTGAAAATTTTTCACAGAATTTGCAAGAAAATTGCAAAAGGCATGTATACATAATGGAATTTTACATAGTGTGCTGAGTGCATGATCCAAGCGAGCAACATCATGCCTGTCTGTGTGTCAGGAAGACAAGCTTTAGCCAGGCCTCAACTAGTTCTACTTCCATCTGGTGATAGTTTCACTAATAAAGCCATACAAACTCCAACACAATAATCCTGCCTGAGTATTATGGTTCCAGACAAATGAATAAAGACAAATTGGGAATCAGAAGCTATGGGGTTATACCAGGTCTGATGTATAAAAACCAAAAGCCACTTTATGTCTGAGAAAGAACAGCTTCAGATTCCCACTACATAAGTCCCAAGCTTTCTGAGATCAACCCTAACATCATGATTTAAACCTGGCCTAATCAAAATGTACATGGGCTAAATCTGTCAAAAGTCTGTGCACTACTTAGGCTGTCCGTGCACACGTATGATACTGTGGTGAGTTTTCATGCAGAAACTGAACTATAAGTGTTTGCCTATTTGCAAGAGGCAGTAGAAAAGGCTTGCATTTCTGACACTAAACGCTGCTTGCTTGTTTCCAACACAAAGCTTCAAGCAAATAAAAAGCCCCTGTTTTCGTATGTTGCACACGATGCCAAAGCAACTTTCAGTTCAAGATTATCTTTGGGAGAAAGGATAAATCTTCCTCTCTAAAGTGGTGCAGCTTTTGACAGCTGCAACTCGGGCACAAAGCATTTCACAAACAGGCATACCAAGCAGCCCCCCCTTCCTTCCCAGAAAGAAATGTATTCTCTCCCATCAACATTACAAGTCAAACATTGAGCACATCACAATACCTTTTCATAAGGCTGCCTGAATTCAAATGAACACAAAAGACATAGCAGATTGCTGTAAACTTTCCATTACTTAAATGCCCACAGAATGATATAAGGTAATTAACAAATGAATACTAAATTGTAACTTAAATCCAACCAAACCTTTCTTGACAACATAGTTTCTTCTATTCCCTGCAAAACATATTATCACTGTATCAGTTTTGTTAAGACTTCTAGCAGAGATACTGTACTGTGTTAAACCAAACAGTGCATCTCAGCTCACACGCCAAAAGAAAAAACCATGCCATAAACCTCCGAACATGAAAATGTTCAAAGAAGTAACAAATGCCACAGCTTGTGTAGAAAGACCTCCCCACCTAACCTGATGAACTTTGAACATCCTTCCAATAAGTGAAATTACTGAAAACACTGGCCTGCACACATTTCAAATCATCTAATCAAATTGGTGGAAACGTGTGACAGACAAGCTAGCGCAGAATCTGCACAATTCAGTTACAATTTGTTTCCACAATACATCTGTCAGTTTGTCGGCCACTCTGGACATTCAGCTCCCTGAGACACAAATGCTTTTAGAGGCAGACTTGAAATAAGACTTTGGATGGTGACAAAAAGGCAAAGATCTATGATCATGTGCAAGTCTAAATGTAACATAAATGTTGGCCATTATTTATGTGCTTTTCAACAGTGAAGTCCATGAAAACCTTGGTCAGTAACCAATGATAGTACAAACAATGTTCATTTATAGGTTACTTGTACAGACAAAACGAATGTGTCTGTGTGTGTGCACGTGCAGGCATGCACCAAAAAGTACTTTTGTCAAATAAAATTTAATTCTGTAATATAGTCGTTAAAACAAATCTTGACTGCTTAGAGAAGAGAATGAAAGAAAGAGACTGGTAAGATAAAAAAAAGTAAAACAGAATGTTCAATTTAACACTGCTGTGTTTTGGTAAAAAGGTTTTCAGGAGGATTACTAAACCATTCGTGTAGAGGATCTTTAAGACTTCTAATTTAGAAGCTTTGGCATATGGAAGTCCAATAAATAAATAGCTGCCAACTTTTTTGCATATGCAATAAAAAAAAGTTTATAAATGACAAATCATGAAAATTTTTAATGACCTTAACATATGTGTGCATATGCACGTGTGTGTGTGTGTGCCTGCCTGGCAGAAAACGGAAATAAGTATCCTACAGGGAACAAAATGCATGATGAGATTGATCAGCAATTTGCTGTTTGTAAGGGGCTGCTAAAATGCTGCTCCAGCTGTCCACTGTACCAAATCTGGCCATTAGATATTAGGATTCAGTGGGTTTAACGATGACTACTGCTTGTTTTTTTTCCTAAAAAGCCACTGCTACAGTCACAACAATGTGAATGCTATTTAAATTGAGGGACTAAACTTTAGTTCATTGTGAGAAGAATCTTGTTATTAGCTAAAAGACTCAATGCTGCCTTACACCTGTTTTGGATGTTATATAACAAATCTGATTTACTTTTAAGTGTATCATCAGCAAAATCAATCCACTTCACATCTGAGAACATGAGTCCTGAAGTCCTCAAAACCAAGAGGACTGACACCATTAAGCCACCCAATTCACAATTGACAATACTGGGGTCAGAAACGTATCTAATCCATGTCTCAAAGCATCTGAATAAAATTCATGACTAACATCATCAAACATATTATGCATTCACGTTTACTTTGAACAATATCCACATACCTTTGTAATCTAACACATTAGATGATTTCAGTAAACAAATTAGGTAAATAAATACCAGAAAATCACTTTTTTGCTTTTTCACTTTACACACACTAAACCCTGATAACTGGTTCTTAATGCAACAATGGAAGAAAGACCTTTCTGAATGAAGAAAATATTTAAATTATTTTATGCAGGACCCAAAAATGCAAAGACCAAGGACAATTATCAGTTACCTGATATTTTGTAAGGTTCAAAGTCGTGCACTTTTCTGTGGTCTTTAAGAAATCCAAAAATGAATACAAGTGACTAAAATCTACTACATCCAAGTGCTCATCCTTAACATGTCTACCTCAATAAAAGTGTCCAGCAACACTAATATTCCGACCTACCTACCAAATCACATATGTTGAGTCTGCTCCAAGAACAACAGACACTCTAATTTGCAGTCATTTTTCTTGTATTCACCAATGGCTCTCAAGATTATGCTTTTCCACCTCCAAATTTGCTCTCTCACACATAAACCATACTTACAATATAGTAAATAAAAAAAAAAAAGGAAAACCTTTAAGACATTCAGTTTCCCCTAACTTCTTTTCAAAGCAGCTTACAAGCACCATGGTTGCTGATAAAATTACAGACCCTTAAAACCAGTGCGATGCATGTTTATGTTTTAAAAATGAAAAGCTATGAAAACTGCTCTTGCTTTGGCATTATACAGCAGCGCGTTGAATGAGGTCAGTACTAGACCTAAGTTCCAAAGTGTAAAATCCTGTTTCATCTAACAGCTGTGACAGCAGCAAACAGTCAAATCTTTAAACTAAAAACCAACCCGACTACCATATTCTATGTGCACACCTTTTTTTATTTTGGCTGAGGGGAGGTCTCCAACATTTGGATGTTTTGCTTAAGCGAGATGAAAAACATGGATCAGGCTATGTGTGGTTTGGTGCTACGAGCTACATTTCAATCCAGCAGAACAGCCCCATCATGCTGCAGTAGGTCTCGGTCACTAATCGGCAAGTTCATGCCCTAATATACATTTACTTCAATGTTCGCTACAGCCATCAAGCCCCACTGTCAGCAGGCAACTATAAGACCAAAACATCGTTGGGACTGCTAAACAAGTCAGTATTTTGGAAACTGAGCAGCTCAAGTCTCCATAACATGTTGTCATCAGGAAAAAAACTTACACAACTTTGGTAGTCTCTTTAAATGTTGTTTGCGACAGTTCAATAAACCAGTATAAGTTGAGTGAATGACCAATTTTTGTGTCCTATTTTTCAAGCAAGAGTAAAATTAACATGAGCTGAATCTCGCTGCCATTCCACCTCAGCAATTGTTATTGGCTGTATGCCATTCATGTCTGGCACATAATGTAAGCCAGCACAGGCGCCGCACTTTAGACCAAAGGCTAAGTTGTTAGCTCATTTTAATTGCTTTTAATGATATCACTTTGAAAGTTTTCATGATTTATTTATGGCAGATATTTGTAACTGGATTCTTTCTACCATCACCTGAGGAGCTTTATAAAATTAGATCACATTTTTCTACATTATACAAGAGTCCCATAAAGCATGGCCTGTCAACATGCCCTGCCAAAGTCTCAGCAGTGGTAGCCACAAGTTATTTTCAAATTTGAGTTAAAAAGTAAAAATGACATGCTGCATTAGTCGCAGCTTTCCACAAACATCCATTTCATCATTTTCCTTCATCTGTTGAAGTAAGCACAGTTTCTGTTAGAATTGGCACTTATTAGCCACCTACTTATTTTTCTACTCCTGAGCACCTTCCACTGTAACCAATGCAGTTCCTCCAGAATATCTCCCACATCACGAGAGCTGCACTGCACTGACTGACCTGGCATCAAGGCATTATATAAGAGCCAACATCAATCACAAACACCATATTTGTGCACATTTATATACTGCATGCAGAGAAGCAATAATTAAAAAAGGTCTACCATTCTAAGGCACAAAATTCTGGATGTTATACATGCACATTGTGCAAACTGATTTTTTGCAGGATTACTTTGTCAGTAGAGATGTGATGACTCTTTTTTTCCAGATGATGATGATGATACATCGCACAGTGTAAAACAATTTTTTTTTTAAATCAACAAAATTTCAAGTCTCCTTCCACTGTTGAATTGATGGAATAAGGAGACTGAAACTCACAAATAATATTCAAGACATTCAAAGCAGACACCAGCAATGACAGTGCATGTGTGTGTATTCTGTCTCTAATAAATTTGAAGACAACATGAAGTGACCCTGCTCAATGTTTGTAACTGCAGAAAAATGACCAGCATGCACTGCACTATCTCACACAGCCCTGTCATTCATAACAGTTCTCAGGGCAAAGAGGTCAAACAAATGATATGAACTGAGCACAACATATTTTAGTCACATTTTCTGACACAGCAAGAAAGTGGGACCCTTCACTGTCGCTCTCTCTTGCACAGCCACTACTTTTGTATTTGTATGTAGCTTCTATGAAAGGACTAAAAAGAAATTATTTCTGGGACATTTTTATTATTTTCAATTAGCCCATCCCTTCACAATCACCACTGCTTGTCACTAACTTTGCTTTGAAAGAATGCAGATGCTGCCTGTTTTCATTTAAATAACCACAATCAGCCAAAACAAACGGCTTCCTGATGTTAAAAAACACGTCCAGCCCCCAGAATGGCAGCTTTTGGCCAACACAGGGTATCGATTACAGAGTACGAGCTATTTTTAACTAAAATATATCCAAGGAAACCAAACTGTCCTCTCATGCATCATCTATTTACTATCGGACAATGCACACTATTTTGCAGTGATCATGACATCTCATTTTAGCCAGTGCACAGTACTTCTGGCAGGACCGAAGTATTTTAAGTATTGACTAATCGATGTATGTCATGAAAGAGTAGTAATAAAAACATGAAGGAGGGGGTCGAGGCCACTTACGTAGGAGCAGTCATTGCTGCAGGGGACATACCCCAGTTTAAAAAAACACGTTCAGGGGTATGTCTGCTAATTAAAAGACCATTCATGTCACAACGGACACATAAGGTCACGACGTAATGCAAGACGCTAGTTGTCGCCACTGACATCACGGCGGTCAAAATATGCCCTTAATTACGACTTAGAGAAGGACAACATTGCCACACGTGGGGTACAGCCGTGAATGGAAAGCCAGACAGTTGGGCACCAGAATTACATACCGTGTTACTCGTAAGAAGGTGGAAACCCAGAGGCTCGGGACTTTTGTCTCACACTAGCGGTGATGCATGATTGGTCGTAGTGGTATGTTTGTGGTATGACTGACCAATCGGGTGCATGTGTGGCTGAAGCCAGCTTTTTAGTATCGTGTTGGGACCCCAAATCGACGCTTTTGCTTCTTGACTCTTGGAGGGTGAGCATCAGAAGAGGACTTCGCAACTCAAGTCTTCGCCACTACGTGTGTCAGCTATCACCAGTCAGACAAGGGATGTGGGGTAGGGACAGGCCAAGAAGATGTACAGCCTACTCATCAACCTGAATGTAAAAGAAGAGTGACCTCTGTTCCTGTGAACCCACAATCAACTCTTGGCAGCGCAGTGGACACATTGCTTGGTCACAAGAGCCGGCGCTGATGTCTACTTGGAGAAACTTCAGGCCTGCTGGCAACAGAAACAGGGTTCACACTGGTGCAATTCTCCACTTCATACAACTCTCATCGCGGTGCCGGACAACGGATGAACTAGGTCATCGGCCATCATTTCTTCTGCGTCGCGTCAGAGGGCTCTCCATTCAAGCACAGTTGTGCGAAATCCCAAGTGACAATTGTGTGTGTTCATCAGAGACTAACACCCCACACAGCAAGGACACTTTGGGTCAAGCCAAGTGGCGTGTGTATGCGTATTGTATGGAGTGGGTGATTGTGTAGTGTTGTGAGCGTGGTAGCTAATAGATTAATTGACTCACTAGGTATCTGGATTAGTATTAAGGAGAATAATGAGTATTAACAGGACACCCTAGTTAAGATAGGGAATTAGATCATTTGTATATTCTTTTTATTCCTACACTGTTTTGTAAGCTCTCGGCATTTTGTTTCTTGGGACCTAATAAGTATTTTTTTGCTTTCACTAAAATTGCATTGTGTTGTTTGTTGGGGTGTGCACTGGGGGCTGGAGTCAGTAATTAGCGTTAATCAGGAATTTTGTGAAAGTGCATTGCGCACATGATTATGTTGGCGCGGATGGCAGAGTAGTCGAGAGTGTAGTAAAGACCGTACTACAAGGCTCCGCCCATCCCACGGCCAAGACCCATAGGACTGATGACAATGTAGCAGGCTCCTAATCATAATTTTGCACTGAAAACACTTTCAAGCATTACAGAGCTTTTTAAAATAAAATGGGCAAGGGTAAGTTAAAAGCTAAAACCTGAACAAAATGTGCTAGGATTTATAATGCCCTCTTATGAAGAGGATTCCATCCTGCAGATCAGCAAATCCAATGAACCTCTCCAGCTCACATAATGCTCTCCCGCTCTTCAAAAGACACTTTACCCCACTTTTGTCATCTCAGACTTATATTTTCGTTAATTGCCATCTACTATGGCAAAAAACAAGACCAGTGTATTCACAATTCACACACAGCACGACACCCACAGATCATTTTCTGTCCAGTGTCCACTCATCCCACATCATGTTTTTTTATGCCTTATCTAACTGGAATTCATCATAGCATCAGCTATTTTGCACACGAACAAACTACCATTCAGCTGACAGTGACAATGTGTGATGGGTACAGCTACTGGACCTTTCCAAAACATCAAAAAGACATTATTTTCAGCACCACACATCTTGCACTGCCCTGCGGTTCAGTCTGTGAGCACAACCAAATCTAAAAAATCTCAGAACCTGTTTCCTAGCTTGGTTTCTGTTTTCAATCCTGTGTAGGAGTCCTTGCTTTACAACAAAAGCAGAAAATCTTTTCCAAGGCATTCTTGGTAACGTCTGTGTCAGCACTTTCAATTGTAGGCAACATGGGCAACAGCTAACTGAAGCACATCAGGAACAGTCACCACTGCTTCCAGCTGACTGAAGCATCAAGAACGGTCACCACTGCTTCCACCCTTGCCTTCCTTTCCTTCACTGCCTTTGATGACGGCCTGTGTGGCCTGCTCTCGAACACGGTGTGGCTCATACAAGATGGTTGTGGTGGTACTCAAGTGCCGCAAAGCATTCAGAACGGCTGCAGGGAAGAGAGAGGGGAAAATCAATATTAGCCATACCCAGCAGTTTAGTATTACTGCTTCTGCTTGCAGCTGCTATCAGGTCTGTTCTAATACATGCAAAAATCATTTAAATCTTATCTTCATGCATAAAAGAAGAGTTTGTTCTTATATTTATCCCTATTACACTTTTTATTTTATTTTTTTCAATTTCAGAGCATCATTATTAAAGTTTCATCTCATGAAAACCTTATGTTTTATAAGAAATTAAATGACTTCTATAGTTTTTTTCCAATATTGTTTTCACCCTCATATAATACCAACTTAACCATACTGGAAGCTTTTGACATTTTTGCTATATAAAGCTTAAAATTGCAAGACAGCCTCTTTATTGAAGGACACTTGCTAACAGAAAAGAAATCCATTAGAAATATGAGTGGATGCTTATAAGTAACTGATCAATGACTGCACCAAATCTACTGTAGAAGAAAGAGGCGACAAAGTCATTTAAAGAAAACTGCTCACTGGGTCTAAGAGACACAAGGGAGCAATGTTGGTCAAGCCAAGCAAGCGTTGTGCGGCAAAGCTCCTCCATGCTGGCTGTTGATACCATGTTGTTGTATGAATCGAACAGTGAGCGGATGATGATTGAAAACTTAGTATCAGAATCAAGGAAATATAAATAATGCAACCTAAAAATTACAAGAAAGGCAACTCTTAAATCAACAGCAAGTGAAAAACAGAACAAAACAAAAACAAAATACAGTTGTTGAGAAGTTCTCAAAAACATTTTTTAAAGTTGCAAACAGGCACAGTAATGTCACATCTCAAAATATTTTTATTAAAAATAGCATTAGCGCTTGACCACAACACGCACACCTTAACCTTCAATATCACGAATTCTTTCACAATGAAATGACAGGAGAAAATATGTGAAGGTGCGATTACTTGATTAGTCTGTGGTGGTACATAAGATGTCTGCTAGCGACCTCCATTCTGTCTGTCAGCATGTTTTGATGTGTTGTTCGCCATCGGTTTCTACTCCTTTATATCTTGGCTGATCTTTGCCAGGTTTTTTTAGGGGGTCAGCCATGTTTTTCTCTTACCATCAGCTCCAATGAAAGGTTATTTTGGGCAGTGCATTTGCTTTCATTCTGTACACATGGGCTAGCCATCTCCGTCTTCTTTTTTGGATGGTGGCAGCCATACTGGTGCAACTGAATTTCCTTGTTGGTGATTAAGTTTATCCAGAATATCCTGAGGGTTTTCATCTGACATTTGGTTTGAAGATCTCTAGCATTTTGCCTGAATTTTGCTGATGTCTTCCACATTCGCTCACACAGATTGAAAGGACAAAGTTTTGTGGATTCTTAATTTTGTATTTTTTGATTAGAAACTGAGACTTCTAGATGGCTTTAGCATAGTAAAGGCTTGATTTGTTTTGATGAATGTGTTTTTCACATTCTGTTTCCTATCACCACGTTTTTACTAGGGTGGCAAGATATATAAATCTGTTGTTATCAGACTGGAAAGGTATGTCAAATCATGGACTTTCTCCATTTCTTTGTTGTCAATTGAGATGAGTTTTGTTGACGAGCCATTATTGCAGTCTCCTAAGTTGCCCTTTGGCAGTTTGAAGATAATACCAATTCTTCTATATCTCGTACTTTTGCATCTAGTAAAGCAGCTTTAGGAATTCTTCTAGCTCCAACTTTAACATTTCAGGAAAAAGCCAATCATGCCCTCATCCTTTACCATTATTTTAATTGTTGGATGGCTTCCCATACCTCTGCCACAGGGATGGGGCCAAATCTATGTCTAGGTTGGTTTTTTTGGTTTTGTTTTTTTTTTACTTTTTGGAATATCCGCTACGCTGGAGTTAGGCTCAGCAGTTGCCTGAAGTGCTTCTTCCATCTCGCTACTTTCTTACTTTCTTCAGTGATGATGTTCCCATGTTGAGTTTTTAAAGGAAGATCTTGACTGTAATGTTTATGTACTGTTAACCTATTTTGTATAGCGAGCTACTGCTGCATCTTGTGAAGGTATCGCCATTTTCTGTCAACTTTATTTTATCTTTTCTAGCATTCCTCTTCACTTCCTTCTCTTTCTGGGAGTATTCTTTACCACTGGCTCTTTTAGGCTCCGAGATTTTGTGTCAAGCAGCTAGATGTTTTATTTCTTTCTTTTGCTTATTTCCATGGATATCAGCTATTACTGATTTTCTGTAGCTGATGTTCTCCTTAATCATTTCTTTTATGTGCTGTCATCTGATAGATGCTAAACTTATTTTTCAATGTTATGACAAGTTTTGATTATATGCTGAATGAAAAAATGAATCTGATTCCACCTTCTATGCCCAGTTTTAACCAAGCTTTGTGTGCTTCCCTCCTTTCCAATTATCCACCCGGCCAACTAACAAAATCAAGTTTTCTCTATCAAAGCTGTCACCATCTGTCTACATCTCTCTGTGCTTGGTGATAACAACGAAGGATACAATCCAGAATTTCCAGTTCTGCAATGTTCGGTTCCTGACATACTCCTCAAACATCTCCTTCATCTGATCTACTCGCTGACGCGTGACAGGCACTCCAGTTTCAGGAAGTTGTGACTGTACAAGGCTGCAACAGTCAACTTGCATCATGCCTTTCTGCTCTACAGATGTCTCAGAACTTTTGCTCTACTGCTCATGTTACACAAATTCTGACCTTTAATGCAAAAACATTTGTCATAAAATCTAAATGCATGTGGCTGTTCTGCCTACAGCATCCACACCTGACTAGAGAGTGAAGTTGTCATTATAACAGACTAACACTCATTTAATTTAGAATCAAATGATGTTGAGGTAATGTTTTCTAAGATCGCATAATTTACTTGCACATTGTCAAATATTTAGATATATCATCCCAAGAAACATACATTTAGTTATCAATGAATATCAACAGTTTTTAAAACGTGTGCAATGAAGCAGTCATTTCTTACAGACAACAACAGCTTCATATGTATACTCACTGCTAAATTTTCTGACAAGAAATTAGGGTTTACCTCTAGCAGATATTCCTGCTCACTGCTAACTTTACTCACAAAAGTCAATGGTTTACCTGATAGCAGTGTTGAGAGCTTCAATCTCTTGTTTCAAGATTCCAGCCTCATGCTGGATCTGGGCACGTTCAGACTTCAGCTTACGGCAATGTTCAGCAGCTGCAAAGTAAAATTCTCTGTGATTGTTGACTGCCTTTAAAGCTACATGTGCTCAATAATCATGTTTATATTCTCTGCAGCATGCACAGGTGTGTGAGTGCAGACATGAGGCTGTTTTGTCTCAATAAAAAGTGTCACCACTATTTTTCAAAGATGAGCAGTCCCTGTCCTGGCCTGTGTTGGGGAACTGGAGGACTGGTTTGATCGCAGCTTACTGGAGCTGAATGTTGAGAAAACGGCGGAGATGGCCTTTTGGAAAGCCAATGATGGAAGAGATGGCAGTACCCCTCTCTCCCAACCAATCCAAATCAAAGGACAGTAGGTACAGAAGGCTGCTAGTGTTAAGTACCTTGGTGCAGTGATAGATTGAAGGCCCTCCTTTAGTGATCACGTGAACCAAGTCTATAAAAAAAGCCCAGCAAAGGCTGTACATTTTGAGGAAACTCTGCAGCTGCAACATCAGCTCTGGGTGCTGGAGACTGTTTACAGGTCTCTCATTGAGAGCATCCTCACATTTAACATCGCTGCCAGGTATGGTCACCTCCTCGTCAAACACAAGACAAGGCTGGCCAGAGTCAATCACCAGGCCAATAAAATTACTGGTACGCCACAGCTGCCACTTTCTGACTTGTATCTTCGTGCAGTCAGAAAGATGGCACATAACATCACTTCAGACCAAACACACCCTCTCCATCCCAACTTTCACCTGTTGCCCTCGGGCAGGCGCTACAAAGTGTCACGTGTGCAGAGAGCTGCTTACCAGAGGTCCTACGTGCCAGCAGCCATCAGCATCCTAAATAAAAGGCACAAGGAGTTACAGGGCTCCCATACTACCTGGCATCACACGGTGATACTGATCCTCCAAGAATATATCTAGCAGACTTCATGCTTTCAAAAACTCTTGTGCTTATGTGCATGTATTATGTGTATGGTGTGTGTGGTGTGTGCTATGTGTATGGTGTAAACGTTTGCACCAAAGACCAAAAAGAAGGATGCAGACTTTTATACGTGACTGAGAGCACAGATGAACAATGGCAAGTGATGAGAACAATGTTAGATGCATAAAATAAAAATACAAACAGTAACCGGTATGTCTGATAGCAAAAAATACTCACTTTTTTGCAACATGGTAGCTTTGCTAACTTTTGGATTCTGGGCAAGGGATGGCACGAGAGTATGCAGCAGGTCAAAGCCACTCTTGAAAGGAAAGAATGCAATGCCAAAACAAAAAAAAAACAACCACTGCACAATATCAAATTGATTCTCCATAGACAGAAACAAAAAATGGAAGAAAGTGTGTGATTCCTGACTGCCTAAGCGTTGTTGACAAGGCAGCTATCAATCATCTTTTGCACAG
Source organism: Pomacea canaliculata (assembly GCF_003073045.1). Lineage (NCBI taxonomy): Eukaryota > Metazoa > Mollusca > Gastropoda > Architaenioglossa > Ampullariidae > Pomacea > Pomacea canaliculata. Next base: position 33,187,231 of record NC_037593.1, read on the forward strand.
CTGAAAACTGCTAAGTATTTAAACTGCCGCTGTGCAGTTCTTCAAACCCATACCTGCACAAGGTAGCTATCATGTTTTTCTGCAGAAGAAAATCTTAGGAACTCTTTTCAACCAGATTGCCATAATTTTTGTTAATGTCATAAAAGATCATCATTTTTGCCATAAATATAAAATCTTGATCAACTTTAAGCCCAATAAACTAATTTACAGCGACAATAAAAATAAATCTAAACTTAAAACAGTTTTTTACTCAACAGATCCTCACCAACAATTGTGCTCTTTTGCTGACCTTACATATCCTGAATTTATGTTTGTTTCTTTTTTTTTTAATAACTACTCACTATACTTGTCTTCATAAACAACTCTTTTTTATGTGGATCACAGTTGATTTTATGTCTGTATCTTCCTAATATATACAGTATATAACTTATAGGCTTTCTGTTATATACAGTATTAAGGACACCAGACGTTTCGGTGGCGAAAGCAGGACACGTGCCGATGATGGTGTCGTCACTGTCAAAAAACGCCGAAAAAGGTGATTTTTAAAGACAACCGGGACATTTGATGGACTTGCTAGAAAGCCAGAAAGCGGGACATTGATGGACACGAGGTCAAAAGCGGGACTGTCCCGCCTAAAGCAGGACGTCTGGTCACCTTATACAGTATATAACTCATAGGCTTGAAAATTCTGAAATATATTTTACAAATACAACAGTACACGAATGCTTGAAATGAACAAATTATGGATGTGTATAAATCAGAATGTGGATGCATAGAAGTGTGTGTGTGTGCTTACTTTTGTATGTGGGTGTGTGTGTGCATGTTTACTTTTGTACATTGGTGTTTGCGGACTCTTAAGATCCTGAGCATGCCAAAGATGTTTTGTGAAAAAAAAGGACACGAACTTTTACCTTGAGGTTACCACGCCTCTTCTGCTCTGCTGACAAATGGGCCACCCTCCGCTGCTCATTCTGAGCCCCTCCCTTTTCTTCCTTCATGTGGGGTGACATGGCTGATGGAGAACCCTAATATGTTACAAATGGATGTTTTATGCTGATCAAAATTTCAGCTTGATGGCAAGTTTTATATGCTGCAGCTTTTGAAACTTTCTCTTTGACAATGAAGAAGTTTTCATTTTTCTTTAAAGCTGAACAAAATAATTAATGTTTCTTTCTCAACAAACTGACAAACATACATAACTGTTTTCTCACAAAAATTATACACAGTCGAACTTCTGTAAGTCGAAATTCTACCTAACTCGAATTTTAAATATCAATTGGTTCGCTTCTCATTAAAGCAATGCATATTAACTTCCGCAGCCTGAACTGGCCTAGCCAAAAACTTCCATAACTTGAATAATTTTAAGCCCATCAGCATGTTGAAACCATTTGAAAATTACATGGAAAGTGTAAAATTGTGTACTCCTCCCCCGTCGACCTTGCACTCCTATATTCTCCTTTCAGTATTCTGTACAGGAAACACATGTGCAATAAGTGTGACTCTGTCTCCACAGAGGGCCAGAGTGTCTTTAAAAGATTGACAAGAAATTAACATTTGGTTAAAATCAAACATCCACAGTTTTAAAAAAAATGTTCTTTTTTTGACGAATTTCCTCAATTCGAACCTTCTGTAACACAATTTTTTCCAACGGTCCCTTGAAGCTTTGACTTATAGAAGTTTGACTGTATATATAGATAACAGGTAGCCATATGGCCAACATCATGAAACATGATAAAGAAAAGAGCATAATGTAAGTAACGGAGCCTCCAGAACAGAAGTGCACAGTGGCTGAAAGGACAAATGAAAAGTGCCGAGAAACAAAGGCGTTGACAACTGCAGCTAAGGCAGCTTTCCTGTACTAGCTTCAATAAAGTAGTTCCTAGGACTTCATCAGGAGATATGTGATAAGTCAACATGAAATGAGTCTTAAGTCGCACAGAGCAGTTTCATAGTAGAGGCCGAGAAAGGTGATTAGTCAACTTCGTACCATTGGACTTGGACACTTCAAAACTTTATAACTCGCTCAATTTTAGGACTAAAAGAACAACTTTATTATCAAAAAAAAGGTCAAAACCTGAACATTTTACTAATATACAATTTGCGAAATTCCGACTTGAGACTCGTCCCTGTGGTGGTGGATCACATATATGTTCAAAGAAAAAAATGTTAGCTACAGAATGATTTGTAGTGAAACAAGTCTCATAACTCACCATATCCAGAGGTGAGGAAACCGGAGAAATGGAATCAAAAGAAGTGCTGGCAAGGGCGCAAGGAGATGTGGGTGGTGACATACTTGACAAGCCTACACCAGCAGGAGGTGGACTCTTAGGACATATGCTTGTGACAGGTGAGGGAGCAAGCTCTGGCCCTAGAAAGAAAAAAACTGGTTATCCTGTAACCAAAACTGTCAATTCTGAACTGAAACCAGTCAATGCTATCAAAACCTGGCTTGATAAGCTATATAAAATTAAAAACAAATCAAGTATTTTTTAACAATAAGCTATACCATGTTGGCATATACTTAAACATCAAACTATTAAATACTTCTTTAACTCAAGTGTAATATTAGAAATAAATTTCACAGTAACTCAATGCAGAATTTATTCTATTTTCAAATTCAGCAGTTCCTTAAATAAATGGCATGTAGCTCTTGGGGGGAAAAAAATACGATTTTTGGTAGAGAATTCCTTTCTTTGAGTAACAAGATCATCCTAACAGCTACCTCTCAATTTCAGCTGTCCACTCTTGTTTGGCCACAAATGACCAATAAAGAGAACACAAAATCAAGCAACTCCCCTTCCCTCCATCCCTTCCTGCCTAGCTAGTGAGTTTATCTCTCCAATTTTTCATCATAGCTGAGAAAGAGTTCCACAGCAGGGAACTGGGTGTCATTTGGCAAGTACTTCAATATTTTACAACCAAATATGGTATTTCTTCTTTATAACCATGCCAGATGATATGACCATATGGAGAATAAACAGGTGATGGGAGTGGTTGCCTTGAAGAAAGCATACTGCCTCTGCGGCAAAACATTTTTAAACACACTTCAATTCCAGCTAGATTGCAGAATAACATGCACAAAGCTTGCATTAAATCCAGAAGCCTGTCCAAATCTAGCTCTAGGATGTAGGTAGACCTGAAGACCCAGCGAGGCCAATAAAACCTAGGCTGGTAAGGAGAAAGACCGATCCATCCATGTTAAACTCTTGGTCAGGTCAGAGGAAAAGGTATGAAAACTGAGTCGATGAGATGACTATGATCAAGAAGCAGGTCTTCCAGGAAGCTTAAAGGTTTACGGGCAGGGGTGTTCAGGAACATGAGGACCCACATGAGATTCTAAAAGGGAAACAGTAAGCAACATATTTATTGGTCTGACAAAGAAGTCAAAAGAATCTCTGTTAGAGCACATCCAACAGCCTCAAATGATGAAGGTATCGAATAGCATAGCTCTACAGCCTCTCACTGTAATATGCGCCAAGGCTTTGACACTGATGGGCCGCAGCAGGAAATCCACTACATGAGCTGAAGACAGTTCCACGACTCCAGGCCCTGTTTAAGTCTCCCACTCTTGAACATCCTCCACTTGCCCTCATACACCTCTTAAGCGGAGGTCATCTAAGCAATCTCTTCTCCTGACACAGTTCATCCCTTACCGCGGGCACCCAACTGTCCTTGGAGCAGGAACAACAAACATCAAACAGTGAGTGCAACCGGCAAGTGGTACAGTAAAGACAGCCAGTTGGAGTGTTGGCAGGGGATTTGCAACAAACGAAACAATACTCCTTTGTGTTGCAACAAAACCTGCATGCAGTAAAACAGGTAGCAAAATCCTGACTAATGTGGTCAAACCCAGGCAAAAAACTGGAAAGGTAAACTCACTAACCGGCCAGGAAGGGATGAGGGCGAGTTAGTTATTTTGTATTTTCCCTGTTTACTGATCATTTCAGGCCAATCTGAAGTGGACAGCTGGAATTGCAAGACAGCTAGTAAAGTGATCTCTATGCTCTCATCATCCAACCATTCACCATGCTCTTTTCCCCATCCTACCATCCACTATGATCTCCACACCATCCAATCATCCACTATGCTCTCCCCACCATCCATTATGCTCTCCTCACGACTATGCTATGCTGTCCTCATCATCCACTATGCTCTCATCATCCTACCATCCAATATGCTCTTCCCACCATCCTATCATCTACTATGATCTCCCTACCCCTTACATGCACAAAATCACATCCTGTGAAACAACCCTCACCTGAAGTGACGGTTGATGTGTTTGGTGAAAATCGTAAGACATCCTTCAGAGTGGATGTGCTGGCCCCTAAGGCTGTGCTAGCTGCTGCCAGGAGAACACTTGTTGCAAAATCAGGTCTGGCCTAGAAATCACAGACAGCATCAAATGCACACACTTCTAATACAAGCTTACATAGTATGATCACTGCTCACTACCAAATAGCTAAAAACTAAAAACAAATAGCTGCCCACCATTATTTATTAACCATGACAATAGACCTCAACCAGAGAAACCCCCCAACATGATAATATGCTGAACAAGATCCTGACACACAATTACACAGTATCAAAGCAAAACCTCTGATGAACATGTACACATACTTGACAATAAGAAAGGAGAGATGTGCACACACAACACACAAACAAATTAAGAAAAGAATCAGACACAAGTTCCACTGATGCGAAATGGAAGCCTGGTCACACAATAGAGAACAAAGCATACATAGTTTACCTTTGTAAACTCAGCAGCTATTGTAACTGGCAGCTTCATGGCTTGATTAGTGGAGTTGACAGACACTGTAGAGACAGTGGGAACTGATGCCAGCGGCACCTGTTGAACTGTGTTAGGCACTGCAGGCAAAATAGGCGTGAAGTTGGATGATGCTAAGGATGCTGACAGAGCTGCACTAGATGCCGGCTCTTTTTTAACACTGATGATTGCACCAGGATAGGTTCCTGCAGACAAAATAAATGGTGAAGTTTTAATTTGAAAAAAAAAAAAGGTCAAAGATAACACTATCTTGCTGTTTGTTCATGTGTAACTAATTAAAATCATTTAAATACCAATGATGTGTGTAATGAGTTGCCCCTGATTATTTCATGTACGAATGGTGTCTTGTGTCTGACATCTTGTGTGCGCCATTTGTTCCACGTCACTTCAAGCAGAAAAAGACATCATATATGTGAAAAGCAGTTGCTCTCTAATGGCCGACTGAGCGGGAAAACACAATGATCTTCGTCCACCATCTTCTTTATGACTCTCTCAGTGGTATTCCTCTGAACTTTTGATTCACCTACAAATCTCTTCATCCTCATTGTTATCTGCAGGAGCTCATCGAGCTTTATGTTGCGTGTGTAATATGACGTGTGTATATGCAAGGTACGTGTACCTTCGTCTTATTACGTGTAAAATGAATCTAGTGAAATCAACTCTTGATTACAAGAAAGGTATCACAAGGAATGAACTGTGGTATTCAGCAACATATACATCATGTGACCCTGCAAGAGGAGGCAAAAGGCTGTTCCTTCCTGTACTCCCAAGAATTTATCTTGTAAGGCAGAGCCAACCATCTCAAACTTGCTACCAAAGAGGTGGCATCCAGGCAACATCATTATTCCCTCAAGCAAAAAAAAAAATTAAACCCCTGGCTTTCTGATCCTAGTCCAAACGTTCAGGTCTCTAGATGTAGACGACTAAAATGTACATTTCCACATAAGATAAAATTGTCAAATTAAGAATGGTTTGATCTGTAAACAACAATAATTCATGAAGAAGTAAAGGAGTTTACAACAGACCTTTTGTAAGCAGCTGTGCAAGGTAAGTGCTCTGTGTGGGGGGAGTGCCAGTTGGGGAGGACGTAGGAGTTGATGGTGGGGCTGGAGCAATGGTGCGTGGTTTCCGTGGCAACTGCACTGGCTTGCCCTGCAGACAAAATGTTTTGACATCTATTTAATTCTTTACTTCATGAACATTCTAGAGGTTACTTCATGGATTATACTGACTGTACAAACTATGGAGCATCAGTGAAAGTATTTGAATATAAATTTAAAAAGTGAATACATATGCTCTGAAAAGATTTTTGGGTGTGGGTCCATGTGTTCCTAACATGGTTATTTTGGAAGATACCCACTTTTCATTAACGTATATGTAAGTCGTGCATTCCCGATACATGATGCTCTTGTCAGTATTCTATTTCCATGAAACTAAGGGCAAAAGGTTAAAGTGGGGGAAAAAAAATACCAGGAAACTTTTATGACCGGAATATATTCGTGGCATAAATGGGTGGGGTTGGAGAGGGAGGAAAGATCTAGAAACAAGTGTATGCTGCCTGTATGGATGGGGTTGGAGGTGACAAAAGCGAAAGCATTTGCAGATTTGTTAAGCAGATATTACAGTCTATCATCTTCTATCCTTGTTATTGCAATCTAAATCATAGGTGAAAGCTTCAAGATTTTACTATCAGAACTTTTAAGATCATCAGGAGTCATCATTACTTGCAGATTCTAGTGATGTAATTTTATTCCAAGGTATTTCCCAGTTTTCATTTTATTTTGCTATATAGTAATTGGATTTCAATTTTGCATCTTCAAAGAATTATTTTTTTCAGCGAGATTCATTTCTTTCACTCACACATCAGAATTTCATTAAACTGAGAGTCAATTGCTACTGAGTTGGAGAAAACAAATTCAGCCATTTTGACGACAGCAGAAGCAGTCATTGCTATGGGTACAAATTAATCAGATCCTGTTTTAAATTTTTAACCAAAAACTACTATATAAGGCAACAGCAATGAACCATTTGGAAAAAAAGGTGACACATAAAAGTTGAAAACTTCTTTGGGACTGTTTATAGCTTAGGCCTTTCATTCACATAGCAAGTGAGAGGAAAGAATGCTGATTCCAATGATAATACAATGCCAGGATTTGCAAAACCATCGTGTGCATCATCATGGCTTAAGAGCATTGTTTTTTCAGCATCAGTGCAGAAAATCTGCAAAGAATGGTGTGGAAAATAAATTTATATAGCATCAAAATGCTAATTTTTCAAAAAATCATATTTGAACCTTATATATTATATAGCAAAGTATTTATTTTTGGTGTTGTTTAAAATTTAACCACGGCACCCAAAAATTGCGATTTTCTTGTGCTGCCTCTCACCTTTAGAAAACTTTTTAAAGTTTTTAAAATGGGAAAAAGTAACATTTTAACTACAAAGACAGATTAACGATCTGCAAGATCACCATGAAAACTATTCATTAAGGGTCAAACAATGCATAAAAATAATTAAGAGAAACAAGAAAGATTTTATTGCAACAAATGCTGATAACAAAGACTAACAACAACGTGGTGGACAATGAATGTTTGATATTTATTGAAATTTTTACACACCTTGTGATTCCTTGTCTTATAAGAGCCCTTCCATGGAACACATGCATGCATGCACACACAAACACTTTAAAATATTAACAAAGTGCAAACCTGTGGGACCACAAAGCCATCTTTCTTCTGTGTCAATCCAGAGTTGTTACTGGAGTGACTGCTGGTCCCAAATGCTTGTCCTGGAGATGAGGACATGTTCAAGGTACTTTTAGCACTTTTAGGAACCATCTGTGGCTTTGCTGCTTTAGCCAGTGACACCGGTGACTTCTGCAAGCCTTGAGACACCTGCACTCTCACGGGAGGTGCAGCAGGGGAAAGAGGAACCACTTGAGGAACGGTGGACTGGGTCAGTCCCAGATCACACAGATTGACTGTCTGCACAACAGGTTGAGTAATAGTGGCTGCTGCCTTGTTGCCTGAATTCAGTGCTATCACTAGAGGTGTTTGCTCCATGCATTTAGGCAAGTCAAAAATAGATGGCTGTGGAGAATTAGAGTAAGTCTGCTTGCTTGACAGTTCATCCAGGAACATGGTAGCATCTGCTGAAAAAGGAGGACTGACTGTTGATGCAAGCCCACCAGAGGATGAGAGTGTGTTGTTGCCACTGTTGTTGGAGGTCAAGGCTGCCAGTGCCGTCAGCATGTTAATACCAACATTACTATTTCCTCCACCACTGAACATTGCGTCAACAGACCCCAACACAGAAGTGGAAAGCTGGTTCTGCTGCAAAAAAAAAAAACAACAAAAAACGGGGCAGGCATTGGACAAAACTCTAGCACATGCTTCTATATTCTCCCTCACCATTAAAATCTGCAAACTCTCAAAATCCACCCAAAACGCTATAGCAAAAGATAGACTTTACTGGCATTCCAATTAAAATACTGCTGTTAGCAATTAATCTTTACACCTTCATTAAAATTAAGCAAAAAAGCAAATACCTGCATACGAGACTGGTTATAATCCATGGTAGTGCTCACATCAGACAAGATACTGGTGGAGGTAGGCACAAATGATGAACTGGATGTTGTTCTTGATGAAGTCAGCAGTTCTGATGATAAACCAGGCAACAAATCACTGGCTGGTTACTAAGAAGCACTTGATGGGTTCTCTACGATCTCCATCATAAAGACAATAACGACTAAACATTCCATCTGTTTCCCCTTCAATAACACAATTTTAACCTTAATGATTGGTTTACAGTACAATTCTTTGAAAATTCTTGAGCATCTGTGATAATAACTTCTTACTTTAATAAACTCACCACTAGTCTTGTCAGCAGCAAATATGGTTGTATATGATATTCAAAAAAAGCCTAAAATGGTAAAATATTGAAAAAAATAAGCTTTTCTAATTTGTAACTTTATCACTACAACTGCCTTCTTCATTGCGTTCTGCTGCAAAACCATCCCTTTGCAAGTTTCTCGACTAACTGTGACTGCCATTTTTCTAGGAGTATGTAATCAAGAGATCTAAGCTTTCAAAAACCATATTTTAAAAAAGGGTTGTCAAATTTGTCAAAAAAAAAAATAAATAAATAAAATAAGGCCCTTTTTAACAGAGAACATTTGACTAAATTTGGGAGTTTTCTTACAGCAATCATATCAATTAATATTGATATTAATTAACAGGGTGATTATATAAAAACTAGCAAACTTGGTCAATGTTCCTCCATGTTTTCACATTTAATAAGAGCTCCAAGGTTTTCCTCCGAAACCCATTTTTCTGCTCTTCTGATATTAACATGATTAAAATGGAAATTAACATAAAGCACAAAAATGTTCACACAGGCGATCACCACAGAATGCATTAAACTCCTAAATCCCCCTTTTCTTCATACTCTCTCGGCGCTTACCCCACCGGTGGGGGATGAAACAGCTTCTTTTTTTAGGCTTGCGCGCCAACCTTCTGTGATGGATGCATTGTTGTATTTTTTAAAGACATGTACAACTCGTAAATGAACGAATACACAAGGGAGAAAACACGGGAACCTTTAGGACTTGTTCCTCCAACGATTACTTCCCTTTAAAGGCTGAAAAATTCAATTAATCAGGTGTTTCCTCGTGTTTTCTACCACTGTATGGTTTGTTTACACGTGAGCGCCAGATTGACATTCGTTGGGGTCGCTCGATTTGACGTGGATTTGTACTCAAACAACAGAAAATGAGAAGAAAACAGTAATATTTAAATTCTAATGTATATTCAAATAAAATATGATCTTGTTTGGTACTTTATGCTTGTATATATTATGTAAAAAAAATTTTCTTAATTTCTGACATGAGGCCTTCCACTCGGACTGTGAATGGTCTTCTCTATACAGTTACTATCTTTGATGTGAGCTTACTACAAGAAATCAGAACATATAATTCTTGAAATTAACACCACGCAAATGTGTTTAAAATGCTCTTTTAAACGGCGTATCACATATATTTGTCTTTTTTGTAGTTTAACAGATATACATTTTTTAATACGGGTGAAAATTTGCTTCTCAGGCAGTTGGTGCTGCGTAGTGATTTTTTTTTTTTCGCGCGGCTCTGTACCTTCTTAGTGTACCGATAATAATATTATTAAATGCATCAATCTGATTTTTTTGTGTGGACAAGATCAATGTTTATTCATTTCTAGTTTATATACAGTTATCAAAGTGTGATTCCTGGAGGTGTAACTTGTGCTAGCATGATATATCCTGTGCAACCCCGTGTGAACATTTTTTGAAAATTCCATTACACCTACCTAATTTGCTTTGGATTACCTAATAAGTGACTGTTTATGCAGGATTCAAAAGTAAACATTTTTGTTTCACACAGTTTGATCTCTTATTATTAGTTTCAATAATTTTTCTATCTCTTACAGTTATAATTTTATGATTTTTTGAAATTGGTCAATTTCCATGCGAAGGGAAAAAGCGTGACCTAGTTAAAGCCTGACAGCGCGAAAGAGTTCAAAGCCAATAATACAATCAGTTTGGTTAGAATCATTATATCTTGGAGACTCTTTAACTTCATGACAAGAGAAATAAATCCAAGCTGGAGAAAGAAACTGACCATGCATAGTGTCAATATCCATGAAGTCCTCAAGATTGGGCTGTAGCTGAACAAGCCCAGGTTGGATGAGATCAGCACAAGTGAAACCACCTGCAAACATATTATGCAGTTTACATCTGTGATATGTCTCCTTTTTGTACATGTGCTAATATTCCCTCCCACCAAAATCCCTCAACATAATACATGTCAATTTGCACTTTTATTTTTAAAGTATTTTTCCTTGTCTGTTCAAAATGACTGCAATGCTCACCCAATTCACGAGGGTTGGGAAAAGGAAAAGGTTGGTTGAGGTTTGAGAAGAAGTTATCTGTAAAGTCCATGTCCATCAGGTCAGTGTTCAGGAGGCTGAGGTCAGTTGATGACAGCTGCACGTTGCGTGGAAAGCCACTAACATCCTTGACTCTTTCCAACAGCTCATCATCGGTCAGGTGCTAACATAAAACATCACTACAGATGCCACGAGCAGTTTGCCAAGTGTTTCTTTTTAAGAAGAAAAATTAATTCAACAGAACTGTAAGTGTCGATAATCAAATTCAACTGAAAACCGCTGTTATTTTTCTGAAAAGAAAGTTGTCACCCCTATCTAAAAACAATGAAGACAGCAGACAGTATCTTTTACCTCACTCAAAGGAAAGAGGCGTGATGGTGATTCAGGCAGTTTCCGCAAAATCCGGTCTCGAAAATACCGACGCCATTTCTTGTACTCCTTTGTAACTGTGTCTAGTCTGCGTTTCCAGTACTTGCCCTCCAAAACAACTGCCTGGAACAACACAGATGAATGCTACAGATTTTCAATAACTACTGTTTCATAAGCCATGCTAGTATTAGCAACAAATCGGTCCAGAGGAGGCTTGGAGAAAGGCTTGTCATTTAAGCCTGTCTTTGTTGTATGCTTAAAGAAAAAGGTCACAGAAGAACCTATAAAACTGTACAAGTCAGGTTGCACCAAGGTATGCTGCTCAAGACACAAAAATGACAACTGAGTTCTTGTCATGTCTTGTTCTAGTCTTTCCTCTCTACCACAGACACTTAGCATCACTAATACTGCTACTAAAAACAAGTCTCACTAGTATACTGCAATATTCTAGTCTACAGGCAAGCTCACTGCACTGTACACATTTTAATAATTCACAACAATCACAGTCAATGGTGTAAAACAAAGAACATTGCAAAGACTTTAGCCATAAGACTGATTGCCACAGACTAAAAGCAGAGATGCTTTTGGGAAAATCTGCAGAAAATAGGAATCGCCAGATGTTATCAGAATCTTAAAATGTATTTCCATTTAACTCAGCTATTGCTGTTAAAAACTTGTATTAAATATTAAAAGAACTTAATTTAATATACCTCAGGCTTAGTGTGAATATCATCAGACAATGGTGTTGCAAACTGGCAGACAATAGGTCTTCTCTGATAAATGTCTGCACACAAATCATTGATGATATGACATAAAAGAAATACTAACATAAAAAATTTGAAGCACATTAACACAAACACTTGTTTCATTAAAATACATCTTTACTATTTCTTTTCTTTCATCTACTGGCTTTATCAGTAACTCTTTTTAAACACTTAGCATAATTAACCTACTATACTGTACAGTTATAAACTGTATTACAATAGTCTTTATACTGTCTAAATTTAAAAAATACATCTTTATTGTCTATTTCTATGTAACAGAGATAGAAATTTTTCTTTATTGAGAGCTTGTGAACTAGCCAACTAAGCAATGAACTAAACAACATGCCATTGCATCCCACACACCCATACAATTACTATACTCTTAACCCCCCAATTCCTCCTAGCAATAATTATCACACACACACACACGTGCGCGCGGTATATTTGTTCATCCTGTTCAAGTGTGATATTGCAGCAGGCATAAAGGACTTGGCCAAAGCACTCTTCTTGACAACCAGGTGTTTCTATCTATGGCCAGAGGGAAGAGTTTGGAGATATGTGAGTGTGTACATAAGAGTGAGAGCAATTAAAAGCTGATGTGCTACTACTGACTCTCTCACAATGCTGTGAATAAATTCTTCAATCTGGACACAATCAGACAGTAAGTGCAAGTTTACTGTCATCCAAGTTGTTGAGTGAGTTGGATATATTTAAACTCAAAGGAAAACCAAAGTTCAAGAACCTAAAAGTTTAAACTGTAGAGAAGTCAGGCTTAATCATCAAGGTTTGGTTGCATGACGATAATGATAACAGCAAGCTTTGATCACAATAAACAGTTTCAACTCACACTGCATGTGCCACTCTCGCCAGATGATGTTATTTAGCCGCACACGGTCCTTTACTGTCAAGTGCATTCCACGGAAAGGTTTCCATTTTGGAGATGTTATCTTGCCACTGAAACAGTTGCATGTGGTCTATGATTTGAGTTTATCCACAGACACATGTGTGATGTTTACTTGGGACAGAAGACAAAAGATGACAATGCCAGCCCCTAAGGCATCACACAATTATTAGTCGTACGTCTGTGCACACATGCAAGTGCATACAAGTGTATGTGTACAAACACACACAACTGCATGATGACTGCCTTCATAAGGAAATGAGGTATGGTGATTTAGTACACTTGTTCTAGTTTTCTACAACTGTTGGTTGGTCCTTTAATGCTTTAGCAGTTAAAATTACACAGTAAATGGGCTGGGCTCCATTTAATGGTATTCAAAATAGTTTGAGTAAGCTTGTTTAAAGGTATTTAATCTCAAGTGGCTTCAACCCTACTTTTCATGTTTAATGCTTTAGTTTACTTTCTCCTACACAAACCCTTCCAAAGGAGATCAGCACAGTTGCAGTTGTAATAAAATCTTATGACTGCTATGATGGAGCTACCTGAGCTTGTCACACTCAGTTGGAGACAACCATTCTGGAGTCATTACTGGCAAGCCCTGTAAGCTAATACAGCAAAAAACTACAGGTGTACATATTTTTCACTTTGTGCTTTTCTATTAACAATGCAGCCTGTTCTATTTTCAGTGTCTTAATGAGGACTACAGAAATGTAAAATAAAACAGCAACACAGAAGGCTGAATTCTGATCTGATATTTTTCTCATTCTTAATAAGAATTTTTGTCATTTGCTCTCAAAATGCCAAATGCAATCACCAGCTGATGTTCTACTTCTCAATTTTCCATTTGCCAAATATGTTTCATTCAGATTCAACAGGTGTGTTAACTGAGATTCACAGCCTAAATGTGAAACAAATATCTGATATGTGCCAGTTTAGCCATGACAACATTACTGGGAAAGATACATAGCCTATAGTAAGAGGTGGAGAGTACAAACCTAAAATGTAGATGGTACAGCCTAACCCCCTTTGTTCTAGGTCAAAACCAAGTCCCCTCCCTCTTCCTCTTTTTTTTCTTCTTTTCCCAATCATAGACCTTAAGCAAGCATGATAACTGTACTTCCTGCTGTGAAGTGAATGAACTTACTTCACAGCTAAAAGCAATTATGTCTAAATTTCCCATGTCACACCAAATGTGATTGCCAAACCTTGGCTGCTAATCCTTTTTTTTTTTTTAAAGATTTTTCATCATATTTGAAATGTTTTATCTGGATGTGTAACTTGTAATGTGTTTATGATGTGCTTTAATAGGTAGAATATGATCCTATGTTTGCTTTAAATAAAGAACTTTCCAAATGTTGATTATTATTAATTTGACTGTTAATAAATGTGCTGTATTTTATGGGCAGCACTTGCAATGTTTGCAATTACAAGTGGATTTTCTTGTGTTCTGTATGTAGTTTCCGTGAAATGTCAGCAGTCAAAGTACAAATGTGCTAATAATGCACAAAAGGTGCACAGGTCTCAGCCCTATACTACTCTTGAGGTGTGTCACAGATACTGAGCTACTGACATTGTAACGGATAAGTACTTAGTAGAGGGGGTTAGGCGGGAAGATCGACAACCGTGGTTGATCTGATCTAGGGTAGTAGGCAGGAAATTGTTTGCCCTTGAGCAAATGATGTAAACTGTGATGTCAAAATAAGGTGACGAAAAAGATAGAGGAAAATAACGTTAGAAAAAAAAAAACGGTAGGCAGAGAGCAAACGGCGGAACAGAAGTCGGAGTTGGTGGTTTTTCTCTGGACTTTCTCGCTACTGCTGCAACCGCGGAATAAGTATTAACGGGGAAGTAATACTGCGTTTATACTACAGGGGGATATACTTCACAGATCGTGATTTACTGTAGTCCGTGTCATCGCCGTGGGGAGCTCTGTGGCTTGGGCATCCCGCAGTACAGTTTCTTGGTGGGGCCAAGAAACCACACACTGGTGTGAGTGAGTAAACGACGGTTCCAGAACAGAAAACTTGGTGCAAAACTGGTGCACCGACCTCCATCTGTCGCCTGGAAAGGACAGTTCCAAACAGCCTGAGAGTAAGCGCCGGTGGAGGAAAGGTTTCCTCCCGGCCTTCAGCTAACCTATCATCATCCTGCTAAACACCTAGGAGGCAACCGCATGTGCATGTCCGTGACGTTCTGCTTGTAAACTGTCGGTATCGTAAAAAAACACTTTTTTTTTAATGATAAATCGACTCCTAGGAAATAAGATTAGTATTACTCATTAGAATAGAGGACTTGGGAGGGTTACAAAGATTTTAATATAAAAAGGTTTGGGTTTCGTCAAGAACGAACATTTTTATACTATAATACAGTGGATATTAACATTGGTAATTCATCAAGAAAGGACAGCACCGGAGACAGCAGAATACTTCATCAGTGACAGTATTTATGGGAATCAACTTTATTGTTAACTCTAATAGTACGTTGGATGAATGATAATATATTGGTAATATATCTTGTGTGGCGAAAGAAGGAGTGAATCTCTGATTGTTGATACTTTGCCTTTGTTTCATTTAAAATTGTGTTTGAATTCAATAATTATTGGTGCCTCTAAGGAGGTACGCCCACCCTCAAGCGATCAGAATATTTTGGTTTGTGGAAAGAATGCGCATGTCCGCGGACGGTCCGTGACAGACATCTTTCATGCACGATATCCTATTCCATCATCTGGATTATAGGTCAATTCATCTCTAAAGTTCAATAATAAAAACAATGAGGATTTATATAGTGCTTTTCCAATGATTTGCTCTGAGTGATTTACATAAACAATGCACAGAAAGAATCACCAGCAACCATGTAGCCATATTTGCATACAAAATAACCTGCTGACTTCAAAAACAGACACCTGCTCATTCACAAAGTAAATTACAGACATGCGTTATGCACTCTCAGGGTCAGGACAGGATTACAGTGAAGTCGTCATTCAGAAAAGATGCATCTTAAGATTAGACTTCAGTGAGAAAATAAGAGTGACAAAGGTTGATGGGCAATCTGTTCCAAGTTGATGGGGCTTGGTAGGAGACGGGGGAGGGGGGAATTGGTGTTTTGCCCCAAGCTAGCATCTGAGACTATATCACGGCAAGGCAGCCAGCCCTGTAAACAGAGAGAAAGAACAACGTGCCTGAGACGAGAGCTGAACCCAGGACAGCCAACCTTCACTGTATTGGTGACAGGCGTTAACCGTTACACCACCGGACCCCTTTGATAGGAGACAGACCTCTGTCCATACATTGTCTTAGTAGGACTCGCAGAAGCCTGGTGTCAGAAGATGAGCAAAAGAAATCATGTGCGCGTATAGATGGAACTGAGTTCAAAGAGGTACCGAGGAGCAGTGCCACAAACGGCAGAATAAGTCAAAGTGGAAGCTTGTAGGCTATACAGTCCATGACTGGCAGCCAGTGACAGAATAAACAAACAACAAAACAAGTATATACAACACCTATCTTCCACAGATCCTGCATATCAGATATATCTTCAGTCAAGAACTGTAGGACAAAGTTAGACCAGTTCCCATTGTCAAGACATTCAAAATGGAGGTGAACTGGACTGTCACGCCCTGCACTGGAGCCCCTAGGGCCTAGAGGCAAGGAGAAAGAGGACAGCCATCATGTCCTACAAACATGCAGGATGCACTGAACTGAAGGCTTATTTTTCACCTTTTCTATGCAGTCTTAAAGAAACTAATATATCACAGTTTACTGCAGCAAGCTATCTCCCATCATCAGACACCCTGCCAGAGAGCCAAAGACTGAATTAAAAACATTGTTGTGACACATTTAGAAGATACACACAGCACTGAAACATTGTGTAGAAAGAGGGGTCTGAGACCACAAATCAAGAGTCACTGTGATAAACGTAGGCAATATGTATGCACAGAGCACTGTAATACTCTTTGTGTAGGAAGAAGAGCCTAAGACCGCAAATCAGTATTAACTACATGTTTGTATCTACTTAGTAACAGAACACAAGTGGTTTGCCACAGAATCACATTTGTATATATCAAATAGTTTTTTAACAAAAAAAGCTCCAACCCACTGAATACAGTGGCTCATATTACACAGGGGAGTTGGGGAAAGGTCTAGTGCCGACCTCAGAAGAATAACTAGTTGACCAAGTTTTCCTTAGCCTCATTCCTGACCTTATTATAAAACCTTGTCATTGTACAATGTTTTCAT
The DNA here is from genome assembly GCF_003073045.1 of Pomacea canaliculata. Classification (NCBI taxonomy): domain Eukaryota; kingdom Metazoa; phylum Mollusca; class Gastropoda; order Architaenioglossa; family Ampullariidae; genus Pomacea; species Pomacea canaliculata. The sequence goes on from NC_037593.1 coordinate 33,204,201, forward strand.
TATCAGACCAGTTCCCCCCATTCCTCTGTGTGTGTGCTCGCTTATCCACATGTGCACACACAATGCTGGAAGCAAAGTGGCGCCATCTTCCTCATAATCTTTGCCCCACCAGTTCCCACTCCCACCAACAACCTCTTTCACTCTATCTCAGTTTCGTATAATTTCATAAAAATGTGCAAGCTTCGATAAACAATAAAGCACCACTTCAGGTTCTGCACTGAAACCAGACAAGTACCAATAATCTGCTGCCAGTTACCAGGAACATCGACAACATCGATTAGTCATCCAGCAAAATCAATTTAGTAAATACAGGCAGCAGATGAGCTCAAAACTAGTGGCTGCTTGTGTGGATGGCTGGCAGCTCCTTATCTGACTGACCCGCACAAGACATTAATCTTTTGCAGTCTGCTTCCCTGCCATTGGATCAGGTACCCACAGGGTCCTAAATAATATGGCACACAAGGAAATCAGTATGTGTTGCCACTATCATTACAGAGCAATGGGGCTGATCTGATAATGTTCAAAGAAAGCACAAAGAAACTTATCTATACATGTTTTTTTAACTTTTGAGGGTTTTTTAATTTTTAGGGTTACAAGGATTTTGGGGTTATGTTGACAAGGCCTTTTGCTAATTTCAAAATTTCCACCTGCACATGATTCTGTCAGTAGTTTATATGGGTCAATGTGTTTGTACGGAGCTATGATAAGAGTAAACCTCCTCCAAGAAAGAGTGTTATGCTAGGATGAAAGGAAAAAAGTTCCTCTGCTATGGTTTATGGGTAAAAAGAAAGAAAAAAGGAGGGTGGGCCTTTCACCAAAAGATTTTTTAATGTGGTGAAATAATACAAGAAAAGTATACAATGTACAAGTGTATGCAGACGTGGAAAAACAAGTCTACCTATGCTGCATGTTTTTCACTGCAGAATTTATAGCAAACTTAAACTCATATATGTGCATGCATGCACTAGCAAGCACACAAGAGGCATAATGTTTTTGCTGTGATTTTGACCTTTGCATTTAAATCAATTCACTAAAATATATAAGTATTAGCTAATGGGCAAAGAGTAAGCCAGTTTCTTCTGGATTATTTTCTCAGCAGACTGGAGTTGACCTGAAGCAATGGAATCTTTCCAGTACAGAATTTCCAATGGCTACATCCCTGTTTATATCAGATCTCATGCTTTCAAATACTTCCACTATGAATCGGCCCATAGCTTTCTGTAAACCTACACACCAGTCCAGGAGAAAAATACTCTCTGAATTTTATTTTTGATTAAATTTTATAATGCAAAAAAAAAGTATGCATTTATTTGATAAATAAAAGTTAAAGTCATGCCTTAACCTTTCAATCATTTAAGTCTGAGAAGTTATGGACCACATTTTTCGTGATGCCAGCCTTTTTAGGAGGTGCCACTCCTCCTCCTCTATATCTTCCCCAACCCTCTAGAGTCATGTACCCACATTCCCAGCTGGGTCAACTGTTAACTTGTTAACATAAATTTCTACAGAAATGTGCAGAATTAGTATCTACAGATTTCTCATAGGTATAAAAAAAGCAACAACAAACAAAATGCAGCCACCTGAGCTTCTCAACAAAGTTTAATCATCTTCATGTCCTCTGAACATACACCTAAGGTAAAGTTTCAAACTGCTTAAAGATGACAAGAACACATATAGAGTTCCCTTACAACTTTTGCTAGACATAAAATGTTCTTCTCCCCTGGTCCAAATATCACTATGTTCCCATATATTTCTATATATTTCTTCAGTTCCAATCCGGTCGTCGATGGCCTATGCACCAGGAGGGGCGAAGGGCATAACTAATCCACAAACAAAATTCTGCACATAATAATAATGACAGCATAATCAGTATTTACAAAAGTCATTCACATTCTCTGCCAAATGAATCTTGGCTATACACCAAGAAGCTTCTGGTGGATGAAGCCTGTTTAGCAGCTACTCTGTCATAAGTCTGTACCTGTAATTGTTTACTTTGTGTTGCCTTATGGGCACTACATAGTAGAGCATGATGGCCTGTTTGCAGGTAATAAAAACAACCTTCATGTGAATTTATTCAGTTATCACAATTTCACAAGTTATTTTATGATCTTTATCTAATTAACATTTTCACTGATGCACAACAATCAATAAATGGTATGACAAAGGATTTCTGAGTTTATACAGATAGTTGGATGCAGATACACTAAGACTTAGAGAAATAATAAAAGGTACTTGTGACAGGCTATCAATACAATTGGAGAAAATTTGTAGACTTCTAGGTATTTAAAAAGTTGAACTTCAAATTCCAAAATGATTTTTCCAAGGGCAATGATTGACTTACACTTAAACCTTTCATGTCAACTAATCCAGAGATTGAGTGTCAATGCAAGCATGACCGAGCATTTATTTTTAGGTATAAGGTGCACATTTGTTTAAATCAGCTTTTATTTGTACATAAATTTATAAACTGTCATTCAGTGTATCTTCCATGTTTAAAAAAGGACATGAAACTCTCAATTTTGATGAACTAAAATACTTTAAAAATGTACTGAGGGTACCCAAAAACCAAAACTTCCAGAGCTACTGTTTTCATAGATTAAATATAGAACATAACATCAACCAATAATTTTAAATCTCTTATAGCACTAGAGGCAGACATCTTGATCATACATGTGCTTTTTTTTTTTACTAATAACAATACTCCTTTATTTTACAATCATCTACGTTAACATACATATGGGCATCATGGATGTTTACAATGATCAAACAGGATGTTTTGCACTTCAACAAAAATTATTCAAACTTGATCCATAATTCAATAGTGTCACAGAACCTGTCTGCTACATGCTTTTAGTACAGGAAGCATTTTAACACACTAAAGATGTCTTCCTAATAATGATTTCTTATGTACACTAAAAATTTGCTGAATATAAACAAAAAAGTGGTATCATAATCTTTTAATAAACATCAAAATGACACTCCCATCTTATGGCTGAACTTTAGAGGTCAAAAAGACCACGAGCACAAGTCAGCATGGTTTACGATGTGACCTACATTGCATGACTTGTTGCACTTATTTATCTTTCAACTAGTCAAGTCAAGACCAGTAACTGGTCAATTAATCATGCTTCTTTAGTAATATATGAACCAATAATGTATGCTTTGCTTTTTCAAATTCTGTCAATGCTTAATCAATTACTGTTTCAAATTCTAAGGACGCAAAAAACATCCGATGACAGGGAAACACCTTCAACTTTCCCCCCACCCACCCAGTGAAAGTCGACAGTCGGTATGAAGACGATAATGTTTGAAAAAGATAAGAAATATAAGCCTTCGAGGACACGAAGCACTACACATGTAACATATATGAAAACCTAATCAAGACTTCTCTGTGACCACCGGTGCCTACCTCACCATTTAAACAAACAAGCAATGCTACTGCATGGTGACCCTTGCTTTTTAATAGTCGACATGAAATTCCTTCCCAGCAAAGCCAGTGAAATCCCCGTGTGCGTTGTCCGGCATTATGTATTAATGTGTAAATATCAGTTTAAATAAAAATTAAATTTAAGAGAAATACGGAATGCAAAACTTACCTGTATGCAAGAGTCATACATTCGAAGAGTTTGGTCAAGGAGGCATCGATGGATAGAGTACACGTACTTTTTGGCCCAAAACTGTATGTCTGTGAGGTTTCCTTGGTGGCTTTCATGAAATCAAATCCCATCAGTGGCTCGAACTCTTTGGTATCGTCAGTAAAGATGGGCGTCTCGTCATCGTCGTCATCTTCGTCTTTATCTTCGTGCACCCTACTCACCATAAAATGGCCACTATGGATCGTAGCAGATTCCTTATCGGGCCGCGAAACTTCGTAAAAGCTACTCTGCAGCAAGTTTTTCTGCATGCTTTGAATTTGCAACATTTTGGACGTGGTACAGGATCCTTGGATACTATCTATGGCCATTCACAAGTCCACACAGCAGGTAATCCACTGTCGCTGCGTGTTTGACGTTGTAGGATCACAACAAGCTCCGCCATGGCGTACTCCACGCATCACGCACTAGGCACGTGCTCATACGATCCAACCAATCGAAAGCCTCGCAGGAAGCATCAAGTTCAAGGCCGACAATTAACCCCGCAAGGGAAATAACTGTGTTTACCCCGCTACTCGCTCGCCTTCAGCAGGAAATGTCTGCGGGTCGCTGCCTACATCCAACGTTTTGCTCAGAAACTCCAAAACAACGCATGTGATTATTATCCTAAAATAACTATATATGTATATAGTAGCTTTGGGGGATGACTTGTCGTATCACCTGACAGCTATCGCTACACTCGCCTCGCTGGTAACTGAACTTTTCACCTTCACCTTATCATTGTAGTGGCCAATCAGATTAGAGGCTGACAGACACGCCTCCGTTGGCGTGGTGGGAGGTGTTGGGGGTGTGCCCCAGGTAAATTAATTATGAATGCAGAGCCTTATTCTCTCTTTTACTCCTCTGCCCACGCTAGGTGTGTGGGAGCGAAGGTATGAGTTGTACTGACACTGTGAGCCTTTATCTAATGTACAGAAAGTGTGCAGAATTGTTTGTTGTTTACACTTGGAAGAAACAATGGACGGGCGCACACATCATTTACCTTCAGGCACAAACAAGCATACACATAATTATAATTTAAGCACGCACGCACGCACGCACACACACACAGACAAAGGAGAAGGAAGCCGGATCAAACAATCTGGCGAAGGCTGGCGGATAATTTGTTTCAAGCTGATGGTACCCTGCCGCTCTGTTTACCATTACTGTCTGCTTAGACAGCCGTTATTCGTGTCATATATATATATCCGGTTAGTACAATATATATATATCAGTCACAGCAGATAAATTAAAATGTATCATAACGTCGAACATGATGCAACACATACGCGCATAGCCTCAGAGCAAGCAGCCGACTTTACGAGTTTATACAGACAGACTGCACCACCTATATATGTTATCCCCTCGTGTTTTTTAATGTTTATTTTATAGCTTATTTTAATTTCTCTTTTTCTCTCTCAGTCCTTTGTGTGTGTGTTCCTATGACTACTCTTAATCCTCTGTATGTTAATTTTGTCAACGCGTAGGCGAGCCGTGAGTAATGACATGTGTCAGACCTGTGATAGACGAGAGAGTTTAGAGTTGAGTCTGTTTACACTCGGCTGCAGGTAAAACAACTTTCTCACGTCACCCACAGAACAGCATGATGCACCCATGCACTTAATCAATACTTAATTGTCGTCAAAAAAGAAGAGATAAGTTTGTGGGCGATGACGATATGACAACGACGATCGATGATGATCTTCAAAAGATGTTTGAAAAAAATGTGACGCGGAAATTAGTTTTTAGTGCATATAAGATATTTTACAAGCAGAGCCTCTGTTTTTATTTGTTTCGGGTGTATCGTTGTTTGTGATCATGCAAAGTTGAACGTTTCTCATTCTAATTCTTATGGTTTCCCTAGTAGCATTGAAAGAGGAACCCATATGGGACTCACATGGGACCCATATGGGATTTACCCGGTTACCCGGGATTCATCTGCCAAAACCCATATGGGTCCCAGGCCGAAAATGAAAGCTGGCAAAGCATGGGACCCATATGTGTTTTTCCGTGTAAAAACCGGGTAGATCCCAGATAAATCCCAGTTGAATTCTTGAGGATATTATTGGTATTTTTAGGTATTTTGACATATCCTGATTGACAACAATGTAAATCATGATATGCCAAAATTCCTAAAAATACCAATAATATCAAATACATCAAAATAACTTATAAATGCCAAACAAATGGATTAATAAGGAGTGTTTTGACATGATTACATTAATTAAGCAGCAAAAAGTGCACAAAAAATGCAAAATGTTACACACAAAAAACAAAAACATGATTTGTCTTTTACTGACGTTTATTGAAGTTAAAATGTCTGTGAAAATAAGGATAAAAAGCAAGGTCATTAAAAAATAATTTTAAATATACAACAATTGTGAAGCATTGTCCCATTTAAATGCATAAAAAAATGTTTCCTCATGACATGTTAATGCAACACTCGTTATTTGATTATGAGTTGTAGAAGAAGCAAAACAAGAATCCACTGACAAAACCATTAAAATTAAATTGCAGTTTTACATTAATTAGATTTTTCCCAAAGAAAAGGTTCAAAGATCTATTACAATATATCAAATGATGAGCATGAACTGAATTGCTTTCAAAAGGGAGTGATTAAAGCTTCAACAGACATTTCTTATAATAAATAAAATCCACGAGATTAAATATAAACGGTTCCAGGCTGGATTGCAGCTTCTGGTATTAACTACAACCATTTAAAAAAAATATGCAAATTTAAAACTTGTACTTTTATAAATAGCTGATAAAAAAAAATCTCGTTAAAAACCTAACAGTCTTTTTTTCTGCAGGTAAAGTTGTACAGCTTTACTCGTCGTCCACCCCATAACAATTTACTGACTTGTACAGGCTGTGCTCAGGCCCTTCCCTTCTGCTATTTTCTCGATCCCGAGCACCAGCTAACCAAATTGATGTATACACATGCAGGTCAGCATCTGTAGCTTCAGGATAACTTTTTCTTGCAGCATCTAAAAATAGAACAAATATAAGAATATGAGGTTCGCATAAAAAGTAATCACTTAATTGCAGGTCACCGACCCTAAAATCCAGAATATAATGAGAAAAAATAGGAAGGTACAAGCAAATCATATAGATATGTAAAGTGCCATAACAATTTTAAGTGTTATAATCAGAAAGATACAAGTGGAACTGCATTAGAATTTCTTTAGGCACACAAACTCTGGACATATACTGATTTTTTTAAAAATCCCAATACATGCGAAACGTAAAGACGTCTATCAATTATTGTGTTCATTCCTTTCTACACAGCGTTAACCAGCTGATTAAAGGACTAGACACTGCATAAACATGTGTCCATATTTTTAATTTTCCAATGTAATTGGATCACAATGAAATGAGGTAGGAAAAGTTCGCCAGGCTAGAGTTGTTTCCCTGTAATGTTTTTTTTAATCTCATGAAAATACAGTCAAATATTTAAATCCTTACCTGAACTGTTTGTAAAATAAAGGAGTGGTTCTTGAGTCCTTCTTCTCTTTCAGACCATTGAAGTTGTAACACCGGGCTGAGTCAGTTGACAATAGCACAGATAGTATGCTCCTCACCACATGCTTTAAAGTGAATATTCCACCCATCGTCAAATGGCATTCCTGGAAACAGACAATAAGCATACATCATTTTTTAAAATAAAAGTTGCTGTGGGCAGTATCATGATACATGTTATGAGAACTAGTATTATAAAACCAAAATATGGATGAAAACCATTAAGGAAATTTCCCATTTTTCTCTGTAACCAAGCTGAAGTTGTTACAGAAAATTTTATTATCAGCTGTAATCCATGCCAACATAACAATGCCTTTGTTACTTTTTAGTACTGCAGACATGTCATTTGTTCTATAAAATAAAATGCTATAAAAACCTTCAAAAGCAGAAATAGATTTGACTCCTCCTACTAACAAATCAGAATACAGCACATACCAAGTGTGTCCATTTTCCAGGGTCAGTCTTCCAATCCACTCCAGATGGTCAACATCCTCTGAAGATTGTAAGGGAAACTGGAACCCCTCTGGCAGTTTCCTCCTGTCACCTCCTTTTCCTGGTGTTGTTTCTCCATCCTTGAAGCCTCCTTTCACATCTTTTATATCATCTCTCATCTCTTCCAGAAAGACAGTTGCTGCTGTCCAAGTTTCTCTAGTTGAGCTGAAACTAACGAACACAATAGCAGAAAACATATAAGATGTCATCTTTGCTGGCTTCGCTATAATTCACAATGCTTGGAAAATATAACTACTCTTGGTTGCTTTTCCTATTTTGTCATATATCTATTTGATATCTGATCCATATTTATTTCCATTTTTTTTTCACTATGCCAAAAGAAGGCTGGGATTTTCCACTTCTGGCTATATTTCACAAAAACACTTAATAAGTCTTGGCCGAGAGTAAGAAAAAACAAACTTTTAAAATGATTATAAACAAAATGACTTCAAATTACCTTCCAAGGGGTTGGGTCCCTATGCTGGCAGGATGAAAACCTGAGAATGAGTGTTGGAGATGTGAAGGCAAAGGTGAAATAGTACTTTGGCGATAGCTGCTACTTGGGGACACCCTAGGGCTGACAACTACTGGCGGCAGAGAGTATGGAAATGGTAGTGGACACTGCTGCATTGAATGGTCATTCTTTTCTCCTTCGCTGTCTGTTAGCTGTGCATCCCTGTGTCAAATGAATATATTTGCATAAACTTATTTAGCTCACTAAATTTAAAACTATAAGCTGTTGATATGTTGTTTAAAAACTTTATTACATTTCACCAATCCAGACCAAAAGTATATCATAAATTTCCCTTTAACAATACTACACTTTTATAGTGCAGCATAATAACCAAAGTTACAGTACCTGTTACTTGTTCCAACAGTCCAGATATCATCTTTTTATCTCCTTCCTTTGTCCTGCAGTACATAATGGTATAGCAGTCATTTTGACAATTAATGCTCACATGCTTCATAAATTTTCTTTCTGGTATAAATTAATTATGAATTAAAAAATTGCACTTACTTAATGACTTGTGCAAGCGAACTGGATGTATGGGCCATGAGGAATCTGGTGTTTAATAATGAAGCTTGAAGATTTTGATGGCCAGTTGCACATCCTGCGACCATGGAATCTTTAAAAATGCTAGCAGCCAGCTGTCTGGAATTACAGCTACTGGCCCTTTAAACCTTCTGCTTCTTCCAAAAACTCACCATGGAATAGGCCATCTGCTGAAACAACATGCAGTTTGTAGGCATTTTATCCTAAATATGCAAAGCCTATCTCTTTGTAAACATCACTGTTAAATGTGTAAAGCAAGCATAAATAAAATATGTATGTATACAGCATATTTGCACTGATAGTTCAAATGCAGGTGTTAAACACAACACAGCCCAGTACATTTCTTTCCCTCCTAAAGGCCCCCCCCCCCCTGTACCCATGAATTTACCCCCTTTTCAAGAAATTATTAAAAAGTAACTAAACAAGACAGAAGAACAATTCAAATTGATAATGACAGATCAAAATGTGTTGAAGTGGAACAGTCTTACCTTAATCTTTCTTAAGAACGTACTTTTCTGATAATCCAACCAGACTAGATTTAGACAGAGATTCTTTAAGTCCAAAGTGAAAATAATATTCAGAACTATTTTCTACAGATCTAATGTTTAACGTTTGGGGGTTTTCAACAGTGTTCTGGGATGCTTGGGGAGAGATGGATGGTAATTACGTAGAATACTCAGTAAACGAGACAAGAACTAAGTGTAATGTTACATTGGCTTGCCCAGTGCTAAATCCTGATACAAATCGTTTTCTGATATGCGCTTGGTATTCTGTAATAATTCAGTGTCGCTGTCTGTTTCACTTTGATCTTCCTGATCTAAATAATCAAGAAAAGAATCCCTTTCCATTACATCTGTTTCGTTTTGATCCTGATCTAGGTATTGCGAAGCTGAAACCGATCGCGAGTGGATGCTATAACAGCTGATGAAATATCGCCAGATAAATCGTTATCACAAGTTATTGGAGGAAATTCTGACAGCTCCGAATTCTCTGCATCATTAATTACGACTAAATAATTATCAAATTGCTAGGGTTCAGAACTGCTGAGCCTGCTTTACTTCTTTCTGGAAAACTTCTGCATTTATTGCTTTCGTGTATTTCTGAACGTGTGCTCTAATTCTTCTTCTCTGAGCGTGGTATTCTGCATTGAATTTGGACATTATTGGAATGAATAAATAGCTAATATATTTACCTTAGAGTATGTATAAGTTAGAAAAACGTACTGTATTGTCGAACAGTCGAATGCTGCTTGCAATTGATCCTGGAGAACACTTAAATTTCCGCTCAGCTGCTGGAGAACAAAATGGCGAATTGAAACAAAAATTTAAAAATGGCGGCCGCGGTGGCTGTGCACGTCTGCCATTGGCTAAAAGTAGTTGCTTGTATTAGGAGATCCAGTCAGAACCGCATTTTCGAGATCATATGGGACAATCTTTATGGGACCCATATGGGACCTATTTGCCATGCTGCTAGGGTTATTCGCCAAACGTGTTTGTTGTTGTTGTTGTTGTTGTTGTTGTTGTTGTTCCGTAAACATATTCGCCTGCACATGTGTCATTGTGACAGAAATGCCGTGACCCTGGACCCCTGACCTTCACGACCCTTTGCAATTGCTGCAGCAGCGGACGCCCGAGTGTTTCATGGCCGTCTCGTCACAGACTCACAAGGGGGCATATATATAATATAGTTATCAAGCCAGGATACATCTCGATCTGCCGTGGGGTAACGCGGAGAATCCATCTTGTTCCCGAACTTACAAAGCGAATGTAAAGCCCTGAATATCTTCCTTCTTGGCTTTCTTAGAATCATCGTCCGACTGAAGAACTTGCATCCTTCTAGCCCACGTACGCCATCCTGGGGTAGCCCGCTTTATTTTGCCACTAACTGCCATATCAAGAAGCCAGTCTCCTATCTGCCACCTGCTGACCTGCTGTTCGTCCCGCTACCGAACTGAATCACCTAGCTGCAGATTATAAAGTTATTCTGGTGATGTTACTGGTGAAGTACCGCAGACGATGAAGTGAGCGCTCATTCAACAGCCAGCCATGCAAGGTCAAGAACACCATAGGAAGAGACCGTTTTTCCGAGTTGCAACATCGTCCATCTAATCTCTCGATAAGTGTGTCACCTGTGTTTACTTCATGTGCAGTTTGAAACCATCTTTATCGAATCTGATTAGCCTGAAGGCGTGTTTACATTTTTCATCATTACCGCAGGGCTGAACATTTCCTGTAGGACGAATGATACGTGTAACCAGTTCACATCGTTTATATTGTGAAAAATATATTCACACAGTTATGTTAGACAAGTGGTATTCTGGTTACAGATGTGTCTGTGTCACAAATGTCCCTTATAGATGTATTTACGCTCAAATCGTTTCATTGCCCTTCCTCGGCCGATGAGAGCAGCGTCCCCGAAGCCCTGACCTCAAAGGTCCTGGAAGCACGTGCAGACGGGTTTGCTCGCCCCGTGTTGGGGATGTACAGCGCACTTGGCCAATGCCAGACAAATAGTCAACATACAACATCCTTGGCGAGGTGCACATGTGAAGGGCAGACAAGTTAGTCTTTCTTGAAAACACAACTGTACAAGTCATGCTCCGTGTGTCTGTGTCTTGGACTGGCTTCACGGGATTTGAAACATGAGACATGGCAGGTACCTGCGACAGCACCTGTATGGAATTAAACCCTCATACACTGCTGTTAATTATAGACACATGCATCCCCAGTAATTAAGCTTTTTAATAAATATGTACAGGCTCTAGTACTTTACTTGCCTAAAAAGCTTTCCATCCACTTGGTTTGAACTGACATGCAGTTAGAGACGATCTCAATGTTTATGGCGCAAACAAATGTGAGTGAAATCTTCGGGAGGGATACTGAGAGGAGGGGACGGTAGGGAGCGTTGGTAGAGAAGAAAAGGAATAGTATGGTCAGTTTGAAGCGTTTTACCTTTTTCAAGTTTCAAGAGGGCATCAAAGACTTCTTGGGAAATGCATCTTGCAGCAGCTCTACTTTCTCGCTGCAGTCTTATATAGTCCATGATTAAGATGTGTGTGTGTGTGCGTGCGTGGGAGAGAGAGAGAGAGAGAGAGAAAACAAATACTATTATTGTTACACCCTTCTAACAATTGTATTTCATATGTAAAGCCTTTGGAAGTGCACAAGCATCCTGATTATTTTTTGCGGAGGGGATACTTAATTGTTGCATAGATTGTTGTAGTTGTACTTGTACATGTCTTATAAAACCACCTGTCTTTGGATCACACACACACACGTGTAGGAAATTTCCACCCTAGGCATATCGGTGCACACGCTGCAAGTACACGCACCGTGCACGTACTGACCCCCGTTACCTCCAGCACACCCGACTCTAACCGACGTATGACTTCTGTAAACATGGCATCAGCTCTCGTAAACAAAACCTCCATACCCCGAAACATTACCAGTAAATGCTCTAGAACTCTAAACAAATGCTACACAGACAACTTAATTCAAATCTGCACACGTGCGCGCATACAAACACATATGCATATGTAGCCATGGACCACATGCGTGCACACAAACAATTGTACACAGAAATGTAATGTACTTACAGCTACAGCTCGAGCTATACTGTACATATATATATATAGTTTGTAGCACGTGGGATCGCTATTAAACTGTAAAGTTCAAACGGCGCAGCGTTTGCCAACAATCAACTAAACAATGAACATTAATTGATACCAGCAAGAAAAAGAATGCCATGGTCGATCTAATGGGGGCTATACAGCAGATCGAGGTCTTTACAAACACAGGGCAAAGGTCAGCGTGTTGAAAGTATTTGCATGCTACCTGCACATTGTCCGAAGATGTCACCCACAGCGCATAAATCCGCATCATAGCAGCAATAATCAAGCAAAAGAGGATTTGAGGTTTAAGACAGTAGCAGGATGCAGTAAATGTTGCTACCAGTTTAAGTACACATTACAAAAATCATTCTTGTTTTCATCCTTTTCTACGATCGAGTGTATATAGAGAAAATAATTAAGACGAATCGATCTATGTATTCGAGGTCGATCAGCTCAATATTAAGGACATTATTCAAAATATCTTTCTGCCTCCAATAATAAGCCGAATATAACCTCTCTTGTGCGCTCTATTTTCATCCTGGCTATACATGTATATACTGTAAAATAGTTCTGGCTATACGTACTGTTCCTTGTACACATTCATCGAGCTACGTATACGTATACTGTATACGATCGAGAAATACATTATCTATATTCTCGGACATATTGACCAAAAAAATGGTTGATGAGGATGACATGAGTGGACTGGACTCAATGCTCGCTTGACCTGCTTTCTGTCGCTTAGCTATGGTCATAATTACAAAGTCTGTCCGCCACTGTCTATATATATATATGTCTATACATATATGGACAGATCAACCTGCAGGTCACATCATCAGGATGGAGCGCGCGTGATCAATGTACATGCACGATCAACCATGTATGATTGTCAGGCCTCAGTGAAGCTTAAAGTTGGAAATGGGATATATGGTCAGGTCAGGTCAGTCCCATGCCCGGTCCGGGCGTAGGGGGGACCGTCCGGCAGCAGCAACAGACAGAATTTTCCACCCGGTCCTGTCTTGAGCAGATGACAGCAGGTCTGGCATCTCGCGTTCGGTCCATTCTTTAATGTTGGTGACCCAGCTTTTCCTCGGACGACCACGACGACGGCTCCCTTCGAGGGTTCCTTGTAGGATCGTCTTGGACAGGGTGTTGTGGCGGGTGACGTGACCGAACCAGGCGAGCTTGCGCCGCTTCACTGTTGCCAGAAGGGGTTCATGTGGGCCCACGAGGGAGGTTACGGTGCTCCGTACGTATGCGTTGGTCTTGTGTTCGCGGTACGAGATGCGGAGCAGCCTTCTCAAGCACTTGTTCTCAAGGCCTGGAGCTTCTTTTCCGTTGCGGCAAGCAGCGTCCAAGTCTCGCAGCCGTAGAGTAGGATTGACACTACGAGGGACTTGTACAGCCTGTGCTTGGTACTGAAGCTGATTGAGTTGCTTTGCCAGATCCTATCCAGCCTGGACATTGCGGATGTTGCCATACCAATCCTGATACGGATCTCTGCTGTACAGCAACCATCTCTAGTCAGGGTGGCACCAAATACTTGAAGCTGTTGACCTCCTCCAGTTTCTGGCCGTTCATGACGATGTTGCTGCTGCTGTCGGTGGTGGAAATAATCATTACTTTGCTTTTTTCTGAGCTTATTTCCATGCCATAGGCCCCCGCTCGCCTGGAGAGTCTGTCCGTCAAATCCTGAAGTTCGTTGTTACTGCCTGCCATGAGGTCAATGTCATCTGCAAAGCGGAGGTTGCACAGGGGTCTGCCACCAATGGAGATTGAGGTAAGGTGGTTGTGGAGGGTGTCCTGCATGATTTTTTCAAGGAAGATGTTAAAAAGGATGGGAGAGAGTAGGCACCCTTGACGGACCCCGATCGTCATCGCGAAGAACTCGCCTAGGTGGTTGTTGAGTAGTACCGCGCTGGAGGCGTTCTTGTAGAGTGCTGCTACCATCTGGATCAGTCCCTCCTCTATGTTGAATGATCTCATGACCTGCCAGAGTCATCGTGCCAGACACGATCAAAAGCTTTTTTTGAAGTCGATGAAGTTATGGTATAGTTGACGTTGATGCTCCAGGTGTTTTTCTATCATAACACGGCAGTTAAAGATCTGTTCTACCGTGCTTCTTCCAGCCCTGAAGCCAGCCTGTTCTTCTGCCAGCAGTTCCTCTGCAATAGGTTTTAAGCGGTTGAGGATGATTCTGAGCATTACTTTGCTTGGGTGACTTATCAGACTGATGGTTCTGTAGTTCTGGCACTGCGCAGGTTCCCTTTCTTAGGGAGTGGGATGATGATAGACTGAGCCCATTCTTTTGGCCATTTCTTTTCTTCCATATCTTTTGACACAGTGTGGTGAAGGCCTTGGTTGTTGCATCTCCTCCATGCTTCAGCAGCTCAGCAGGTACGTTGTCCACACCAGGTGACTTTCCTCCCTTCAGACTGTGCATAGCTTCTCTCACCTCATCAGTGAGGACTGGCAGGTCTTCAGCCTCTCTTGTCCCAGTCTGGTGATGCTGGAGAATGCTGGTGTCTGGCTCGATCTTGTAGTTGTACAAGTTTGGCAATATTCAGTCCAACGACTTAGTACAGCAGCGTTTTCCGTAAGGAGCTGTCCGGCGCTGTCTTCGATGACTGTGGCTGGTCGCTGCTGAGTCTTGGTGAGGGCCTTCAGTATTTCATATGCCTTCTTGCTGTCTCCGCTAGCCATGCCTATTTCCACGCTGCAACACTGGTCTTCGATCCAATCTTCTTTTGCCTCCTTCATCCTTGTTCTGATCTGCTGGTTGACAAGTCTGTACTTGTCTGCTGACGTCGGGTCTCGACCTCTCCCTTTCTTCAAGGCTCTCCTTTCGTCGCAAAGATCAAGGATGTCGTCTGTCACCCAGGGTTGTTTGCGCTTCCTCTGCTTCCCCAGCACTTCGTCTGCAGTAGAGAGTAGCACCTCTTTGATACTTCCAGCAAGGGCGTCTATGTCGCAGTCTATAGTAGCCAGGGCTGCAAATTTGCCCCCCACCTGGGCCTGGAAGATCCTCTCTGTGTCCGGATCTTTGAGCTTCTCAAGGTTGAATCGGATGCGAGGGCTCTTATTGTTGTCACGTCTCAACTTCAGTTTCAACTTGAGGCTAGTGAGGACGAGGTTGTGGTCGCTGCCTATGTCAGCGCCAGGAAAGGACCTCGTTTGTGCTTTGTTGATGCTTGATTTGAAACGCTGAGGCAGCAAGATGAAGTCAATCTGGTTATGGACCAGACCTCCCGGCGAATGCCATGTTACAGTTCTTGACTTCTTGTGCGGGTGGAGGGTATTGGCAATGGTGAGACGGTGACTCTGAGCGAATTCTAGTAGCCGTAGGCCTCTTGCGTTGGTGTTGCCTAGGCCAAACTTGCCGACTGTTCCTGCCCATTGTTGGTAAGCGTCAGGGCCGATCGTAGCATTCCAGTCGCCAAGGACAAGCAAGATGTCTTTCTTCGGAGTTTCTTGATGATGTTGTCCAGCTCCTCGTAGAATTCCTCAACCTCTTCATCTTCGTGTTCTGATGTTGGGGCGTACACTTGTATAATGGTGATGTTGTGCGGTCGAGCAGAGATTCGGATGGAGATAAGTCTGCTAGAGACTGGGGTGCAGCTGATGACAGTTCCAGCCACCTCCTTCCTGACAATGAAAGCGACACCACGTTCATGCTTGATTGCGTCTCCGCTGAACCAGAGCTTGTGGCCTTCATCTGTAGTTGACTCCCCGAAACCAGTCCATCGGACTTCCGCAAGTCCCACTATGTCCCAGCGGTAACGCTGTAACTCGTGTGTGAGTTCTTTCTTATATGACATGTCTATTATTTGTGATCCATATATAATTGGTATAATTATACCCGCTAATACGTACTTTCGCTCTTTTTTTTTCTTTCTCTCTCTCTCTTAATTTTATACCTAGAATTAATCGATCACGAGCCATGCTATATATCTCACACAGATTATTATATGTCAGTTAAAATAATGACGATGATCGATAAACGTTTACTGTATACCTTATACATTTAGTTAGAAGAAGCAAATTAAAAGCAAACATATATATCTTCACTAATATATATTGCACTTGGGGATAAGTTGTATTATAATGGACACGTCCATATATAATCCTTATTACCAATCGCTGAAGGTGAAAACAAATTGTAGCCGCCTTCTTTCAACGTATTGCAAGAATGGAGTTCAAAATTTAATATTATACTATGATGTGAAAAAATGTTAGGCAAGGACTATAAGGTGTTCGCATCGCGACGAAGTGAGGTTGCTGCTGTACGATGGCAAGTACAACTGGTATCCGCGCAGCGATTGGCTAGCAGACATCACTTCCGCCAACATTCAAAATGACAGCAAGTGCTGCAACAAATGACAACAGTCTCAACATTGAATGTAAGTCACATTTATATGATGTATTACGCTTTCTCTTAGAAGCAAAAACAGTTTTGTTGGTTTTTATTCTTATTCCAATGCAACGTAGAGAAAAGGATTTTGATTTGCGTGCATGAGCGGCACTATTCCATCGCCGTTCTTGCTTAGTAAAATCTGTTGGGTGCTGTCATACGTTGCATGTACTTTGCTTTCCACACTAGTGACCAAAACAACCAAAACACTACTTCTTTTGTAAAAAAAATAAAAGCAACATTACATATATCACAAATGCCATTCAAATATTTAAGAGATTTAAAACCAACATTAAAGATCGCATAAGGCTCCATTTCCCTTGTGTTACATTGTCACACTTTGTAGATTAAAATCACGGAGTGTATAGGTAATACAAGCTGTGTGGCACTTGACCAACAGAAAATGTGGAGTTGGTCTTTGTTAAAGGGTAGTGTTTAGCTGCTTGCTCATACTGCACTGTTTTCCACACTTGAGAGCAATCAGCCATGGACTCTACCTGTTTCCGTTACGTCTACTGTTTGTATGCCTTCAGTCACGTATAAACTAGGTTATTTCTTTTTGGGGGCTGCAAAATGTAGCCATTTATGTACATTTGCGAGCAAGAATAGCTAGCCTTAATATTCAAAAGAAAGCTCATTGTTTGTTAGAAACATGTCTGACCTTTGTATGCTGTCCAAATTATTTCTCTCTTTTCACTAAGCTATGTACTTCAGTCTAGTCCTCATTGTGAGATAACAAAAAATATGTATATGTTGCATGTAACAGTTGTTTACCTCCCTTCAGTGGTGGGTGCTAGCCTATGTTGACTAAAGAAGTCTGAGTCTATTATAGATGCACATATGTAATCAACCCTAGAAAACATATTAACGCACCCTATGTTTTAAAGATGGAATATAATACATTATCTGAAAAATAAAAGAAAGAGCTAGTCTTTCAATTACATGAATACTTTTTGAATGTATGCACAAGTATGTTTTCACGGCTAGATCAATGGGATAATGTGTGCTTTTTTGTATGTTTGCATGCAGTCAAATCTTGCTACTATGCCACCCCGCTACTATGCCACTCTCGGTACTATACCACTTTCGCTCGGTCCCGACTATAAATTCAATGCAAAAAATTTACTATGCCACCCCCTACTTTCGCTACTATGCCACTTTTGTGTGACTGTTAAAAGGCATAAGTTGTGAAATTCCGTGCAGTGCTCGATTATTACATGTATATTGTAGTGTGGGACATCGCAGTTAGGTGGGATGGAACATAACACGCACACAGGGAGGGTGGAGGCTGGCGATAGGGGGTGGTGGTCGCTGGCCGGGTGACAGTCACGTGACAGGGAGAGCGGAAGGGGGTCAACTAGCGACAGGATGCAGGTGCGCGGATGTGGTTGGGAGGGGTGGAGGATGAAGAGGTGAGGGGGAGAATGAGAGGAGACAGCTAGTGCCAGCCGACGATTCTTGAGAGCTTTGGACTGACAGATAACTTGAGCAAATAAAGCCGTTTTTACGAACCCTCGGTACTATGCCACTCTCGCTACTATGCCACTTTTGTTCGGTCCCGGTAGGTGGCATAGTAGCGAGATTTGACTGTATATGTAAGTGAGCTTTAGGCACAGACAACATAAGCATTAGTATATTATATATACATATGAATATATTGTTTGTTGATGTAGAATGCATCTGTGTTACCTATATTTATTGTCCATCTGAATAGACAAAATTGTTCACTGGCAGATAATGTTAATTTTCTGTTGTAGGTTAGGCTAGACAGTGTTTTGAGCTCATTTTATCTTTTTGAACCTCATGTATGTGATGTTCTAAGGTTACTGATTACATGGGTCATTTTTACTTTTCTCCAACAATTATTATGCATCATTTTATTCTTTCCTTTTTTTTTTTTTATATATAACAGAACGACATCAAACACTTAAAAATGGATACCACTGCTCCCTTGGATCTACTTCAGCGAGTTCAGTCACTCCAAGATATTTTGGAAGGAAAAGCTTGTGAATGTGAAATGGAGGTTAAAGTTGACTCGAACTGTTTGATGGACAGTTTCCTTACTCTGTATGATGAGTGTCAGCATGACATTCTAGCACGCAATAAACATGTGGCCAGTTTCTTAAAGAAATGTAAGTTGATTTTCTGTTTCCTTTTTCTTTTATTCCTAAATGCAGTTACTTTGATCATATTTTCTTAAAAATTACTGCATATTGGTAGGTTTTCTCTATTGTCTGACATTTTCTATTTGTTTGATGTTATTGTTTATTTTTTTAGTTTTTTTGAAATCCGTCATATTATCTTTAGCCTGTTCAGCTGTGTATATATATACTTGCAGTGAATATCTGGCTATAGGGCTTATTTCACTTAATATTCTTAGAGGTATTCCAAAGCTGTGCAAGATTTTCCATAATAATAGCATTTTAATGCCAATTTTGGTGAACACTATCACTTTAAAAAGGAAGACATAAATCTTTTCAAAATGTTCTTGCCGAAGATTTTGCTGGCTTCTGAAGTTTTGTCTTGCAACTCACTGTGGTTCCCTTGTAAACTTGTTTGTGCTGCCTTTCATATTCACTCATAAATCAGGTAACTGATATTTGTTGAGTAGACACACACGGAGTTCTTCATTTGGTAGCCTAAGTAAGGTTTATAAACATCTAATGTTTGTATGTGTACAATAGAACCTTATTCATTCATCCTGGTATAAGTTGACAAACAGTTATGCCGGTCCACTGATATTGGATATAGACAATGGCTAACAAGGCACCAGCAATAAACTGACTGCAAGAGCATGTCAAGTTCAGCTATTTGACTTAGTTTAAAATTGCCCTTCATAGTACCTTTTAGGGGAGGGGTTTGTCAAGACTAGGTGGACAGTGGAAGAACTTGTCAGTGAAATTGAAGGAGTGGATGGAGAACCTGCTTACCAGTATTTAAGGCAGGGATAAGCTGCAAGCCTTGTCAGCTGCTGCGTCTATCAAACTATTTCCCCCGACAACCAGTAGTAATGGACCAAAATAACTACTTGTCAGATGCTTCCAGTCAAGGAATGTTTGTATGAATTGAACTGAATTAATTTTGTTAAGAGGTCTTCGGCCCATTTCAAGAGGTCCAAACAGTACACAATACAATATGAAAAACTGCAATAGAATATACATCATAAGCTACGAAAACTGTATAATGAATGAAACAGTCAACTATTAATTGAAATTCACACTTCAAATGCCTCTTAAATGTAATTTGCTACATTATTAACTACATACTTATCAGTATTTACTAGAAGCACAGATAAATGGAAAACAGGCGGATATTGGTAGTACTTTTTAAGTATATATATTTTTTTTCGATACAGAGTATCTTGGACATAAGAACATAACATGCATTTCCTACTATAAGACCTGGACAAAAGAGACATGTCAGAACATTCGTAATGTCATTGTACATATGTGGCTTTCTGTTAAGGATGACTTGCTACCTCACTTTGCCTTTCACTTTCAGTAGAGCTTACAGTTTTCTCCTTGCTTATCGCAGATAGTGAATCAGTGAAGAACATGAAGAAGCTGCGTGTCAAACCTAGTGACTTTGAGGTTAAGGCCACAGTTGGCCATGGCCACTTTGGAGAGGTGCGAGTGGTTCATGAGAAGACCACAGATACAGTGTACGCCATGAAAGTTCTTCGCAAATCAGACCTGCTATCACAACCTGATGTAAGCCAGTGCTAGGGAAGGCCTTAATGATCTTACACCAGCTAAAAAGAGTTCTGTTAATTTTCTGTTAGAATCAATGTGTTGTGATACCTTTTTTTATGTAATATATGTCTATTAACATATATTCAAACCTTGATATTGCAATGTACATTGTTTCAAAAATTCTGAATAACAAATTATCCAATAACAACAACTATATTTTTGCTATTCCTACTGCATTCATTCTACTGCACTTTGGTATACCTGAATCTTACTTACACACTTTTCCTAGGTAACATTTACACACTTTATAACATCTACGCACCTCTAAACCAATAGACAATTATAATATAAAAGAAGGTAGATTGCAATTGCTTTATAATTAACTTATTTTAGTAAGACTCAATGATTCTAATATCAGAGTACGATATTAAGATATCAAAGTTTTTAATACCTTTGATTTATTGAAAATACTTATACTGTAATTTCAGGTTTAAAATTTTTAGCATTTGTCTAAATTCTGTTTTTCTTTTTAAAGTTAAAAATAAACTTATTAAGATTTGTCATAAGATGCGAGCAGAGGTTATGCACAAATTTATTGTTCAGTAGCAGATTTGTGAGATCCTTTTATTGGTTCACAAATCATGCTAAATCTTGTCAATTTATAATTTATTTCTTTTTTGATAACTTTTCACACTTGAAGTAAGCACAGAGACAAAAGGAAGTTGCAAACTCTACAGTAGCTATATGCTAAAGAAAACATTGGATACTTAAACAGGGCTTCTGCTAAGGCTAAATTCTTTGGGGTCCCAGGGACCCCTTCTTCAGATTTTTAAGGGGTCTCTGTTCTTTGCCCAAATTTGAATGGGACCCCATTGACGAAAATTGAAGGGGTCCTCCGAACTTTTAATATGTATTGTACGCAATTTTTTGCATAAGCAGAAGCCCTGTTACAATATGTCAGCAAGAACCTCCCTGATTTTAGTCCTAACTGAACTAAAAGCATGTTCTATTGGTTTTTATTTTCAGATTTCCTTTTTTGAGGAGGAGCGAAATATAATGGCACAGTGCACCAGCCCCTGGCTGACAAAACTGCACTTTGCTTTCCAGGACAGTGTGAACTTGTACCTGGTTATGGACTTTCATCCCGGCGGTGATTTGCTGTCACTCCTTTGCAGGTATGCTGATAAGTGCATAGTTATGCATAGCATAGTGATTCTGAATATTCTTGAAACATTTGCAGAATGGTCAGGTTTCTGAAATTTCTATGCTGCAAATACTTCTGGTCAGTTTGTCATGAGTTCTGTCCCTGACTAATATTTGTCCTCCAAGCACCACCGCCGCCGCCACCACCACCACCACCATTTCTTTTCTTTGAAATTAGTGGAAAAGTCAGGTAAGTGCCATTTGGAGACAGCTTATCAGTTGCCCATTTGCACTTCATAAAAAAGTAAAACTGAAAATAAAAAAGTAAGATTTTAATTTTGTCTTTTATACAGTGTAAACCGATAACATACTTTTATGCCAACCATGTGACTTGCTACCGTTACGGTTAAACTGTCCACAGTATTGAATAGCATTGCAAACCAACAGAGGTTAAAAAAGCCATGATAACAATAGCAAAGAGCATGCTCTTTTTAGATTTAGCTTGCATCCTTTTTACACTCCAGCCGGTAAGATAAAGATTTTTTTTAAAAGTGCTGTAGATAAGGCACTTGCTTCATGATGTGTTTTGTCTACATCCATAGTCACGTGTGTACAGTGTTCCCTCGTTTATCGCGGGGGATAGGTGCTATGATCAGCCGCGATAAACGAATTTCCGCGAAATAGGGACATACATGCAATAATAATATATACATGTAAAACAATATCATGTGAGTGTAAAGTAATATAGTAATCATGGTATTAATACAGTACAATAACAAATTAGTGTAAAAAAAATTATAACTGTACTCAAAGAAACCCAAGAAACTGATGTGAACTGGCTGCGAGATGGGAGATAACAATCATGGCTCGTCGCTTACGCATGGCAATGGATTTCTGTAACACAATTATTTCTTTCTTTCTATCTACAAAATAACCATGGTATTTTAATAGAAATACAAATATAGCTACATTTTTCGTCTTTTTCCTGTTGAAGTATCTATGGTATTTTGTAGAACGATAATTCCCAGCACGAAAATATCGATGGATACTTCACTCAAAAAAAAAAAAAACGCGAAGTAGTGAATCCGCGATATGTGAACCGCGAAGTAGCGAGGGAACACTGTATTTCTTGTCTTGTATGTTACAGGCACGATGATGTAGTGGAGGAGAACATGGCCAGATTTTATCTGGCAGAAATGGCTGTAGCTATTAATGCTCTTCATACAATGGGATACTTGCACAGGTACTGTCATGTCTCTGGTACTCCATGCTTTTGTGAGCACAGAATCCATTTAATCTAAATCATTTTGCCACACAGTTGTTCTGAATTGTTCATGATTCATTTTGTACAAGTATTCTAAATCCATGGATTGCTTTGTAATCTCATAATGTAGAAAAAAAAAATTTTTCATCAGCATTTCTAGATATAAATTTTAGTGTTTGTACTTTGGAGAAAGGTACACAAACTTGGAGAATTTTACGATGCATTTAGTTCTTGGTTATCTTAGCACAAAATTAGTCAAATCAAATACAAATCATGAATGAAAAAATTGTATTCACTAAATGGCATCTTTAAAGACAAGAAATCAAACCATCATCATCCATCACCACCCATCACCACCACCTCCCCCACCCCAATACCTTGATTGGTACTAGTTGATCACCAGGTCGCTGGCCCACTGGTGTTGGTCATCAAGGGGATGTGTCTAGAGACAGCAGCTGACAAGGTGTGCTCAGTGCAGTCTTGGGCGGTGTTAAACAGATCCTGCATGAAGCGATCAGTGCACTCCTACATGTTTGCCATCCAGGTCTTCCACCTGTCTATCTCTCTTGTGACCTTTTACAGAGGCCAGAAGGAGGGTTTTAAGATGTGTCCTGCCAGATGACATGGCTGAACCAGACCAACTTGTGCTTTTTCACTGTTGCAAGAAGGATTTCATGTCATTCTACGAGAGTAGTGACCATGCTCTGTACAAAATCGTTGGTCTTGTGTTCCTTGTAGTTGTAGGAGATTTGGAGCACTTTTCTCAAGCACTTAGTTTTGAATGTTTGAATTTGTCTTTCAGTATGGGTAAGCTGAGTCCATTTCTCAGCTATACAACAAGATAGAGACTTGTACATCTGTACTGGGTTGTCAACCTTATGTTATTGCTTTGTTACATTCTGTTCAGCTTGGTCATTGATGCTGTCAATGCTGGGATCTTGATGCTGATGTCTGCTGTGCAGGTGCCATCTTTGGAAACTGCACTTAAAACTTTTTTCCTCCTTGAGCTGTACTCCATTCATGTACATCTCTGATTTACTGTCATGTTGTTGACCGTAACTTTGCTTTTGTCAGTGCTGATCTCCATTCCATGTGTGCTGGCACTGTTCAACAGTTTGTTTGTGAGGTCCTCACTAGTGGTGACTGCAAACAGGTCAATGTCTGTAAAGCACAGATTGCACAGGAAATAAAGGCATGGTGGCGATGAAGACTCTCTCACATGTTCTCTAGGAAAGTGTCAAATAGCACAGATGGCAGGGGATTTCTCTGGCGAACAACAGCTGTTGTCTGAAAGAAGTCTCCCACCTAGTTGTCAAGTACTACTGTGCTGCTTGGGCTTTTGTAAAATGATCTGCATTCATTTGCGCACAATAGCATTCAGAAGTTACACAACTGAAATCTGTTGGTCCTACATGCAGGTCCACAGAATCAGTGGCATAACGCAAATTCACACAACTCTTCTGACGGGATTACCTTAAGCATAACTAAGCTTGGATGACTTCCTATCTTCAGTGCTCTGTTTTTAACCCATCAACTGCAGATCTTGAATAGAAGCATCTTTGATGATAGGTCACTTTTTGGTTTTCTCCTATAGTTTCAGTTTAACTCTTCAGTTTAGTCTTGCTTGTCAAGTGGATGTGAGGTTTCAATTAAACATTTGAGCGAGTTAATCCTTTTTTTTTTTTGTACTTGTCCCAGAGTAATGCACTTTTGGACTTTGCACTTTATTTGTTTCTTTGGGATTCTTTTGGCTTTGTTTTGTCCATCTACAAATTCTTAGTAACCTGCTGATATTTTTCATTGATATTTTCCCTTTTCTAATTATTTTTGTTGCAGAGACATCAAACCAGAGAATATTCTCTTGGACAATTCTGGCCACATAAAACTGGCTGACTTTGGATCAGCTGCAAAAATGGATTCCAACAGGAAGGTAATGTTGTTTTCAAATGCCGATAATTGTCTAAAGGAAATTTATCTTTTGGTGTGCTTTCCAACTGGTGTTTTTGGACTAAGATGTCATATGATTTTAGGATTGTAATGATTTGTAGTGCATATCTAATGTCATTCCAGAAGCTTCCATGGAATCAATCTGTTTATAATTGTTTTCATAAAAATTTTCTTGGTTAACAATATTATTGTTGAGCTCCCAGGATCAGTCACAGTTTATGCATGTAGTTAAACTGTTGCATTGCCAGGTATCATCTCGTATGCCAGTTGGGACTCCGGACTATGTTGCCCCGGAACTGTTGGACTCCATGAACAGGGCATCATCCGTAGAGCTCTATGGTCCTGAGGTAGACTGGTGGTCATTGGGTGTATGTGCCTATGAAATGCTGTTTGGTGCCACTCCTTTCACAGATGAATCTGGATCCATGGTTGCAACTTACGGCAATATAATGAACTTCAAGGTGAATCTTTCCTGTCATCCATTAATACACATACAAGTTCTTTTCTGCAGTTATTGATTTTCAGCAGTTGAAAAACATCAACAAGTCTGTTAGGAATTGGTTAACATAAATACCCCCATTAAGCCTCTCGATGTACAGCTGAAATCTGCATAAAAGGCTGAAATTTTAGTGACACATCATCCTGTTTTCTTCTCTTGAAATAACCCTGCTGATTCTTTGTTCATCATTCATTGCATATCAGTGTTTAATCTGTGCAGAAGAAGCTCAAGTTCCCCAGCAACACCTGTAACATTGTTTCTGGAGAAGCCAGAGACCTCATCAGTAGACTACTTAGTGACAGCAAATCTCGGTTGGCCTGGCCGGAGATACAGAAGCACCCCTTCTTCAAAAATGTGCAGTGGGACAGCATCCGAGATGGTAGGAGCCGTCCAAGTTTTGAAAAATCCTGTGGTTGGATTACATTTAGTTGATTTGTAAAGTTCTTGGGGATTATATTCATGTGACCGTGACTAAATATGCACACATTTGTTTCAGCTGAACCTCCATACATACCTTCACTAAGCAGCCTTGATGATACATCTCACTTTGATGAAGTGGAGAAACCAAAGTCACCACCATGCCTGGAAAGCTTTTTACCTACCACTAAGGATTTCAGTGGACGGGATCTGCCATTTGTAGGGTTTTCTTACTGCCGGGGCTTACACAGTGGCAGACAGTAAGTGACTCGGGCTTTAGGTTCCTGTTTTATTGTCATCATTTTGCATTCACACACAAAACTTTATTGAACATCATCTTTTTTTTCATAATTTCTCTTGAACTTCACCTGATAAGAGAAATTTTAAGTGGAAAGGAATAGTCATTTGCTGCAATCTGTGGCTGTATGAGATATAGCAGGTTTTATTTATTCCTGATCTTTACCAGATGTGAATAAAGCAGCAGTGTAACTCTTTTGGATCATCTCATCTGATAAATCTTGTAACTGAATAAAGAAAACACCCTTTACAGCCAATCAGGTCTAAAACAAAATAGAGACTAGATGTGCCTAGGATAGTTTCGGATGACTGCTTCTCTTTTGTTGACATACTTCACTGGTGTTGTCGCTAAATGGTTAACAGTCGTTCACCAGGTCAGTAACTTACATCAGTTCTTCTAGTCATCAGCCCACAGCAGAATAGCTTCGAGTCATTTGAGGTGTGCAAATAAATGTAGAGTCCTTGCAAGATGCTGCAACCTTTTTTAAGTGATGTGTAATTTGTAAGAGATAAGTCTTTTTCTCAGCACTATGTTTGCAACTTACCTGCACATAATGATGGATCTGCTGCAGAAGATTACCCAAGAAAAGTGTCAGTGGGAGTATAGTCTTCAGTGAGCATGAGCTAGACAGCAGTGTGGGTCTGAACACTGCTCGCTTCATCTCACCTGCGGAGAGTTGCACATCCGTGACCTCGACCTCACCCAATGGCTCAAGAGCTCTCCAGTCACAGGTATCAGCCCAGACTTCAGACATGGAGGTGACTGTCACAGTAAAGATAACAGAAATGCGAGAACTGCGCGAGCGGTGCCTGCAGCTTGAAACTGAGCGAAGGTTGCTGGAGGGGAAACTGGAGGCTTTCATAGCAGAGAAGACAGCACTGGAGAGAGAACTCAAGGAAGTTGCTGCCAAGAATCAGGTAGGAAACATTTGAAGTGACGAATAATTGGGAAATAATTTGACCAACACTTCAGCACTCAAGTTTCCTCAGACTCAAATCAAGCTTGATTCAGCTCCTATAAATAGCAACAGTTGGCTGTTTACTGATGAATCCATCTATTATCAATGACAGGTGCTATTAAAAATGGAATTATGGTATCCATAAAATGTGTTATTGATTTGTACTACTCCCAGTTCTGGCTGGCTGCCTTCTTCTTGTGTGGTTAACATGCACCCAGCATGGTGTTTAGGCCACGTTTCTGGTCAACTAGACAGTTGTAGTTGCCATTATTTCTTGACTCATCAGCTAATGTGTTACATTTACATCTCAAGGCCCTAATTCAGCAGCTGGAGCAAGAGAAAGAGCAGGCAGCAAATAATGACCGCAATTCAGTAGAAGCTTGGCATGACCTGCAAACTATGAACTCTCACATTTCATCTTTGGAGGACCAGATGCTTTCGTAAGTTTATATTACAATGAGACATTTAAAATATGTTAGTCACTTTTTTTTGAAAATCATAAATAAATTGGTCCCAGTTCAGTGATGTATTAACTTTTAACAAGCTAAGTAATACAGATGTGATACATCACATAGGTCTCAAATCAGTGAAATGTTAACTTTCAACCAGCTACGTGATAGGGGTTTTGTGAAACATCATAAAGTTGCTGAAGCAAGCTTTAACTCACCATTTGCATTTGTTAAAACCAGCTGCCAGAAATAAATAGTAGTATTCCCATCGGAATGCAGATAGCTGTGTGGTTAGAGCACTGGTGTTGGAAGCTGGAGGTAAAGGGATAGTTGACTGATGAACAAATGTGGCTCATGATGTATAAAAAGTCTGATAGCTGAGTGACGAAGATATGTGGCTCACGGTGTATAAAGGGTAGTATATGGAGTCCAGCTGTCTCTTGTGGCCATCTTTACTTTCCTTATAAACTAGTTACCTATTTTGGCAGGACAAACAGGACATGCCAGGTGGGCATAGGGAGTTTTCCTGCCACTTGCTTATGCACACTTTGAACCATCAGCCTTAACTGAAAGCTGAGTCTCGTACTAGAAGAGGAAACAAATCAAATGATTGCTGTCACATTTAGCCCAAACAACAAAGTCTTACCAGGTTAAAAGAATAGCACCACATTTTTTTGTTCAGATTTCAGCTTGATGAGCTACGTGAAATAATTGTGCAACTGGAGACAGAGCAAGAGGGCTTGACTCGTCGCCTGCTCCACAAGGACAGACAGCTAGAGGAACTGCAGGAGTCTTTGAACATGACTCAGCAACAGCTAGCATCCAAACAACACAAGCTAGACAGGGTAAGGAGACTAATGAGGTCTTTAAGTGACAATCTGCCCAGTAAAAGAATAGTTTCCATAATTTGTGGACTACAATGTCAAAATAAGTGTAATGTGTATAATTCTTATCATCTGTACTGTCATGGCTCTTCCTTGTTTACATAGATTTGGAAAATTGGTGTCTGGTCCTTTTCAGTCTGTTATTTTGTATGATCATTGCTAGTGCTTCTCAGAAGACTGAAACTGAGCAGTCAGTATAAACAGATTTTCATGAGTCATCTTTCAGGTTCATTTTGTAAAGAAGTTAGAAGTAAAGATTAAAATTGCGTCTGTCTAGCAACTTACACGATATCCATATTCAATCATCAGGAGCGTCGCAAGTCTAGGGACAATCAGAAGCGGGACATGGCTTTACTGGAGTCACAAGAGGACTCCTGGTGTAAACAGCTTGATGAGAGACAGGCAACCATTGATGAGCTCCTGCACAAAGTTAGGGTGAGTGTAAACTTGTTCTCAGCATTACTGGTGCACTTAGGATGAAAGTCACCAAGGGATGCATGTGTTAAAATGTGGGCCTTCCCTCCCCTATTATATTTCCTGATAAAGTTCAAGAAAGATAAGACTGTGTGTCAGTGACATGCTAGTCATTGAAATCCTTATTTCGCTGCAAGAAGTCAGTCATCTGATAAACATTGTATGAGGACAGGGAGTGGCTGTCATGAAGAATAGGGTTTATCTTATAGGATTTGGAGGACTTGATTGAGGCCTATGAAGAACAGGAGGATCAACAAGCCAGTGAGCTTCAGCAACTTCACTACAAGCTGAACACTTCTCTGATGCACACCTCCACCAGCTCTGGTGTCAACAGTGCTGACATTGACTTCACAACTCAAGGCACTTCCTCTGCTCACCTTCAGGTCCAGCCTGCATGTTGCAACAATAGCTCCAGCAAACAAGTGGTAATCTTAAGAATAAATGTGGCTAATAAGATTGTCTTAGGTTGCGCATCTAGGCTGTATGCTGCAACAAAAGCTGCATCAAACACATGGCATATGTCAGTGTACTCTCTCCTTCTACCAACTCTGGTTTAATTTTTGTTTCTTTACGTTCACCTGAAAATACAAGAAAATATAAGAAAAACAAACCAGAAACTAACCATCTTTATTAGTTTTGGAAATATTACTGTTTAAAATTTGTGATTTGCGTTGCAGCTATATTTATTTTGGACTGTGTTTGAAGCTGTCATGTAGCATTGTGAAATCTTAAAAGTCTCCAAGGATTTTGAGAAGTTCCTAACACTTACTTTCTATTCAAGTGACTGAAAATTAATTTGCAAAAAGTTATGCTGAAAAACACATCAAAATTTGGGGGGGAAAAGGAAACCCAAGGTTTTGTGCTTGGTCGTTTTGCATGAAGACACCATATCTCAAGTACTCCATTTCAAATACTAATTTACTAAATACACTCAAAGCATTTTTTTTTTCAAAGTAACCATTGATGTCCTTATTTTTCGCTACAAATCTGAAAGGTCTATTACAGTGGTTCTTAACCTTGTTTGAGGTACCAAACCCACAAGTTTCAGACTTCGACGACCGAGTGTTCAGTCAGGGATTCAAATCCTTCTCTAATGTAGCCCCGCTTCTGTGGAGCCCGCTTTCCCTCTCGACTAAGGAGTCTGATAGTATTGCAGCTTTTCGGAAAAATCTTAAGACTCACTTGTTTAACATTATTTGAAGTTGTTCATTTGCCCTGCAGTTTGGTGGCTGCTGGGTTCCCCGCGCATTGAGCGTATCTCTGTGATACGGATACTAGCGCGTTACAAAACTACATCATCATCATCATCATATGCACATTCACTGAACCCTTCTTTAGTGTCATCACGAATTGCGGGTGTGTCTTGACCTCCATGGCGGAGGCTCCGCCGAACCCCTGAGACCAACTCACCGAACCCCTAGGGTTCGATCGAACCCCGGTTAAGAACCACTGGTCTATTATGTGAGATATGCAACTTCAAATATTACAAAATCATAAATTTTTCAGGCACTTAAGTGAAAAGTTGTAGGGGTAACAAACTTAAAACAGCTATAATTTTCTACTGCACAGAGTGGGTTCAAATTTAAAACACTGATAGAAAACACACATATCTGTTAATCGATGTTAATTTATGTTAATTACTTTTACTTGTAGGAGACAGGGGTAATGGTTAAAAATGAAGAGTACATATTTAATATTTGCTCGGGACAATCAAGTCAACCCAATTTTTTTTACTTGATGGTGATGAAGAAAATAACAAGCGTAATTCCAAGTAAAAAAAAGTAAATTAACACCCCAAATGTATGCAGGTAATACAGTCACCCCCTCTTTTGATTAAAGTTGGTGCTATTTTCTCTTTCATATTTTTTTAAAAAATACAACAATTTTGGAAAAACGTTAGTGTACAAAGCCAAAAGAATTCCCTCAACTCAGGTCCCGCATTGAGACATAAAAAACTTTAAACTGTACATTTACTTTTATTTTGGTGAAGGTTATGCTGCTCTACTCTCCATGTGTAATTTAATTTGTGACTAAAAAATACAACCTCACACACCTTTAACGTAGTGTATCTCTGCTTCTGGAAATGATAGAACCCTACTCTTTTTTGCTTTGTTTTTCCTGTATTTTCCTACACATAGAAACATTTCAAAGTGATATACAGGAAATAAAATTTTGATTGCCGCTACCTAATGTAAGAAAAACATTAGCTAACAATGACATGGTATTATGCACTAAACACTAGGCTGCTAAAAATGTGTTGTCAACAAACTAAAATTAAACACATAGGAGATTCCCTTATAAGAAAATGAAGCATAAGACACTTGACTCGTGGGAAATAAAACCTGACACAAAGTATAACAGTTGATATACAGGACAAATATTAAGCATAATTTTTTTTAAACAGATAAGTTTCAGTGAACATTTAAATGCTGAGTTTAAATGATAAATGTTGTGTGAGAAAAGAGTTCCATTGTTTAGAAGTATGAAAGTAAAACATACACTGTCCATATATAACTGTCTTTGTAGTTGAGAAGAAGTCATTCTGGAAACCTTGCAAAAGAGAGTAAGAGCTGGCTGTATGTTACTAGCAGGAAGCATGTTTAGAGGATCAGTAAACATTTTGTTCACCCTTTATGACGAGTTATGTCTGATTATGCAGCACTTCTTTTCCTCCTAGTCACTTCAAGTCATGGTCAGACCTGGGCGTCAATCAATTCGTGATAATAAAACCATTGAGAAGTTGAAGGTAAGAATGCATTTGTGTTCTCATGGAAAATGATGGGGAAAAGAAAATGAGAGGTTATCGTACTAAATCCCAGCACGGACCATATATGATCTGCCGACCAGTGCACCTTTGTGCTCGTTTTTGTTTTGTTTGTTAACAGCATGTTAGCATTGCCATCACTCCTTTTACTGGATTGATATGTAACATTTCATTGCTTTAACTGAAATGATGTGTAATGATTAAAAGAGAGAGAAAACATTTTGCCAAGTGTGATTAGATGTCATCATCATCAACAACACAAAAGAGAGAGATCTCTTGACAGGCAGTTCTAATGTCCGTTCTTTGACAGGATTTACAAGGTCTTGTGGAGCGCTACTCTAAGGAAGCACGAAACTGGCAGTACCGTGAGGAGCAATTACAGAAAAAAGCTAGTGTAGGTATATGATCGCAAGATACTGTTCTTAATAGCCAGGTTTTTTGGGGGGTTTTTTTTCTTTTTTTTTGCTTTACTTGCAGATCTGATTTATTTATATGGCACAGTTTCCTTGATGTTAATAATAACTACCATTCAATTAGGAAATAATCTAAGGAAAGTTTTGATGCATGTCCATTCTTCCACCTATGCCTCAACCTCAGTGAGGGAAAGTGTTCTTGTACATTCATACGTGCTAATCTGTCTTTGTATGCTATCTTACCTGCACTCACTGTTTTCATCAAATGCTGTGACCAGAGGCTGGAGGATGAGCTGAGGAGCCAGTGTCAAAAGGAAGGGGTGACACAACAGATGAAAGACTCATTGATGATGAAACTGCATGTCTACCAGCAGGAGGTCCATATGCAGCGCAACCTCATCAAGGTTAGAGACTTTTTGGTGGCCCCTCAACCACATCTTTCACGCTTTGGCTTTGTGCAGCATGAAACACGTTATCTTTTACGGTAATTGCTTTTTAGATATTTCAAACTTTAAACAATTTTTAGCAATCTTTTTCCTTGCTTGGTGATCACTATATGTTAAGTCTTAAAGTTGACATGGTCTGAAAATATTGTGTGAAGAGATGGTTTTTGATCCTTAAAAAAAAATCTATTTAAAGTTGCCTTTGTGCAGTTTCTTGACATCTTGTGATGACAAGAGTTGCAAAGTAAACGTTTGTAACTAGCGATGGAGCTGGTGACATTTATTAATGCATGTGTTAAAAATATATGCTGTTTCATGGGGAAGAGACTGTTGCTCATTTAGGAATTATTAATAGTGTGGTGACGATATATTTATATACAGACAGACCTCCCTAAGCCAAACGCAAAGGGACCCACCAAAAATTCAACTTAGGAGTTTTTGAGTTAGAGAAAATGGGGTAATAGGTGAGTGTTAATCAAGGACAATGTTTTATGGCTTACTTATTATAGCGTTCCAGTACATATGTCGACAGTATGTATTATCGAACAGAGCTGTGAAACATTGTACTTTTAGAGAAAAACATCTTTTAACTTTATTTGGCATCGATGTGGTAATGCATCTCGCATGACAATCTCATCAATGGACTGAGACACATTTTCCTCAAGATCTAGCTTCGATCCCAAAAATCTGCAGAGTATGTCAATAGCCTGCCTCGCTTGTTGTCGACTTGGGAACAGGCTGAGGATCAACCTTGTTTCCATCTTCTTCCTCATCCTCACTCTTATTTTCCTTTTGTTCCTTGTTTTGCCACCTCAGCAATAGTGTCAGCATCCATTAGCTCTCCACAAACATTCAGTTAACTTTGAGAAAGTCTTGAAAGCGCCAATAGCTTTCACGACCATGGACTATTCTTTGGGACTTGGAAGGGCATCATCTGTTTCCATTGGTATTCCCTCCAAGTACTTCTCTGAATCATCAACGGTTTGATGTTCAGAACCTTCGTTTTGAAGCAATTCTTGATTGTTCTTCAGAACTTCATCCAAGCTCTCCGAGCCCTTCGCATTGCTTCTAGCAGGTCAATTCATAGTGGGCGTTTCTCTTTGATATGCCATATCAATTTTTTCACGAATGTGCAGTATCGCATCTTGAAATTGTTTATAATGCCCTGGTCGAGAGGTTGAAGCTTAGATGTCGTGTTTGGTGGGAAAAACTTGATTGTCACTGCTTTCCACTTTCTTCAGACACTTTGAGAAAAACTCTGATGTCATCCTAACATTCTTATTGGCATTGTAATGCATAGGTAGCGATTTCGCATCTGGTTCAGTGATTTCCCAATCAACAATGCTGGCAATTTTTCTAACCCACTCATGTTTGTACCCAAAAGAAGTCATGCGCTTCTTCCTTTTTTTCTGCAGTGGCAGGGTTCACCTTTGAAAGTCATTGTTTTGTCAGAAGTGCATCTGAAGAATAAACCAGTTTTGTCTGCATTTAAGATGTCTTCAGGACTGTAATCTTGAACAATTGCTGGCAGTGTCTGTACCCAATGACTTCAATCTTCTGAATTTTGTACACTTTCATACTAAACACAACTGTGTGTCTTTTCTTGAACTTGTCCAGTCAGGTGACGGTTTTTTTTTCTAAATGTCTCAATGACTAGAAATTCAATCTTTGCCAGCTATGAAACCTTGTTTTGCCACTAAGCTCAACAACTTTTAAACACTATCGAGGGCTGCATAAAGTTAATGGCAACAGGCAAAATAACCCAAGGCCTAAAACTGATGACAGGTAAAGATAAAAGAAATTATGACCCAAAACAACCGAGACAATGTAAAACTGTTAAATAGGTCTTGCTTAGCGTGGACTGTCAAGGTAGCTGACGTTATTCTTCCAAAGACTTCCGAGGTTTTTCCCTTCACAGAGACATTTACAACAGCAAAGAAAAAAAAAAAATCAGCGTCTAGTCAACCATTGCTGGCTTAAAATTCTGATTGGCCCAACTCTTTGGAAAATTCTTCTGCTTTCAAGCTTCCTATCAATAGGAATGTTTCTATCCCTTGCTTGCACAAACCACTTTAAAATGCATTGTTCAGTGATGGGGTACTCGCATTCCCTCATCCTCCTCTGATAGACACATGGCTTCTCACTGTAGAGTTTTAGAATCTTCTCTTTCAGAAAAGTGAAGAGCATGCTTGTGCCGAATTGCTTTTGCAATTTCCACTTTCTTCTTTTTACCCTTTTTGACGTCTCTGATGACTGTAACTTTGTCCACGACTGACATCGTTTTGAGCTGACGATGACTATTCACCATTTTCACAGCACATACTGTACGGGACACCATGGATAACCACACCGACACATGCACTATTCAAAGTTACTTAGGCCCTTCGCCCCTCCTGGTGCATAGGCCATCGACGACAGTCCTCCAACGCCTCCTCTCCTGGGCTACCGTCACCAGTTGCCCCCATCCGAGTAAACCTCTAGATAAAATCCTTCCTCTTCCAGGACTGTTGGCAATTGTTTTACTGTTTTCAATGTTTTTGTAGCAAGGGTTTGTTTGACGGGGTGGGGGTGCTAGCCCCACGCCCAACCCTCCTCCTTTTTCAGCCGGGCTTGGGACTGTCCTTGGCGGAGTTGTACTATTCAAAGGTGAAGAGAAAATAAGTTAAAAATATCTTTCTTGAGAAATGCCAGATGTCACCCAATTGGTTATGATTCAGAGTCAGAGCCCTATTGCAGAGGAGTTCCCTTTTTTCCAACCACTCCTTTTTCTTTCTTTTTTTTTTTTATCCAGATCATTTCTGGGCGCAAAATAGAGGTCCTTCCCCGCAGAGAGTCACTCAATCCCTTTTTTTTTTCTTGGTTTTCCAGAACACATATTCTGAAATGTAGCCCCAGAATAATAACACAAAGGCCTTAGAAAATTCGACTCACGGAGGTTGGGAGCTGAAAAGTCTTCAAGTTGAGAAGATGTAAA
Source organism: Pomacea canaliculata (assembly GCF_003073045.1). Classification (NCBI taxonomy): domain Eukaryota; kingdom Metazoa; phylum Mollusca; class Gastropoda; order Architaenioglossa; family Ampullariidae; genus Pomacea; species Pomacea canaliculata. Next base: position 33,239,538 of record NC_037593.1, read on the forward strand.
ATACATTGGTCTCATGGGAATTTGGCCGGGGACTAACAAGTAATTCAACATAGGAGGTTTTCGACATTGGGAAGGTCGATTTACCAACTGTGTGTGTGTATATATATATATTTAGGAATAATTAATAATGTGTTAGAGATATATTTTTTTTTTTTATATATATATATTTAGGAATTGCAAAAGAAGATGCGGAGCTACTTGGATGAGCAGACAACTATCACACAAACTGAGGCCAAATTAAAGGTTAGTTGAGGCTTTTTACAGATGTGATAAATTAGATTCAAATTTTAAAGATTTGCTTCTCCAGTTCATGACCGGTAGAGAAATATTTTCTTAAGTTTTTCATGGTTTTTGGACATCAGTTGTGAACCACCTGACTTACGCTTGAGGCCATTAAGTGGTCCATGGACCTCACTTTGAAAACCACTACAATAGAGAGTTACAATAGCCAAACCCCAACAATACAAATGTTAACATAAGCAACATAGAGGAGAAGAGCTCTAGTGCTGCAGATCCTGACCACAGTTCAAGATATGCATGAGATCCTAGAAAGTTCAAGAAAAATACAAAATAACTGGCAGCTAAATATGGTTTAAGGTAATGCATTTTATTTGTGATGCAACCTTTAAATGTAATGCATAGTATAATGCCAACTTTTGATCTGCTATTCCTGATGAACTGTTTAGATGGTAGATATGCTAATTCCTGATGCATGTTTTGTCAAACATGACATCTTCACATTTTCTTTGACATAGTGTGTTGTTCATCTTGTAAATAAGCCAAAATTCTGTACTTTAAAAAAATCTCTTGTTGTTAAACATAACAGTTGACAAAACCATAGACATATGACTACTTCCACCTCTGTACATCAGTTATCTAGTTGTGGTCGCTTTTGGCAACTAGCACCTAAAGGAGGTGTAGGATGGGGGTGGGGGCAACAGTGTGAAATGTGCTCTTGAGCAGCAAGATTTTTCTGGGAAGGTTATAGAACTTAGACGATCACTTGTTTCATACAATGACAGTGATTTCTCAAGAATTGGTGATGGTATTGTTGAAGCAGCTTTAAATTATTAAAATGCAGGGGCCAGATGGGATCTGTGTGTGTCTTGCACTGCTGTGCTGTTCAGCTGGGTGGAGTGTTTCAATGCTTCTTTCAGCTCTCTTGATTTAGGTCATGTTCCAGCCCTTCGGAAACTTTCTAAATGTTCCACTTCCCAAGAAAGCTAATCCTATTCAGCGTCATGGGGAACAGTACTAACCTCCCTTGTAATGAAAATTGGGGGGAAGAGTGGAATTGTCAAAAAATCTGTAGGGAGCATATTGGATCCAGTGCAATTTGTTTATAGGGCAAGGAGAGGTGTTGATGGCTCCAAGCTGTTTATTTTCACTATGTTGGAAATGTCCAAGGTATATGCAAAACTGCTTTGTGCTGATTTTAATTCTGCACTCAATACTTTACAATACTTTCTAGCATTGAGACTGATTTCTGATTTTATCCTTGCACATCGACTGATTTTGTGGATATTAGATTTTTCAACTTGCAGACAGAGTTTTTGTAAATGGTCCTTATTCTGATATGTTTGTTACAAACACTGGATCTCCACAGGGATGTTATCTGTCCTCCCTGTAATGTATCTTGTATACAGTATACTTTTCTCTCCTTTGTATGGTGGTTTCACTGCTTGTCCATCTTGGAAAAAGTTAGAACAGTAATGTCCATATTCTGAGGTAATTGGTGTCAAATAGAAGGCTTCATCTTTTTGTGATCAGCAAGTTGTCAGAAAGCAACCAACATTTTGTCGATACCAGAACAGGTACTAGTGGAATTTGTTTTATTGAGTTCAGTAAATGTTACATTATGCCTGTATGCAGAAGTAATAGAGTGTTGAAATTCTTTGTCCCTTCTGCAGTCCAGGTGTTCAACAATCGTTCATGTCCATGGGTGTATTGTATTGTAGGTTTGCCTTAAGAATGGTTTCAGATGTAAGATTGCTTGTTATTGTGGTTTGCCATGATGTACCACTTGACTTTCCCTTAACTAGTAATTAGCACTTGTTTTTGTTTGTTTGTTTTTTGTTTGTAACTTCCATAATGGAGCACATTTCCTAAGCAATAATTGCTCATTGGGATAAAGTTGATCACTATTTGTTTGTAAGAGTATAAGTTCCATGAGTACCTACCCGTTACTCAGATGAGAGAGATCACTAGGGTGAGTGGTTATTGTGTAAGAATAAAATTGCATGTGATGAATGATGGTACTGATGTCATATAATGTATTAAAAATGGAACAAAAGGTAACTTGACAAAGCTAGCCTGGATGCATTTGTTGTGTAGGAGCTGCAGTGCCAGAACTTGGACCTAGAGGGAGAATTGTTTGCTGTGCGACAGGAAGCTGAGGACCGGCGCCAGCTGGCCATGGACAAGACCCGGGTATGCCTGGCTGTCACACCACTGCAGTGTCTGTCATCCTAAAGGTGGCTTGTGTGGTGGGGGATGATCAAACAAGATATAAGGCTTGACTTGTAGGCTGAGATCATAAGCACCTTGATAGAGGAGTGGCTAAAGGTTCTGTATTTTATTGCTAGCTGAAAGGATACCAAGCATATCTGTGCGCAAAAGTGATGTTTGATCTCTTTCTGTGCAGAGTGTTATGGTGATGTTGGTACCAAGAATGGCAGGTGGGAAGGGAATTAACTCAGATTTTTGGACATTATATCTCGTACCCAGTCTTAAGAGGGAAAAAAGATGTTGCACTCCACTCAACATTAACAGTGTGCCTAAATAGGAACTTCTCAAAGACATTGTTACCTTTTTAAATAACTTAGTCCCAGTTGTGGTGCAGTACACTATACCGGCAATCCTGGAAATAAGTTGCACCATATGCTTTGTGAGGATTACCATAATTATTTACATTTTGTAACTCTACCCACATTCTTTCCAATTTGTGTTTCTTAATGCATAATACTAAATTCATTTACATAGCACCATATCCCAGGCTGATGAGCTGATTCATGATGCTTTACAAGTAATAATCATGATCATCATCAGAGGGAGAAATTGAACTAACCAAGATGACAGGAAAGAAAAAAAGCATAAAGCATGGAATGGGAAAAGTGAGGTGCTCTCTGATTAACAACTAACCCAATGACTGTACAGACTGAAAACAGAGATGTATAAATAATAGAGGCGGTGATGACCCCAGTGGGCAGCGAACTTGGGTCAACTTTGGGTGATAAGCTACAGCTAATGACTTTGGCTGAAGGTGACAACGTAGCTTTAGTGCAACAGTCTATATATAGGCATCAATGTATGTGCACATGCACGCTTGTATTTGTGTGTGGATAGGAGATGGAAGATATTATCAGCAAGCTGGAAAAGGCACAGCTTCAAGTGAAGGAGTATCAGGACAAATACTCTCAGGAGGTGGAGAACACAGACATAAGGTGAGGAAATATTTTTTCCATTCACCCCCATTGAGGGTGTCCTGTGGTTTATGATAATGCAAACATTGTTTGCAAAAAATATCTAGTACAATGTTGCGTTCTAAAGGTCATTAACACAAAATCAGTATGTTATCATGACCTGGGATGGTCTTTTGAAAGCCTATTAAATCTGGCCATAGCAAGTGATTCCAAAGAAAATAATATAGAGATTGTCAAAAGGTAAAGAAGAACAACAGCCAGCATTCTTGGTTCTTGTTTTCTTCAGAACAAAAGAGCTGGAGGAACGTGTCAACAGCTTGCTGGACGAGCGAGGAAAGTTGCAGGGAGAGGTGAAGACTCTGCTGGAGCAGGTTGAGAGTCTACAGGGTCTGGTTGATGAAAACAGCAACAAGGCTGACAGTCTGATGGCCCGTGTCGCAGAATTACAGCAGCAGCTACAGGAGCTAACAAAGCGCAATGCTGACCTCTTGGTGCAGGTGATTCAAGCATTGGCAGTGGCAGTAGCATATCAAGCTTTTACATAATTTGTTAACTTGATGCAGTCTTTGACTTCAAATGAAGTTTTGGATGTTAGCACTGCATGAGACATTGGTTAATGGATATTCAGTTTCTTATAGTGGCTCTCTGCAATGTGTCAGTGTGTGAGATGCACCATAAAGTCTTTCTAATCTTTGTGTGTCTTCAGCACGTTCACTTCGACATTTACTGTTTATACTTATCTGTGTGAAGTGTCGTATCAGTTTGAGGAAAGAGCAGGATTTGATCAGATGCACAGCATGACCTCGCTAAACTTTTCCTATTTGTTACTCATGCTGCTCTTCTTTACAGCTCCTTGAGCTCACTTCCAACCAGCAAAAAGAACTGCATAAATGGTTTTTTTTTTTTACTTTTTTTATTTATTATCATTATGATAATGGTAGAAGGAAGACTAAACCTTTAATAATATAACAGTAATAAACATGTGCTTTATATTAGCATCTCAGCACTTGAGACAAGAACAGATCTGGACAGCATACAAAGAACTGAAAGATAAATAAGCATACAAACAAGTAACAAAGACAAACATAGAAGACAAAGAGTAATCAGGGAATGGATATTAAGGATTGAGAGTTTCATAAATCTGCAGAAGAAGATGAGCAGGCAGGCTAGAAAATAGACAAAAAGTAAAAGAAAGGGTTAGAGGATGGACTAGCAGCATGTGGTATAGTTAGTATATGGTGATCAGACAAAATGGCAACTTCTCTATCATGTCTACAATAATGATGAATCCAAGATTTCGGACAGATGACATGAAGGTAATGTTGGTGTCGCCCACCTTGGCACTCAAACCAAGCAGGCAAATGCACTGTATAAATGTAATTGTTTATACTTTTTTTTATTTTGATAATGGTAGAAGGAAGATTGAACCTTTACATTCAAGAAAAAGGTGCAGCTAAAAGATATGTGACTCGTCATCATTATTATTATTATTGCAGGTTGAGTCGCTGCAGAAAGCAGGCCAGGAAGGAGAGCAGGTGGCTGTTTCACGGGCCGAGCTCAACACCCAGCTAAACCGTCTGCAGCAACACAATGATGAATTGCAACACCAGCTGCAGGTAGCGAGCAGTGAGCGACGCTCCCTGGAAGAACAAACTTACAGCCTGCAACGAGAGACTGAACGGCTCAATCGCCGTATTGCTCGTCTTCAAGGGGTAGAAGCTGAGAAGCATGAGCTGCAAGGCAAACTGGATGGGCTGAATGTGTTGGAACGGGAAAAGAAACGTCTGGAAGTGAAAGTGACTCGTCTAGAAGACCTGGAAAGAGAGAAGGCTCATCTGCAAATGAAGGTGAACATCACAGAGTAGCCAGCAACTTTTGAAGAGCATAGAAGCCAGATTCTCTCAGTTTACAAGACTTGTTAATAGTCTTCTCCTCTAAGTTCTGTTCATAAATTTCATTTTTAAATATTTTAAATTTAAAGTATCGTTTTTGCTAGACATTCTGGCAAAAAGGAACTTTTTTATCAGTCAGTGATGAGCTGCATAAAATTTGTCTAATTTTTCAGATAGAGCAGGTAGAGATGGAGAAAAACAAGCTTCAGTTGGACCTGAAGGAGACCCAGAGAAGGGCAGAAGAACTCTCAGCCACGTGTGAAAAGCTGAGCAAAGAGAGTCATGCCCAGTCTCAGGAGAAGGCCAGCACACTGTCCTCTAAAATTCTGCTTATCGACCTGCTGAAGAGCGAGAAGGAGGAGCTTCAGCGGCAGGTGAAGGAGCTCAAGCTGCTGCAGGCCACTGCCAAGGAAGATAAAGATGAGGCACAGAGAAGGAAAGCTGAAGTGAATGAACTCAGGGTCAAGATCACAGCCTTGGAGAAACAAGTGGAGGAGTTGGGGGTCAAGATCAAAAACAAAGCAGCAGAGGAGAGGGGCCTGGTGAGGGAGAAGAACAAGCTGTCATCTGATCTGGAGGATGCACGCAGTCAGCTGAGGACTAAAACTGAAGCAGTAGAAAGGCTGGAGAAGGAGAAGACTGATTTTGAGAAGAAACTTGAGACAGCAAAATCAGACAGACGTTACCAGTTTGAGCGCCCTAGTGTTATGGAGGGTAAGAGCTGCCTTGTTGAACGTCTTCAGGCAGAGAAGGCCAGTTTGCAAAGGCAGCTGGAGGAAGCAGAGAAGGAACGGGACTGTCTCAAAAGATCTGCTGTTAGTGGCAGGTTAAGGGAATCCAGTAGCCGTAATTCTTTGACTCTTCTGCGTGAGAGCGGAGTCAAGTTACGAGCAGACCTGGAAGACAAAGTCCAGAGGCTTGAACGTGTTGTGTCTGAGCTAGAGGGAAAACTCAAGATCTCAGATGCCTCCAAGGTGGACAGAGAGACCCTGCAGAAAGAGATTGAGCAGCTGAGGGTACAGATCAAAGAATCTGTTGAAACAGAGGCACGGGAACTTCTGGTTCACTCTGAACAAGACAGTCTCAAGGAAAAATGTGATGAGCTTCAGAAACAGGTTGTGGAACTGCACAACAAGGTGCAGCAGCTTTCAGATGAGAAGCTGCTTCTGGAGGCCTCCACGGTAAAAAAAAATGACGCTGAGGAAGTGCAGCATCGCCTTGAGGAAAAGATTAAGCGTCTGGAGGAAGACAAGAAAGAGCTGGAGCTAAAAGCCTCCCAGCAGAAGCTGGTGATGCAGCAGATGCAGGAAGAATTGAAGAAAGAGAAGATGGTAGTTAAAGAAGGAGCAGAAAAGCTCAAGAACTCAAGATCCCACCTAACACCCCTGGGATCTAGTAGCCGTCTGGTGGGGGATTTAACGCAGGAGAAACACCTCCTGGAATCTAAAGTTAAGAGCCTTGAGCGACAAATAGAATCTTTAAAGGTGAGGCATGTTTTGAAAGCAGATGCCTGATTGTGACACTATATAAAAGATTTTTGTTCTTTTGCATCATGAAATGGCTTATTCATTTAAAAGTGATTAATATAACTGCTGTTTCCTGCATTCTTAATTCTGGTTCACTTGGTATTGGCAACAGAAAAGTTAGGAAACATCTTATTTTCTGTTAGAAGTAGACCTGATCTTAGTAGTTCACACTTCTTTCAACTTCTTGTTTGTAAGAAACGGCGTCAGTCAGCAGAGCATGGCACACAAGCAGTTGCTGACCTCCAGAAAGATAAAGAGGCACTTGAAGCCCACATCAGCAGCCTCAAAATGGAGGTGAGCAAGTTTAAGGAGGCTGTTGGCCAAGCTGAGGCAAGTCTTAGTGAAGCCAAGGCCAAAAACAAGGTGCTAGAGACTCAGGTTGAACACCTCACCAAGGAAAGAAATGGACTGCATCAACAAGTTTCAAGTCTGCAAAATGAGGCAGAGAATCATGCAATGAATGAAAAGCAGTCGACAGGAGAGGAGGCAAGCCAACTTGATGAACTGAAGCAGAAGAATGTCTACCTGCAAACAAAAGTGGAAGAATTGGAAAAGCATCTAGAGCGAGCTAACACTCGGCCAGAACTCGGAGGCAAGGTTTGTGGGCTTTTTCCATTGTCTTGCTAGGTCATAGATGATTTTATTAGTGAACTATCAGGTCTTTGTGGAAAGATTTTGATGCACCTTGCAATCTTACAAATATGTTTTATGCATCCAGTTGCATCTTGTTGCAGATGACGCCTAGTTCTCTGGTACAGGAGCTTCGCAAAGAACTTCATGAGTCCAATCTGGCCGTGAGTGAGGCTCGCTCCCTACTGTCGGCAGCCAAACGGCAAGAGGCAGAGCTGCGTGAGAAAGTGGCCATGCTACAGAGAATGCTGGACAATGGGGCTGTCATGCGAGCCTCACACCTTCAGATTGCACAGGGAGCAGAACATGAGCTCAGAGTCTTGAAGTCACAGTATGAGACACTCCAGCGCCAGTACAAGGTTATTTGATATGTTTTACTTTTTTTCCCTCTTCTGTTGCAATTATTTTGCTTCTTGTTTGTTTGGTTTGTGGGATTTTATGTTTGTCCTTTTATCTCTGTCATATGCCCTAGAACTGCTAGTGCGTCTCTCTGCTGTGGCTTAACATACTACCCTCTTTCCATCTCCACAAAAAAATGGAAAAAAAAAGTCGTTTTATGCATCTCTAAAGCCATGTTATTTCTTTTGATGTTAACATTACTTCAGAAAATAGTGTAATAGAGAGAACTTTCAAATGTTTGCAAGAAGGGTGATAAGCTTGACATTAGCATCACTGTCTTCAGAATCTGGAGGAAAAACAAAGTGGATCACACAGGGACAGGGCGGCAACAGTAATGGAAGTAACACTCCTTCGTGAACAGCTACAAACCAAACAACACCAGCTGGACATGGAAACAAAGGTTGGTATCCCCATACTTTTTCGTTTACCTTTTCAATAACTATAATACACATGTTTTAGTCGGGGAGAAATACCACAGCTTGCTTGTTATTGCACTCAACCTCCTCTATGCATGGGAACTGAACCGCTTATTTTTTGCCCCTAGTGTGGCACAATATATAAGCACTCGACTAAGGATCAGGTGTCACGGGTTCAACTTTCATCACAGGCTTGCACTGTTCATACATTGACCAAACTTACCATGATCTTAGCATGCACTATTGATAAAGTGACCAGACTTGTTTTCCTTTGTCTCCAGAAAAATCAGAAGCTTACAGCCCTGTGTAGTGAACTAGAGGAACAGGTCAAAGACATGGAAATCATTATCGAAGAAAATGAGAAACAGGAATGTGAGTGGAATCAAGCCAGGTATGTGAGAGCCAGCTAGCAAGTTTGTGTAAGTGTTGTTACTATCAGCTTTGTGTAAGAAGAATGAAGAACATTTTTGCTTAAGTATGATAACCTAGATTTTAGAGTGTGTGACTGAAATGCTTTTGAAAATGTTATTTTTTTTTCAACTAACTGAAGTAAATATTTTCATTTCAGCTAATTAACTAAAGTTTGAAAAAAAAACTCCAACATGTTTATAGACACATGGATGCAAAGAAAGAAGTTGCTAGTGGTATATTTTAAGATCCCTCTATGTCTCCTCAAATGTCTCAAAAATGCAGAGGCGACAGTTGTAAAATAAAGTGATGAAAGTTATGCAGCTGCACAACATTGCTTATCCCAGGAAATCCCATGATACAGTCCTGGGGCAAGCCATATGCCAACCACCAAGATAACAAAGGCATTTGTGTCACTATCTTTCAGGCAAACATTCCAGAAGGCTGTCAGTGAGCGGGAGCAAGAGCTTGAGGAGGTTCAACAGAAACTTCAGGCCACCACCAATACCAGGTGAGTTCACAGTTCATCTTATACTATTCCACAACACTGGAAAGTTAGTGTATTTACATCAGAATGCTAGATTTTGTTCTGAGCCTACAGCATAAAGCTAGAATACCAAATTAAAACTTTTATCTAGCTTTCCTCGATTTTACTGGACTTCTTTTTTCTTTTCCCTCACTCTTCCTCCTCTCACTTCTCTTATACATATCAGAGATGCTCACATGTATGATGTTTCCATATTCTATATAGACAAATCTGAAAAATAAAAAAATACAATTTTTGAATTCTGCACACGTTTTGATCAAGGCAAATTTTTTGTGTGGTTCAATTCTATTTCATTCAATGCCCAAGCCTAGTTCACTGTGCATCATTTTTACCATTGATAGTGCATATTTGTATGCCTGCAGTGCAACAATACCTCCCATAGAGCTTTCAAGAGACCTTTGTTTGCACGTACCCATGTTTCCTTTGGCACTAAAAATGATAGCAGAATTTATGTAATAATATTTATTTAGTTTTTGGGATGCCATCTGGCCCATATCAACATCGCATGCTGCTGGTTACATGTATGTCAACAGTGGGTGGCTGTACAAGATCAACATTTCAGTTATGGTTTGAGGTTACAAATTAATAGTAAACAATATAATGACAATCAGTATTGAGCAGTTATGTGTACATTGCCATGATGTCCTCATTTCATTCAGCGATTATGTAGAGGGAAACATTAGTAGTTAATTTTTCCCTTGAGGTTCTTACACTACAGGTGAACCTTAGAGGGGAAGGGGAATTTATGATAAAAGAGTGGGATATATCTATTACGTAGGTCTGCCTGTATAATAATATACAGACCTTTGTGTGTGTCCATCTATTCCTACTCTGCAAGCTTCTACTTTGTGTGGCTTGGCTTTCATTACCTATTTTATAGAACACTGGTGGATTCACGTGTTAACCAGTTGAGCCAGCAAGTAGAGACACTGACAGCTGCCCACAGGGCAGAGGTTGAGAAAATGAACCAGCGCTTGCTGGAGGAGCGAAATAAAGCACAGAAACTAGCTGCTGAGGTGAGTTCAGCTTTGTGTAGAGAAGTGACAATGACTGGCAAAGCCCACATGTACAGTCCATTTCATTGGAGTAACACCAGAGGTCAGCAGCATGCTTCATTCACAATATTTTGTGCAATCATTCCTACATCCTATATAAACACTATTATAGAACCTTCAAGAGAAAGAAGACATGCTTTACTTACAGCTAGATATGATGTGCCAGGTAATGTAATTTTATCTCTGTAATATGGTAAGAATACACTTGTAGCACACTGTGTCCAAGTCTGTAATTGTATATCATGTTGAGTGGCCAGAAAAACAGGCTGGAGGATATTTCTGCATCATGTAGCTGAAGCTTGAAGGACATTGCATGGAGATTTTGTTTTTCAGCTGAGGGAAATGGAAGAAAAGGAGCACAGATACCGGCAAGTGATGGAGATGCAGGGAGAGAACATAGAGGCAGAGTCTCAAGTCATTGTTCGCCTCAAGGAAGAAGTGAGTATGAGCGTAGCTCTAAATCCATTTGCTAAAATGCACACAGGGTTATAAGGCATTACTCATCACTTAGTCACCACTTATAATGCATCATGATTCCTTGATGAACAGGAACCAGCATCCACCACAGTTTCCTGCTCATTGTTCAGGAAGTTCTACGACTTCTTTCTTATCTTATATGGGCAACATCTGGCATGCAAAATCATTTGGTCTGGCCCAGCCAAGGCAACCGCAGGCAGACACTTTTTTAATAGCAACATAAATTTATATTGAGTCAAAATAATAATGTAAATTTTGAGTAACAAGCACGGAATGTCCATTATGGGACTGGACACATGAATACATAACAGGACAGACCCATATGCTTCTTGTCCTCTGCCTGCAACCTAACTGCCTGTATTACAGAGGACAGACATGCTACGATGAAGTTATGGCTTGACCAAAATTAGCAGACTAATTTTAAAGTTGATAATTCTTTATGGCCAGTAAAGGATGTTATAAATATCCAAATGGCCCTTGGCAGAAAAAAGTTCCATGCCTCTGATGGAGTGTCATTTCCCACCTACTGAAGATGAACTAAAAACAAATACATTAAAGCATCAAACCACTGAGAGCCCTGTAAACAGGTGTCACATCCAGAGAAAGAGAGGTATCAGAGCCAGGATGTGAACCCACAACATCCAGTTGTTACTGTCCTAGTGACAGACACTTTACCCCCTGCACCATCAACTACAGACGCTGGCTATAGTGAGTTAACAAACTTAGAATCAGATTGAAAGATATAATAAGGTTGTCAAGTAAAGAATTTTTGCATTTTACAAGATAACATTGGACTTAAAATTGTCATTCTCTGAGATGTACATGTGCTGTGTTTAAAGACTACATGCTGTAAACATTTTATACATCACTACATTTGGAATGAGGCTCTAGTTACAGTGTGTGTGTGTGTGCCTCCTATAACAAAGCTTGGAAATAGCTCCTCTGTACCAGTACTCAGCACAAACTTTCTGCTTAGAATGCATTCTTTAAGATGTAGAGGGAGACAGCCTGTAGTGCCATTTACAAAATTGTCATTATAAACAGTCCATTAGGCTTAACATAAACTTCTAAGTCTAAACAAGTTATAGTGCACAGAGAGCTGAATGAGACATCTCAAAATTTGAAACAGTTTATTGACATAGTGCATGTCGCAACTATTTTGATAAGCATGTCGCAAAACCTCAGCTAAATGGCTCCCAAGTGTATATTTTAAAGTTAAACATGTAAAGAGTCAACAGAGATCCTCACAAAACTTTGACTTGCTCCACAGCCTGTTACGGAAGCTGTAAAAGTATGTTTTGTAGTGCTTGTCACAGTCATTCCAGCCTCTCCTTATTGTTAATGTTCAGTGTATGGTGTCTGTATTTAAAAACAAATATTGTTTGAAGTGCTTATAATACTTCTGCTCTGCACATTAGTATTTGTGAGCTCAGTAGCTTGTCAGGTGGTCAGAGCACAGGCATCACATGTCAGGGACACATACTACCTGAGTAGCACTTGAAGTATAGTCTGATGATTCTTGTACAGCTTTACAGATTAGTTCTGCTTTTATTACACCTTTATTTATATACTGCATTGCTTGTTATTTAACAATAGCTATAGAATGCAATGCTTGTTATTTAGCAATAGTTATAGAGCGTAGTGCTGTTCAGCAATCTTTAGCAGTGAGGTTACTTGGTGTCTGCCAGATCTCACAGAAGATCACTGAGAATAATGAGTTGAAAAGTACCAACATCAAATTATGCAAGCATCTAGACCAGGCTATGGACAAGTTTGAGCTCATATTTGGAGAAAAAGTCAACCTTGAGAATTTCACAGAGGCCCTGCAGGTGAGTGTTTTAAGAAGCTTTTTATCTTCATTTGCTTTCCTATAAGAAATTTGAGATACAGTATTTGTAACTGGGTGCAAACTGGATAGCTAACAAAGCAGTCAGCTAAACTACTCATAAAACATTTTTACCTGACTAGCCCAGATACACTCCTAAGCTTACTTTAACATCCTTCCTTTGTTAAATACAGGGTACGCTATGATCAGTTGTATTTATTTGAGTTCACAGTGACTGAATATGATTTTTTTTTCTCCCCTGCAGATTTTTTTTATTGGACATAAATGGATATGTGTACCTTCTTATAAGCATTCTTATATGTGCTTACAACAAGTTTTTATTACATGATTTGATTCATGAGAGTGAAGTCCAGCCATAGTGCTGACCTAACAGTTGTAAATAGACCAAAACAATCCTAATGAATGCTCCTTGTTGGCAGATTTTGATGAGTATTTTAAATACACTTTGTAAAATAACAAATGCTAACATGTCCCTACCCATACCTGATTCTAGCCAAATCTTTTTAGCTGCTCTCTCTCTTTCTCAATTTTGGCTTCTTGTTCCATTTCCCACAACTCATGTCTCTGTACTTTCTTTTCCATTTCTAATCACACCCTTGTGTTTGTGTGAGTGAACACATGAGATAGCATTCATCCCATGACACCCATGTGTTTGTATGGGAGAACAGGAGATTGTGTTAATATATTTTCATTATGTCCATTTTCCCCTCTTTTGCTGAATCTCTTGATTTTATTTCTATTGTCCTTAAAGGCAAACAAGAAAGCATATTTTAATGACAGCAGGGAATATCCCTTTCCGTTTTTAAGAGATATATGTGCATGTATGTGTGAGGATATTATGTCTCTCTTTTTATTCAGCTTTGTTTAGCCCTCTCACTATCTTCTGCAATAGAAAGTTTGAAAAAAAAACTTTCAATCATCAGATTCTTCACATAATAAAATCACCACATCAATCAGTCATTCAGTCTCCTTTTTTTTTTTTTTTGCTGAAGTCTGATTGTTGAGCACTGTGTGGTTGTAGGGGCTTCACTTTCTGGAGAAATACAAGTTTGAAAGTACCATTGGCCAGCAGATGAAGCTCATCGACTACCTTCAGGATCTGTACATGGAAAACACTGGCAAGAAGAAAAAAGTATGCAGGCATTGGTCTGCTTAGCAGCATTTTGTTTCTTGTTTCTGCATGCAGGTTGCAATCACAAACTAAACTGTGGCATGAACCATGAACCGTTGAACAAACTATGCTCAAGTCAAGCGTTTAATGCATGCTGACAAGCAGATGTGGTAGCATGCAAGAAAATGTACAGCCACTCTGGGACCAGAACTGCATACCAGTGTTTTCTAATGCATTTTGACAGCATTGCCTTTTACTACACCATTTTCTGTTATAAAATATTCTTTGTTATTATTCCAACATTTGCTTTGTTAACAAAATAGTCTTTTGTTTGCTATAGTTCCAACACTTTTTTGAAGACAGTTAATGGACATAATTGCACTTTGCCTTGCTGGTTTTATCTTGTTTTTAGCTGTTGTTCTGATAATGTCTTAAATCTTGTAGGATATCATCCTAATTGAGCATTCAGCTGACACATTATTTTAATGTGAAATTTTTTACCTCATAGCGTTGGAAGTATGAAAATGCTTTGCACTGTTTCCATTACTTCCTGCTATCTTTGCTCTATATTCTCCTGTCAAAAAGTAGTTCTCAGCAGTAAAGACCAGATGGAATAGGTATTCTTCCTTTCAATTCCACCTTTCTACATTGACATGAATGGAGCAATGGTTAGCATTAATCATAGTGAAAAAAAATGGTATTTACGCTAATGTCGTAATGATATTGATGGCATGGTGAGATCACTGGTTGATTTATACCTGTATGGAAGTATGTTGCTACAGGGTATGGACAAAACACCAGTAGTCAGTTGTGATGAACTACTAGCGGCTGATTTAACGGAATAATAACACATTGTCAGCATGCAGACAGAACATGAATGGGTTGTGATAGGTCTTAACATTGGCTGATTTGTTGCAATAATAGCACGTTACAACAGCATGCAGACAGAGCACCAAGTCAGTTATGATGAGCCGTCTCACTGCTAATTTATCAAAATTACAGGATGCTGCTGCACCATGCAAGGTGTTTGGGTTTGTCTTTTTTTCTTTTTTTTTCCCCCATTTGCAAGAGCATGCTAGGCTGCAGAAATAAAACCCGTTCCTCAAATCTTCCCTCATTGTTTGCATTTTTAATGGTAAGTACTGCTTTTACCAGGGCCTGAAGAAGTTTGCCAGCTCACGAAACAAGGATGGCTCTGTGCACACTGGCCTTCCCTTACAGTGGACTGACCTTCAAACGGCGCTGGAGCAAGAACAGAAGAAAACTACCAAGCTACAGGAACAGCTGGACCGACTCCGTGAAGAGAATTTTCAGCAGGCTAACGAGTGTCAGTTTCATTTTCATACTCATTAGAGTATCAGTTTAATTATCATGATAATGAATATCATGGATCTTTTCTTGCTAACTTTTCTAAACAAAAAATTTCACAATCTTGGTTGATTACAGAAAAACAGCTAAATGAAGCAAATGTCTGATTCTATTTGTATATCTATATTTCTCAGAAGAAAATCAGGAATTTGTTTCTCTGATATGGACAATTATTTTTGATTTTCTTTGTTGGTTTCACCTTGGCCAAATTTACCTCTTGTCTGCTCATCGCTTGTAGGCATCTGAGTATGAGGATGTCCTTTCTGGGTAGTGCCTTTTCAGCTGTTTATAAAACTCATCCACTTTGTTGTCTTTGTGGGTGAAAGTCCAAACATAAACTTGAACAACGCTTACATTTTGAGACCTGCCAGGGATGCAAATGGAGATGTTGCAGAAGATCAAAATAATGATGGTAAAAAGTGTTCCCATTGTTGAACAGTGCTGAAGATTAAAGGGCCACTGAAAGAGAGAGCTGACAATGGTACCCTCACTCCTAAAGCCAGAAGTGCTGTGGCAACTTTGGTGCGATCACCTTCAGCCCAGGCAGCAATGCCTCATCCCAGTCACCACGGATACTACAGGCCTATCCCCCAGCCAGCTCCGCAGCGCATGCATCACAATATCCCACACCGCTTTGTGACTGGGCTCAACACACGGGCCACCAAATGTGGGCTGTGTCTGGGAAGCGTCCACTTTGTCAAGCAGGCTTCCAAATGCCAGGGTATGGTCTCTGAGTAATGGTTGACTTATCTTCCAGTCTGTCTAAGCCATTTCTTATGCATATGCATTTACTTTATTAAGTATTTCATAGGCTGTTGTCTGACATTATTTATTTTTAATTGTTGTGGCAAGTCATCTTTGTTCAGATGCTACACTAAAACTTCTACAAGCATGTTCATGTTTTGTTTCCCATTTATTTGTCCTTCAGTAACATATACTTTATTGCACTTTTGTAAGTAACCTGTTACAACAGCAACCCACTATGGAGAGAACAACATGGCTGTTTACCATTTGTGATTACAGGAAAGACAGTTGCATTAGAGATGCCTAAATATTTTTGTGGATTGGATGGTGATTCATCAGTTCCTGATGCTAGTGGCTCTGATATATCTATCACCCAATGTTTTTGTGATTACAGAGTGTGGCATGGTAGTCCACCCAAAATGTGCTACATCGGTGCCAGCGACTTGTGGTTTACCTACAGAATATGTTCGGCTCTTTGCGGACATGATGTCACGCATTGAAGAATCAGAAGCACACTCTAACATGGAGCCAGTTAGCATCAAAATGGAGGGATGGCTCAAAGTGCCCAGGTGGGTGTCTTGTCTAGCTTAATGTCTCTCACACAATATAAGGATAATATTCTACAAAGTGCCCATGTGGGTGCCTTTTGTCAAACAAAATGTCTGTCACACAGTATAAGGATAACATTCACACAAAGTGCCCAGCTGGCTATCTTTTGTCTTTTAAAATGTATTTCACACAGTAAGGATAACATTCATAGTCACTTAATTTCCGTGTCCATAATACTTCATTTAAAAAGAAGACAGGGAGAAAATGGAAAATCCTTTGAAATCCCAGAGGATCTTCTGAAAAGAGGAGAAAGATCGTTAACCTTTTCAGCTTCAAGAAACATCAGAAAGAAAACTTAGAAGAGAGAGAGAGAAAAAAAGGAAGAAAATTTTCTCATGTATGGACTTGGCAAAATGGAAGCTAGAAATCACTGGTAAAAAATCTGAATGATGATTAATACTATCTTCAGAACAGGAAAACCAGGGTGGGAAAAACGTTGGGTGGAACTGGATGGTTCTTGCCTCTTGTTGTACAAAGAGGACTCTGATGCACATCCTATCGACACCTTCGACCTGTCCCCACCTGATGCAGACGTCAGTGTTCACTCAGCTGTAACAGCAGCAGAACTGACCAACATAGCATCACTGGACCTTTATTATGTCCTTCGACTAGACCAGGATCCCCTGACCACCTGCTGGCCTGGCAGGTAAGTTGTTTTCCACAGCGTTCTGCAAGAAGGTCAGGATACATAGAGACCTTGATCTGAATAACAATAATTGGCTTCTTCTGTCTTTCCTTCCAGGATTGATATTTAGTTTACCCACAGCCACATTTTGAAAACAATACTTTCTTTTTTATATTACAGTCAAATCTCGCTACTATGCCACCTACCGTAACCGAGCAAAAGTGGCATAGTAGCGAGAGTGGCATAGTACCGAGGGTTCGTAAAAACGGCTTTATTTGCTCAAGTTACCCATCAGTCCAAAGCTCTCAAGAATCGTCAGCTGGCGCTAGCTGTCTCCTCTCATTCTCCCCCTCACCTCTTCATCCTCCACCCCTCCCAACCACATCCATGCACCTGCGTCCTGTCGCTAGTCGACCCCCTTCCGCTCTCCCTGTCACGTGGCTGTCACCCGGCCAGCGACCACCCACCCACCCATTGCCAGCCTCCACCCTCCCCGTGTGCGTGCTATGTTCCATCCCACCTAACTGCGATGTCCCACACTACCATAGAGTATAATAATCGAGCACTGCGCGGAATTTCACAACTTGTGTCTTTTAACAGTCACAAAAAAGTGGCATAGTAGCGAGAGTAGGTGGTGGCATAGTAAATTTTTTTTTACATTGAATTTATAGTCGGGACCGAGCAAAAGTGGTATAATACCGAGAGTGGCATAGTAGCGGGGTGGCATAGTAGAGAGATTTGACTGTATCAATTTTCCTTTTGTTTTCATTCATATTATTTAGTGGGATCATTGTCGTATCACATGAAAGTCTTGTTTTTCACTGTTTCATGAAATGTGACCCTGTCTCACTATAATATAACCTTTATTGCTGGCATAGTTTAAAACAACAAACAAACCTTCGAAGATCTTACAAGCTTGCTGACACAGTTTTCATGCTGCATACATTGTGTAAGCGTGCACCTGACAAAGTCAAAATAACTGTTTTTAGTCTTTGTACCGGGTCACCTAGAGCGGGTTTCAGCCGATCGACATCGGTGGCGGACTCTGGTTGAGGCCTTATGTGCAACCTGATGCACGAAGAGGATTAGATAGATAGTCTTTGTACCTGAGTGCATATATATGCATTTGAAAGTACCACTTTGCTAATTTTGAAAATGTTTATTTAGCTTTTTCTCAATTTTTAAAACTTAAAAACATTTCATTCACACATTGTGACTTTTCTGACTTTGTGCTTAGGTATCTGTATCTTATGACTACAAACTTCAGCGAAAAGCAGCGATGGGTGGCAACTCTTGAGGCAGCTGTCCGAAATGTTCAGCGCAAAGATTTGCTGCACAGAAATGTGAGTTCATCAATAGACACACTAACACTAGCTTTAAAATTTGGGGTTGGCTGGAGATGTGTTTCTGAGATAAAAGATATTTTCCAATAATGTTAAAGACCTTTTATGTATTATAAAAAAAATTGATTGGCACTTTTTTGACAGTATTGTGATAATAAGCTGTCGTGTTTCTTGTGAATTAAAATTTTCAAAATATGATAATTAGCTAATTTTTAACAAGAGCTTTCACAAGTGTGATCATTAGCTAATTGTTTTGCTGCTTGTGTCTTCAACAGAGAGCTCAGTTGATGACAGTAGTTTCACTTAAAGATCCAGACAGGAAAGAATTCAACTGTGCTCTTGTCTTGTCACCACAGGTGAGTTCTTACACTCTGTTACATAACACATTCTGTGAAAGAGTTGTTAATGTAGGTGTCCATAGTGGCAGGCAGCATTACGGGTCATTTTATTTTTCAACCTGCTAGAGTAAACATTCTGTAACTTTATTTCTTCTCTGCTGTAACAGAAGTCCTGTAATCCATATTCTGTGCCTGTGGTAACAGAAATCCTGTAGTCATTTGCCACACCTTAACAACATCAATAGTCCCATAATTTCAGAGTAACCTTATAAATTCATCTACTGTGAAGTGTGATCGACCCAGCTAATGTCCTCAAACCCAGCTGTCTCAAGGCGCTGTGGATGTGGGTAACTGAGTGGTTATAACACTGGAATGGGAACTCAGAGATGTTCTTTTGATCCCTGTGTGGCACAATGAACTTCCCTCTCTCGACCCAGTTGTCAGAAATGGGTTAGGGGGAAGGTAAATCAGTGAGAGGAGATGCACACTTTGCTCACAACAGCAATAACAAGAACAAAAGCTTGCCCTGAGAAAAGGCGGGTCTCTAACACTTCACCCCTCAAACAAAATATAGGAAATGATCTTTACTAGACCTTTACTCTTTAACTCAAGACATGTCTGGGATTCCTCTATTTCAGATTGTATTACTTGGCACAGACGATGGACTGTTTGCACTGGATCCTCAGACCACAACAGGGCGACAGTACCTTGTACAGCTAACAGGCTTTGGTAGTGTTCATCAGATTGCAGAGGCCAAGGGCATCAATATGGTTCTTCTTCTGACAGGTACTTGCCATGCTAGGTTGTAGGCTGTAAAAACTGACAAAATACCTCCAAAATTCCACCATTCACCAAGAATAATATTATTATAATAAGGTTCTGTATGGTCAGAAGAATAAAGAAACAAGTAATTCTTTGCAAGAAATATTTTGGAAATTAAGCTGCCTGGATGATTGTTGAAAAATATTCATTACAAATGAAGACTATGGGCATGAAATTGTCTTTCCCCGGACACTAACCATATATTATAAAAGTTAAATGACCTAACTTGTACAATTCTTCAGGTCCTGAACGTCGGCTGGTGATGGTTGAGAGCAAACTAATCAAGTGTCGTATGAGTCAAACAATTGGTGGAGAGACCACTCCATTTACCTACAAGTCTATAGAAGGCATCCAGAGTTGCACAGTGTTTGATGTGGCCTTATGGGGGGACGCTTCCTACTTGTGTGTGGGCATGCCAGACAAAGTGGTACTGCTGAAGTATAACCCCAGCCTTGGAATGTACTGCATCAGAAAGGTGCTCATCACACGTGCACACAGTCTGTCACACAACAACAAAGATAAAAGCATACACCTTTGTAGGCTGACTGCATTCAGCTGACTTAAAAGTCTTTCACTAAATAACCCAAGGTTGGATATAATAATAATAAATGCAAAATCTATGTATATTGTCACTAATTGTTCAGAGGGTTTTTTCCTCCCCTTCTAGGAAATGGCTTCATCCCAACCCTGTAGCTGTGTGTGCATTGCCGACAGTTTTGCTCTTGTTGGCACTGAGAGGTTCTATCGCATCAGTCTGGAGCACCCAAGTATGCTAGGTAGGTCTTCTACTGTGTGTAAAGATGTGGGTAGTTCTGGCGTATATCTGTCTTTGCATAAATTTGAGGTGTGCTAGGACAGATTGTCGTGGTCAACATGTATCCATGTTAAACAATGATTTAAGTTGCTTTGTTGAGAGATGCAGGTGAGCAACAGCCAGCTAAGCGATGCAGATATGACAGTGTACATAATCACAGACCTTGCTGATGTCTTCTTTAGCAAGTCAGCCAATATTTAATACAGTTTGTCCAGTTAAATACTTTTATCATGGTAAAATGGCATATGGATCTGGAAAAATATCTGCACTTTTGCATTTTGTCTCTTTCAGACTTTGTTGATCGTCAGGACAGTTCACTTGCATTTGCAGCCTTCGGAGCAGCCAACCACCACAGCTTCCCTCTGGCTGTGGTACAAGTTTCTCCTGAAGGTCTACCACTCGAGTTTCTTCTCTGCTTCCACGGTGAGATTGGCAGAACAATACAACTTTATTGATCCCCAGGGGCAATTCAAAATAGTGCTCATACTAGCAGTAGATATACATGATATAAAAGATAATATAAACGTATGTGCTGAAATAGTATCTCTTCCCCACTCCCTTACATACACACACATTCCAAACAACAGCAGAAAACAGTGGGTGACCCCAGGTCACCTCAGGCTAGTACAAGATGACGACCAGTAGAGTTTATCAAGGGAATAGCACGTTCAATGAATGAGTTGCGGTGACAATTGGTTCATCATATACCTACAGCCATACCCTAAGAGGGAAAACTCACATGTGAACACATAGTAAGAGTGAAAAGTGTGATGATCATGTGATGAGACTTTCAATGAAGGACTGATAGAACCGAGTGAGGATGACTGAGCTGACAGAGAAAGTATGAGTTTCCACAGGAGGTATAGATGTTGTTGGCTCTTACAGAGGATCATGTCAGTGTTGATGTCCCATTTAAAACAGCAGTCTTCCATCACTACCATCTTGTGTAAAGCACAGCCTTGCCTTTCCCATTTCTAGATCAGGTCTCACAGCACTATGGTTCATATACCATCACCATTAAATCTTTATTACTGCAACGTTCCACACCTTCAAATCAAATCAAACTTTATTGTCTGCCCAAAAAAGTCCAAGACAGTGTGGGATCAGACAACCCCTACATCAGGGGTGTCAAACACCCGGCCCGCGGGCCAGATCCGGCCCGCCAGGAAATTTTCCCTGGCCCGCTAATGAATTTTAGTAAATCATTGTTAATGGCCCGGCGACAAGTAGAAGACAAACAACAGAAAAGTTCCCGTCGAGGACAGCAAGAGATGGGATCAGTTTAGTGAAGTTTGTATAGACCACCAACAGTGCACTGGTCAAGTTACCACCGCTCCTGTTAATGACCAGAAGGGATGGTGAAGGCGGGGCCCATAAATCTGACCTTTGACACGCGACACCCTGGCCTGAACACGGGCCGTGGGTCGAAGATTTTTAGTACCTGTTGACTTCCCTGAATCGGTCCGAGATCAAAGGGTGACTAGGGTCAAGCCACGTGTATGATCAAGGCAGCTCATCCTCAGACTAGTAGAAACTCATCACTGTCACTGTTGTGAGAAGCAAACTTGTGGATCATCTGGAATTACATGTGGGAACTGTGCATGATACGTGTGAACTGTGAATTACACACTTGGACTGTGGATGATAAGTGCCAACTGTGGAATACTGACTGTCCAGTTCCTGCGTCGTCAAGAGGGAATGACTATCTATCTATCTATTCCTCTTCGTGCATCAGGTTGCACATAAGGCCTCAACCAGAGTCCGCCACCGATGTCGATCGGCTGAAACCCGCTCTAGGTGACCCCATGTCCAGCCCTTTCCCTTCATCTCCCTTTCCACTGTTCTTCTCCAAGTTTCCTTTGGGCGGCCTCGTTTTCTTCGGCCGTCTGGAGTCCATCGTAGGGCGACTCTGGAAAGGTCTGCTGTCTGCTGGCGGAGCACATGTCCAATCCATCGCCAACGCCTTCGTTGAACCTGCGTGGTGATGGACTCGGTTTCAGTTCTTCGGTGGAGTTCTTCGTTGGTGATGGTGTTTGCCAAAAGATGTTAAGTATGCGCCTGAGGCATCTGTTTTGGAAGACGTCAAGCTTGTTACTGATGGTTTTGGTCATCTTCCAAGATTCTGATCCATAAAGGAGGGTGCTGATCACATTTGACTTGAAGATTCTCAGCTTGATCTTCTGGCTGATGTTTTTTGCCTTCCATGTGCTCCTGAGTGAGGCGAAGGCCTGGCTGGCTTTCGCCAGTCGGGCTCGAATCTCCACCTCCGCATCCCCGGTGTTTGACATTTTGGACCCAAGATAGGTGAAACTGTCAACTTCCTCAATCTCTTCTCCATTTAGTTTGATGCTGTCTTGGACTCTGGCGTTCACTCTCATACTTTTCGTTTTCTTTGTGCTGACCTTCAAGCCAAGGTTTCCAGCTGTTTCTGAGAAGGCCTTTGTTTTTCCTGCATGTCTTGGTGGCGGTGTGACAGCAGGGCAATGTCATCAGCAAAGTCTAAGTCTTCTAGCGCTGTTGTTGCTGTCATAGTCATGGTCCATCTGATCCCTCTCCTCTCACTGTTGGTGGAAGTCTTCATGATCCAGTCCATGGCCAGGATGAAGAGGAACGGCGACAGAATGCAGCCCTGCTTCACCCCGGTACTGACGTTGAAGGGGTCTGTGAGCTCCGTGTCACAGACAACCTGGGATTTGAAATCGCTGTACAGCATTTCAATGACCTGAACAAGTTTTGCAGGGACTCCGTAATGTCTCAGGATCTTCCATAAGGACTCGCGGTGGATGCTGTCAAAAGCCTTCTCCAGGTCGATGAAATTGATGTACAGCGGTGTGTTCCATTCGTTGCTCTGCTCCAGAATCTGTCGCAGAATGAAGATGTGTTCAGAGCAGGATCGCCCAGGGCGAAATCCTGCTTGCTGTGGTCGGAGGTCTTTCTCAAGAGTTGCCGTCAGTCTTGACAAAACAATCTTGCTGAAGACCTTGCTGGTGAGGGAAAGAAGTGTTATGCCCCTCCAATTATTGCAGTCTCCAAGATCTCCTTTCTTGGGTAACTTGAAGATGAGCCCTGTCTTCCAAGCAACAGGGAGCTGCCCTGATTCCCAAATTTGCCTGAAGATTTCAGTCAGCTTGGGAGCTGTCACATTTATATCTGCTTTCAACATCTCTGCTGTTATTCCATCTGCCCCTGGTGCTTTGCCGCTCTTCATTGTCTTGACTGCTGCTGTCACTTCTTCCAGGCTTGGTGGGTCTGTGCAGATGTCAAGGTCTATAGCTGCTGGCTGGATGTCTGCAAGCTGAGGGGGATCTGGTCTGTTCAGAACCGACTCAAAATGTTCCCTCCAGCGCTGTAGTTTTCCTGCCTCTCCCTCTATAACATTACCGCTCATGTCTTTCACTGGAACATCACTGTTCTTAAACCCGTTGTTTAGCTGTTTGTTTATCTTGTACAGTGTCTTCAGGTCATTTTTACTTGCTGCATTTTCTGCTTCATCTGCCAGTTTCTCTATATGGTCTCTTTTTGTCGGTTCTTGCCATCCTCTTTACCTCTTTGTTTAGTTTTGTATACCTTTGTCTGAGTTGTTCCTTCAGGCGTTCAGATCTGGTGCTGTTGATTCTTTGTTTGGCTGACTTTCTCTCTTCTATCTTCTTCCATGTCTCTTCTCTGATCCACTGTTCTTTCTTTTCCGTTGGAAGCCCAGTATTTTCTCTCCTGATTCCTGTAAGACTCGATTGAAGTCGTCTAAGGTCATCTCTTGTTGGTCTCCTAGTGCCTGGAACCTGTTCTTTACTTCCATAGCAAAGGCCCTTTCGGTGGCTGGATTTTTTAGTTTGCCGGAGTCCACTCTCTGCTGACGTGCCTGTTTCCTCGTGATCGACGCAGCTTCAGAGAAACTGTGGCTATCACAAGAGTGTGGTCACTGGCAATGTCTGCTCCTCTGTAGGCTCTAACATCTTGAAGTGAGCTCCTCCATTTTCGGTTGATGATGACATGGTCTATCTGGTTCTTTGTGATCCCATCTGGTGATGTCCATGTTGCCTTGTGGATGTCTTTGTGTGGGAAGAGTGTGCCTCCAATCAGTAGGTTGTTTTCTTCACAAAAGTCTGCCAGTCTCTCTCCGTTGTCATTGATGGTTCCGATTCCATGTTTGCCCATGACATGCTCCCTGTAGGTGTTGTCACTTCCCACCTTGGCATTGAGGTCGCCGATGATGAGCAACATGTCGTGGGCTGGAACGCTTTCTGAGGCTGCCTGGAGCTGATCGTAAAAAGCATCCTTGTCTTCTGCCTCAGAGTCATTTGTTGGTGCATAGCAAGCTAGCACTGTCAGCTTGGTGTACTTTGAATGGAATCTTGCTCTCAAAAGCCTGGGTCCATAAGGCTTCCATTCCAGCAGTGCCTTTTCCGTTTTCTTGTTGAGGAGTAGAGCTACTCCTTCAGAGTGCTGAGCGTCTGATCTTCCTGAGAACAAGATGGTATGTCCTGACGCTAGTCTCCTCTTTCCCGTGCCGGTCCATCTGACCTCACTGACTCCCAGGATGTCCAAGTTGTAGTTGTCAAACTCCTTGACTAATTGGAGCATCCTGCCAGTCTGGTACAAGGTCTGGACGTTCCAGCACCCCACCCTCAACTTTTGCCTCGGCTTCAGTAAATCCGCTGTCGGGGCGCCAGCTCCCTTTCGGGTTTGGCTGTCGTCCGTCATTAGTCCAGTCTCCTGGTGTGCTTCATTACCTTCGCCATCTGTGACGAGTTCTCTGGTTTTAGTTTCTGTAACATGATTTTTTTTTACATGGTGGGGTTGTTAGCCCTACCACAACCTATTTTACCTCTAGGTGAGGTGTCCACCTTAGTCGCCTCTTACGACATGCCTGGCTGGATGGCAGGGACCCTATTCTTACAATGCTTGCTAGGCAAGCATACCCCGGGGTCCCACAGGGGAAAAGAGGGAATGACTGCCGCCAAAGAAATAAGTATCCGAGTATAAATAGCAAGCCACGGTGTTGAAATAATTCCTGCTTGTGTTTTGATGATTTGTGTCTTTTTTGCCTAATTATATCTTCTTTTACATACATATACTGATGCAACACCATCACATGTCATAGCAAATAGTACTGAGCAGAGCAGAGCGCGCGATTATTTATTAGAATTAATTGAAAGCTGTGTGTAGTGTGTGAACTTAACTTAACGCTAGTCGTATGTACTGGTGCGCCATCTGTCGGGGAACAAAGGAGATGATCAGAGCTAAGCAGGTGTTGTGACTTTTCTAAAGACTTTTACTTAATCTTAATTTACTTAATAAAGATCGAGAACATTACACTGTGTAGTGAAGGGATTTTTGTAATTTCAATACCAATCAAATTTCAAATTAAAGCTAGCCGTTAAAATGGCCAAGAGAAAAGTTTATTTTGAAAACAGAATCTTTCAAAGCCAATGGGAGGCTGAATACATGTTTACTGATATCAGCGGTAAACCAGTGTGTCTACTTTGTGGAGATACAATAGCTGTGACCACAGAATACAATCTGAGACGGCATTACGAGACTAAACATCAGGACAAGCTGAAAAGTCTGAATGCAGAACAGAAGCTAAAGAAAGTGTAATGAGTGACTGAAGGCAAAGTACGACTGTGTGGGGGCTGCACAGTTCACTCATTCCCTCCCACAAACGATGCCCCAGCTTCGTCTACATGCGGCTCGAATCTTGAGCATGTTTGGCAGCACATATCTGTGTGAGCAACCTTTCTCTGTGATGAAGATCAACAAAACATCACACAGGAGTCGTCTTACTGATGTACACTTGCAGTCCATCCTGAGAATCGCCACAACACAGAAACTTACTCCAAACATAAACGAACTTGTTGTCAAGAAAAGATGTGAAACGTCCACTTCTGACAAAACAAATTAAAAAGAAAAACTGCTAAGCCTTGGTTTGTATGATTTTGTTTACACAAAATTAATAACAAAAAGTTCATTTTTGGTGTTCAATAAAAAGTTATCGGACCTAAATAATAACCTTCGGCCCGCCACCTTGTGTACGATGTGAGATTTGGCCCGCTGGTCAATTGAGTTTGACACCCCTGCCCTACATGGTTTGTAAGCAAACTGCAGAGGATCCAGGCGATCAGCCACAGTGGAGGTCATAAGGCACGAGGGTTCATATAAATTCGCGTTAAGTCTTTATTACTGCAACATTCCACACCTTGAAGGGTTGCCTTACTCTGGTGGTTTTTTGCTGGCTGTGATAAGAAAACTTCTCTCCGAAAGGGTACCTGATCAGGTAGATGTGTTTTGGGCTCTGCCATTAGAACACGCCATCTTCTAGACATGAACCACTACCAGACCCTGTGGCTGCAAAGCTTTATCTCACCACTGTGTCAAATACCCTGTACTGTACCTGATCTCAACACTTTGTCATATCTCTTGTCTGTCTTGTCCACATCACTGTGGCCTATCACTTTCCCATGCAGCTAAATGGTGTGTAGTATGTCATTTAGCAGTGCAGTTAGTGTGTCAGTTAACTGTGCAGATAGATCATGGTAACTATGCAGTTAGATGATCTGCCTCCACTGAAGTGTCAGGTGATCCTCTTACTGCTTTGTTTCAGAGTTTGGTGTTTTTGTGGACCACAGAGGGCAGAGAAGTCGACAGTCTGACATTAAATGGAGTGGCCTCCCCCTCTCATTCTGTAAGTTTTGTGTCATGTGAATTATTTTTGAAGATTATGTTTCTTTCAGAATATTTGGCTTTTGAAGGTTTTCTTATGACTCTTTGGTGATGGGATGAATAGTTATTGATGTAAATTTGTAAGAGAAGACAGCATACACAGTTTCATACTCCTCACAAATATGTTCCCATAATAAAGAATGATTTATTTCAGTTAAATACCGTATTCTGCTCAACTCAGTCCTTTTTCAGTACTCTTAGTGTCATGTGATTGACTTGAGTTTCGCTGGTGACTCGATGCTTCTTGTTCCTGATGGGTGATTATTTTGCAGCTTACACTGAGCCGTTCCTGTACATCACTTATTTCAACTCCCTGCATGCTACTGTTGTTCCCACAGACAAGGACCAAGTCAAGTAAGTTGCTGCTATTCTTTGGTCTCCTGCAACTGTTTGTTATTGTTTTCTTTTTGCTTTGGGTGGTTATCTCCCCTGTTGGTAACAGCACATCTTGTTCTTCAGCTGGATGGTGCCTTTAGGAAATTTTCCTTAAAGTAAAATGAGTTGGTTTGTAGCTGTTCATAAACCAGAGATGTTAGGTTTCATGGACAGCCACAATCTTAAAACAAGTGTGTTTGCTGTAGGGCATTTTTGAAGTTTGTTTTTCAATCCCTTTGCTATGCTACGGCAAACTTGCGCAATTGCTAGTCAAACCTGCTGTAGTGTCGAATGCCCACGCATGAAATTTCAATTTTTTAAAAATTCTATCTATTAACATACAATATAGACAACTATCTGTGATACTCCGTTTTAAAGAGCATTTTGAAAACATTTACACGGTGTGAATTTTAAGAATTATAGTTTTTGTTTTCTTGTAGTAAAATCAAATCAAAGATTGTGACTGTATGGGACAAAGAATTCACAAATTGGGCAAGCTGTCAAAAGTTGAAAATTAAGAAAAAAATTATTTACACAATATATACAAACATAAAGTACAAAACAAGCATATATTGTTATTAGAATATACATTAGAATTTAAATATTATTTACTGTTGTTTTCTCATTTTCTGTTGTTTAAGTACAAATCCATGTTGAATCGAGTATCCGGCAACCAACATCAACATGACGCTTGATCAATCAAAACTTTGCTTACTTTCAAACATAACGAAATACATGATTGGTTGACTTTTTTAATACAGTGGAACCTCGGTTAACGAACTTAATCCGTTCTGGAAAGTTGTTCGTTATCCGAAATGTTCGTTATCCGAAACAATTTTTCCCATAAGAAATAAAGGAAATAGATTTAATTGGTTCCCAGCCCTATTGACTCGCTGATATTTGAAAGTTACAGGCTATATAGGTATTTGTTTAATAAGAACAGTTATGATACAAAATAAATGAAGTTAAATAAACATAGAAACATTAACGGAAGCATTTAAACATAAGAACACTTGTCGTTTTGACGGCGTGGGTGGAAGCAGGTGTGGGGAGGAAGGGTGGAATTACTGCCTGAATTCCCCCTTCATGAGCACACGTGACATTGTAAAATCGGGGTGACTTCCTTTTTCTGTAGCTTTGAGGTTGAAGGAAAAAACTTGTCCAGTGTCTGTTCCTTCTGCCTTTTTTGTAAAACTCTTGGGTAATACGACATCACATTACGACAGACGCATGCCACCTTCATACTTTGAAATCATTTCCTTTTTCAATTCATTTGTTGGCCGCTTCCTTGTCATTACCTCACTACTATTGCTCTTAATCTTCTTTGGAGCCATTATTGAGGATTATCTTATTAAAATAAAGCACAACAATCACTAAATAAGATAATGCGCACAGGTAAGGAACGACTGATCATAACTGTGTCTCGAGCGCGAATGATGACATGCTGGTCGGTCACGTGTGGTTCACGTGGCTGTTCGTTATCCGAAATTTTGTTCGCTATCGGAGACAAATTTTTAACGAAATTTTTGTTCGTTATCCGAAATTTTGTTCGCTATCCGAGGCAAATTTTTCGCGAAATTTTTGTTCGTTAACCGAAAAATTCGCTATCCGAGGCGTTCGCTAACCGAGGTTCCACTGTATATAAAAATTATAAGCTGTTAAAGGGAGCTAATCCATAGTGGAACAATTCCTAAACGTTCCAGTGTTTTCTCCCTTATGTATTCATTCATTTACAGACAGAGTTACAACCTCAGATTCTACAATGCATCCTCGTAATTGAAGCCTGCTGAGGATACGCAATGATTAGGTTAAGTGGCAGGCATTATAGGCAGCTTGAGTGATGTACTTCTGCCAATCATCTTATATATGAGCATCCATATTTAAATTTTTACTGACATCTGTGTCTCAGGCAAAAAGGGAGAATAATTTTGAAAATGTCCTTACATTCCTGCCTTGCTTGAATATCCAGGGTTAAAAAAATCCTACTCAGTATAGCTCAATGAAATGTGTGGTAGATTTCTTACGACAGAATTTGTCTCATGCCTACTCAACAAAATTTGTGGAAGATTTCTGATGACAGAATTTGTCTCCTGCTTGCTGTCCACAGAGGTTCTCAGACAGCAGTGGACATGCCTGCCCCTCGCTACCTTGGTCGTGCATTAGAGAAAGGATCTGTATACGTAGCTACCAGCAACAGTGGCATCACTGAAGTGGTCTGTGTCCAAGCCAAAGATGAGCGCCAGGAGTTACCAGACAGTGATGATGAGAAGGAGAATTGTGGCAGGTAGCTATCTCTTACAAGTGTTAAATGTGCTGCACACAACCTTGTACCAAATTCTCATTTTACATTTACATGTCAGTGCTCTATGGTCAATCAGCATTTCTTGTGACATTCTTCTGGGATGCTCCCTGACCGAATTTTGACCAATCTCTGATGCTGATATAAAGGCGATTATTCTGAAAGCCAAGCCAACAACTTGCCAGTTAGACCCAATACCCACAAGTCTTCTTCTTGGGTGCTTAGATATTTTACTTCCTTCCATTACAAACATTGTAAATGTCAGCTTGTCATCAGGTGCTTTCCCATCTTTGTTTACAAATGCCCTGGTGAAGCCACTTCTTAGAAAACCCACACTTGATGTCTATGTGTTGAAAAAAGTTATCGCCCAGTTTCCAACTTGTCTTTTCTCTCATAGATCACAGAGAAAGTAGTTCTGACACAACTCTGGGCCTACTTATTGGAGCACCAGCTCATCCCCCATGCTCAGTCAGCATACAGACCTTTTCACTTTAATTAAAGGGAACACCGACATTTTATCTGCCCTTGACAATAGTGATGTTTTTGCCTTAACTCTACTGGACCTGTCTGCTGCATTTGACACCATGGACGACTGTCTGCTCCTTCATAGACTACACACCCTGTAGGGGATTTCTGGACCTGCACTAGCGGGGTTCAACTCCTGTCTCACTGACAGGACGCAGACTGTGTTTGTTGATGGTCAAACATCTCATCCTGCTCCACTTTCTTGTGGCGGCCCTCAAGGCTCAGTACTCTGCCCACTTCTGTATATTCTGTATATGAAGCCACTTTCATCTTGCATCCAGTCTCACAAGGTTACTCATCAGTCATATGCTGATGATACGCAGCTGTACTGCTCCACTCCACCGGCTGAGTCTCACTCTGCTACCAGCACCATAGAAGCCTGTATTAATGAAGTTTAAGACTGAATGGTGACAAACAAACTTACTCAATGATGATAAAACAGAAGCCCTCCTATGTTCGAGAAGAAATCCATCTTCACTCATTTGTCCACCAAATCACATCAAAGTGGGTGAAACTGTTACCTTTGTGTCCTCCATCAGGAATCTGGGATTCATTGTCACTGCAGACATGACCCTTGCTAAACAAGTTACAGCTGTCTGTCAGTCTGTCTATTATGATAGACAAGTTACAGCTGTCTGTCAGTCTGTCTACTATGATAGACAAGTTATAGCTGTCTGTCAGTCTGTCTGTTATGATAGACAAGTTACAGCTGTCTGTCAGTCTGTCTGTTATGATAGACAAGTTACAGCTGTCAGTCAGTCTGTCTACTATGAACTACACAAGATCAGTGCCATCCGTCACATTCTGTCTACGTGCGCTACCAACACTCTTGTCTGTGTGTTTGTTTTATCCAGACTTGATTACTACAACTCCTTGCTTGCTGGCTGCCCTGTATATATTCTTCACAAACTCCTTGCTTGCTGGCTGCCCTTAATACCTTCACAAACTCCGGAAAGTACAGAAGTCTTCTGCACGTCTGGTTAAAAGGACACGGGACCTCACCACTCTCTCCTTAGTTTTCTACACTGGCTTCCCAACCGTTCTTGCATCCAGAACAAACTGTCCGTGCTGTGTTTTAATTTCTTTGCTGGCACCTGCCCGGATTATTTCTCTGAACTGCTTTTCGCTTATATCCCAGCTAGACAACTCCGCTCCTCGTCTGATGATCGTCTCCTAACTCTTCCTGTCACCACAACAACATATGGCCACAGGATGTTTAGTTATTGTGCAGCGAAACAATGGAACTCTCTCCCTTTCCATACCCGCCACCTACCTACTATTGAATCCTTTACACGTGCACTGAACACACACCTCTTCTGTAAACATTATATACTCCTAACAACCTTTCCCATAATGCTAGTCCTTTGTCACACCCTTCCTTTTGCAATATCATTTCTGTATTTGATTTTGTTCTTCGTATAGTACTGAATTTTATTATTTTATAGTTTATATGTTGTATTCCTGTCCCTCGTATGCTGTCCATGTTTTGTTCTTGTTCTTAAGCGCCAAGAGCATGCTCCTTAGGAGTGTAAGCGCTTTCCAAATTTTGCATTTATTATTATTATGTTTTTTTAATGCCACGAGGTTCCAGTAGTTATAGGGCGCGTTCTGTGTGCTGCTGGTTATGCAGGTTTGGATGGTTGGTAGTTGCAGGTAGCTTTATTTTTAAGTCATGTTGTTTATGGGGAGTTAGATAATTGACAGTCATGGTCTTCATGCTGGCATGTCATTAAATCCATGATCATTTTGTTCTCTTCCAGGACAGTACATTTTGCTCCTTCTCCTGATAAGTGTGGATTCCGAGTCAAGGCAAGTGTGTCACTAGTGTCACTGGAGAGCAGCAGCAGTGCCAGTACCTTTACCAGCGTGGAGTCCAATCTCTGAGAGCCATTATGACAATAGACTTCTTTCTACAGATTTGGTTGTGCTTTTAACATATCCCTCGTTTGGTGTTGAAATGCAGCATGCCTGTAAGCATGTATGGTGTGTACATGAATGGGCTTGCATTTATTCTCTTACACACTTGTGACTAGTGGTAATGAGAAAGTATTTGTTCTTTGAGGATCGGGGGTGGGGGGGTGGGAGATCAAAATAGAAGAAACTATATTTATGTGAGAATGGTTAAAGAAAATGAAAAAAAAAAACCCTCACCAGTTGTTTTTAACTGTAAAAGTCCCAAGTGCAGCCATTTTTTTCATGGACTAATTCTTACAACCACCTAAGAATTGTTGCTTAACAAATGTCTACTATGTGAATTTCTGGTGATCTTACAGAAATTTGTCTAAAAGCCTTTTCATTAGCTGGTTACATGAGGATATTTTAACAACCAAAAAATAAAACCAGCTTGTGTCAAAGTTACTTCTTAAGCTGAGTTATTTTGCTGAAAATGTACAAAACAAGCAGCCCATATGCTCACTTCTTGTCTATGATATTACTGCAGTGAATCACTTTGTACAGGATAAATTTTGTGAAACCTTTGCCTACTTTTAAAAATACATTCTTGCTTTACCTGAATGCATGCTATTTATTGGATAACCCTGACATGGCATTGTCTTGATAGTTTTCTCCCTGTTAGCCATTTCCTTTATTCCCAGTTAATCTTGCAGATTCAGATGCTTACCTACACATTTCTCACCACAATCATGCACCCGATAGTGACGTTTCAGATGCCTGCCTACATGTTTCTCAGCACAATCATGCAGCTGATAATGATGTTTCTCCTACAGGAAACTTGATGTAAATACACGTCCTCTTGTCCACTGAAGTACCTAATTTGCATTAAACTGAGTTGCTGCAATGAAGACATCATTGGTTTTGTGTTATTGTTAGCTTATTAAATTTTAAATGATTAAGGTGTGGGTAAAAGCAAGAGAGCTAAGTTTCACGAGGAAAGGCTATTGTTCATCCTGGAGTCCAGTAACAGTTGATCATGACAACACACTAAATAACATGCTTCCTTGAATCTTGACTACCTTACAAACCCATTAAGTCTGGAGGCAAAGACTAAAGCCAAAGGGATAGTAAATCTTGCTTAAATGGGAAAAAAGACTGCTTTTTCTCTCTTGTATCAATTATCTTGGTCTCATTCAAGGTACTTTGCCTCTTAACATTACACGGGTGGTCCGGTGTTGTAACGGTTAACGCCTGTCACCAATACACTGAAGGTTGTCTGTCCTGGGTTCAGCTCTCGTCTCGGGCACGCTGTTCTTTCTCTGCAAGTGACATCTGTTTACAGGGCTGGCTGCCTTGCTGTGATAAAGTCTCAGTTTCTAGCTCGGTGTAAAACACCAATTCCCCCCACCCCCTTAACATTACACATTAATTTCTTCTAGGATGGTTAATATTAATTACGCTAACCCTCTTGATGCTCCTAATAGTTACAGGTTTCTACTTGGAAGACTGATTAGGGGGCCTATAAACTACAAAAGTTTGAAAAATCTGCATTGCTCAATAACTGTAAATACTGGACACCCAATCAACCCTTAAAGTCTTTTTAGTTGCATATGTACACATCTTCAAATCTATTGTCATTTGTTTAGAAAACTGTGCAGTCCTCCGACACACAAGAGGAAAATGAAGTAGCTGACAGAACCATCAAGAAATACAGTTGAAACACTGGTTTACTGCTTTGAGTAGTTTGTATCAATAGAAGCAAATCACACACACACACCCCAAAACACTTTACAGTCAACTGATTAAAAACTGGTGGTAGAAAAACACAAGCAATTATTTGTGCATGATCTAAATGTCCATAATTGCAGCATTTAAGGCCGGCAATGCAAAACTTTTTAATAACTGGGCCAGAACTCAGTATGAGATACCTTTCCCCCAACTTTGGGTGAACTGTCTCCCCTTTCCTCAAGACAGACCCAAACACAGAAAGGCCTAACAAACCAAGATGGTACACAGGACATTTTCGTGCTGTGAAGGCTTTAGTCAAGGGCAGCACTGGGACTTAATTAGATGTATCCACAGGCAACTGAGAATGGAGGGTAGACCGTCACATTTGGAGAAATAGTACTTCATATTGACCTTTACACAGTAAATTAAAACAATTATACTTGACCCTTGAGACAAGAAAAGTTAAAGCTCAATCTTAAGGGCACAATGAAGTCTGATGAAAAACTGTCAATGTAACAATGGATCTTTTCCTGTTACAGTAACTAGGTACGCACTGATTCACACTAGGGTAGTAAATAAAATGGCTAGGTGTAATGTTGACTGAGACCAGCACTTGTGATTTATAAATGAAAACTAAAACACACATCTGCACATAATTCAAAAAGCACAGCTGCACTTGAAAGAGTGAATGGCAATACGACGTTCGTGACGGCAACAACTCGGCATGTTTACTGTGAACATTGGATACGGGTGGCAGTCCTCTAGACCCCAAATACTGCTGAAACTTAAAAGCCAAAGTATACAGACTCAATTAGACTCCATGTGCATTCAACCTGTGTTGCTGATTCTCGCACAAAAATATTTTCGGAGAAAAAACTTCTCTGAAACAGCTTTTATACAGCGTATTTATTATTTACGAGTCGGACAGTGATGACGACAGCTAAAACTGCCAAGTTCTACATTTTGATCGCGAGTACATACTATATATAATTATAAATAGTGACATAATCCATATAAACTCATGTGAAGAAATGTCATGTCTCCGCGGTACGTCTGCTCCCATTCATTGCGGCCGACAGAGGGCGCTGGCGTAGTCTAATGAGATACCGGAAGTAAATGCGCCACCCCGGTCTTGCGCAGAAATGGAGTGATGGTAGTCGCGAATATTAAAATTGTATTGATTTGATCCCTGTTATTTGAGCAACGGTTGGGATCTCGTTCTGTGAACAATATATGGCCTGCAAACGAAGGCACTGGACTTTCTAAAACTCGTTTGGACGGTACGCTTGGCTTGCTGCATGAGAAAATGACGAAGGATCGCTTGGCTGCTCTGAAAGCGGTAGGTGTGGATCATTGCTCGTTGGATGCATGTGACAAGTGTTGACCCAACAAGCCCTCCTGTTGTCTTATCCCTCAACTTATACAATTCTTAAACAGAAGACTTTATGTGTGAGTTTTCATTCACATAAAATCATGCCAACATAGCATCTTTAGGTCCTTTTGACAACATTAAAGCTAAGGAAAGCGCTTGTGCCCCTCCCACTCAACGTCCCATGCTCAGAAGCAATGCTGTACCGTACGGAGTAGGAGACAGGCTAGGGTTGCTGCGCTGTTAGGAACCGTTATGCTTCCTCACGCAACGTTCGCCATGCAATCGATGGAATCAGTCTTACTAGCTCTTGTTATCACCGCAAAACTTTTGAAGCCGTGTGAATCAGGATTGACTTAAGTAATAAAGGACGCCTTTTTTCGAAATATCTATTTGCCAGTTTCACCACGCCCACATCCACCCACCCGCATAGTAGCAGTACAAAATGTATTAAATACTGAACAGTGTTTGCAACTGCCAGATTATACTTGCAGTCTTATCAACATATTGCAGATACAACAGTGATTTTGGCAAAGTTTCTACTCCTAGCACTGAATAATTCTCCCAGTTTTTATGTGCATGTTCTTAATTCAAATTAAAGAATAAGATATTTAAAAAGTTGCAGATTTTGTTATTAATTACTTTTAAACATAGAGTTATTTATAATAGCACTGACACATTGTATGCATATTGGATGAAGCCACTTAATTTTTTTTTTTTTCATTTTGACATAAGATTAAGGATCATATATCGATTGATTTAATACATTACTGATATTTTTAGTTGTGTTGGTAGAATGGCTACACTTCATGAATATAGGTTTTGTAAATAATTTATACTGTCTTATGTCATCATTATCTTATCAAAGCTACTAATGCTGCATCCTGAATAATTCCTATGGTGTAAACAAACAGATTTATGAGGTTTATTTGAGGCTAGAATATTTTTTTGTTGGTAAAGTATGAATATTGCAAAATTTCAATGTTTTTAATCTTTAGAGATAGAATTCACCTAATTGAAATGTTTTCATGACTGTGTGATGTGTTTATTAAGCCAGTAGAATTGTTAGGCCATTTATTTACGTTTTATGTTTAGATCATCATTTTGAAGCCTCTTCTTCTTACAGTATGCCATTAAAGGAGTGTTTTAAAAAAGGAAGTGGGAGATCAATAGAAATAAAAACATAAGAGCCAGAAAGCTAACAGAACCTGCATGGTTGTATTATAACCCATACACTCTTCTCATATCTCTTGCTTACCTTCTTTTCATGGGTGAAATATGATGGAAATTCAAGATGGAAGTTTCCCTAATTAGTTTGCTTTTAAGATCAGCTGACAGAAACACATGAAATGTCACAGGTCTGTAATCCATTGAAGCTATAATTTGGGGCTAAAACACATCCCCTGTAACTCCTATAGCTACTCTAACCTCTAACTGCCTAGCGCTCAGCTTTCTACACAGAATAGATCACAGCTGTATTTACTTATACCTAGTGTTTACATGATGACAGATTGAAAGCTATGTTTAAAGAAAATCATTTTACAATTGCTGATAGCTTTACTGTTTTAAGTTGGTCATTTGGACTTCACTAATGTTCTCAAGATTTTATATTAGCTGTTTTTGTAGAAGGTTAGATGCAAATGCCCACATAGCTAACTTTCTACTTCAGGGATGTAATACAATACATCTTTATTGTCTATGTCTGGTCGTAACAGAGATAGAAATTTTCTTTTGTTGCTGGGAGTTTTTATATGTGCATTTATAAGTGTTAATTTTTTATGTCTTATGATTGCTCATGTCAGTGCCCAAATGCAGGAAATCACTGTGACAGACTACTTGGTGCCAATTAAATGATGTAAAGGTATATTTATCTAAAGTGAAAAAGAGTTGCAGATGGATATAGGTGCCAAAAGACTAGACATTTGCTGAGGAGAAACTGAAATAAAATTCCCATTAGAGATTTGAGTGGTCAAACACCAGAACACAGTCATAGAGTACCACAACTTCTGTTGTGAGGAATAAGGAACAGAATCCCAAATATTAAAAGGTCAAGTAATAATGTAACCCACACATTTATTCTTTTGTGCTATGTAGTTAAAGCTTTTGGAAGGCGTTGCAGTCACTGATTATATCTGATATATGTGGACAGTTGGATTCTGCAGATTGTAATAGTCTTTTCTTTAAAAGTCTGGGGAAGGATATTTATGCCTGCTTAATTGTTTTCCAATCTCTTTTTTTTTAAATCTTTTGCATGGTAACTAAAGATGGAGATAGTTATCCTGATAAGGACAATGAGTATTTTGCCAATGTCTACACAAAAGGGAGTTTCAGCAGTTATACCCAAAACAACAGAGCAGGCTTGATTTAGAAAACAAGTGAAAAACTCCCACTATCTGTCCACCTGTGACCAAGTACCTGATTTATCAGAGGCAGGCCATACAAGGAGAGAGTTGGGTTCTGCCCTCTAGTTCTTATGCTCTAGACAAGGTGATCAGTGAAGAGTTAACTGCTTGTGATGATCACTAAACCATAAGACCTTCACCTTTACAGCCTTTCTTAAAGGGACTGGTTTTTACTGAGAATGTCTTGGTTATTGCTCATTTTGTCAACTTAGACTAGTGTCTGTGGGAGTCTACTTACTGTCTTTGTGATGTATCTTTGCCTTCACTGCATTAGCTTTGTTTAGGGCTTGTCTGTGCATCTCTACATAAAGAGTTTCCTGTAATCATATCTATATCCTCTATCATATCAGTTCAGTCTACAGCCTATCATTACTAAAGCCTGTGTCAGGTCTTTTGCAGTCCAGGGTCTGCTAATGCCAATCAAAAAGTCTTTTGTTTCAAATCATCTATCATCATTACATCAACTGAGACTGGCATATCACCATTCTTCACAAATCATCTTAAGTGTCCAGTAGTGCTGGTAAAAGAATATAGTGTGTCATTTTTAACTTTTGGTACTGTATGCTAAACCAGTTTTAACTACAGAGCACTATTGGTACAACAATACTCGATCTGTTTGCTGCTTTTTACTAGCGCAGCCACTCTCCCATTCTGATATGAATATGAACTGGTATTGTTAGGAAATTGTGCATGCAGCATCATCATCATCTTTGAGAAAGTAATTTTAAAAGCTAGTGGAAAATGTTTCTGTGCTGCAGTTGAAACACTGTTTGGCACAGAATCAACTTCAGTCAGCAGGTGGCAGCCTATGCCCCATACCATATCTCTTTCAACTATTGACATGTTTTTATCTTTGCTTGTACAGTGGCTGCCAACCAGTTTGGGATTACTTATTAATAGCTTACAAGATATTTACTCACACTTACAGTCCAGCTAAGTGGGGAGAGGCTATATCATTGAAGCATACCCATCTGTGCTAACATGCAATGCAGCATGATATACAATAAACACCCCTTCACCAACCACTTTATGTAAGTTATAAGGAAGTGATATGTGTGTAAGCACATCATGACAACTGTTGCCTTTTTTGAGTTTTTTCATGTTAAGCAGTACTCTTTAATTGATTCCATGTTGATCTGTGTGTTTGTTATGCTAATGCTGTTCAGGGATGCAGATTTCTTGCTGATCTTGAAGAGTAGCTTTTTTTTTTTTTTGGATGATGATGAGCTGAAAAGAGGTCATGAAAGCAGAGGAAAAGAGGTGTTAAAGGGTTTGACCTTTCTGATTGTTCTTTTGAGTTTTTATTTTATAACAAGCAAGCAAATATTTTTTATGTTGGGGTCTTGTGGGGAAGCTGGAAAACTCATGTATACA
Organism: Pomacea canaliculata; assembly: GCF_003073045.1. Taxonomy (NCBI): domain Eukaryota; kingdom Metazoa; phylum Mollusca; class Gastropoda; order Architaenioglossa; family Ampullariidae; genus Pomacea; species Pomacea canaliculata. The sequence continues at coordinate 33,278,615 of NC_037593.1, forward strand.
GTGGAACCTCGGTTAGCGAACACCTCGGATAGCGAATTTTTCGGTTAACGAACAAAAATTTCGCTAAAAATTTGTCTCGGATAGCGAACAAAATTTCGGATAACGAACAAAAATTTCGTTAAAAATTTGTCTCCGATAGCGAACAAAATTTCGGATAACGAACAGCCACGTGAACCACACGCGACCGACCAGCATGTCATCATTCGCGCTCGAGACAGTTACGATCGGTCGTTCCTTATCTATGCGCATCCTTCTTATTTAGTGATTGTTGTGCTTTATTTTAATAAGATAATCCTCAATCATGGCTCCAAAAAAGATTAAGAGCAATTAATAGTAGTGAGGTAATGACAAGGAAGCGGCCAACAAATGAATTGAAAAAGGAAATGATTTTAAAGTATGAAGGCGGCATGCGTCTGTCGGATATGTGATGTATTACCGAAGAGTTTTACAAAAAAGACAGAAGGAGCAGACACTGGACAAGTTTTTTTCTTCAACCTCAAAGCTACAGAAAAGGGAAGTCTCCCCGATTTTATAATGTCACGTGTGCTCATGGAGAGGGGATTCAAAGCAGTAATTCCACCCCTTCCTCCCCACACCTGTTTCCAACCACGCCGTCAAAACGGCAAGTTTTCTGTTTAAATGCTTTCGTTAATGTTTTTATGTTTATTTAACTCCATTTATATTGCATTATAACTGTTCTCATTAAAACAAATACCTATCTATATATATAGCCTGTAACTTTCAAATAGCGAGTTAACAGGGACTGGGAACCAATTAAATCTATTTCCTTTATTTCTTATGGAAAAAATTGTTTCGGATAACGAACATTTCGGTTAACGAACAGCTTTCCAGAACGGATTAAGTTCGTTAACCGAGGTTCCACTGTAATTGTATTTATGAAAGATTTTGGTTGGGAACCAGGGACTGCAAGCAAACAGTGAATCACTCTTTCACTGTCACATATTTTCACATGAATAGCTTATTGGCTTCCTATGACTGGGCTGTGTGGTTTTTATTGGGGAGAGTGTGGGAGAGGTGCAGTATACTTTGCTTCCATTTTGTACAGTCCAGTTTGTACTGGTTTTGGATTTGTGTGCTTGCATATTTTTTCCCCTCACTCTTTCCAGAAGCTGCATTATTTGATGTTATTTGTAGAAAGTTGTTGTTGGCCTAAAATGCTGACCAGATAAGGGAAATTGCTTATGCTAATATTATTTCAAGACATGTGTCTGCAAAACTTGATTTCAGTACATTGTTTTATGTGTGGAAGTAAAACATGTTTAAAAGACTAACGTGCCTAAGCTCATGTGCTGCAGCAGTAAATATATATGTTGACTATGAACAGTCCAAGTTCCATCTTGCATCAGTTAAAAAAAAAAAGCAATGCTTTAATTCTACAACTGTCTTGGACACTCTAAATTTACAAGCAGTGTTATGTGGGTGGGAGAAATCGCTGAGCACAAGTCACATTGAAATGTTGATTATTTTCAATGTCATGGACAATGTCACCAGCATGATGTAACAGATTCGAATCTCATACTTTGGTAGCAGATAATTAATTAACTGATTGGCTTTGGAGGCTGAAATTTACAGGTTAGGTTTGTATCGCCTTTATCTACAGATATCTGCAAAATAGGCAGACCATTCAGGTTGATCTTTAATACGATTGTGATGAAACTGGCCTAGTACTTTTTCCTTAGGTCTGAAAGTCAGCTTGTCTTGAAATTCATCAGACTTGTCTCATTTGTTCTTTTAGATTTCTGAGCTTTTTAATATATCTAAATTTTTCAAATTAGTGTACATGGATAGGTGTGCAGGTACATTTGTCAAATGTATGTACATGGACATGTGTGTAGGTACACGATTAAAAAAAGACCTACAGGAGCACTCTTGCAGCTCTCCTTAAACTGCTCAGAGAATGTAAACATGGATTTTCATAAATAAAAAAAATGTAGACCATTTACATAGTTCACAGAGACAAAAAAAAAATAGATTATTGCTTTAAAAGAAGACTAGGAAAAGCACTTGTATTGACATTTTCTGGCAACGATAACTACAATTGGCTTAATTTGTCGAGACCTGCAGTTTAGCCAGAACATGCTCAGTGGAACCAACCCATCATAGAGAAAAACCTTATGATTCAGTGTATTTTAGTTTCATCATCATAGCAGTCACATATGACATTTGTGACTCTCTATGTGCTTTAGAAACAGCAGGAAATGCTCTTAACGGAAGAAGCTTTATTTATCAGCTACAGTTTAAAGATCAACCTGAGGTATCTGCTTATGATGTAGGATTTCATGCTGTAGCTAAAGGGAAATTGGGTAGTGGAACGGGGAAAGGGCATGCACCTTCTCTCTAGAGAACTGAGTATAAAATATAGAAAATGTCAGAATAAAAAAAAGAATTAGAGAGGTAGCTAGGTGTCAGTCAAGTAAAAGGGCGATAAATGAGCAACTTTATTAATCCCAGTGGGCAGTTACAACTTGTGATTTGTGCTGAGTTAAAAAAAAAATGTGTTAAAAGAGTGCTCATTAGAAGACAAGGATAAGGCAAATGGTGCATCATAGCAAGACTCACAAACATGCAATCTTTCATCTAAAATCATTCATAAAACACACCTACCTCATACATCCATAGTCTCACACAGGCAACAGTTCATATCTGGTTGAGTAGCAGAACTACAGAGAGTACAAACGATTTCAAGTGCCTCTTGCTTCTGCACACAGGTATAACAAAATGTTTGCCTGAACTCAGTAAAGCAGATACAAGCACAGCCTAACATTAGCCTGAAGAGAGCAAAACAGATTTTTTTTACTAGTTCGTGTTGTGGTATGGACAAAATGCTGGTAGCTTTTCTGAAAATTTTGTGATCGCAAAAAGAAAGCAAGTCCATGTGCATGTTACACAGGCCACTTTCACGGCACTTCACATTGCCCCCACTTGCTGCGGGCCAAACCTGCAGGGGAGATAACAAAAGAACTCATTGTGGGGATGAACAGTTTATTTCCATTATGCTCACCCCTCCATCCTGTGTAGCATCATCCCAATAAATTGAGTTGCTGCTTGAATAGTTGCATCACAAAGTCAAGGTAACTGTTTTTGATGTACATGTATTTACTGGTTCTCTTTCCTTTCATTTTTCACTCACAATATTCCTTATGTTTCTAAAGCTGCTAGACCACTTTACATTTCAGTATGAATCACTAAACTAGTACTTTGATGTAGGCCTGGATTCCATAAGTAATATTCTGTTCTAGATAAGTAAATTTTACGGTAGATAACCAGGAGATTTTGTTTAAAACAGTGAAAGCCCAAATGAAACATCAAGAAAAGTATTTTTGTCAAATGAGATTGTAAGGGCATGGTGTGTTCCTTAGCTAAGGGTTTTTAAAGTAGTTAAATTCGGATCAAACAGATTAGAGTGTTACACCAGGGTCATTCCAAAGTGGACCTTTTTCATTCTGTTTGGGCCATCCCAGCATTGTTTCAAACACTGATGTCAACTCCAGAAGAATTTTCATGTAACACTAGAATTGAATCAAGGTTTTCTGGCATTGCAGTTAGTTGACAGAAAGAGCTTGTTTAAGCATTTTTTAGATTAAGCAAGCTATCTACAAAGCAGTCCGATTAAGCAGAAAATTTATTTACTGAATATCATATGATCAAGTAACACATAGAGCTTTAAAAGTCTTTATCAGAGTACTCTGAAGCTGCTAGGATATATACTGTCTACAGACCTGCGTAGGTTTTCAGGGTAAATATTTAGCAATACACTAGGCAGTTGTGAATAAGCAGCTAGCAGCACATTAAGCTATCGGTAGTAAAATACACAATGTTATAAGTTTTGGAAAACTGGGGAGTAGACATATCTTGTCATGAGTTTACATACTTTTTTTTAGGAGTTTGGGGGGGGGGGGATTGGTGTTTTATACTGAACCTGCAACTAAGGCTATATCATGGCAAAGCATCCAGCTGTGTAAACTAATGCCTCTTGCAGAGAAAGAACAATGTGTCCAAGATGAGATTAAACCCAGGTTGTCCCATGTATCGATGACAAGCGCTAACCATTGCACTACTGAACCGCCCTTTTTTTTTTTTTGGAGGGTATTGGTAGGGGGAAGCAGAGAGATAATGCCTATTGCTTAGTTTCCTTATTTCACACTGTTGATGATGATGATGTAGTTTTGTAGCGTGCTAGTATCCGCATCACAAAGATGCGCTCAATGTGCGGTGATCCCAGCAGCCACCAAACTGCAGGTCAAATGAAAACTTAAAATAAGTTTTAAACAAGTGAGTCTTAAGATTTTTCTTGAAAGATGCAATACTATCAGACTCCTTGATCGAGAGGGGAAGCGAGTTCCACAAAAGCGGGGCTACATTGGAGAAGGATCGAAATCCCGCAGTCTTCTTGTTAGTATTCCCTGACTGAACACTCGGTCGTTCAAGTCTGAAGTGGGCTGCTGAACGAAGGTTCCGCTGGGGTTGGTAACGGCGAATGAGTTCTTGCAGATAGACAGGCGCAAGGTCGTGAAGACAGCCATATGTTAAGGTTAACAATTTGTGCTCAATTCTCTTCTCCACAGGAAGCCAATGTAGGTCACGAAGCACAGGAGAAATATGGTCAGTTGTTTTCTTTCCTGCAACTATCCTCGCAGCCGTATTTTGCACTCGCTGAAGCCTCGACAACTCGCTCTTTGAAATCCCCCAGAGGCAGCCGTTTGCATAGTCTAATGTAGAACCGATGAGGGACACTGCAACTGCATTTGCAGTCTTCTTATTAAGACTGGGTCGGAGTCGTCCAAGTGTGCGGATGTGGAAATAACACGCCTTGACCACAGAACTGACATGATCAGACATAGAAGATTGTCAACATAGAGGCCAAGGTTCCGTACGGAGCTGGAGAGGGGGATTCTAGCTTGACCCACTTGGATGGAGTCTAGAGAGACTTTGCTAAGGCTAAGCTTGGAACCACATAGCATCGCCTCCGTCTTCTCATCATTAAGCTTGAGTTTATTCCTCAGCATCCATGACTTGACCTCTAAACAACAATCTTCTACAGCACAGACAGCCTCACGCACCGACACACTGTCAGTACTAAATGAAAAATAGAGTTCAGTGTCATCTGCAAACATCTTACGGTTCACATTATGCTTCTCAATGAGAGGACCAAGCTGAGATGTGTAAATAGAAAATAGAACCGGGCCCAAAACAGAGCCCTGCGGGACACCGCACAGCAATGGAACTGTCACTGAAGAAGCTTGATTGACCATCACCCTTTGTGTGCGATCACTGAGGTAGGAATGGAACCACTGCAAGGCGGAACCACCAATGCCCACCTCCATCTGGAGACGAGTTAGTAGAGTGGTGTGATCAATGACATCGAAGGCCGCACTCAGGTCAAGGAGGACCACAAGTGTCACTTTCCCTGCATCCGCACTGCACAGAAGATCGTTCATAAGACAGAAGGGCTGTCTCACAGCTGTGCCTGGGTCTGTACGCCGACAGGAATTTATCCAAAATGCTGTAGCGGTCCAGGTGGAGTGTCAACTGCTGAGCAACGACACGCTCCACAAGTTTCGAAACAAAAGGCAAATTCGACACAGGTCTATAGTTTTTACACGAGCTCGGGTCCAAGTTGTGCTTCTTTAAGATAGGCTTGATCACAGCTGTTTTAAATTGTCTGTTTACAGATATAATCTGGACACCCAAGTTGATGCTTTGCATATGTCACGTTTGTGGCTGTATTTTACAAGTACCTTCCATTTTCTTGCCAAGTCCATTGCCAAGCCATTGTTGAGGCCAGACCTGTCACTGGTTTTGTGGGATATAGATTATGTTATTGACAACAGTAGTTATGTTTTGGCAGCAGCAGTAGGTGAGAAGTTCCATTCTCAGCAAGTATGTCATTGACATAGAAAATGGTATTCTCAAATGTGTACAGGTGTTTACTGCTCAGTATCATCTTTTCTTGGGTTGGGTAGCCTACAAAGCAGATAAAAACTGAGTACAAACCAGTCTTCACCACATTAAAAAAGCTAGTCTTGCATATTTTGCATCACAAATGAGTGGGGTTTAGACAGGTGGGTTGTTTTTTTCACCTGACTTTGTATTTTTGATGCTTGCATTTAGGAGCCAGTGTCAGCCAAGATGCAGATCACCAACTCTTTATAATAACCCTGGCATTTAGTTGTTAGAGTAATATCAGGTAAGGGAGAATGAGGGAGGTACATTGTGTTGCAGGCACAAAGTGACGAGGATGATGGCGATGATGTGGCTGTCACTGTGGATAGCAGTGGATTTATGGACGAGTTCTTTGAACAGGTCAGGACTTTCAATGTCATTGTTGATGCATGTGATATTGTTATTCAGATTCGAGATGACTTCTTTGGAAAAGTTGTCTTTAAATATCCTTGGTATGTACTGTACTTGATTTCATTTCAGGGTGATAATTATGATTCTCAAAAATTTGGTATGTGTGTTAATATTAACAATATCCAGTTTTAGTTGTGGATGCTGAAGAGAAATCATTCAATGTATTTTTGAAACACTTCCAAATTATTAAGATATTTCAAGTTTAAAAGTTATTTTTGGGAGGGCTAGTGCAGTCATTCTTTGTGATGGTCCAAAAAGCCAAATGTCATTTCGAAGCATCTGCTTGTATGGCCAGCTCAGCATCATCAAAATCTCAAAGTGAAGTTTCTGAAGTAATATGGTAAAATTGCTAAAGTGCTAGGCAAAATGATTGTCATGAAAAACAGAATATTAGTCAGTCTCCTCACTGGGGCTGTGAGAAACCATGGTTATTGTATGGGACCTGTGAGAAAGACTTTATTTAATTAGACAAATATGGATAAACTTATAACCAAGTTTGACAGTTTTCTTTTTTTTAATAACTGTCAGTGGAAAAAAAACTGCAACATATAAATAACCAAGCTTGTCAAAGATTTCTACCTTAATGAAAAATGGCATGAACATATGACCAAGTGTGATGAAGTATTTCATTGACAGTTATAAAAAAAACTTTGTCAAGTGTTTATCTGTGTTTGCCTGGTTAAAAATAGCCTTAAAGCCGTTAGTCAAAGGGCCTGTTACATGAAACTTGTTTATTCCATGTTGTTTATAAATACATCTTACTAATAACTCTCATTCATTTTAAGATCTTTATGTAAACAGTTGTCCATAAAATCATACAACCACGGCATGTTGAACAACTCTTGATATTCTATTTGATTTGTGTACACAGAGCAGCACTGTCTGCTAACATGTGTACACAGCAATTTATGGTTGTGTCCTATTGTTTGTATTGATTCTATATCTAGTAGTGTTACTGTTATATTTTTGGTCTTCATTTAGTTGCCCTCATATTTTGTACACATGCAGTAATATGGGATGTTATTCTCCTAAACTTGTAGGTAGTGAGGCACACAACAGTAACGATATTTTCATGTAAAATATTTAGTAGAGAACAATATTTTCATGTAAAACAATATTTATTTAGTAGAGAACTGTATCTATGCTCTCCCCTCAAAAACTACAGCATCCTCCCCACCTCAAAAAATGGCACACTAAAGCATGGCAACCATTTTTCACAACTAGGGTTCTTAGCAGAACACTGCAACGATGCTTCCTTACAGATACCTGAAGCTCAGTGGGTTAGCAAGGCAACAATAATGTTTCAGCCACCTAAAAACTGTGATGCTAGCTTGTGGTCTTGCTCATGACTTTGAGGCACAAAGCTGTTTATTTCTCTACCAAATTATCCTTCTCCTCAGGTATAGAAAGTGTGTTTGTAACTTGCAGTCTACTGACTAATCCATCATATTCAGGGCATTCTCTGCTCTTGGTAGTGTTTTGATTTTGATGATAAAGAGAAGTTCAGAGCTGATTTGGAGGGGTAGAGGGTTTCACTTTTTTCCAGATGTTTTCAGTTTTACATGTATAATTTACATTTGAGGACAAAGTTTGACAATCAGTTTCATTGAAAGTCTGTTGGACATAGCATGCAGCCTAATGTGTTGAGGATTTAAGCAGTTAATGGATCGTACGTGCAGAGTAGATCAATGGCTGAGATCATCTGTCTTGGCATGCTTCCTAAACACCTCTGGTGATATTTCCACAGGGCAAGTAAACAAGCATTGCTTTTCCACAACATGTGTTAAAGATACCAGTAAATAGTGGTACAGATTTGTGTCTGTTCTGGAGTCTGATTATGCAGAATGATGGTAGCTTTAAGGATTCTTTGATTATAACAGTATTAGGTTTTTAAACACTTTCAAGTCTGGCCTTGGAAGAGACCTTCCATTAGATAGGGTGTACAGGATGTTATACTACTAGGGTACTGTAGGATGTAGTAGGTTACAACTTCATATTTTAGACCTGAAATATGTGAGAGCAAAGAGAGAGCAAGAGCCTGAATTCTCCTCCTAACTTTTACACACACACACAGAGGAAAAAAATAAAACAGAGTAGAAATGTGCATACACATGAATAGCGCCTAAATTCTTGTGTACACAAATTTGTGTTGTTTCCTCCGTGTTTTTTTTTTTTACATTAACATGATACCTGCATGGGTATGACATTAAAAGGGGCTATAGTCAGTTTTAATTTTAATAGTCATATCATATTTAGATAATACATTTCTGACGCTGCAATTTAATGCATGGGATAATATTTTCTACAGGTTGATGAGATACGAGAGATGATTGACAAAATTGCTGCCAATGTTGATGAAGTCAAGAAAAAACACAGTGCTATACTGTCGGCACCACAGACAGATGACAGTGAGTGTTCAGCTTTCTGTGTCTAGTTTTTGTCTTTGAAACAGGTAGCTACAGCTAAAATTCGTCTGTGTAAGTAAAAGTTATACGTAACAAATTTATGGGAAATGTAGCAAAGGACTCTCTCCCAGAGGACTTCTTTTACCTTAGCAAACATGAATCTGTTTTCCTGATGTTCTGCTTTTGGTATTTATATTTTATGTAACTTGCATTTTGTTGTGACAACAGTTAGGTGTTTAGAAAGTAGCTAAGCATACATCTTCTTTTCCTTTGACCAGTCGCCACAATAAACATGTGTCTGGCTTCACAAAGAGGCAGTATTCCCTGAAGAAAATGGTTTAGATGTGCCAGAAATATATAATCTTGGGGTCATTTGTTGTAAATGGGCTGGTGTCTACTGTTGACTCTTAACGCCTGTTAAGCACATTGATGTCCTGTTATCCATCATATCCAGTGTGAAGATAATGCAAGGAGTTGAACCATTTCTTGGGAGAACTGGCTACTGTTGATGCATTTCCATAAACACAGCTATCTCTAATGAACAATTTTTGTGTGTGGGCGGTAGGAGGAATATAAAAAATGCTGTGTGCAACATATTCCCACGACGACAAACCATTTTACTGTTTTCCCAAAACATTTCTTTTCACAGAAGCAGTTTCATTGGTTGAGGAGTTTGCATGGAGGCAGAAGGCTTTTATGTAATGAGTGCCTCTGATGATGGAGAATGGTGATAATGTTTGTATGTGATGCATACATGTTAAGAGTACTAGACTACTGGTGCAACCTGTTTGCCTCTATCTTGCAAGTTGTGTTTAGAAATCAAAATATCAACTATGATTGCGTGACCAGCAACCCCCACCTCATAAAAAGGGTTAGCCAAAGATAAAACTAAATTTTAAAAAATTATTTTCTATATCTAAAACAATAATTGAATTTGTAAAATGCATTTCCCATGTGCACAGAGGGCTGCAGATGAACTTACAGTCAACAATACAGGAAATATAAGCATCAACAAATGGAAAACTCGAGGGCAATAATAAACTATGTTCTTAGATAAGTCTTCTTCTCTTCTTCTTTCCTATACGCCCCCAGTGGAGCATAGGGCCGCAACCACACGCCGCCATCGGACCCGGTCCTGGGCGTCCCTTTCCAGCTGGCACCATGTCATGCCAGCTGTCTCTGCCTCTCTGTGGACTGATCTCCTCCACGTCTGTCTGGGTCTCCCAACCTTACGCCTCCCCTGTGGGTTCCAGCCCAGAGCTTGTCGCATTATATTGTCGGCTGGCTTTCGTAGAGTGTGGCCAATCCAGCCCCACTTTCGCTTCTTGATGTCTAGGCTGGCAGGGTTTTGGTTGGCTCTCTCCCACAGGTCCGCATTGGAGATCTTCTCAGGCCATCGGATGTTAAGAATGCGGCGCAGACAGTTGTTGATGAATGTCTGTATCTTGTTGGTGATGGCATTTGTCACCCGCCATGTCTCAGACCCATACAGAAGGACTGACTTTACATTGGTATTATAGATGCGGATCTTGGTGTGTAGAGACAAAGCCTTGGAGTTCCAGATAGGTCTTAGGGTGTGGAATGCAAGCCTGGCTTTGTTTATTCGACTTCTGACATCTTCATCTGTTCCTCCGTCCTTGCTGCTGACTATGCTGCCAAGGTAGGTGAAACGGTCAGACTCTGTAATGCATTCTCCATGTAGTTGGAGTGGGGCTTCTTGCTTTGTGTTGACCTGCATTACCTCCGTCTTCTTGATGTTGATGGTTAGGCCAGTCATTGCTGCTTCTTCTGCGAGCCGAGTGAGCTTTGTCTGTGCGTGTTGTTGATTGTGGGACAACAGGCTGATGTCATCTGCAAAGTCAAGATCCTCAAGCTGCCTGGCGAAGGTCCACTGAACGCCCGTGTTGCTGTTAGAGGTTGTTCTCCTCATGATCCAGTCTATGACGATCAGGAATATTGTCGGTGAGAGCACACAACCTTGCCTCACTCCAGTCCTCACTGCGAAGGGGTCAGACAGCTTTTCCTTGTGTATCACCCGGCATGTCGAGTTCTCATACAACTGCTGGATGATGGCAATGAACTTTGGTGGAAATCCGTAGTGCCGCATCAGTTTCCAGATGGTTTCCCTGTCTACGGAGTCAAAGGCCTTCTCAAAATCTACAAAGGTTATGTATAGGGGTGACTGCCATTCGATGGACTGTTCGATAATAATTCGCAGAGTAGCGATTTGGTCGGTACATGATTTTCCTTGCCGAAAGCCATCCTTTTCTTGCCTAAGTCTCTTATCTAGGGCATTCTTCAGTCTCTCCAGGATGATTTTGGTCAACACCTTGCTTGGAATGGACAACAGCGTAATCCCTCGCCAATTGCTGCACTGTGTCAGGTCACCTTTTTTGGGTAACTTCACTAGGTAGCCAAGCTTCCAGTCTGCTGGAACTTGCTCCTGTTCCCAAATTTTCTTCAGCAGGGGATGCTGCTGCGGTTGTTGGGTCTGCCTTGAGTGCTTCTGCAGGAATGCCATCTGGGCCTGCCGCCTTGCCAGAATTCAAGGACTTGATGGCTTCGATGATTTCTGTCTTGGTTGGCGGGTTGGTATTTACTTGGAGCTGTTCTGCAGCTGGGGGAATGTCCAAAGTGTTTGTTGGTGGTGGTCGGTTAAGTATTTCATCAAAATGTTCCACCCATCGTGATCTTGGATGAGTGCATATAATAAACTCTCCTTTATGTTATGCATTGTATATTTTTATTATGCTTTTATTACTTTTCAAGGTCCTTAATAATTTGTTAAAAATTATTATTCATTATAACTGACAATTAAAAAAATTATATTCCCCCACTAAAAGAAAAAAAAATGAAAAAAGTGTTCTTCTGTTGGTTTTGTGTTAGGCAGTGCTCCCAAGTGTTGTGCATTAGTTATACCAGGGGTGGGCAACATACGGCCCGCGGGCCGGATCCGGCCCGCGACGGGATTTTGACTGGCCCGCAGACTGTTTCTGGTCGTACATGATAATGTGGCCCGCAGCCACAGTCTGCCGCAATCTCCCACTACATGTACTAATTACTTGCTTACTGCGTCGAATAATAGTGACTGTTAGTTATTCTTTGGTTCTTTGTTTTCAGTTAGAATTAGATTTAGAAGTCGGCAAGAAAGCAGTATGTTTGTTGTGCAGTGAAAGTGTTGCCGTGTTTAAAGAGTACAACGGTAGCCGCCATGATGCGACGAAACATGCAGGCTGTGGCAGGCTATCATGGCTATGGCAGGTTTTTATCAGCAGCGGACCGGCAAACAAGAGCAACAGAACTGGACAGAAAACTTGTAAAGCAGCAGAATGTATTCGTAAAAACCAAAGTAGCCCAGAAAGCTGCTACTCATGCCAGCTTTGTGGTCGCATACAACATTGCCAAACACAGCAAATCGTTCAGTGATGGTGAATTTGTCAACAAGTGCATGGTCCATGTAGCTGATCAAGTCTGTCCACAACAAAGAAAGAAGTTTGAAGAAGTCAGTTTGTCGAGAAGAACTGTGCTTAGCCTCATTGAAGCAATTGGTGAAGACCTGACATCACAACTCAAAAGGCGGGTACCTTCATTTCAGCTGTTTTCCTTGGCATTGGATGAAAGCACTGACGTCGATGACACTGCACAGCTGCTCATCTTTGTACGAGGCATTTCAGAAAACTTTGAAATTACAGAAGAATTGCTGTCAATGGAATCAATGAAAGACACTACTACCGGAGAAGATATTTTTAGATGTGTGGAAAATACAATGCAATTACCATGGCAGAAAATGGCCAGTAGTACTACGGATGGTTGTCCATCTTTGACAGGAAAGAAAGTTGGTCTACTGAAGAGATTGGGTGACCGTGTTGCAGAGGTCGATTGCACCAGGGAATTTTACATTAAACACGATTTATTCCTTGCATATGTAGATAAATACGCGATTAAGGTATTGATCCAGTAATCTGGCCCGCCAAGGACTTCATTTCCCCATATCCGGCCCGCCGACCGGAGAAGTTGCCCACCCCTGAGTTATACAGTATACAGTTATGACTAAACTACAAATAAGTATTCCACAGCTTAACTAAAAAAAAGTTTGTGACTTTAGAGGCTTATTTTTTAAATGTTGTAAGTAGTTAAGGTAAGATTTATAAGATTTATACAAGAGTTATAAAGATCAGTAGTTCTTTTTTTAGGTTCAGTGCATGAAAAATGTCATCATGTCCACTAGCTAGTGTATTGTGTCCATTAGTTAGGTGATCACTTTCCACATTTGGATGCCATACCTCTGACTATGCCTGACATGTCTTCCTGAATATTTTTCATAGTTATTAAATATTAAGTTTAAAAATAAATGGTAAATCCTTAAATGTGAAGCCATTAAATTTCAACATGTGAAAAATGCTATTGTTTTCGCTGTAAGACCTGTAAATCCATCAGATGAATGCACATTATTTTAAAAATAACTGTAAAGCTTTCATCAGTTTTATTATTTTCAACATGCAACTATAACCTGACTTTAAGCAGTTAACATGTCTGACTCATAATCCCTGCAAGTGACTGCCAGGTAGGAAAGAGGACTTTAAACAGAAGTGCTCGGTCTTCATCGGTTAATGATGTTTTGTACACAATAGACCAGCTTAATGACATATTCTTTAATATACTTTCCTTTATATTTCATAGAAAGTCATGTCTAGGGACAGTCTGTCAAGGATTTCTGATTCCAAGGATTCCATTTCTAGGAATATATTTTTGATTGGCTTTTTAGAATTACAAGGGTAGTTGACACAAATCCAAGCTAGTTAAAATTGTTCTTGAGAGGGAACAGAACAGTGGGAGGGAACTATGCTGGTACAGTAACGAGGACAAAAGGGCTTTTGCAGCCAGAGATGATCTTGCTGTTAGGGCTACTTTCAGGCAACAAGTGAAGACATGGTCTGAAGAGCTGTTTACAACAGGCTGTTTGTGCCTTTCTCTTTTTCTCTAGATCAGAAATTAAATATGCCAGAAAGATAGAGTATTACTTTTCCCATCTATATATAAATATGTGAGAAAATGAAAGAGAGATATTGGGACTGTATCAGGCTTGATTTCATAAAGAAGATGTTAAAAGACTAATAGTGATAAATGCAGCACTTCAATAGTGGTTCATTAACTTATTTTTCTTCACATTACATCTGTTGCCATGTATTTATACTGCAACTTTACATGCTCCAGTTTCCTCCACCCAGTGTGTGAGAAAGAGACTGAGTAGTTATGTTTTTAATGATGATCAATAAATTTGTAAGACGCATTTGATTCTGGCTGATAAGTGTTTGCTCGTATGATTTCACAGTGTAAGCATCTTGAGTCTGCCTTTAATGGTGGATAACATGCTTTATAAATAATAAAAAAATTATTATTTTAAAGAGCACCCTGGGTGCCAAATTTTGTTAATGATGGCTAGGTTTAAATAATTACAAGATAACTTCCAAAGCAAAACAAAGAACTCCCATCCAGGGCCGCCGAGAGCCAGCCCGGGCCCCGGGACAGACGACCTCTCCGGGCCCCTTGTACTTGTAATCGTAAATTATTTTCCCAGTATATAATGTATGTTTACAATTCGAATCTCAATATCTACACTCAAACTCAACTTCTGCATGTGTAATGCTTGGGTGTTCTGTCCTTAGACCTTTCTTTAAAAGAAAAAGAAAGGGAGAAGAAGAAAAAATATCCACTGACCAAGGCCGGGCCCCCTTGACAGCCGCGGGCCCGGGTACACCAGACCCCTGTCCCCCCCTCTCGTCAGGCCTGCTCCCATCTACTTTAGAAGCCTTCAACTATCAATATCTTACCTATGCGTAGACAGGAATCAAAACCATATCATATTTAGCTGTGTAATGCCTTATTAACCTTGTTCCCAAATCTTCCACTGCAGTAGTTACTGAATAAATTTACTTTGATGAGATTATGTTGGTCTTGAAGGAGTAGATGGTTACTGATCACAGCAGTTGGGAGAACTTAAGGCTGCGGTTCTCAAACATGCTTACAAGGGGGGCGCGAAGGTGGTCATTTTTTAAACGTTTCTTATACCGGTATTAGTGAAATTAGCTTACATTGCTGGCTAAGGGGGGCGCGCGGACATATCTTTGTTCATCAGGGGGGTGTCACAAGGGAAAGGTTGAGAACCGCTGACTTAGGGTATATGCTTATTAGACTTATTAGACCCTGTTCACGGAGATTTTAGGGGAAAACTATTTTGAGCTCATCCTGGTCTGGGGAGGCTAGTAGTGCTTAGTGTGCTGGATTGTTAAGCAGTTTACTCATTCAAGAAATGCTTGAGTCTCTGGCCCGCAAACTCTCCCAGCCCACTTAGGCTGCAACATCTGTGTACACTAGGCTGTGACACCTGTGTACATTAAGGCTGTGACATCTATGTGTACTAGGATGCAACATCCATTTTTCGTTAAACTGTGACATCTGTGTAGCTGAGGCTGCAACATCCATGTACACTAGGCTGTGATGTCTATGTATATTAGGCTGACATACATGTACACTAGGCTGTGACATCCATGTACACCAGGCTGCGATGTCTGTGTACTCTAGGCTGTGACATACATGTACACTAGGCTGCGATGTCTGCGTACACTAACTAGGCTGTGACATCCAAATACATTAGACTGATTACAGTGATTAGACTGTGACATCCATGTGCATTAGGCTGTGACATCCATGTCAATGAGGCTGCATGCTTAAAAAATGATTCTTTGCTTTCAGAAATGAAAGAGGAGTTGGAGGACCTAATGTCAGAAATAAAGAAAAATGCAAACAAAGTCAGAGCCAAATTGAAAGGTAAGCCCTTTACCATGCTACCTATTTAGTTGTTACTGTGTTATTGTGACCTTTGTTTCAGTTCCGCAGTAAATCCGCAGTAAATTGTGCTACGATTGCACACTGCTTAAGGCCATGGCTACCTCCTGTCACTATAATAGCTGGCATTATCAACATTCCAGGCTCTGTACATAGGAAAAGGATGCTACATTATAAATTCTAGTTTTGACTCAGCTGCCAAACATGTCATGGATCAATGGCATGCAAATAATGGGGGATTCATTGACCAGTGTGACTTGTACTGTTGTTTCTAATTACAGCAAATTATTACACTGTTTGAAGGTGGTCTGTTACTGTTTCTGTTGTAGAATTACCCCTAAAGGGAAGGGCAGTTTAAAACGGGTTAGAGCTGGAGGTGGACTATGTGAAAGATGTACATTAATGAGCACACCTGTATGTGTACACGCAGGCATGCATGCACACTGCATACTGATATCCCTTCCCTTTTTTTGCACTTTGTACCAAATCATTCTTGGATGTAGACTCAGATCTTTCATGTAGCAGGTATAATTTTTTTTTAATAGATTTTTTTCTTTTTTGTTTGCTCAGAATGTGAAAAGGCTGGCACACTGTGCTTGTGTTAATCACATTATAGTTTGGTGAATTGTGGTACCAGGGAATTGTGAAAATAACAGCAGAGAACAGCAACTAAAGTAGTGTAGTCCGATGCTGGTCATAAGGGTTCTGTGATTATTACTGCATAGAACCAAAAACATTGATACTATGATAATTGATTGAGACACATTGGTTTTGTAGAACTGCTTCTGTCATTTCAAAGTTGTTGAAGAAAGCAGGCAAGCACGCAGTCTGCCTTAGGGAAGAAACTAATAAGTTGAACTAGACTGATTTCAGCATTCTTAAAAATGCTTTATATAAGGTGCATGTTGGACCATTTCTGCTGCTGGTAATGTGACTGACAGTGCTACCGTGCTTGTGGATTAGTTTTGAGAGAAGCCAGGTAGAGACAGGCCTGCTCTTCCTGCTGCTCAGCTCTTCTAAAGTCCTTCCAAAGACATAAGGGATTTTTTAAGTAGAGGTTACAACCAGCTGGCCAACATATTGATGAGTTGATCACATCTTTGTTCTCACACCGGACACAAGTAACAAGGAGGTTAGGAACATAAACTATGGTAACAGTCATCAAAGTCTGTTGTCCACCACTTCAACTTCAGTCTCAAATCGAGGCTGCACAGTGTATCCAATCTTTGCAGCAATGTCTGTATATACATTTTTTTAAAAGTATTACATTATGAGGCTCTTTCATTTGACTGATTCAAATAGTATGGGTCACTCTTTGTTTTCGGCGCACCAAAGTTAGTGGAAGGTGTGTGTGTGGGGGGAATTTTAGAGAACAAGCAGAATGTGAACCATGTGGCTCTGTCCCAAGGTGAACACATTTGTAAAATCTGCACTCTTCCCATTACTTCATTACCTGTTTGTACATGTTTTTTTATTATTATTATTAGTATTATTTTTCGTAGAAGCCAGTGGTAGAAAATAAAACTTATGCAGAAATGCTCCCATCTAAGAATCAATATAGACACCCGAAATACCCGTGTGTTAAAAACTACTGGCGTCAAGTGTGAAGTTGCATTATTGATACATTAGTTTTGTGGCTGTGGTAGAGGAGACCGTTTGGACACAGGCTGCCCAGCACCAAGTCTTTATTGCTTCCCCCAAATGAATTCAGCAGACGACACTTGATGCAAGTCAAGCTTGCGTGGCCCATTAATGTCCAGACCTTTGGTTAGCGTGTCACTCACGTTTACAAAGACCATTAACTCCGCTGATTGGGCGTGATGTGCCACTCACATTGCAAAACCGTGCCATTGGCATCACCTCGTCAAGGGTGGGATAAGGTGTGCGATGTGTAGCGTGTGTGTGTGGGGGTCGTGTGGTGGGTCGTAATGCTGTAAGCTCACAGCCCGTGTCGACACCGGGAGGCGCCATGTTCCAGAGCCGACGGACGGTTTGCATGCCAGTGTTGTAGTCGCCGCGCGCCACCCGACATAAGGCTGCCGGCGACTGGCTTTGCTGGTGGTCCGCCTCCGCCCACTGGTGTCAACATGCTCACGTTCTTTCGTCCACCCAACAAAGCGCTGGCGGAGACAGGTACACGGCATCGCCATATTAACTACATCAGGTGCTTGGTCAGCAGTCTCATTTCGTCTGTAGGACGCATGAAGAATCACATATCCAACAAGGATAGCTGATCACACATTCTGCCTCTTGCACTTTTGCTAACCAAGGCAACGGAATGTATTCCTTGAAAGTCCCCAGATGTTTGTGTGATCCAGGCATGGCGTAGGCAGGAGCCTGTCATCACCCGAATAAACAACTAGAGACGGCATATTCCTTTAAAATTAAAAACAAGCATCGGTTTCAAGGCTGCAAATTGAATACTTGATATCATAAGCAACAAGGGCTTAGAGGAGTGGCCCCGGCAGTTGCTGAGGTGCTTAGTTTCACCAAATGCTTGCAGGACCATAAAGATCCTTATGCTGACACAACTTGTCCACAGGCTGCACATCCAGCAACAGAAGGCCACCTATCAGTCACCCTCCCCACGTTTTCCCCCTACAGCACAGTCAGGGGGAATCGGGACTTGTAGATCGCATGGTCGCCCTCTACCCGTATTAAAAGTAGGGTCCGGCAGTCCGCACTCAAGCCAGATGAAGATGTTGCCAGGCGGCACCAGTACAACTTCCATGGTTTCCGCCGTTGAGGTTGCCGTTGTCTGGTGAGGATAGCGTGCGGACCCTCATTCTCAGTCTTTTTCTTGAGTGTAAAGACAAAGTATTGTGGGCGATGACGTGAAACCTGCCACCCAGCCCTCGCTTGTGGTCTCAGCACGCGCTCCCCTCTCCCACCCTCAGTCCTGGTCCACTCATGCAGTTAGCCCAGGAGACTGGCAGTTGTAACTGCAGCATGATTGATGGCCTCTCCCTCCTCCCGTCCCTTGCACCTCAAGCCTTCTGCTGCACGGGGATGTTGATGGATGCGGTGGTCTACCTCCCCCACTCACTGTTACTTCCCCTCCCCACCTTGCAGGACTGGTTGTCTGGTGTGTGGCACTGTGCGGACTTGTGAAAGCTGCTGAGTTTCCAGTGTAAATATCGACTGCTGATGGTCATATCGCCCAGTCTCTTGCCCTCCTAGACACGCGTCCTGGGGCTGCTATCTCCACATGCAGGTTGTCTGGCTCTCACTCACAGGCTTTGTCATCGGGGTTAGCGAGATGCAAGATTGGAACTAGTCCCACAGTCTGGTCTCTCTCTGGCATTGCTAGAGGTGCCTGGGTGGAAGCCTAACGGTGTGCGCACTGTGAGTTCACTTTGTAAATTCCATTCGTCTGTAGGGCGACAGTGGAGAGCAATGGCTGAGCTGTTGGATGAGGCGTAGATTTGGGGTCTTGTGGTTACTGATTTTTTGGCAGACATATTACTGGACTTTTTCACTTGGTGGGAAAACAGTGGTAGGCAAATTGGAATGGGAGGAAATAGCTTCAGGCAACATCCTTGTTTTGGCGCGACCTTTCACTGCGTGGTCCCCAATCACATTTTGCAGAAGGGTGGTGGTGTCGCTCGATAGAAAGAAGCAGGGAGCTTGAGAGTTGCATTCCCTACCCGCCCCTTACCTTATTGCAACCTTGCGAAAAAGGGGATTGCGTTCTTGGGACAAATTCAATTGGACTGTGTGCGTGTAAACATCTGGATTTCCTGGTTTGTGGACGAGAAAAGAAGGAAACCTGAAAATTTTGATGGCGGGTAGATATGTATCAAGGGAAACAGAACCATCGGTTGTATCCGGGTCCTTTCTTGTCATTAACCACATTTTGTGGAGGTCATCTCTTGTTTTATGAAAAACTTTTGCTCGTTCCCCACCATGTGAGTCCAGCCAGCCGTCACTCTGCCCCTGCACAACGCTCCTTCCTCCCTCCTCCCTTCTACCCGTTTTATTGTCATGTCCCCTTGCTACGTCACACGGGGGACTTCCTGTCGGCCATTGTGGCCGAACTGCCGCCCCGAAGAGTGTTTTGCTTAGGCAACGACAGAGTCAGCCTGTCAGTGATCGCTGCTCAGCCTGCACCACGACTAGGAGGCAGGGTCAGAGAACACACCTCAGCTGCCACCTGTCGTTCTTGTGCACACAAGGCGGCTCGCCTGCAGTCCCTATTCCCTTGAAGCGAAACCAAATAGGTGGTGGTGGCTATTTTGAGTCCAGGATAGTTTCAAGTAATTGTCTTTTTTCAAAGAATAATATACTATTAAAGAGATCCTGCGAAGGTTGTCATTAAAGATGGGTGAAAGGTGTGCGTTCGATTGTGTATCAAATGACATTCTACAACTCAGCAGATGTTTAACATGATATTAAGTAGGACCACGAACTTGTATGACTGGACTACAAGAAAGTTCAAAGGTATCAGGGAAGATAAGCGATAAAAAAAGAAGAAAAAAAAACAGAAAAAAGTTGATTGTAACATTTGGAATCTTGGTTTAGCTGCAGGGCTACTTGCAGGGACTGTGGGAACGTCGGTTGCCATGAGCAACGCCCGGTAAAGCAACTACCTGCAGACGATTTTTGCAGTTAACTACTAAAGCGAGGCTGGTGTGTATAAAGCTTCCGGTTTAGTCACATTCATTGTTTAGGCTCGCCGAGACTAACAGCGGAGAACTTGACAAGAGGCAGTCCACTATATAGGTCCGTGGTAGGACGATGACAGCGTGAACCGTGACCCTAGCAAAACTTGGACAGGAGACACGAAGAACTGCGACTGTATAGGTATTTTGTTTTCCCAGAACATGATCCAAACAGAAGGCCACAAGGTGAGGAAGACAACATCCTTCTCCTCGGGCCTTCAGTGAAACGCCATCTCGTGGCAAAAGTCTTGGTCTGGTGCTTCATAAAGTGCCGACCGGGATGCGACTTGCGGGAGTTTGAACTCGGTCACGGTATGTCTCCTTCAGCCTCATCCATTGAAACTGGTCACAGTCCAGTAGTGACAACTCAGCCTGTGGCACTTGTGATGGAGACAGAAAGACGGAGAGAAGTAGGCGAGGTTATCAGTCGCAAGAGGAAAAAGAGAACAGGAAAATACTTTGTGTATGCAACCCAATCTCCGTGTTACACAGCGAGAGATAAGAGGCGAGAGAAGGAAGAGAATAATGACATCCGAGTAAGTGAACGATACTCCACGTGCACGTGGTAGTCACGTCCCAGACCTTATTGCTGTAGTGTCAGCACACAACTGCTGCTCGCCACCAGTTATTTATTTATTACTCCTCTCATCGATTTACCACCCACTCACCATAGGACTTGTTTACTGGGGCAGTTGACACCTAAACATTTAGTTGTGGATAAGACAGAGCCCAGTGCCAACAGCTTTCACACTCGTGATGTGCGGCGTGACTGCTGCGTGCACAGGGGCTGTGTTAGTCCCACAGTCACATGTAAATAATAACAATAATATCAACAACGAGCTTAGGTACTACAACCTTGCAGGCCGTGCTCTCTCCGTCGACAAACGGCGACAAGTGTCCTCCTACACATTCTCTCCGTCTCTGGCTTGTTGGTATTCATGTGTCCGCCATTGTAAGAAGCCAGGCTAGGTGTCATGGTGTCGCAAGCCTTGCCTCTCTGGCTGCTGATGGACAGTGTGCCCTCCATTGTTACAGTTAGCACCGCAGCACTACACTGTACACAACATTGTGCTGGTGGTATAAATACTTCATGACAGAAACACGTGGTATCAGTCCCAGCAAGACAGCAACACGTGGTATCAGTCCCAGCAAGACAGCAACACGTGGTATCAGTCCCAGCAAGACAGCAACACGTGGTATCAGTACCAGGGAGACAGCAACACGTGGTATCAATCCCGGCAAGACAGCAACACGTGGTATCAGCAGGGTTGTCCATGGGACATATTTTCTATCCCATCCCATCCCGTCCCATGGCAATTTATGCCTGTCCCATCCCGTCCCATCCCACGGGACGTTTCCCATGGGATTCCCATGGTATTAACAATCCTATGGACAACACTGAAAACCACTTTTCGGCTTTTGATCTATAATTCCTGCTACTTCACATACAATAGATGATTCAGAGGAAAGATTTAAATCCTTGATGAATGAAATAACAGTAAATTTATTTTGCAATATCAAGTATCGACTACCATGGGAAAGACAAGTGTGTGCTGTCCCGTCCCATCCCATCCCATGGGACGTTTCCCATGGGATTCCCATTCCTATGGACAACACTGGGTATCAGTCCCAGCAAGACAGCAACACGTGGTATCAGTCCCAGCAAGACAGCAACACGTGGTATCAGTCCCAGCAAGACAGCAACACGTGGTATCAGTCCCAGCAAGACAGCAACACGTGGTATCAATCCCAGCAAGACAGCAACACGTGGTATCAGTCCCAGCAAGACAGCAACACGTGGTATCAGTCCCAGCAAGACAGCAACACGTGGTATCAATCCCAGCAAGACAGCAACACGTGGTATCAGTACCAGCAAGACAGCAACACGTGGTATCAGTCCCAGCAAGACAGTAACACGTGGTATCAGTACCAGCAAGACAGCAACACGTGGTATCAGTCCCAGCAAGACAGCAACACGTGGTATCAATCCAGCAAGACAGCAACACGTGGTATCAATCCCAGCAAGACAGCAACACGTGGTATCAATCCCAGCAAGACAGCAACACGTGGTATCAGTACCAGCAAGACAGCAACACGTGGTATCAATCCCAGCAAGACAGCAACACGTGGTATCAATCCCAGCAAGACAGCAACACGTGGTATCAATCCCAGCAAGACAGCAACACGTGGTATCAGTACCAGCAAGACAGCAACACGTGGTATCAATCCCAGCAAGACAGCAACACGTGGTATCAGTACCAGCAAGACAGCAACACGTGGTATCAGTCCAGCAAGACAGCAACACGTGGTATCAATCCAGCAAGACAGCAACACGTGGTATCAATCCCAGCAAGACAGCAACACGTGGTATCAATCCCAGCAAGACAGCAACACGTGGTATCAGTACCAGCAAGACAGCAACACGTGGTATCAGTCCCAGCAAGACAGCAACACGTGGTATCAGTCCCAGCAAGACAGCAACACGTGGTATCAGTCCCAGCAAGACAGCAACACGTGGTATCAATCCCAGCAAGACAGTAACACCAAGATGTTACAATCAAGCAAGTGTGAGTGGTGGTCAGTATCAAATCTTAAAAATGTTTATTTTCAGACCACTGACACTTACCAAACTCAAAGTAAAGGGAAAAAAGGGAAGAAAAGTATAAGGGAAGGGATGATGATCCGCGACGCCGATGATTGTGCACATGAAGACACTGGACAAACAGACAACAGGGCAGTCGGGGAGGACAGGAGGCAGGAGTGAGGACGATGCTAGTGCAGTTGAGGGTGTAAGTGATACACACCCCAGGGGTTCCCCACGGACCATTGCTGCAGGTTGTGGCCGCACACCGGGGGTAGCAAGTTCCACGGCACAGGGGGTGTAGATGGATGATGTGCCCTGCATCAGTGTGTAGAGAACGTTATCGACCTTCTACCACAACAGCTGCGGCCTTCAGCTGCCAGCATGTAGAACGTGTTATCCATCTCTTGCCCCTTGGTGTTGAGAGTTGTTGTGGGTCTCTTGAATAATAAATCAAGTCTTGGTCACGTCTGTCAACACTCGGCAAGTCTCGGCATTGCTGACAGACAGACAGCAGCGCTGCCAGTGTTGTTGGTGGTATCTTGAAGCTGCAGGCGCTTGTAACTGTTTCATTGGTACCACGAAAAGTCGTCCTTACTTTCATACACTCGTGCTGTTATTGTCTACAGCGCTGCCTCCCTCCCCCTGGTAGGTCAGGTGACAGTGATCCTGCCGACACCTCACAGGAAGTGTGCTGCTTTACCTGACGTTGTTCGTGGCAACCGACGTTCCCACAGTCCCTGCAAGTAGATGTGCAGCTAAACCAAGATTTCAAATGTTACATTAAACTTTTTTCTGTCTTTTTCTTTTTTATCACTTATCTTCCCTGATACCTTTGAACTTTCTTGTCTACAAGTTTCCAACCCTTCCTCCTCATCTGCGCCAGGCACTATTATTATTCTTTGCAAAAAAAGTTCTAAGACTTGGTGCTTGCGAAATGGTCGTAAAATTGCGAAGAACCCAAGAATAGGAACAAAGAAAGAACTTGCCAGGCTTCAGACAGCCTCCTCCCCACCATCTGGCAGCTCATGTTTGACTGGGCGACAGAGAGTTGGTGAGTGAGACACGCTAGTGGTGAGTGTGTTTGTGTGTCTGTCTGTGAGGGGGATGCCGTCTGTAGTCCACCTCCAGCAGCCAGCCAGCGCCGGGCACAATGGGGGACAAGAGTTGTGCCGCCGAGGATGGAGCTGCGCCGTGTGGGAGGTCATCCGCCCAGGCTAGGGGGCGGGGAAAATGATTATATCCTCCTTTGTGTTTGGTGCAGGCTGGTGGTCTTACGCAAGACAGGTGGGGGTGAGGTGGAGGGCATTGTGGGGGAGAAGGGGGGACTATCAACGACGACTTGATGTCTGGCTGTGCGTCGTTTACATCCACAACCTTCCGCTGCTTGCCTCCACACACACAATCTGCCACCCACCCCACCTACCCACCTACCTCGTGCAAGGTGCCTTCTTACTCCCTCCACTTGTACAAGGTGCCTTCTGACAGATTAATCCCGGTACAACATTATTTTCCGGTGATTGGGTGCAGTTTTTTTTAATCTGCTTATTCACAAAATTCGAGGGAAAAATTGTATTCATTTGGTAGTGGTGGTGAGACGCTAGGAACATAAGTCGTCAAACTTCATTAGCGTTGAGGGCGGAAGCGTTTTTTTCTTTCTTGTTCTCGAGGTTTGTTGGGCCGGCTGTACTCAGTGTTATTACAAGTCTTAATCCATTTGTTCGACATTCCCTCAAACCCTCACTGCCACCATCGTCCTTTGTGGACGTTTTTCACACAACCTTCGCTGTCATCGTCAGCTTGTGGACATCATGACCGTGGGACGACTTGAGGTTCAGTGCTTACTGCGTGTCTTCTCATTTCACTTGCTTCATGCCGAAGTCTCCACCACCCGAGTTCTCTGACTTGCGTCTTCATGCTGAAGTCTCCACCACCCGAGTTCTCTGACGCACCACGGGTGAGCGAGAAGCCGATGGGGTTGGTGAGGAATCAGAGCAAGGGGAAACAATACAAGATGAGCTAGTTTTCTCTCTTCCTTTCATTTTTTTTTCACCGTCTGCCCGCTTCCTCTACAAGTGTACCCAGAGTGACAAACCGCGTGGTTGATGGCAAGGTGGAGGAGACAAGGATGGGTTAGTGTGCCTGGCGGGACACAGAAACACTTTCAGCATTGTTTGCAGATCGATGGCGCACCCACCAACTTCCCTGCCTCTCGCCAACAGCCTCCGACACTCTTTAGTGGGAAAGGGATGGAGTAAATTAAACTGCTGGAGGAAGCTCCGTGGCCTGGTCCTTGATAAAGGTCACCGGTTCAAAGCTCACTAGGACCTGTAACTTGAAAAATCTATACCCCCAGAAGATGGGTACATCCGGGTGCTTGCTTTATCTTTCAAAATATCCAAATGACGTGCACGAGGCACGGTGAACCAGTTACAGTTCCCTGCCCAGGTAATTGGCGTTTCTCATATTTTTCTTGCCTGTCACCTCCATGTACGTAGCCTTGGTCATCTGATGGCCTGCGAGGTCCACGTCTGTGAAATGACCAGCATCACCTCTGGTTCTCTCGACTTCCGCTTCATAGCCAGAGTTAGCGTACGATCGCGTGGTTTAATCGGGTATAACCGTACTTCGAGGTAGCCGTGCCATGAGGTGGCGCGGTTCAGGTGGGTGTAACGGGCCAGCAAAGGACCTCAGTGGCTGTACAGGGGTGGTGGTGATGGATGGGGTGTCACCTTGACTGGCAGTGGGAGGGGAGGGGTGACGCGCGCGCGACATGCTGCGAATTTCGCAAGTGCACGAGCTGCTGGATTCCTCCGCCCCCGCCTCTAGTGGATGACTTAGCAGCTTACACGTGGGAGCAGGATTAGTCCGCCCCACTTAATGTGTCGCTCTGCTCTTCCTTGATCCTACCTCCGCCTTGCTAGAGGAAGGAAGTGAGGGCCACAGCGCCGGCCTTTGACTCTCACTGCCGCTGGTGTCAGCAGGCGATTCCTAGAATGTACATGTTCGCTCATATTGCACAACGACTGCTGATAGGCTTGGCCCAACAAATTCGCATACACACGCTGACACACACTTTCTTAGAATGAAGCGTGCTTCACTTTCCAGTCTTTCCTTAGTCTCTAATCGCCGCTTAAACAGCTGTTCCCCAGGGAGTACAGGCAGGTGTGCCGAAGCCTCTAATCTCCAAAGTGCCTCGAAGTTCCATCAAAGTATTATTTACTATCTTAGATTCCATGATATTGGCAAATGTTTGGACTTAACATGCTGACTAAAGTTCCAGTGTATTGGAGAATAAATTTGGACTGAGCCAGGTTCCAATGACCTCAACGTTCACCCTGAAATCATTGGTTTTTGCTCTGTTAAGACAGCAAGCAAGAGAATGGAAAATGAAGTTACAACATACTACTAACCCAGAAAGGTAAAGTGAGGGTGGGAGTGGAACATTTTTTAAAAACTTGCATGGTGGTAACTGTGCTGATACCACTAGCTCCACCACTAGCTCCTCTCTTGCCAGACATCAGGATCCATGCCATCTCCAGGCCCAGGCGCGGTCAGAAGAAAGTTCATCAAACCATCCCACCCTCTTCCCACTTTGCCTCCATACCCCCACCTCCAACTGCTAGCCGAGAAGTGCGGTCTCCTCTATCTCTGTCAGCAGTACAGTGAGGACTGGCTGTCCTGTGTTCAGCTTTCCTCTGGAGCATTTTGTTCTTTCTCTGCATGTGGCATCTGTTTACAGGGGTAGCTGCCTTGCCATGATGTACTTAGTTGCTGACTCCACATAAAACACAAATTCTCCCCCCCCCCACGCACATAGACACTCCAAGTATTAGCTGAGAAGTGTAGTCTTCTCTCCAGTTGGTGCAATGACATGCAGCCCCATGATCCACTTACCATGCATCTGCTCATTGTGGTCATATGCAAACAGTTTCCATGCACAGACCTTGGACTCCACCACTTTTTGGGGTTTTTCGGTTGTTGGGTTGTTTGTTGTTTTTTTTTTTGGGGGGGGGGTCTTTTTTGGAGGCAGGGAGCTGTTGCACTGTGGTTGGTTTAATCACACTAATTTGATGGCGGTGCAACAGGGCTTACTCTTACCTACACTCTAGTCACTTTAGTGTGTCTAGGAGTCTCCTGGTCTTGGCCAGTCATCGGTCAGTATTGGTGCACACGTCCAGCCATGCATGGCAGATAATCCTGGGGGAGTGAGCATGCTCCAGTGGGCTCACTGGCAATTCGAATGGTGCATGTCAGCATCTTCCTGTCATCGTTTTTAATAAAATAAAAGTGATGTTAAGCAGGGTGTGAATAAAATAAAGGTGATGTTAAGCAGGGTGTGAAAATGAATGGCAGCTGAGTTGCTGTAGATTTCATTCCTAATCTTTAAAATGAAAGAAAATTTGTTGGTGAAATTATTGCAAGTTCCTATTGAGCACCACTACACTTCATACTGTATTGTTGACTGCTCACAGCGGTGCATTTTGAAAGAAAATCATGTTTTCTATCTTCTCAGAAGAAGGGCGTGCATTTAAAACTATTTTATTTCGTTCAGCCCTACCACCACCACTCTCCATGATACCCCACTGTTGTAATCAGCTAGCATAAGATCCTGAAGGTTCTTACCAACCTGCTGGAGTTTTACATTTCGTTTTGGCTATTCTTCTCTTTTACACAACTGTTGATTGGTTGTGACTGCCCTGCACATAGGCTGCTTCTGTTAGTAACCCTTTTTGGAATTTAGTTTGACACACCCAGCATATAGAAAACACAAACAGCAAAAACAAATATCACAACACCTTACCTACACACCAACATACAAATGCCACTCTGGACACTTCCACAACCACAGATAGACTTTGACCTTACAGCAAAGAACACCAAGACAAAATCACTTCAGAAACAAAGCTCAAACTAAGTACCATCTACAAAGACTACCCACAGAGATATTGATGGATTTCATGATCCAGAGACACAGGCGACTGGACTGAGAGTTAATTTTCCTGAAAGCATATCCATCTCCACCAGATTTCCGACGTATACTTCATTCTTCACAGGGAAGGGAACTAGGAGACTGTTAGATGACCAACCTAGTAATACTCTGCCTTTCTTCAAGTCAGATAGATCCCACCAAACTAGAATGAGGTTTAACGAAGAATACCGAGATTAAAAAGTCCTCTTACATGCACATGTGGGAACAGACTTAGAACCTCACATGTTTAGCTGGAGTGTAATGACAACAAACAAGAAAGAGAAGAATTCAAACAGGTCCTGATAAATGTTGATTGGTATTAAAAATAAGTAGCTGCCATACTCACCCATTGAGAAGTGGCATGCTATACTGTCACTGGTGGTACCAATGGTGGCCAGCAAAAAGTACAAACTGGACAACATCCCCCAAAAAGCAAAATCAACATCAACAAAAAAACAAGTTTAGTGTCTTTTCTCTTTCAGACTGTGGCCTTTCTTGCACCTCTTAGATTTGGGGTGGGTTGGGGAGCAGACAGACAGTAGGGGAGGGTTTTGGTGGTGGTGGTTGTGGTGGGGGGTTACTCGGATGCTAGACAAGGCTGCCTCTCAAGATAAATGTGCTTTTTGCTTTGCCCTTTCTGCCTGGCAATCAGGATGAGTTGTGGTAGGTTGCTGGTAAGCCAGAGAACAGTGTAGTACTACCAGTGGGTAGTAGTACTACCAGTAGTGTAGCAGCTACAGATTGCTTGTAAACAAGAGAGTGGTTAGGCCAGTGTCTGTGTGCATGTAGCTATATGCTTATCATATATGTGCACTTTCTCTTTACCAGAATACAAGCCTGCCAGCGTACTAGTGTTTGTGGTGTTTTTAAGGAATGTATTTACTTTCTAATTTCCCTGGGCTTTCTCCAGTCATTCCCCTCAATCTGTCATTTTTCTCTATGTCTTTCTCAGCTCTTCCTCTTCTCACTTATCATTGACACTCACATCATTTTTGCAGTTGTCCCCCTTCACTTCTCACCTTTCCACACCTTTTCTCTCCCTTGATATCATGTTCTTGTTTGTTATCAGTAGCTTGCATTTCCTGCATTTTATTGTCTCCATTTTTTCTATTGTATTTTACAGTCATTGAACAAAACATAGAACAAGAAGAGCATTCCAACAAGTCATCGGCAGATCTTCGTATACGCAAAACACAAGTAAGAGTCCAATGACAAGGTAGGTAATAATACAGACCTGTTCCACTGTACAAGGCTGTGAACAGCAGGTATAGCTTGATTTATCATGTCAGTATTGATGGCATGTACTTCCTGAGTCATTGATAGAGATGGGGTTTAATAACAACAACAATAATAAACATGTGATTTCTATTAGCACATGATCACACTCAAAAAGGAACATGCTCTCAGCACCTGAGACAAGAACAAAACATGGACAGCATATGAAGGACAAAAAGAAAGATAACCATGCAGACAAATAATAAAGGACAAACATAGAAGACACAGTGAGGAATCAGGGAACAAACAGTAAGGATTGAGAGTTTCGTGAATCTGCAGAGGGAGATGAGCAGCAGACAAGTCAGCAGACGAAAAAAAGTATTAAAAAGGGGGAGAGGGTAGGTGGACTTCTGTTTTGTTTATTACTTGTTACTCCTTGAGGAGTCTAGGGCCGCAGCAACACCTCGCCAGCGGACCGGGTATAGGGCAGCCCCCTTCAGTTGGGCCCATGTGGTTCCCACATCCTTTGCCTCGCTCTCTACTGTTCTTTTTCAAGTCGGCTTTGGTCTTTCAACTCTCCTCTTCCCCTTAGGGTTCCAGTCAAGTGCCTGCCTGGCAATGGTGTCAGTTGGTTTGTGCAGGGTGTGTCCTATTCAGTCCCATTAGCGCAGGGTGTGTCCTATCCACCCCATTAGCTCAGGGCGTCCTATCCAGCCCCATTTGCACTTTGTGATGTCCTGACTAGTGGCCTTCTGGTTGGTTCTCTTCCACAGGCTGCAGTTGGAGATCTTTTCAGGCCATCTTACTCCCAGAATATGGCATAGGCATCGGTAGATAAAGGTCTGGAGCTTGTTGTTGATGGTGTTTGTCACTCTCCAGGTTTCAGAACCATACAGTAGGACTGCCTTCACGTTGGTGGTGAAGATGCGGGTCTTACTGCAGAAAGATAATGCTCAGCAGTTCCAGATGGGGCGAAGGCTACTGAAAGCATGCCTGGCCTTGTTGATGTGGGTTTTGATGTCATCATCTGCTCCACCATCTTTGTTGACAATGCTCAGCAGATACATGAAGCAATCTGTTTCCAGGATGTTCTCTCCCTGAAGTTGGATTGGGAGCTCCTGCTTGTTGTTGATTCTCATCACTTCGGTCTTATTATCTATGACCATTAAGTCAGTCTTCTCTGCTCCCTCTGCTATCTGCAAATTCCAGGTCCTCTAGCTGTTTGGTGAAGGTCCACTGGATACCAGTGGTGTTGTCTTGTGCATAATCCAGTCTGTGACCATCAGGAAGATTGTTGGTGATAATATTCAACCCTGTCTTAAGCCGGTCATTCATTACGAAAGGTTCAGTGAGTTTGCTGTTGTGGATATTGTAGCAGGATGAGTCATCATACAATCCCTGAATTATGTTTATGAATCAGAATCAGTATCAATTTATTGAATAGGCCAACGGCCCTTTTCAAGGGGGAGCATAACCATCAAAGATATAGATAAATCAAAATCAGATAATTAGAAGTAACCACAACATGCCGCATTCTTAACATCCGATGGCCTGAGAAGGTCTCCAATACCGCCATGTGGGAGAGAACCAACCAAAACCCTGCCAGCCAAGACATCAAGAAGCGAAAGTGGGGCTGGATTGGCCACACTCTACGAAAGCCAGCCGACAATATAACGCGACAAGCTCTGGGCTGGAACCCACAGGGGAGGCGCAAGGTTGGGAGACCCAGACACACGTGGAGACGATCAGTCCACAGAGAGGCAGAGACAGCTGGCATGACATGGTCCCAACTAGAAAGGGATGCCCAGGACCGGGTCCGATGGCGGCGTGTTTTTGCGGCCCTATGCTCCACTGGGGGCGAATAGGAACGAAGAAGAAGAAGACAACATGCCCAGGTGCAAGTAAAGATTTGCATTGTAATTTAAACAAACACCACACAGTCATATAAATATGCAAGTACAAATTAATACTTATCAAATTAATGTTAGTCACAAGATGATATATAACCAACTTAATAGTAACATAACCATATGGCATTTTTGGACATGAAATGAAGATGAAAGCAATAAACAAAAATAAAAATGATGGATGCATTGGAGGAGGAGGATTGGCGTTTTAGTCAGCAGCTAAGGTATATCATGACAAGCCAGACAAACCTGTAAAAAAGATGCTATATACAGAGAAAGAACAGTGTGCCTGAGACGAGAAATTCATCCAAGACAGCGTTGTCTTCAACTACACTTGTAGTTCCATTTCAAAAAATATACATAGAATGATCTCTAATTAGAAAATGCATTTGGGAATTCAGCCCTGGGTGGAAATGAATAGTAACCGAGAAAGGTTTTAACTGTTCAAATCTGACAAATGTTTGAATGTACCGCCTTTTTATAACTAGTTGTCTTCGCATCAACTGGTTCTTCTTCTAGCAAGGTGGTCAGTGTGTTGAGAAATAGGGTCTGAGATACACTCGCTGGGGACTGGTACTGAAGATTCTGAATGCCTTTGCAGTCTTCGATTATCATTTTGTAAAAAAAAAAAAAAATAAAAACCAAGCCATTACAGAGTTGGTCAGAACAATTCTCTTTCAGACCCTAAACTTCCCACACCTACTAAAAAAACATTGTTTATGTTTATCGACAATTAAATATTTGTTGTCCACATATGTTGAGGATTTATTTTTTGAGGGGTGGTAGTGATAAAGGAAAAGCTGCTTGTTCGTTTCTTTCTTGTACAAACAGACAGTCACTTTAAAATTTCACAAAAATGTAAGTGAATGCAAGACAAATGCTGACTTATGAGTCTGCTCCGTTGAGATGAACCTGTTCCTGCAGATGCGGCAGAACCTGCTGCGCGAATTCGTCCGGATTTATGACACCTTGACTCTCCACCTTTCTTCCTATCGCCTGGGTAGCGATGTAAGGTCTGGGGTAGAGTTTTTGTATCAGACCTTCCACGTTCCAACTCAGAAAGGTTAGTGTTTTCTGTGTACCAGTGAGGCTGGGGCCAGGGCCACATCCCTAGCTATGGTCCATGTCTTGACTCCTCATGTGTCCAGACCGAGTGGTGATCGGCGACTGTTGGAACATATCGGTGAAGAGCGGCTGGGATCTGTTGCGAGAGTGGCCTCTCTCGATGTTTCGGTCTCCCGGTGCACGTGATTGTCTCCTCCGCGTTGAAGAGGAGAGACTCCTGGGCGCCTGTCTTGACTTGGATCTACGCACTGTTTCTGTTTCCCCTCCCTTCTTCTCTGTCTCTGTGCTGCACGTCTCCCCGAAGTTGGTCTCCCCTGGTGCGCTGTCAGCTCCGAGAAGAATAAGCTCTCAGCTCACGTGCTGTTGTCGGTGGAGATCCGTCACGGTTGACCGCTGTGACCTCCGCATGTGCTGGGCAGTAGTTGCATGGGTGGCCGTGTGATTTGTTCTTGTCGCTGGGGTCTGGACAAGGGAGTGGGGTGGTTCCACGTCGGGGTTGGGGGAGCGGTCTCTGGGAGGGGTGGTGGGGTTATTAGTAACTTGAGTGACAGCTTTTGTGTTTTTTTTTGATCCCATCAGTATGGTCACCTTTGTCGTCGTTGCTGTGCTTTCTGAACGGCACTTTTTCTTCTGGAACACTGGCATCTTTAAATCATGGGATGCTATCTTTGGATGGGTTTTCTACTTCTTCTGTGTATAGTCGTCCGGCTTTGAAGTATGCCCTCTTTCCCTGTGTTCTGAGTTCTCTAATAGTTTCTGCTTGGCGTTTATTTTAATCGCCTGCCACCTTGACACCGTGTTCCCATAGTTTGGCTCTACCTGTCGTCAGAATGGTCATCTTATCGGACCAGTGGAGAAATTTAACGACTACCGGGCGGGGATTCTGGCCACCGTTAGGTTGTCTATTCCCTATGCGATGGCATCGTTCGATGTCATTTCTGCACCAGCCTCTTTCTGGGTAAACATGTTTTAGTAGATCCAGAATCTGTTCAACACACGCCGTATACCTTTCCTTCCCAGTTTCAGTAACATTGAAGAAACGTAGGTTGTTTCTGCATGAAATCTGCTCTTGTAGGTCAATTTGTCTGTCTAGCATTTCCATCGCTAAGGTTGAGTCTCTGTCCAGTGCTTCCACTTCCTTCTGTAGTTCATCAAGACGTTTTGACAGAAGCATGTTGTGTTGTTTGAGAGAACTGTTCTCGTCTCGTAGACTGTTTAACTCTTGTCTGATTGTAGCGTTGTCCCATAAAATGGTTGATACATCCCTTTGGACAACCATCATCACCTGCATAAGATCTTGAGTTGTATAATCCCTACCTGTGCTGCTAGAACCCATGGCACTCGCGTCGTTGCCATCTTGTGGTTCCGTATCCTCCATGTCGCCGGGAAGAAATGACCCCTGAGCCCGAAGCATACTAGATAAATGTCCAGAAGATACACACGTAGGGGCACCACACACAGCTGGAGCATCCAGTATCACAATCTAATCACCGACACAACAAATTAGGTAGTCCTGTCAGTGGACCGCGGGAGCACTGTCGCACAGAGAGGAATTAACACCATACAGACGTCAGGCTTGGAAATGGCTACGCTGACATTGTCAATATGTGCATTAATGCTAGTACAACGTTACAATGATAATACAGTGGTAGTGGATAAACAATTAGACAGGTACCATGACACGTGACACAAGACACACGATATATAGTCAGATGGACGGAAAGGGCAACAATTGCCAGTAACCGGGTGTTGGATATACACAGTTCAAAAGCTCAGCAGGAAGTGGTTGAGCGTTATAGTTCGGTCTCTACTCCGTCATGCGGTGATGTCATCAGTGACGACAATGTACAATGACGTAGAAACGCAGCGGACTGGGTACTGAAGCACAAACAAAAATAAATGTTGATAAAGTATAAGAAGACCACAGAGTCACAACTGCTGCCTGTAGGCACCACACTCGTAGAAAATTCACTCTCAAATCGGAACATCACATAGATTCACATAGACCATACGATCTATCTGAAGCAGAACTATGTCACACAATTCCTCTGATCGAAGGTGAAAATGAAACTGTAAAGAACGGTCACCACTGATCATCTCCCGCACAACAGAACCAAAACTGAGGTCACCAGGATGGAAGGAGCATCATATGCAAGCTTTTGCAGCCAGGCACGCTTCAAATTAAAATTGACAGCAAAGTCTAGAGAAACAACAATAACACATCAGGCGAGACCGAAGACAAAGTAGGTTCCACTCATCCGCCATCTTACTACGTCATCCAGGAAAAATCGAATTATGTTTATGAGCTTAGGTAGAATGCCGTAGTGGATCATCAGCCTCTAGATGATGTCCCTGTCCACACTGCCAAATGCCTTCTCAAGGTCCACAAAAGTTATATAAAGGGAGGACTGCCACTTAATAGACTGCTCAATGATGATACGACATGTGGCAATGTGGTCAGTGCATGACATATCCTGGCGAAACCCTGCTTGTTCAGGTCTCAGTCTCTTGTCTTCAATTTCTCTAGTATTACCCTTGTCATGACTTTGCTGGGGATGGACAGCAACATGATCCCCCACCAATTGTTGCACTGGAACAGGTCTCCTTTCTTTGGTAACTTGACCAGGTGGCCTAGTGTCCAGTCTGTTGGTACTAGCGCTTGTTCCCAGATCTTGTGTAGGAGGGGCTGTAAAATTGCTTCTGCTGTTTCTGTGTCTGCCTTCAATGCTTCTGGGGGTATGCCATCCAGACCTGCTGCTTTTCATGCTTTTGATAGCTTTGATGATTTCTGTCTTAGTGGAGGGCTGGTGTTGACATGAAGATGGTCAGTTGCTGGTGGCATGTCAGGTAAAGCTGATAGATGAGATCAATTCAGGATATCTCCGAACTGTTCCATCCAGTGGTCTCTTTGTCCTGCATCGTTTGTTATGGTCTTGCCGTCTTTGTCTTTCACTGGCTTGTTTGGGTTAATGTTCCTGCCTGACAGACTTCGCGTTATTTCGTATAGTCGCCTCATGTTTTCATGTATAGCTGCTGTCTCTGCTTCCTCTGTCAGTTCATGGGTGAAGCGTCTCTTGTTCTTTCTGACAAACCTCTTGGCGGCTGGCTTCCCAATATCTGAGATCTTCCTTCTGTTGTTGATCTTGACACTGGTTGAGTTTCTGTTTCAGGAAGATGGACGCAGTATGGAGTAATTTCATGGAGATGTGTTTTTAGTGCATGTTTAAAGGATTTGATGGTGAGTAGGTGGCGGATTAGGTAGGGAAAAGAGTTCCACCAGTAACTAAAAATCATGTAACCATATAATAATAATAGCATTTGTATAGCACATTGCCCCACATGGAGGCAAGCTCGATGTGCTTCACTAGAGACCAGGAACAGTGGGGAAAGAGGCCATGTGATGTAGTCATCACAGTCAGCAATACAAGAACATGAAGAAACTCAGAGATAGGAGTGTGGGGGAGAAAGAACAACAGAATGTATGACTTATAGTAGGTGTTTCAAAAAGAGTCATGTTTCAAGTCCAGATCAGAAAGCTGGTACCAACTCTGCTATATGGGAGACAGAAGCAGGGCCATTCCAAATACTGGGGCCGGAGGAGAAAGAGTGACAGCAGACGTCTTCAGTCTGATATGTGGAACAAAGAGAAATCCATCGTGGGCCAAGCAAACTGACCTGCGAGGTTGGTATGACAGCACAAGCTCGGAGAAAGAGATTAGAGCAAGGCCATGAACAAAGCATGATGATCTTGAATTCAATGCAAGCCTGAACTGCAGCCAGTGGAGATCGCGCAGAAGTGTAAGTGGCAGGGTCAGCCTTCCACTTCTGGAATACAATGCAGGCAGCGTTGTTCTGAGCTCTCTGGAGCTTGTCAAGCAGGCGGCCAGGAAGATGTATGATTAGAGATTTACAGTAGGCACCTACAAAGAAATTAATTTGGTCAAGATGTTCATCTTTGTGTTTATAATCAGTATATGTTAGCCTGATCTGTTTATATAGCACATCATTTTTTGGTGTAATACAGAGTGTTAGATGTGGCTGAAACATGTAATAGTGTAGGCTACTTAAGCTGCATAGTCACTCATTATGTTGCATACTTTCTTAATTTGGAAACATTGTTACTTAAACACAAGCCTGCTTCAATGGAATGACTAAATATTAATAGCATACCATATCAATATTATCACCCTGAAAATCCTGCCAATCAAGTCTGTAGTACAATGAATCTTTCTTTTTTTTTTACCCAGCATGCAACTCTTTCTCGCAAGTTTGTGGAGGTGATGAACGATTACAATGCCTGTCAGATAGACTACCGAGAGAGATGTAAAGGCCGCATCCAGCGACAACTGGAGATAAGTGGGTATAATGGCTGTTTGTGCATCAGGTCTTTTGTTGCCTTATAAGATGTAACATGTACTGTGGGGAGAAGTACACTGAGGGAAGGGGTAGTAAGGTATACTTGATTGTATGGTAGGTATAATTGTTATCATTGCTTTCAAGAGTTTCAATTAGCTGATAAAAACCTTTGAGACTTTCAAGATTAGTGTCTGTGTATTCATGTGCATTATACGAGCAGACTTAGACCATCTTGTTGGCTAATATTTGAATTTTGGCAGAGTAACGAGGGAGTGGAGATGACGTATAGGACATGGAGAATGACAGCTTTAGTTGAGACTGAGTGCAAGGAGATGAATGAGCATAAACACTTTCTTGTCTTGTACATAAACATGTTCATATATTGTGCATGCTGTTCTTGCACATAAATATGTTCTTTTTGCAGCTGGTAGGACGACGACTAATGAGGAACTTGAAGGAATGATTGAGTCAGGAAATCCAGCCATATTCACACAAGGGGTACCTCTCTTTTCTCATCTCTTTCATTAATTTAAGGGTTTTATTTAACACCTATCAAGACCCACAGTGCTTCTCTCTCTTTTGAGCATCCTTTTTATTCATATTTTCTCACAAGTGTTATGATTGATTACAGATGCAGTGTGTTATAATTCATCGATATCTGCAGTGTCTCTCAAATCAGATGGTATCATTTCCCTCCATCTCTCCCCCCATACCTTATTAATAGAAGCTTGTAGCCAGACATCTGTGTGATGCTATGGCCACCTTATGAAGCCTACGACATAGAGTTGCTTGAATCATCGCAATTCCATTGATGCATAATAATGTGTGTTTTGTGCTGGGATGGATTCGCTCCACTGACCTCCTCAGCTCAAGGTATAGAGTATGTGCCAGCTGTCACAAGTGCAGCAGCTTGAATCAGTCCCAGCTTCTGGAATAGTGAAGTAAGGCAGGACAGCAACCAAAACAAAAAATAGAAGGATCTTTGAAGGAAGTCAGACACAGGTGCAAATTTTCCTGTCTAGCTGCAAGATCAGCATTTTTGCATTTATTTCCCCACCTTGGCCTTATTGTTTTCAGAAGTGACACCACTAACACCACTGCTCCCTCTGATGCAGGAGTTGCACAGAACAGTGACATATGACCTTTGGTTTTGACATGCAAAGGATGAGACCAGGTTTTTAATTAGTGTGCTATTATTTATTTATGCTTGCTTTTTACGACAACACATTTCTTGTTTTTTCTTGCTGTTCATTATTACAATGTTCAATTTCTTTTGTGGAAACTTTTGTAGGTTTTTTTTTTTTCTTTTTCACCTTTGTTTTTTTTTTTTTGGAATGGAGACCTGCAGTGTAGGAAGGTAAAAACAGTGTGTTTGACGGTGCTAGTATTTCAGCTGTTGACTTCTGTGATGACTGGCAGCCATCTTCATAGAGAGCTGTCAGGTTTATTTGCTGCATGTTACATTGGGTCATCGTAGCAAAGTACTTGGCAGAAAGGTAGTTATTTATACATTGGGTACATGGTGGAAAAGTACTTATTAGGCTGCTGACACTTAAAAAATGCATTCGTTCTTAAATGCAGTTTTTAGTCTGGTGTTAGAAAAACTAATTAGCCAAAGGAAAGCAGTGAACAGTGTCAAGTAATTCTTCTCCTTTCACCAGACTCCACATGACCTTTGCAACACAAACTTCTGTCGGTGCCCATTAGCCAATAGCATTATCATCTTTTTTGTTGCCTCTCATTATCTTGATTTATGTGTAGGAAATGTTGACAGTGGTGATGGAGTGGCTTGATCTTAAATTGTTTGAAATCCATACAGTGCCTGGGAAGAGAGGGCACTATGTTTGTTAATATTGAGCATTTTAAATCATGTGTCCTCCATTCCTTCTTGTCCTAAACTATCTTTCTCTGTACATCTTCTACACATGCATAAATATACATGACAGCGCACATGTATATATACACACACACAATCTACTGATGTGTATCCATTTACCTCTGCAATACTCTGGCTTGTTGTGTAAATAGTACTAACAGTTTATTTTGATTGGCAGATCATCATGGAAACACAACAAGCCAAGCAGACGCTAGCTGACATAGAGGCCCGGCACAACGACATCATCAAGCTGGAGAAGTCTATAAAAGAACTCCACGATATGTTTATGGACATGGCCATGCTTGTTGAGAGTCAGGTAGGCAGCTAAACTGAATTTAGTCAAAGATTTGTGAGAATGAGGCACTCGCAGTTTTCAGTCATCAAACAATTTTATTTTGAGGATGCATACCCTATTATAGCTTTCACCACGTGTAGTGTAGTCAGAATAAACATCACATAGGGTTACTGATAAATGCCATGCCTATGCTGGAAGATTTCAGACTTGTATGTACAGTCCACTTCTGACTGCTCAAGTCCAGATAGCTGCTTTAGAATACTGAAATCATTAAAACAGTCGAGTAAGCACTAACTGTCATTGTATGAGTTAGGGTATAAATTTATGTTTGTGGGAGTGCTTGTTCTTGTATTTATTGATATCTGAAGCTTGAGATGGGAAGGTAGCTGAAGGTTAAGGAAGAGGTGAGGATAGCAGAAGGCTGGCATGATGCGAGGATGGCTGAAAGGTGGCATCATGTGAGGATAGCTGAAGGCTGGAGTTTGTTACTTACAACATCAAATCAAATGCATTTGTTAAGAAAGGCATGCCTCTTTCAGGGAGAGATGATTGATCGGATAGAGTACAATGTGGAACAAGCAGTCGACTACATTGAAACTGCCAAGATGGACACAAAAAAGGCTGTCAAGTACCAGAGCAAAGCAAGAAGGGTAAGACTGTCTTAGGGCTGAGATTAGAATTCTGCAGGCTTTGCAAAGCTTGATACATCTTTGATTTATTCTGTGTGTTCTAAATGCTGTCTGTATGTAGCATCGCTTTACAGTTCCAGCTTTCTGTGCAGGCTACACACTACGCTGTAGTTGTAGTATTGTGTGTACTTGAAACATTACATTATAGAGCCAGGATTCTGCTCACATTATATGCTACCTTTTAGCTGTAGAATTCTCTCCACATGCCAACACATTGCACTAAAGTGTCACCATAAGATGAGTACTGAGGGCGCTATAGCTCTGACATTCTGTGTATGCTGCACGTTGAGCATTGATGGCACATTGTACCATCTGCCCCAGACAGTGCAGCCAGCCTGCATTCTATGTACATATACAAATTGCACTTTACACAGCACATTGCCGTGTATAGATATGTTTGTATGTTTGTTTTGTCATCTATTTCTTTATTCTTCGGTGACTGTATTTGGCACTATGCTGTATAAAATGTTGTAACCATGTTAGCTTGTAAATGTTGATGGTTTATTTATTTTATGTTTATTGATCTACAGCTTTTCTGTCTTGTTTTAGAACTTTGATATGTGTTTGATATTTTCTGTATAAGCTGCTCTGTGTCATCCACACAAATTGCTTCGAGCTTCCAGTCTTCTTGAATTGTTTGTTTTCTGTAGCTTGTATACAGCGGAACCTGGATAAGAACAACCCACTAAGGCAAATGTAGGAAGTAGGATTTTTACATTTAGTTGTCCAGTTTCATAAGTTACACCTTTTCTGCAATGCAGGCACTTGGCTTTGCTCTAAAGATATACACACGTCTAATCTTGCACCTACTAACAATCTCACAATCTCACTGTAAAGATATACACAGGTCTAATGTAACCGAGTAGTGGGGGGTTGAACAGTGACCACAACAGTCCAACACTCAAACCAGAAAGGCAGGAACTTGTCAGCAGTTGCACAACGCTTTAATGCAGGCTAGAACAACAGCCACGGCTGCGTCGCTTGTCTTCGCGCCTTCTCTTCTCAGTTTTCTCCCCTACTGTCACATGTCTGTGCTCTCTCTGATCCGCCGCCATCTCCTCTCCCCATTTTGTCTCAGCTCTGCGCTATATACCTCTGGGAAGGTGTAAAAGTTGCTATCTTTCGCATGCATCAGCAGATCTATTTTCGCGATCTTTCACAATCGTAATTTTTGGTAACTTTTCGCCCATGCATCAGCACTTTTCTCGCATGCAGATCCCGCCAAACAATCATCCGCCGGTCCCGCCAAAACTAACAACAATACACTAATAATGTAGCCCCCACTAACAATCTCATTGTAAAGATACACACTGGTCTAATAATCTTTCCCCTAACAAAAATCTAGCCCAAAACCCTCTCCCCACTAACACACACTCTTTACAAAGTCTGAGATAAGTAGAGGTTCTGTTCACTTTCATTCATAAGTTGGTACTACAAATTTACTATTTGGTACATAGAAACGTTGCACACATTCTAACTTTCATTAAAAAGAAGTGCTGTCACCAAATGATGTTCGCAGTAAAATGTAGAGTGTCTCCTACACAGAAAGCTGGAACACACACATACAACTGCTCATCTTTCTTTCAATCTGGGCGCTAATGACACCCTCATCCCCTTCTCCCACATGAAAGAAAATTTGTAAAACAGAATTAGACTTTACCTTTAAAAGTGAGAATTTTTTTGTAAAATTTAAGTCTTCTGGCACAGTTAGAGCATGGACATGTATAGGTAGACTGCTGTCTGTCTGCATAGACCAACACTCAGCGTCTTGCCAAGCTCTCCGTTGTTAGTCTCGGCGAGCCGTAACAAAGAATGTGACTAAACCGGAAGCTATGTAGTCTGATGCCTCGTTTTAGTAGTTAACTGGAAAAAATGGTCTGCCAGCAGTCCAATGATACAAGTTCGTTGCTAGAGTAACCCACCTGTCTATTCAAGGAGGATACTAACAGTGCAGAGAGCCACTCAAAATAGTTTTTTTTTAATATGAACTTTTTGCTTGATATTATGTTGGGGCTCTTATACAGCATGCATTAGTTATGTAATCAAAATCAAATTTGTCCCTGAGTCCATATTATACAGGCTCCACTGTAAACTTGTTTTGTGGCTGCTGTATGTATTCTGTGGCTTCTGTAGATGTGTTGTCCTCAGATATAGATATATGTCAACATTTTTTATGGTTGCTAGCATGTCTTTATGCGTAAATGTTTTGCTTACTGTTGTCTTCCTTCTGTTTCAGAAAAAAATCATGATCATTGTTTGTATAGTGATTCTTCTGGTCATTATCACCATCATCGTTGTTTCCGTTGTTACCAGTAACTGAAGCTTCTGGCAGTATAATAAAAAGATGGTTGCCCTGTTGTTGCCAGTCCGTGCACGTGGCAGACTGTACCTTCTACTCAGCCGCCTGCTGTTTTGTTCTGCAACAGTGAATATGCCTCCTCTCAGTCCAGAGTTAAAAATTCTCATTGAATGTTGACCTAAGTACTGTGTCATTTACAAACGGACTCCTAGAGCACAAGAGTGCGGGAGAGATGATGTCTGTGTGTGCCTCTC
Source organism: Pomacea canaliculata (assembly GCF_003073045.1). NCBI lineage: Eukaryota > Metazoa > Mollusca > Gastropoda > Architaenioglossa > Ampullariidae > Pomacea > Pomacea canaliculata. Next base: position 33,320,411 of record NC_037593.1, read on the forward strand.
TTCTCAGTTTGATCAGAAGAATCAGAGTTTCTGTCTCCATGTTGTAACGATGTACTTTGTGACCTGTTGTATTCAGCCAGACTAGAAGTGCACCATGTAAGTTGTTGTTGTTGTTGTTTTGAAGTGCCTTGTGTTACACTCCAAACTACAAATGGTGATGTATATGCACTGTGCTTCTTATTTCCACACATGAACCAAAAACAAAGAAGCTAAGAGAAAATACATGTGAACACAGGCATCCATATGCTTGTGCATGCGAATGAGAATCTTTATAGACCTTTACTGCACAAATAACTTTTGCTATGATTTTATTTTAGGGTAGTTTTGTAAATCTCACCATCATCACTTTCCTGTCTATGCTGCATTGCTGACAAACGTTAGGTGCCCTTTGTGGTCATATATTCCCCTAAGCTGTTTTGTTTTTTTGTTTTGTTTTTTCACTTATTGGCTACTGACCTAATGTTACAATGTAGTCTTCAATCATATTATGTGCCTTTTTAGCAAGCACAGGTTTATTTTGTTGAGATTTTTAATGGCTTGTCATTTTCAGTTGGAGAGCTGCATGTCTACTTTTGAGAAATTTTGTGTTATTTTAGCACTATTACATTGTGATACTATTTGCTGTGTTCTTTGGCCGTATTTATTGAGATGTTGTTCTAATGTTGAAATGGGGACATCTCACTGTTGGAAAAAAAAAACAGAATTAAGAGTAATACATCTGTATAAACCTGACATTTAACATTGAAATATTTAACTCAGACTTGATAATAATAGAAATAATCTTGTCATGTGACACCAGGTTGTTGCTACAAGCTACTCACCACTCATAGCACATGCACACATGAAAGAGAGAATCTACTGAGTAGTTCTGAAAAAAGAAGAGAAGCTTACTTTTTGTTGTTCCTTGTGTCTGTGTGGCTTTGGAAGCTCCAAACTGTGAGTGCAAATACTTTAAAGATTGCTTGATGAAGGTGGAAAAAGAACTTAATTTTTTTTCTTTTAAGTATATAGGTGTCCAGAGATCTCAATGTCCATGATTTTTTTTGTCCTGGTGAATAAGATTTCATAGGTAGTCAGGAAAAGTTCAACAGTGCACGCACTGAAAGCAAAGGGAGGCCACCTTTTACTCTTTGCTTACTGTAATTGGAAGTTGGTGAAGTGTCCCAAGTAGATCAGAGGAGGAACCATGACATAAAGAACTGTATTGCTGTAATAAATACTGGAGTCCCTAGAAATGTCACAGCAGATTATGTTGCCAGATTTGGGTCAAGAGGACAGCAACTTGATAACACCATTAACTTGCCTGAGAAAAAGACCCTTGTAGATTCGTCGGTTGCAACCTGCTCCCACATGGGATGCCTACCATGATGGCAACAGGTAATAATCATACAGCTATGTAGAGGCCACTGCCTACAAAATACCCACATGTTCAAGAATATGGAGCTGGCACTCTTATCAACCTGTACTTGTGGCTAAAAGACCTAACACCTGAGCATTTCCTCCAAAAATGCCCCCAACCGCACCATTTGAAGTTAGAGATGTGACATGGCCACTAAGCATGTCACTCCAAAGAAAGCTCTGTTGGAGCAAAAGAGACTGGAAGGACTCTGCATCATTTATCCTGAAGGCTGGGCTGAGAGTATAACCTGCGAATGATAAAGAAGAATTTGTTAGCTGCATGAAGAGACCAATGCATATCTTTCCAAGACATTGTAGCTGAAAGTTTAACTCTTTGAGTCTGGGCCAGGCAAATATGTCTAGCCCTTTCAACAACTATCAAGTGTGGGTTTCCTACCTGTGTCCATCATAGTCAATCATTTTGACTACAGAACTTTGTAAACAAAAAGGGAGGAAATCTAAGCTAAGTGAGTCCCATTTGAAAAGAGCTACATCCATTAACATAGTAACAGGAAGACTTTATTTTGAAGATTTTAATTTTTCCACTTGTACCTTTCTTTTCAAAAACAGTGGCGACACAACTGCACATGCAAAGACAGTGATTTGTTTTTTGTTGCCATTTTCAAGCCTGTTCCTAACACTAAAGTTGTTTTTGTCATCAAGAATTATGTTTAATTATTTCTGCATGGTGTGGAACTATTAAATTCCGCTAAATACAAGATTAGACATTGCAGTGATCATCAGTTGTGCGTAAGCCAGTATCAAAATTTTCTTTTTGGAAATGCAATTTTATTTACCTACTTTTAATTTACAAGAAAGCGCTGTCTTATGATGGAAAGGAGGAATGGTGTCTTTCTCCTAACTTTGAACTTTATTTACAAATTTGATTTATCTCATTGTCATGTTTATTTTTTGTGATTTTTTTTTAAACACTTCAACTTCAAGCATATCTGGGTATCAGAATCAAAGGTCAAGGACGGATGTGTACTTCCAAAGATAGCTGTGGTCCAAGGTACACACCAAGGTTACATACTGAATTGGAAAATAAATCTTATGATTCGAAAATGTGAGCACCTGCTGAAGTCTTTTCTTCGTACCAGCCGGTATGACCTCGGCATACAAATCAGCATCCATTGTACTGCTCCTTCAATACAGCATCCAATACCCTCCATAAGGTCAGGACCATTGGCGGGGGGGGGGGGCAGCAGAATTGTACAGCAGAGCTATTTGCATAGACTCATGTCATATAAAGATGACCCCTCACAGGCTGCATATGCATCGTGAACACAACCAGTCCCAAAATGAACTGGTGAGACACGTAAGGAGAGTAAAGGCAAGCTGAGCATTTCCAACACCCACAGAGTGCATATGCTGGGAGAAGTATGATTCAAACCGTCTAAGCACTGCACTTCAAACAAAAGTTGATGAAAGCTTTTGGCATACAAATTTAATGGTTGTGAACAAGTCCAGAAAAGAGTAATGAAACCACCGTCAGTGAGATGCACTCAAGATATCATTCACCACTTGAACCAAAGCTGACTTGATGCTACATGACTTGTGATAGGCTGAATGGTAAGGTTGAGAAGATCATTAGCCTCCATGTGATCCTTGAGTACTTTCAAGAGAAAAAGGAAGATGAGAAGCTAGTCATTGGTTTTGTCTGAGTAAGGAATCTTACAAGAGCACATTTGGCAGAGAGCCACAGCTCCAGACAGAAGTATTTATATTACCTTTAGTTGCTGATATCAGCTTGTCTAGACACTGGAAGGAATAAGATCAAGTTCACAGGATTTTTTAGGTATTCAGAGCGCTGTAGTCCTGGGTACCAATGTACTCAAAATGGATTTGAAAGAATGTAGTGGAGTACCAAAAACCTTTTCGGCTGCTGTTACAGAATTTGTAGATTAAGTAACATCAAGATTTTTTTTCAATCTTGCCTGCAAAATGTCCCTCAAAACAACTGAGCAAGTGCAATAGAAGAAGTTGAACTTGGCAGCTGTCTGAATATGTCATCCAGCTGTAAAGTTTTATGTGTAGGATTCAGCATATTTGACAGAATGTTTGTGTGATGTTACATGGGCAGGTATGTGCATGTGTGGTTGCAATTGTGTGTGTGCGTGTGTTTGAGGGAAAAAAGAGAGTTCTGTTCGCATGGTTAGATTTTGTTCATGTTTAGTGTATTGCTGTTCATTTGAACTTGAATAGATAAAGAAGGAAAACTTGTATGTTGGCTTTTGTGAGAAATATGTCCATATACAAGTTCTTGTTGGCCACTCCTTCCCACCCTACCCACCCATATGTTCTTAGCATTTATTCTCTCCCCTACCCCCAAATCTCTGTATCCCTCCCTCTGTCTTCGTTTGTTATTAGTCGCCTTTATAATGACAGTGGAGATTGTTTTATTATTGTTTTTGTATTGTTTGTATGCATGTATACATAGGTATGTGTCACACGTGCAAACCAATGCATTTAGAAGTGCACACGAGGCATTACTATTGATAATGGATGATGCCTGTGGTGCCTCCAAATTTTGTGGACAGCATTACTTGTATTTTAAAAGCAAGTTTGTACGTAGACCATTTTGTTGGACTGAGGGAAGGGTTGACAGTAGGAGTGATGCATTGTGTATTGTTTATACAATGCACTTTGTCATTAGACAGTATTTTGATTGCTTCACAATGATTTCTGCTCATGTTTTAGAATCATTTTTATTTTATCTTCAATATTCATCTTGTGTCTTTTTATCCTGTGGTGATATTTTCCAAGCATTTGCAAACAATCATTTGTGTCCTAACATTAATGTATTATTCATTCTCATAAGCAGTTTTGACATGTTTCGAAAACCCCTCAAGCATTTTGAAATATGTGAAAAGAAAATTGCTGATCATGCAGGCTACCCCATGCCATCTGCTCTTTGTTAAAGGTGATATTCTGTTTTGTATTGGAACTTAGACAATGACATCAAGAGAAAGACAAGAACTGTATACACATTCCTTTTGTATTCAGGGATTATTTTTCATGACCTTGCACTTAGGGAATGCAGATTTTACCAGTGATATCATCTTTCTGCTGATTATAATACTAGACCTGGTTATTAGGCATTCAAGATGTAACGTGAGGTGCACACATTGTTTTGTGGCATTTAATGCTAGGTGGTCTTGCTCTGTCTGCTGTCTGCACAGAGATGTTCTCAAAGTCTCTCTGACAGCAAACAGGCCACAGGCAATGATCCTGTTGTTTATCTTTTCTTATCAAACGTCTCATTCGTCCCAGCTGCGGGTAGTCTTGTACAATATTATCCTTCATTTTCTTGGAGTCAAGTTTCGTCAAGTGTAACATGTGTTTTATGTGCAGTGCAATCTTGTTGGAAGTTAGTTAAATGTCGGTTGTTCAGCTTTGATGTTGCTGTTTCTTCGGGCTTTTTTTCCCTGAACTGTACCCAGGCATCACTACTAATGCCCTGGCATAGGACTGCACCTCCTTCTTTATACTCTCAGTTGCCCTCAGACAATGTTGATCTAGGAGGAACATCTTAACTGTGCAGTAATAGGATCTTACTATTTCCTTTTATCATTCACTAGCTTCCTTAATGCTGCAGAAATGGGAGTTGGGAGAGAGGTTAATGCTGATTGGTTTGCTTGATAGTCAACCAGAAGATTGCTGCTTCCAAGCCTGATGGAAGACTCTTCCCTTCTCCACCCTCTCCCCAAAGCAGAACTGGGTACCTGGTATCATGCTGGGCTCCACCTTCCTAGATACAGTGAACCACTTATATTCACTACCTGGTTTCTTCCATTATTCGACTTTTTGTGACCCCCTGCAGAGGGGCTGCCCATTCTTGTCACAAGTGTGAGCCAGCTCACAAGGTTTCTGAGTGAGAATTGTGCCATGGTCAAAACTATTAGCAGATCATTTGTTGGGGCTGCTTTTGTAGACTGGCTGTGTATGGTATATCGGTGTGTCAGTGTGTCAAGGCAGTTGCTAGCTGGGATGTGAGCATGTGTCAGTGCCTTATACCTTATGATGTTTTGCAGTTGTGTATATTGCAGCTTTGTGCAGAGTCACTAGATAGAAAGGTCATAGTTTTGTTGTGCCGTGCAGTTTTTTTAGAGGTGATGCTGAAGAATGTGTCGATACTGTTGAATTAATAGTGCTTTATTGTTTATGTGGATGTTATTTCAAGACCTTTCTAAAAAGAATTTGTGTGCAGTTCAGTAGAATTACAAAGATAAAAAAATTTCTTTTTCTGCTGTCAAGGTTTTGGAGCACAGGTACACATCACTGGCAGAGAAAAACTTAAACATGGGGAATAATCACTAGCGTGCTCATTCTTCCATTCCATCTTTGTTGTGTTGTCAGAGTGCTTTCCCTTGTTAATGTCTAAAGCAACAAGATGATAAATACACAGCTGTCTACATATTATTCTGTTTAATATTGTCACACTTGTCTGTATTCATGTTGTGTGGCCCTTTCAACTTCAGCTATTTGTTTTGCAGCAAAAGAAACATTTTCTTGTTCACCTCATTCCGATTTCAGAAGTATTTTAGCAAATTAGTTTTCCTGTGTTTAGCAAACATCTCTTGGACCCACCCCACCCCTACCACCTCAGAAAAGAAGACCAGGCATGTGAAAGAGAAACAGATGTTCAAATATTTAAACCTTGTGAATTATTATGGGGTTGAAGTTACTGATGTTTATGCCATCTTCTGATTTGCTGGGTTTCATTTCTTGTGAATGTGTGAGAGAAAGAGAGAGATTGTGTACACATGTATGAGAATGGTTGAAAGAAAAGAGGATAATAAATATGTTGCTATGGCTTTGTTTGGCTTTTAAAAAGCTCTATAATGGGGTAATCAACTAAAAATAAAGCTGTCTCATTGTATTTTTATTCCATATGTTCATCTTGCTCATTTATTGCGTCAGTCGGCTGTAAACAAAAAAATTAACAGTTGTATTGACACATACTTTTGTGAAATAAACTTCCTTTTTCTTCTTATGTCACCATACTACTTACTCCCACAAGACCTCCATTTGTACAGTGTCACACCCCACAGTGTATTTGTACCATCATTTTTTCATTTTTGTCTTTTTTTGGCAGAAGTCTACATAGAATAGAATCACTTATTTGCTGTACTTTTACACATAATTTATTGAAAGAGTCATTTGTAAATATGTCACATTATGTGTAGTGATTCATGTTCCTATGACATGATTCTCTTTTTATTAAAGCCAAAAATGGTAATGTTACTATTGTCACACATGACGCTTGAGTAAAGCAGATATTAATCTTCTTGTTTGTCTTGTTTATCCTGATTTAGAAGTAGAAAGATTTTTAAACAGAATCCAATCAACAGAGGAGTGATAAAGAGGAAAAGCTGAAGTAAAGTTTGGCTTTTAAAAAGCTCTGTCATGGGGTGTTCATTAAAGATACATGTATACAATTTTTGTATAAAATATATTGAAGTTGACAAGAGTCTGCTGACTTCTTTCACACAAACTTCTGCCCATGTCAGATGCTGCGATCTGATAAATTCTGCCTGTGTCAGATGTTGGATCAATTTTACAAGTCTTTCAATGTTGTTGGATAAATTCTGTTCGTGTTGGCTGTTGTGGTCAGATAGATTGTGCCCATGTTGGATGCTGTTTTCAGATGAACTGTGTCAGATGCTGGGTCACATGCGTGTGCATTAAGCTATGCACCCCTCGAAGCTTCAACATGTTTGACAAAATCTTACATTTCATCTAAATATTCCAACATTAGACACCAACTACTCATTTTGCGGCCCTATGCTCCTCTGGGGGTGATTAGGAGCATTAAGAAGACAGGTCTTCAAATTATTTCATTTAATCGATGGAAATGAGACATTCACACTAATCGACAAGCAACACTTAATAAAATAATCAACTAATAAAATCCTAGAAAGATCTGCTTTTGAGCAGCGGATCATGAAAACCATCATGATTCTCCCTTCGGCACTTTTATGGTTGTACCCTGGTTCACTTAGAAACCAGGCGACATTGGCAGTTGTGTGGCCTGTTCTAAGGCAACTACCACCAGACATTTCAACATATAGTAGTGGCGACCCCCTTGACCAAACATCAGCACTTTTGGGCTGACCATTGCCTCTGCAATAAATTGCCAAACTAGGACTTCAAATTATCCAGTGAGTGCACATGTATGTGCACTGCAATGAAGACCGTCACTATGCTTGTCTTTCTGGCCTGTCAACCCATTAGTGAGGCACTGTTTTTAGACATTTTTCAAAAGCTTGTAGAAAAATAGTCAACATCTCCAGACAAAATAATTAAATGTATTTTTCAAAACTTGAATTTAAAATAAAATTTATTGCATTTTTTTAATCCACTCCAGCACTTCTTTATCAATAAAAACCAGGGAGAAATCAAGAGGTGCCTACTTTGTCCAGGGTGGTAGAGTTGGCCTGTAGTCCAGGCCAAGTGAGAAAAGATCTGGGTGAACATGTTCTAAATTTTGGCAACTGTGTTATAGTCTCCAAATTTTGTTGACTAACAATGCCTTCAGTTTAATTGCAGTGTTGGGTACATTTTCTTCCCTCTCTACTGCTGACTTACTTTTGTAGACTACAACTGTCAGACCCAATTGTGATCTACACACTGCACACACATCATGTAATAATTATCAAAAAATGTAACTAAAATGCATACAAAATTAATTGATTGTTAAGTTTGTAGTGGATTTTTTTTAAAGATGTATTCTGGTTGCAGCAAAACATGGTTGTCTCCCCCATCTGATTCCATGTAAGTTTTCAGGTGTCAAGAAGTGGGGCAATGGAGGCAGACAAATGTCGAAGTATGTAGTAAGATCATGGCATTTCAAAGAAAGAACAGAATGTCCCTATACTCATATGGGAAAAATATGCATGTGTGAGGATGTGTCAGCTTTGGTGATGGGTCATGTGTGAGGATGTGACAGTGATAGATCATATGTGAGTGATGGGTCATGTGTCAAAATGTCAGCTTTGGTGATGGGTCATGTGAGAGGGTGTGTCAACTTCGGTGGTGGATCATGGATATTGGCTTGATGGTAATTTCATCAACACAGCATAAGCATATTTTTCTGCTTGCTTCATTGAGGTCTACGCTGAAACAGCTTCTTCTGTGTGCTTAACAAAATGCTGAAATATTTGGCTTGTGCAAACTGTTTTTCATATTCAACATTTCTGAGTTGATGCTTCCCATTGTGAAGTATCTGGTTTATGAAAGCTGATGTTTAACATTACTGTGGGAATCTTGCCGGGTTATGTCTTAACATTGATCTGTGTAATTCTGGTCTCAAGTTTTCTGTGCTTAGTATCTCTGGATGGATTTCTTAGATGAGTTTACATTATTTTTCGCATCAGCATTATGGACAATAATGTTTTGCATACATACTTTGCAAAGTTTGCAGCAGGTCTCTCACCCACTGACTAAATATGTGATGAAAGCTACAGCATATGCCTACTTGTGCAGAAATTATGATGACCATTTATGCACAGCTGCTGTTATAGTTGTTTCTTAACTCTAGCAAATTCAACAATTATGATGTCTATAAATCAAAGCTGAATCAAAAACAAATTGTATATCAATTGTCATTTCTTAATGATGCCAGATTTTCAAATTTTAGTTTACTCAAAGTAATTTTAACTAAACACATTCCTATTTGAAACTTTTGAAAATTGGAGGGACTTGTTTTAGGGACGGCATATTTTCTGCATGCTAATACTTCTCTTTTTGTATATTAGATAACATGTTTTCTTTTGACTGTTGTTGACTTTGGATATTTTTTGTTTTGTTGGTTTTACTTGAGAAACTGTGGTATTTCTTGTTTCAAGTTTTGGAACTTCAGTTCTTAAGTGTGAGTAACCATTCATATAAATGTATTTTGGTGCTCAAGGATAAATATAACTTAAATCTATTTAATTCCATATCAAAGAACATAACTGAAAGCTAAAACTGATTAGCAAGAAAGAAAATTTTCAAAAGCATGTCTATGTGTGGGTGCATGCTGCTAACATCTGGGCTGCTTTGTCTTTGTTGCAGAAGAAAATCATGATCATCATATGCATCATTGTTCTTATCGTCATTCTATGTGCTGTTCTGGGTGGAGTCCTTGGCTAGATGGTCCTCGTGGAAGTTGGCCAGCAGAGACTGACCATCAGTGCAACATGCGTTGTAGCATCATTTCCACCAGCACTCCCTTCCACATTGTCACCCTGATGCAATGTCATGACAGACTGGACAACGACTGCAAACAACACGCATGCCAAAGTGCAGCATTGGCAGCATGCGTGTCTCCCTACTACCTACCCCTACCCCTACACCTTCCATAGGACTCCCTGTGCTTTCTCCACAACTGCTGGTCCCCTATAGAGGCATCAGATGCTTAAAAACAGGCAATCCACGAAGGACATGATAGTAAAGTGACTGTGTTTTCCTGGGAACATTCAAGGGTGACACATTCATTTGGGTCAAGCTCTTTGGAGATGTCATGGATGGTGAGAGTTTTGTGGCAGCCTTGTGAGCAACCTGCCTTGACAACCTGCTATATATTTGCTAGTCAGTTTGCACTTTATTCCTTGTGTACTTTCTGCAGACTGGTTGACCTTTTGGTGCTTGCTCAACTGGTCACTGGCTGATATCGATGCAGGCATGGTATTTCTATTCATTTGCAAACTTTGTTGTTTTTGTTTTTGTTTTTTTGGATAGAGGTCATAGAAAGTCTATATCACTTGTTACCTAGTGCTCTTACATAGAAAGTTTTAATTGTCAGTGGCATGACTGCATTGTTAGCTATGTCTCATGAGTAGGTATTCTGAAGAATACTTTACTCTTAGGAAGAGGCTTTTTGCAATGTTATTGTGATGTTTTTCAGTTTTCTTCACATTCCACTTTCTCTCTTTGTCTAGATGGTGCAGTCACACTCATTCAGACTCACAATCACTACAAGCTGGTTGCACTTTCCTGCATCCAGTGAATGAAGAATAAAGCACAGGAAACAAACACTGACCAGCACTGTGATAAATGTCCCCTTGAATTTGTGTTGTTTAGTCTGAAATCATGGTCAAAATGTGACATTCATGCCTCATGATAAATTTTATCTAAGAGAAATTACACTTTTAATCAGGTTCCTCCTCTTTTTGAGTAAATTTTTTAGTCCTCGGCATAGTATAACATAGATGTTCAGTGCTGGCACGGCCCAAAATATGAAATATGAAAATTTTTGACAATACAATTTTGCAAAACACTTTGAAAAGCATTTGCCACACAGCTTACTAGAGTGACACAGGAAATGACGTAACCTTACAATGCAAAATGATGATTACATGTCAAACAACAATTATTATTTGATCTGAAAAACTGGCAGAAAAAAATTAATTAAAGAAATATCACAGATTAACAGTGTATCAAGCAAGAAATAAGTACAATGCAATCCAGTAGCATGTATATCAGCATCAAATTATAATCAGTGGAAAGACTTAACATCATTAAGTTTTATCTGTGCGAGAGTCTTGGGCATTATTTAATACTGATTCTGGCCAGTCTACCACCTCAGCAGTAATTTCTGTGTGGGCGTGGCACATGTTGACTGGGCTGGAATAAGTCACTGTGATACGGCCATAGTTGTTAAACTGGTAGCCAGTCTCAACCTGGCTTCAACTAATCAAATACAACAGTAAAAATATTTAGTGACTAGTTTTTAGTACTCAGAATGTTTCACATGCTGCAGTTAACATATCTGCATCACATTTGTGTCAAGAGACTGTTTTCTCTTTTTTAAAAAATCGTTACATCATGTGGATCCATTTTTAAAGATTTATTCTGAAGTGAACATCACAACAAGCACTAATATTCATGTTACAATTATTAAAACATGGTAAGGAAATAATTTTAGCATATTAACTTGATGGAATGTATCCGTATAATCAAATCTTTTATCCTCCTTCCCACTTTAGTCACTATTTCCAACAACAGTACAAATGACAGTAAAAAATACAGTACACACTTTGTAACCTAGATATTTAGCTTCTACAGTTGTTAGATCAAGTTCAGCTGAAAACATGGAGATTAAATTCGGTCTTGTCTGAAAAATAGTTACAACAAAGCCATAATCTGTTTTGACTTCACGATTGGTAATTTCGTACATGAGTCTTGCCTCTACACTGGTAATAACACTGGTCAACACATTTTTACAAAAGTCATGTTACTAAAATAAAATTAGTCATTTCTTACCAATGTTTATGTGCTCAACACAAATATGACAAAATGCCAAATTGCCTCTAGTTTTTTGTGATCTGCAATAATTATTGTGTACATCACGCAATGCATGCTAGCAGTAATTGACCTCTGGTTAACACCTGTAAACAATCAAGTCATAGACTTTGTCTGAGATCTCTTTATCTGTCTCTTGTACAACTGTTCGGGAGCATCTGTGGGGAGTGTCCAGCAGTAGTCAGCCCCCATAGTAGGGACAACTTTCTCTGCTATCTTTATGCCATTGTTGTGATATCTTAATGTGATATCAAAACGTTGGCCATGTTCATCACTAACCATACCACAGTTGTCAGGAAAGAAATCCAGATGAGATTGAAGTGGATCTTTAGAGACACATTGCAGCCAAGTTTCTGATACTGAATTGGCATGTCTTCTACTAAGTTGTTTGTAAGTTTTCTGCCCTAACATTCACGAGAAAGTTTGTAGACGCTAGTTGTAACGTATACCACATGAAGTAATTGTGACATCATCTTCTAGAAGATTCCATTGTTGAACCTAGACATTCTACCTTGTTGTTGGAGAAGTCCAAATCATGAACCAGGTCACTTAGTTCTTTCTGTGTTATTCTGTGTTATTCTGTGTTGAGGAACCACAGTGAAAATCTGGACACTGCCTGCTGACAGACCAGGAGAAGAACAGGTCGGCTCACCCTTGTCCTCATCAGCTGAATCAAGAGAATATTCTGCTGGAGGCTTTGGAATAGCAAGTCCCTCAGCATGTGGAGCTGGTCTCCATGCAGAAGGAATGTTGAGGTAGACCAGGGATGCTCAACCTACGGCCCGCGGGCCATATCCGGCCCGCGACGCGGTCCTATCCGGCCCGCGAAACTTCTGCCCACAGTGCAGGAAATCGGCATGTTAGTAATTAAAAAAAAAAACGAAAAAAAAAACGAAAAAAGGCAAGAAGAAGTATTTATCCTCACGTAGGGGCGTTTCTCAATCTTTTTTTCGATGGACGAACATTTGGATTCAGTGCTCCGACTTGGTGTCTCTACGATGAGGCCGGACATTCAGAATTTGGTTTCGGGAAAACAACTTCAAATATCCCACTAGTTACTACATAATTAATGGTAAGTACAACTTGTTTCTAATAAAAAAATGGTATCTGCTCTATTTTTTTTTTCTTTTTTGTATTTTTGCGGTGAAGCGGCCCGCGACACGGCTGTCCCAAATGGATATGGCCCGCGACACGGCTGTCCCAAATGGATATGGCCCGCAGGCCGAAAAAGGTTGGGCATCACTGAGGTAGACTATTCTTCACTTATTTTGCTTCTTTATCCTGCCAGACAGGCGAGGAACCAAGTAGAAGTAACATTTGTGTAGTTGCTTGGCTCTCTCCACATCATGAGGACTGTACACGGCATTGATGGTTTGTTCCCATTCACCCGCTGTGAAAGCTGTTACACATGTAGCACAGTACACACACACAGAGCCCAAGGCTTTTCTTGGTCCCAATTTTGTATCCGAAGTAAAGATGATTTGCCTTCTTCACTTGAGAAGTGATACTTTGCTTCTGGTTGGCAAATGTCACTTCCCCACAAAACAGCAAACATTGTTCGTGGTATTAACACACTCTGGAGGCATTAGTGTTGTGTATTGTAACTACATGGATAAAATGATAATAGTTTTATGTAACAGTAGTTTAAGCTGTATCCCACGAAGTCTCTAATATTTTAAGTGCTCAGCCTTGTGACTGGGCTATATATAGTACACTGCTGACAGCTTACTTCAGAAAATGATGCAATAAACTCTGGATGACGTGTGTGCATGACGTAGTATGCAATATGATGGCACAGTCCTACTTGATACATTTACATGGAGAAACATAGACAATGAACAATTCAAATATCTTCAAAATGAGATCCAGTAACAATTTTCATGGTCATATTCGTGTTCAGCACACCAAGATACTACAGACTAGGACTTTTTTAAGTCGGTACTAATTTCAGTGTAGACCAGTGTAATTAACAAAATTTATCTTTGTTTCACTTGAAAAAAACAGAATATAGTTAACCAGACTAGATATGTATGATGAAATTAAATGCAGTTGTCAGTATTAGTTTTATAGCAACAGAGATAAGAATAAATGACGTTCAATGAACAATTACTGATTTTGAATTTAAGCTGTAGTCTTAAAACATTTAAATGGAAGAGAGAAAAAAATTTCAAATCAAATTCTAAATTCTATTATTGTGGCAAACTGGGAGAAATGTTTGCAGAAATTGCTGTTAGAATCATGGTTTTTTTTCTAATCAAAACATATTTCTAAACAATAAAAATATGTTCTTAAAAATTATTACAATCTCTGAATGTCAAACATACAATATATATATAATTCAGGCAAAACTGAAGAGGTTTTTTTATGTTAGCCTTAAGCAGCTTACTGTGACCAGGGACAGAGCTTCATTTTATTAACTGCACACAGACTTGACAGAATTGCCCATCAAGACAGCGAAGGACACAGCAATATGTGGGAAGGACTGCTCGAAAAAAAAAGGCTACAATGCTTCCAGAAAACAGACAATAGGTTGTAAACCATGTCAAGATATCCTTCCATTGCCATCTGTGCATTCTCAGCACATCTGTCTCAGAATTGGAACAGTACATTCTTCCATTCTCATTGCCTTAGTTCTGGTGTCTATAGCAACGTCTATAGCAGCATCTCACTTCTTCACGTCTCTTGGCTGCAATCTCTGGCAATGATTTAGGTCTGCTAAGCTGGACTAATGAAGGCAGAAAGACGGATACGCTGATTGTTGGATGTTGCACTGAAATGTGATACAGATGGTTTTTGTAAAGATACACATTTTAACAGCTGCACCAGAGGCTATTTCCATAAAGTGCAAGCATGTTCTATGTTCTTTGTGGTCGATCAACATAAGCTGCTTGTGACAACATTTACTTGAACTTTGCCAACTTGTTGAACATAATATTGCTAATACACCCTTTATTGATGCACAGGCTTACAACATACATTTGTGCAGGGGTACTATAACAGAGTGCAATACATGACAATTAGCCTATAATTAAAGTAAGTGATAACTCTTATTTCTAACGATGGCAGAATATTCCACCTATATTATTGACAAATTATTTCCTTGAATGTTTTCTAAAAAAAATTCCCATTTCTGAAAGTGTCCTGTCATTTTTACTCTTCTTCATTTCCTTTGATAAATTGTTGGTCATGCAACTGTCAATCCAGAAGCCACCAAGAAATCAACTATTCGCTGTAGATAATTTGTATTCCTTAGACTTTTGCAAAGATAGTTGACATTGAAAGCCCTCAACCAGTGAAGGAACTAAGATTACTCTGGCAGACTCCTAACATCTTAAAATTTCCTCTGCCTAGATAGTAGTGGCAACATTGTTGTTAAGCTTTGTGATATTATGTGATTCCAAATTTCCTCAGAAGAAATTTATAGTAGAAGTCACTTTCAGTATTTGGTTGGACTGTGATTAAACCCTAGAGACGATAACTTCTTCGTGTAATAGTACTCCTATGATATCATTACTGTTAAGCAGCAACTAATCAGGGTGTGTGTGCATTTGCATGTGTGTGTGTGTGCATGCACATGTGCATATGTGTGTGTGAACACGCTTGTTGTCTTTATCCTAGCCATGTATTCAACCAACTTGTTGCTGTCTTTGAAATAATACCTTGTTACATTAAAGAAATCTAGCTGGACTTGCTTTATCTGTAAATTTTTTTTTTTTTTGGGGGGTTAAGTTTGAAAGTAAGTTGACAGCATTGTGCAATGAGGGTTACAAAGCAAAGTTGCTTTCTCTCAAAGTCCAAAGAAATGCTCTTGTTGTGATGACCTTTTAATAAAGAAGACAGGCAGGCAATAAGTTGGTTGAAGCCAGTCTGGGATCAGCACATAACTTCTCTATGTGTCACTTGCTGGCTTCTTGGTGTGCTTGGCTCCAATATCTGCACACCCAGGTCATTTTCTACAGGTTGTTGTTATGGGACATATTTTGTACATAATATTAGCAAATTTTAACTACCTGATAAGATTTTTTATCAAAGAATTTATGTGGTCCATTTTTCTCACTAAGAAACTGGAGTGTGGTCCCTGTAGCATGTACTTGGCACATCAGTTGTTTGCTTTGTTTGATTTTGCTACAGCATGTAGTTGGATAAATGAATAGGATAGATGCAGAGGAGGTTTGTGCATCTTTTTTGAAGCAAATAGTTGTCTCTGTCAAACCATTTCCCCTGATCTTCAATGACATTTCTTATTAACTGTTATTAATATGCACTTGATAGCTGCCAAGGTAGTAGCTGTTAGCTTTTTGAAAAATGCAAGATGGAGTTCAATCAGTGTTGCTATGTTACGTCTGTTACATTCTAGGCTGGTATTAGGAGCATGTAGAATGTGGATGTAGAGTGCAATGGGTCCATTTTTGCCTGTTTTTCAGCGACAAGCAATCAAGAGCTGGTTACCATGGTTACTATTCTCTGACCCCTCCCCACCTTCACACCCATTCTTCTTCTCCTTTGGGTTATCTCTGCCTCTTGATGGTGCTGCATCTTTCTCTTTACAGCAATGAATAAATGTGTTTGATGAACATGTGCATTAGCTGTTACGTTTGAGTGCTACCCATAAATTGAGTCATTTGGGAGATCCAAGACAATATAGTTATTTTTCCGGCAACGCAATGTTTTTGATGCTTGACATGTAACATTTTTTATGTCTCTACAAACAGCTTGTGAGAATGCCGCTGCAAAGTTAACCCTTCTTTGAGAGTGCAGGAAATAAGACCCTTCTTTGAGGGTGAAATTTCTCGTCTGCAGGCATTGTCACCCATCCAGTTTCACTTGCTAACATTTATATAGCGAATAAAAAGTACCAACCTGATGCTTTATGCCAATAAAACAAAAACATGCATGATGCTTAAATACTCAACAACTTTGACTTTGACAACTCTCTGACGTAGAATGGTCAGAGAAACTGGTTGAGATGATAGTGTGTATAAAGTCTCTCAAGCCAAGAACTTTGGGTCGTTTTCTATACAATCCTGTGGATGTGCAAATACTAGAAATAAAGAGAGGGCGGTGTTAGCCTCTACATACCTGATGCTTAAAATAAAATTTTTCTGGTCATTTAGCTTACATGGGTTATTCACTCCCCTGGTTTAAAAAAAAAAGCTGCACTTACCTCCCTTACTTCTGATCCAACTATGTTCTTAATTATGGCGATGTACAATGTCAATTGGCAACCACTGTTCGGACGCACACATTAATAGTGGCCTTGTGTACTTTCCCAACTTTTAGATATCTTTATATTGTATGTCCACACATAATCTGCCTAGAAGTTGTTACTGGAGCCCTAAAGGCAACAGTTCAGAACAGCATAGTTAAGCTTCCCAGATAGTGTACATATTAAATGTGAGGAGTATAGCTGCTTTGAGCAACTGCTTTTTGTGTTGAGCATACATTCCTTACCAAAAAAAAAGTATCTGGGTTCTGTACAAAAGTATTGACATCAAAGTGAAGTTTTTACCTGCATGTAGGTCAGATGTTTCAGCATTATTAATTTTATCAGAAAGTTTTGCCAGGTGCCAGAAGAATAGTTGTAGCTTTGTTGTCAGATCTTAACTGTACATCAGTCAACATTATTTGTATTTATACCACTGCTGTGGTATGCATTTAGTGAAACTTTAGATTTCATGTGGGATAGGTTTGGACCTTGTTCATAAGAACCAAGCAAGCATTCACAAGAGATAACCAGACCACACAAACTTGTTTCAGGTAAAGATTAAATTTTGAAACTGAAAAGGAACAAAACTGTTTAACTTTAATCATTCAGGAATGTGTGAATCATCAGCCACACCAACAATGATGAAAGACTTTGCATTAAAATATTGCAGAAAACAGCACAAATAAAAATTAAAATGATGATTCTACCTCATTAGAGTTGCCACCACTGATGCTTGTGGAACTGCCTGACAGATTTGTACAGCTGTTCTTGTGTAGTCTGTTATTTGCAACTCTAGCTGACCATCGTGAAAGTAAATTTGACATTCGTCATCAGCTATGCTTGTGATACTATAGTCACATTGTCACCGTGAATAGAAAGTGTTCAGTTTGAAATGAATGTGGATAAGGATGAAACGTAGAAAATAGCTTTTTTTTAAAAATGAAAACAATTCTTTTAAAATTTTATTTGCAGTGCAACCTCAATAAATTTATGTGGCATAATCACATCAATGAAGAATATCATTTACTAGATATGTCAGGGCATGCTAGGAACTGCAACATGACTGGATGCGTTAACATAATTGACGAAAAGGTTCACAGACCTTGGAAAGGGTTGAGCATGTGTTAGAACTAATTTTAGTTGATGAAGATTAGGCTAAAGTAGCTTAGGGGAAGAGTGGTTTGCAGGAAGTCATAGGTGTGGAGTGGAGAGTTGCCATAATCTGGCAGTAAGAGTGCCAGGTTGCAGGATGAAGGCATGCAACTAGAAAATTCCCCCTGCATACCCAGGATATAGGGTACCTGATTCATCACATAAGGTAAAAGGTAGCAGAAGGTTTGGATCTGCATTTCATATGCTTGGGACTGAACCATTTATAGTTCACTACACCTACCGCCACTAAGGTGTGAGACTCCATTACTATGGACATGGAAGAGAAAATGGGCTTTGCCTTCTTTGTTGTTGATCATGAATTCATTATTTTAATGTCTAGATCAAACATTTGTTTTATCACAGCTGATGTCACTGGTTTTTTTTTTTACTTAATAAAATAATGAAATGCAGAAAATGAAAAGTTAATGTTTGCATAGCTGTAAAATGATTGACGTGTGAATATTTATTCACTTTAGTGTATGCCTAGCAGAAGTCAGCATCTTTGCAAATAATCTTCACGTGATCAATCTTCAAAGAGAAAGATATTACATTGATGTACTGTGTAAGCATTTCATTTTCTTCAAGATCATGACTGAAACATATTGGTGTAGATTTAAAAAACGATCGACTGTTGTTTCATACCTATTGCTTGTCTAGTCATCAACATTATGATTCCACATTTTCTTTGTATGGTGAGAATGCTAAGAGGTACTTTTGAAAGGAAAGAAGAACCTAAGCAACATTGATAACTAAGATTTTTTTTTACCTTAACTTGTATGTACAATGATGTGGTAGAAATACATGTGATGTTCATGCTTTGGTGTATTGCGTGAAACTTCTGTACATTTAACAAGGGAACATTTGTGATTGGTGTTGCACAAATGCACCGAGAATGTTTTTTTCATACATGAGTTTGTTTATTTCTGTCAGGCTTGCTCATAATTTTGTTTATAACGTGTCACATTATTCCATTGTTTGGCCATAATAGGGGTCAAGAGTGTGAAGAAGTGACAATTGCATGTCTGAGCTACACCAAGGTACAGTGTCACAATAGAAAGGCCTTTAGTTTAACCTCTGCTCAAGGAAGCAGCTCAGTTAATGCTGTCAGCAAGTTTTCACTGCTGTTTTCACACTTCTCGTTTCTCTACATATAGAATGAGCATGTTAGCTACTGTCAGTTGGCATATTTTTCCTTCTCAAAAACAAATCCGAATTAAAAATATTTATTGATGTAAATTCTGTAAATGTGTGTGCAAATTCAAAAGAGTAGATATGTGTGAATGCTGCATACAGAAGCTACAACAAGACATGAAAGGATTTTGTCCAGAACTTGCTTAGAAAATAGTTCTGCATTATGCAACTCTGTAGATGGTTAAGTAAGAGAGAAAGAGAAAGTGAATGGCATGGAGAGAACATATAAAAACCAATCTGTTGTCACACAACTCCCTCATTGCTCTAGCTTTGGGAAGCACCCTTCTGCCTTATGGTAACCCTGCTATGTTATTTGGTAGAAAGTGACAGCAGCTTAGCCTTATGGTAATCCATTTTATGATTTCACCTATGGGTTAACAAGTGGTAAATTTGTATGCCTTTACACATCATGCAAACCATTTCAAGACTAAACCCACCTTATATTTTAAATAAGACTTTTCTTGTTTTCAGAAGTGTGGTCAGGTCACTACCAAATGCAGAAACTTCTATGTTATGGTGCTTGAATATAGATGTATACATGATGTAGGTATATGATCTACTATAATTACTTTTAAAAAAATCTTTTATAAAAGTTCCGAAGAGCCACAGGAAGGTTAGCTGATCACATTCATTGTAAGAAACAACAATGGTTACAAAAAGCTTCATTATTATTTGTGAGATACCTTAGCACAAAACTACAGAGTAAAATAATGCAAGAAAGACTTAAATCTGCTTTTTAATTTGTGATCGTTTATTATATATTTTTGTCAAACAGCCCTGTCCCAACTTGTATCCATTCCATGGGGCTGGGTTAGAAGCGTGCTTTCCTCTTCCTGCCAGTGTACTTGGTGTCCACTGGCACCTCTCTGGAAACAAAATACAAATGTGTCAGTTTTACAACATACCTCAACCACACCCATAATGTGGTCTTGGATGTACTGTCTTTTAAGCATACCCAAAGGGATGAGACAAGGTTGGGTGGGAGGGTGAAGAAAATCTTTCCCACTTACCTTCCTTGCTTCCTCCTCCTCTCTTTCTTTTGAAGAATCCACTCACGACTATTTTTAAGTGGCTTACGGTCACCTCGCTTCCGCTTTTCTCTGAAAAAAGGCCAAACTGTAATTATCACGTGCTTTATCAACAAACTGTTGTCTACTTAGAGAATTTCAATGGTTGCCAATAAGGTTTCATCTACAGTACAAAATCACAACTCTAGCTTTTCACTCTTTTGACGGCACACTTCCGTCCTATCTTTCTGCAACTCTATTTTCCCTTTTAGGCTGCTCTACTCCTATCTCCCTAGGATTTACTGTTAAGTCTTTAGGCATGTTTGCTGCACCAGCTATCTGCAATTCCCTCCACTTTCAGCTCAGACACACATCGTCACTGTCAACATTTAAGTGCTTGGCTGTCTAGATCATTTAGACTTTAGAGTTATGTTATGCTGGGGTTTTTTGGTGTTACCTTAGTGCGTGTTGTTTTTTTTTGTTTTTTGTTTGTTTGTTTTTTTTGTAAAGTGCTGTGTCATTAGGGAATGGAGGTCTGTAACTCATTGTCATCATTATTATTACTCAAGTTGATAGGAATCTATAGAGGGCTGAGTATCAAATGAAAATCTACACAACTCCACAAAAGTAAGAAACAAAAATTTCAACAAAAGCATGCTCTTTGGCATGAAACACGTTTAAGAATTATTTCAACAAAACGAGAAAAAATCCTACTAAGGTTCCTTTCTCTAAAGTAGAAGCTAAAAACACTGCTAACAGGCTAACACTTTGGTAAAGAAAAAATTATGCATGATTGTCCTCTCTCTCTTTGGTGACAATTCTGAGAATAATGGTGAGAACATCATCTTTCACACCGTACCTGAAAGCAGAGAAGGATGCTCCAGAGGACTCCTGTGGTACTGTGTCTGTTCCAAGCCCTGTGGGAAGCTGCTGATGAGCCCCACCCGCAAACAGGCAAAGAAACATTCTGGGGAAAAAATTGTCCAATCGACCAACTGACACTTGTATGAAATCTGTCAAGATCTTTTATAACATTAACACTACAGTCATAACATTAATGTATACAGCATGTATGTGCAAATGTGTGCATGTGTGGGTGTGAATGAATTCTGATGCCACCTTCCATGGTGGTGAAAGATGCTATAGAAATAAACATGAAAATATACCATCACTTATTCAACATAACCTCACTTGGGAATAAACAGTTAAAAACTTTTTTTAAAACTGCTAAGTAATGGTGTGCAAGCTAAGTAGGATCAACAAAAAGCTATAAATAAAGAAAGAAACTTAGTCCGCTAGGATTTACAGTACCTCATGTGCCAAAAAAAATACAACTAAGTACATATGTATGCATGTTGAATACAGTGGAATAGAAGAAAATAGAAATATCCATAAAAACAGTACAGAAATGAGTTATGTCCCTTGCTTAACTGGCTCAAAGGTGACTGCTTTCTCTCTTCTTTTTTTTTTTCCCTCCTTATTCATCTATGTCTTAGATTGTTGCCTGCCTCTGTTTGGGACTGTTTTTTGCCAGCACTTGTTTTTCTTTATCGACTAATGGTCTCTATCACCAAATCTGTGCCATCTTCTCCACTTCAGTGCAATTATTTTGTTTTCTTATCTCAGGACTTTTTACTTTTTCCGGTGCTTTAGATTATGAACCTCTATGTGTCAAAACCACATCTTGTTCCTAATCGCCCCCAGTGGAGCATAGGGCTGCAACTACACCCCGCCATCCGACCCGGTTTTGGGTGTCCCTTTCCAGTTGGGACCATCTCATGCCACCCGTCTCTGCCTCTCTGTGGACTGATCTCCATGTCTGTCTGGGTCTCCCAACCCTACGCCTCTCCTGTGGCTTTCAGCCCAGAGCTTGTCTTGTCTTGTCAACACCACATAGTGTGACCCTTTGATCTCTTCTGTGCTGATACAGCATCTATATCAGTAATTTGTGTGCAGGCTAAAAATGGACACCCATGTGCCTTGACGTTTGGACCATTGCCCTGGGCATCTTGAGTTATGTGCACTATAGCTGCTCTGTGTCTGCTGAGATAGCAGCTTCTGAATCATTTAACACAGCTGTAGGTTCCTCCTGACCATCACTTGTTATCCTTCTGATGCTGTGATTTTGTGATATTGATTGTGTTGAGACTGTTCTCATGGATGCTGTGATACCCAAAGTGCAGTGAGCTTGCACGCAGGGCTGGGGTAGGGTGCTATATATAAGTGAACATTGTTATGTACAGTTGATACACTGAAATCACCTTAGGCTGGGTCATTATAAAGTGCCTAAATATCCATAAAGTTTACTATCTCAATGCCTCAGATACCAGTGTTGATTACATTAAGCTTGCTCATTCTTAAGTTGAAAATTATTTCTGTTGTCTCTGAGATAAGTGCATGAAGTCAGGAAGAGCAACACTATGACACTGTGACAGCACAGCAGTGATGTAAGAAAATTTTATAAGAAATCACCCACCCACTGTACTTCTACAACTGTTAGTATGTAGAGTGAACAGCAATGATACAGCTTTCAGAGACTAGCATAAATGATAATAGCAAAGGTGACACGACACCGCCTTGAAAGACCAGCACAAGTGAGAAGTGTCTGAGAGATGGCAATTTATGGAAATTTTCTTCTTGTTAAAAATAAATCTAGGATCCAGTCAGTTGGTGAGAGAGTTGGAAACTGAAACTACACCCTCTGCTAACAAATGAGGTCACATAGTGCTTAAGGCAAAGTGATATCAGCAAAATAGCCTAGCAAGAGCTCCGATAGTTTCTCCAGATGTTTGCACGCAGCATTACACAACAATTTTATATCTTTTATACCTATTCTATTCTATAGTAAAAATGCAGCAGGTCAAGATATTTATTGACAGCAGTTATAACCTCACTTGATAATTTTTTTTAAATATTTTAACGCTATGTCATGTAAGTGTGACTAGTTTGATGGTGTTGAGCTGCCTGGGCCTAATGAGATAGGCACAATGTGGTAGCATGATGAAAGAAACCATGTTTCTCAAAGTGACCACAAGAATTAAACACGTTGGCCTTACTGCACAAGGGTGGAAACATGCCTCACTTTTTGGCCTTGGTGCTGTTTGGATAGTCAACTACAAGACCACCAGTGAATCCTGCTTTCATAGCCTGTTGTGTGATCATTTCAATCTGTCAAACCAATATTGAAAAATGTAAATATTTCACAATGTCAAAATTGTTAATACTTGAAGTAAACTCTTTCAAAACTACCAAAACTCTCATGAGACAGGTCATAACTGTAGTTCACTCAGAATACAAGATTTCCAACTTTCCCTTATCTGTACAAATAGAGCATGTCGTATGGTTGACTTAGTGCAACCAAAAAGCCAACATCTAAGTAACTACAACATAAAAAAATAATTTAAAAAAGACCATGTAAGTAAAATTTTTCAATTATAGGAAATAAACAGATATGGAAGCAATGTAAAATTCTCAGCAAACATCTGTTAATAATAATAATAACAATAATAATAAAGGTTATTTTATAGCACCAAAGCTTCACAAATGGTATTATTTATAACAACAACAATAAAAATAATTGAGAAATTGAAGAAAGCAACCAAGATGACAGGAAAGGGGATAATACATGGAACTGGGAATAATAATAAAGTGTAGTGCTATCTGATTAACAGCTGAATGAATAAAGTACGCTGGTATCCACAAGTCTATGAAATAAAATATTTATATAGAGTCTGAGGGAAAAAACATGAGAAAAGTCAGGGGTAAGAAAGGCAAAATGGTACCACGAAATGTACTATTTGCAGAAGACAATTTATTAATGTTTACTGCAAGTTAATTTATTGATATGTAAGCAACACTTCAACAACAGGAGATGGGAAAAAATGTAGAATTTACCTGAGAACTGTTTTCAGGGTAAAACTGAAACACTGCTCGTGCACCACGACTCTAAGATAGGAAAAAACCCATATACAACAAAAATTAGATCCTTGCAAGCACAAACATTATACTCCCAAAAAAAATTAAATTCAAAGAAATGTTTCATAAGACCATTTTGTTTGTTGAATGAAACAGAAGTTAAAACACTTCCATGTGCTCCTTATATCATATCTTCTGGTAAGCTTGGTTGTAATACACCTGACAAAATTCATAAATCAACATAAAAACATGACAAAAGAGTTCTCCTTGATCATCATTTGCTGGTAATTGCCATCATTCAGCATTAACTCTCAATGCTCTGGTCTGACCATGCAACAAGCATATAAGCCAGGGCTTCTGCTAAGGCAAAATTCTTTGGGGTCCCAGGGACTCCTTCTTCAGATTTTTAAGGGGTCCCTGTTCTTCGCCCAACTTTGAATGGGACCCCATCGACGAAAATTGAAGGGGTCCTCCGAACTTTTAATGCGTACTGTACGCAATTTTTGGCGTAAGCAGAAGCCCTGATAAGCCCTTTTAAAGATGAGAAAAGGATATCTGAGAAAAGCTCACCAAAACACCATATAATGTTGAGAAGAATGTGTACAGTCGTTTAGCTGGTTTGTGGAATGCCTTGTCTGCATTGCACAGCCACTGAAGTGCAGAAATACTGAAACAAATTGGGATTGGTAGGAGGGAAGTTGTAAGCATGAAGCAACAGTCTAGTCTCTCACACACTTTGATGCATGAAAAAAACATTCCATAATAAATATTGTTTAGGCATCATATTAGTTATCAAATGAGGAAGACTGATTTGGCATTGTATTAGTGATCAAACAAAAAGGCATGTAATGCACATTTTGCTTTCATCTGCTGAAGGGAGAAAACCCCAGTACATAGAGTTTAATCAAAGTAATGAATTGGGGGGAAGACTGATGTCATTGTCAAGGTGATCATCTGGAGTGCTGTCAGACCACTTTCATTTCTGTACTAATTTACAGGGAAATAAAGTCACTCACAGCAGGCATCCATACCTTATAACTCCATCAAAACTGCCGGGCCTGAAGGGCATGCCATCACCCATGTCACCCAGAATGATGTCCCCTTCTACCTCTCTTTCTCTGGCAATATCTAAGGCAGAAAACAAGACTGCAACCTGCACAAATATTCTCAACTAGACCAGACTCTGAAGCCACTTCTTATTTTAATTTTTTTTTTTAATGTGAAATATCCACAAGAGACCTTTTTAGAGGCTTGGATTGTTAATCAAGGAAGAACAGCTTTGGTGCTGGTGCATTCATCTACACTGCTCTGCATATCTCAGAGGGGAATATAAATCCCTTCACCCCACCCAGGTGAACCAGGCAGTTGTAGTGATGGTATGAATGGTGGTTTTTAATCAACAAGTGATGTTAGGACATTATGTCCATGATTCTTTTTTCTTATGCATGGGTGGGAGCCTAATGTTTCCTGGGATTCAACTATGGTCAAATCACTTTTCTTTATAAGACCTGAAGTTCACAAGATCTAAGGAGCTGTAAGTGGCGAAAATGAATGCAATTCTGACAATAAATGTTATGATTTAAAGCATACATAGATATAAAAGTAGATATGTTAGACAATGAAACTCTAGTTTCTGTGATATGCTGGGTTACCTTAGTAGTCATGCTTCGCCTTTAGCTTCAATCTGGCCTGTCAAGTACCCACACCTCCCTCCCTGAAGTCAAACCCATTCTTTTATATGAGATGATAGACATTTGACCTTCAAAACCTGCAATAGTTATCTCCCCCAGATTCTGACAGGACTATTTTTATGACCTTGTGAACTGTGGCACATAAATGTCAACCAATTTTACACAAACACCAGTAAGCATCTAATTTGTATTAATAAGGTCCCGATGGCAATTTATGAAGACTTATTTGTTGAAATAAACACTTTTAAGGCCTTTTTTTACCCATCCCCAGATCTACAACCCTGAGTCAGCTTTCCTAATAATGGAAATATGAGGCTGACTGAAAAGTAATGGGATTGGTGTTAAAAACTATTTCAATTCCAAACAGCAAACTACAAGGTTTTTCCCTTCAAAGTAATCCCCCTTGAGTCTAATGCACTTTTCCATCCTTCGCTGCTATGCTTCTATGAACTGATGGACGAAAAATTGTGGCAGGACAAATCATCTGCTCACAATGCCCTCAGCATTCGGCAGTTTCTGGCCAAGAAGAACATCGCTGTACTGAAACAACCTCCCTATGCACCTGATCTTGCTCTATGTGACTTCTTTCTTTTCCCCAAGCTCATGAAGATCATCAAGGGAAAACCAGTTTGAAGGCATGGAGGCCATCAAGAGGGCCATAATAACAAAACTGAGGATGAAGCCTTACAGATGCATGGCAGAGAAGGATGGGGAAAAAACCCATTGCATTATACAAGAAGTTAATACACTACATTTCTGACCTGCTATATTCAGCTGGTAAATAACTCTTCTACCTGACAATACACTTTTCTGAATAAAGCCAATGGCTACAATAGTGTGTGATTAAAGACAAGACAATGTAAAGCATCATTTAATAAACTGCCTTAGCACACAGGAAACATGCATGCTGTCATATTCCCTATTTCATAATGGCCAACAATATTTGTTCTCACCTAGCATGTGTGGGCTGATATCCATTCCTACCCATACATGATCATTGTCTGTTAGACATTCTCCGCTCAAACCAGAACCACACCTGAGAACATTTTTTAAAAAAGTATAAAACTTAGTAAACAAACTACTGCCCAATCCTTCAGGAATCTTACTATACCCCATGTTGCACCTTTTAATATCTGTGCTTAAACAAGCACGCTCATTGTCAACACTGAAACAACTGGTAATGTCGAAAGTTTCAACAAAAAAGATAAGTCAAGAGACAAACAGAAATACTGGCATACCCTATGTCCAGTATATAACATGAAGTGTCTTCTGGAAGTGCCAACAGTTCCATGGCTCTCTCTGACAGTTTTTGTTGGATCTCAATCATGCGAGAGCTGTAAACATATAAATAATCCAACCTTCAATGTACAATTCTTGTAATCTACTGTCAGTTTTAATTAGGAGGCTGATAATGGCTAATCTAGATAAATGCTTTCAAAAGAATGAAAGCAGCTGACTGCAAATATATGAAAAAGAGTATATCATAATTTTTTTAATTTTAATTTAGTTTATACTGAACTTACTTGGATGTGTATTTTCTTGCTTCTGTTTCATTATAAAACTGAAATATAAAAAGAATGTGACAATAATAATAATAATAATGTACTTCTTTATAGCATTATTCTTACTTTGGCTCAGCATGCATTACAATCATGATACAGCCTCCCTCCCCACAAACATGCACAGCCAAACACACACACACACGCAGAAAATGACTAGCATATATATATAATCTCTTTCTTTCACACACACACCATACAGTGAGAACACATAAACATATATGTTCACCACACGCAAATGCCGGATGATTGGGGATAAGGAAAAGCCAAATGAAAGTTCCATGATTTTAACTGAGACTGATGTGAATTTCTTAATATAGTGGGCACCAAGTTCCAGATGTCTGGGGCAACTGTAATACACATGTGACACAGCAAACTTCCCTCGGTCCTTCTGTCATGAAAGGGTACCTTACTCCATAGAAGGTTGGGGATGTAAGCAATGAAAAAGAGAAAGAGAGAGGGAAGAGATGGGTACTGCCTTCCCATAAAGCTGGCGCCGAGAAATGAAAGGTCTATGTAATTTGCTTCCTCCACCATTTCCTAGACCTCCCTCCATTCACTGTTTTGGTGGAGTCTTATCAAGTTAGTTAATTGTTAACCACTTTTAGTGCATTCAAAATTCATTTTTACTACTCTCTACAATTAGATAACTCTATAAAATATGTTTAGACTTGCTAGTAAATTTTGTTTCCATAATCAATCGCAAAATTCTCACAAGTTCAGGGGGCGCCTGGCGTTCTGGTCTTCCACTTGATGCCATGACGGCGATGCTTATCGCTTGCGATACTTTACCCACGTGTGTTGTTGTCTCAGTGTGAGCGATAAAAAAGTATCGCCTAACAGTGGAAGCTACGAATTCTTCAACAAATCCGTAAGCAAGGACAACTGCAAAGTCTGCAGGCGTTTGGGACAAATATGAAGTATTTAATGTCTGTCTTCTTTCAAATGATATCCACTTAGCCTACATTTGTATCTGAAGGAGGATTCGTGGTCCGCTAGTGATCGGAATGAAGCTAAAGTAACCCGCTTTACTTTCACTTTCGTTCATTCACATTTGGCAGTGATATGTTCTATTTTGCAGGCAAGAACTTTTCAATTACTAAGTTTCAATTATTTTTATTTAATACATAGGGATTTATTAATATGTCTTATTGGAAAAAGTGTATTTTTTTCAAAAGTACTGATTAGCACAGTACGGTAGATTATAAGAAGTAAGCCATTTGACGATATCAACTTCCGCTACATTGTTAGCTTTGGCTAAGGACTAATTGGGAGTTTCGCAAGAGCCTATGACTATCATCTTCTTACTTTAGCCGGGTTAGTACAATGAAATACTATCGAAGTATGATAAAGAACGCATCCTGCATCAAAGTTAACGTAGGCAAATATGTGCTTCTTAATGCCAGAGAAATTCCTGTTTCAATGAGGAACAGACACATTGCTGATTATGCTGGTCGTTTGTTTTCGCAAATATCCAGACCTCACTTCACCTTGACAGCGAGTTCAGCAACTTTTGGCACTGTATGTGGCTTCGCCAGCAGCCGAAGGCATTTTTCAGCAAGGCCTCAGCCTAAATCCAGGACACACTACTACGATGTTCTTGGTGTGACTCCACGTTCGACTCAAGCTGAGATCAAGTCTGCATATTACATGCGATCAAAACAGCTTCACCCTGACTTGAATAAGGAGGAGACTGCACAGACCAAGTTTTCGGAATTATCCGAAGCTTATGAAGTCCTGGGCAACACAAACAAGAGACGACTGTATGATCACGGGGCGGGTTTCCGGAACAGGGAACATGTACATGAAGCAGCCTCTGCTGCTGCTGAGGAGGTGAACTACACACGACCGTTTCGTGAAGGGAGACGGTTTGGCTTTGAGCGACGCGAACCCCCAACAGGTTGGACTGCCCAGTTTAATTTTGACGAATTCTACAAGCAGCATTATGGTGCATCTTTCCAAAGGGAGAAAAATGAACGAAAACTGTTCGAGGAGATGATGGCAGCAAAAGAGAGGGATATACTTCAGCAACAGGGTCGAATGCATTTAGCATACATTTTTATAATGTGCGCTATTGCATATTTCATGTTCAGTGAAAAGAACGGGAAAAACAAAAGTGGCAAGAAAATGTGACGTAGTTTTAGAAGACTGTGATAGATACACTTCTGGCAAGTGACCAAATTACTGAAATAAGGATCACAACTGTGATATTGATATAGTGGTGTTCAGTGACTTCAGACTTCTGTAATTAGCTAACGGGAAATCACTGCTGTAAGTGGTGAATGGAGAGATGAGACTAAATGGTGTTTGTGCAGTGTCTGTCATGGTCCTTATATTTCATATGTATAAACAAATGATGTTGCAATTTTAACTAGCTGAGGTAAAATGGGAATGATTAGTTAATTTGGTAGTCACGCACTGGAATCAAGAGCAGCTACAAAACTTGCTGCTTTTTTGTTCTTTGTTGACTAATGATGTACATTGTCCTTTTGGTATGGAAACTTTATATGTGATACCATAAATCTGCCTTTGTACTGCTGTGGCCTAAAAAACTATGTGGACACAGGCAGACTTAGGAGTTACTACAGCTTCTTGAATTTGTATTATTTTGTATTCTTCAGATGTGTTAAAAAAAACAAACATGGGAAATCATGTTGACTTTCAGGTAACATTTCTTTTAGAATATTATTCCTAGCAGCTGAAAAAGCGATGCTTTAGCAAGTGGACTAATGTACTAATGTTTACAGTAAAGAACATTTTTAATGACATATCATTTAGCTGTCTTTTATTATTGTGTTTTTGTGATCACAGACCTATGAACCACACTGCATAGGGGTCTTGCCTCCCTTTTGCATCATTTTAAGAGTGCCCAATGGTGCAAAGGAACTGTTACTGAAAAATGCAGATTATGGATCGTGGATTCATTTCTCACCTCTAGCATTTGTGATTCTGTCGGGTTGTGGCACCTGTTTACCAGGCTAGATTAGTTTTCTGTAATGTAGCCCCCATTAATGACTGGACATAAAACACCAATGACTCCAGTTTGAGAAAGACTCGTGGAATATAGTCCCCCTTACATCAGGTGTGTTAGTCATTTCTCTCATGTTCGTACAATGTGGTGTTAAATTTAAAACAACTTTTGTTTTCACATTAAATGTTGCCCAGTATTTGATTTATACTCTGTGCTGATTCTCAAAATAAATATTAAAGAATAGTGTAATTGTATTAAACATCAAAATATATTTGTAGAGTTGTTGTTTGCCATCATGTGGATATGCAAAGCTATGACTTTTTGACTGATAAATTTCGTGAAATATTTGAGACTTTTGAAGCTATGGTAATTAGTAATAGCTATCATTTATGTTTCTGATTGTCCAACCTGGCTAATCAGGACTGCTGGTACTATTGTACTAACAAACCTTTGTACAGTTACATTTGATGAAAGTGTTTTCTAAAGGCAGTCTGTGTGACACATTCTTCACACAGATTGCATAATAGTTAATAAATACCATTGCAAAAGAAAATTAGCAACTTACCTAGCCACTCTAAGATTGCAACAAGAAGAACGACATTGACAATTTTTTTAAAACAGTAATCCTATAGTAATAACCTCAAACATTTCCCACAACCTCAAAAAAAAAACCCCATCAAACCCTGCCCAGAGTTATACTGAGGTGGTAGAAGTTCATGAAGCTATTAACATCTTACCGTTTAGTCTACCACAAACCTAAATGTCACAACAAAAAACATTTTTAATAAGATTCAGGTCGTTGGCAGTGGCATAGGAAGATGCTCAGCTTTTGGGGGTGGTGGGCAACTTCATTCTAACAGTGAATTATAATGGAAGCTGAGCCCTGCGTACCGTAACGCGGGCGCTTACCGCGTTTGCCCGCGGGCGCTCACTCACGCCTGTGAGAGCCTGTGATACCCTTCGCCCACCGTGGGCGCCTGTTAAAATGGCGGCTGACAGCGAAGTAGAGAATATAATTTTGTTGATGGACATATTTGACAGCGACGACGAATTAATAGAAGCAATATATTGCAGAGCCAAACAATATACTTCTAGTGGCATTCATTTGGGAACTAAAGAGGAGAAAGTCCATGAGAATTAAAAAGAAAGAACAATGCGGTAGTCAAGCATATCACGTAAAAACAAACGACGAGTAGACTTTCTGTTGTTGTGGTCCCGATTCGAAGTTTCAAGATCGAAGGCAAATTCATCTACCATCTCTAGAAAGACATGACGATGAAATCTGAACTTTTAATACACTGCTTTGTCGTCGTATATATCTATCTGTTGCAAAATACTTATTTATTAGAAGATAAACCGTGAATATCATCGACACGCCTAAACTCGACAACTATGGCGGCCATCTTTGCGCCACGCTTGCGCCCGCGGGCGCTCACTCAAATTTCGCTGCGGTACGGCCCGCCCGTCATAGGCGCCCGCGTTGGGGTACGCAGGGCTGTTAGCTGTTTGTGCATATTGTTGGCTGAAAGGGTTTTCCACAGTATCAGAAGCGCAGGCCAAATCATGATTACCTTTGTGCAGAATGAGTAGAGTTTTAGGACACACTGCTATCTTTTAATACAAGTGGAGTGTTGGTAGTGTAACCATGAGACAATGCAAGTGGAGTGTTGGTAGTGTAGCCACAAGATGATACATTAAGTGGAGTGTAGCCACAAGATAAGAGGAGTGTCGGTGTAGTAGTCACGAGATGATACATTAAGTGGAGTGTAGCCACAAGATAAGAGGAGTGTGGGTGCAGTAGCAGTGTAGCAGCCTGTGACGGAGGCCGACTGCCGCACTTCCGGTGGAGAGCGAGGCGAGAGAGCCGTGAGGACGACGCTGACAGAAGTGTATGCTGATAGCAGTCTGTGCTGTCCAATTTCCTGCTAACTCCGGCCACAAACAAAATCCTTGCTATATTTACATCGACTGTTGACAAAGGAAAAGGATGTCTGCGGTATGTCATGTATCTTTATTGAAAGATCGCGCGATAGTTAGCAACGGTCTTCGGACGCCACAGTCCACACCTCGTAAGCCACGCTCAGTCCAACAAAACAAAACAAAGTAACTGGGCGGAATAATATGGATTTCAAAAACTGTTGTCATTTTAAATTGAAGAGCTGTGTAATATTTGTTTGTTGATACTGCGGAGTTGCGGGAGGTTGGGTGTGGACTATTTGTTTGCGGGGAAGGTGGAGAACAGTTTTGAACACAAAGCATGAAGGGAGGCTGAGCACAGAGTTAGTAGGGGCGCTACAAATATTAAGAAATATACGAGAACAATGAAACGAAAAATGTTTACAAGTGAAAACTGTAGAGTACTTCAAATGAGGAGAAATATTACCAAAAATTATTTTATGGGGGATGAAGTAGAAGAAATGGCAATCCCAAACCTATGCAAGGAACTCACGCAACAGTGAAATGTAGACACAGAAAATAAAATTAAAATGTTTCATGCTAAATGTTGAAAGAAAGGGCAGCAGAATCAACACATTACTGACCATCAATGACTCAACATTATTTTTGTCCTGCTATATCTGAAGGCGGATGAAAGACAAATAACTGCCTCACCACCACTGAAGAAACGCTCAACAAGACGAGGACTGGCCAGAAGTGTTGTGACTGAGAGTCAGACCACAGAGAATACTCCCAAACATGTCACACAAGTCTACTCTACATGTGTCGAGAGACTTTTTTCATGTATAGATAACAGTGGTCTACGAGTACCACTCAACTTGAAGAATGATTCCAATATACAGTCCGGTAAGCCAGCTGACATTATTTGAAGGAAGATTGACAATCTGTTTATATTTTCTGTTTTTTAGAAAACAGACGCGTGTAAAGAAAATTGCTGTTCATTTTGCGTATTACATTGTCAAAAATAAAACCATTAATTTTCACTGGAATACTTAAACAAAATTTTTAAGTGCGTGAGAAATTATTTTGCTATTTTTAAATTAGTGTTTAATGAAGGACGAAAATAGGAAAGGTGCTTAAATAATATTTGTTTTGGAGAAGTAATCAAGTAGCCAAGCAAATACAAGTACTTAAACTAAACCCAGTGTTTAAAAAAAAACTCATGTGATTCTAATGGCTTTGTAACTTTCCTAATGACTCTTCTTAGAACCTGCCATTTTAACAGTTAATTTCAGTTTCCACTGCTCTTACTTCATGCACTTTGTTATTCTTTCTTTAAATACTTAGAAGGTGTTGCAAGCACATATGCAGAATGAAAAATGACACATTAACTGACAAACCCCCATTTCCATATATATGTATACTTAAAAAATCATAATACACTAGCACATGCACTGACACATATACTTGGAAGAAGATTTATCTCCATTAGGTTAGTTTATAAAGTTTAGGTAGATCTCTGCTGTGTGAGCACAATAACTTGTTTGATGGCAGAATCTTTTCTCCTTTCCTCATTGCCTACATGACCTACTGCCCTATAAAGAAGCAGGATGGGTCAGGAGTCATGTACAGTTCCCAAGAAAGTTCTTTGTGAGCAGAGTAATCATCCGCCTTCCAAAGCGCATGATTTTCTGGGTAGGTCTCTGTCCAAAGAATGTATGAACACTATGAGCCATGCACAGTCTATTAAGAACTCCATTTGGCTGATAGTACTAGGGCAGTACTGTTTAAATCTGAAAAAAGAACAAAATAATTCCTTTCAGATTTTCCTGGTAAAAATCGTATGCCTACTATGTAGGATCAGGAAGCATGCCCTCTTTCTTCCACATAATGTTCCTCACAGTTAGAGCCTTTCATGTAAGCAGATTCAAATCCTTGGGAGCCACCCTTTCCAAGGACGCAGTTCCATGCCAGATATCCACATCAGGATTGCAGCAGCAACAGGCTAGACTAGACAGGATCTGGCATAGCCATAAGATAAGGTTCACTACCAAGTACAAGCTGTACAAATCCCTGGTAGTGCCCATCCTGCTCTACGGATGTGACAGGTGGACTCGGCGACATGGAAAGGAGAATCCAGGCATTGGAGAATAAGTGCCTGAGGAGGCTGCTCTGGATCTCATATGCTTTGCAGACAGAGACCTGTTAGCAGGCACTAACAAAGAACTGCAAGACTTCACCAACAGACACTTCAAATGCATATGGAATGGAGACCAGCACCATAAAGAGCAAAGTTATGGTCAATGGCAGTGGCAAAGCAGAGACCTCTATGAACGGGTGCAGCTCCAAGAGGTCAGTAGCTTCAAGTACTTGAGAGCCACCCTGTCTCACAACAACAGCGGCAATGGTTAGACTAGATAGGATCTGGCATAGCCATAAGGTTCACTACCAAGTACAAGATGTACAAATCCCTGGTAGTGTCCATCCTGCCCTACAGATGTGACATGTGGACTCTGCTCGCCAACGCATAAAGGAGAATCCAGTCATTGGAGAACAAGCGCCTGAGGAGGCTGCTCTGGATCTCATACAGAAAACACAGAGCCAACGACTTTGTAGGATACAAGATGGCCACACTCGTAGGACACCAGGAACCTCTACTTTCAACAGTCAAGTGACGTAAGCTGGTCTTTGACCATGTGACCCGGTACAACACCCTGTCAAAGACTGTCTTTCAAAGCACCCTGGAGGGTCGTTGACACCACAATGGTCAGAGGAAGAACTGACTTACGAAGGTCAAAGACTGGACTGGTCGTCCTGTACAGCAGTGGTTCTCAAAGTGTGGTCCGCGGACCACTAGTGGTCCGTGGGCATAACTCAGGTGGTCCGCGGCTGACAGTCAGCAAAGTGATGTTTAAAGTGATGCATTCCTCGCATTAACATTTTAATTACAAATAACGAGGTAGGTAGTTTTATGTCAACTTATTACTAGACTACTGTCACAGAAGGACTTTTAGTTTTGAATTGTAATGAAACAAATGCGGCAATTTAAATTTGAAATTCATAGTACAGACTGATTTTTAGGCCTTGGTGGTCCGCCATAGTTTTTACTTAAGTAAAGTGGTCCGCGGTCCGAAATACTTTGAAAACCACTGCTGTACAGGACCTGCTGACTATCGTTCTCAATAGGCAAGAATGGTGGCCCTGTTAGCTGCTGTGTCTATCCTTGTGATACACCCAACGACAGATACCCGTCAAGGGACGACTGTCAGGCTGACTGCAATGATAATTATACAATCTCCTATTGAAGAATGTGAGCACTGAACTGAGATGGTAAGAATATATTTTGCAGAGTTCATAAAGCTTAATAATGTCAAATGTTTTTGTCTGCATCCACAGATGCAGGTCTTCACCAGGAAGTGGGAAGGTGCCTTCAGTCACCAAGTGTATTGCCATCATCACCAACAGTAGCAGAATCACTAGCAGAGGCTGAGCTCGAGAAGGAAGATAGGTTAGTTCTGACCTAATTACCCAATCCATCAAAGAAAATCAGTTGTTCTGGATAAAGGTCAAGTGTGACAAGAATGTAAAAAGAACAATCTGGTATCAACTATTTTTAATCACTCTTTTTATTCTTGCTTAGATCCATTTTCCAATCTCAACTACACTGTTAATTATTATCAGATCTCACTATCTCATTTCCTCTTTCTTTCCATCACATTTTTTTCTTGTTCATTTCCTCCATTAGAAGTGTGTTGATATATTACATGGATTTTCTCTCTTACTCTGGCGGTCAAGTGGTGCAACAGTTAGCGCATATCACCAATACAGCAAAGGCTGGCTGTCTTGGGTTTAGACCTCGTCTCAGGCACGTTGTTCTTTCTCTGCATATGGTATCTGTTGACAGGGCTGGCTGCCTCGCCGTGATATGTGACCCTCCACAACGAAATGAGTCTTAAGTCGCACAGAGCAGTTTTGTGCTAGAGGCCCCGAAAGGTGATAGGGGTCAGTTTTGTGGAGTTTGACTTTTCTTTAAAAATGGATTCCTTGGTTATTAAACTATCAGGAAAATACACTGCTATGTTAAAATAAAAGTTGGAAATGGACTTAAAATATGTTTTGTTTGAGGTACCCTACTGCGATCCGCACCGATTTCAGACGAAATTCAAACGCTGTTTCAATACTGTTTCCCTGTCGTAACCACATTGTGTTATACCTTGCCAGAAAACGCGGAGTCTGTATGTTCAACTTCTTTAAAAAAGGATTCAAATATTAACTGATCAAAAGATTTGTCTGCAAAAGTTTAGGAGTAAACAAACCTCGTCGGCCATCTTGACGCTAATCTTTAAACCCGCTTTTCTCAAAATGGCCGCCACCGTACTTTCACATTCAAACATTAATAACTCACTCAATGTTAGGACTAGAAGAACAACTTTTGTATCAACAGAAAGTTCAGAACCTGTACTTTTTAAAAATATGCAATTCGGCAAATCTCAAATTTCCAAATTACGACTCATTTCGTCGTGGAGGGTCACATACACCCTTAGTTGCTAGCTTAGCGTTACACACCAATCTCTGTCTCTCTCTTGCTTACTCTAGTGCCTGCTGTTTATTGAAGTCATTTTTTAATGAATAGGCTCTTCCAGTACTTAAGTTTCAATCAGTCTTTTTTTTTCCTATATCTCAGATTGTTACAGTTTCCCAGTGTTTAGTAGGGGGAGATAGTGTATGAGTGGTGCTGTTTTGAGAGGTGGAATAAGATTGGTATAATCAAGGTTTTTTTCCCTGGCCAGTGGCTGTGATGATGTTTTGGTGGGTTTTTTTTTTTTTCACCATTCAGATGGAATGAGTTTTCATCTATGTTGTTGAGGTTTAGAGTGATGAGGTATGAGTAGGAGTCTTGTGTGTGTGTGTTGGGGGGTATATTCTTAAATGCTGTGCTTTGGTGTGTGTGTATATTTTTAGAGCTCTTTCTACGTGTGTTTGCAGAAGTTGATTTTAACTAGTCTTATTTATAACTGGATTCTTTTTACGGGAGATTTAGAATGTTATGTAGTTATTTTGACAGATGCTCACATCCTTGCTGGAGCTATTCTCTTGGAACAAAGATTCATGTGTGACTAATTTAATGAGATGGAATGAAAAGATAAAGTGGAAAAAAGTAAAAAAGAAAGTAGAAACTGCAGTAATAATAAATGCAAATGTATACATAGTTACCAATTTTCTCTTAATATTTTCTTTGTTTTTAAATATAATGATATTTTATTGGTGACAATATAAACTGTTGTGAAAAAAATGCTTGCCAGTAATCTAAGCAAGATATAAGCTAGAGATTTGCCTTTGTATGTGTGGATGCAATAAAAGCAGCATGTCGTTTTCATTTGACAATTTTATCCATCAAGCCTGCTGCATGCTGAGCCTTCTATAATTGTTGAAGATGGGCCACCATCACCACCACCATCTTCACATCTGTCTAAACGGCACAAGTCCCTGACAAAGGGAATCAAAACAGCACTAGAGTAAGTGAGGTGTGTATGTGTGTGTGGAGCAGGATGTGTGGTCATGTGTTCATAAGAGCATGGGCTAAATAGGTGGTGTGTGTGAGAGAGAGAGAGGGGGGGAGGGAGTATTGGAACAAACTTGCATATGTACATGTGTGTATGTACACATTCTGATATGTCTGGAAACTCGACTGGCTAGATTAAGCTGTGGTTGCTGCTGTAGGCACTACATTAACCGAGGTCTGTTTGGTTAAACTGGAAATTGTGTAGCGGGCTTGTGGGCACATCAGAGAGGGAGGGATTGTGTGATAGTATATTGTAAACTAGACTTTAAAGAAAAGGAGGTCTAAAAAGCACTTATCTTACATCTTTTACTTTCTACAGTACATTGACTTCTGCAAAAGGTGATTTGCTGAAGAACACAATAGTCTCACCGATTGTGGTGGAAGAATCTCCAGTCAAAAGAAAGGATTCAATGATTGTAAAAGTTCGTTACATGTCTGATGTCCACAGGTTTGAAATGGCCTCGGTAAGACTGTAGAGAAAGGCACCAAGCCACAGACTTTTATGGTTTTCCTTTAGTCTTTAGATCCTAGTCCAGAAATATATACAGTGGAACCTCAGTTATCTGGTTTAACAACCGGCACTCATCATCCAGAAATCACAGATGATTGAAGATAATTCTAAAAATTCACAAATTCTAAAATAGGGGCCGTAGTGAAATTCTTACCTTGTAGTGTTTGTGAAGTTTTCTTGAAACAGGAGCCGCTGCCTTGGGCTCTTTCAGTGCTTCAATTTTATTGATGTGCAGAGTTGGCGAAGTGTTAGGAGTCACTAAAATTTGAATCCACTTCCTATTCAAGAAAGTCTAGCAATTTTTCAGCAAAACTTAGCACTTCTGCAAGTGAAACTTTCTTTTTTGAAGGTTTTCAACCACTTCATCAGGAAACGGTTTTTGCCATTACTTTTGAAAGGTTAAGTTCGGCATGTCATCCCAACTCTCTGAACATGAGAAAATTGTGCCCTTAATTGTCCATTTCTTGTAAAACTTAGAGAAAATTTCTGTCCTGGGTCTCCTCGACAGACAATAAAGTCTGATTTGATTTCATTTGAGATCTCTTCCAAGACTGAACGGAGTAAAGATTTCCTTAACGACACTTTAATGCGTCTAAGACGCCCTGATCCATAGGTTGCATAAGCAATGTAACCCTGGCCATCGCATATTTTCAGGATATTTTTGCTAGGATGGGAAGGAGCATTGTCCATACAGCTGCTGCAAGAATGCTATACTTTCAATCCTTTAAGAATAATTCTCAGAAACCCACCAGCAAAGAAAACTTAAGCTGTGACACACATAGTGTACATTTCTGTGGCTGAAATTCTTGGTTGCGAAATTTTTGCAGTCTTGTGGTGTCTAGCAGGGTTTTTTTTTAAAGGCAGTCGTGGACAAAGGATACAGGGTTAATTGAAAACTTGATAATTGAGGTTCCACTGTACATAGTTGTTTTCTTTTGTCTGAATTGTGATGAGGTATGTTTTGTATATCTTTTGGTGAGTGAATTACATGCACTTTTAAGTAGCTGCACCTCTAGCTTAACCTACAGTTAAATATTTATCTGAAAATATGTTTTGTGTATAACAGGATTGTTTAAAATTTGTTGAGTACAACAAGTTGTTATAAAGGTTCAGAAGTATGAAATTTTGAGATAATTTTTGATTTATGCAAAAACACATGATAAAGCTGGCATACATAAGTTGCTTTTTTAAAGAAAAAAGAACTTGCTATAGTTGATGTCAAATTTGCATTTTGTCTGTCATTGCAGACTGAGCTTTTTCACAAGCTGCAGTCACAGATGGCATCTCTACTTTGTACAAGTGAGGATCGGATAGGACTATATCTTTATGACACACGCATTGGTCCTACAGAGACGCCACAATCAAAAAGTTTAAAATTAGCAGACATTATAGGTATGTATAGGTGTGTAGTTCATGTGGGGGAAGAGAAGGAAATGATGAATTTTAAAAGTATTTAGGAGCAAAGCAAATGTGTTGTTAAAAGTTGTATCCAGGAGTAAAGGAAGTGTGTTGCTAGGTTGCATAAATGGAGTTCACTGACATCCCTTTTTTTTTTTTTTTTTCTTCAGAGAGATATTGAGTTTTTTTCTTTCCCAAATCCGAATTTATAAAAAAAAAATTGTAAAGACAGTTCTGCCTTCTTCCTAGATCATTCTAGAATGCCAGCAAGATAAACAGATTCAGTTAATCAGAATTACTTCTTAAGTATACATTTAGAGCAGATTTGGTTTTTAACTTGACTGAAGTGCGCTCACTTGCTGCAGCCAGTAGCATCCTGTGCGTTGTGCAAATTTGTCAAGTGTATTCAATTTTTTTATTTCACAAATGGCAACTGCTACAAGGTTAAATGCTAAATACTGTATATAAAAGCAGAATCACTCCTCTACAAATTATTTTTCTTTTTTAAATTACTCAAAAGAATTTCTGGTTGTTTACCAGAATTCCGTTCTGGTGTAGCTGCCAACAAGAAGTATGTAAAGTTTAATGTACATTCTGGTCCATTTTTAGTGGCAGATTTTGTGGGTTTTTTTCACTTCCATTCACTTTTGCATAATTTCTGTGTGCTAAAGTGGATTTACTCCTGTCCTGTTTGAAATAAATACCATCTTTTCATAGTAGCACTAGTTCTGTTATACTTTTTGAATAAGCATTGTAAAGTATGCTTCTAGGTGTGGCATTTAGAGAAATAAAGATAATATGCTTTGGCAAAAAGGTAAGGATGTTTGCTTCTTCTTACCTTGATTGTTAAAAGGCATGGATTCAGAGTTAAAATTATAAACTGGTGATAAATTCTATTTTAAAAGGGTCAGACAGCTCTCAGGTGAGGTTATGACATTGAGTTAAATATGTGTAGAATGTTGTGATTTCAGAATGTCATGTCTTGTGTCCTGGAAAGTTTGATTCTGAAGCCGACAGTGTGCCGTCTGCTGATACAGTTCGGATTCTTATGCAGTGCCCTAAGAGTCGGAACAACTCGCATCTCCTCATCAAAAAGGTCAGTTAACAGCATGAGTACAGACTTCTTGAAATCGGTCATCAACTGATTTGAAACATTGTCCTGCTATTCATAAAAAGGTTTTGGTATGGCTGAACAAAATTCTGGAAGTGCATTGAAATCTGAAAAACTACTCAAAGTTCAAAGTTGTTTGAAAGAGATTGTATTTAAACGCTGTATTAAAAGGCATGAAAAGTGGGTATTTTTCAGCTTTTGCATGCATGCAGAGTAAAGACTGCACGGAACAGTTAAACAGTTTGCATTTTTTAAAATTATTATTTCTCTTGTACAAATTTATGAAAATAATTTGTCTAGTGGACTCTTATTTCTCATTCTAGTCTCAGTGCAGTGTATGATTATTTGCATTTTTAAAAAATTTCTTCAGTACCAGCCATTCCGGGTCATGATGGAGCAATATGCGCAGCAACGAGGGAAGGTCCTGGATGCATTCAAATTTAAGTTTGATGGGGATGCTTTGGACCCAGATGCCTTGCCAATGGATATGGACCTTGAAGATGGAGACACTATTGATGTTATTGAGCTGGTTTAAAAATATTTTACCTGCTTACATGTGCCCGCTAGTGAGAGAAGCTCATTTTGTCAGGACAGTTGGTGGTGGTATTCCTTACCTGACTGACCAGTGCTCACAGAAGTGATGTGGAAGAAAATAACTGCAGTACGAGTGAAGAGCTGTAGTTTTGTGTTTTCTGATATTTGCATACGGGCAACATACTGAACAAGGATACAAATGTCTCTTTGCAAATAGCTGTGGCGTTAATAGTTACACTATTTGCAGGCATTCAGATATGTTTGGTCTGAAGACTGAAACAAGATGATTCTTATTTTCTAAATGTGAGAACAGAAAAAGAAACCCGAGTGTTGCCCAGGTTTGTGCCAGCAAAATGTTCTTTTGTCACAAATGGTTTAACTAATAAGAATCAAGCATGTCATGATGCAGTTTATTTATGGTTTACAGCCATTTTCTATATGTTTTTAACACTGATCTAAAATTTAGATCAATTCATGGTCACAATCATGATATAGGAAGGCATTGACAGCAGTTGTGTATCAATGGTCAAATTTCAAACCACCAATACTTAAGGCCTGAGGAATGTTGAGAGCACAATGTAAGGCTACACAAGTGGTTCAGGCTTTTCTTTTCTTTGTATGTGGCTGCCATCTGGTGACATTATTTGGCAGGGCACACTTTGTGTATGTTTCTTGATAGTGTCATTTCCCCACCATATATTTGTCACTCAGGAGACTCGATCAACACTTCATTTTGTCCATTTACATCCCTTGCTCAAACATACATCCCTACTTTCTTGTCAGCATGTAGAACTTAAAGTAGCTCTAGAATTGAAGGCAGCAGTAGCCTAGGACTAGGTTGACATTGACTGTGATCAACTTTATTTGTCCCAGTGGGCAATTTGAACATGGAATCAAAAGGCTGTGCTTTGCTGTGCTGTGCTGGCTAGTGAAAATAGCTGGTACCTTGTGCGGCATTCAACTGATGCAGAGGACAAGGACAACAGCTGTCAGTTCTGTAGTCAAGGCATGTTATTTCCATATCCGCACTCTTGGATGACTCCGACCCAGTCTTAATAAGAAGACTGCAAATGCAGTTGCTGTGTCCCTCATCGGTTCTAAATTAGACTATGCCAACAGCTGCCTCTGGGGTATTTCAAAGAGCGAGTTGTCGAGGCTACAGCGAGTGCAAAATACGGCTGCGAGGATAGTTGCAGGAAAGAAAACAACTGACCACATTACTCCTGTACTTCGTGACCTACATTGGCTTCCTGTGGAGAAGAGAATTGAACACAAATTGTTAACCTTAACATATGGCTGTCTTCACGACCTTGCGCCTGTCTATCTACAAGAACTCATTCGCCGTTACCAACCTCAGCGGAACCTTCGTTCAGCGGCACACTTCAGACTTGAACGACCAGGGAATGCTAATAAGAAGACTGCGGGTTTCAGATCCTTCTCCAATGTCGCCCCGCTTTTGTGGAACTCGCTTCCCCTCTCGACCAAGGAGTCTGATAGTATTGCATCTTTCAAGAAAAATCTTAAGACTCACTTGTTTAAACTTTTTTGAAGTTTTCATTTGACCTGCAGTTTGGTGGCTGCTGGGATCACCGCGCATTGAGCGCATCTTTGTGATGCGGATACTAGCGCGCTACAAAACTACATCATCATCATCATCATCATCATCCTGGCGCGATGCAGATGTTCAAGAAATATTGTATAATATACTCCTGTGAGTGGCAACAGAAGTTTCTGATGCATTGCTAATCTAAAGGCAGCAGGGTGTGGGAGGACTTGTGGTTTTTTTTTTTGTGGGGGGGGGGGGGAAGAAGGAGAAGGGGTAAGTTTTTAGTATCTGCTTTATACATGCCAGTAATGTCTTGTGGTCATCAATGGTTGTTTCCTGAAAATCATGTAACATGCAGGAAATGTTTGCTAGTTAGTAAATCCTGTGTTAAAATTACAGTCAATTGTATTACTGCTTAATTAAGGGATTTTGCATGGTTCCTGACAGGTTGTGAAATCCATATTGCCTCGTTATTGGTCAATGCTTCTGGCATTATCGAAATTTGAAGAAATTGCCTGTCTTCTAATGGTTGGTTATGTTTTTGTTTTGTGATTCAAAGAACGATTTTTTTAAAAGAAAGATGGGAGTGTTGTAGTTTTTAATTTATGTTTTGAAAGTCATGCTTGGTTAAGTTTCATTAATGTTTTTCTTTAGAAACACCATACATTTATATAACAATTTTTTTCTGTTATTATTCCACCAAAAAAATTAAAATTTGTTAGCTGAAATTACAATTTTCTTTACACTGTGATGTAACGGAGCTGGTTCATGACATACACTTTGTTACTGTTTTTAAAAACTTAAAAATTGTTAAAATTACTTCACTAGCTTAAAAAATATTTTTCACCATGAGTTGAATTTTTTAAAACTGGTTCCAATGAATAAATCAGGACCAAAAAGCATCACTCTTGAATCTCTGTGAAAGTATGTGACTTAGCTCCTGGTTTTAGCGCAGGGGTGGGGAACGTCCAACCCACCATGGCAACCACAGGCAGTACTCGAAAATCTATATTTATTTTAGCAACATAACTTTATATTAAGGAATAATACAAATATTGAGGGGCAAGTAATGATCATTGCAGAAAAGACAAACATGTGCTTCTTGTGCGATGCCTGCAACCCATCTGCTTGTCTTGCAGTGACAGTACTGTCAGTACCAGGCAGGCTGGGAGGCTGCCTGTTATAAATGTGTTACTCTGGCAAAACTACTGCCATCCAGTCATGATGAGATCATCATGACTGACATCCAACAAAAAGTTGATGCAAAGTGTCGATCTTTCCACAGTAAATGTACAATTATTTTTTTAAGCTGAAGGCAAATCATTTTTGGCAGTAATGAAAAAAGCGAATATAGTGTCATTACAACTCAAAACATACCGAGTTTGTAATCACAAGC
Source organism: Pomacea canaliculata (assembly GCF_003073045.1). Classification (NCBI taxonomy): domain Eukaryota; kingdom Metazoa; phylum Mollusca; class Gastropoda; order Architaenioglossa; family Ampullariidae; genus Pomacea; species Pomacea canaliculata. The sequence goes on from NC_037593.1 coordinate 33,364,743, forward strand.
TGCCTTCCCTAGGTCAGAGAGGATGTCTACTGCATGTCACTAGGCCACAGATATTATCTATTGTGTGACTACACCAAAGAGGATATCTATTGCCTGTGACTAGGCCTCTCTGTGACAAAGACATTATTCACATGTTACTCAGTGAGCGAGCTTTGACCTTCATAAGTCAATTCTTCCTGACCACCACGGCGTCCACTACCCTTCAAAGTGCCTTGGACAGTCTTCGACAGGGTGTTGTGCGGGTCACGTGACTGTTGAAAGTAAAAGCTCCTGGTGTCCTACTAGTATGGCCATCTTGTTTCCTACAAAGTCGTTGGCTCTGTGTTTTCTGAATGAGATCCAGAGCAGCCTCCTCAGGCGCTTGTTCTCCAATGACTGGATTCTCCTTTATGCGTTGGCGAGCAGAGTCCACGTGTCACATCTGTAGGGCAGGATGGACACTACCAGGGATTTGTACAGCTTGTACTTGGTAGTGAACCTTATGGCTATGCCAGATCCTATCTAGTCTAACCATTGCCGCTGTTGTTGTGAGACAGGGTGGCTCTCAAGTACTTGAAGCTACTGACCTCTTGGAGCTGCACCCGTTCATAGAGGTCTCTGCTTTGCCACTGCCATTGACCATAACTTTGCTCTTTATGGTGCTGGTCTCCATTCCATATGCATTTGAAGTGTCTGTTGGTGAAGTCTTGCAGTTCTTTGTTAGTGCCTGCTAAAAGGTCTCTGTCTGCAGATCGGTCTTCCACTAATGGAATGGAAGTATAATGGTCATGGAGGGCTTTGAGTAGTGTTGTGCATAAATTTTGTGAAAAACAAAGGTTTTAGCAACTTCCAGTTTAAGTTATGATCTTGACCCTGAGTATGGTGATCTTGTTTATCACTGAAGTGAGGTGGCCAAGTCGCGGCAACAAGGCAATGAGGTTTTAGGAATTGCAGAATGAAGTCAGGCAGTTTATGGAGACGAAGGTGTAGATGTTCTTTTGAGAAGAGTCGACTGCACCCAAACTGACGCAAACCTTGAAATGCCACTGTCAGTAGCAACATTGTCAGTACCAGCTAACATCACATGCCCGTGAAGGACATAAATATCTAAATGGCCCTTGGAAGGAAAAAAAAAATGCTTCCCCACCCATGTTTTAGTGGTACTACCTCTGTTTATCAGGGGTAATTAAAAAAAAGTGTCATAATTCAATAAATAGACAATAAATGCATCATTCTTAAATCAAGTTCAGATGCTACAGTAAAGATATCCTCTTTTATGGATTTGTATAAAGATCAGTAATCAAGATTCATTACAAATATCAGTTTCTCTTAACTGTATGTAAAGTTTCTGGCTAATAGTGTCTTACCTCTGTAGAACTCTTGTAGTGATCAGCCATGTCTCTAGCCAACATAGACATTCACATAAAACTCAAAGCACAATAAAGGTTTCGCCATATATTTGACATAATGATCATAGTCTAGCCAAGATCAGATCCCATGTTGAAGACATGGAGTCCAATGTACAACAGACCAAGATTTAAACTATTTCAGCTACTATGGGTCTCTGTACCCTAGCATTTCAAATTTATCCTATTTCAGAGAAAAAAAAATATCTTGGCAGCAGACATCCTTGCACATTCATGTCTGACCCAAAAGACAATGCATTAAAGCATAGGAATGCACACACAAATAGTTTCCTTTCTTAGCTACACACCCAGATTACATAGCTTAACACAAACTGCGCTGAAATAATCTTTCAAAGGGAAAATTGGCAGTTGTATTGTGAAGGGTAACTCCTTGACTTCTACCATTTTTATTCGAATTATAACCATTATAATGTTTATTACGATAATGTGCACAACCCTGGGAATATATATACAGACACGTGCCATCTTTCACACAAATTACAGTATGAATGTAACTGATACTATAGTAAAAATCCCAAGCAGACACAGATTCAACTTTCTTACCACCATGTACTTCATGTTTTTGTTTCAAGGTATTTGCTGAAAATTCACCGAAAAACTTAAAATTTGATTTATTACTTTTAACACTTCCTACCACTCAGTCCATCACAGGCAGTATTCATGTCTACAGCACAACAAACATCTGACAACACACACATTTTTCTACCCCTAGATCTGTGTGAACTGAAGAGATTTGGCACTTAGGAACATTTCAAAATTGCATAAAAACATGAAAGAGCCTATGGTTTTGCAGCTTACAACAAAAGTTGACAGCCAAAATGAAAGAACACTAAGATAATATCTGACATCAAAGCAGCATCACAAAAAAACCCACAAAATGCTCAAGTTGCTGTCTGTACAAGAATGCTTAATAAGCACAGCTAAAGCATGCCTTATGTAACTCTATGTAATTGTTTTCCTTTTGTTTTAAACAACATAGAAATTAGGAGATGACTGTTTTGGTAGAAGGCAAGCATTTACATTTTACGTCTTGCAGGTTGTAGAAAGCCATTTAACAAGTCGTATTCCTCAATAGTCAAGTTTAAAAAAAAAATGACAAGCTTATGAATAAATAATATAAAATAAATAATATTAGTTATGCACATTAAATACATTAAAAATCATGCTGTTAAACACACTCTAATTCGAGCAAGAGTTTACTGGAAAGCTGCATTTTGTCCAAATTGGTGTCTGGCACATTTCCTGAAAAAAATGTCAAGCTTCTCTCACCAGAATGCGCACAACTTGCTTTTAACAGCTGTGCAATACTTCAAGACTGACCTTTATCATCTGTTTATAAAATCATATTGAACACATCCATGGTCTTCATGCAAACATCCAGCATTTGCTTTCTGTCACTTCTGTGAACAATAGAAAAGTACATTGCTTTGATCGGATATTAAGCAAGGATTCTGATATAACCTTATGCTTCAGGTGCCAGAGTGACAGAGCCAGTGCAGTCTACTCCATCACAGATGTCAAACATACCCATTTCCCAAGAATAGATCTTCCAAACTGTCACAAGCACTGAACTTGCCTTCTCATGAGGACATTCAGTTATTATTTTTATTGTTGTTAACTACCCTGCTGGCTCATGAACTTGAAACCTGTTTAGCTAATTTATATCTTCATGATCTTGGGGAGAAAGGGTGGGGAAACTGAGCATTCTAGATGACAGCTTCATGCATAAATAATGATAATTTAAAAATAATCTTTCCACTTTTACAGTCAGCTTTCATTCATTCACCTTGGACTGAATCAAGCTGCACAATGATGCATGTGTTCAGACTGCTGTTAAAACCAGCTCTAGTTATAAACAATTACTTTTTTATCTCCACTAAAGCTGGGTCTAAAACTTAGCTGCCTGCAGTTATTCTCCTTTGGAATTTTTTTTTCAGTTTATGAGGCATATAAAAATAGAGAAAAATTATTACTCATTTGCCATGGTAGCTTTACATTTGGCAACCTGCCACCAATGCCAAAGGTAACCAATCTATTGTCACTGCTGCTCCTGGGCACCAGATATTAAAACCCTGAGTGAGCAGCTGAAAGTAAATTAAAAATTATTACAGTCTTCGTGGAGCATGTCTAGTGACAATGTACAACATGCAAACTGTTGCAATTTACCAGCATCAGATACAGCACCGTTATTGAGATGAAGTGTGATCACTCTCATCTACCCAACAGACCGGATACATAAAATGTCAGCACCACGCAAAATATTGGCATGCCATCATTGTTCAGTATTCCTTTCCTATTTTCTCTTTATGAATGGTTGCAGTGAAGTGGGGAAAACAAGACTTGTAGCACCACTTTTAATGACTGGTCAAAATTTGTACATCACCAAAATAGTGTTTCATACTGAGTCACATGCAGTTTAATATATCTTTAGAGGCAAACATGTTTGACAGGCATGCTTTCATTAGCACATTTTCTCGTTTATGCTATGCATATGGTCCTTCCATGGCAAATACCTGAGTACTTTGAATGTCATTCCGGTTGCAGTTTGTATGTTGCTATATTAACCATGGAGCCAACAGGTCCTTTTCAAAACTAATGTATGGAACCACAAAGTCTTTAATATGCAGATGCAAATTATGCAATCCTCTTAAACACTCTTGTCAAAATACAGGAATCTGTACTAAAATTGCAGTTCTGAACTTCTTCCTGCCAGGGATGAGCAAGAGAACTCTGGGATAGCGATGTAAACTCAACAGTTTCTGAAATTCTCAAAGTATCACAATTCCTCAAAAAAAGCCACTCTCGCTTTGGAAGAACTTGCACTTATCTGAAACAAATGTATTCAATAAGATACAAAACAAACAAGAAGCAATTAAAGCATGAATGTAGAAAATGTATTTTTTACTTATTTCCTATTTTTATTAATGTTGGGGTAAAGTTTTGATTAAAGCAATCAGGGTAGGGAAAACCAACCGCGAACTGGTCAAACTGGCGCCACATCGGCCATGGCTCATACGGCAACCGGCTCGCTGCCCTATTCAGCACCAGTGTCCAGAAGACGGAGGTGAAACATCTAACATGGACGGCCGGGGGAGATAAATAGTCCAGTTAATTGCAGGGTATCGCACGAGGTGACCAACGCCCCTTTAGTAATGTCTTTAGGCCCTTTTCACATGTCCAAGGTGACCGGAAGGAAGAAACAAACCAAGTCAGGTACAGAGAAACAAACTTGACTTTTCTGGGCGGCTGGCTAGTGAGTGGCCGACAGAAAGTCTGTCATATAGAAGACGTTAAAGTGTTCGTGGGACTTGGAGAACTTATAGTCAATGCTTAGAGAACTGATAGTGAACTGGAAGTATGCCAGTGTGGGTCACTTGGGAGTATTGATGAACACTGAAACAGTGAAATGTGAACTTTAACTAGTATTGTGAGAACACTAACAAGACAAAACACCAGAGATATGTTTTAAGATTATGTCAATACTTGTAAACTATTCTTTTATATATCTGTACTCTTTTGTTTAATTATACTCTTTAATCAGTACTGAAGTATCTTTATTGAGATCTTTATTAAATGTGTTGTAATTAGGTGTGTGTAGGCGAATGCTACATGAGTGTATGCTAGCAAAATTATCCATTGCGCACTAGGGCCCACATTCAGTCCATTACAATGAACCACAGCATATGCACATTCCCACCTCTCACATAAATGTCACAAATCTCATCAAGGTAGAGTATGATGGAAATGTATATGTAACTTTAAAAAAAATATATATACAGTGTCCATAAGCAACTGAAGTGTGTTTATTTAAACATCTGAAACAAAATTCCAAATTAAAAAACATGAGTCAAACATTATAAAGAGTTAATTCATTATCAAATTTAATGATCTTACATTCAGGCATTCCACTTCATTTCACAAGGGAAAAAAGTATGTTACTCATGTTTATTATGTCTCATTGTACTTGCCTCCTAGCATGTGACCCAACTACGCAGCCTATTATAACGACAGTGAGGTCCTTTCGCCAAACTGGCTTGAGAGGACTACTTTATCTGTTTGTTCATTTTTCACACAAACTTTGATGTCTCCTGTTGCCTTGTGCCTTTTTGTAGCACCAAATACCTTTGTTTTTGATTGTTCTGAAAATGCAAAGTCGTTTCCACCTGTAGATCATCTCTTCCACTAACAGTCTCCGCAGCCTATTGCTCACCATCTTGTCTGGCATTTTTTTGCTTCCAGAAATTGTTTTCTTTGCAATTATAACCTTTTCTTTTGGATCACTCTTCACATTTTCTTATCTATGAGCCTTGTGCTTTGTCACAACATTTTCTGCTACGTTTAGATATTGGATACGAGTGTATACAGGACATTGACTGCATGTCATGTGACAAGTTTATTCTGCCTCTTGAACTATGGATTTTCTTGGCCGTTTCATGAAGACTTATACTTCCCTGGTTCCAGAATAGACAACCTTTTGTCCCTAGCAAATATTAAAGATAGGGAGGTAAAAGACAGAAAAACAAGACAGCAGAGTGAATATCTGCTGCAGAAAGGCAGCATAGCTGACCAAAGCTTTCATCAGCATATAGTAAGAACTGCTTGACAAACCTTCTGTAGGGTAGAATATTTGTTCTCTCCTCGCTGAAGATTCTCATCATGCAAGCGGTCAAGGTCAGACACTTCTGCCTCCACCTTCAGGTCTTCCATCTCGCTCTTGAGCTCCTTGAGCCGCTCTTGCAGACGCCGGCTCTTCTCTATGTATTCAATTCTGATGAACAAAATAAAAAAGCATTCTCAGTAAAATTAGTATTTTAAACCCTTTAATTTTTTTTTCTTAATGCTACTCTCGCCCCAGCTCATAAACAAATCTATGAAGACAGATCTAATTATATCATGGCAACAAGTTATGACATTATCTAAATGTACATTAGATGAAAATAAACCATGATGAGGTATAGGAAAGGTAGAGACAGTTGCTTAACATTCTGGTTGTTAGGGACTGAGGTGTTAGAGACTGAACTGGTCTCAAGGCCAGTGTATGTGAGGGTACTGCCTTGTACTTCCCATCCCTTTAGAGTCAGGCACCTACTCAACAGCTGACTCCTTATAGTTGTATGTCGCACGAGACATCCGCGGTGAGCCCCATAAACCCACCTTTACTGTAACTAGAAGGTAAGTCTAGCAGCAAACAACAGTTCCCAACATACTTAAAAATCAAGCAAGTTTCTTAAGTGGATTTTGCTAAAATAGACACCCACCCCCCTTTCATTAAACACATCTAAAAAACTACAGGTGGGCAGGCAGAGTCTTAAACTAAACTGTAAACTGCTTACACACCTTTCCTTCTCCAGATCCAGTGTCAGCTGCTCCATGTCGCCACTGATGAGGTCACAACTCACCTCTGACATTTCCATGTTTACTGGGTCACTATGTATGTCTACATTTCTCTGGAATCCAGCAGACAGGTCAGAAGCAAGCACGTGAATTGGGCTAAAAATCTGAAATCAAATACAGGTTGCACTTATGCATAACTAAAATATTTTTAAGTGCTCTTTGTATCAAAAGTTTCATTGCATTCTTCTACAGAATTTTCTGAAAACAAGGGAGGTCACTTTCTTTGCAAATTTCTCAATCCTGTGCTGACCGCTGCCTACAGGAAAGGCTAGAAGAGTATCATTGCCAAACGTACTGAGTGATAGACTGGGGTGCTGGTGCTGGTGCTAGTGATGGAGCTGGTGCCACTGCCAGTGCTGGTGCCAGTGCGTGAAAGCTCTAGCAGCTTGGATTTGGCGATTCTTTCTGCCACTCGTGCCTTTAGCAACTCATCTTTCAAATGTTCTGCTTCCATGGCTCTGGAAGAAGTAGCAAAGACTGCATGCAGTAAGTTAATACAGTACTCATTATAAGAAACAAAATCCCAAATGGCATATAACCACACTGGTATGTTATAAAAAATTACCATATAACCTTTAAAATTGAAATCCTTCTTTCGCTAGTATTTACTATTTATTTTCTCATGTTGGTCCTAATCTGTAAAGGCCAATTCCTTTGTCCACCCATCAAGTACACACTATCTAATCTTTAGAAACGCCTTTGATACAAGCTTGCTTAAAAAGTATCTTTTACATTTTAAACATGTGGCTTTTCACAGAAGTGTTGCTTTTATTCCATTACCTCTAACCTATATTCTATGAAGGAATCATTTTCATTCCTTGCGGGAATGTGTATTTCTAATTCTAGCTCTTGTTTATTAAATGCCAACACAAATGTAGTTTTTAACTGCATCCCCCAGCCAAGACACACCAATAAATCCTGGACAAAATCCAGAATCAAGCACCGAGAATAATCACTGGAGACATGAGAATAACACCAATAGAAAAGATGGAGCAGATAATAGCAACTCCCCCTCTTAGCAAAGAGAAAAGAATGGAGGGCACTAGTACAACACGGGCCATCTAATGAGTGCCACACAAAAGCAACTATCTTCAGCCATGATCAAAAGACAAAGCTTCATGGAAAAAAAAAAAACAGGCACAGCAGAGACTACACTAAAAACCATTGCCTGCAGACATAAAGAACCAGGTCCCCTCTAATGATCCTCCTTCCTGGGAAGCAACAGAACTATCTTGCCATTTGTACCATAATTCCCATTTTGCAGCCAAGGACAAACAGTGATAAAAGCAAGAAAACCATGGCACTTACCATGAAGTGCCCTCAAAAAGCATGGAGAGATAAAGGCTTACACAGATGGGTCAGTGATAGACACCATCTGAAATGGAGGAGCTGAGGTATACATCCGGTACCCTGACAGACACAGGCAGACAGTAGCCATACCAACAGGCTCTCACTACACCAACTACAGAGTTGAAGTAGAAGTTCTGTTCTGCTCAGTGAACAATGTCCAGTGTCCTGTCTGTGCTGCAAGCTGTCAACAGTAACTGGCTATCTAAGCTGGCAGTAGTATTGAAAAATATTTACTGCCTTAAAATGGTATTGGAATGGATACCCTCACACTGTGGTATTCAGCGGTCCGGTGGCGCAACGGTTAGCGCTGTTAGCGCCTGTCACCAATACAGTAAAGGTTGGCTGCCCTGAGTTCATTTCTCGTCTCGGGCACGCTGATCTTTCTCTGCACGTGACATCTGTTTACAGGGCTGGCTGCCTTGCCGTAATATAGCCTCAGTTGCTGACACGGCGTAAAACACCAATTCCCCCCCCCCCCCCCCACTGTGGTATTCAAAGCGATGAGCAGAATGGGAAAACCTGGTGCTCAAGACAGGCAGGATGAAGGGGTCAGCCTAACAGATGTAGATCATCAAAGTTTTGCACAGATTCCCCTCTCCCCAGCTACCATCATTTATTCAGATGAGACCAGGTGATGATTTTGCTACATTTGGTGTCATCCCCAATGTGCAGAGCAAACTATGGAGCATATCCTACAGCAATGTAGGCTTCTCAAGGAATAGAGGGTAATCTGGTCATTCCTGATGCCCCTTGACACCAAGTAGTAGAGTCCTATGGACACTCTGCAAAAGACTTCTTCTTCTTGTTCCTAATCCCCCCTCCCCCAAGTGGAGCATAGGGCCATCTGCAAATGACTGGCACCTTCATTTTGAGAGCTGGCTCCCAAGTTTAACCCAAAAGAGGCAAATGACAGCAACAACTGGATTCCTCATGGCTGTCTCTGCTATTTTTTGGTAAAGAGGAACTAGAAAATTACATACCTTCTCTCTGAGTCTTCAACAAGTTTTGAAGCAATAAGTTCAGCTTCTCGAGCTCTGTGCTCCATAATTATTCTTTCTTCCTCAGACTACAATAAACAATTTTATAATCTTTATAGTCTCAGCACTGCATGTCTTTTTTCCTCAGACTAGAATAAAACATTTTATAATCTTTATAGTCTCAGCACTGTATGTCTTTGCCATAACTCATCAAGAAAAGTTATAAAATTCTATGCAGGTACATGAATGTATGTATATAAGTGCAAAAGACGTCGGAGAAAATTTTTTTTACAAGTGCACCTGCAGATGGCACTCTAAACAGTGCTTGGCACTTAACTAGTGTTGTGGACAATTGGAATTGCACAGAATACATTTAATCTTTTACAGGACATTTCACTGTTCTCAAATCAAATATATTTTTTATGCAGTTTTTTGCACATCTATTTTCTTTTACTTGTTTTAGGTAGACGGCATTTCATGTGCTCTTTGTAATTTGACTGCCCCTTATCCCCTTATAAGACTGCAGCAGCCTGACTAAATACCTTGATGGCTGAAATCTTGATTCTTTGGGCTTCAGCTTCTGCCTCTGCAGCCTTCTGTGTCAGCAACATGGCTTCTTCATCCAAAATCTTTACTTTCTCTGCCAAAAGCTCAGCTGTCTCCTCTGACCTCATCTACATGGTGGTAAATTCATTTTAAAACTCAATCTACAATTTTTATGCAAACTAAAATAAGATGCTTATTTACATGTTTTTTGGTGGAAGGCATATTAAACTCCTTTTTCTCAAGAATTTAAAAATGGCCTTTAGAACATTGCCCAATTGGAATTACTTTAAATAGTTCATATACTAAAACTAGAAGAACAATAATATTTGAAAAAGTGAATAAAGAAATAAAACATTAAAGATACTTAGATCTATGAACTAGTTATTGATGTAAAGTTAACCCTCTTTATTCTGACAAAAAACTTGTGCAAAGTGATGGTGGTGGTGACACCACTGATGATAATGACAAAACTAACATTAGTAACTCACCAGTGCTTCCTGGGCCATGCGAACATCATCCTGCAGCTGGAGCATCCGCCTTTCCATTTCCTCTTTCTCTCGTACAGCCTCTTCCCTCAGCTGCTTCTCCCGTGCCAACCGTGTTCTGTCAAGCTAAACATATGAAAGAGCTGACTTACTAAACACACAATAATGGAAAACAGCTACAAAATAACCCCAACAAAAACTTACCTTTTTGATCCAAACAAAGTAAATACCAGCAGTAGCTTCCTTTTAAAAAAGGTAAAAGGTAATGATGGTTATGTAAAGCCCTGTTTATCTTTGGGCCAGTTTTTGGTGAGGGTAATATCCATCTCTTCTCCCTGGCAGCCTTTACTTTCTCAGTCCTCTAAAGAGTCAAATATTCATTCAACAGCTGGGTTAACTTTAAGAAGTACAACACATCACACAAGTATTAAAGTGGCTGCTATGAGCACGCCCAGCTCTGACAATAGTATTTTCACCACTTGGATATCTACTTCCTCTAAGCATTTTACTTTAATTTGTCCAAATTAGCTTAATTAGTCTTCTTGGCAAGAACAGCATGATCAGTGGTTGGTCAAATGATAAATGCAGGGATGCCCAACCTACGGCCCGCGGGACATATCCGGCCCGCGACGCGGTCCCATCCGGCCCGCGAAACTTCTACCCTCAGTGCAGGAAATCGGCATGTTAGTAATAAAAAAAAAAAAAAATACGGAAAAAAGGAAAGAAGTATTTATCCATGCGTAGGGGCATCTCTCAATCTTTTTTTCGATAGACGAACATTTCGATTCAGTGCTCATACTTTGTGTCTCTACGATGCAGCCGGACATTCAGAAGTTGGTTTCGGGAAAACAACTTCAAATATCCCACTAATTACTACATAATTAATGGTAAGTACAACTTGTTTCTTATAAAAATGGTATCTGCTCTATTTTTTTTTTTTTGTGTTGTATTTTTGCAGTGAAGCGGACCGTGACAAGCATGTCGGAAATGTATATGGCCCCCAGGCCGAAAAAGGTTGAGCATCACTGATAAATGCATTAGTTTACCTGCTTGCGTGCCTTTTCCTCACGGGCCTGAGTCTTCATCTGTTGAATTTCCATTGAATCTGGCTTCCTCCGCCTCATGAAGAGTTCATGGTTTCCAACACACAATTCAAGGATCTACAAGGATGGGTATAAATTAAGCCAAAATATTTCATTGTTTATTTCCTTTGCATGGCACTTATTTACTCTCTTCTACAAAGATGACAAACATGCCTTGTTAAGGCATGCCAGAATTCTTGTTATCAACGATGCAAATCTAATGGAGCTAACAAAATTAAGAGCGAACTTTCATCATTCAGTAGAAAAGAATGGTTTGGCCTGGAGGAGTGAGGTGTGGGTATTTGTCAGGCCCGATGGAAGCAATTAGCAATAAGCCTGACCCCTAGAGTGGCCTGCAAAATGTGTGCTTTTTACCTCCCTGGGTTTGAATCATTTTAATTATTCACAGAATCTTCCATAACGTATAAGTTTGTCTTTTAAGCAAATATCATGTTTATGCCCTTTAAACATATTCAACCACTTCATTAATTTCTACCACATCACTGTAGGTCACTGCCATGGACAAACCAAAGGTGACCCAGAGAGCAGCTGTCTGATTTCACAACATTTAATATAGGTGATGAAAAAACACATAAATGTAAATAAAATATGCCAATATACATGTATTCATGTTTGCTGCCATTTTGACATTATGATAAGAAAAAAACTGGTGTTCGAGAACTACTACCATGCCTAACAGCACAAATGACAATGACCTCTTGTCAGTTTAACTGAAATGTCTTTATCTATAACTTTGAACAAGAATGTTCTAAAAAACACAATTTAAAATGAAAGAAAATCAACTTGCCAGTTTATTGATTCTCAACTTTGGAGCATAGAAGATGAAATCTGCTGCCTTTTTGTCCACCATTTTAATCACAAACTGAAAAAGAAACTGGCATAAGTGTTGTAGAAATTACAAAGTAATTATACCTTTAACAAATGACTCTGTCGTGACAAATTACCAGGTAATTATACCTCTAAAAATGGCAATGTGGTGTCAAATTATAGGTAATTATACCTCTAACAAATGACAGTGCAGTGCCAAATGTCAAAACTGAGAAGAATCATTTAATAAAGCCACACACTAAAATGCTTTTTTAATGAGCCTTTATGAGCTAAAACAAACTGTTCCCAAGTCATAAAAATTTACAAAACTACGAAGAAATAGAAATATACAGACCATTATAAAATAGAAGAACATCTTTCCAGAAAATATTTATGAATTATCACATAGATGAAGGCAATATGTGTACCATAATGTAACAGAAGGAAAAAGACAGCAACACGTCTTACTCTTTTGTCCTTGAATGAAATATTTTTGATCTCGCTCCATGGAAAAGCTACTTTAGGTGTTAATCGATTGTCCCGTTCATATACATTGATGCCTCTAGAATCCACTCCCAGCCACAGGTCTGTATTTTTTTTATTCTGTAATCAAAGACATTCAACTGTCAGAAGACAGTTCTAAGAATGTTGAAAGACATATTGAATTATAATCTAAGAGAAAAATTCAAAAGACCAGACAAGTTGCACAGCTTTTGTTACACCAAACAACTACTGTTAAGTTAAACTAGTTTTAAAAATTCAACAAATTTTCTTTCCAACCAGCCTGTTACGCCATAATACATTCATTTTGTTCATGCCAATTTCAAATCCATATCTTTATTAAATTTTTTTAAACTTTTTTAAAACAATCAAAGCAATCTCTCACTTCTGAACTAAATAAGCAAGCACTTTTGTTTATTAAGACATCATTTTGAATTCTTGTATTAAAATGCTTCCCTTATAGAATAAAGATTTAACAGTGAGTTAAAACTGCAAGGCAATAGAGAATTTATGATGTAAACAACAGAACAAGAGAAGCTCTGTGAATCAATCTGAAAATCCCTGCCAGTAATAGTCAAGGCAAGCTTTGTGTATTCAAACAGTGCAAAATTTACCTTCATCGCTATAATTACATGCAACAAAAATAATTTAAATATTTAGAAAAATTCTAACATGACAACTACCTGTGTTTATTTGTGATTCATTTTTTAACTAGAGAAGTTACTGACACTGTGGTGAAGAAAGTCAGACTTACTTTGATTTGAAAGTAGTTGACACCATACATCTCCAAGTCTTGGGCAATCTTGAGGTACTCCATTTCAGCCTCATCTCTAATGAGTAACAGTACAGAGGATCACTACTCTCACTGAATCACTTTCAATACAAAGAACAATCTGGCCAAAATAAATCTCCAACACCCAAGCATATAAATATATAAAAATATAAATATATATATAGACACACACAAAGGTCTTAGACAGAGGAGACAACCACAGGTGTAGATCTGGCAATGACCGCAGACAGCAGAGACAACCAGAGGTGCAGAATTAGCTTCTCCAAGGGAGGGAGGAAGAGCTAAACCTGGGCTGTTTCAGCAGATGAGGAAAAACTGGAAAGTCACCTTAAGTGACAAATCCACCAGATTTTCTCTCAACTGACTGCGATGAGAAGCAATCATTCACAATGCGACATGTAAGCTTGATTGAAATGATTTTTTTTCCTTTTATCGTTAAGTCTGCACTGATTGGGGTTACTGTGATACTGTTGTGAACTTGAATGTCTATGTGACAATGTTGTATTCTTAGTGAGAGCAGTCTAAAGAAACTGATGCTTGATGAACAGAAGATATAGCAAAAGGCCTGTGGTGCAAGAAAATGGTAATAAAGGGATTAGTTAATACATAACATACTACATTTTATGTGGATATGAACAGGGGTAATTTTTGAACATTTTTGTACATAATTATAATTTGATTTGTGCTGGGAATTAGTAGAAGATAATTATGTATGTCTTCCGTAATAACTGTCATTAAAAAAAAAAATTCAATGAGCAAATGTAGCATATTATTGCCTAAGGTCATGCCCTCTGGTAAGACTAACCATGAACTTGAATTACTGGACTGCTGGCAGACGATTTTTTTTTCCAGTTAACTACTAAAACAAGGCATGAGACTACAAAGCTTCCGTTTTATTCACATTCTTTGTTTAAGGTCACCAAGACTAACAGCGGATCACTTTGCAAGAGGCTAAGCGTTGGTCTTGGCAGACAGACAGCAGTCCACCTACACACGTCCATGGGCTAACAACGAAAAAGATTAACATAAGAAAAGCCCATCTGTCAGAGAAATTTGGCAATGTTTCTGAAAGTTTATTTTTTAGCATCAAATAAATGAATCCAAAGTATCATTTACCTGTTAAAACAACTTTTTTAAAAATACCAAATCTGCTGACCTTGTCATACCACGGCGCTCGGAGTACCAGACCTTGATGCGTTCTTCCCACATTTCTGGTGTCATCTGATACTGGTCGATTACTCGCTGTGGCAGCAGATCTTCACTGGCCAACATCCCAGGAGAGTATGTTGCGTCATCATAGTCCCCATACTGAGAACACATAAATGGTGTCAAATGTTCTTCCTTGTCAACTAAAGTCCTGGATTAAATGTGTTTCTGACTGTTAATGTGATTTACTGTAGAACTATGCCACCTACCCTGGCCTGCACAGCATATGCTGCAAGCAGCACGGAGGCCTCAGGCGGACAGTATATATCCATGTGGAGAATGGACTGCTTCACTTGCAGAAAAAACAGATGCTGTGTGATCTCTTGCACCAGCTCCTCAGCTACATCCTCAGGGTAGAACTTTGCCAGGAAAACCAGAGGAAGTGGCTTCTCTTTGGGTACATCCTGGTCCAAAACCTGTAACCAAGACCTTCAGTCAATGGGGATAATAACCTAAAGTGAGCGACAACAATAACTCGTAGTTGATGGTGACAATAATGCAAAAAAAGGGGGGGGGGCTTGTGTAGTCAGTTACTTCTAATGACTGTTTGCAAGTCTACATTTTGAAGGAGGAGGGAGGAATTGGTGTTTTACGCCGTGCAAGCAACTGAGGCTATATTACGGCAAGGCAGCCAGCCTTTTAAACAGATGCCACGTGCAGAGAAAGAACAGCATGCCCGAGACGAGAAATGAACTCAGGGCAGCCAACCTTCACTGTATTGGTGACAGGTGTTAACCGTTACGCCACCGGACTGCTACATTTTGAAGGAAGGCTTCACCATAATCAGATACTTATATATCCATAAATATTGACCAATTCACTTATTGATGGAATTCAGTACAAACTGGTGAATTGTAAGCAGTCAGTCTGCATCAAATATAAATAAAACAATCCTTTTTATAGCTGGCATTGGAGGGATGTTGATGCTGATGTGGACAGAGAAGGAAAAGACTTGCAAACACGAAGGCGTGGTCTCTTTCCATGCAGGACCTACTCACCACTATTCAGGACAGGCCTATGTTGTGAACCTAGTGAAGGACTGCGCTATCCATATGTTACCAGTGATGACCAGTACTAGTAGACCATCATAAATGGTATCAGCCAGGAAACGAGTAAATGACTAATGGCCAGGTCAGGGGAAAAAACTGATCTGTAATGTCTATCTCTCCATCATGGATAAAAATACAAAAACCTCAACAATATCCTTTGTGAAAATGATATAAAACTTTTATGTCCACCTTTCAAGACACAACAGAAGTAATAATAAATAAGTTTTAAATATTTTAAAATAAGTAATTGTTTCCTAGGGACAAGGATCCTTGTCATTTGACCACTGAATGATACTGGTCATTGAAGGAAGCATATGGATAGGATATCAGGGCTTCTGCTTACGCAAAAAATTGCATACAGTACGCATTAAAAGTTTGGAGGACCCCTTCAATTTTCGTCAATGGGGTCCCCTTCAAATTTGGGCAAAGAACAGGGACCCCTTAAAAATCTGAAGAAGGGGTCCTTGGGACCCCAAAGAATTTAGCCTTAGAAGAAGCCCTGGATATGGATAACTGACAAGGCCCGCCACTCATGCCTGTCTTGGGTGATAGTGAGGAGGTCTTGCAGGTCAAGCTCCAGACACTGGTTGTGCCAAGGCCAACTTTACCCACCATTCTTGCCCATTGCTGGTGGGTGTCTCAGCCAACCTTAGTGTTCCAAATGCAATAAAGATGTCTTTATTCGCCATTGCCTTTATAACATTGCCTAACTGTTGGTAAAACTCCTCCACTTTGTTGTCTTCATGCATAGAAGTCGGAGTATATACTTGGACAATGGTGACATTGTAATGTCTTGCTGAGATATGAACTGAATTAAGGTCAGCCTACCGGATAAGCATGCATGGCTGATAATGGCTCCAATCACATCCCCAACATCATGCATCCCTCCCTATAGTAACAGCTTATGGCCCTCATCAATTGCTGTCTACCCAAACTCTGGCCATCTGACCTCTGCCAATCCCACTAAGTGGCGCCCATCTTCCTCTTAAAGAGAACCATAGCTGATAGGTCAGCATGGTTGTGAACATGTGGGGACTGGCAATAAGAGGGTTGTGAACATGTGGGGACTGGGCTCTGGCCTGTCCTTTTATTGTAGAAAATCTGTGCCCATTAATGCCATATTAGTATCATGATTTACTCCCTCAGCCTTTATCTTTTCCAAGATTGCCTAAAAGGCAGTGAGGCCATTTCCTTTCGGCTAGTGGTGGAGGGCAGGAAACATGAGCACGGAGGTCTGTGTCATTCACTTCCCACACCAAGTGGTGAATACACCAAGCTCATGCTGCCTCTTGGTGCAAAAAGGCTGGAGCAGAAAGATGATCAACTGTGAAACTTTTAATTACCTTCTTGTCAAACTTTAGCCATGCCGTGTAGCCTTTAGAGTCAACATACTGCAAGCCAAAATACCATGTTTCTCGCAACCCTATTGTGCGGCACACCAAGTCATACAACTCCTTCCCTGTTATCTTCATCTGCACAGAAGGAAAGAAGAGTAACAATGGTAGTGCTTAAATAAAACTCTTCTACTACTATGACTGAATCTTTTTATCATCTTTCATTATCTATGAGACAAAAAAGGGAAAACTACAACTTATTCACAATCAAGGTGAGGGTGACGATGATGAGTCAAATAGAGAGATAAAAAAAGGATACTAATTTTAAAAAAGAGCAAACAACAGATATATAAAATTTCAGCCTCTTTTTTTTTACTTCGTTACTTTTCCTCCCCCTTACCTCAACATCAAATTCAAGCTCTGCATCCATTGTTGACACTCGTACTGAAAACAACTTGGAGTTCCCTGATGTCTTTTTCATCGACACCAAAGGCATTTTTACGATGTAAGCGTTTCCCACCGCTCCGCCGAATTGAAGATAACATGAAAAACGGTTAATACTGATCGGAGCTTTATGAAATCAATATATCACGGCATTTTTGTCCACAAAACACGCTAAATAGACAAAGAAACTTTGCGCTTTATTCCCACTTTTCGACTCAATGGAACCGGAAGTACTCTTCAGTCCCGGGAAAACATTAGTTTCTAACTTCCGGAGAGAGAAAACATCGTCTACTGGAACCGAATGGTGCAATAGCACCTCGCAAACTTTATAGCCTTTTGTAAGGCTGACAAGACAGAAAGAAATACTGACAGTGACCTCATCATGCCTCTGAAACAGCCCACGAACCAGAAACGTCTGACAAACGTGGCTGTCGTGAGACTGAAGAAAGGGGGCAAGCGTTTCGAAATTGCGTGTTACCCAAATAAGGTCTCGTCATGGAGAAGCAAAGTGTAAGCAAATCCGACCTTCGTCATCAGAGATTATGACTAGATCAGGTCATAGTGATCGCTCTAATTACATCTCTTAGTATCGGCAACGACATTTATCGTTTTACTTTCAATAATGAGCAAGAAGCTTAATTGTTTCATTCATTGTTAGATGCCTTTCTAATACAAAAAGTAACGGTGGGATGTTTTGTCTCCTCAAAATGTAGTCAAAACTTGGCAACAGTTCGAAATAGAAACTAAGGAATATGTTAATTTGAATTTAAATTGAGTGTCCAGAAGACAAAGTCGGTAAGACAGGGAGAGTTAGGCATACAATCAAAACGGGATGTCATAAATCGGTAAAACTGGCTCCATGTTGTTTGCCTTTGTTGCTGAAGGAAAATGTAGACGTGAATGCTAAAAGACAGCATTTTGCCTATTGATAATCCTTGGTCTGCTTATGTTGTATTACTAAAGAATGAAAATGGGCTTGTGAGATTCAGAAATCTGAACGAGTGTACTTAGAAGAATACATCCTCTTCCTCATATTGGTGACTCATTGGTGTTTAGTTTCTATTGGTTACAACTTTAGATTCAGATAAAGGGTTTTTTTTTCGGGTTAAGATGGATGAGAATGACAAACAGAAGACTTCTTTTTTCATGCACAGAGGTCTTTCAATTCAGTTCAATGTGATGCCATTACTCCTCACACCAGTCGACAAAGCTGTCAATAGTTGTTATTATAGTCAATTGACTAGTCCACCTTACATTCTTCATCCTTATTGTTTGTTCCCTGATTCCCCTTTGTCTTTTCTATGTTCCTCTATTGTTACTTGTCTAAGGGGCGGTATGGTGGCACAACAGTTATTGCCTGTCACCAATGCAGTGAGGGTTGGCTGACCTTGGTTCTCATCACAGGCATGTTTATTTCTCTGCATGTGGCATCTGTTTACAGGGCTTTCTGCCTTGCTGTGATATAACCTTAGCCGCTGGCTCAGCGTAAAACACTAATTCCCACCCACCATACTTATTGTCTGCATAGTTGTTTCTCCTTCCATATTTTGTATTCTGTCCATTCCTGCTGCTTATCTGAGGCACTGAGAGCATGGTCTTTTGTGAGCATGATTATGTGCTATATAAATCACATGCTTATTATTATTATTTGCTCTTTGTAACAGTCTGGCAGCCTTTTAGAGGGATGGAACTAGTGTTGAGTGAAATTCAAACCATGCTCATGTTATTGCCGTTGCCATTGACCATGACTTTACATTGTACACAGTGCCAGTATCCACTTCATATGCGTTCAAACTGTCAGTCTGCTGGTAAGATTTTGCAATTCTCTGTTGGTGCCTGCTATCAGATTGATGTCATCTACAAAGCGTAGACCGCAAATTGGCATTCTGCCAGTAGGAATGGAAGTGTGACAGTCATTGAGGATTTTACTCATGATGTTCTCTAAATAGATGCTGAACAGGGCAGGTGATAGGGGGCACCCCCTGATGGACACCTATTGTGTGAAAGAAAGCTGCCATTCGGTTATCCACCAGTACTGCGCTCGTTGAGCTCTTATACAGTGATTTAATGGCATAGATGCAACCATCTTTGATGTTGAATTTTTGCATCACATGCCATAGCTCCTTTTTCAAACTCTGTCTAAAGCCTCATTAAAGTCTATGAAGTTATGTAGGTCTCACTGATATTGAAGATACTTCACTATCAAGATGCCACAGTTGAAGATCTCCTCAACTGTGCTCCTACATGGTCTGAAGTCAGCCTGTTTTACTAGCAGTTCCTTGGTGGTGATACTAATGTGATTCTGTATTACCTTCACCATGGCTTTACTTGGGTGGCTGATTAGGCTTATTGTTTTGAAGTTTTAGTTAGTTTATTCCTTGTTGTTCCTTTGAGGAGCATAGGGCCACGACATCACCTCGCCAGCGGACCCGGTATAGGTCAGCCCCCTTCAGTTGGGCCCAGGTGGTTCCAGTGTCCTTTGCCTCGCTCTCTACTGTTCTTTTCCAAGTCTGATTTCTGGTTTTGAAGTTTTGATATAACATAATTCTGAGAGTAATATTTTTTTTATTAAGCATTGCCATATAAATATAACAAAATTCTTCTTACAAAAAGTTGTACCATTATTTAATGCATTTTCCATTAATATTAAATTTTTGTGCAAACGCTGACAGATTTCCAAATTTTGTAAATCGTTTTTAAGATTTTTTTGTTATCAGTGAAAGTCTTCAGATATGTGTATCAAAATGAAAATAGGAGAGGACCTGTAACAGATCATGAAAAAGGCCTAGGCGCAGAAGACCTGGTCCCTGCTACTGCTGTTGATTACTCAGTCTGTTCTCAAATTACATTGCAATATGAAAAAGAGAAGAGGTATAGATTTTATAGTGCAGATGCTATTTATGTCTCCCAGAGAAACAGATATTGATGAAGTGCTTCAGACAAAAAGTGTGTTCATGAATGTTTCAAAGGGAGAATTTGCAAAGACAGAGGAGCTGAAAAAGATTTTTGGTACAGATAACCAAGAAGAGATATGCTTGGAGGTCAGTGAAGTTCATGTTTAGAGTTGTCACTTGTGTCATTAAGAGCCTACATTTATAATATGACAAAGGTAATGGTATGAAAGTCTTAAGTTAAATTTGCTGTGCTTAATTGAAAAAACATTGAGAGGACAAATGTTACTTGTGTGACATGTGAAAGCATGAACATTACCTTCTGGGCCTAATTTTAACTGACACAAAAAAAAAACCCTGTAATTAAAACATCCCCTCCACCACCATCCATGTCACATTGTTTATAAATGACACACAACTCCAGGCCTGCTGAAAGCCAGCACAGGCCCCGAGCAGACAATCTTTCTGGGCCCCTTACATTAATCATTAATTGTAATTGTTCGTTAAATTTATTACCTGTATATAACAATATGCTTATTAGTTATAATTCGACTGGCAATGTCTACGCTTCATTTAGCAATGTTAAATAGCAAATGTCAGGAAAAATACATACAACTAGGATCTACAACACTTCATAAGATGAGCAGTTTAGAGCTGTATTCATGTGAGTGGTCAGTTCACACCATTTCTCTAGGAAAATGTCACCAGTGGACGCAAAAAAATCGACATATTAAAGACAATGCAAGGTTTATATCCTTCACCCTAATGTGTGTCCGATGTCATAGTCGTCACAGATTTGGGTACAATTATTGGAGGTAGCTGTAGCTTTAACAGTGGTGAAGCTTTATACCATTCTTTGAAGTCTAGCTTTATTTTTTTTATCCTCGTGATGCCTTTTTTTCATTTTTGTTTAAAAGAAAAATGAACCAAAAATTATTAAGGCTGGACCCCTCCACAGCTGTGGGCCCAGGTACACACTCTCCCTTCCCCTCCCTCTCGTCAGGCCTACATGCCTCACTCTCTTCTGTTCTCTTTTCATCTCCCTGCTGTTCAATGGGATCATAACCAGCACCCCTGTTGAAGCATCTTAAATTGGCATCATGCAGGCCACCCAAGTAACTTTTTAAAGAAAGAGATGTATATTTGTGTATAGTGAGCTACTGGTGTGTGTGTGATACATGTATAGAGTGAAAATAAGAGAGGTGTAAAGATATCAATAAGCTGTTCAAGTAGTAATGCATTGAATTATCCATGTTGTTTTATGTAGATCTTGGCAAAAGGTGAGCTGCAAGTAACAGAAAAAGAACGGCATGTACAACTGGAGTCAATGTTTCGAGACATCGCAACAATTGTTGCAGATAAATGTGTTAATCCAGATACAAATCGACCATACCCTGTCACAATGATAGAAAAAGCCATGCGAGATTTACATTTCTCAGTCAAGCCACACAAGAACAGTAAGCAGCAGGTGAGAAAATGCTCAAAGGACAAAATAATAAACAAAACTAGAGAGGAATGTATGTTATGAAGTAACTGCTAAATTAAACTACTTTACACATTCTTCAAAAATGCTCCGAATATCTTTATATTACCTAGCTATTGATGAGAAATGTGATGCTAATTTCAATAGCCCATTATCCCAAACCAACTTAAGTCAACAGCCATGAGTGACCATGCTCATGTTTACAGATCGCGTTAACAGGAAGCCTTTAGGAAACAGTCAGCAAACATCCAACGTGCTCTTAAGATTTAACTTAAAGGGTTGGGGTGCAACTTTTTCTTTTTAATGACTGGGACATGGGTAAAAGTGAAATATACTATTTCCCAAAATATGGAGGAGCACCCTTTTCTGTTATTGAGATACCTGTGTGCAAGTGCATACCATTCACAGTAAAAGGCCAGCAATACAGGCATCAGGGTGCTTATGTTGTTAATTTTACAATCACTGGGAGAGCTGGGACCATAAGCTAATTAGGTTTATCTGTGGACAAATGTGATGTCACGTTTGACCTATTTCTGTCTTCCAGTCATAAGGGGGCGGGCATGCCACTAGACCTTTAAAGACAGTAGAAATGATGACTTGCCAGGTCACTGTTTATAAAAGAACTTTAGGCACAGCTGCTGGCTTGGATGGGCAGCATAATATGAAGCCATTTTCAAGCTGCATAAATTCTAATAGCACAACATAATTGTTCTTAATCTATTTTTTTTTTTTGTCTTAACAACATAGCATTGACATGCATGTTACATGGACATCTTGTGTGCTAAAGAAACTACTTAGTTTTGCTAGGTCTCTTATTTAAACAATATTTCAAAATAAGGCTGAGCTTAACTTTTTGCTTCAGGCTCTTGAAGTAATACGCCAGCTGACTGAAAAAGAGGCCTTGAAGATTCAGAGAGCTTACATGAGGCTACGTCTGGTGATTCCAGGTAAAGTAGTATATGTTATCATAATGCTAATGATTAGAAATAAAATTGTATCATAAAAAGCAGGAATTAAGACATGATATGTTACCCATCTCTTTAACTGAACAAATGAAACTTTGATATATTTAGTTTGATACAAATAGTAACTTTTTCTTCATTCATTCATCCCTTGACTAGTACCAGTTGAGGAACAGTTATGATCCACTGATATTCAATATCAAGGGAGAATAACTGGATAGACCAAGCTGCTGACGAAGCTTGACATTAAGCCCTGTGATCAGTGGAGTAGGTCCTGTGTGGAATAAACAGTCTACTCCTTCACATTTGAAAGCCAATACTTTCTCTCCCTCAGACTATCTAGTCCAGAGGTGCCCAAGCTATGGCCTACTGACCACATCTGGCCCATGGAAGTGCCTCATCTGGCCCGCTCATTTTAACCAGACACAACATAATTTCATTTTTAATATCATGATTCTGGTAAAACCACCATATGTTCTGGCACGCAAGATTTTATATCATGTCCAGTATAGCCCTCAGGCGAAAAAAGGTTGGACACCACTGATCTAGTCCATCCCTTCTTCCTAGAGTTTTGTCAGTCTGCATGTGCCTTTGAATGAAATACAATGTTGGAGTGAGGTACAAAGTTTAGCTCAACTTTAAGCTTTATCATATCTTGCACATCCCGAGTTTTTAAGTACCAGGTATCACATTAACAGAGTATTACAATCATTTTATGGCCGTGATTTCCTCTGTTCAGCTAAGGAAGGGCATAAAGTGCGTGAAAAAGTCAAGAAGCTGTCCACCAAAGTTGAAGAAGATGAATTTGAAGATGATTTGGAAATGGTGAGTGAACTTATTTGATATTCAATATTCAACTCATAATCCAAATAAAATTCAGTGGAAGGATCGGCACTATTTAATATTCCTGCAATACTCTACATAAAATATACTGTTATTGTCAAATCCAGCTCCAGTACATGTTCTATAGGCCCATTCCTGCAGAATTCGCTGTAAAAGCGTTAGAAGGAACAGACACAGAAGTCTAACTGTTCACGCAAGAGAGTGATGGCCACATTTGTAGGCTGTATTGTAAGAGGTGAAATGCTTTACAGTTTTCTAGAGTCATTTGGAGTTCTTGAAGACTCCCTAGCTAGATCTCATGTAGGCAGATCTCTATATTTTTTTTTCAAGAGACAAATGGATACCTTTGATCCAGTTTCATACTGACTTTCTGAAGCATGTGAGATTCCATCCAAATTCTTCCTTGGATTGAGGTTTCTGAAGCGAAGGTAGAAGCAGTGAACCCCAAAATTCTGTCACACAATACACACATAAACAGAGAACAAGGGTGTTGAGACATCTTGTATAAGTTTTGTTGAGATAGAAGGTTGATATTTGGCAAGCTGCAGCTTCTTGATGTTGGTATGTAACTGATGTAACCTTTGTATGTGTGTAACAGTTTTGCATTCATATATTAAAAGATTTTGCGTTGGAGTATGATCGCATGGGTGTCTATAGTGCATGTAAGCATTAAAGGAAAGATAACTCTCATATCTCATTTAAAATTTCTTGACAGGTTGTACTTGTGGATCCAGGCTGCTACAGAGAGTTAGACGAACTTGTGAGGGAGGATACAAGAGGGAAAGGCAAAATTGAAGTACTTAGTTTGAAGGAAATTCATGAAGGAGAGGAGAGTTTGTAATGCTGTGAAATGTTTTTTCTTTTTCAAATCTGCGGACTTAATGGCTTGAAAACTGAGAGGTTGTCAAGCAGAATGTAACTATGCTCAGGACACATTAGCTTTGTCATAGCTTGTGTATTTTGTATAAGATGAAGTTTGTCTTCAAGATTAAATAATTACTTTTTCTCAAAGCTGCCTTTATGAAGCATGTATATTAATAATATCTAGTGTCCTATTGCCATGCTATTAACATCTGTACACAGTTTACTGTCAATTGTCCCACCCTTAAGAAAAGGTGGAGGTAGTATGACTTTTGAGAAGAGAGAAAAATCCTTTTTCTCTTCTGTATTGCTTGTCGGACTCTTGAATCATGCTGGCATGAATGGAATGTTGGGCAAGAGTGATATATGTATGCAGGATGTGTTACCACGACAGACCAGTATGCAGCATCATTTGAGTCCTGCTAACAGTGGGTACTGGAGGAATGATACAGTCTAGCAAGCTCTGCTTTGTTGTATTCCATTCATGCTGACTTGGTCTTTCAAATGTAACAGCTACTTTGAGTCAGATAGCACTGTCTTCAGTACAGTTACAGTGGTTTGTTTCTTTAGCATGAGTTCAGACCCAATCCTGTCCAAATTATTTTGTTAGAGCAGTGAATTACCACCAGACATTGCTTCTTGGTGCTATTCAAAGTGAAGCCACTGTTTGGTGCCATCTTGTTGTGTTGCTTACGACTGATGCTCATAAGTGGCCTTAGACGGTTGACAGATTTTTAAGCCATAGCCTTCCACTAATGATTATTTTCATACCTGTGAAAAAAAAACTGAAGTAGCTAAATAACCTTTGAGCCTCTTTTTGCATCAGATCTTTTGTTAAGTAATAATATCCCTTTCAGCTGTCTACATCATCTGTTGCCATCACAGGTTGTGATCCAAAGAATGCATGTGTTTTGTAGTGTACTGAGATTTTTATACTGCTGCTCTGTGTTGGTTTCACTGAAAATTGTTTTGTCTCGGATGTTATAGAGCTAAATACAAAAAAAGAAAAAAAAAAGTATATGAATTGCTTCAAGTTTGAGTAGCACTTTCATGCAAGGTCTTGACATTTTGCTCAAGGTTACCTTGCAGCATTTGCATCTCTTTCTGGCAAGCTTTCATAAAATGTATTAAGTGCAGGACCATGTGGGCAGAGGGAGAATGTGCAAATGTGTGCAGTGAAACACACTTAAGTGCTTACCTTCATGTTGGATTGTTAAAACAAATACAAGTGTGTTTGAATGATGTGACTTGTGTGCATTTCAGTTGTGGATTTACAAAGAACAAACATCACAGGTACATTGTTGCAGTTTTCGGCATAATTACCATTTGTGTTCATTACCTCATTACTGTTGCATACATGTGTAGATTAAGTACTCTGTCTGCTTTCTCAATTTCTTTCTGCCCAACTTATAGATGATGTGACCAGCTGGTGTGCATATGTACTAAGCTAAAGATCTAAGCTTATCTGTTAGAAGAAGGAGAGCAGAGGTGAGATAAAGGATGTGTCTATGCATTTTCTCCTCTTTGACATGTACATGACTAAAATATAATTAGAAAGTTCTGAAGTACATTTTTTTTACCTAGTAAACCCAGTGGGTTTTATTTTACTTCATTGTTTTGCTTCAGAGTATTTTATAATTCACAGGGAGTTTGCCTGGGATCCTCAGCTCCCAACCAGAATTTTCCTGACATCTGTTTTTTAGCTCCCTTACAAAATCCAAGCCAAAATCTTTTCAGCTCCACAGTTGTTATAGTTAACACACCTTAAACCCTAACTCATCCCCACTGCTACACTACCTTAACTTTAAACTCTAACATCCGCCCTTCTAGTGTCTTGGTTCCCCACAATGACAGGCATGCACACCCCAATCATTCTACCACAACTGTGTTGGGATGTTTAATATCACACCTCTGCTACAATGCATTTGAAGTGAACATTATTCCAGTTTGATGAGACATTGGATTAATTAGGGGTTTGTTTTTTTTTTTGACAGGATCTAGTCATATTTAAAACACTTTTTTGCTGCCGGCATCTCCTTCTCCCACACATGATGTGATTCATTTAATGTCCAGTAGGATGTAATGCACTATGAGTCTGGAAGATATATTTTAATTAGATGTTCTGTCTTTGCTGGAATTCCAGTCACAGGGCAGCAACCATGAATTCTGATGTACTCATGAATACAGGGAAAGCAGAACACGTACCTGCAATAAAACAAAGCTTGTCTGTTCAATGTGTGCAAGCTAAACTAGTAGCATCTGTTTGACTTCAGTTAACTTACTCTGAGAAGTATGTTATCTTTATGCTGAAAAATGAATGAAAAAGGCATTACCCTGACACAGCAAGGGCTGTTTCATTTGTGCGTGTCCTTGTACACAGGGGACAAACATAAGGACGTGAAGCTTCAGTTGATCCTCTCTGAAAAATATAAAAAGAATCGCTGTATTTCCATGAAGAAAAAAAAGCCTAAGTACATGTATTATTAAAGTAAAAAGCAATGATAACACTGTATCAACATGAAGAAAAACGAAAAAGAGCCTAAAGTAGTAGTAAAGTAAAAAGCAATAATCACACACCAGTTTGTGGTGAGGGAAGAGTAATTTTCTGCAGCTGCACTTAGTGGATGTTAGTGACAATCTGTAGCCATTTTTTGGTTCCATATATGTGTATTTTTCTTATTTGATGGACTGTCACTGATTCAACTAGTTGGCATATTCTGTGTTCTGTGTGTCACTTTTATTTCTTGTGCTTACTAATTTACTAATCCTCACATCATGGACTAACCACCACTTTTATGGTTGAAATGATCATGCAACCTCCATCTTCAGAGTGGAAAACAAAGTGTGCTACCAGCGTACTGTACCTGTTAGGCTGTTACAGTATGTGTTAGTCAGTTGTCCTTAGACTGGTACCTGTCATTAGGGGGAACACATGGACAGATGTGGCAGCCGACAATTAAGGCCTGACACACTTGTTTTTGGCGATAGTGAACAGGTATGTCCAGTCTTTGTGTATGTGTTAAGTGCCTACAGGATAAAAGGGTGCATTGTTTAATGTGACCAGCATGGAGTACATCATGCATAAACATCAGACCTGTGGTGGACTTGGCATGGGCAAAGCAGTCAAAGATGGAGCACTGGCATCACTGTTGTACCACCAGTCTAAAAACTGAAGAAAAAAGATGCTAACAGATAAGCCAGTAGACAACGCTGACACTACACCCTGCAAAAGCTTTACAGCTGCGAATCCTATGTTTCTCCTAGGCCTGGAATAGGAAAGAAAATTGTTATAGTTTTTATGAACTTTGTTTTTTTGATTTCTTTACAATCACCTTTTTCAACTACACAATGATGTCCTCGTAAAATGAGGGAAACAAAGATACACCCAACAATAATCACTCACACATAACAATACTCGGTCACACCTAACAAAACTCACACCCAATGATACATCCAACAACAGTTGCACAGAACAACACTTGCTCACACCTAACAATACTCACACCACTTCTGTCCATGCCATGTCAGCGATGACAAACTCTGCATCATCTTCTGTGCGATGTCGGAGCTCTGTACCAGAAAGATGCATCGGAAATGAATGCCAGCAACTCTGCTTGAAAGCATATGCCAAGATGTGCCACAAAGCCACCCCTTCCCACAGCATATGTATGAAGGGATAGATACCCAAAAATGCTCTGCAAAGTCTTGCTTTCAGAGGAGCATCAGGCTAAACAAAAACAAAAAATAAAAATTACAAAATCTGAAAGTGACAATGTGGGCAAGCAAAGAATTTACATACCACTCCCCCTATGCGGCCATGCTCCAAAAAATAAGGTTTACATAAGTGCACATCTACAGATTGGAGAAAACAAACCATGCAAAAGCACATTAAAAAATATGAATTCCTGGATATCTTTCTAGACATACAGTCCTGGATTGTATATTTTTAAACCAACCATAAAAAAAATACTGTCTCATATTTTAATCACAATGAAAAACATATCTGAAACAAAATTTCGTACAATCTACAAATATATATATATAAAAAAATGGCATCACTTGCACCACACAGACAAAAACGCCATCACTTGCACCACACACAACTGCAGCAGCTCCAGGTTGCTTACACCTCTAGGGAGCATATCCTCTTTGTACTTTAGGTCTTGAAACAACTGCTCTAGTTTCTGCTTCAGGTATGGAACGCCAACCTTCAAATGAAAAGCAAATTATGTTACAGATATTATACATAATTGTGACTCAAGCAATGCAAACTGAATTTTCCTGCTGAAAATAAATATAGTGGAAAAAGAAGGCTGATGATGCAGGAAAACTATTGGTGAGCAATTGCAGTCTGGTATGCCAGTCTTCTGTGTATCAGCATTTTACATGGTCACAGATGGATACAATCATTTACTTGCTCATATACAAATAAGTATAACTGTAAACTGTTAGCTTGTTTATCAAGAGTTTCTAACAGATGTTCCCCATACAATAGAGATGGAAACGGTACTAATGGGAGCTAGAATAACTTTTGTCATATTTGAACATTTTTAGTCTTTAAGATTAGGGATTTTCTTGCCCTATAGGTGATGAAAATCGTAAGTTTGCAACTTTATAAATTCCTATGAAATGCTATATATGGCAAAAAACAAAAAACAAAAACTGAAGTGGACTGATTTTTCACAGAATGTGAATCCCAAAATGTGCAAGCACCTATTATAAGTGGGAAAGAACATCTGAAATTGTCATCTGAACATCTTTAAGAGTGGAAAGGCAGCTGACCAAATTAAGTATAGACCTCCACTGCAGTGTTTTACTCAGTTTTTCTCCTGCAGAATCACCGGAAGGAACTCTTTTTAAGTCATAGAAGTTCTCAGCAAATGAAGCACCTGCAGGAGAAGCACTTAAAACATTACTAACCATATACAATTTGCTCAAATGTATAGTCCAAAAAATCATGTTCACTTGGTAACTAAAAAGTAAACCCTGAAGTGTAAGGAGATAATTCTTGTCACAACTTTATCGCTAAAGCTCAGTATCAACAACCTTTCAGAAAATGCACACACAGACTACCCTGTTGATAATGTGTTCATGTAAATGTTATTCTCTATGGTGATCCTGATTCAAAGTTTTCATTAGACTATCAGAATCACTATATTTACCAGACAAAAGCAACAACAATACTAATAAACAATATCAACTTACTATACTTTTGCACATAGTGATGCTGCACAAGAAAATCCAAGACCGTGAACATTTCATCATACCATCGCAAGAACCAGCCAAATGTTGCTGGGTGATTCTCTGCAAGTACCTGCAGAAAAATTATATCATAACAGAGAAACAAGTTAACAAAATAATAAATTGGTGAATAGATGAATACTTAATAAGCAAAATCAAAATATAGCAAGTAGAAGGCTAAACCTAATTTACCTCTAGGTGAGGTGTCCACCTTCGTCGCCTCTTACGACACGCCTGGCTGGATGGCTGAGTGACCCTATTCTTACAGTGCTTGCTAGGCAAGCATACATACCCCGGGGTCACACAGGGTAAATTAGGTTGTGGTTGGGCTAACAACCTGACCATGTAAAAAAGTTATTGTTACAGAAACCGCAAGCACAATAACTGTAAATTTGGAGCCTCGACTGGAAGATTCCTCTTCGGAGGGGCTTATGACGCGTGCTGGTGAAAGCCCTCGGGAAGCCAGCTCGCCGACCCATCTTCTCACGGCCAAGGCAAAAACCAGGATAGGGACCTGGAATATCCGAACCCTAAACGAGAGTGGAAAAGCAGCTCAGATAGCACGGGAGATGAAAAACTATAACATCAAGC
Source organism: Pomacea canaliculata (assembly GCF_003073045.1). Lineage (NCBI taxonomy): Eukaryota > Metazoa > Mollusca > Gastropoda > Architaenioglossa > Ampullariidae > Pomacea > Pomacea canaliculata. The sequence continues at coordinate 33,395,010 of NC_037593.1, forward strand.
TCCTCGGCCTGTGCGAGACAAGGTGGAATGGCAACGGTCAGACCAGACTTTCGTCAGGGGAGACTGTTCTCTACTCCGGACATGACGACCTTGACCATGAACACACACAAGGAGTTGCAGTGCTCATGACACCAGAGGCCGCACGAGCACTGGTAGCATGGGAACCAGTCTCCCCAAGAATAATGTCAGCCAGGTTTAACTCCAAAGGGAGAAAGATCACAATAATCCAGTGCTATGCACCTACCAACGCAGCTACCGATGAGGAAAAAGAAGACTTTTACAACTCCCTACAAGAACTGGTTGTTCGTACTCCAAAACGAGACCTGAAGATCATAATGGGCGACATGAATGCCAAAGTTGGAAATGACAACAAAGACAAAGAACACGTCATGGGTAAGCACGGTGTGGGCAACTGCAACGAAAATGGGGAGCTGCTCACAGACTTCTGCCTGTTCAACGACCTTGTAATTGGAGGCACAGTTTTTCCACACAAAACCATCCACAAAACCACCTGGACTTCGCCAGATGGACATACAGAAAAACCAGATCGATCACATCACCATTAATCGCCAGTTTAGAAGAAGCCTGCTGGATGTCAGAGTAAAGCGAGGTGCAGATGTAGCCACAGACCACCACTTGCTTGTGGCAACCATGAAGATAAAGCTGAAGTCTTTCCACGACACATCAGACAGACCGCACCACAAATTCAATGTGCAGTTTCTTAGAGACCGTAAAAAGCAAAATGAGTTCAACTGCGAAGTTAAAAACAGATTTGCTACACTGGAAGGACTCCTGGAAGAAACAGTGGCTAACCACTGGACAGGATTACAAGAGACCTGGAAGAATGCCTGCACACACGTTCTGGGGAAAAAAGGTAAACAGCACAAGGAATGGCTGACTTTAGGGACCTGGCAAAAGATAGAGAAAAGGAAAGAGCTGAAGCAGAAGATCAACCAATGTCAAGACCAGCAGGAAAAGGATGAGCTTAGAGCAAAATACTGGGAGATAAACAAGGAAGTGAAGAAGAACGCAAGGGACGACAAGAGACAGTTCGCACACAGGATGGCAGAAGAGGCAGAACAAGCAGTTTTGAGAAATAACACAAAGAGACTATACGAAATTACACGAATTCTGTCAGGAAAGAAAAACACCAATGCATGCAGACCAATAAAGAATAAGAATGGCAGCGTCATCACCGGGGATGCAGAACAAAGATCACGATGGGTGGAACATTTTGATGAAATACTTAACCGACCACCACCAACAAACACTTTGGACATTCCCCCAGCTGCAGAACAGCTCCAAGTAGATACCAACCCGCCAACCAAGACAGAAATCATCGAAGCCATCAAGTCCTTGAATTCTGGAAAGGCGGCAGGCCCAGATGGCATTCCTGCAGAAGCACTCAAGGCAGACCCAACAGCCGCAGCAGAGATGCTGCATCCCCTGCTGAAGAAAATTTGGGAACAGGAGCAAGTTCCAGCAGACTGGAAGCTTGGCTACCTAGTGAAGTTACCCAAAAAAGGTGACCTGACACAGTGCAGCAATTGGCGGGGGATTACGCTGTTGTCCATTCCAAGCAAGGTGTTGACCAAAATCATCCTGGAGCGACTGAAACTGCCCTAGATAAGAGACTTAGGCAAGAACAGGCAGGCTTTCGGCAGGGAAAATCATGTACCGACCAAATAGCTACTCTGCGAATTATTATCGAACAGTCCATCGAATGGCAGTCACCACTATACATAACCTTTGTAGATTTTGAGAAGGCCTTTGACTCCGTAGACAGGGAAACCATCTGGGAACTAATGCGGCACTATGGATTTCCACCAAAGTTCATTGCCATCATCCAGCAGTTGTATGAGAACTCGACATGCCGGGTGATACACAAGGGAAAACTGTCTGACCCCTTCGCAGTGAGGACTGGAGTGAGGCAAGGTTGTATGCTCTCACCAACAATATTCCTGATCGTCATAGACTGGATCATGAGGAGAACAACCTCTAACAGCAACACGGGCGTTCAGTGGACCTTCGCCAGACAGCTCGAGGATCTTGACTATGCGGATGACATCAGCCTGTTGTCCCACAATCAACAACACGCACAGACAAAGCTCACTCGGCTTGCAGAAGAAGCAGCGATGACTGGCCTGAACATCAACATCAAGAAGACGGAGGTAATGCGGATCAACACAAAGCAAGAAGCCCCACTCCAACTACATGGAGAATGTATTACAGAGTCTGACCGTTTCACCTACCTTGGCAGCATAGTCAGCAGCAAAGACGGAGGTACAGATGACGATGTCAGAAGCCGAATAAACAAAGCCAGGCTTACATTCCACACCCTAAGACCTATCTGGAACTCCAAGGCTTTGTCTCTACACACCAAGATCCGCATCTATAATACCAATGTCAAGTCAGTCCTTCTGTATGGATCTGAGACATGGCGGGTGACAAATGCCATCACCAACAAGATACAGACATTTATCAACAACTGTCTGCGCCGCATCTTTAACATCCGATGGCCTGAGAAGATCTCCAATGCGGACCTGTGGGAGAGAGCCAACCAAAACCCTGCCAGCCTAGACATCAAGAAGCGGAAGTGGGGCTGGATTGGCCACACCCTACGAAAGCCAGCCGACAATTTAACGCGACAGGCTCTGGGCTGGAACCCACAGGGGAGGCGTAAGGTTGGGAGACCCAGACAGACGTGGAGGAGATCAGTCCACAGAGAGGCAGAGACAGCTGGCATGACATGGTGCCAGCTGGAAAGGGACGCCCAGGACAGGGTCCGATGGCGGCGTGTGGTTGCGGCCCTATGCTCCACTGGGGGCGTATAGGAAAGAAGAAGAAGAAGAAGAAGAAGAAGGCTAAACCTGACTTCTCCTTCCACATTTACCTCCCCTCATAGGCCCGGTAGCCAACTGGATGGCAGGGGGACTTTAGCCACAAGCTCCAATGTACTTAAGACCAGCAATCTTTTCTCTACAGTCAAGCACACTACTACACTATGGAACTTTCATGACTGTCACTGATGGCTTTCAATATTATACATTTCAATTTTGATATGCAGCCCAACAGTTTAGATTAGTGTGATGCACAGAAATAATACAAAAGGACTTGGAATATGGTTTAGTTATTAGTTCAGGCTGTCACCAGGAGATGTACATGATTTAAGCTCATTACCCACTGTGGCTATCCTGGAGTATTTATGTGACATACATTAGCAGTCAGGGAGCTAAAACTGTCTATTATGTTTATAGCTAGGATATGTATGGTTGTTATCTACATGGCAAATTGTCAAGATAATCAGATCTCCCTGTTCATATATTGTGTACATGTAATAGCAATAGTAGTAGGGACTATCATCTGCCTAGGACTCGACCTGAATTTCTAGATGTGTTCGTATGTGATGATGAGAAAAATACATGCATATCAAATTCACTGCATCGATGAAATATCTTACATTTGAAAGATGTCTCACCTGATTATCTTTCCCTTCAGAGTGAGGAATCTTAAATATCAGCAGACTGGAATATGACATATCTTTAAATTCTACAAGCGATTTAGTAGCACACCCTTGTAAACTTTCCACTAACATTGATTGTCTTTTTAAGAACAGACACAATAGATCACATTTGCATTTTCCAAGTGGACACACAAGTGCTTTATGCAATTGTAAAAAATGTCTCCCTATCCAAAAAATCCTCCTAATAATGCCAACCATATGCTGTGCCTTACCTGCCACTCTTTAGGTATGCAAATCAAAATAAAAATCTCAATCAAAACTGATCCCCAAGTCCTTCTCTTCATCACAAGCTTTTATTATTTTATTATCTACACCTCATCATCCATTTCTACTTAACACGTTCATCTCAGGCTATGTTTACCCACATGTATAACTTCACACCATGATTAATTGAAATAAAATTTCCATTTTTAACACCACTCTGGCAATTTGTCACTACAACCTAATACATTTCTTGGTATGTATATCCATACAAACACATTTAGCAATGATATTTCTTATATTGCATCTGGTTTTAACTATGACTCACTACACTCACATATATATAACTACAACCTTACTCTAATAAAATGTTTTCCTGCGGGTCGAATGGTTGACATAAGGCTGTCTTGAGCCAACACCTCAAAAATATTGGGGCGTAAAGTATCTGTAGCTGAAGTCAGGTGGGCTGCATTTTCTGCCATTCTTCTTGGAACTAGGCAAACTAATTTCTTATTGTTTCTGTTAGCCTAGATCAGATAGGGAGCTAGAAGCAGTATGAATGAGTATGAAACCACACTGTTTTCTTGTCTTTGTCATCAACATCGCTTACATAGTATGGAATTAAATGCAAGGCACGTCCCTGAATGGAGAATGGGTGGAGCAAAGTACATGTACTTCACAGGTCAAGGCTCAGTTGCAGTTCACGAAGTAAACGCTCTGAGAACAATCCTAAATTCATTCTGCCTTCTCAGAAGATGCATTGTTTATTTTAAGAGTGGTTCTCTAGGATTTATAAGTACAAAATGTGCAATGCAGCTAAATAGTTCTTTCGTATAAAATAAAACTTTCACGTCCGTCGGTGAAGTCATTAGTTTCTATCCTTATTCTGTTCGCGACGCTATTTGGTTGTATCCTCATTCTGTTGCAGTCTCTACATAATCAATCCACTGCACATGCGCAGTGAGGTTTCTGTTGTCTGCTGTGGAGGTGAGGTGCTGCTAGACTTTTTATTTAATTTCTCAGTTCCTGTTAAACTGAGAGCTTATATACTTCTGCAATAATTGGAATTAAAATATTGCATAAATACATATGAAATAGCTTCAAACAATGCATGTAGATTGTATTTTGTAGATCAGGCGACACTCTTCCGGTTAATTAATACCCTTGACGAGGTGGCGATGCTGTAAGAGAAATGCTTTACTCAATGTTTTAAAGTCACATTTTTATAATATTGAAGATAGTTAGAATTATATGTCTGTAACTGTTAGCGACCTTTAAAATTTGCATCGTCAAAATGAGATAAAATGTCGTTGTAACTTGAATAATTTGTGTCAAGAATTGTTACGCCACACCCCCCTCTTAGCTACTGTATTACAAAGTACTAGTCACTAGTCGAGTTCTTATGAATCATTATATATTTATGACTTCCTGTAGCAATGAGATGCCTTAAATTTTATGCTGGACCATTTTCAGCCGGTGTTGTTATTTGATTTACTTTTGTTTCTTTCATTAATTATGCACCATTTCAAAACATTTCAGTTAGTGGAATTTAAAAAAAAGGTGTAGAAAGAAAGGAAAAGAAAAGAAAAGATGACGGATTCAAAGTACTTCACGACCACCAAAAAAGGTAAATACAACACTGTATTTCCTAAAGACGATAGCCATATTTATTACAACACCATTGCATCATATGCATTTTACCTACCGCTATTAAATTTGCACTAAAGAGTACATTTTTAAATAACCATGCATAATTTAAAAAAATTAATAGAATTTTTTTATTAAGATAATAAATAAGAAAAGTGGGGATAAGTAAACCCTGACTTTGCCTCTGAGGTTTAGACTGTTTGAGATTGAATTCTTACCTTATTCTCTATTATTTCTGCCAGTCAGATGCAAAAATAAGGATTACTTCTATAAAAGTGATATTTCCCGATGTTTATTTTTATCCTCACAAGGTTAAACTTAAAAAATAGAACTAAACATCACAAAAATCAAGTTAAAAAAGTATTTTGTGTTTGTTCTGACAAATATGCAGTTAATACATGTATTTGAAATAACTGTTTCACTTCAGAATAAGTGGTACACAAACACTTACCTCAATGATAATTATAAAATAATTTACATTCGTAGGTGAGATCTTTGAGCTAAAAGCAGAGCTCAACAGTGACAAAAAGGAGAAGAAAAAAGAGGCTGTCAAGAAAGTGATTGCAAGCATGACGGTTGGCAAGGATGTGAGGTATCATGATTTTTTTTACCATTTATAGAAAAGTGTTATAATCATTATTGGGGTTATTGTGCTGCTTTTGTTAGTGACACAAGTGGTCTGATTTGTTTAAAAGTCAGATAGCTATAGAGGACTTCTTTTAGTGATGATCTTGTACTAGAGTTAAAATCCCAAATGTTTTCAGTTATTGACCTTCAGATTCTGTTAAAGTATTTAATCAGACTGTTGTCTGCATGAATCTCTTCATGTGATTGCAAATTTGCTGGTGAAACATGCTGAAGGATTGCAAATCAATTTTATTTATAGTTGCATAAAAGAAAAGAAGAAAAACAGCCAAGTGAAGACTTGAACCTTGTGTTTACTAGCCTTCACAGTTAAAAATTATTCCACACAGTCTTATTGTGCAATCATTCCCAGTTTTAATGCCTTTGGATTCAGCAATAAACTGACAAGTGTATTCTTTGCTATTAATTTGTTTCCAGAAACACAGTATTGCCTCAAACATGGGAAACATTTTATACAAAATCATGATAACTTTGATAAACAATATATCCATTTAAAAAATCCACAATGAAATTTTGAAGTGACATTCATTGCCACCTTCAAATTTCCAAAGTAATGTCTGCTGAATGGACCTTTGTTTCTTTTAAAAAGTCTCATGACAAAAAAATAAAAAATATATTGTAGTCTGTTGATCACTTCAATCAGTGGTTGATGTTTGGTCAGCTTAGTGAGTGGCATTGGCACCCATGTTGAAAAACTGCAAACTGACTCAAAATTGACAACAGGTTGTAAAACACCAACACATGTGTGAACAATTTTGTGCTTTGTATTTCTCTTGTGTCTTAAACTTTAACGAATATTTATTTAGTGCATTGCTCTAAAAAGTTTAAAAACATTTTAGTGATATTTGTTTGCAGTGCTCTGTTTACAGATGTTGTGAACTGCATGCAGACAGACAATCTGGAACTGAAGAAACTTGTTTATTTGTATCTGATGAATTATGCCAAGTCCCAGCCAGACATGGCTATTATCTCTGTCAACACATTTGTGAAGGTTCGTCTCCTTTTATTGTTGTTAACTTGATTGAAGTAGATATAAATTGAAAGAACTAATAATTAAGTACTCTGATTTTGCATTCGGCATGAACCATGCTAGATTATGAAGGCTTAGTAATCCTAAAGTGAACATATTTTGATGTAACAGGATTGTGATGACTCCAACCCTTTGATCCGTGCTCTGGCTGTACGCACTATGGGATGCATCCGCGTGGATAAGATCACAGAATACTTGTGTGAGCCTCTGCGTAAATGCCTGAAGGATGAGGATCCCTATGTTCGCAAAACTGCTGCAGTCTGTGTGGCCAAGATGCATGACATTAATGCACAACTGGTGGAAGATCAGGGCTTCCTTGATTTGCTGAGAGATCTTCTCTCAGACTCCAACCCCATGGTAAGTTCTTTTATTAATTTTACCTCATTTTGTCTTGATGTGGGTTTTATCCCAGTCACATTTTACTTGCAGCTCTTTGTTTTCTTTATTTTTATTTTCTATCTAGGGTTTAGTAACAATTGTCTGATATCCTTAAGATTGGGCATTGATAGAAATGTGCTGTTGATTGGTATAATCTTGTATAATCTGTTTATAAGTTTGTTGTTAACTGGTAATCATGTGTTTGTTCATTTATTTATTTTATTACTGAGCTCTGCAGTGTATTATTGAGCCCTGCAGTGAGTCACTTTTCTGGTTCATATGTGCAGGTTGTCGCAAATGCCGTAGCTGCTATTTCTGAGATCATGGAGACATCCTCCAATGCGCAGCAGTCACTAGAAATGAACATGGGTACAATTAACAAATTGCTGACAGCCCTCAATGAGTGCTCTGAGTAAGGCTAATTTTGCTATATATGTGATTTCTTGTCAGTGTTATAACAGCAATATTTCTAGCAAGACAAGATCTTGTGGATTAAAAGTAACCATTTTCTGTTGTTGATTTCCATATGGGGTTAAGATCAGCAAGTCACAAATATTGCTTGATCTGATCATTTGGAAGAGAGTCAACAAATTGAAGGTTGCGATTGATTGATGATGTAAGAATTCTTGTTTGCTTCAATTTGAGGAATTTATCAGTTTTGATAAAGGTATTAAGTGAATTTTTACCAGATATTTACTTTTCTTTTAGAGTTTACTTATGTTTATTGACTTTTCATTTTTGTATCCTCCAGATGGGGTCAGGTGTTCATTTTAGATGCTATTTCTAACTACAATCCAAAAGATGACAAAGAGGCACAAAGGTGAGCATCTAGCAACAGATACATGAGTGGAAGAGTGAAAATGTACAAACTTTGACCATGGCTGAGGCAACATTTACCAAGTGTGTGAATGAGGAGGTGGGGAGAGAGAAACAGGTGGAAAATTATACAGAGCTATTTTTGTTAAAACTATGTTTGTCATTTAAAAGTTAAAATGAGTGCATGCCAGCGTCTTTTTGATGACTGCTGTTGTCCTGCTTGTGTCTCAGCATCTGTGAACGTGTCACTCCTCGCTTGGCTCATGCTAATGCAGCTGTAGTGCTGTCTGCTGTTAAGGTGAGTCTGGGTTTGGGTGCAGAAGTAAGTTCTGTTTTCAATACACAGAAGTAAAACACGCAAGTACAACATAGAACGATAACACACGCTGTGCACTTTGTTTAGACCAGTTGTCATCCCTGTGTTCAGAGAGTCCACACAGAATGAAAACAGCACCAAGTTTATTGTGCATTTTCTTTCCTTCTCTTACAAGTATGCAATACCCAGTGTCTCCATACTAAACAAAATGCAAACAATATTTTCTATGTTGTCAAAGTAATAAATCACCTACTGTGATTTTTAAAAAATGCTGAGGTTTGTGCATGATTGCCATTGAATTTTTACTACATTTCTTTAGTATTTTGTTGATTATTTATAGATCACATGTAGGTTGGTGTATATTAGCACATAATTCCTGTCCTCCCAGGTGATTATGAAGTTGATGGAGATGCTGTCGCCCCAAAGTGATTATGTTGGCATGCTGGTGAAGAAGCTGGCCCCACCCCTTGTTACTTTGCTGTCAGCTGAGCCTGAGATTCAGTATGTGGCCCTTCGCAACATCAACCTCATTGTGCAGAAACGGTAATTTCCTCAATTTTGTGTGTGTGCATGTGTGCACATGTGTATGAGTGAGTGAGAGACAAGATATTTACTTGTGAAATTGCATTTTCATTTCTTTTCTTTAAAAGAAAGAAGGCAGCTGTCATTTATTTTACCAGAATGATAATCTGTAGAGCTCAAGACAAAATCTGTCCTGCTACATTTATCAAATCAAAAGGATTTCTGACTCCATGAAATTAAGTTTCTTCTTAGAACTGTACCAGATAACATGGCTATATGGAGATCCTCTAGCTACCTCAAACCTAGCTGTCCAAATGGTGCAACATGGTAGAACTAAGAACTAAGACCCCAGCCAATCCCACCTGACACATTGGTGAGCACCCTGCTCCAGTTTTCACCTGGCTTTGACAGCGTTTGTTCCACCAATCTGCCATCTGATGTTTACCAAGGCTGCTCTGAGGACAGGTAGATGCAGGTGGTTCATGACGAACCAAGATGGGTTAGAATGTCACACTTCATTGAATCTCGCTTGGGTAAGGTTAGACGGTCGGAAACATTGTGTTCCCCATATGCAGAGGTAGCATGGTAGGGACACAGCTTCTTCGTCCAGGTTCTTATGAAGGCAGCCCTGTAGAGCAGACAGGTGCGACAGTCTTTCCTTTTCCGCCACCAGGATGGCTGGTATGTTCTAAGATTTATGCAGGGGAGGGGGGCATTGCTTTTTTCCTATGCAAGTGGGTTCCATTTCCTATGCCACAAGCCCGCAGTACATAACTCCCTCCCCACGTTCCAGCTCCTTTCAGTGAGTCAGCTCAGTCAGGGTAGTGGGGGTCAGTCTCTCCCTTGGGGGAGGTCCAGTTCAGATTTCTTTTCTGAGGAAGATGATGATGTTGAGGCAGTAGACATTATAGAACTTTTGCTGGATGGCCGTTGTCCACAAGGAAAGACTATGATGAGTAAATAGAGATTCCACACAACAGAGACAGAAGACAATCTGATCGGCAGCACCAGTTTTTGATAAGTCTATGATGCTGCTGGAAAGTAAACTGACCAATCTGAAGATTTCAGAGTGTCTGGGAGAAGCTCAGCTTCCAAATTGTGGCTTGCGAGGGAGGATGTATGATAATTTCTCTGGGAAATTTCCCATAGTGCGTACACAGTTAGATGCAGACATTCCTTCTGTGTTCCCTCCTAACAGGATGACTCAGTGAGCCCTTCCTAGATGGTTTAAGCCAGAAGAGTCGCCCATAAGACACCTTAATCATGTTCATTCTTTTATGTACTTGATGAGCGATTCCAAGTTTGTGTTGACCGAGAGGTACCGTGGTCCTACACATGAAACAGATACAACAAAATTAGGCAAGGTCATTTTGCTTTGCATACTTCACTCATAGGCATGGCTGTACAGACCAATTGACCGTTGGTTCACAGAGATTTCTATTTACTATATTCTTCTATGCTGCAGTAACATTATAAATTACAGCTCAGGGGAGCCAGCTGTTCAGGATCTTTTTTTGGCGGTCACATTCTCAGATCACGACAGGTGGCATTCTGTGAATGGCCAGTGTTGGTGAACATGCCTAGAGTACATGGCAGTACTTCAGGCCAGTTCTTAGCAAGACGCAATGCCCATGCCTCCAACAGAACGCATGTCTTGGGACAATTTTCCATTAGTAGGAATGTGGCTAGAGACTCAGGAAGACAGTGTCCAGTCGGTAGGCTTGTCCACGGTGCTGGATCCTCCAAGATGAACAAGGAACAGGCTCTTCAGCAGCGTCCCTGATGCTGGAGCGCAGGGGCAACAGAGGTGGTTGCGTCATTCCAGAGACCAATAGGGAGTCATTCTTCTTGACCCCATGGATCGCCCTGATCTGTCAGTGCGACAGATCCAACAGACCGTGAAAGGTGCATTGCCCTCTGGTCCACTGTGGGATGGGGTACAGCCAGATGCCCATGTTTTGTCGGTGGTTCACTAGGCTAGACACATCGTTCCTAAGGACGTCCACCAGTGGCCTGCATGAGACGAGGGAAGCTACCAGGTGGAGCGCTGGGCTTCAGGAGGGCATCCCCAGGCTGGGATGTTTTTGATACGTCCCTTCCTGAGCCACAGCCTGGGTATCAGGTACGCCCTACTCAGACCACGAGTTGGCATATGGTCAGGAGATCTTGCGCCCTACCCATGCCTGCTTGCTACGGACCTTCGAAAGCAAAACCATGGGATCCGCAATAGCAGCGCAGCGCTTCCCCTAGCTTCATCTTCGGCTCTACAGTCCAGGCACCAGAGAAGTTACCTGGCAGCCAGGGATGGGGGAGAAGCCTGGAGGTGGGGCTAGACATCCTCATGTCTGCATCAGCTCTTTCTCACCCCAACTTATTATCTCCCATGACTCCCGTTGGAACATATGGCTCAGTGGGAGACTTTTCCGACCTTGTGACGTATTACTAGGCTGGGAGAAGGCTGGCCTGACTCGCCCGAGGGGAAAGGGGTCTCTTTAGCTGGCTCGCTCCACCCGGCTTTCACCCTCACACACAGTCTCCCGCCCGTACGCACGTCCGCACGCGTCCTGACCAGCAGTCACACCCGCGTGCGCAAACACACAACTGACAAGACAGTGTACACATAAAAGATTATAATTAAAACAAAAGCAAATTAGGTTGACATGAAGACAATTAAACAACAATGAATGGAGAAGATAATTTGATCTTACGTATCTGCACGTATCTGCACATAGGTCCGGACACGCGGTCCGTCCCTGACTCACAATTCACAGTCTTGGAATAATATCGTACTGATAGTCCCACTCGACTACTTCGCTTGTTGCTTCCTGAAGATGGGTGTAGCTGACTGTGTACACCTGGGCTTCAAGGCGATTCCTTGTCACTGTCCCACCACGGTTGCCCCAGGCAACGGATGCAGCGACGATACTCGTAGTAGCGCTGACTTCTGAACTGGAAGTCGTTGTTTCCTGAAGACGGGTGCAGCTGCCTGCATACACCTGGTCTCGTAGATTATTTCTTGTCACTGTCCCACCACAGTTGCCCCAGGCAATTGGTGCAGCGACGATTCTCGTAGTAGAGATGACTGTAGGCTGTTCTGTAGATGACCACACTGGACCGGTGGCGCGGTGGGGTCTGCCAGCCACTGCCTCGCACGTCTTGCTGCCGGACACAGTAAATTCCCTCGCTTGTCGTCGGGGAAATCAATCCTTGGTTACAGCGCACACTCTCCTCTCTACACCACCAGATCACAAGTGCCAGCAGGTAGTGATACGTTCTGACTGAACGGGCTTCCCTATTTCAGACCTGCTTCCTGCGACTGACTATCACTCAGAGACTACGTCTCTGCTGGAACACGAGGGGAAAAGCCTCGCGCTATACTCGGGGTACCCATCATCTATCCACCGCTCATCTTCCCACGGTCGGCCACACCAACCTCCGACTGTCGCGACACTCCGTCTAGCTCTCCCTTTCGGCAGCGGTGTCCAGTCGGTGGTAAAGAAAACAAACTCTGTTCTCACGACTGTGTACGGGCCTTTCCATTAGCACCCGTGAAGTAACGTACCCGTGAAGTGGTGCCTGCGGTCCCCCATTTCGTAAGCGGCCTCGATTCCCAGGCTCAGCTACCACAAAGGGAGATAACATCTTTACCCCTATTGTCCACCCGCAGCCTGTATCACCTCAGGGTACCAACTGCCCCTCTTTAAAGTTTCTATTACTAGTCCGACCCTGTTTTCTGGCCTTGAACCAGGCTGGTTCATGACAGACCTCATAACTTACTCTTAGGTCTATGTAGTAATTGGAGAAGGACATCACTTGACTTTCCAGAACAGACCTCCCTGCAAGCGTTCTCTAGTTTGGACTCCAATTCAGGGAGACAGGGAAAGAGCCATGACCCTGAGAAGCGAGATATTGCTTTTGCATCCCAAGAAAGCTGTTCTAGAGGTGGATCGGACCATCCTAGTCCTGGTTCTAAAACCAGGAGGGTAGTTTTGCATCTCAGCAGGTTCATCACCCATCTCCAGCACCCCAGCTTCTCAAGAGAAACTACCAGGTTTGTGAGAGCAGTGATCTCCATGAACGATTTATTTGCACATCAGTGCATCCATCAGCTTTCTGTGCTTTGCGTTCGAAGGTAGAGTCTTTCAGTTTGTAGTTATGCCCTTTAGGTTGTGCCTGGCACCTTGGGTGTTTACTGGGATCGTGAAAGGTGGTTCTCTGTCGCTTCAGGATGACGGCACAGAACTCGGTGTCCGTTTACCTGGACGATTTACTGCTGCAGTCAGGACAGGCAGTGGGTGAAGTCTGAACTGACTTCCCTTGTAACCTTACAGGCCTTAGGAAGTTACTCTTCTTCCTCTTCCAAAGAAGGGTCCCAAGGACAGGATTAAGCTACAGGACCCAGTCTGAGCTTTAAAGATCTACCTAACAAGATCAGTGCCATGCAGAAAGGGTCACTTAATGCTGTTTTTACCAGTGCAGGAAGGAAAATCAGATATCTCAGTACAAACGGTTGCAACCTGGATTAAAGCTGTCATCAAGGGTGCATAGGTCACAGCCTACAGCCCAGCTTCATTTGGGGTAGGTTTTTGTTCTGCCTCACCTAGAATTACTAGGTTGTTACTGGAAGAACATTCCCTCCACCTGCTATTCTCCGCATTGTCACGTCATCTGGTACAGAACAAAGAAGAAATACCATTTTTTGGTGAGTACTTACCAAATGACATGACAGCTAGCTCCCTACTGCCTCCCTTTGGGCAGTCCAGTGGTGCAGCGGTTAGCGCTTGTCACCAATACAGCGAGGGTTGGCTGTCCTGGGTTCAGCTCCTGTCTCAGGCACATTGCATGTGGCATCTGTTTACAGGGCTGACTGCCTTGCCATAATATAGCCTTAGTTTCTGGATCGGCATAAAACTCCAAACCTCCCCCCCTCTCCTGCTGTGGGCTCAGACTCGGTCCAGGCAAAAACTGGAGCAGAGTGCTCGCTCACTGACATGTTGGGTGGGGGCTGGTATTGCACAGTTTGGACAGCTGGATTTAAGGTAGCTAGAAGGTGATCTCCATATAGTCATGTGTCATCTGGTAAGTACTTGAAGAAAGAAATTGTACCACCAAAATTGGTATTTTAAAGAACATTATGAAGTCTAACTTACATCCTTGAACATTTATGTTAACATAGAAAGACAGCTCTTAATTTGTTGTAACTATAATCGGGTTTGCTAAATAATATAAACCTGTTGATTGGGTGAGTGCAGGCCTGATATTCTGAAGGCAGAGATGAAGGTATTCTTTGTCAAGTACAACGATCCAATCTATGTCAAGTTGGAGAAGCTGGACATCATGATCCGCCTCACCAACCAAGGCAACATTGCTCAAGTCTTAGCTGAGCTCAAAGAGTGAGAATTTTTTTTGATTGAAACGAATATGTTTACTTGTATGACATGCAGCGAACTAATCTTTATCTGTCTTTTCCTGTCTTTCCTTAGCATATCTCTCACCTGACAGCTAGTTAGAGGAAATAAATTACATTAAGACTTATTGAGAGGTTTTAATTTGTCCAGTGCAAGCATGGGTAGTAGAAGTGTTGGACTTCAAAAACTGCTGTGACTGTGCATTAAACTCGCAAGCATGTTTTAACTAGTTGTTATTTGGTTGTACTACTTCTATTTTTTACATTTTGAAAGAAAAGTAAGCTTTAAAAAATATTTAGGTGTATTTCCAAAATATTACAGATATGCCACTGAGGTTGATGTAGACTTTGTGCGCAAATCTGTGCGTGCCATTGGTCGCTGTGCTATCAAAGTAGAGCAGGCAGCGGAACGTTGTGTTAGCACACTGCTGGACCTTATCCAAACAAAGGTCAACTATGTTGTACAGGAAGCCATAGTTGTGATCAAGGTATGCATACAGAAATTAAAAATATTCATTGTTTCCCTTTCATGGTAGAAGATAAGCCTTCCTTCAGAAGAAAACGTATGGCATAAAATGCCATTGTTTACATGAAATTAAGCATTACAGTGTTATCTTGCTTATGAATATGTTAACCTAGTAATTCTTGGGTTAGGGTTAGCTGTGAGTGTTTTAACTGATGCTGCCATCTGCTGGCCTTTTCCTAGGATATTTTCCGCAAGTATCCCAACAAGTATGAGAGCATTATTGCTACTTTGTGTGAAAACCTTGACACACTGGATGAACCTGAGGCCAGGTAAATTTTAGTAGTCATTTCCATAGCATACTTGCACAGCAGAGTTTCTCATTTAAAGCTTAAGTTCTGCTTTAGCTCTGTATGACAGCATGATTCACATAAGAACATGGCACTGCAGTGTGAATGTAATGTGTGCTTCCTCCTTGCAAAATTTGAAGTTAACAAAATCTTCACAAAACTGGCCTGTAATTTTTGTTGAATTAGTGTGTCAGTAGCTTAAATAATGTCGTGAATTCATGTTTCTCCAAGGGCGTCCATGATTTGGATCATTGGAGAGTATGCAGAGCGAATTGATAATGCTGATGAGCTTTTAGAAAGCTTTTTGGAGGGATTTCAAGATGAAAACACACAAGTAAGTGATGATTTTATAGTTTGAAACATTGTTTTATTGCTACTGAGGTCTCACATTTAGATTCAGGTCAACTGAGGATCATTGTGTAGCTGGGATATATGATTACAGTGAACAAGATATGCTTCCATTCAGGAAGGACTGCAGCCTTCTGCATTCACAAGTATGATGAGCAAATACACCATCTTAGCTGGACATGAATTGTAGGTTGATGATCTCATAGAGCATGCTGGAGATTGTTAAAATAAAGCCACGATGAGAAATTATCCTTTTCTGAAGTTGGAGAACTGTGGGTAGGGTTCAAGTTCAATGTGGGATTAACTATCAGGTTCATTTTCATTGCTTTTGTCAGTCATTGAAGGTATGGGGGAAGCAGAGATTGTGGGCTGCATTTTATTCACAGCTTTCGAAGTGATGGTGCATAAAAATCGTTGACATCATATTTGTGTGACTTAGGTGCAACTGCAGTTGCTAACAGCTATAGTGAAACTGTTCTTGAAACGACCCACTGACACTCAGGAGCTGGTCCAGCAGGTGCTGTCTCTAGCAACACAGGTTAGTACAATTAGCAATATTATAATTGTCGATTAGTCCATTTTCTCAGAATGTAAGTCATTTCCTTAAAAATTGTATAAATAAAATCGCAGTGGGTCGCTTTTGCTGGACATGTGAAAGTGAGGCTTAAGCAGTTTTTCTTCACAATTTAAAATGGTATTTTGTCAGATGAATGTTTCAGGAAGTTTGCTTTTAAATGTGTGATGCAGGATAGTGACAACCCTGATCTGCGTGACCGAGGTTACATCTACTGGCGCCTGCTGTCAACTGACCCAGCAGCAGCAAAAGAGGTGGTGCTGGCAGAAAAGCCTCTTATCTCAGAAGAGACAGACCTGCTAGAACCCACCCTGCTGGATGAACTTATCTGTCACATCTCTAGCCTGGCATCTGTTTATCACAAACCTCCAAATGCCTTTGTGGAGGGCAAGGCATCTCTTAGGCGTACACTTCCACCTCGCTCACAATCGTATGTGATTTCTGTTTCTTGTGGGCATTTACTTTGTTTATGTTTGTGCCTGCATTACTGAACACAAACATCATTTGCAAGCAGTCATGCAACACTCTGCACAAACACCGCTTGGGGCAAGTCATATTGCGTTTTGACATTTTGATGTTGGGTGTTTTGGAGGTCACTGGTCATTTCACACCAAGACCATATCCCTCACCACCTGAGTGAAATCGTCCCAGCCATGAACATCCCAACACTTTAGCCAAATCATCCCAGGCCCAAAAGACAAATCGATCACAGATGACACAAGTAGCTAGTAGCATCAGAGCCATACGTTGTTTGAACATCATGCATATTCAAGCTCAGCTGCCTGTTTCAAACAGAGCCACTCAGACAAGTTCAGCCATCATTTTACAAAACAAAAATGGCCACCCGGCAATACACAACCAGATGAGAACATTCACGATGGTGCCTAAAGGCAAATTTTTTCCTGAAACAATGTTTTTTTAATTAAAATATTTTTTTCATTATTTATTCTTTCACATGGAGGTTTACATTAAATATATTGTTTTGTTAATGCTTTCTTTTTCTGTCTACAATCTCTGTTTAAATGTTATTAATATCTGATATTTGGTCTGTATTCGAATATATATTATTTATTCTGAATTTGTATTTTGACTTTTTTTTTTGTGTGCGTTGAGCCTACTCTGCAGTTGAGAAATATGCTATATAAATCGACTTTCATTAGTATTATTCAGAGGTGTCACTATTTGGGTACTCATTTAACTTGTTGCATGTATCTTGCTACAGTCTGTCATTGGGTTTGGTGTTTGGATGACGTGGTCTTACTTGGGATAATATAGTCTTGGCTGGGATTATTTGACTCAGGTGGTGAGGCGATAATAGTCTTGGGGTGAAGTGATCAACCCGTTTTTGACATCAGCTGAAGTACTCCTTTTAAAAAAGTTTTTTATATGAAATGAACATTGTTTGACCTCATGTTTTTCTCCCTTTTGACAGTGACAATCTTGGGGGTGAGGCACCTGTCTTGTCAGAGACAGTTCAGGTTACAGCTGCCCCACAGGCCACAGTCATTCCAGGAGCAGATTCTCTCATTGGGGACCTGTTGGACATGGATCTGGGAGGACCCACACCCTTCCAGCAACAGCACCTATACCAGCAGATGCCACAGTCCACACCCGTACAGAGTGCAGGCATGGATCTCCTAGGGGAGGGCCTGGACTCATTGGTAAGCCTTGACTCTCTCCTATCCAGTGTTAAGTCTTCGTTCTAATATATTTAGATGCTGATGATGATGCTGATGATGTAGTTTTGTAGCGCGCTAGTATCCGCATCACAAAGATGCGCTCAATGCGCGGTGATCCCAGCAGCCACCAAACTGCAGGTCAAATGATAACTTCAAAAAAGTTTAAACAAGTGAGTCTTAAGATTTTTCTTGAAAGATGCAATACTATCAGACTCCTTGGTCGAGAGGGGAAGCGAGTTCCACAAAAGCGGGGCTACATTGGAGAAGGATCTGAAACCCGCAGTCTTCTTATTAGCATTCCCTGACTGAACACTCGGTCGTTCAAGTCTGAAGTGTGCTGCTGAACGAAGGTTCCGCTGAGGTTGGTGACGGCGAATGAGTTCTTGGAGATAGACAGGCGCAAGGTCGTGAAGACAGCCATAGGTTAAGGTTAACAATTTGTGCTCAATTCTCTTCTCCACAGGAAGCCAATGTAGGTCACGAAGTACAGGAGTAATATGGTCAGTTGTTTTCTTTCCTTCAACTATCCTCGCAGCCGTATTCTGCACTCGCTGTAGCCTCGACAACTCGCTCTTTGAAATACCCCAGAGGCAGCTGTTGGCATAGTCTAATGTAGAACCGATGAGGGACACAGCAACTGCATTTGCAGTCTTCTTATTAAGACTGGGTCGGAGTCGTCCAAGAGTGCGGATATGGAAATAACATGCCTTGACTACAGAACTGACATGATCAGACATAGAAGATTGTCAACATAGAGTCCAAGGTTCCGTACGGAGCTGGAGAGGGGGATTCTAGCTTGACCCACTTGGATGGAGTCTAGAGAGACTTTGCTAAGGCTAAGCTTGGAACCACATAGCATCGCCTCCGTCTTCTCATCATTAAGCTTGAGTTTATTCCTTAGCATCCATGACTTGACCTCTAAGCAACAATCTTCTACAGCACAAACTGCCTCACGCACCGACTCACTGTCAGTACTAAATGAAAAATAGAGTTCAGTGTCATCTGCAAACATCTTACGGTTCACATTATGCTTCTCAATGAGAGGACCAAGCTGAGATGTGTAAATAGAAAATAGAACCGGGCCCAAAACAGAGCCCTGCGGGACACCGCACAGCAATGGAACTGTCACTGAAGAAGCTTGATTGACCATCACCCTTTGTGTGCGATCACTGAGGTAGGAATGGAACCACTGCAAGGCGGAACCACCAATGCCCACCTCCATCTGGAGACGAGTCAGAAGAGTGGTGTGATCAATGACATGATGCCACACATACAGGCATGAATCTCCTGTACAATGACATGCTAAATATGTCTAGCCTAGAAACTGAGAACTTAATGATGCATACATTTTTTTCAGAGAAATGTTGCGTCGTGAAAGCACTAATAATATCCTGATATGTTCACAGCTTGGTGGTGGAGGCGCAGGCATGGATAGCTTTGGAGGTCTGGGTGATATCTTTGGCTCAGCATCATCACTGTCCTATGTTCCCCCAGCTGAGGTCAGTTTCTCCAAGACATACCTATTTATTTCAGGATGCCTGAGATATTCTATTTATGTCAGTCTTACCCATGATATATCTTTTCTTATTTTGCATTATTGCACTAGAACTATTCACTTAAAATAGTTAACACCTGGCCAGATCTTCGCTTCTCAGGCCGTGGGTGTACCAGCCTTGTAGACTATTCTCCAGAAAATTCTATTTCACAATTTAATAGGTCCTCATCCCATTTTAAAGCTAAATACAACCATGGTAGCACTAAAGATTTCCTTTAGTCCATTTAATACATCATTCATCTGTTATCAACAATAGCAGCAGCGTAACTGTAATGAATATTTTTTAGGTATAGCTTCCAGCTATACAATAATAAGTATTTGAATGTTGTTTAGGTGTGGCTTCCAGCAGCAAAAGGCAAGGGTCTTGAAGTGACTGGCACATTTGCCCGACGCAGTGGACAGATTGTCATGGAACTCACATTTACCAACAGAGCCATGCAGCCCATGTCAGGCTTTGCCATACAGTTCAACAAGAACAGGTAAAGACGAGCAGAAAGGCTGTTTTCAGACTAAATCATCAAACTGGCAAGAGAATATATCAGTTGTATTAACTTTTGACAGAACAATACTCAGCAGAGAGCTGAGAACTGTTAGAAAGGAGGAGGTTGATTCCAAGATCTAAATTGTGAACATAAGCTTCATTCTTACAATTAGTTTGCATATCAGTTTTATTTGGAACGGCTTGTCTCAAAGCAATGTTTAATAGTGTTTCTCTTTCGCTTACAGTTTTGGCCTGACACCAGCAGGTACCCTGCAGGTTCAAAGCCCACTGATCCCCAACTCAAATGCCAGCACTTCACTGCAACTGAACACAACAGGACAAGTGCAGAAGATGGAACCTTTGCTCATGCTTCAGGTAGGTTTTTTTTTGTGTTTTTTTTTTTGGACTACATTTGTGCACGATATTATCAGTTAGAGGTATTTGAATATAAACAAAGGTAGCAGTGAGATCTGGTTATTCCAACTGTTACAACAGATCTTGTTATCTGCCTAGTTGTGAGACTAAATGATCAGTTTTGAGACATTTGTGGTTGTCTCAGTAGGATGGCGTTTTGTGCGATGACCACAAAAACTGGATTTTGTGCTTGATACTTGGTCTGCTTATTCTCTACTGCATAAAAATTTTCTTGGAGACACATAGGCCAAAAATCACATCATTTCTTATATGTTAACAGGTTTTAGTTTGTTCTTTTGGCAGCATCAGAGTTCCAGATTTCCTTGCCTCATCTGTAGTTTGCTGTTTATAAGGATTAGTTTGACGCTCCATTGTTTTTCTTGATCCATAAGGACTTGATAAGTGTTGGCAGGCTTACATTCCTCTTATGGTGGCAAGTTCAGCAAGCTTTGTTTAGCTGATGAACCAATGAAATTTAGTGATGTTGGAAATGGATGATTTTTGCACTACTTACTGTTAGACTCCGTCTCTCTCGTCGACACTCGTTGGTCCACCGGCAAACTACTGAAAGCGGACTAACTAGTATGCTCGTAGAGCCTCTGCCCACCCAACGGATAGCATCATGGTCCTCTCTATGTACTAATCTTCTGTCGTGGGCTTCTGCCCGTGATGAACAAATGTTTCTTTTTGTTCAGCAGTGCTTTTAGGCCCTTGGTCACCCAAGGTTTGTTGTTAGGATAAACATACACTGCCTTGATGGACTGGTGCAATCAACACTATTTTACTCCTCACTTTTACTCCTAACTGTTTGTTAAATGTCTGTATGGGTATGTGAGCAAAGACAAATTTCTGTCCTCCTGGGCAGACAATAAAGTCTGTTTTGATTTTGATTTTGATTTTTGATTTGAGCTTCTTTGCTATTACTTCACAACTTGAAAACAGTATACTTGGGATTACAGCGTACAGTCTTATGTAAAATAATATAAGCATTTGTGTACAGCCTATATACAACATACTGACATGATAATGAAGGTTATGCAGTCTTCTGAATGTGTTTAAGCAACTAAGTGGTGTGATGTCTCAGCTGAAGACTTGTGCATTACCTCTATACCAGGTGGCTGTGAAGAACAACATCGATGTCTTTTACTTCAGCTGCACAGTTCCCATGCATGTTTTCTTCACAGAGGATGGAGAGATGGACAAGAAAGAATTCCTAGCCTCTTGGAAAGAGATCCCAGTCAGCAACGAAGTGCAGTACACTATACGTGATGTTCAGCATAATGCTGGTGAGCAGTGCTCAGCTATTCTTAAATACTAAGGCTCTAGGGACGCGGTTCTCAAATGGTGGGGCGTGCCGCCGTAGGGGGGTGCAACATGCTTACAAGGGGGATACGAAGGTGGTCATTTTTTAAAAGTTTCTTATACCGGTATTAGTGAAAATAGCTTACATTGCTGGCTAAGGGGGGCGCGCGGACGTACCTTTGTTCGTCAGGGGGTGTCACAAGTAAAAGGTTGAGAACCGCTGATGGGGTGAAGAGCTTATGTAGAGTGACATCTCCAAAATTAGCCTTAAAGATTTTTAAATACACTCAGTGTAAAATACACATATGTGGGGGAGAAAACCACTGATGATCAGCCCTATAAACAGATGTGACATCCTGGGAGAGGTGTGTTGGAGTCAAAATACAACCCGTGACACCCTGTTGTCGCTGTCATGGTGACGGGCACTTAAGTCATGATGCCATCAACTGCCCCAAATGACAGGAGAGATGACAGTTAAGATGACCTGGTGTCTGTGTAGTAATTTTCCAATTTGTTTTAAATGCTCCAGAAAAGAATGCCTTGGTTCATGCATGGTGGTATCATGTTTGTTTCAGACACTGTATCGCAAAAATTGCGCAATAATAACATCTTCACTATTGCCAAGCGCAATGTGGAAGGTCAGGACATGTTGTACCAGTCGCTGAAACTGACCAATGGCATCAAGGTTCTGGCAGAGCTCAAAATACAGCCATCCAATCCTAATTTCACAGTAAGGATATTTCTTGTTAATGTTTAGGTAATACTTTGTTGGATGTATCTGTTCTGAAATCATTGTCACTTGCAGCTGGTTTTATGAAAAGAGTGATTGTGATATTTGTGAATTCTGACTTGAAGATTTAGCATTATGGACTTGAGTCCAATATTCAGCTAACGAAAGCTTGGGTCATATCCAAGGTTTTGTTGAGTTAAAATTTTGTTACCTTTAGTTCTTTAGCTTGGTGTGAATACTGCTCCTGCTTGATATTAATATCCTAATCCCATGCCACAATTGGATGTCTGTATAACAAAGGTTTCATTTCCCCTGTGTCAACAGCTTTCCATGAAGTGTCGGGTCTTGGACATATATGGAGGAGTGCAACAGGCATATGACACTGTTTTACACAATTAGCAACTTGTCGTGGAATTCTTCAATATGGAGAGGCGATGGTGATAATTTTGTAGCAGCAGAATGTGTTCTGTCAACATTCACTAGTCTTCAAAGACGGATAAATCTGTGAACAATCCTTAGGTAGAAAGAACACACGACCATTTCAAAAAACATTCATTGCGCTGTATTTGTATAATAATTATGTAGCAACTTTGCTGACTCAATCATCTGACATTCACTTTGCCATTATGGGGCAGGTGTGGATCACTTGAGAACTAGAAAATGTCATGTCTAACTGTGGTGGTATTTTTCCTACCCTAAGATCTTTGCAAGAATCATAGCACCTTAAAGGTCGTTCTTGTTGAACTTGAGTTCTAGTGGAACACTGTTCTTGCCTGGTTTACACAAAGCACCAAGACCCATGATGTGCCACTTGTTTCAATAAACCAATACTGCACGTAGCACATTTTTCGTTGTTCTGTAAAGGGCATACTGCTCTACTTTGAGCTTCAGATAATGCATCACAACTTGTATCTACAGTTACGTTGCAAAAGTAATACAATGTTGCATATTCTATGGTATATGTATAGCATGCTATGTTTGTGTTTGATGAGAAATTGTCGTTTGTATTAAGCATTCCATCGTGATCAGGCATGGAGGAGAAGCACTACAAACTGCGGCATTGATTGCATTAAATACCCTAACTTGTCTTGTATTTGTGTTGTTGCTTTACCCTGACTGCAGAACAAAGTAATAAAATAAACCAAACCCAGTGATGTGCGAGCATAGGATCCCTCTAATCCTCAATGGTGTTTTCATATTACGCTGTCGGTTTTGTAAAATCTGGAATACTTAATAGTTGAGCTTCATCTGTCTTTGTAGTCAAAACTTGTCTACTTTTAAAGGCATCATAAATAAACAGAACTATATTTACTAATGAATAGCATTTATTGATAATTCCAAAGAATTGTTCAAGGTAAAGTTTGAAAAAACCAAACTGATCTACCATGTAGGTGCTGTATTTGCCAGCCTTCGCATTCGTCTGAAAAAAAAATTAGAAAAATAAAGGAAGAATTAACACTGTGCATTAATTTCAAACTTTTATCCATATTATCTCCTATCTCACTGTGAATACTTAAAACACACATCCTTGAGGGGACAAGCACAAGATAAATTTAGAGTCATTAGCATATAACAAATTGAAAGGCATGTGTAGTAAGATAAAAGACAGTTATAAAGAAGAGTTAGATAAAAAGTTATCAACAAAGGGATCAAGAGAAAGGTTACAAACAGTGATTGATTTGATGCATGTTTGAATGATACACAAGATTGATCATAAAGAGCTCATACTGAAGTTTTGAAGCAGTCTGCATAATGAGTGGACTGTGCAGCACTAACCTAGTATTTCTGTCTTGGTCACGAATTTTCTTTTCCATTTCAGCATCAGTCAGAGTTTCCAGGAATGGGCACCAGGAGTCTGCCTCATTCTGATTTCTGATGGCAACTTCCACTGTTGGCAGTGGTGCTTCACTGCAGACAGAAAATGTGCAGAGAATTAAAAAAAGCTTTTCTTAACCTCCTTCCTTCCCAAACAAATGGACAGGAGAGGTCACTTCCACCAAACTGCAACAACAAACTGAACCTACGGATCGTTATTGCCAGTATGTAAGAACAATTTAAGAAAAAAAAAAAACCAAAAAAACTACCATAAGTTACTGCCTCTCAAGCTACGACAAGGACACAAACCTGAAGGCATAGGTCCGCTGATGCCAGCTTAACTGTCCTCTGATGCTGTAGGCAATGGCTGTGACAAACTCACCTCCCAACCCTGCAGATTATGCAGCCAAAAATTAGTGATCTATGGAGATTGTACAGGAGAATACAGACAGGAAAGATAGTTAATCCTTAATTCATGGAAAACCAAAAATACTGAAAGTACAATTTGTAAATTGTATGTGTGCTGAGTGAGAGAAATGGGGATGGGGAAGGACTTGCGTTTGAAAGAGCAAGAGAAATGAGTGTGTTAGGATGCAGAAGAGGAACTGGGGAAGATCCAGAGCAAAAATTGTATTACCTAGTTCTGCACATAGTTTTGTAGCAAACTCTTCTGGACTGTTGTCTGGCTCAGACATGTCCCATTCAAACTGGTCAACTAGTGATACATTCCCCACATGAACGTTCAACTGCACACAGTCATCATTGCCTTTCTTTAAAGCATCAAAACATTTCATGGATGCACACACGTGTATGACACGATAAGAACAAAAACGAAACAACTGTCAGCAAATCTGTGACATGACTGCATGCCCAGTCCAGGCATAAGTCTCATCACATATGCAATACATGACAGATAAATCGTTTTCATGCTTAAGACAGTATTTGCATTCAACTTAAAGCTATTGATATCAGTGTGATTGGTGACGAAGCTGTTTTGCTACTTCACACATACCTCTTTATCTGACATGGTCTCTTATTTTGACAAGGCAGTGTGCCAGCTTCTGAATCATGCTCCACCCATTTCCTGCTCTGTTCTGAATCGACTACCAACTCATTAGTTCTCAGATGAAATCAGAGCAGCCAAACAAAAGCAGCATCAAGTAGAAGAAGGATGAGGGAAGTCTCATCTTGAGACTCATCGCCAGATCTTCTGAGAGAGCAAAAAGCAAGTTAAGAATGCCATCACCAGTGTCATAACAAAATATTTCCTTGATCCAGCCTCCTTTGCCAAAAAACTGTTTTCACTGATTAAAATCTTGATCTGAAAGCATTGATCATTAGCAGAAGACAGTGCCTTTACCATCTGGTGTTAGGAGTCACTCTGAACTCCCACCATTTCCATGCAACCCTACACCTGCTCTCTGGTGAAAACTTGTTTTCACTACTAATCATCACCGACTCTTGATGTCACTGTCAAACCAGTCCTCTCTCTTATCTCCATGCACCTGGATTGCTGTCCCTTCCTTTTTGCTGGCCTCCATATTGCCATCCTCCACACCCTTCAGTGTGGTCAGAATTATGCTAAATGTCTGGTGCTTTGGTGCATGAGACTAATCGTGTCACACTTTTGCTTGACTTCCTCCCTGGCTACTTATCATTGACCATATCACTTACTGTATGGACTGTCTTTGCTACAAGTTTCTCCATCAGTGTGCTTCTGATTACCTTCTTCCTGCCTCACGACTTCATCCTGCTCACTTCAATCAGCAGCTGGTACACTCTGACTTGACATTCCTTTCACATTACTCCACATTCCCTTACAATACTTCATATTCCCAATATAACACTCCATGTTCCCTGTACAATACTCCCCATTCCCTGTATAATACTGCACTTTGCCTGTATTCCATGTATTCCTGTATAAACCCTGTATTCCATTACACAGTATTCCATGTGCTCTGCATGCACTAGTCCCTGTGCCTGAAACATTCTTACCTTGCAAATCTACCAAGTACTGCTTTAAGTGAATTCAGGTGACACATTAAAAATCCCCTCTTTTAAATGTCTTTTAAACACTCTCCAGCACCTTGAACTATTTTATGCGATCAGTAAAATGTCTCAAACTTAACATCCACAGCTTAATGTATGACTAAGACAAAGTTAAGACAAAAACCTTGAGTATAACCCGCTGATCAGGACCTTGCTCCTCTGACATGGACTCAGTAGGGTGGGCTTCGATTTGCTGACGAATAGCCTGTGCTATGGCTGCCACGAAGTTTATTGGATTGAGGTCAAGGTCATCACATAATATTTCAGCAAACTGCTCTGGTGTGATGGACATCTCTGAAAAACAGTAAAATACTTGTCAAAAGTTATGAGGACAACTGAACTGTAACATATATATATATGTCAATGTCTGACATAAAACAAACAACAGATATGCATCATGAGAGAGCAAAAGGAAACTATACTGCAAGAACACACCATTCTTGTTCCAGGTGAAGCAGTCTCGCAGCTTCTGTCCTTCAATCTCCATGTCCAGTCGTATAGGCACCAACACTTCCGGCACAGCAGCATTTTCATGAATCAACGCAGGATTTGTGTCATCAAAGCTGCACATGTAAGTGTCATGCAGAGAGAGAAGCTAATTCATAAGATACATCTGACACTGCCTTTAAACTCTTCTCAGAAAGAGAAGCTGTTTCACACAATGCAGTTGGTCCTTCCTTTAGGCTCTTCTCACATGGCAATACACGATACATTATTTAGGATAGTTTTATGTCCTAATTTGAATAGGAAATATTTTTAACATGTTTGTAGGAGGAAGCACAAATTTCATGAATTCCTAGAGCTTTGAAAACTCAGAGAAGAAATTCCATCAACCTTTATCTCTCTCTTTAATTTTTTTGCTTTCTAAATATTTACTTGGTATCCCTGCAGTACCAAAATCTAAATGAAATTCAATAAATAAAGAATAAAAATTGTCTATAATCTAAAAATAGTTTAGCTTATGTTTATGAAGCAGTGGTGTGGAACAGTATAAAACAAATATGAAGTTAGAAGAATACAAATCAAGTAATAAACAACTCACCAAAGAGGGAATGTTCGTATTTTCGGTTTTCCCAAACGGTTTCTGTTGATGTGTGTTGAGCAAGGAACAGCATCCAGATGATGAGAACTGCTAGGAAGGGTTGGAACCCAGTTATTTCCCCTTTTTGACTTGGCGTCCCTGAAAATGTAGATTAACTGCGCTAGAGCACACATTATTACCATCATTATCAAACTTCATCATTATGCATGTTTCAGATTTATGATTATGTTTGCTTCTCAAGAGCTCTATGTCAGGGCTTCTGCTTACGCAAAAAATTGCGTACAGTACGCATTAAAAGTTCGGAGGACCCCTTCAATTTTCATCAATGGGGTCCCAGGGGACCCCTTCAAATTTGGGCGAAGAACAGATACAAAATTGGGTAACTGACCTGTAGTGTCTGACATCGTAGCCCAACCTATTGTTGTCGTCTGCTACAAGGTGAGAGTTACTTCCCTTGCACTGAGTTTTTTCCCCTTACCGGGAAGAGTTCCGTTAACCTATTTCCAAGATGTCGTTGACAGCGTGGTTAGAATCATCGTCTCAGAAACGGAAAGAAAGTGAGCACCCCAAGTACAGTGAGCATAAGCTCATCACAGATGCTTGCACACTCTTCGTGGCACAGAAATCTCGCCGTTTCTGACTAGACATTACAGTGCTATGTGTGCCTTAAAGACAGTTGAACAAAGTAGTTGATGTGTTGGTTTTTTTTTCAACTTTGTAAAGGGACCCCTTAGAGTTAGGCTGGGACCCCTTAGAAATCTCAAGAAGGGGTCCCTGGGACCCCAAAGAATTTAGCCTTAGCAGAAGCCCTGTATGTATCAGCTCTATGTATCAGCTCTCTTATCTTTGCTTTTTTCTGTCTCTCTGCACATGTACACACACACACACAAAACACTTGTATGCATACACATAATTTTTATTCAAACTTTTATGGTTTACTTTGCGTAGGGTTTGGTGTGTGAAAAATAAACCTTCTTCTCAGTTTTATATCTTCCCTGAGAGACACCTACCCCCTTGCTGTCCAGTGGACAGATGGAGTTTCCTCTGTCACAGACCAGACTAAGCTTTCAGCCCTAACCCTTCTGGTTTTAAGTCAAAAGTAGTAATCACATATATAGAAAGCTTCCCTAAGCTCTTTATTATTCACTGGTTTAAAGTTCCATTCAATACTTCATTGTGCTACTTAAGGAGATGCATGAAAGCCACATAACAAATATTATTTGCAAAAGTTTCACATGAGTGAATTTTGTTTTTTGATACAGTAGAAAATCTTGTGTGAAAGAAAAAAGTCTAAGGACTAACAATTCTACCCTCCACCCAAGGACTAAACTACATTTTTTATCTGAAATGTTACTATTAGATTAGGTAAATTACTGCAGCTTCATCAAGACAGTTACCTTGCAAATGATGAATCACTCCCAATTGAAATTGCCTTATATTTCTCATCATTTCCTTCAAAAATCTCATCTACCTCTGATGCCTTGAGCAGTGTGATGTTCGTTGCTAGAGAATGCATTCCAAAACCTGAAAACATGTGCAAATAATATTAATAATAAAAAATAACTATTTTAAAAGACACCTTGATATAACTTTTGTATTAACTACATCTCCACGTTAATAAAAAGTCATTTAAAAATTAGCAGAAGACAAGGACACATAACATACCCATTGCTGAAACCTTTTTTCTTTCGTCAACAGTAATGAGACGTCTCCACATGGAAGGGTACTTCTTATACAGAGATCCTCGAAATAAGCGGAGATAATTTCCCACCTGTGAAAATGACATTTCACACAATACTATAAAGTTATGTTATGCATTACATGTCTGCTGCATCTTAGGCTTAATGGTCATTGTTTTCGTTGGAATTTTTACTGTTAAGTTAGAAAAGAAACTAACGGCCCAACATTACAAAATTTTAAAAAATTTAAAAAGAGTAAAAGTGAAATGGTTATTGGTTTGAAATGGTTGGCAATAAATGTTTAATAGCTCAGCTAATATACTTATTAAGGCTTTCTACAAAAAATGCATTCTTTAGTTTATGTACTATTGGTAATTCATTATGATGCTGTCTTTTACACATTTTCATGTACATATCAGTATAGTGTGTAAGAATTTATGCGTTACGTGTGCGTGTGTGCACATATGTGATATGTTTATGCAGCCATTAAAATAAATTTAGCTCTCATCATGACACCTCTTTACATTTATCTGTGCAGATTCCGAATCTTTAACACGGAACAAACCGAAGCCATCACAAACATTATTATTATATAAAGCCGAAACCAAAGACCTACTCCAATGTCTGAGGATCGGACAAGACATAAACATAAATGGATTACCTCTGAGCCAATGTAATATCTTTCCCCATTTTCTTCAAAGGTGAATGATTTGGGTCTATCACCAAAGGTCTTTGTTGTGATGGATGCTGTTGGAATAAGGGCAGCGGACGCCATGTTTTTCTTTGTAAAGGAGGAATCGTTATTTTATAAAGTCTTCAAAAGCAGAATAATTACATATTTTAATATTATTTAGATACACTATTTATAATTTTTCAATTAAATTGATGATTATACTTTCTTTACTTTTAAGAATAAAAATATGAAAAATATTTGAGTTTAAACACTGATGCCTCCCCTATTAGAGCCTACTGGGACATGGGAGATAAGTAGCATTGACGAGAACTAGGATTTATATTTCGTGGAACCAGTAGCGAACCCAGCCAAAGAGTTGCACAGCGCACCCCTACGAGTTAGCGTAGACACACATCTCTGATTAGGACAGAGCTCTGCAGACACACATCTGTGATTAGCACAGAGCTCTGCAGACACAAATCTGTGATTAGCACAGAGCTCTGCAGACACAAATCTGTGATTAGCACAGAGCTCTGCAGACACACATCTCTGATTAGCACAGAGCTCTGCAGACACACATCTCTGATTAGCACAGAGCTCTGCAAACACACATCTCTGATTAGCACAGAGCTCTGTAGATACAGATCTCTGATTTGCACGGAGCTCTGCAGACACCACGGTAGACACATCTCTGATTACCGTGACCATTTTTTGTAAACGTCTGTTTCAAACCCCATAAATGTTTCGATTTTTTAGCTATTGTTAAAAAAAGTGAGAAGTGCATTTCATGTTGAAATGTTAGATTTAAAAGCATATCATTTAACTGGAAGCACATAATCGCAATCATCCTGTATCCCAAGAGGATCTTGCAATCAAGACAAATGACATTACCTGGGAGAGATCTGTTATCAATCAACATTTTTATTGTGTATCAAACTACCACATGTGTATAGATGTAGATCGTTTCGCAATATTTTCTCCTATCTTTTTTTCTTTCATTAGGTAGAGTGGTCTGATGCAAAAGGTAAGCGCCTGTCACCAATACAGCGAGGGTTGGCAGTCTTGGGTTCAACTCTTTTCTCAGGCATGCTGTTCTTCTCTGCATGTGGCATCTGTTTATAGGGCTGGCTGCCTTGCCTGTTATAGCCTTAGTTGCTGGCTTGGCAGAAAATAGCAATTAGCCACCCCCCATTTCTCTCATCAGGTAACATCTTTCCACCATTTACAGTACCTAATCCTTTCATTCATTGCTTTACGTTCTACTCTTGTACTTCATCTTTATGTTGTTCAGTGTGTCTATGTGTATCTCAACATCACTGTTATGTTCATCACTACTGGTCTGCGCAGAGAGTGCGATCTATCTTGGTTGTGATGCTGCACGTTACAAGTACACATTATTATTATTACCAGACCTGGCTTCTTTGTGTGATATGGCCCTAGTTGCTGGTTCGGCGTAAAACACAATATCCTTCCATCCTCTCTGAATAGGTAATATTCAAAAGGTTTTGTGATGGGTTCTCATTCATCCTATGTTAATTAATGAACACAGGAAAATTTTGCCTTACATGGGTTTGTGGATACAAATGATGGTTATGATGGTATTGGGAAAGCTCACATTCTCACACTCAAAAGAAAAACAATATCTGTGTACAGAATTTATAAAAGAAATCTGATATTTAGTGCTATTGTTCTGTTTGTATCAAGAATGTGATCTTCATATGCTATAATAGACAAAAATATGACCCAAACAAAAAGATGTATACAGCAATACTGACAAATTTCTTCTCTTAAACAAACATGATGCTAAGATGAAAATTTCTAAACTATTTAATCTGGCAGCTATGTTAACAGTACAGTTAAATCATGAATAATCCAATAAACTAGAACCAAGTGACTTACATCTTTGCTTTAGACTTCGTGTAACTTATTGCGACGACTACTATACATAATTGCTTTCTGCACCAGTCAAATCTGTCTCAAGACAAGAACGTAAACTGAATTAAAATAAACCAGTAGATTACCATAATTTTCATGAATTTTAATTTATACTTTATTTTTCACTTAATAAAAATTCTGAATTTAAAAAAAATCTTTTCAAATTAGAATCCACACAGACCAAAATTGCTTTGCATGTAAATAGTTTACACACCTGTACATTATGAGCTACATTTAAATCCCACTGAACATGCTGCATCATAAGCTTGAAACAAGTCCTGATTCTGGAGCACTTATTTTGATGATAGCCTGAATCTCCTTGAACTTTGGGTGGTCCTTGTCACCCACCAGCTGCAGCAGCACAGCCTCACTGGTAGTCACAGTTGCTCCGATATGACGGAAACGCTGGAATCATCAAAACCATGTCAAAAAAAAAAAGAAAAGCATGATGAAACTGTAATTAGAAGGTGGTGTTCCCCTAAAGTGGAAAGTTGCTTGTTTGAAGCAAATATTGTGATACAGGAAAAAGGAGCCTTGGGCTGAAAGTGAGCAAGGAGAAAATGAATGCCGGCACAAGCTAGTTTTTGGCCTAGCATGACACAGCACGATCCTGCAGAGTACCTTGGAGGATGGTTGATGCTAAGGTAGAGAGAGAGAAAAAAAAAATATATTGAATATAAACTGGTCATTCCACTCAGGTGTTTAACCATACTCACGACAGGTGTAAGTGGTGAATCTTGTCAGCCACTACATCTATCCAGGTTCCCTATCTCCCCCTTCCCCAACAACCTGTACTGATAGAGCAGCACAGCTGGTTGTCAGCTGGTACCAGTTAGGGGAATGAATGATAAAGATAACCAGAGAGAAACATAGAAATTCAAAACTATAAAATGTGAAAGGGACGGAGAGATATTCATAACAGTGCTTTTAGAATTTCTGTTCTATATTACTATAGATGTTAGAAGGGTTCTCTGATAAAAACGACTTCTGCATTTTGTTTTCTTAATGGTGTATAAAGTTAAATATTGTTTAGTGTTTCAACAATAAAAAAAACCTACTTGTTATATTAGGTACATTTCCAGGACAGGCAAATACACATGCTGTTTTCACAGACCGCAATTCTTCAGTTGTATACTGTGTAGCCTATATGTATAAACTGTGTAGCCTATGTGTATAAACTGTGTAGCCTATGTGTATACTGTGTAGTGTGTCTATATGTGTATACTGTGTAATGCATAGATGGGCAAAGTTTTGTCTACAGGCCAGTCTCAAAATTATAAGCTATGCGGTAGGCCGGTAATATACCAAACCCACCCCATGTAACTACACAAAAAAACCTAGTGATAATGGAATGGACAACAAATGAGTACATAATGGCATTCACTTACCAAATTTATTGTGTAAAGTGAAGCTGTTTAAATTCGCTCACAATAAAACTTTAAAACCAGCCTTTCCTTTGAATGCAGCCACCCCAATGCTCTCTAACAACTACATCAGACATGTCAGCTGTGTTATTTATTTGTGTACTTTGTGTCAGAATGTTACGGACTGCCAATTTCCAATGCTGCTGTACTTGACTAACTAAATTTCAATCAAATTAAGCTAGGCTTGACGGGCCAGCCCAAAGACATCTGCAGGTCAAATGTGGCCCATGTGCCGTACTTTACCCACCATTGGTGTAGTGTGTAGCCTACATGTGTTTACTGTGTAGCCTATATATGTAACACCTGAAATCTGATAAAGATCAAAACACTCACTTCCAGAGCAAACATTCGATCCATTTGACTTCGTGAACTGCAAGCATCTGCCATAACGTGGACCTCAAAGCCCCGTGCCAAGAGATCTATCACTGTCTGCTGTATGCACACATGGGTCTGACGAAGATACATGTCTGCAGTTAGTAGGGTCTAACACTCAAATAGAGGCATGTGGATATTTTTACTCTTTAATGTTTATGCATCTTTATTCCAGAGGTACCTGCATACAAATTTATTTTGATGTTTCATAAAAATCTTACAATTCATACAACATCATTGCCATTAGAACTATACAAGGCAACAGACAGATGATTGTCTGAAAAAGACTTAAGAAAAGAAGATTATATGAGAAATGTTTACATGTCAGCCTTCCAGACTGAAGTCAGCTATAGAAAGCAAGTCAGATATACAAACTAAATGACAAAATAACTGTAGAGGAAAGAAAACGAAGAGCTGTGAATATTCATCATTTGGGCTTGAGCCAATTCAGCTTTTGGTGTTGAGATGATATGGTTTTATGGTCGATTTGGCCTTGGAGAGGTCTATCTGACTCTGGGTTAAAACCAATACAATTAACTGGGTTGATGTAAGTTGGGGTTGAAGTGACTCGCTCCTAGAATTACATTCGTAGCAAAGAGCATAAAATTTGTAATAATTTCTCATCCTGCCTGTATTTGCAATAGATTAGTAATACAGTGTACTAATTCAGATGGCACTAAGTTTGTGGAAATGATTGCTAATATCTGATTTCTATTCATTTCAGACTGTACTTCCAAAAGCTATTCTACTCAGGCTTTAGTGTATATAATTCTTTTGCAGTATAATTATAGCAAATATTGTATTGGAAAGATGTGAAGGTCATGCCCATTATGTGTGCATGAATGAAGATAGTACAGAGATTCAGTGCAATCTAGGAATATGGAGCACAGCTGATCACTGACAACTAATACTGGAGAGCTGTATCAAACATTTCTCACAATAGAAAGATCTATTCTAAAGCTGGTCTAACCTTTTTAGATCCCTTCACATAGTGGCATAAATAGAAATTTTATCATTTTTCCCAGAAAAGGTCACACGATCTTTGAAACTCTGTAGACTATATAAATCAACTGTACGTAGCAAGCTGTCAGGAATGCAGAAGCACTGAAACAAGCCTGATTGAGAACACCTTATCAAGTCCACATCAACACCATCACCATAATTTTTCTCACAAAAAGCTACAATAAGTTCTTTCTTTGGTGTTGCACAGTTCCTGTAAACATAGGAAGGATGTAACAACATCATCAAAACTTACTTCAACACCAAAAAGAATGATATGCTTGACCTTTCCTCCACATAAATTCTTCAAGTGAGTCTCAACTTCTGGTAACACCATACTGAACTTGGTTTTGGGGATCACACAAACAGCATTGCTTACATTCAGTTCCTCTATTGTACTTCCCAGGCCCTTTGGATACTGAGAAACAGACAGAATATTATTGTGAGTCACCAAACAACTGGGTTGCCATAAACTTCTATTGCACCTGCTGCAGTTTAAGCAACATATCAAACACAGATAAATGATCTTTGCACATTAAAAATATATAATGTAATTAGTACTGACATCACAACTCCTATACTTTCTGAGCCAGGTGATAAAGTCTACATACTGGCATGTCGATATATCTTTGACTAAAATACTTCGCAGTTAAAGAGTGGTGTTA
This sequence comes from Pomacea canaliculata, assembly GCF_003073045.1. Classification (NCBI taxonomy): domain Eukaryota; kingdom Metazoa; phylum Mollusca; class Gastropoda; order Architaenioglossa; family Ampullariidae; genus Pomacea; species Pomacea canaliculata. The sequence continues at coordinate 33,430,044 of NC_037593.1, forward strand.
TTATTAGACAATGTATAGCTAAAATGTTGACTGTTTTAAATTTATATGAATAATAATAATATGACACACCTGTTCAGTAACAATTAGAGGAATGTCTAGGATACGTGTTGCCTCTGTCTGAAATAACCCAACATTGCTACATTGTCAAAAGTTAGCTGTGGTTAAAATGAAAACAGATATATAACTGTCACTCATCAGTAGGTACATCAGTTTTATTTATTTATTTTTTTTTAATGTATGAACGATAAACTGAACATCGATTGTCATAAAACACAAGTACCAGTCTTTTGGCTACTTCAACTATGTCTGAAAAGAATTTGATTGCTGGTCTGAATCTCTCCTGCATATCACACAGAAAAAAGACAGTTTGGTCTAGTTTCAAGTCTCCCAGGCTGTTGTGGACACTCATTTCGCCGCTGTGACCACGGACGTATATAAAATAGAGATGTTACTTCGTGATGTGACTGGCAACGATGTGCTCGACCTTCGACCTTTGTTTTTAAAGGGTTCCTTCCTTTTGCAGTACTTACAGTCTTCGATAATAATAATAAACATATGAAATTCTTTCTCGTGAACACATGCTTTAAAGTATACATCTTCTAAACCGAAGTGACTTGTATGAAAACTTATACATACCTTAATAATTATAGGTTTCAACTGTTTGAAGCGATAATAAACTATTAAAAGCATTACTCCCTGAACTATGTATCAAAAGCTGCGCCAGCTTGGGATGGCTGCTGTCAGTAAATGAATTTTCTGCGGATTTTCTTGATAGTATCAGGGAGGAACGTGTCCGTGATTTTGCTGAAATTTATTAAGCAGACTGCTGTTCATGATGTTACCAAGGCGAGTGTAAAGCGTCATAAAAACTGATGCCTTGCATGGTACTTATATCAACATAAGTAGAAACCTAACAAAGCTGCGAGTAAAGGGCGGGCTTCTTCCCTTGTTTGATTATGAATGGAGACAAAACTTTAAGAAGCTCCGAAAAGCCAAGAGAACTATAATGGTAACGTTTAAGTAAAGCCTTCAAAAGCAACAAATCCAATCTGAGTAAGAAGTATGGCAAATACAGAAATCATTCACACGAGAGTCTCCGAACCATGAGATGTAAGACTCGAAGCGTATTGGAAGCTTTTTAGCTCGTCTACTAAAAATAGGAATAAGATAATATATAACATTACATCTCACGATGAATTGGTGCACCATTTTGAAAAATTAGGAAACATTCCTGGTGAAGATATCCTACCTGATACATGGTGATGCAATTATTAATGATGTTTTGAACAAAGAGATATATATCTATTGATGAGGTACAAAAAGGTATATATTGGTAGGCTAAAAAATAATAATTAAGGCATGTGGAGTTGATGTGGTTCTAAATGAATTTCTTAAAGCCTTTTCCCTTATATGTCCCAGCTAGACAACTCCACTCCTCGTCTGATGATCGTCTCCTTACTCTTCCTGTCACCAAAACAATAACACATGGCCACAGGATTTTTAGTTATTGTTCAGCAAAACAATGGAACTCTCTCCCTTTCCATATTCACTACCTACCCACTATTGAATCCTTTGAAAAAAACACCTCTTCCATAAACATGACTCCTAACAACCTCTCCCATAATGCTAGTCCTTTTTCACACCCTTCCTTTTGCAACATCATGTATATGTTACTCTCAACTCTTGTTCTTCTTTGTGTTTTCTGTATTTGATTTTATTCTTCGTTTAGTATGGCTGTTTATTCTTTTATACTTCATGCTGTTTGTTTTCCTGTCCCTCATATGCTGTCCATGTTTTGTCCATGTTCTTAAGCGCTAAGAGCATTCTTCTTAGGAGTGTGAGTGTGTGCTTTACAAATTTTGCATTTATTATTATTAAAATAAGTATAAATGCACCTTATTGTTCAACCTGTATTTACATTGTGGCAAAATCCCAAAAGCCTTGTCAGTTGGAATTATTTGTCCACAGTATAAGGGTAGAGGTAATACTTTAAATATTGAAACTACAGAGGTATAACCATATTGAGGTATATTGGTAAGCTATTTACTCGTACTCTTAACATAAGGTGATACACCTTTTGGAAGTCAACACCCTACTAGTGCAAGAACAAAGAGGCTTCAGAAAGAAAAACTCGACTATCGACCATATTTTTGCATTGCACTGCCTAATTGATATATATTTAAAGAACAAGAAAAGACTGCTGTGTACTTTTATTGATTACGTGAAGCCCTTTGACAATGTGCAAAGGCATATACTGTGGGAAAAACTGATTAGCTATGGCATAGGTGGTAAGTTGATTGTAATAGAAGATATTTACCATAAGGCAAAGTCCTGTGTTAAAACAACATGGATTATCCTCCTCCTTCACCTGTAATGCTGGAGTGCAGCAGGGAGAAAACTTGACACCTGTACTTTTTTTATCTTTTTTTACTGAGTGATTTAAAAGAATTTCTCAGCATTTTGATGGAAAAAACAGCTCTAAATGCTCAAACAGCAAATGAATATGACTTTTGCGATGTTGGTCATTATTTGTACTTATTTCTGCTTTTGTATGCTGAGGATACTCCTATATGTGCTGAAACTGCCAGTGATATGCAGAAAGCAGATGCTTATTGCAAAAAAATAGTCTTCAACTAAATACTGAAAAAATGCAAACTATGATATTCTCACATGGGGTATCCTTGAAATTTTGGCAATGCATGCTTGGCCCAAGATTGGCATATTGTTATATTGTATAGATTGGGATAAGATGAGTGATACATTGGTGCCAATATATGACCAGGATTTAGCCAAGAGTGGGCCAATTTTCACTTCCTGTCTTTGGCCAATATTGTAACCAAGAAAGGCCAATCTTGGTGTGTTTGCTGGGATATGGGATTAAAGGACACACACTAATGGTCAACAAACCAGTTATAACGAGCTGTACAAATCTTGTCTTTATTTCACTCAATCTATACATTGACAAACTCTTTTAGTCGCTTTAAATTTCTGAAAGTTCCATAAACAGGTGAATCTTTGGGCATCTACCAATCATTCTTTCTCTTGCTTGTATTCTCTCTCTCTCTCACACACAAATAGACTTAGGATGAAAGGGACACAGCTGGGACAAATTGACAAGCTGTAGGACAAAATGACTGCACCCCTTTCACACACAAGCACAGACTTACGAAGTCATGCCCATTGTGTGTATATGAATGCATATCATACAAGGATTCACTGTAATTTAGGAATACTCAACTTAGTGACAATTTGTAATAAAATAACTGTTACATTACCAGGAAAAAACATCACAGTAACCTTTCTTCCAGTTCTGATCCTTCTTTGACCTATCACAGTATGTCATTCATTGAGAAAAAAATATATCACCACCAACACAAAAAATGCTCAAGAAACTAAAGCAGTTATTTATGTACATCATCATAGACTGAACTGGTCCTTATCAGCTCTAAAAACGGAGCATGAACATAAAAGCCTTCCCATTGAGAAAACAATTTTTACCATTTCATTAAAAATTATACATCATTTTATACCCAATCAAATATACATAACTACATCCAATGGAGCAGCCTGATGTAAGTGGCAATAGCAGTTTCAACCATAACATAAAGGTTTATACAAGCCAAGTCAATTATTTACAAATGACTGGATTTAGTTCATTAAGATTCTGATTACTGGTGCACTGGCTAAAGCCTTCAGCGATGTCAAAAGTATGCATTTATAAAATAAAACTAATAAAAAATTTACTTCACATTTTTTAATTCAAACTAATAACAGCTTGGTTATGTGGAAGAAATTTTGAGTTTAATGTTATGTTTGGCTGTTAGGATTCTTTTACACATAGACATATATATTTATTTAATTACAACTAAAAGTCTTGAACTTTCTGACGTACAAAGTTTATTTGCCACAGAAAAATTTAGGTTACCTTTTGGTGTTGAAAGTTCTGTGCAATCTCTTTTCAGGCTCATTTTAAAAAAAATTACTTTGGATCATGCTTATAAATTCATGTCTTTTAAAAGATTTGTGCCGATTTTTTTTTTTTATTATGTTACGAAGTGTTTGTTCAATCCAGTTTACAAGTGAAAGTATAGTTATTTTTGCTTTTCAGTAATAACTTTAGATACAGTTAATGGAACATAGAAAGTTGATAAAATAAATCTCTAAAGTTAAAATACCATGATGAGTTTCTGCAACATACTAGAACTTTGCATTACTGCAAGACCGTTGTGATTTTACAAAAAGTACCATTACATCTGCAGCAATCTGAGCTGAAATCAGCACTTTCATAGTGTTACTGAAATCTCTGCACTCCCAAAAAAGGCTATTGAAAAAAAAATATGAACAATCAAAACATCCAAAAAACAAAACTTGACAAACTAAAGATAAATGGCAATGTATTAATACAGGGGAAACATTAAAGTAAGTAAGCACACTAAGGTATACATTTTAAAAAAATGATCACAATGACAAAATTGTGCAGTAAAGGAGACTCTCAAAATAAGGTTCTAACAGCTGCCAGCCACTGCAAGTGAGGTCACTGGAGACTACATTATTAACACAAGTGTGCCAGCACACTTCCAGGACAAAATAACGTAAATGTCATTATTAAAAACTTGCTATGTACAGTGTTTTCAAAGCTCTAAGTACTACTTTAGCACTGTAAGACTTTGGTTACAATTTCTCATTCAGAAAAACCAGATTTAATTTGTATGTGAAGCTTAGAAGAGTCCCAAACATTGTCACTTAGTGTTTATGGAAAAGAAAAGGGAAGTTTTATAAAATGATTCTCTTTGAAAAATATGTTTAGAAAATATTTTTTTTTAAATTTTAGGATGATTCCAGTAACTAATTTCTTGGACAAAAAATCTGAAGAACTGGAGAACATCCACAGAAATAGAAAGTTCATCAACCATATCTATTTCTGTTAAATTTTCATGCATTATATTTTCCACAGAGCTCCTTACTGTTCTTTTCATGTCTTTCTTTGACATCAAGATGTGGTTAAGGTCTAAAAGTAAACATAAAGGTATCTCATATTTAGTTATTTTCTTAAAGTCATTACTCATGTGCAGTATAAAGGCTCAATCAAAAGAGATGCTGATTTTAAACAGAAATTTTTGGCATGTCTGGCCATTGTAATATTTACATCTACGTTTTGCTTCATGTGGTCTAACAATGAAGCCTTCTTCTAAAAGGTCATTTTCCAAGCAGCGAATAAAGGTTTCTTCATCTGCTGCAGCTTCCCAGGGTCCCACAGCAATGTCTGCTTGCTCGGTGACACAGGTATGCTTCAGACTGAAGCTTGGTGCCTTGGCCTTAAACTCTTTTCGAAAGGCATATATATTGACATCCCCTACCCGATTAATTGAAGCATTGGCCATTGCTGTTCGAATGACTTGTTCTTTGACCTCTGTATAATTTGGAAACTGGGACTTGTGAGCTTCCTTCACACTAATGGCTGCTATTTCTGGCCGCAGAGCCAGTTTCTCCACTAGCTCATGTAGACCATAGTAATGTGCATCTCTGTAGACCAAAAAGGCATTCTCCTTGTCTGGAAGACTGCCATATCGCAAGAACTCCAAGATATGGCTGAAAATTACTCCATTGCTGTCCAAGAAGTAATTTCCATTGTTGTCTCTGTCTATGCGATGTCGGCCACTGAACATGGCAGCCAGCATAGAGTCAGAATACTTAAGAAGTGTAGACAGTCGAGTCATATAGATATGTCCTCCAACATTCAGTGGAATTATAGGAGGAAAACTGGCTTCCTCTCTTTTAGAGTCTGGAGGCTGAAATTAGAAAATTGACCGCGTTATCTGTATATGTTTACCACATCTTCCAAAAAAAATAGAATTTTCTAGTAGAATCACACAAAAAAGGAACTAAAAAAAATTAAAGATGCCATTTAGAAAGGAACATTTCTCAGGTGCGTATGATCAGGGGTTTTTTTGGTGGTCAGTTGACAAGTTTATCAAAAGAACAGCAACTTCTAGGGCCAGTCTCAGCACAAAATAATCATGATCAAAAAACTCTCTCCAAAATGTGAAAACTATGCATTAACATCTGTAGTATAACAGATCAGACATAAACTCTTATGATTTTGGATTTTTTCCCCTTGTACTCTTAAAGATATTTTCTTCTGCATCTTCATAGATTTTATTTTATATGTATGCAGGTGAGTGAGATACTGTAGACTAATAGATCTGAATCTGTGTCTAGGAATGTACTACTGTTTTAATAAAATAATCATACCATATAGGAACATAAATAACAGGGTGGGTCTACAAAATAATAGGTTGATCTAACAGAATGTGTGAGATGTTCAGATATCTGTGATTCAGCTAGGGGCAAAAGAGACTAGGAAAAAAGGGACAGCGTTAGGTAGTCAGTATTTAATTGATTCTCAATTATGACTTGTAGCTCCATTTCTGTTTAATGAGAACTACTGCTGCATTAAAAATTAAATTAAAGATGTGGCTACATGTTGTCACCTGCAAGGGCAGCAATTGCCTTCCTTTACTTGTTGTGCACTTTAGAATACAGTGCTGTGTACATTGTAAGATTCAGTATTCTGTACTGTAAGAATTTTACAAATAATGTCCTTTCATAATATCTGATATGAACAAGTGTGATGCAGGCTGCTGACAATAACAAGCAGCAATACTGTCGCCATTACCTGTGCGGCCAGTCTCCCGCTGTCAGCATGGCCGTTACACCAGGGACTGGCTACGTGTCGCTGTGCATGGTGCACCTGAATTTGCTTCAAACGTGGCGTTGGTAATGGGCGCACCGTTATTATCTCCTCCACGGTGTCGGAGTCTTCCTCCTCGAACATTTCTGTCTGACGTTTGTCCCCCTTGGCAAGGGGGAGGTTGTTGTGTGTTGGGGGGGGGGGTGTATTGCGCATCACGTGATTTACAAATAAGGGTCATGACCTTTCTGGCGTCCATATTTATAAACACAGGTAGAGTTTTTGAAAGCATACTTCCACACTTTTACAGTAGGCTCAGTGCACCGTACAGAAATTAAAAAAAAAAAAAAAAAAAAAATGAAACACAAATAGAGATCAAAGGGGCCGGTCATTTGGACCATATCGCCCCACACCCCGAGTCAAGTCGTCCCAGCGACATGTCAACATGTCGTCCCAAGTGAGACCACTTAGAATAGTCCCATAACCGAAAGCCGAATCGTCCCAGGCCCAAAAGAAGAATCAATCACCGACGACACAAGTTAGATGTATATATAGTTGCTCTGGAGGCAATTAATAGTCAGCCACCCGCCGTCAACAAGAATCATTTGACGAGATCGAGTGATGTAGAAATCCGTGCGATACGCTCACAGAAACACGTACCTTAATATACCTTAATTGTCCGTGCCGACCAAAACGACCCTACATCACACCCCCCCCCCCCATATACACACACACAGGTAGCACACCCAGTGGCGTAGGAAGATGTTCGGCGTTGGGGGGGCAAACTCCCTGCTGACAGTGAACGGCGTTCGCACTCGCACATTACGTAAAAAAGGATGGGGGGGGGGGGTACTGCACGCACGCACGTACACAGTGGTAGCATCACAACACGCTGTTTTATTGTTAAAAGGCAAAGCAGCATTAAAGAAGAAAATACAAATTAAAGAATGACTCCCCGGCTAACGCATTCACAAGAAATGTGATAAACGTTATAATCATATAAATCATATTAATCAAGGTTGGCAAGTCAGTGTGCCAAAAATACTGCGTCTTCGGTGATTTCTATTAATGAACTCCATTGCAATCTCGTCCAGATTAAGCAGATGAACCCTCTCTTTAAATACATGCATAATGAGACAGTTATTCAAGCGCGTTTGTGTCATGGAACTTCTCATGTATGTCTTTGTTCGTTTTAAGGCAGAAAAACTGCGTTCTGCAGTTGCCGTGGTAACTGGGATAGTAAGATACAGTTTCAAAAGCTTTTCGATCTCGCTTAACATCTTTCTCACGGTCTCTGCCGCTACTAATTCCGATGAAATACCTCTGACGATTGACTGAACTGTCGTTTTGTCTGGGTTGACAGTAATGGCACTTGGCAGAAATGAGAGCTGTGTCTTCAGTCTGGTAAAGTCAATGTCAGAGCTATAGGTACTGACGATATTTCTAGGAATTTCCGTGCTTTTGCCTAGTGCTGCCTCACAAAGTAGCTTTTCGATCTGTCTCGGCACGTTAAAACTGTCTTGATGAAACCTCCTTTGGATATTTTCGACTATGTGATCTAGGGTTTCAAAGTACTGTTGTCTATCATAGGCTGCAATATCTGTGTACCAATGTCCCTCTGAGCCATCGTCAATCCGTCGTGGAACTTGTCTCTGCCTGGGAAGGCGTGGTGCATCGCATAGTCTACTTGCCTTGGCTTTAACATCATTGAAAAAAATCTAGAAAATATTCATCGGAACGCATTTTCTGCAATGTGTTTATGCACACACTAGCTGCAGAAGAAGCGTCGTCACAAGATGTTGACTGTTTCTGTAGTGCTGTTGACAATACTTCGGTTACAGCAAACACAGTCCGTGCCAGTGATCGGCCCAAAAATGTCGAGAACTGCTGCATCAGCGCCAGGAGACCAGAAGCCCTTCTAGCATACTCGTCGCTGCCCTCGGAGACCACCTCTAGTCTTTCTTGCAAAATCTCATAGTTCTTAATTATTAGAGATTCCATCGCTCTTGTCCTTACCGTCCATCGAGTTGGGCAGAGGGCTTAATGGTTGGCGAAGATCCTCCTGCTTCTTTTTGTATGGTCTCAAGCAACACCTGACGCTTCGGTGACAAAGTAATAAGCTGTATTATTTCCTGGGCAAAATCAAGTGCATCTCTAATAATCTTGATCTTTCTTGCAGTCTCCTGCGAGTGGGTGGGGGATGTTTTATGTTGGTCAAACGAAAACCGCCAAAGAAAAGGTGTCGCATTATGGGGGAAGGGGGAGGGAGACCACACTCGATGTACCGATGTACTGTCTGGCTGCTTTCTTCGCTCAGACTTCAAAACAGCCTGCAATTAGCATGGCAAACAATACCAACGGACTGTCCCCGATCTGATCGTCAGAGGTGTTAGAGCCTCCACTTGCCTCAGGGCCCGCTTTTGTGACGGTGATGACCGTCTCCCCATCGCCAGCCTCCACCCTCCCTGTGTGCGTGTTATGTTCCATCCACCTAACTGCCATGTCCCACACTACCATACAGTATAATAATCGAGCACTGCGCGGAATTTCACAACTCGTGCCTTTTAACAATCACACAAAAGTGGCATAGTAGCGAGAGTCTGTGGTGGCATAGTCAATTTACTTTACATTGAATTTATAGTCGGGACCGAGCAAAAGTGTATAATACCGAGAGTGGCATAGTAGCGAGATTTGACTGTATATAGTTCCCTGGTCTTGCCCGATCGTCAGTGCTGATGGACAGAGCCAACTGAGAAGCAAATACATCCTGGAGAGAGGGCCGTGCATTTCGACTGGGTCTTAAGCCGCCCATCCCCCATTAATGATGAAGACATATATATATATAATTATTGCCCGCTTGCCCCATGTGGAGACAAACTATATGATAAAAGTAACCATAAATAAAAATATGAGTAATCATATACTTTGTTGTGAACCATGGACATGCATAGGTATAATAGTTAATTCATCATGGATATGTAATACAAGTTCGTGGGTTCATGTTGTGAACAGTGTTTCACAGTTAAAGCAGCTGTAGATGTCTTGGAACTTCTCTGAGAATAATTGAGATTACATACATATATTACATTTTGTAACTCTTGAAAACAGTAAAAATGTATTGTCAGTTATAACTCTAATGATATAAAATAACAATTTATTATTTTATTTTTCATTTATGTAAAACAATTTCTTATTAGATAATAAATGTGTGTACATAACTTTAAAAAAATACTAAATAAGTATATATAGAACCGTCTATAACATGATACATCTTGATATTAACTGATCGACTATATTAAATTACCTTCTATAACATGATACATCTCGATGCTAAGTTATAGACTACTTTTAAAAGTCGATGTTGGGCTTACACAACACGTAGGAATTAAGAAAACCGTAACTGCAGTGTAGACAGCACTATAGCAGACGCCTCTTGCCTGTACCGGAAGTGAGTGGCTAGGTGTCATGGCGGCACAGGCGTGGCGCTGAGTGTGTGGTGTGTGTAGGTCTGTGCACCTGGCTGACAAGATGGCCCAGCAAGACAAGGTCGCTAATTTGAGTATAACTGTCCCAAATTTCCGAGTACTGTGTGGCTCCTCAGAAAGCGAACAACGAGGAGTACAAGATGGCGTAATCTACAGATCGTCTCGGCCTGACTTTCTGACAGAGCAGGAGTTGCTGGCATTTCGCAATTTATCAATACGAAGTATCATTGACTTTAGGTCTCGCAAGGAATACATGGCCAGTTCCAGCGAAGGCAACCACGTCCTGGACAAGGAATATGACCTTTTACAAGTAAAACTACCAAGGGGTAGGAACTACTATCATGATGAACCTGTTCAACTAAAATTACTTCAGACTGCATCTGCTGTCTCCGACAGGCCACGTAGACACTATCTCATAAATTTCTTTACCATGAATTATATATGGACCGTTTTTAACAGAGCACCATGGTACATACGATTGTACTCTTGTATTCTCTTGCTTGTAGACTACATATTTAACACTGGTTACAAGTACTTCGTTCGCTTGTTTGCACGCACAACGCTGAACAGAACTGGCCTCATCGGACAATACAAAGACATCGTCGAACACAGCCAGAAAAGTATTTGTGCAGGTGTGTTATGCTCGTATTTTTTTCAGTCCAGAACATTAAGTATATTTCATGTTACAACTAGCGAGTGTATATATTGTAACTGCAGAAGACAGACCTTTATAACTGGAGAGTGAATGTCTTATCTACTAATATGAACAAATTTCACTTCGGAAGACTGTCTCTGTGTGTATGTACTGGCTTCTAATGCCTTAGTAAGTGCTTTTATACGAATGCTTGCAGCCCTGAAGTTACTGAGTGCCAAGAACAATTTGCCAGCCCTGATAAACTGCGCTCATGGAAAGGATCGCACAGGCATTGTATCTGCACTAGTGCTGAGCTGTTTAGGCAAGACTGCTGAATACATCGCTGAAGAATATGCGCTGTCTTCAGTATGTATGTTTTTTAATGAAGAAATGCACAGGGGGCATTAAAAAAAAAGTTTATTTGCTCGTGTACGATATCTCCCTCCATTCTCTCATCTGTATCATTTAGCAGGTTTACACCCATGTCAGTTCCTCAATCATCTTCCCTACCATCAATCAGAGTGGAAATTTTTTTACTCCTACTTCAAATTCACACCAAAGGCAGTGTCATGTTGTCCATAATTGTTAGATCACATCTATCATCTATGTCTGACAATGGTTAAGATGTGCTGCACACGTGTGTGTGTGTGTGAGGGAGATTTGACTTCTTGTGAAAGGACCACTCTCTGCCACCCCTTCCCAACCTTCAGCTTCATTTCTGTCTGTTAACATTACTGGAAGAGGGCAGAGAGCCAAGCCTTGCACTGCACTGGTAGCTCATGCTATACAAGCATTATTATTGTTCTTGTTATTATAAATTACTAATTGTTTGTTAGGTAGTTCTGTCATCTGTTGCACATCTGTCTGTGATTGAGTGGTTTTTCTTTCTTCACTAGATTCTGTAGGGGGAAGATTGAACTTCTGATCTTCTGATATATAATTGCTCACTTGCCCAACCATCCACTGACTTACCCATTCAGGTGAACTTGTGACTTAACAGGAGGGTCTGGCACCAGTTCAGAGCAGAGTGAAGGCTGAAGTCATAGAGCGATATCACATGTGTGAAGAATTTATAAAAGCAGATGCCAGCACAATGCTAGAACTCTTTGAATATATACAAAACAGGTGGGTGTTTGTTTGTGGCATTTTATGTGTGTGCATGAAAGAGAGCAGATAGGATCAAAGGCCATGGGATGAGCGAAAGAATGTAATTACAACAGTTGTGCCAGTTCCAAAGAAAAGTCCTGTTTTAGAATTAAATGATTTACATCCTGTTGCTTTAGCTTCAGCTGTGATGACAGTTTTTGAAAATCTAGTTCTAGCTCTACAGTTTGTCTACAGAAGTAAACATAGTATACAACAGTGGTTCTCAAAGTGTGGTCCACGGACCACTAGTGGTCCGCGAGCATAAGTCAGGTGGTCCGCGGCTGACAGTCGTCATATGTCAGCAAAGTGATGTTTAAAGTGATGTATTCCTCGCATTAACATTTTAATTACAAATAATGAGGTAGTTTTATGTCAACTTATTACTATTCTACTGTCACAGAAGTACATTTAGTTTTGAATTGTAATGAAACAAATGCGGCAATTTAAATTTGAAATTCATAGAACAGAGTGATTTTTAGGCCTTGGTGGTCCGCCATATTTTTTACTTAAGTAAAGTGGTCCGCGGTCCGAAATACTTTGAGAACCACTGGTATAGAACAGGGATGCCCAACCTACGGCCCGCAGGCCATATCCGGCCCGCGAAACTTCTGCCCACAGTGCAGGAAATCGGCATGTTAGTAATTTAAAAAAAAAAAAAAAAAAAAATGAAAAAAGGGAAGAAGAAGTATTTATCCCCACGTAGGGGCGTTCCCCAATCTTTTTTTCAATGGACGAACATTTCGATTCAGTTCTCCAACTTGGTGTCTCTACGATGAGGCCGGACATTCAGAAGTTGGTTTCGGGAAAACAACTTCAAATATCCCACTAATTAGTACATAATTAATGGTAAGTACAACTTGTTTCTAATAAAATAATGGTATCTGCTCTAATTTTTTTTCTTTTTGTATTTTTGCGGTGAAGTGGCCCGCGACACGGCTGTCCGAAATGGATATGGCCCGCAGGCCGAAAAAGGTTGGGCATCACTGGTATAGAAGATGCTGTATCATGTTGTAAATAGAATTTATGCACATCTGGAGGACATGCACACCTGTATTTGCATTTTAACACAATACTAAATTATTTGCTTGTTCAGAAGCTAATTCAGATGGATGTTGATGCCATAACTTCTGTGTGGATTTGTTTTTATCTCAGAGACTCTGTACACAGACACTGGCACTTCACAAGGGACAGTAGTCTCTCCTTTGTTTTTTTTTTTTGTATATGGCTGAATCTAGTCACAGAAATGATGACTGCCTCATAGTTAAATTTGCAGATGACTCTGGACTTTCAGGTTTGATTTTAAACGACAATGACTCCTGCTACAAACTGGAGATTTATCGCTTTGTTGCATAGTGTGGAGATAAGTACAGGTAGTCCTCGACTTACGACGGTGATCCGTTCTTACGTGGCGTCGTAAACCGAATTTTGACGCAAGTCGGATCCTATGTTCATACAGTACTGTAGCATAATAACAGCACAGTACTGCAAACACTTCGCCTATCCAAACACCTATCCTAACACAGAACCCTACATAATTAACAATAAACATAAGTACAGTAAAATATTGTGCAGTACAGTACGCTTTGTTATCACTGTCGCTTTCATAGGAGCAGATCCTTTCACATGCTCAAGGATGCGATCGTTATCCCGAAAAGTCGGAATGAGCTTCGTATAAAGCGTCGTAACCACGAAACGACGTAACTCGAGACTGTCGTAACCAGAGGACTACCTGTATTTAGCATTGAATGGTGAAAAAGCAAAAGAAATGATTGTTGATTTTAGAAAGGACAGGGTTGTTTTCAATGAAATACTTATCAAAGGGAAAGCAGTAATAGGAGTGGAGAGTTACAAATATTTATGTATGATTATCGATGATAAACTAATAAAGGTCATGTAGATAATGTTATTCAAAAAGTGCATAGCTGCCTGTACTGTCTCACAAAACGGAAGTCTTTTAATGTGCAATTTCTGCAAATATTTTACACCTTTGTTATAATTATATGCAGCACCATGACTTTCAGTCTAGTTTGCTGGGTTGGGAGCATTGCAAAGCAGGACAGTAACATTGAAAAAGAAGAAAGGGTGGTTGAGAGGGGACAGAACAGAGAGAGGATGTATGACAAGCTTCTGATCTGCAAACTGACTGCAGTTTTAGCTGATGACTTGCACCCACTCTGACAGAAATTTGACATCACATGCAAAGACAAAAGGGGTAGGTTTAGAGTTCCAAGAGTTAGAATTACACATTATCTTCACCTCCTTATCTAAATACACAATTAACTCATGGATAAGACATGCAGATGACCATACTGTTTGCAACCTGTAATTGCTGATTTTGGGAGGGAAAAGTGCTTCCACCTAAAGGCAGTTTCTTGCTGTGGAGAATGGAGATCTGGGGGAATATGGGGAGTGGAGAGTAGGAGAGGTTATGGGAAGGTGTGGAAAGAGGGTAGCTACTTTGTGATGCTGTAGGTGTTGTTTACTGTTTTTGGTTTCTTCTTTGCCTGTTGTGGTCTCTTGCTCTTGGTATTCAGGAGGCCTGCCAAGTCTGGAGTGATGATGTACTGTTGCCAGTTTGAATTGTTCAAAGACTTTTAGTTATAGATTTCTTTTTAGTGTTGTTTTTGTCTTTATAAACCTGGTATTTATATGGTTTGTCACCGTTTTTACAGTTAATGTATTTTTTTAAAGGGTTTAGACTTTTATTTATTAAGCTATTTGCAATGTTTCCAGAGTGTTCATTTATCTGTATATGTTTGAACTGATATTATATTCGTCTCTGTGTTTTTCTACTTTGAGTGACAGTATGGATGTGTAGAGATTTTTTAAATAATTGTGAGAGAGACTGTGAGTGCTAGTCTAAACGAATTACATTTAGTCATTTTACATTCTTTTTTGAAGCCTGTGTTAATATTTTATGGAAAGTGATGTTCTCATTTTACTGTTGGCAGACAAAACAATTTCCTGAAAATGACTTATAAAGATTTTGTTATTTATAGTTGTAAATATTAAATCTATATTTTAATGTGATATACCATATATTTATGTTTATCTGCAGTAAGATCTTTCTTTTTTCTTTAGGTATGGCTCAACGAAGAATTATCTTGAGTATATTGGATTTGGAGCAAGAGAGCAGGAGGTGCTGAGGCTCAACCTAAAGGAGGTCGAAGATGGGGAAAAGGATGATGATGATGACTTTAGTGAAAACTGACATACATTGTGGTGAGAGAGGAGGGTGTGCAGTCCATAGGAATGCATATAAAAGAAGGAATGCCATTTGTAGTGACCATAGCGTTAAAACTGGGAATATATATATAAATGAAAAATGCCATATTTAGTGACCATAGAGTCTTAACTTGCGGATGCTGGCTCCAGGGCAAGCATGTGGAGTCTCTGCCTTTACTGCCTGTTACTGTCCTTGATAAAAACTGCTGACCTTTGGACTGAGTTAAGCAACAGGCTATGGGGCCTTTACCTTGGAGCATATGCACTGCCAAATGTGTGACAGTGCCTAGTGCAGTGGTACTTTCATTTTGTACTTGAAGAAAAGGACCAGTTCAGCATCACAAGTTGAAGTGGAACAAAAGAGCATCATTTACCATGTACAGATTTACTTCGTTGCTAATATCTCTGTCTTTTAAGTTAATCATCTTTATATCTGCAAGCTAATCCTCAAGTAATCCAAAACACAATGTCCAGAATGTTCTAGATCATGTGTATGCCTTTCTTTTTAATATGGTGAAGGAAGGAAACTCAAGAATATTAAACCAATTTTTTTCAAAGCCATTCTGTCAAAAGATCATTTTATGTGTGAACAACTCACCAGATATAGTTCAAATTTAAAGGGGTTGTTTTTTGTCATACCAAATTAACAGATCTAGATCTATTTATAATTTTTTAAATTCATTGTAATGTTAGGCATGTCTTGTCAGGAGAGTTCCATTGAGTTGCCGATTCTGTGGCCTTCATGAACAGATTGAGGCTGTTGTTTTGGCCGTGGAGCTTCTGAATGCTACCGTGTGTGAATGAATTGTGATTATATGCAGGTCTAAATCATGATTGTATGAGGGTCTGTCTAGTATGGTGAACATGAATGTGTTATGATATTGTTGATTATTGTTGTTATGCAATGTGGTTCTAACACATCTTTATAGAGCTGCTACTAATTGCCCTCTGGGATAAAGTCTTATCTAATTTGCTTTTGGAAGCATTTGATTAATTATACTTGGAAATTGTGTGTGAAGTTATTTGTTGCAGTCACAGCTGGATGGAAAGCTGCATTGTGCTTCATTTTCAAGTACCTTCATGTATCATGTTCTGCAGACGGTGTTTGAAAATAAATGACTTTTACTAGCAGGACTAAGTGAATGAAAATGCAGTCTGATCTGTAACTCTTCTTGGTAAGTCTAGACAGTATGGAGTATCTTTGGCAGCTGTATGCTTGCATGTTTAGGTGTAACTGTGTATAATATACTGTTCGCTTAAGTGTATCTATCAATCTGTGTCAAGTTAAAGCATATTGAGCTCCTTTGTTTGTAGGGCAATATGCTGTACAAATGATCTCTATTATTATTATTCATGTAGAGTTTTCCATCCTGAAAAACAGTTGCAAGACAGACATGGGACAGAAAAATAAATTTTGAATTACTAGGGAAGGGGAGCAGCAGTGAAAAAGCGTGAGGAACTAAACTTGACAAGGAGGAGAAGCTACAGGAAGACAGTTTGAGCAAGTGCAAGTTTGAAATTGATTTTCGACTGTTACCTGTCACTGCCCATAATGTTGATGTCATGAGGCCTAGGCTATCTTTTCACAGAATTGTGTATGCATAGGACCTTCATCCAGTTGTCAGTTTGCTCTCTTCCAGTTTTGATTTCAGCTCATAGCAGTATCTCAGTATCTGTACTTACTTCAACAACCGCCCCCAAGAAAAACAACAAAACATGTCAAAACATCATTAGCAAACTACATTTAACCTGAAGTTCAAAAGCTCAACCTTGTTTCTTGTGAATTTTCTTAATAGAGCAAACGAGATGCTGTGACTAACGTGGAGGTCGAAATTCTTAGCAGCCATGGGCGCCGCTACTTCAGTGGCACATGATGCTTCATTGGCATCAGCATTGCTTCTCACTTTCAGAAATCTTTATTTGACAAAATGTCCATTTGGAGATACTTGATAATTTTCTTATCAAATATTCAAATAACTCAAATTAGTTAAGTTTTCGTTGTTAAAGTCTTGATGAGAATGAATGGTGCATGACTTAAGTACAATTAAGAAGTACTGTTGTGTAATAAAATTTTTACTAAGCACTTAAAATGTTTGTCAGGCTAGGGATAAATCTGATCAGTGAACTTTTTCCTGTCATTTTTATAGTTTTTGTCTCGGTTATCCATATGGTGCAACAAGTTTGCTTTGGTGCATATTTGCTGGTTAGTCAGCAAGTCTTCCAAAAAACGGAAGATAAGAATTTAAAAAAATTGACCATTTTTGTGTGCAGCATGAATTGTACAAAATGCGTCATTTTTGTTGCCACAAGCAAGTAAACAATTATAGCAGGCAATACATGCCATTGCGTGTTCCTTTTCTTGTCTGACTTATTTGCTTTTTATTTTTAGGTACAAGATGTTTGCTTTATTGCACTCTTGAGATATTGATTTATATTTTATATCTTTATTTGATTGGCTTTATTTGGGCACACTCTTTATGTATGCCATGCTATCAATGTTATATTTTTGTTGTGTCCAGGATCATGTTTGCACTTGCCTCAGTTTGAGTACATTTTGGAAATAGATCGCTACTCCTCTCTGAATGAAATATTCATGACAGACTGTAAACTTCATCAGTTTGGAGTTGAAGTCTACGGTATTTGTACATCATCCATGCACACATCTTTTGTGTGTCTAATTATGAAAAAGTCCATGAAGTGCTTTAAAGTTATGGGTTTGGGCTTGGGTGTTTCTAGTGTGTTTCTAACAGGAGAGCAAGGCCAGCAGCTTGAAGTGTTGACTGGAGGCCTTGCTCTGAGAATTGCATTTTCAGATCCCACATTTCTAAACCACAAAATAAGGGCTGCACCTTTCTGATATCTCAGATGCAGCCCTGGCATGCTCATTTTAAAGGCTTTCTTTATCACACACACAGAGTCGAGAGGAAGACAGAATCTTGAAAAGGAGTCATTATATCAGACATTGAAGCAGGCTATGTCAGGTGAAGACAGAACAGAGTAATCATATGTGGGCGTACTAACAAATGTGTTTCACAGTTGGATACGGTCATGATGGCAATCACAGCTTGTTTGATACCTCAAAATGAACCTTGAAACACAAGACAATCATTGCATTCATAGAATTTCCTAAAATATACTCTCCAAAGCAAAGACAAGCGCTAATGGATAACTGTAATTGCTCAGTTATGCAGGCTACTTTTACAGAGCTGAAATTAGACTAAATAAGTATATACATATGAGTATATATATATACTTTAAAATAAAGATGTCAGACTATTCAAAAATGGGAGATTTGTTTATTTTTGTCACCAAGAGATTTTGTAGAAAAAAGTTTGGGCATCAGGATTTGATTATACTTTAGTACCTGGAGCAATCGTCACTCTACCCTATAATTATTAATGATAAAGTAACTGTTGAAAGGATCAGTCTCACCTACTACATATCCCTGTTAGATAAACTGCTAGAAGCTCAGAAAAGAAAAATATTAAGGAAAATTGAAGAAGTTCTTTTTGCAAGATGAACATACACTATCACAAAACCAAACAGAAAGTCAAGGATTTGTGGTTTGAATTGCTGGATTTCAAGCAATAGCAATGTTGAACTTGCTTCCTAAACTATCTATAGCCATTTCCAGCTTTGAGAAATCTCTTAATGCATTTTCCATCAGGGTTTATATTCTTGGACATCGGCAATTTACCCATGGGTAAAATTTCCCCTAGAATCTATCTTATTAAACTACTGTCTGGAAAAAACAAATAGGATGACAGAATGTTAATTTATTTTCATTTGGAAATAAAGTGGGAGTGGGGGAAGACTCCAAAGAGCACCATGTCAGTTATGATATTCTGCTGTTCACACACTGTAACATGTTCAAAAATTATACCAAACAGTTTTGTATGACTTTATCTATTTTCTTAGAAATTCTTTGAAAAGAAAAATCCTCTATTCATGTCTGTTGGACCAGATCAATCACAATCTTTCCTGTTTACCCTTTGTGGGAGAAAGTCATTGGAATGGAGGGACCTCTGATAAATTACCAACTGGTAAAGTGATTTACGTTGGCCGATGATTTGAGCAGATATCTGTGAGTAGCTTGGGAAGGGCAACAGGCTTCATGAATACAAGACCAGTAGAGGTCTGGTTAGTGGACCAACAAAGATTCTTTTTGAGGGCTTTGCCTAAATTTGAGGAAAATTGGAACAACAATTTGAAAAATTTGAGAAACTGGTGTACTTCAAAGAAGTATGACTTTTTGAACAATGGGAATTACCAAACTTGCCTTTTCTTCTTCCCTTCCACCATGAACATTGTGTCTGACAGGCAACATTAATGAATTATGTTTTACAGCATCCACACTTTGCTTTCATTAGTTTGTTAACAAATTTTAAGTTTTAAAAATTTAAAACTATGGCTGAATTGGGCAAAGTTTTGATTTCCCTTATGGCAGTGTTAATGAGGAATCTTATTATATGTTAATGAGAAGTTGTGATGTCACAGGAAATGATGTTTTGACCTCTTTCTGGAATACAGTTGTGAGTTCTAAGTTGAAAGCCTTTGTCTTGTCAATGGAATTTTGAGAATTAATGTCTCTTAGTGAGATAGTTCTAGTTATGTAAAAACAACTTTGCACTTGTTAGCCTAATGGTCTTAGCATGACTGGGGAGAGGGATCAGTGCTGTGTGTTAATATCATATTACCAGTTGTAAGATGCAGCACTGATAGTTTTATACTTCCCTTTTTTTAAAAAAAATCTTTTAATTAAAAAAAATTGTGTTTTTCATAGTGTTGTACTAGTCATTGGTGTGTGATCCAAGATTTTGATGTTTTGATATGTTTGTCACCCTAATATACTTTCTCTCTAATGTTATTTTCACTAGTATTGTCATTAGTATTTTCTTACTTTAAACATATCAGTATAGAATTCATTTAAATACATTGTTATAATCAGTAATTTTTGGTACAAAGATTTTGGACAAAGAATTATCAAATGTGGAATCCAGATTTGTGCTCAGCTTCTGTGAAATGCTTTTCCAGCAGACAGTTGATTAATGTCCTCATGTATAATCCTGAGAATGATTTGAGGTATACCAACATATGACTATTTTGTCTCTCCCTGTGATCAACTGTTATTTATATTGCATAATTAAGAGTCTGTGTTTACCTCATTAAACATTTGTTTGGTGCTTCGGCAAGAGCAGATGAAACTGTGGAACTCTTAAGGTTTTTTTAATTTAGTTTTTATTAACCTGTAAATATAATGTAATTCACTAAAGTATAACTGCACAGTAAAAGCAAAAAATCATTGTTAAACTGAACATTCATTTCATTGCTATTGAAATAATCAATTCTCCTTTAATAGTCTTCTTTTGGGCATACTTGATTTTTTTTTTCTCTTATGATTAAGTAAACCCTGTAATTTTAACATTTAAAATGTCTCAAAGTATAGATGATTTGTCTTTTATTTATTAAAATTGTCATCTTTTACAAACTAATCAAGTAAGCATATTGTGTAGAATTGAAATGAAATTTTTAACCTCATATAAATATGATACAAACAGTTGAATGTAAAACCATCTTTGAGACTATGAAGTGAGTCATCTTCATACTTGTAGACAGAATCATCAAAGTTATCACTCCAGCCAACATTCAGATCAGAAATTAGAATTCTTTTACACGAAAAGAGAAAAATTCCAGAACTCTGATTCAGCATCAATGGAAAATGAGAAACATACAGAAATACTTGTATGTCTTTATTAAAAATCTCTCAAACATTTGCATCATATTATAAATTTAATACCAAGCAGCAGGACAAGATTTTTATGAGCTGAGGAAAGAAATGGACAAGCTGCTTGAAACACATTCAGAACCCAAGCCCTTCTGTGCTTTTGTGTTCAAGGATGGTTATGGTGGTGGTTAAGGGAGGAGGGTAGTGTGAGATGGAAAATAACGCAAATATGCTGCTAGGAATTACTCTTATGACTTGTCCAGGTAATTTAGCATTCCATTCAGATGAAAATATATTACAAGCAAAAGAAACATTTAATTGCAATTTCAACCATATTAAAGTGTTTTGAAGCAACAGCATATTTACTGCTCTTGCATTTTTATTTTGCTTGCTTCTGTGTGTGCTCACACAAACATATATATGTGTGTGTTTGTGTGCAAAACTGACACATACCATCCAAAGATTGTAAATACAGAAGTATGCTGCTGGAAAACTAAAATAATCATTTCAGAACATTTTAGCCCATTTCCAAAGACAACTTTCTTATTAATAAATGTTTCTTAGATTACATTGCATCCATTTTTTCCTGAATTCCTCATCTGCATGGGTTTAATTGTACAATGATTTGAGGTGTCATGAAATTACTCGGGGGGGGGGATTGGTGTTTTATGCTGTGTCAGCAACTAAGGCTATATCATGGCAAGGCAGCCAGCCCTGTAAACAGATGCCACATGCAGAGAAAGAACAGTGTGCGCGAGACGAGAAATGAACTCAGGGCAGCCAACCTTCACTGCATTGGTGATAGGCGCTAACCGTTGCGCCACCGGACCGTTGTGAAATTACTCAGGCAGAGTAACAACAACAATGTAAGGACCAAGCAAGCTTTACCTTAAAGTTTAACTACAGAAAGATGAATTGGCAGAGGTCTTAAGTATGCCAAGAATGGTAATGTGAGAATAAATACAGCAATTAACAAAATGAACCAGAGATAACTAAAAACAAAATGATGAAGAAAAACAAAAATGAGATCAGATTGATTGAAGGTGTAAAGTGATACAATATATAATTACCATCAGCAGCAATTTTAGCAAACATCACCAATGATACCATTACACAAATTAAAATATTGGAAGAAAATCTAAGGAAAAACATTAAACTATTTCAAGTTGCAAAGAAGTAAGAGTGTCATCAACTACTCAAAGCACACCACCTTTATGTTTTAGAAATGAAAACATGCACATACATAATCATTTACTTGAAACATCTACCACGGCTATTTTAAAAATAAGGTGAAAAATGAATTAATATTGTGGCTAGTGTCTCGGTTTCACTTTGCACATTTTTAATAAGTGGACACAGATGCTGTACTAGATATTTAGATCCATTATCCTGGACGTATCATTTATTGAAAATGAGCAAACAGAGTAAAAATGAGGTATCATATTCATGTCATTTAGGTCAAAACATTTCATAATCATATTCAGTAGATTGTATCTGCATAAAAATGTCTTTCTAAAATTCACCATTATTATCACAGAGTACATTTTTTAAACAAGGGATTTGATATAAGAACTTTGGTAAAACTGGCTGTTAATTTGGGACATAGCTGTTCATCAGCTGCCAACTAATCGTATGAAGTAGTACAACTGACACACACACACAAAAACCAATGTGGGAAAATGGTGGGTGATGTAGAAAAAGATTATCACAAGTTTACACAAATCTTCTAACAAGGCACACATGCAAGCAGTTGTGATAATAAAACATGCTTTTTTTACTGTTTTCTGTCTCAACGAAATGATTGCTCACATAGATTATGTTGTGATAGTTAAGATGGCAAAAGGAACGCACTTTATGAAGAGTACATCTGCTCAGATAGTACACTTGGAATGCATGTCCAAAAATGTTGGTGATTTTTTTATATGTATAAATAAGCAATTCCATATAAGAAACAAGCAACAGACTGGCAGATTTCAAGACCTAGGGAGGGCTTCTATTCAGAACAAGTAAAACTATTAAGAGGTGATTTCTTTTCAGTACTTGTGATCATTTTAGAAAGAATACCTGGTCTTAAAAAAACTATCAAAAATAAATCTAATAGGGGAAGAATTCCCCATCAAGCTGGTACAGATTTTCAGAGGTAAGGCTTAGCAGTAGTAAATGTGCTGAAAACGTAGTAGAGGTGCAGATACAGATTACAGTGGCATTTCATGGCGTGCAACCATACAAGTTTTTATGGTGTACATATCATTTCTCACCAAAACATACAACGAGAAAATTCTTTCTGGTCTGGTTTAATGTGAGGGAGAATAAAATCACCCGCTCACAACCTTTGGGTACATTAATTTACATCAAGGTTACCAAAAAACTTAACCTATTCTACTGGATGTTTTAAATCTTTAGTTTTACACTTTTTTCCCCTGGAGTAACAGGACAAGGCTAATTTCATTGTCAGTAGACTCATCAGAGCACCGAATCCAGAGTTGTGCAGATTGGCAAAATCTGATGGCACCAACAATACCCATGGTTATTGAGTCTTCTGTTGTAAAGTATTATTAAAAGGGCTTTTCATAGGTTTGCTGTCTGCAGAATTGAATCTCATAACCCCCCACTACATGACTACCAGTCTCGTGAAGCAGCCTAGAAGCAGTTCCTCAAATAGAACATTTCTCATTATAATCTAGAGCAGATCTGGGCAAAGCGTGGCCCGCGGGCTGGATCCGTCCCGCCTCCTGTTTCTGACCGGCCCGCCAGCTGGCCCGCCCGCCAGTATATATACTATATATACAGTATATTGGGTAAAACAGAGTTAACTATATTAGTTTGGCCCTCTAAAACCATCCCAGTTTCTCATGCGGCCCCTTGGGAAAATTAATTACCCACCCCTGATCTAGAGGGACTATATCCTGAGTCCAGTACTGGACAGAACCCTATCAAGCTATTACAGACAAAAGCAAGTGCAGAACTACAAGTCAGCACAAATATGCCTTCGTGCTGCAATAAGTGACGGAGCATAGAGCTTTACAATGACTTCTTAAGTCATCGAAAGATGAAACAACTGCATGGCCTATTGACAGGAAAAAACTCTCTGCCAAAAATATCAACAAGCTCCGTCATTACAGCCTGCATTTGCACTTATTTCACTCATAAATATTTAATTATTTATAGTGTGTTCACACATTTTTAATTCTCATCTTTTTTGCATTCATTATACTAATATTTATTTACTATATGATAGTGTGTTTACATATTCTTCATTCTGGTCTGTACAACAATAATTTATTTGTAAAAGTAGAACTATATGCCTTTATATATTATAAACATCTTACTCTTCACAGTTAGTAGAATTTTCAAGGATGAAGGATTAATTTGATGAATTTTTGTGCACTCACACCAGCAACATATATCACAATCCAATGATGACACATTTTTACAGAGGACACATGTAAATACCAGTCAGTAATTGTTTATGCAGAAGACAGGTAAATATAAGAGAGTGATTTCTCAACAAGATCCTCAGGTTCATGAAGCAGAAAATGTGGAATCATTTAAGGGAAGTCTTTTTTTTTTTAAGCTACTTGATTATGTAGATTATATGATGCAATTCTGTTCCTAAGGTTGATGCCTTACTAGCTATGAAGATTCCTGTTTTCCTAAATATAAACATCTCAGCTAGATTTAAAAACAGTCAGAGAAAACAGAACAGTCACATTCATGCATATTACACCAACAAATCTGTGGCGAATCAAGTCTGAATGTTGCCTTTAGGCTCTTGAAAGACTTCAGTAGCTCCAGAACCACCACTGTTGAGATTTTTTCTGGAGGTCTCATCAACAGACCCAACAGTCAACTGCCGTAAGATAAGGCGCTTATAGACACCATTCTGTTGTATCAGCTCATCATGGGTACCCATCTCAGCAATTGTTCCTTTGTCAATAACGATCACCTGAGGGTATAAAAGTGACTTTGTACAACTATATGTTTACCAAATTTGAACCGTGAAATAAAACCATGGGTTGTCATGCAACATTGCTTTATGTCAACTTCTGACAATACTAGACATCATAGTGATGTCCCGTCACCTAGCAGGCTGAATGGGGCAGCTCTCTGTTTTTCTGTTTTGTCTATGATCTGTTCTGGTTTTATCGTCATCAACTTGTGGATGTACATCTTAATTTAGTTCCTCGTGTGCTGGATTGTCTGTGGGTTTCTGACTTTTCCTTATGGAATGGACAGATGAGATCAAAGTATTTTGACTCATGATCTCTTTATTCTGTCACTTCCTTCGCAGTCTGTGATTTGTGCCATTCACTTCTACTGTTGTTGTGCATTCAGACAGTGCTTTGTAAACACTTGCTTCTATGACGTAATGGTACAGTTCAGCTTCACTTCTGCTTCTTTATGGGGTGCTTTGATGAAACAATTGAACAACAAGCAAATTATATCCTTTTGTTGACTGGGGTGATCTCCATTTTTTTTTGCTGACTGGTTGAAGATGACTTTTTTCTACACCATATCCTTCAAGCTGATCTCCATGTTGGCTTGATCTTCCTGCATTATTTCTAAGAGAAACTGGCTATCCCTACATTTTGTGCTGTTGTGTTGCATCACTGATTCATCTTTGTGTTTGTTTTTTCATTGGCACTAAGATTGTCATTTTGACAGGGAAGCATGTTATATAAGTGAACTCTTATTACTGTAAAGCACTTTGAGTCCAGCTGTTGCTGGAGCAAGGTGCTATAAAATGATTTTATTACTATTATTATTAATACAAGATGAAAAAAATGAGGAAAAAATCATGACAATGATGAAGAAAAGTCAAATACCTTGGAAGCATTCCTGACAGTTGAAAGACGATGAGCAATGACAACAACAGTGCGGTGCTTCATGGCATGATCAATAGCCTCTTGCACAAGATGCTCACTTTCTGCATCAAGAGCACTAGTGGCCTGCAAGACCATGCAAGGTAAAAATGGTCAAGAGGATCCCACTGGGTCTCTCCCTTGTAGCATAAACATGTCAGTGATTTATGACATCCCCCTCCCCACTAAAACGAATGGAAAAAATGTCTATAAGCATGCTACATTTCTACCCACCATTTGAACCACTTATCAACTTGGTTATGCTAGATGCCATGAAAATCATCTCAAATGGCAGACCCAATTTCAAACCAAGACAACATATTCCAACCAGTTTCTTCTAGGTTTACCATAATTAGCACACAGAGAAGAAACGAAAAAGGTAGCCCTGTGACCTTACAAATGCTATCCAAACGCTTTTAGAAGTAGAAGTCCAGTGCCAATGATATATTGCTAACTTTTTAGAACAAGAGTAAATTACAATTATCTCCATGAGGATGCTCCTATACTGTGGGTTATTAACCCAGTATTTAAAGGATCTAAGCCACTTAGGGAGGCTTACCTCATCTAACAGCAACAGCACTGGGTTGATGATGAGAGCACGAGCAATAGCGATGCGCTGCTTCTGGCCACCAGAAAGTCTGACACCGCGTTCACCCACTAGTGTCTTGTAGCCATCTTTGAATTGTGAAATAAACTCATGGGCATTGGCCTGGCAGGCTGCCTCTGTAATCTAAATAAAAAAATAATCAAAAATACTTGCATTGATTCTTTATTTTAAAGGTCACAAAGGCAACCCCACTGAAAAAATTTAAAAATTCTGCAAGCCTCTAAAACTGTTTGCTCCCACTACCAATCTTAAATAGAACAAACTGCATGAAAATTTACAAGATGTCAATGCCAAAAGAATTAAAAAACAAATCTTTAGACATAGATATGCAAATAAATGGACTGAAATATTCTGTGCAAATATTTTACTGTCTATTGATATTTCAAAAGATTTCTGATGCCTGCTAAAAGATTTATTGTACACTTTGGATGTGGTCATGTGGAACTTTGTATTCGCCACTTTTGGGGCCAAGGTCTTGTCATCTCGAAGCCACTTACAGATCAGTAAGGAAGATTTTTTTTCTGGTTTGCGCATGCCCTGCACATGCATGGATTTCCCAAAGCATTCCCCATGACAGGAGTATCAAGTATATGTAGACAAATGTTGGCGGTCCTCTAGCTGCCCTGCGGTTAAATGGGCCACATGACCCGCATGCCTGGCAGCCTGCCAGCTCAAGGCAAGTCAAAGGTTTAGCAATGTGTAAACTGCCCGTGTAACAAAATCCTGGCCCCTGAATGCCCGATGTGTTCAGTTACCAATAAACCCAGTCATCAGCCACATTTTCATTCACCTACACACCCACCTCTTCATCGGTAGCACAACACCCATAAGCAATATTGTCTTGAATGGAGAAGGCAAACAGTGTTGGCTCTTGGCTTACCATAGCAATCTTCTGTCTGAACCATAAGGCATCTAGTGACTTAATATCATACCCATCTGCAATGAAAATGAATGCTGTTTTTCTATAGCTTATGCATTAAGGGGAAAAAAAATTTAGTACCATTCACTTTCCTGTTTGTTGTTTAATATCACAATTAAAACAATATTACATAAAACATTAAACTATAGAGCACTTTATTCAATGACCACTTATTTCCACGAAGAATCAAGTTAAATGTCTCTCTCAGCATATTCAGTCTAGTTATCTAAGTGCACTTGCAAAATAGAATCAGCAAGAAGAATGCTTTTGTTTATTTACCAGTTTCATATATTTTTTTTCAATAAATGCTAATAATAGATTTATGGATTAAAGAGACTTTATAGGGTTTGCCAAAATAATGAGAAAATTTAAAAACAGCTCAATAAATATAGCGAGAAGCAATAGCAAATAACCTAAGGATATTGTGCCAGAGTCTGGGTCATAAAAGCGCTCAATAAGGCTGACAATGGTTGACTTTCCACCACCAGAAGGTCCAACCAGTGCAACCATTTCACCAGGTTTCACAGTGAAGGAAATACCCTAAACAGAGAAAAAACATGGAACTTTAAATTTAAAAAGTCACTGGTTAAAAAAGTACTGAAGGCAGCATTATAACATAAAATGTTTTTTCTGGATGTATAATGAATGATTTCATGAAGATAATAAAAATATCTTAAATTTCATCTTTCTATAGCTTCATTCATTAATTTATCACTTTCTTCATTTTTTTACTAAACAGCATGAAATGTGTATATAATTCAGTCTTCTGTGTAACATACATATATACATCCCTTGACTGGTACCAACTCACAAGCGGTTATACAGTCTGTTGCTGCTGGTTGCCAGGCTAATAATTGGACAGATGAAATGACTGACAAGGCTTGCCCTTTAGGACTGCCTTGAGTGGTGGTGAGCAAGTCCTTTACGGAACGACCAGTCCACTCCTTCAATTTGTCAAACAGTTCTTCCTCTGTCCATTTCAGCCTTAACCCTCACCTCCCAACCCTTCAAGGTTTTCTGAAGAGTGTCATGCCTGGTCATATGTCTGAAGCAGACAAGGTTACATAAAAAGGGGTTTCTGATGTCCCACGAAGATGGCGACCAAGTCACTAGCTCTGAACTTGCTTTTATGAGATTCAGTGCAGCCTCCTCAGGCACTTGGTCTCCATATCTACAAGCAGAGTCTATGTTTTTAGTTTGTACAACAGGATCGCAGCTGTGAGACTCGTACAATCTAGACTTTGTAGCAAACCTGATGGTGCTGCTTCATTAAATCCTGGCCAAAGCTGTGGTCACTGTTGCAATCCCATCTGCAATATCTGCTGTGCATCTGCCATCTTTTGAAAGGGTTGCTCCCAAAAACCGTTCACATCTTTGAGCTGCATTTCGTTCATGTCTTGGCTTTGCTAGTGCCATGGATGTTAATCATGCTCTTGTTAGAGCTGGTCTTTGTCTCAAACGTTTTTGCAATAAGTCTATTGGTACAGACGCTGTTTGATATCATCTGTCTCAATGTCTATATAAATCTATATATAATATATAGGGATATAACGTGATTACATTCATTCTCTGGGCCATTCCTTATATTCCCAGATTTTTTTGGCACAGAGCAGTTAGGGTCTTTGTTCTTTGTTTCCCACCCTGCTTGACTATTAGACACATTGTTGAAGCCAGGTGACTTCCCTTCAGACTGCATATAGTTTTCTTGACCTCTTCCCATAGGACTTGCAGGCCAGCAGGCTTGCTGTTTCTAGTCTGGTTGCTTTAGAAGACATTGGCATCTGTCATAAACATGAAGTTGTACAGATCCTTGTAATATTCAGCCCATCAGTTTAGTACAGCAGTGTTTTCTGTGAGAAGATGGTCATTTCTGTCTTCGATGACTGAAATCATACACTGACCTGTATTAGTGAGGTAGTTCAGTATTTGGTAGGTCTTTTTTGCTGGCAAGTGTCCTCAGTCCAGTTCTCCTTAGCTGCCTTTATCCCCTTTCTGATGTTGCAATTCACTGCTGTCTACTAGGAAACTGCTTTAATGTTTCTTCAAGGATGAAGGAGCACAGAGATGTAGGGTATCATCTGTCACCAAAGCCTACTTCTCTGCTTCCCTAGCACTTCTTGGTTTTCTTTAACAAAAGCACTGGCTTGATAGTCTAGTGAGGGTGTCTACATCACAGTCCACTGCTTTAATAGGTCCTGAGTCTTGGCTAGTGACTTAATGTAGGAGGTTTACCCCCTTAACCTATTTTCCCCAAGATTACCCACAAGATAGCGGGAACAGTTGCTGTGGTGGCAGAATGGTGAAAACAAAGAGCTTGTGTTACTCCATGGTACAAACAATGATGGAAACAGAAGTTGCAATGTGTCAAAGTACTTTTGGGCTTCTTGAATTACCCTAATATGAAAAATATATAGCACACTAACAAGTTAAAACATAAATATGATGATGATGATGATGATGATGTAGTTTTATAGCGCGCTAGTATCCGCATCACAAAGATGCGCTCAATGCACGGTGATCCCAGCAGCCACCAAACTGCAGGTCAAATGAAAACTTCAAAAAAGTTTAAACAAGTGAGTCAAGATTTTTCTTGAAAGATGCAATACTATCAGACTCCTTGGTCGAGAGGGGAAGCGAGTTCCACAAAAGCGGGGCTACATTGGAGAAGGATCTAATATGATTGTACTAGTTCCACTTAATTATCCCGTTATTAGATTTCGCTAGAACTTATTCAAAGGCTATCTGAATTTTCACTCTCACATTGTAAGGAAAGTGACCTGGATGTATTTTCTTTCAGCCATCATATTACTCAAAGCAATTCATATCAAAAGTTTTGTGAAAAGTATTATAACTAAATAGTAGTGTTGTGCTCTGTGTGTGTGGCAGAGAGAAAGAGAGAGGGACTGGATGGATAATACCTTCAAGACTTCCACATCTGGCCTGGACGGATAAGTGAACCGAACATTTTTAAATTCAACATCTGAAAATAAACGATTAAATTTATTGCTTTAGAAATATTTAATAAAACAACGAAAAACAAATTTTACTAAATATTTTATGTGTTTACATTTCTTTTCAATCCTAAAATGTGAAGCATAGAAAACATTTTAAATCCAGGCCAAAACCAAAGTAATCTTAATATGCAAAGCTACATAAAATCCTTAAAACTCAGTGATGTAAACTGCTTAATGATTTAAAAAGTTCTACAACAAAAACTAGATTGCTTACATCCATTAAGATTGGGCAGAATCTTTCCATTTTCACTAGAAATAGTGGGAGATCTTTCAAGAAGTGAGAAGATTCTGACAGAAGCCCCAACAGCCTGAAGCATAAGAGTCACAGCATAATTTTTTTCCAGCCATGTTCTTAGCGTACTACAATAATTCCACAGATAAGTTTGAGATATCATATACTGTACATTTACTGACCTGAAATAAATCTGTGTTACTGTTATTGCACTAAGATTCCCAAAACATTAGTCACTGAGCAATTAGCCCATGAAAAGTGTGTTATATAGTAACTGGATAATCTTATCTGAATACTCAATTATATAATAATGCAGAGCCGTGGAATTATACAGGTCCTTTATATTTAACAAGAATGTTTCCCTTTGCTTTTCATCACACATTCTTGCAGAAGTTGTGGAATACCTGCATAAAGTCTCCATAGAGGGATGAGAGCAAACCAAATGCTATGGCCACTTGTAGTGTGTACAAAAGAAATGCTGTCCATAGACAAAGACGTGCAAATTGTATGCAGCATTTGATTGAGAAATGTGAGGAAAACAATGACTAATGGCAACTGAGTATGTTCTTTTTCACAGTGCTGCTAATAAAGTGTGTAGCAAGTTCTGAATTCAGTTGTGACAGATATATATGCATTCATGCTGCATGCAAATAATATACTCTCTGAAAACATACTTCCACCCTCTGGTAAATGCCCATTATACATGAATAACTAGAATAAAATGCAGACAGTTTAAATGCAAAAACACAAACCATCAAATGCTCATTTTGTCTTTTATATGTATATAAATTGAAAGAATGATGTCAAGGCAAATTTAAAAAAAAAAACTAAAAAAACTTACAGGTCAGTACTCCTGCAGACAGATTACCCTCATACACCAGTTTGCCTCCATACCACAATACCAGTGTGATTGCGCCATATGCCAAAATTCCAATAACACCTTCAAATGTGCCTATCGACAGATCCATAACTAAAAGTCCATACCCATATCAGCAGACACAAGATATCTGTATGCACTAGACAGTTGAAATAAATCTGCCAAAGTAACAAAATTTGCAGGTGGTCCCGCCAAAATATCAGCAAATGAACAAGTTCTGTCTCACCTTGAGCCAAGGCTAGCTGCTTGCCAACCTGGTAGCTTTTTTCAATGTCTTTACCATAGAGGTCGTTTGCCTTTTTTTCACCTGAAAACATGCGCACTGTGCGAATACTGGATAGGGCCTCTTCTGCCTGTGTGCCAGCATCTGCCAGCTTGTCCTGGAACTCCTTACGTTTTCTTTGCACAAATCTGCCTGAACAGGTAAACAAAAACACTAGCTAACAGTTGGTAACTAACCCAAATTTACTTTAGGCACATTGTTAATCAAAATTTACAGGGATTTCCGAGTCTGCTAAGCTTTGACTCATCAAAATAAAACTATAAATCTGTAAATTCTGTAAACTTCTTTTAGAATTTATTCCAGGTATAGAAGGATTTCTGCAAACACATTTCTTTCTTCACATTAACCTCTTCCCCTCTTTTCCAACATTTTGGTTGATTTTCTACTCCCTTCTTATATGCAATAAACATCTTTGTAATGGAAACCTGTGCTTTATATGAATACAGTCATCATCATCATCATCCTCATGTTTTTAAATCTGTTATGTAACCAAAAATAGGCAGCTGAGAAATAACCAAGCTCTTATAACACTGTCTCAACTAGCCAACTGATTAACTGATCAAATGACCAACAAAAAAACTGTTGTAAACATTGGTACATCTCACTATCCAACAAGGTCTGAAATGTTGGAATTTCTCACCATACTTCACAGCAGTCAAAGAGACAACTGGAACAACTGCCAGAAGGACTCCTGTTAGTGATGGATTCAAGATAAACATGAAGACTAAAGACCCTAGTATTTGTAACATGTAACGGGTCAGCATGGAGATATTTACCTGCAAACAGACAAAGTAATTCTAGATAAATAACTGAACATTAACTTTTCTAAAATATGGTTGCCTAACATTATGGTGTCTAGTTAAAAGAAAAAGATATTTTTATTCTTGCATGGACTTTGTATCTTCTTCTATGCAACAGTCTTGAAGCTCGATCAACAATCAATAAATCAATAAATGTAAGTAAATTCCTTTTGATTAATTAAAAGTCTTTGGATAACGTATAAATATGTAACCAAAACAAAAAACAATGAATATTGGTGTTGAATGGGTAGAAGTTAGAGGCACATTATCTGCACCAACCACCACTTTAATCTTTACCTAGTGAAGTGTGAGCTTTCAAATGAATCTGCCTTCTTTTATAATGTCCGATTCTCAGACAATACTTGATATGATGTCATTCATATAAGATGAATCAGAGTTATTTTTGCAACAGCATTATATTTAATAATAACTATACTCTTCCAAGTGAACAAAAATGTAGCAATGTAAACATACCACCCTAAGTAACCCTTTCCCTTATTAACAGGAAGAATAAACCCCTAAAAGTGTCACGTACAGTTACAGCATTTTGCAAAACCTGGGTGTCTGATGCCAGTCTGTTGCACAATTCTCCCGTCCTGAAAAAAAAAAGTGTTGACAGTATGAGTTAAAAGAAATAGTACAATATGTGTACACAGCAAGTGTGAATGAGAGACTAAGATGTCAAAGGATTGTGGGAGAGAGGAAACAAATACAAGGTGAAGGATAATGAGAAGAAAATGATGGATGGGGTAGAAAAAAAGATAGGGGTAGCTGGGAGGAAGAAGATGAAGTGTGCTCATGTTTTTGATCAAGACTTGGTCTATGATCATGTGTTGTATAAAGCAAACAAAATTCAAACTCTTTTCCATTCTAATACAGTCATCCCTAATCTCAAAAGCACAGGTTCTCATGACATACCCACACTGAATAAAGAGTTTTTATTACTAACCTGTTGACATCAAAGAAAGCAATATCTTGAGTTACAATCTTGCCAAAGAGTTTCTTTCTGAGACGAGCAACCATGCGCTGACCAGCCAAAACAAAGAGATAGGCACGAACCATTGAGGCAAGTGCACCACCAACATACACTCCAAGCAGAATCAATACAGTTTCATTGAGCTCATCTGTTACAAGAAAACATCAGTAAGGAAAACTCAAGGTGGGAATGTATGTGAGAATGAATGTATTTAATCAAATTTCTCATCTGAGTAAGAATGCCTGCATATATTCTACGTACAGATACTTTGCTTTTCCTTAATCATATTTCTCAGCTTAATAATAAACATGGGATTTATATAGCACATGATCATGCACAGAAAAACAAGATATGGACAGCGTCTGAATTACAGAAGGATCAACAGACTAGCAATCAAAGACAAATAAAGAAGATGCAAAAGAGAAATCGGGAAATCTTTCAATAATCTTAAAATGTATACAAGAAAGGGGAAAAAACATAACTATATTTCCCCAAATGATTTTACTAACCTATGCTTTTATTAGCAGCATCAACAACTTTGCCAAATAACAGTGGTGCCACAATCTGTGAGCCACTGGAACCAAGCATGGCTAGGAGTCCTCCCAGCAGAAGTGGTATTTCCTAAAGAGAAGAAATATGGCGCATATATGAACACATATATATATATATGAGTCCTTTGAAAATAAAAATATTCAAATAAAATTTTTAAAATAAAATAACTCCCAGAATTTCTTAGCAGTTCCTGGCTCTTAAGATAGCTATTGAAAAAAATTCCTATCATGCCAACACTCACCCCTTTTGCAAGGGAAAGAAGTTTTAGCAGGCCTGGATTCTTATGAATGGCATGACCATTTTCATCCAGCTCCTGACCAGTGCTGTTGAACTGATGTAACACTCTCAGAAGCTGCAGCTTTCGCATGGCATGACCACTGAATAATGCTATTAACAGCTCTAAAAGTGAGAAACATATAAAAGCTATGCATGCTGCATCATATGTTGCATGCATTGCCTTGTATCCTGAAACACTGAGAAGTGCATTAAGAATTAATGCTCCCTTTACAATGCCAAAGGCAAGACAGGCAAGCGGCACAACTTTGATTGCAACATGTAACTGCACAGCTCGTTTCTCCAGCTCAGAGTCAAAAGGTGTATCAAGAAGCTTGAAGGATGTTTCCTCCATTGCTGCAGAGATGATGATAAGAATTACAGTTTTGGCAATTGCCAGTATCGCAATATCAAATACTGACTGGGTGAACTGGAAGTGAACAATATTGTCTTCAAAGTACTTGGTGTCACCACCTGCAAAAATAGCCATAGCACCAAATGTCAAGGATAAAAATAAATGCAAAGTTACAAGATTTAAGCAAGCTAAAAAGACAAAGAAAATAAATTAAAACAAAAGAAGGAAATGTGACAAAGAAAGAAAACAACAACAACAACAACAACAACAACAACAACAACAACAACAAAATGAAGGCAATGGAGGAAACAAAAAGAAGGAAAGCAGAAAAGGAGGAGGAAGGAAAGAAATAAAAGATAAAAAGGAGCAGTTTATCTTAAACCCGCGGTTCTCAAATGGTGGGGCGCGACATGCTTACGAGGGGGGCGTGAAGGTGGTCATTTTTTTAAAGTTTCTTATACCGGTATTAGTGAAATTAGCTTACATTGCTGGCTAAGGGGGGCGCGCGGACGTACCTTTGTTCGTCAGGGGGGCGTCACAAGTAAAAGGCTGAGAACCGCTGTCTTAAACCATATATTTATCCTAGTGTGCTGAGTTCTTGGCCTTAATTCACATACATACTAAACCCCAGGCTAACAGTTTAGGATACATGCCCAACTGTCAATCTTAGGCCACGTCTCAGTAACCATGATCAAAAAAATTAGAAAGATTATCAAAGACATTCATAAAACTTATCATATGTGTAGTGTGCATCTTTATGTTTGTGATAGTATGCACAAAAACTGCCAATTTCCTTAAGGTGACCAGACGTCCCGCTTTAGGCGGGACAGTCCCGCTTTTGACCTCGTGTCCCGCCTGCTAATCGGGCGGGACGCCCAATGTTCCGCTTTCTGGCTTTCTGGCAAGTCCATCAAATGTCCTGGTTGTCTTCAAAAATCACTTTTTTCGGCGTTCTTTGATGGTGACGACACCATCATCGGCACGTCTCCCGCTTTCGCCCTCGAAACGTCTGGTCACCTTAAATTTCCTTCTCTTGCATTCTGTGTTTACTCACCACACAGCCATAAAATGACACACAACAGGCCATCCAGGATAACAATTAAACGCAGGATGTTGGTGAAACGCCAGGTGGGTAAGGAGTAGTATTGATAGCTGACATCATATGCAGGGCCATCTGGTACTTCAGGCAAATCTCCTTCCTGTCTTTCAATGCTTTGACTGTTCCCTGAACTTATTGTATGTGGCATTTTAGTAGTTTACTCTGCATGAAAAAAAGGCAATCTTTTCAATGCAGTTTATAATAGAGGTACTTCATGTTCAAAATTAATAAACACATGTGGGGGGCATATAATTATCTTTTGGGCCTTATGCTGTGTACCATTATGAAAGCTTAGAAAGTTTCTGAATAAAGCTTACAGATATTTTGTAGACAAATAGAGTGAAGTAATAATGAAGTGTCATACTGGATTGGTTTTTAATAGGTAACATATCAGAGATGAGCAAATAAGTTAACCCAATGGAAAAAAAACCTGAAATTGTCAAGTGCATTTCCCCATGTGGATATGATTATGTGAGCTCAATGTGCTGCACACAAAAAAGATTACACGTACATATCTTTAAAGCGTACACTGCTATGTAACATTGCTAAATGAGTAAAAGTCATATCATGGAAGTATAGTTAAAAGTATAGTTCTTTTATCAATCCTTGAATATATATGTCCAACAAGTTCATATATATAGGTTGAATTCTGTTTTGAGAAAACGTTGATCAACACTGTGAGGCCAAATGCAGCAGGATCACTGTGCTATCTAAAATTGTTACTAAAACAATTTCATGCAGGTCAGCGATATGAAGGTCAGAGCAATTAAGTCTAATATTTCAAATTCAACTAATTCAACCCATTGAAAATTAAAAATAAATTGCCTGAAAACTGGTTCGAAAATTTTATTTTCTGCAGTATTTCCTTTAGAATATTAACTGCATTTTAAAGTTTACAAACAGGTATACGAGGTATGCCGATTCATACTTCATTTTTGAAATTGTTTTCGGAGTAAAACTGTCGTCTGCTCGAGGTGACGCTGTGTTTTTGGCGCTAATAATTGTCGTCTGCTCCAGTCCGCGCGTTTATACTTATTCTCTAACCAAGAGGAGTTTCTTGAACTTTCAATCAAGAGAAACAGAAAATAAATTTAATACATAGTTATGCCATATGCTATTAATTCACTGTTAATGCGTAAATTGTGGTGCGTTAGAAGAATGCAGACACAAAGGCAAGAGTTGAGAAGCGTGAATACTTTCCGCCCACAGGTGCACAGGGACGTGCTATATATAGATTCTTAGATGTATTTGGAGCATTCGGTATGTCTAGCTTTAGGTTTCCCCCCCAAATGGTCTTAGGAAACTTGCATTTACTACTTTATATGTAGTAACGTTTGATGAAACATGGAATGAAATAATTATTTCAGTTTAGAAAGTAGATCGATGTGGTATCAGCGATTATTTATAGCACTTACGTTATTAGGTAGTTGCACCCCGGTTAGTTCTAGAACGGTATATAGCTCAAACTGAACAGTCTGTAAATACAAGAACACATTGAAGATAATGAACATTTTGATACTTCTGTTAGTACTACTCATAATTTTAATGTAACCAATACGTCAATGGCTACGTAGGGTTGGGCTAAGTTGAACAGGAAAAACACAAGATGGTTTCTCACGTTGAAATTTCTTTATTCAACTCTTTTCTCGGTTGCTGGCCTGCCTCCTCTCTCTCTCTCAAATCTCAACAACAGCATCCAACCACTGTCCGCCCCGCTACTTATATTTCCCTACCCTCGGAACATTCTAGAATGTCGATCCCTCCATCCCCTGCCCCCCCTCGCCCTGTCTGGTCATTGTTTCCACCCAAGTTCTCAGGCGGGTGTAACAATAGACCAGTGGCCGGGGGTGGGCAGTTCAAGGTCGGCTACCCTGAGCTCAACCAGCGTGGGAAAGGGCAGTGGTCGCGGGTGGACAGTTCACAGTTCAGCCAGCGTGGGAAATAGGACAGCGTCACTCGACGCTGACCTTACAACAACAATTACATACTCAGTACACTTCTAGAGTGCTACACTTACCCGGGGAAAGAAAAAAAAATGTTTCCTTTCAATTTACATTTGAAAAAAACGGAAACATCAACCCGAACATAAAACAAGATTTCCCCGTGAACAAATCTCTACAGTCAAACTGCAGCATATATACCTAATTACCATAGCATAACAAGTATTACACATCCATGTACATCAATTCAATACAACAAAATATCATAACTCCCCTAAAGGTGTCTGTCAAAATAAAGCTACTGAAGAAAAAAGGTTCGACCGATCACACATCAGTTTCAATTACAGGTAAGCTAAGCCACCTCTCCAATACTTCCATTACATCGTTTATGGCCAACCATACAGACTGCATCACCTGGTGGGGAGCTTTCTGACTAGAAGCTAAAAGACTTGCCATCTCTTGTCGGACCATGCAACTTCGCCCTGTCCGACTGATTACCACTTGCACATCGGTGCATAAGATTTAATCTGTCCACCGGTCGGCGGATTCTGTCAGAGCGGCGTAGAGGTTGCTGCTCTTCACTGTCGTTCTCTGCTATCTCCTCACTTTCATCTTCCTCTTCACTGTCGCTCTCTGCTATCTCCTCCGTTTCATCTTCCTGCTCTACTTCCTCCTCCCGGTTTTCTGCAAGTATCGCGGCTGGAATAAACTCTGGTGCCTCTGGCCTCAACTCTAGGCCCACTTCGATGTCTGGAAATTGCACCGGTTCGTCCTCCTCACCATTCCCACAGTCGGGGGGTGTGGCTGCTACCTCTTCTGCGCGCTGTCTGGGGTTGTTGTTTCTGGTGGTTCTTTCCTGGGCCAAAGGTGGTGCCCAGCCTAATGCACCCACTGGGAGTAATAGATTGCGATGGAGTGTCCGTTTTGGTCCGGAGCCGTCCTCTCGTTGAACTACATACACCGGTATATTGTTCATTTTGTCCATCACGATAAAACTCCTTCCTCCCAGCGGTCATCCACTTTGGATGTAATTCGTGGCCCCATCTTCTTTACCAGGACTCTGTCTCCCACTTCTAAGGTAGCTGCCAAAGCTCCTGCATCATACCTTATCTTGTTCTTAAGAGAGGCCTTTTCCATTTGCTCTGTGGCCATTCTGTATGCACTACGGAGGCTCTCTTTCAGGTCCTGCACATACTGCCTGCAACTCTTCCCTTGTCGCTTCCCTATGTCCAGGCCAAATGCCAGGTCGACTGGCAGTCTTGGTGCCGTCCGTAGAACAGGTAGGAGGGTGAGAATCCCGTGCTGCTGTGTATGCACGAGTTGTAGGCATGCACCACAGACTTCAGGTGTTTCCTCCAGTCTTTCTTCTGTTCAGTCTCTAGAGTTCGCAGCATACCGATCAGCGTTCTATTCCACCTTTCCACAGGGTTTCCGCAGGGGTGGTAGGGCGTGGTCCTGCATTTCTGGATTCCGGCCAGGCTACACAGTTCTTGGATGAGTTTTGACTCAAAATCCCGACCTTGATCAGACAGAATTCTGCCAGGGAATCCATAAGTCATGAAGAACTCGTTCCACAGAGCCCTGGCTGTCGTTCTTGCTGTTTGGTCTTTCGTCAGTACTGCTTGCGCGAACTTCGTAAAATGGTCCATAATGACCAGTATGTTCTGCTTTTCCCCTTTGACCTCAATGGTGAGAAAATCTATGGTCAGCAGTTCCAGTGGGTGTGATGTCACGATGGTTGACATGGGTGCTTTCTGCGCGTGCGTCCCACTGCGAACGCACCGTTCGCAGCTCTGGATTTTCCTCTTGAGATCAGCCGCCATGAACGGCCAGAAAAACCGCATTCGTGCGTGTCGTATGGCATCGTCAAAGTGGGTGTGGTAGAGCTCGTCGTGCACACCTCTCATCGCCTCCTGTCGCATGGAGCGGGGTACCACCAGCTGCACCCGGGTTGATGTGGCGTCAGACACACGCCGGTAGAGCACACCATGTTCTAGCACCAGGCTCTTCCTCTCCCTGGCGTATATCCTGGTCTCTGGCCCCGTCACTGTCAGGTCGGTTCCTTCTTTGAGCGCTTGGCAGACAGCGGCTATGTGGGGGTCTTGCTGCTGTAACCTCCGCCAGTCGTCGACTGTCAGGGTGGTGAAGTCTGGCTCCCCGCCCTCCGGCTCTAAGATGCCGTCTGGAATCATGTTTGGGTCCCTTACGACAGCTTCGACGGCTGGGGTGAAGTTGTCAGTGGCGTCATTGTCACATGACATGGGCGTGGTGTGCCGGGCTGTCTGCTGGATGGAATGTACTGGATTCCTGCGCTTTTGGCTGTCAGTATGCTCACAACTGCACTTCGATTTACAACTTGTGGGGTATCGTCTTGAAATTTCCTCGCTTTCTCCAGTAGGAACCCAACTTTCTCTAAGGTGTCTCTGTATTCTTCATCTGCTTCTGGCGGGTCCTGCGGTCGCCTTGACAACCCGTCCGCATCGGTGTGTGTCGAGCCCTGTTTGTACACGAGGTCGAAGTCGTACAGTGACAGGGATGACAACCATCTGTGGCTAACTGCGTCTAACTTTGCATTCTTCAGCACATGGCAAAGCGGGTTGTTGTCGGTAACCACGGTGACGCGGGAGCCCAAGATGTAGTCGTGAAACTTCTCTGTCATGGCCCATTTCAGAGCGAGAAATTCTCGCTTGTGTGCGGGGTAGTTCACTTCTGTCTTGTTGAGCCCTCTGCTGGCGTATGCAATTATCTTGAGTTCGCCTTGTTGATGTTGGTACAGCACGGCTCCCAGACCAGTGCCACTGGCATCACAATGCAGGATGAAGGGCTGGGACTGGTCAGCGATGCCCAGCATCGGCTCTGCAGTCAGTGCTTTGATCAGGGACTCAAACGCACTTTGTTCTCGCTCTCCCCACAGGTGAGATATATCTGACGACAGATTGAGTGCACCCGCCTTCTTAGCTGTTTTCTTGAGCTTATGTGGTACATATCCAACAGTAAGGTCGTTCAGAGGCTTGGCAATTTGCGCGAACTGGGGAACCCAGCGCCTATAAAATCCTGCAAACCCTAGGAACGCCTTGACATCGCGAACTGTTTTGGGGACAGGCCAACTGGTCAGAGCCTCGATCTTTTCAGGGTCTGGCCTAATGCCTTCTGCGGAGATGAGGTATCCTAGGTGTCTAACCTCAGTGGTGGCAAAAATACATTTATCAGGGTCAAGTTTCAGCTTAAAACTACGCATTCTCTCCAAAGCTCTAATTGTTCTATCTTCTAGTTGCTGGAGATTAGTGCCATGTACCAAAATGTCATCGAGAAAAATAATCAGCTCTGCCAAGTTCATATCACTCAAACAACAGTCCATCAACCGTTGAAATGTCATGGGGGCGTTGACAAGGCCGAATGGCAACCTCTGGAATTCGTACAGTCCGAACGGGGTGGTAAATGCAGAAATCTTCTTCGCCCGCTCGGACAGAGGTACCTGGTAATAGGCCTTCGACAAATCTAGGCTAGTAAAAACCTTAGCCCCACTCAACGTTAAAAACAGTTGTTCAATTTTAGGTAACGAATAACTGTCCCTCACTGTCCGCGCATTCACCCTCCTGTAGTCTACACACATGCGCAGTGCCCCATTCTTCTTTCTCACCAGCACAATGGGTGAAGCGAAGGAACTGGTCGACGGCTTGATGATGCGAGCATCCAGCAACTGCTGCACATGTTGTCTGACCTCCTCCAGGTCCTGTGGCGGTATAGGCCTCGGTCTTTCTCGAATCGACGGACCTGGAGTCAGTTCAATGTCATGCACAACATCTGTCATGTTCAAGTCAAACTCTTTTTTCATTGAACACATCACTAAATGTTAACAGCTTCTTTATAAATCTGTCTTTCCATGTTTGGTCGACGTTTGCACCAAAACGGAATCTATCCGATAGTTCAGGAACACTGTTCTTATCTTCTTCTACGTGGTTTGCATGACAGTGCGTCCTGCCAGCGTCTTGTAAGTCGCAGTTCAAGTCTTGTAACACACTGGGGAGTGAATATTCACTCTGTATGGTGAACAGGTCCGCTATCACACTTTTCCTTCTGATAGTGACTGGTGAATCGGTGGTGTTTAACAACGTCACCCTAATCCGGGGAAGAGTGTTTGTTGACACTTTGCCACTCAGCACGCACACCCCGTCCGGTAACGCCTCCACTGTCGGCTCCTGGATCAGCACAGCGTCCTTGTTGATGATTGCACCATGCCGCACAATCCCTCGGACATCGGTCACCGAGCGTGGTGGCAGTGTTGTGTCCGGTGTCAACAGTCGTACCGGGCACAGACGTCCATTTGGTGCACTAGTCGCCTCCCTGTAGGCGTGAGCGATCATGCCACACAGCGGTAATCTTGTGGTGAAGTTCCGCCCCGCCATACGTTCGCACTGCCGGGCGTAGGCTCTCAGGATGTTGGTGCCGGCTATCACTGGCACTCGTGACGAATACTCCGTGTCTGGACAGACAAGTAACACTGTGTCTACTTTACTGTCCACACCAACGACATCTTTAGGCAACCACACCGACACACGCACAACACCAATATAGGGCACAGAATGACCGCCTGCTCCTATCACTTGCAGTGTAGAATCCAGGTTTTCCAGCTGTCGATATCGCATATTTCTGCGAAAAAAAGACTCCGACACAATAGACACCTGCGAGCCGCTGTCTATCAAACAGCGTGACGTCACGCCGTCGATGCGGATGGGTGATTCGCAGCTCGGTCCCACCAACGCCTCGAGGTTTGTTTGGTCTGCGCCGGGTGAGTGTAATTCCGCGAGCACCACTCGACTGGTCAGCGTCACATGTCGTCTGGAAGAGGAGTTTCTCACTGCCACCTGCACTCTCGATCCTGTGACACTGGCTGACACTACCGTGATATTTTCCGGTAACCATTCTTGTGAACGCGCGGTGATTGTAACAGGTGCGTTCAGAGTGTTTGTCAGGGTACCACAGAGTTCTACAGTTTGCTGCGGAGGAATATCCAGCACTGCACTGTTTAACCGAACTGGCCGTAGTTCTAAAAGGCCCTGTTCGATGGTGTTGGCGGCGGTTGAAAGGAGATGATGATGCTTTCTCACCTTCTCGGCTGGGGTCTCACGGTCGCCTTCTTGGACCAACACTCGCCCCTCTGTGGTGGTCCCTTTCAGTTCGGGGAGGCCCTGTTTCTTCCGCCACTTGCTTTCCTGTCTCCGCCGCTCTCTCTCTCTCTGCACCACCAGCGCTGCATTCACCGGATTGTTGCACTCACGATAAAAATGTCCCTCTTCCCCGCACTTGAAACAGTACTTGCTTCTTCTCACTTTACGGGTCGGTCTGTCCTGTTGTACATGGGTGACACGCACCTCTGTACGGGCTT
Organism: Pomacea canaliculata; assembly: GCF_003073045.1. Lineage (NCBI taxonomy): Eukaryota > Metazoa > Mollusca > Gastropoda > Architaenioglossa > Ampullariidae > Pomacea > Pomacea canaliculata. The sequence continues at coordinate 33,473,125 of NC_037593.1, forward strand.
TGGTGCATCTCTCACCCTTCTCACTTGATGAATCACATTTTGAGATCAAACTCTCAATCTGCCGCACATGGCAGTATAACTCTGGGAAGGTGGGTCTACCTTCCCCAGGAATCCCAAATTTATTTCGAATGTCCATGGCGACCATCGGTTCGGAGATTCCCTTGGAGAATATATAATACAGCCTGCGGTTGCATTCCTCCTCCGTCAGGCCACCTAATGTTTTTAGCACCGACATCTTTGTGGAGAGTTGCAGAAGGAATTGTGACAGGCACTGCTCTCTGGTCGGTCTCATCTGACACAATTCGATATAGATGTCGTCTGCACTTCGTAGCTCCCCGAACAGCGCCTGCAAGTCTGCAACCAATTCGCTGACGGTGCCATACTGTTTGTCTTTGGTGTGGAGATGTGCCGCTCCTTTCAGACTTCGTCTCAGGAACGCGAACTTCTCCTCAATCAGTGCATCGTCTTGTATTTCGAGCGCTTGCACTTTCCACTGCTCGAAGGTGACCTCTTGGGGCGATGTAGGCGGAAGCCCTGTAAATGTTCTTAATTCTGGGAGAGGAACGGGCGGTAGTAATTGCACACGTATTGCCTTTGTCACTTCGTTCCTAGCACTTTCAGACCGGAGCTCTTCTAGCTGGCGGCGAAGTTCTTCGATGATGCTGTCTTTATCTGCTGCTCCGGTGCTGTTTGTGCTGCAGTCAGCCATATTGGTGTTCTGCCGAGGAATTAAAGTTGCTCCTGTACAACTAGCCCCACATTGGGCGCCAGAAATGTAACCAATACGTCAATGGCTACGTAGGGTTGGGCTAAGTTGAACAGGAAAAACACAAGATGGTTTCTCACGTTGAAATTTCTTTATTCAACTCTTTTCTCGGTTGCTGGCCTGCCTCCTCTCTCTCTCTCAAATCTCAACAACAGCATCCAACCACTGTCCGCCCCGCTACTTATATTTCCCTACCCTCGGAACATTCTAGAATGTCGATCCCTCCATCCCCTGCCCCCCCCTCGCCCTGTCTGGTCATTGTTTCCACCCAAGTTCTCAGGCGGGTGTAACAATAGACCAGTGGCCGGGGGGTGGGCAGTTCAAGGTCGGCTACCCTGAGCTCAACCAGCGTGGGAAAGGGCAGTGGTCGCGGGTGGGCAGTTCAAGGTCGGCTACCCTGAGCTCAACCAGCGTGGGAAAGGGCAGTGGTCGCGGGTGGACAGTTCACAGTTCAGCCAGCGTGGGAAATAGGACAGCGTCACTCGACGCTGACCTTACAACAACAATTACATACTCAGTACACTTCTAGAGTGCTACATTAATATCACTGATGAATAACTTACAGAATTTATTTTATCCCCGTTGACCATTATCTTTGATCTATGCCGAAACAGGATTTTTTATGTTCCGGAGGAGATCAAAGCGGGATTGGCGGTCGACTCGGCCTGTCAAGGCAATATAGAATTAGTCCTGCAGCAGGTGCGGCTCGACCACCCTCGCTGTACGTGCTGGCTGTTTAGTCTCATGTCACTCATCCCTCTGTGACTCGAGAGTCGAGTCTTACAGAAACTATCACCCCTCCCCCTTCCCCTCTTGTCGTGTGGGCAGCAACAAGTCATTCCGGCTCATGAGTGGAAGTTGGTGTCATCACAGTCACTGACCTCTAAACCAAAACAGGGCCAACATCATCTGCCCAGCTGTACCTGGATTGATGGTGTCAAGACAATGGAGCAATTTAATGAAGACGTGGGCAAACTAAGCTAACAGTTATAATACATCTATAAACTTTTTCTCCTCCTCCCTTCTTCGTCGTGAAAAATATAAGCATATGTGATTATTCGAAAAATAAATGTTGCCACCACAAAATTATATACAGCAGCAAATATATATGTGAATACATCCTATATTAACAGCAAATAAGCTGCCAAACTATACAACAACAACAACAACAACAACAACAACAACAACAACAACATACGTTGTCCACACATACAGATCGACGCAAGCTCCACGTTTTACAAGAGACACGGGGCAGTAGATAATGATATATAGTTTCAAATGTTTTAAATTCAGACGGAAAGCATGTATATATAACGTACGTCCCCGGTTAACGGATCGAGATTTCAAGTCAGCGGAAGGGAATTCCAAATACTAGGGCCAGAGAAAGAGAATTATTTCATTAATACTGCTTCATACACAGCCACTCAAGGCAAATTTAAGAATCATAACGAAACGATGATGTACTTGTTGCTGAGCGGCCAAGAGAGAAAAGGGGGAATTCTCGAGAGTCGAGACAACCTACACGTAAGAAGAATGAGAGACGACTCTATAGTTTGATACGTGGGACAGTGAGAAAACCGGTGAACTATAGCTGCCAGGGTGGTAGGGTGACACAAAGGTGACAGCTAGGCTGGGGAGACCATGAACAACACGTACGTACGTTAACAAAATATGGCGATCTTGAATTCGATGGAGCACAAACTGCATGGCAGCCAGTGGTGTGACTTGGTCGGCCGTCCGCTTGGTGAATACAATGCGCGCAGCATGTAGTTCTGGGCTCTCTGGGCCTTGTCGAGCAGACCGAGTTACAAACCGAACAGACCGAGTTACAAAAGTCAACCCTGGACAATAAAATGTCGACATAAAGCTGCTTGATGAAGACAACAGAGAGAGAGAGATGTCTAATGTGGCTGATCGCACGCAGTTTAAGAAAAATGGAGCTGCATAATAAGTTAACATATTCTCGATAGACAATTTGTAGCGAAAATTACTCTGAGAAGTTCCTGACAGACTGGCAAAGAGTAATGGTGGATCCAAAGACAATCCGAAGAGAGTGAGTGCTGTGGCTGGAGGTGGATGTTTGTAGTGAGCTGTGGCAGGTGTTGTATTGTGTCCTGTACAATGGTGGATCCACAGAAGATGAGTGCTGTGGCTGGAGGTGGATGTTTGTAGTGAGTTGTGGTCTGTCTTGTATTATTTCCTGCACCAATGGTGGCTTGTGTCTGACGTCATGTGTGCGTCATTTGCTCCACGACGTCACTTGACGCAGAAAAAGACGTCATATACGAGAACAGCAGTTGCTCTCTAATGGCCGAGTGAAATAACGGTCTTGGTCCGCCATCTTCCTTATAACTCTCTCTCATGCAGTGACATTCCTCTGAACCTGAGCCTCTGATTCCATTCACCTACAAATATTTTCGTCCTGATCGTCATGTGCGGGGGCTCGTCGAGCTTTGTGTTGTGTGTCATATGTCGCGCGTGTGCAAAGTAAGTGTACGTTCGTCCATGAACTAATATCCCTATCGACGTCCATGGTTCGTCTTCTTACAGTGTTTAACCATGTGTTCGGATTTTATCGGGATGACGAGTAGTTGTTCCTCGTTGACGTGTCGTTTGTTCGTCGTCAGTCAGTGATTATAGTGTACATATAGTGTACCTACTGTGGATATTTATTGACTAGTCCCGCCTGATGAGGGTCTTAACCAGCCAATCACAGTGTGACACGAAGCTACGTAAAGGCTCACTGGAGCTAAGATGGCGGATTGCCTTTCAATGTTTGGCTCCAGAACATTTCAACTGTTTGTGCGGTATCTGGTGGAGCTGACCCCACATGTTTGCTGCTAAAAATAGTAGATTGCACACTGATGCAGACATGAAATTCAGCAACTTTCTCTGGTCGTATTTTGCTGTTTGGTGTAAAACTCAAGCTATAGCACATTCTAGCATCTAGACCCCCCTAATCACAGTGTCCCCCTTCCCAAGTTACACCTGACAGGTGGGCGGGCGGTACGAGAGAGACACGGAGGGGCTAACAATACAAAGTCGCAAAGTGAATAATGGTGTCCAGGTGCTGGCCAAACACATTGCAATAGCCGCTCCGTGTCCGGCCATAGAGTTTGTATAAGTATAGAGCCTATAGGTCTTAATACGCATTATATTTTGTCAATAGAGCATAAGCTAACCCTATCACAAGCTATCCCTTCCCACACTATGCAAACAGACGCACTCTTAGATAATTAAAATAAATCAAAATAAACAAACATTCAGTTCAGTTCAGTTCAGTTCCATGCCCGGTCCGGGCGTAGGGGGGACCTTCCGGCAGCAGCAACAGACATATCTTTTCTGTTGTGCGTCCATGAGTCTTTCAGTGGGCTTTGGCGAACTTGGTGGCGCCCATCTCCTCTCCAAGTATTTGTATTGACGTGCATAAGAACACGTCAGCCCCTCACAGCGTTTGGCCCGCCAGCAGAAGCGGTTACCGGGGTGTAGCCAGGTTAAGGACCTGGAGCCAGCTGTGAGAGTTGAGTGCCATGTGAGGACCAGTGCTCCCGTCTGTCCCAGGGGACACTGCTGCCGGAAAGTCAAAGGTGCTACCTCTACATGGACACCCCAAACACTCTGTGACGTATACGGTGGTTATTAATTATAGTAATTATAGTCGGATGGACGGAAAGGGCAACAATTGCCAGTAACCGGGTGTTGGATATACAAAGTTCAAAAGCTCAGCATGAAGTGGTTCAGTGTTATAGTTCGGTCTCTACTCCGTCATGTGGTGATGTCATCAGTGACAACAATGTACAATGACGTAGAAACGCAGCGGACTGGGTACTGAAGCACAAAAAAAAAAAATAAAATAAATGTTGATAAAGTGTAAGAAGACCACAGAGTCACAACTGCTGCCTGTAGGCACCGCACTCGTAGAAAATTCACTCTCAAATCGGTATATCACAGAGATTCACATAGACCATACGATCTATCTGAAGCAGAACTATGTCACACAATTCCACTGATCGAAGGTGAAAATGAAACTGTAAAGAACGGTCACCACTGATCATCTCCCGCACAACAGAACCAAAACCGAGGTCACCAGGATGGCAAGAGCATCATATCCAAACTGTCGTAGCCAGGCACCCGTCAAATTAAAGTTGACAGCGAAGCCTAGGGAAGCAACAATAACACATCAGCAGGGCTTCTGCTAAGGCTAAATTCTTTGGGGTCCCAGGGACTCCTTCTTCAGATTTTTAAGGGGTCCCTGTTCTTCGCCCAAATTTGAATGGGACCCCATTGACGAAAATTGAAGGGGTCCTCCGAACTTTTAAAGCGTACTGTACGCAATTTTGTGCGTAAGCAGAAGCCCTGCATCAGGCAAGACCGAAGACAAAGTAGGTTCCACCCATCCGCCACCTTCCTACGTCACTAACAAACGAACATTACAATTTGACAAATAAATCGTAATACACCCACTGAACCAAAAATATAATAAGTAATTAAAAAAGTTAAATATTCGCGACCATGAGTCACAACAGTAAGTACAAAACTACAGGTGGTCAAATCTTAGTTCCCAGTAGTGTCACCGCTGTACACAGCCCTAAGGTCAGAGGTTGTCCCTGAACTCAGCTGCAGTATTTCCTATGAATAAGTGTGGAACCATCGTATTCGTAGCCCCTCAGTCTCAGTCTTCTAATTATACCGGCATAAAAGGGGAAGAGGGACAGAAGTACCACACTTGTATTTTACAAACAATTCAGGGTAAGAATCAAAATATTTTTTACAATCCATTAGTCTATTTTTTTCTTGAGTAAAGAGAGACAGGAAGGCAGAATTCAATCATTAAACTGTGGAATAGCCCCGTGCAATTACAGGGTTTACATTTTAAGTGTGAATTTACATCTTAAAGGTGGACTTTGAGACCAAGAAAATTTTTAATCATTCAAAACAGGGTTAAATTAATATTAAGTACCTCATGACATTGTGAAGCAGTGTCATGTCAATCCTCACAAGGTAGGGGCATCCAATTGCAGTTCAAAGCAAAATTGTGAGCAGGGGTTTGCTGATTGCTGTGGTGAGTCTTGTATTGAGTGGATTGATGGTTTCTAGCCAGTTTACAGTGTCCACATACTGCTGGCTTTAAAACAGCTACTTCTGGAGGACTGGACACTTTTCCCTTGTTAAGTAATGTAGCACTGTTTCAGTGTAGATAGCCTAATAACTGGTGTTCATGCCTTGTTTGTTTAGTTAGTGTGGGAGTAAAAATTGCAGTGGAAACGAGGGATATGTACATGGCTGGCATGGACCTCACATTTTTACTTCACGGGTTATGAGAATGATTAACCAGCTTTACTGCTACTTTCACTATCATTATGTACAGAACAAAGGTAATAAGATGCCGTAACGGCAGAAGTATTTCTGATCAGAATGTTAGTTTTCAATAACAAGCGTTTGTGAACTGGTCCCCAAAAAATAGATAAAATAATTGTAAGTAGTAAAATATGCGTGTCGTGGTCTACGGTCTTGCACAGGTTAAAACTAGCAGAATTTGATAGAAAATGTTTATTTTTAATGATCCTGTTTGGTATTTAATTGTAAATTGTAGCATTATATCGAGATTCGAAAATTTAAAACATAAATGAAATAAACTGAAATGGTAAAATGCGCGTGTCATTCAAGTGCACCCAGTCGTACAATCATACAAAAAGCAGATTGAAATAGAGAATTGTATCGGAACGGATTCTAAAACCTGTAACAGTCATTCAAGTTTCGACATGACACTCAAGTCTAGAAATGAGATGAGGATTTATTGCAAGAGTAACACTGACTACATGTTGCCAAGCAACAAGGTGTAGGGGAGAGTTGGTACACGTGGTCTCCTGTAACGACTGACGTCCACAAGCGTTGTTCTCATTCCTCGGGGGCAGGACTGACCTGTTGGCCCCTAGGCTTTCATCTGCTTTGGTCAGTCATTCATCACAGGAATTCCTTTATCAACAAGTGTGTCGTTAAACATGGTAGTGGCACTAGTAACAAGGGTTAGGGTTAGGGGTAGGAAGTTGTCACTAGGGGTGTAGTGGCACTAATCAGGAGGGATAGGGATGTGTACAGGACAGCGAGCCACACAGTGACTGACAACAAACACCACTTACAGTGAGTATAGAAACATTACACAGGTAACAGAAATATTACATCGGTAACACCGAAATATTACATATTTCATATTACATTTACATATTATATACTATTGCACACAGCTACACCGCATAAATACATGACATATACTATAGCCTGCAGCTGCATTGCATAATACATGACATATACTATTGCACACAGCTGCACTGCATAAATACATGACATATACTACTGCACACAGCTGCACCGCATAAATACATGACATATACTACTGCACACAGCTGCACCGCATAAATACATGACATATACTACTGCACACAGCTGCACCGCATAAATACATGACATATACTACTGCACACAGCTGCACCGCATAAATACATGACATATACTACTGCACACAGCTGCACCGCATAAATACATGACATATACTACTGCACACAGCTGCACTGCATAAATACATGACATACAGTGTATACTCAAACAAATTTACAGGCCAGATTGGCAATAACTCAGTTTCTTCATGGTGTAACAGACTGGAATGTCATCACTGGACAGTGAAGCGGGAAAAGAATTTCTTTCGTAAATTGATTGCCTACAGCTGTATTACAAAGCTACATTACACTAGCTCTCAGACGTCACCACACAAACACTGTCCTTTTAGACGTCACCACACAAACACTACACCAGCTCTCAGACGTCACCACACAAACACAACACCAGCTCTCAGACGTCACCACACAAACACTACACCAGCTCTCAGACGTCACCACACAAACACTACACCAGCTCTCAGACGTCACCACACAAACACAACACCAGCTCTCAGACGTCACCACACAAACACTACACCAGCTCTCAGACGTCACCACACAAACACTACACCAGCTCTCAGACGTCACCACACAAACACAACACCAGCTCTCAGACGTCACCACACAAACACTACACCAGCTCTCAGACGTCACCACACAAACACTACACCAGCTCTCAGACGTCACCACACAAACACAACACCAGCTCTCAGACGTGAAAGAGTGAGTAGAGAGCGAGCTTGAAGAAGATGATGATGAAGGGAAGAACGAGGGAGTAGTGGTAACAGGAGGAGAGCTCCACCTTGTGGCTGTGCTGACGGCCGTTAGTGGACAGACGGGGTGGGGGGCTGTCAGAGAGGGAGGAGAGGGGCGCTAGATGAAGTCTCTACAGCTCCACCTTGTGGCTGTGCTGACGGCCGTTGGTGGACAGACGGGGGGCTCTCAACGGTCCCAAGACTCGATGAAACGGTAGCACCTGCCAGGCGGGGACAGGGGGCTGCAGCGGTGCCCCGTACTGGGACCACCTCCACTCCCCCGACACCAACTGCTGCACGCTCACTGCGCCAGGTGTCGCCACCAGCCCCCTAGCGGGCTCTCTCACCTGCACTTCTCCTCCCGCTGGCGATTTTGGGTCAAAGCCAAGGTCCCGCAGAAGGTGGACGAGCTGCGTGTAGCTGAGATGACCCAGCAGCAGTTTCTGTGGTGATGACAGATAACAAACGAGAAACGTCACTGACGAGGCTGACAACATAATCACAGGTGAAGCTTTTTACATCTACCCCTCCATCTTAGTAGAAGCAGTTGAACCCCTGTAATTAATTCAAACCAAGGCATTACAATCATCAAAAATAAACATTAGAAAATGTACCAACATTGGGTTGATGTGTGAATGAGCTAATTAATGGATTACATGCGTCACGTGATCAGTTTGTCAATGTTAGCAGTAGGTGTGTAAGCTGGTGTGTAGATGTTCTACAAGTCCTGCTGTGAGCAGGTAGAGACTCGTGTGAACTTGAGTAGACTGGATTCTGTTAGTTGGACACGTGAAGGTCGGATGCTACCTCAACAACTCAAACTCGTCAGACGTCCATTCTGGGTACGGCCACACTGTCAGGGTACACTCTGGTGGTTTTGGTAGAAAAAACAGGTAGAAAGTCTAGGGGACACTTTGTATGTGATTTATGGTAATGACAGTGTAGAGAGGCTGTCAGCTTGTGTGGTGATGACAGTGTAGAGACTTTCTGCTTGTGTAGTCATGAGAGTGTAGAGACAGGCTATCACTTGTGTGGTCATGACAGTGTAGAGACAGGCTATCACTTGTGTGGTGATGACAGTGTAGAGACAGGCTATCACTTGTGTGGTCATGACAGCGTAGAGACTTTCTGCTTGTGTAGTCATGAGAGTGTAGAGACAGGCTATCACTTGTGTGGTCATGACAGTGTAGAGACAGGCTATCACTTGTGTGGTGATGACAGTGTAGAGACAGGCTATCACTTGTGTGGTCATGACAGCGTAGAGACTTTCTGCTTGTGTAGTCATGACAGTGTAGAGACAGGCTATCACTTGTGTGGTCATGACAGTGTAGAGACAGGCTATCACTTGTGTGGTCATGACAGTGTAGAGACAGGCTATCACTTGTGTGGTCATGACAGTGTAGAGACAGGCTATCACTTGTGTGGTCATTACTTTCTCCAAGTGGCATAGGCTGTGTTGCGTGGTGGTGTGGTTATTTCAGGGTTATTTCCGACTTCAGCACTCATGGACCACTCTTTGTCTGGTCTCTACCCTTCGACCTGTCCGACTTGGGTGAATCAGCTGTCCAGACCGGACCAGGTCGCTATCTTCCGCCTCAGGACCGGGCACAACAGGCTGCTTCATCACCTACACAGGAAGTTGCACCTAGTGCCGTCCCCGAGATGCTCATGTGGAGAGGCAGACCAGACTGTAGAACACATCCTACAGGACTGTAGGAATCTCCGTACCCTGAGGAAAGAGATGTGGCCACAGTCGGAGACCCTGCACAACAAGCTGTACGGGCCAGTGGAGACTCTACAGAAGACCACCAATTTCATATCAAGAGCTGGTCGCCAAGTGTGAAAGAGGCGAACGACAAAAAAAAAAACAAACAAAAAAACAAAAAAAAAAACTTGTGTGGTCATGACAGTGTATAACTTTCTGCTTGTGTAGTCATGACAGTATAGAGACAGGCTATCACTTGTGTGGTGATGACAGTGTAGAGACTTTCTGTTTGTGTGGTCATGACAGTGTAGAGACTTTCTGTTTGTGTGGTCATGACAGTGTAGAGACTTTCTGCTTCCATCACTACAACTGACAATATACTTAACGTACACTGTGCCTTACGTCATCTTACTTCCATAGGAAGAATCCGTTACGTGGGACTACGCGGCACTTACGTAGAAGACTTCGCCCTCCTCATTCTGTAGTAGCAAGTAGGGGGCGGCCGCACCCTCCCAGTTCTTCTGTAGCTGCAACATTGTGATGGTAGGACGTGTCACGTGGTTAAGGCTGTGATCATGAGGCTTGGACCTGCTCTCTGTAGCCTGCATACTACAGCGGTCTGTCTGACGTCACACAAACTACAGTGCTGTGTCTGACGTCACACACACTACAGTGCTGTGTCTGACGTCAGATATACCACAGTGCTGTGTCTGACGTCACACACACTACAGTGCTGTGTCTGACGTCAGATATACCACAGTGCTGTGTCTGACGTCAGATATACTAAGTTCTTACATCTGTCTTACGCCAAGGATACTACAAAGCTTTGTCTTGCCGTAGCCGCGCCACTCCTGGGTACTGCTTGTCGTAGCCTCACATGCTGATAGTCTGCACACACACACACACGCATACATATAAACACACACACACATACACAAACACACATACACATACATACATATACACAAACACACACACATACACAAACACACACCATAAACACACACATACACAAACACACATACACAAACACACACACACACACATACACAAACACACATACACAAACACACACACATACATATAAACACACACCATAAACACACACAAACAGACACAAATGCACACATGCAAACACACACACAAACAGACACAAACACAAACATACACACAAACAGACTCAAACACACACAGACACACACAAACACACACATAAACACACACACAAAAACACACACACAAAATTACAAACACAAACACACAAACACACACACACACACAGAGTGCACATACAGCAGAAAGTTGTTAATGAATATACAATTTGTTTTGTAAACACAAATAAAGGCACCTGCCTTCTTCATCTTCATACATGCTGCAGTTTCTTTCACAATTTTAGTATCGGTTACCGTGATGATAGCCGTACACCATATCGGGTTGCCGTGATGATAGCCGTACACTATATCGGGTTGCCGTGATGATAGCCGTACACCATATCGGGTTGCCGTGATGATAGCCGTACACTATATCGGGTTGCCGTGATGATAGCCGTACACCATATCGGGTTGCCGTGATCATAGCCGTACACCATATCGGGTTGCCGTGATCATAGCCGTACACTATATCGGGGGGTCTCCAAACACTAAACAGAGTGATCTATGGTCACCGGGGACGGTGTCCAATATTGGTGACTACAAAAGTTAGATGTAGTAAGTACTGACTTTATCTTATTTATATGAATGCTAGACTCCCCACAAAAGCTTACAATATGTTAAATTGTTTACAAGAAAACGGTAAAGGTACTTGGGCTTTCTTTGTAAAAGAACTTCCTTTGGATTTGTTTGGCTTCCTCAAAGTGTCGGTAACAAGAACATGTTTTTGAGAACCTTCAGACAAAGGTTTATAGATTGTTTCCAACAAGACTGATACAATGATATATGCACACGTGAAGGACTTGAGCTGTATTCTAGTTTTAAGAGCTATGTACAGCCTGAAAGATAAGTAAATATATGAAGAATACATTGTTTCAGAAAAGCATTTACATGTATTAAGTTGAGATGTGGAATATCCCCCATCAATGTGCACCAATATCGCTACAATAATGATGTATTTCCCAGACAGTTGATCTGCCCCCGATGCAAGTATGAGACTGAAGATGAAGTGCACGTGTTTGATTGTCCTGCTTATGACAGTTACAGACGGAAAGTTAATGTTTTAAACTCCACAATACCATATGAACAGGGCGCAGATGGAATCACACGAGTCTTTATAGATAAATGTGAAACAAACATCAAACAAATCTCTCGATATCTGTATCAAGTATTTAAAGCCAGGAATGAAATGAATACATAAAGAAATATTAGTATGCATAGATAACGCTATTGTAAATATTGATGATGCTGTTTTATTTCCTTCCTCAAACCCCAGAGGGTTAGCTAAATAAAGAATTCGTTCGTTCGTTCCCTTACCACCAACTTTGAGGTAGTTATATATCGTTCTCTCACATTCCCCCTCTCTTTTACCGCCAACTATGAGGTAGTTATTTCGCTTTCTCTCACATCCCCCTCTCCTTTACAACCATGAGGTAGCTATATCGTTCTCTCCTTTACCGCCAACTATGAGGTAGTTATTTCGCTTTCTCTCACATCCTCCTCTCCTTTACAACCATGACTCTATGAGGTAGCTATATATCGTTCTCTCGCTGTTCATCCCCTCCCGTCGCTCTCCCTCTTACCACGAGGTAGGCAGTTGCTATGGCCGTGCCACGCGTCAGCTTCATCAGAAGAAAGAGAAAACCCACAGCCTGAGAGACTCTCGGGATGACCATCATTATCTTGCTTGCTGCACGGCTCCACATCTAACAACTCTTCAGGTGTCTGCGTGGCGAGTTGTCCTTATGGTCACCTGCTGCTGGGGTCAGCACAGCGTGCGTGTCACGTGCTTCTATCACAGAGCTACAGGTCATGTATGTGTGTGTGTGTATATAACTCCGTGCTTCTATCACAGAGCTACAGGTCATGTATGTGTGTGTGTATATAACTCCGTGCTTCTATCACAGAGTTACAGGTCATGTATATGTGTGTGTATATAACTCCGTGCTTCTATCACAGAGTTACAGGTCATGTATGTGTATATATATAACTCCGTGCTTGTACCACGTCTGTGGCGCGCGTGCTCCAGGGTCCGTACCACGTGGCTAAGATGGACCTTCAGCCACCTGCTTCGCTCCTTTGTCTTTCTCTTGCCATCCGGCACGTTGGTCACACACTGCACTGCACACCTGAGAACATAGGATTGTGTGTGCGTGTCATGCTGGTTACAAGTTTTCAAATCTGAGAATCACGATGTCCAACGTGAAGAAGACAAGGATAACTCTCATGAATGATGTGCAAATATGTGACTGAGTGGTCGCCCATTAGATACTCTCTACAGTTTCCTGCTGCCAACCGACACAATTATGTAGGTGACAAAGGTTACAAATGTAACTGAAAATCAATAAAGGTGAATGCTAATTATGTCACGATACGGATGACAGCGATCAATGTCACCAAAAAAACCAGTCTACACAAATGTGACACCTCACCGGAAGTTGACAGAGCCGTTAGGCCGCGCATGCGAGACAGGAGCTTGTGATTGACCCCCCCTCCCTCGCAAACAAAAAAAGTAAACAAATATTATAGACCATAGCGATATTGGAAGAATCTATAATCGATTGTCATGAAACGATTCTGGAAATAATAATTACTCAGGACAGTGTTGGAAGTGCTGTTCAAAGGGAAACAAAATTGAGATGATCATGGAACGTTCCACACAAAATATACGTCACGAAACATCCCAGCAGACACGTGTTTGTGACGGTCCATTTCAAAGAAAGATAATATGTTTATCGTGAAATGATTCAAACAAAGACAATATGTTTCTCAAGAATTATTCCTTGATGTTTTAATTATTTTAATACAATGACGAAACCACCGCCTGATAGTCGCTAGAAATAAAATGCTCTCTCGCAAACATCGTGGAGCCATACTTGCAGCGAGAAAAGTCAAGATAATAAGTTTTCTCACTTGAGGTCACTTGAGTTCACTCACTGGTGGTGAATGGCTCACCGATTCACAAAAAGGCCCGCGCTTTGCTGTGCGACCTTTGCTGCAAGGAGCAGACTTCCCTTCAGTGGCTGCGATAATTTTGAACAATGAAAGTCTGATGATTATAGATTCATGAACAGACCATCCAACGTCCTCCCTCCCCCATACACACCCCACCCACAGCCCCAGCACCCACAGGGAGGAAGTTACGAGGGCAACATATGTGGAGCGACAGGACAAGCGTCTGGTCTCCAAAGTTATAAAACAATGTCCAGTCCTCAGATGCTGTTTTACTCCTCGCGCCGACGTTATACAGCCGTGGCCAAGATGACTGCGGGTAAACAGAGGTCTGGGGTCTGGGGTCGACGTTATACAGCGGTGGCCAAGATGACTGGGGGTAAACAGAGGTCTGGGGTCTGGGGTCGACGTTATACAGCGGTGGCCATGATGACTGCGGGTAAACAGAGGTCTGGGGTCTGGGGTCTGGAGTCGACGTTATACAGCGGTGGCCAAGATGACTGGGGGTAAACAGAGAAATATTCGCGGGGTCTGGGCATAACGTTGTAACTATGGAAACAAAACACTTTTCTTCCAGTTCCCCATTTCGCCCTGGGGAAAAAAAGTTATTCTCGCTTTACAACTATTGGGTTAGCGAAAATAACACCACTGCTACCACATCGCCGACAGTCACAAGTCATCGCACGTCACACCAATGACACCACTGGAGCCACATCACCGACAGACAGCACATGGAACATCCACACGTCACACAATGACGCCACATCAGCACAGGTAACGTCCGCACGTCACACCAATGACGCCACATCAGCACAGGTAACGTCCGCACGTCACACCAATGACGCCACATCAGCACAGGTAACGTCCGCACGTCACACCAATGACGCCACATCAGCACAGGTAACGTCCGCACGTCACACAATGACGCCACATCAGCACAGGTAACGTCCGCACGTCACACAATGACGCCACATCAGCACTGGGAACGTCCGCACGTCACACCAATGAGAGACAAGGTTGCACGAGCTGAGACGAGACCAGTGGGACATCTTGGGATGGCAGAGATGAGGTGGACCGGCGTTGGGTAGACAACTACAGACGACAGCGACAAACTCGAGTAGTGGGTGAGGTAGCTCAACTTGAACACGGCTTCCTCGCACTCAGAGAAGTGGTCGTAGTAGTCCTGAGTGTCGTATACCTATCTCGGGGGGTAAGTACTATACAGGTGGGTCGTGAAATATTATATAGATGTAAGTACTATACAGGTGGGTCGTGTGGGCTGTGTACTGTGAAGTATTATATAGATGTATGTAAGTACTTTACAGGTGGGTCGTGAAGTATTATATAGATGTAAGTACTATACAGGTAGCTCGTGAAGTATTATATAGATGTATGTAAGTACTATACAGGTGGGTCGTGAAGTATTATATAGATGTATGTAAGTACTATACAGGTGGCTCGTGAAGTATTATATAGATGTAAGTACTATACATGTGGCTCGTGAAGTATTATATAGATGTATGTAAGTACTATACAGGTGGCTCGTGAAGTATTATATAGATGTATGTAAGTACTATACAGGTGGGTCGTGAAATATTATATAGATGTAAGTACTATACAGGTGGGTCGTGTGGGCTGTGTACTGTGAAGTATTATATAGATGTATAAGTACTTTACAGGTGGGTCGTGAAGTATTATATAGATGTAAGTACTATACAGGTGGCTCGTGAAGTATTATATAGATGTATGTAAGTACTATACAGGTGGCTCGTGAAGTATTATATAGATGTATGTAAGTACTATACAGGTGGGTCGTGAAATATTATATAGATGTAAGTACTATACAGGTGGGTCGTGTGGGCTGTGTACTGTGAAGTATTATATAGATGTATAAGTACTTTACAGGTGGGTCGTGAAGTATTATATAGATGTAAGTACTATACAGGTGGCTCGTGAAGTATTATATAGATGTATGTAAGTACTATACAGGTGGCTCGTGAAGTATTATATAGATGTATGTAAGTACTATACAGGTGGCTCGTGAAGTATTATATAGATGTATGTAAGTACTATACAGGTGGCTCGTGAAGTATTATATAGATGTAAGTACTATACATGTGGCTCGTGAAGTATTATATAGATGTATGTAAGTACTATACAGGTGGCTCGATCGTGAAGTATTATATAGATGTATGTAAGTACTATACAGGTGGCTCGTGAAGTATTATATAGATGTATGTAAGTACTATACATGTGGCTCGTGAAGTATTATATAGATGTATGTAAGTACTATACAGGTGGCTCGTGAAGTATTATATAGATGTATGTAAGTACTATACAGGTGGGTCGTGAAATATTATATAGATGTATGTAAGTACTATACAGGTGGGTCGTGTCGGCTGCTCACATCATGTGGCGCTGATTGACGAACAATGACATAGGGGGCGTGGCCTACAGGCCGCTGGCCAATCACTGACGAGCCTCCTATGATGTACCCAAATGTGGACCTTACAATCGGAAAGAAACAACTGCTCAAAATATTTAAGAAACCTTCAAGACTCCAATAATTGCACAACAGTAAGTATACGGAAAGGCTGTGATCGCCCGACACTGTACACAAAGCCAAGCTTGAGGCTGACGGCCGCAGTGAAGGGAACTAGCAGACGCCGGTGCATGCCGGGAAGGTAGCAAGGCGTGGTCACGTGACGTCCTTTGTGTGCTGCACTCGCCTCGTGTGAGTCAGTGCCACACACAACCTCGCACTTCTCTCGCCTTCTCCTCCTTCCTCACACCACCTTCACCTCACAAACTTCACCTACTCCCTCATCACCGGTACAGGAGTCCGCACCACCGCACCAAACATGCAAGAAGACGGTGGAAGCTGCATTTTCCGATAATTTTTCCTTTGGTCACTGTGGAGGTTGTGGAGTATGATGGCGCTTGTGGGTCATCGGCACGGCCGACAGACGATGGCTTTTCACGGTGTCAGCGCTTCAACCACGTCAACCCCATCCCAACAGGCCATCCTGGCAGCAGCAGTGGTCCCATACTACCCAGTAGTCGCCTCCTCTGACGGACAACCCGACAGACCCATCGGATATGGAGCGTTCGGTGTTGTATGGTAAGTACATGGAATTCCATTGTTTGCTTGCCCGGTGATGGGGTGCTGTGCTCGTGCCTGGGCACACTTTTTTTCTTGTTAGCTGACGTGTTCTCTCCGAACTTTTCAGCCCTCTAGCATGTTAAGTTATCGTGCTTTTATAAAAAAAAGCGAAAATATTTCATTCAAACTCCAGGCGATTGCATTGTTTTCACTTTTTTGTTGTTGTTGTGATGATAACAATGGTGTAGTCAGGCGAGGTCAAGCTCTGTCGTCTGCCGTTTCCTTTGTTGACCCTGGCATGGACGAAGCCTGTGGAGCCTTCAGCGTCCAAAGACTGTTTTGACATTTAATCAGCTAGCTCCAGCCATATAAGACCAACAAGCCGGCTAGCAAAGAAAGTTTCTAAGCAGGCATTATGTCAAATGATAACATGATTTACTTGTTTGTGTCAGCGACCATGGGGCCTTCTTTGTTTTCAACCCAATGAAACAGTTTACTGGCTAAAAGCCCTGGGAGCATGTGATGTCAAAAGAGGATTTTTGTGTGGTTACAGCATCCAACCATTAGTTGGGGTCAAATATAATTACAGATTCAATTGCCTCTCAAATTACATGCTAGGCCTTCTATAATGAGTTTACATCACTACTATTTCAGTATCAGACCCTGGTACCGCCGCCAATTTCAAACTCAATAGGTATTTAAAAAAAAATTCAATTAATGCTATCATTTCTGTAGATTTGAGCAAATAGATTTTCAGCAAGGGTGGCAAATCGGGTCCATTATACCATCTGGATAATGAAATTACATGGCCAGCAGGTCAGTTGCACAAGCTACTACAGCTATGCTGTACATTATTTTTATTATGAAAGGAAAAGTATGGCTTTATCTGCTGTAGTTCTGGATCAAGTATTCTTTTTTTGAAAAATGAAACAGGTTCTCCAACAGAGGGCACAATTTTTGGAGCAGGTAGGAGTCACATCTGACATGCAATGAATTTTGTATGTCAGTCCAAATGAGGTGTTTCCAAAATCTTGTGCTTACTCACCAATATACATGATATTACCAGTTGATTGTAAGCTAATCTAAAAATCAGACTGAGAACAACTTTGTTCCAGTACACAGTGAAGATTCTGATACACCGTGTGCAAAGAAAAGAAATATGCATCAGTTGTGAAGCAGCTATACAGATGTGAAAGCACATTTTAAACTCGGTGTTAGTACAAATATAATTTACTGGCTCTGTCTGATCAGTCTGCTGCACATGTTTGATTAAAACCATTGGCTTAATGTGAGCTCATTTACTTTTTATGAACATTCAGAAAATGGGAAGCATTTTGACTTGATACAAATGTTTCCATTTTAGTGGGCTCTCTTGTGCAGCTTTGGCTGCATTTATACCATGGGATGCTGCTTGAAAGATTAAAATTACTCTGGTGCAAGCAGTTAGTGTAAGTTTCCTTCTTGTAGTAAAACTGAAGCAAAATCTTCAAGCTATTTTCTTGATGTAACTAGTACAGCAGTGTTGTTTGCTAGCAAGTACCAACAATACTGGTCCCTCATTGTTCCTGTCTTGTATTTATTGTCACATGGATGAAGTTCCTTGTTGATGCCGATAAAATGAATGCATGCCTTTGAAATTTTCTGCATCTAAAGTAAGAGCAGTTGCTACCTTGGTAAATTACCAAGATTCCCTCCAAGAAATGTTGAAGTGGGTGCAAGCTGGATTGGTTATGTGACCTGACATGACACTGTATAAGAGCAGTCTCTTGGAAAGTGGCCTATGTTGATTTAGACAGAGAAATTGCCAACATGAAAGAACAGACTGTGCTTACTGCCATTCAAGACAAACTTGAGTTGCAAGCTTTGTCAGCCACTGCATCCATCCATTTACCCTTGATGACCAGTACCTGCAGGCTGGCATAGTGAGTGGTCAGCTGGTGTTACTTCAGGAATGAATGATGAACTATGAGGGGTATCAGTTCAATGCCTGTCTCAAAAGCATTCTGTGGTGGATTGTCCAAATAGCAATGCTAGAAAAACTGAAACAACAAAAGTACAGTGTACATGGGTTGTGTGGTATGTAATACCGTGAACCTCCCTTTAAACCAAAATTTACAGTAAATTGTACGCTCTCTTCAATGTTTTAATGAAATACCTCTATTGGTATGAAGTTTTCATTAGACCTAATGTACAGTGTGATAACCTTTTCCTAATAAGTTAACTTGTTACAAGTTATTTTGTAGGAAAAAATTGTAGCTTCTAATTTGATGAAAAATGAATTGAAAACTAGCCTACTTTACAGAGAATTGCATTGTTATTGTTAGCTCATCATAGAAGACCTGGAAACAGGCACCTACTAACTTGGTTGAATCATCTTGCTCAAGCTATTTTACACATGAATGGTTAAACCTGCATGTCTCTCTCTCTCTTTTTTTTTTCTTCTGTGGTGTGTGGTGTCTGATCTGTTTCCACACATTATGAGAAGCCCACGGTCTGGGCTGTGAAATATTGGGCACTTTTCACTTTTTCCCATTAAAGTTTTATAAAGCACAGTTGGTTATAGCTTACTGACCAGGTTGGTTATTGTTGGAGGAGGTCCAAACTGTTGACCAAATCATAGCCAAACCCCAGCAAAATAAGGAATTTTGTATATGATTAGGATTTTCAAGCAACTACCTTTGTCACTAAGCGGTGCTTTTCACAACTGGTTGGGCTTTTCTAGCAAGATGGTGCTAGATGACAAGGCACCTGCTGAACTGGGCCTTTGTGGCTGATATCTGAATGTTGTTGCTGTTGCAAGTAAAGGTACTAAAGATGCTGAACACCAAAAATAGCCACCTATCATCATGTCAAGAGTCATCATACTAAGTAGTATTAAGAGTTTGAGAATAATACACAAGAGCAGGCATAGTAAGTGCTGCCTGAAGCAGAAGTCATACCTTGGTGACAAGTTCTGTCAGCAGCTCTCCATGGTGCCACACAACAAAACTAAAGGGCATCATAGCATCAGTACAGTACATCCACAGCTTGCAGACATGGATGAAAGTCAGATTAGTGTAGTCTTTTGTCATATTATGTTTTTAAAAAATCTGTATTGTTGTCAGTTTGAGGGAGAGTTGTTGCCATGGGCGGCACATCAGACCCTCTTCCCTGCTTTGCTTTAGGAGCAGTCATGTGACTACACCCTTAAAGTAAAGTGTTCATGTCCGCATTAGGTGCATTACCTTTAAGGCCAGTGCTGAAGATCAGTGTTCATTTTGTCTGGCAGCAGAGGCGTGTAAAATAAGTATCTCCTGTTAAATTGATGCCATTTATAATCTACCTCAAGTGAAGGAAGTGCAATAAGGCTAACTAAAATGGCCAGGTACATCAGTTGTTTTACATGATATTGGGGGGAGGGTATTGCCAGGTACACCCGATGGTATGGGGGAGTGCATTGCCTAATGGTTACAGTATGTGTGCCCAAACCCTAAGGTATGCATACCAGCTGTTAGAGGATGCATGCTTCCTCCAGTTACATCAGCTGGAGAGCAATATCTGAAGGTTGTGGGAAGGTAAGGTAGTGATGGAGATATTGGCACATGCTGTAGAGTAACAAATGAAGGCTGTGGGAAGTTAAGGTAGTGATGGTTGCCCACAAGCCCGAGGCCTTAAGACTACCTTTATCTATCTGGTAGGACAATTTGCAATAATGTGGATGACGAGTCAAGTCTACAATAAGCATCTGTTGAAACCTACAAGAAGATGGGCAGCATTTCTAAACATTAGACAATGGCAGTTGTGTGTGATATGAACATGGTTTATTGGAGGTGGGGTGGGTGATTTAACTTGTTTCTCAGTCCAGTGTTAAAATAACAGTTGTATGTTGGGTGAACATGGTTTATCGGAAGGGGCATGGCGGATTTAACTTGTTTCCCATTTTGGTGCTAAAATGAGAAGGATGGGGCAAGACAAAAATGGCTGACAGGACCAGCAGGGAAGCATCACTGAGTCCAAGAAAATTTGGGTTTACCTACAAGAGAAATGGGATGGTCAGATATTATGGGGAACAAATAGATTGCCTGCAAGAGGTTCCACTATGGAATCTAATTTTAATATGGTACAGAAGGCAGTGTGTCAGTGGAAGGCATGTGAGCATGAGAGGTTCCACTGTGGAATCTAATTTTAACACCTACAGAAGGCAGCACACACCTGGTACCTCAGCAGAGGCAGTGCACAAGGGGAGATGACTAGGGAAGGAATGGAGCGCTCTCCTCCCTCCACTTCATTTGCATCCTGGGAGATTGGCTGGGTTGTCTGCTGAATCTGTTGGTTGATGGTTGTCGCACAATGTGCCCATCCCTTCCCAGTCTCCTCTAGGGCTACCTGCTCTTTTGTGCAGAGTGAGCATGCTGAGAGAGTGTTCACATCAGGTGTGTGTTCTCAGTGGGGAACTTGTCTTTCAGGCATGTTGAGAGATATGACATATCAGGTTTGTGAGCTCAGTGGGTATCTGCTCTTGTATATGTTTGTGTGTTATTTACTATTGCAGGGATAACATCTTGACATTAGCACATGGCCTGTACGTATATGACCTGACACTGTTAGGATCTTCTTGTGGTCAGACGGAAAACTAATGGTATTTAGTCACCTTATTTTTGATGGAATAGTCATATGCACCATGTTCCACAGGGCTGGTTACTTTTCTAAAATATGATCTTGTCGTGATAAAGTCAGTAGAGACACAACTAAAAGACCAGAAACTAGCTGGAATGGCATGGCTAAACTTGCTGACAGACAAAGATGGGGCCTGTAGTGGGTGCCTTATGTATGACCTTAAATACGAAGAGGACTAGGTGTGATAAGTATGCAATTTGTGAGAACATAGTACATGTCCAGGTTCTATTTTTTTCTTTTCTTTTTTTTTTTTTGCACAATCTTCAGAGCAGTTGTTCCTCATTTCACTCATTCAGTTTTCAGAACTTGTTGTAGTCCTGTGACTTGTATTTGCCCATGTAATAGGCAGAACTACCTATTAGAATTGAAGTATATATTTTCAAGCATGTTTGTGACAGGTGAGGATCATGTACACTCAGTACTAGAGTATATGTTGTCAGGTGTGTATGTATAATGTCAAGTGAAGATGATGTGCATTCAATTAGTACTAGAGAATATGCTGTCAAATGTGTGAGAGTGTGTTTGTGAGATGTCAAGTAAAGACTATCCTGTCGTGTGTGTCTTTGATAAGTGAAGATGGGGAGAGTGAAATACCCTTGTGAGGAGAGGGAACAAATACAGGTACACGGACGTTTTGCCGACCGGCGTTTCACCGCTGGACGTTTCGGCGCGGGGCACTTCATTTCGGCATTTCACGCGGGACCTTTAGCCGAAGTCAAGTGTGTGACGCCCCTTAGCTTACACATTTCTCTTGCCATTGTATCAATGTATCAGTGAACTCTCTCTCACTATCCCTCCTCATGTCAACCGTTAGCTCACACAGTTCTCTCGCCATTGTATCAATGTTTTTTTCTCAAAGCTGTTGCGCATAATCTGTGACAATCAAAGTGAACTGTCTGTGAAGTCTGTGTGTAAAATTTGTTTGAAATAAACAATTATTGTGTAATCTAGTAGTTACTTTCATTCTTTGAGAAGTAAGTAAGCTCTCTCTCTCTCTGACATAATGCGGCGAAATGCCGGTCGGCAAAATGTCCGCACACGCAAATACAGCAGTTGATAAAAATGACAGTTCAAGGTCAGTGGCTGGGGTCATACAAATGTTGGAAAAAACCCAAAGTATTCAAAACAAAATACTATCCATATATTTGACCCAGTCTTTTACATATCATGAATTTTATATATTTATACATAGTTTATGGGTTTATTTATATACATTTCTTATGTGCTCATTTGTGTACAGGGGCTGAACACCTTGTCAGTTATCATTCCCTAATAAAATTTCTCTTTCAGTGTCCTTCCTTCAGGCTCACTCTTTAGGCACTCCCAGGCAGTGAGTTCAGAAGACTTTAGAGCACACTCTACATCAGGGGTCTCAAACACGCGGCCCGCGGGCCGTATGCGGCCCGCGAAACATTTTTGTGCAGCCCGCGGCCACGTCCGCGGTGTATATGTATGTTGTGCTTGGTGATTAACTCCCGCGGTGAAAATTACCCCCGTTCACAAGCAATTAATTAATGTAATTAATAATTATAAAAACGTTATTTTAATATTTAACTGCAGTGACAGTAGTGTTCGTAAAATTTAATGAAAAAACATTTTCTTTTCGTGGTGCGGCCCGCTGACTGGCTGTTACTTTCCACTGCGGCCCACATGCTAATATGAGTTTGAGACCCCTGCTCTACATCCTCTTTCACTGGCAGGCAGTGAGCTTAGGCCTCCTTCCTCTTTGTCAGAACAGGTCACCAAGTGCAGAACTTTCCTACTAATTACTATCAGGGTGTGTGTGCGCTACAGCACGTGCAGGCACATACATGCACACAAAAAGAATATAGGAGATAGAATGACTAGATACTAGATGTCAATAAATTGTTACTTGCAGCAAATTGGTGCTAAGAGATGGTGAGGGGTGATACCACTGGAGAGTGCCAGTGCACCCTACATGCACCTGATGGCTTTGGAGCTTGTGTTAGAAAGTACCTGTCTCTCCTGTACTCACACTACAGGCAGTTTAATAATAGTATTAATAATAATAAAACTACTCACAGAGCCTATACAGTGTTGTACCTCAGTGAAAGCCAGACTCGCCACACTTTACAAAGACCAGTCTGTTATATGTCGGAACTAGTGTCTTCATGTTTGTGGTCCCAACATGGTTCAGTGCTGGCACATAGAATACTCAACACATTTAAGGTGCTTACAGTTTTTGTTTCAGATGATTTGCATTTTAAGTGGTAATTAGCACCACAGCTTGCATAGTGTATTTGCAGTGCATGCTGCTTACAGTTTAAAGGAATTCTCTAGCACCAAAGTCTGTGTGCTCACTAGACTTGGGGCTGTCCATCTTCACTGCTGATCCCCTGACTCCCTTTAGCTTGGGTCCTGTCACCACTTGGGGGATGGGAGGTTGGCATAGTTTTGGCTTGCTTATGACATCACTTGGAGGTTGGCTTATGTCATGTCATCATTCGGGGGCATGCATCGGACACTTGGATGTTACCCCCTGACTGACACATGCAGCGTGTCATGGTTTGGACTAATTGTTTCTGTGGATAATTTGATTATAGTTTTAAACTATCTGGTTTTAGTCTGTTGTTTATTTATTGTCCATTTTGTCAGTATTGCTATTCAATAATATATGGTATGCTCTTGGAGTTGTCAGTCTGTGTTGTTGTAACAGGGCAGTCACAGACCCCCGTGATGGCAAGAGGGTGGCGCTGAAGAAGATGCCGAATGTCTTTCAGAACCTCATTTCCTGCAAGCGTGTGTATCGTGAACTCCGCATGCTGTGTTTCTTCCGGCATGAGAATGTAAGTTGCAATTCAGTGTCTGAAATTAATCTTAGAGTGATCCCCATTTTGTCCTGACTTTGTTGTGTACTGGAAATGTCTGGTGGACTGAGTGAAGTCTTATGTTTATTATCTAGTAATATTTATAAACTAGTAAGGTATAATGTCTAAACTAGTAATGGTTTAACATCTAGTACCATTTTTATAAACTAGTCAGGTATTAACGTCTAGTACAGTGTTTGTTTATAAACGTCTGGTACCATGTTTATAAACTAGACAGTTATTAACGTCTAATACCATATTTATAAACTAGTCAGGTATTAACGTCTGGTACCATGTTTATAAACTAGTCAGGTATTTACTCAATAAGCTCATCTTCCTTTTAGAAAAGATGTCTCCCTTAGTTGCCACATTTCTGCCCATTTAAAAAAAAAATCATAGTAAATAACTTCATAAAAATATAATTTTAGTTTGAATAATTACATTTGGCAGAAATTAACTGTTTATCTGTTGGAAGTAGTATACTTTAGTTTTTTAAAAATTCACTTATACAGTCAAATCTCCCTACTATGCCACCCCTCTACTATGCCACTCTCGGTATTATGCCACTTTTGCTCGGTCCCGACTATAAATTCAATGTAAAAAAAAAATTACTATGCCACCCCAGACTCTCCCTACTATGCCACTTTTTTGTGACTGTTAAAAGACACAAGTTGTGAAATTCCGCGCAGTGCTCGATTACTATACTGTATGGTAGTGTGGGACATCGCAGTTAGGTGGGATGGAACATAGCACGCACACAGGGAGGGTGGAGGCTGGCAATGTGGGGGGGTGGTGGTCGCTGGCTGGGTGACAGCCACGTGACAGAGGGAAGGTGTGAGGGGGTCGACTAGCGACAGGATGCAGGTGCGCGGATGTGGTTGGGAGGGGTGGAGGATGAAGAGGTGAGGGGGAGAATGAGAGGAGACAGCTAGCGAAGCCGATGATTCTTGAGAGCTTTGGACCAGACCTGGGCAAAGGCCTCCTATCTCTGACCGGCCCGCCCACCAGTATATATACTATACATACAGTATTGGATAAAACTGAGTTAACTATATTAGTCCGGCCCTCTAAAACCATCCCAATTTCTCATGCGGCCCCTTGGGAAAATTAATTGCCCACCCCTGCTTTGGACTGACGGGTAACTTGAACAAATAAAGCCGTTTCTACGAACCCTCTCTACTATGCCACTCTCGCTACTATGCCACTTTTGCTCGGTCCCGGTAGGTGGCATAGTAGCGAGATTTGACTGTATCAGCTTACCCAAAACTGGCGTTCAAATGCCTATTTCTGAAGTAGGGCCACAGGTGTTTATAAAAATTTCTAGCTATTAATTCACACAAGTGAACTGTATTCGTCCTAATATAAATGACGATTAACCAGAATCATGAAAATCACAGATACACAGTAATTTTGATAATTTCACAGCATCAAGCTGACAGAAAACAGGTGAAACATTGACCCACATGGTCTGTCACATTTTACTCACTATACCACAAAGGAATTAAATTAAAAAGACTG
This sequence comes from Pomacea canaliculata, assembly GCF_003073045.1. Taxonomy (NCBI): domain Eukaryota; kingdom Metazoa; phylum Mollusca; class Gastropoda; order Architaenioglossa; family Ampullariidae; genus Pomacea; species Pomacea canaliculata. Next base: position 33,498,990 of record NC_037593.1, read on the forward strand.
GATGTCCTGTCATACAAATCAATGGAAGTAACTTGTTGAGAAACGATTCAGCTTTAAAATGAGCCATTTACTGTACCTGTATCGTTAACTGTTCATGAATAAGAAAAATAATAAAAGCACTTCACACGTATTCAGTGTGATTTTTTACACCAGGTAAACCATCGACCGTGGTGTGTCAGTGCGGTCACAATGACTTGGGTTTAATGTCAAGTAACATGTTTGTGAGCTAGTAGGTATTTGGGCTAATCTTGCATACTGTGTGCATTACACACACTGTGCTGCAGGAATTCTGTGTAATGTTCACATCTTTAGTTTGCACTGTCAGTTGAGTGGTGTTTATGTTACTTTTCAGGTTTTGTCAGCACTGGACATCATACAACCCACAAATGCAGACTTATATTCAGAAATGTATCCTTGATCATGTATTAAGATTGTAGTTGTAATCATATAATGCAAAGCACCCACCGGTTGCTATGAAATAACTGTTACTACATGGTTACTGGCTGCTTGTGTAAAGGACCTTGACCTGTGACAAGCTATGTTGTAACTGAGCTTATGCAGAGTGACCTTCACAAGATCATCGTCTCACCTCAACCTCTGACCTCTGATCATGTCAAAGTCTTCCTATACCAGATACTCAGAGGTGATTCCATCATTTATGTCTCTCTGGAGTTCTCCTAGTCTTCCTTTCTCTCACTCATTCCTCTTTGCTTTTCCTCTCTTTTTGTTGATCCCTGCAACCCTCTCAGCCATCTACTTTGTAGGGTCCGTACAGGTCAGGATATTTTGAAAAACGATTTTCAGTACCGGGATAGTCAGCATGCTAAGAAATTCATCAAAGGTCAGGGAAATTGATCATGCTAATTTTTTTAAAGATAGAATGTGCTTTTGCTGTTGAAATGTGCTGTGTGGGGATGAAGTTTGAACAAGGCAATGATCTGCATATACAGATCTCCGAACAAAGTTAATCCACTGGTGTTTGTAGCCAGTATCTTTAGGAAATGACAATGAGTACAACCTAAAGCCATCTAAGTGCATCAGCACCTGGTTTCCTGCTCTCTCTGTCTTTTATGATGGATTGCATTTTTCTTTCCTCTTTTAATTTAGCTCATGCAGATGATGCTATTTTTATAAATGCTACCCTTTCGTCACTTCTTGTTTTTTTTTTCTCAACAGATTCAAGCATGATTAAGAGAAGACATATTTCTCATTCCTTCTCATCATAAAATACCATCAGAATATGTTTTTGTGATACTTTATGCTCTATTTCCAATGATTTTTGCTGAGTGCTCATGCTGGCCTTTAAATGATATGCACTTCCAAACCTATGTGACATGTCCAAAAATTATATTTGACATTTGATGGGTGTGGAGATGCTATTTTTATCCGTATATCTGCTAGATTAGTATAATGGTGTTAGTAGTATGATATATTAGTATAATAATTATTACATACTAGTACATAGAATGTCAGTATATAGTTTTACGAATTAGTGTATAGGATGTTCTTATATAGTATTATATATGAGTATATAGAATGTTCATGTTTAGGAAATGAAACTTGATATATCTGTGAATAGGTCTCAAGTATCTTCACTCAGCCCGCGTGTTACACCGTGACATTAAGCCAGGCAACCTGTTGGTCAACAGTAATTGCTGCCTTAAGGTGAGATTGTCTTTTTCTTTTCACTGCCACAGTAGCTGCTTTTGAAAGTAAGAGGCATCTTTATCTTCACAAGATGTAAGGTCTATCAGTATCAACATGACTGATGGATTTTCCGCATACATGCAAAGGTCATACTAAATCCACTGACTTGTGACACAACCACATTTTTTTTCAACATGAAGCAATGCCTGGTTGGCTGTCCACGTTGTTATATTAGTTTCAACAGAAAGACTGCACAGGACAACATAAAGTATAAATTTCTACCAGTATTCAACTTACATCTTTGTTCGAAGTACATTTGAAACTTATGCCAAACACATTGTGTGAAAACTCCAGGTGTAAGGATGAACACAGTCAAGAACAAAAGATAAATATATCTAAATATCCAAACTATATCCCATCCCTGTTAGGAATGACTTGTAAAATTGGTTCCAACCTAAACAATATCACAAACTGTCCAGTATATTAAACAACATCTAGACATAGCTTTTGAACACTTCCATCTCTCTCTCTTTCCCTTGAACTATCTGTCAGTTTTATCATTCTTTCACTTTTTTATATCTATGTCAACAAAAAAATTCACCATCCTGCAGTCTTGCACAATGGCAGATTTAAAGATCTGTGCAACCCAGAATTTGCCATAAACTCGAGGTTGGTGGAGGTTTTTTTTTTTTAGGTTTTTGCACCATATGTTACTTGTCACCACAAAATGAGTCTTAATTTTCACACAAGAGTTTGGTAGCAGAGGGCAGGAAAGGTAATTAGGGTTAGTTTTGTGCAGTTTCACTTTTTTGTGGAAATTAATTCCTTGATCATCAAACTAACAAAGGAACAACCATTATGTTAGCAAGAAATGGTCTTAAATACATTTTGATCAAGGTACCTCTAAGGCAAAAACTCCCCTTGCGTTTTTAGACATAAACTGGACAAAGATATGTGCATGACGCATTTCTCTCTCTCTCTTTTTTTTTTTTTTTTAGATCTTTGGGCCTAGATATACCTGTTAAAGGTGAACGTTATTGCTTTGTGCAGATCTGTGACTTTGGCCTGGCTCGTATAGAAGAACCAGATGAGGATGTGCACATGACACAGGAAGTGGTCACCCAGTACTACCGGGCACCAGAAATACTGATGGGTGCAAGCCATTACACATCAGCTGTGGACATCTGGTCTGTTGGCTGCATCTTTGCTGAGCTGCTCAGTCGTCGTATCCTTTTTCAAGCCCAGGCTCCTGTACAGCAGGTTTGTGTTCATATTTTCCTGCAGGTTTGTGTTCACAGTGTACAGGCCTAAACCTTAGCCTGGGTACATACCTAAAGTGACTAAACGGTACACGGACTTTTCGCCGACGGACGTTTCGCCGCCAGACGTTTCGGAGCCGGACGTTTTGCCGACTGGACGTTTCGCCGCTGGACGTTTCGGAGTCGGACATTTTGCCTACCGGCGTTTCGCCGCCGGACGTTTCGGCGCGGGGCACTTCATTTCGGCATTTCACGCGGGACTTTTAGCCGAAGTCAAGTGTGTGACGCCCCTTAGCTCACACATTTCTCTCGCCATTGTATCAATGTATCAGTGAACTCTCTCTCACTATCCCTCCTCATGTGAACCGTTAGCTCACACATTTCTCTCGCCATTGTATCAATGTATCAGTGAACTCTCTCTCACTATCCCTCCTCATGTCAACCGTTAGCTCACACATTTCTCTCGCCATTGCATCAATGTTTTTTCTCAAAGCTGTTGCGCATAATCTGTGACAATCAAAGTGAACTGTCTGTGAAGTCTGTGTGTAAAATTTGTTTGAAATAAAGAATTATTGTGTAATCTAGTAGTTACTTTCATTCTTTGAGAAGTAAGTAAGCTCTCTCTCTCTCTGACATAATGCGGCGAAACGCCGGTCGGCAAAACGTCCGACTCCGAAACGTCCAGCGGCGAAACGTCCGGTCGACAAAACGTCCGGCTCCGAAACGTCAGTCGGTGAAACGTCCGTCGGCAAAAAGTCCGCACACGGACTAAACAGTATTTCATTTATTCATATTTATTCCCTTAAACAATCCTATGTGACCAGCTCTGCCTGTATTGGTTATTGTAGGGACTGGATAAATCTGTCCATTACTTTACCCAAAAGTTTTTACCCATGTTTTACATTACACAAGCACCAACAGATTTACCTCCTGTGGGCAAGGGTACCTATTTAACTCAGATCCTCAGAGATCCTCTAGAAATGTTTGACAAGTATCTTCATCAAGGCTATTAATGGTTGACCTTTGCTCGTAGTGTGTCTGGCTATGGTCATGTGGTTACCTCTGCTTACTTGAAGCTAAAAGTCTCTGTAAGTGACTTTATAACCGTATCCACTGTAAAGTTATGCTGCCATTTTCTATGATTTTATGATTGTGTCCATGTGACTGTACCACTGTAAAGTTATGCTGCCATTCTCTGTAAGTAATTTTATGACTGTATATTGCCATATACAATCTGTTGACCTTCATTTGTACTGCATTGTTGTGTAGCTGGATCTGATTGTTGACCTCCTGGGCACTCCTGCAGAAGAGGACATGCGTACGGCATGTGAGGGGGCACGAGCCCATGTACTAAATCGTCCTTTCAAGAAATGTCAGACAGCCACCATGTACAGTCTTTCCTCTCAAGCAACTCATGAAGCTGTCCATCTGCTGACCCGAATGCTTGTCTTTAACCCTGTGAGTGGTTCCCTGTTGTAGCTAACCCTAGTCTCTAACTCTAACTTTCATCATCATGGCTGGGTTAGAGCTGGAGCTATATCATATATTATGGCATGGTTAGATCTTCATCATGTATCATGGTTGAGTTAGAGCTAGCTCTATATCATAGCTGGGGTAGAGCTAGTGCTATATCACGTATCATAGCTAAGCTAGAGCTATATTATGTCATGGCTGGTCTAGATGTAAAGCTATATTGTGGCTGGGCTAGAGCTAAAGCTGTATCATGGCTGGATACTGTGCTGCCACCATCTGTCTCTTTGTTAATGAATTACAGTCCAGGGGGAGGGAACTGCTAAACTTGGTTATAGTTTTCACAGTGAATTATTAAAGCATTGCTGGAGGGATGTCTCAATCAGCTTTATTGTTTTAGCATGGTGAATTATTGAAGAATCTCTCTCCCAATGTGTGTGTGTCCGTACCTGTGTGCTTTCAAGTGAGATTGCTCTTTTTTTTCTTCCAATATCAGGACAAGCGAATCACTGCTTCTGATGCTCTCACTCACCCATATCTGGATGAAGGGCGTCTTCGCTTCCATTCCTGCATGTGCAAATGTTGTGTTGTTCCTGGCAATGGCTCTGCACGAAACTTTGTCTCTGACTTTGAACCAGTCTGTCCAGCACCATTCAGTTATGATTTTGAGGACCACCTGACTTCAGTCAATCGTGTCAAAGGTGAGATGTTTGCTTTATGTCGGCTGATATTGTAAGTGCACCTTGTCTCAGGGGAGATAATGGAGTAGCTAAGCTGTTGATCACATTGCTCCATATGAAATGCATTGAGATAATTAGTTCCTGTATTTTGAAGTGAATGAAGAGTTGGGGTGTAAGGGGAGATGACCTTTCTTGCATATAAACTTACGGGCCTGCAGTTGTCTGATCTGGCTGATGGCTGATACAAGAATAAGTATTGGTTATCATTTGTGCTGCTGATTGTTAATTAAGTTTTTTTTTTATCCTTGATGTAGCAGTAGTTTGTGAAAGGGCACACTGTTTAGTCAGATTATTTATCTAAAGCTGTCTTGAGGCAAGACATGGTTTGAAAATTAAAGATTTACATATTTTTATTCTTTTGATATTTAGTTTCTCTTCGATTGAAAATTCCACAAATGTTTTTACACATCATGCCAGTGGTAGACATGGAAACTATGCCAAAATGGCACCCAAGCAACCAATTTTAAAAGCTTACAGCCTTTTTTCTGTTGTAAGTAAACTCAAAATTCTTTTGAGATGGCCAGGTGAAACAAAGAGGTACATCTTAATATTAAGACTCATTCCACCAAACTTGGGTTGCAGCTGTGAGGGTCCTAGTAGGAAAATCAATCTTTCATTTTACAAACCCTGGCTTCACACAACTTTACATTCAAGTTCATTTATATATTTTGCATGCATGTGACCTTCACCTCAAGCTGAGGGTAAATCACTTCCAGTTTGATGTCGACTTAGATAGGCATAGTGTTCTTAAGCTCATACTTAAAACATTGGTGTGTATCTTCATGCCTACAAGTGTCCAACATGATCTTTTCATGGATTTCCAAAAGATAAGCAAACAAAAAAGCTTTGGCTGGTAATAATTCGTTTGGGTTTATGAGTTTATTTGTGCAAACATATCTGAGTATATAGTGTATGTGTAGACACTTTGTAAATGCCATGCACCCTCCATCAGGAGGAGGTGTGAATGTACTAAATAGTTGCAATGATTAGTAGTACAGTGGAACCTTGGTTATCCAGTTTAATGATTGGTGCCTGTCATCTGGATAATAGAAAATCACAGATAATTAAAAATCTAAAAATTTTCAAATGCTAGAATAGGTGCTGGACAGTGAAATTCTTACCTTGTGGTGTTTATGAAGTTTTCCTGAAAAAAATCAGACAGGAGACACTGCTTTGTGTTCTTTCAGTGCTTCAATTTTATTGACGTGCAGAGTTTGTGAAGTGTTAGGAGTCACTAAAATTTGAATCTGCTTTCTGCTCAAGAAAGTCTAGCAATGTTTTGCAACAATTTACTGCTTCTGCAAGTGAAACTCTCTTTTCTGAAAGTTAGTCCTCAACTGCATTATCATCGCTTTCTCCTGGCAATCCCGCAGTTGACTGTGCTTGGCAGTCTTGTAATGTGTAGCAGTTTTCCTTTTTGCAATCCCAGATAATCGAATACATGGTTAAAAGAAGGCCAGATAATCAAGGTTCCACTGTAGTAAAATGCATTTTCACTGCACAACCATACGTAGCAAATTGTGCATTAGGGGGAAAAAGGTATTGTTAATATAAACTCTGTCTCTCTAGGAATTTTTAAACATATACTTTACATATTCCGAACAGTTTTTTTTTTTGCCATGCTTCATAGTGGCAGAGCATAGTTTTCGGGCACCTAGTTACGAAAAGGCAGATTGTGTTGACTCAGAAGACAGCAGTGCCAGGCAGGATGAAACTATATGTTACAAAATTGATAACACCTTGAGGCAAAACTACTTGCCTAAATAAAGCAAGCTAATCTTTAAGTAGACAGTTTTGTATGGCCCACAAATGATGTTATAAATATTAAAATAGCCCCAGCCTGAAAAAGGTTCTCCACCCCTGCCATAGAGAGTGATATATCCTCTCATCGCCAGTGCTAACTTTGTATATGAAGCGAAGCCTAAATTCTCACCTATTCAAACACTGGAAAGCCACACCTCCCAACATACTGGGCAAGGTATATCACTCAGAAGCTTTGTGCATGAACACACAGTCTCCATGGCTGGTCCAGACCATCACTGACACTGCCAGCAGTATTCAAAGCTTTGGTTTTTGTTTTTGTTTTGTTTTGTTTTGTTTTTGTTTAATCTGTCAAAGCACTGGTCTCAGAATCACTAGTGATTTTGATGGTGGAATCAGTTGTTCTAAGTTTGTTTTTTTATAGCCTATCAAAACTATAAAATCAGTGGCTCTGGTAATTTAAATCACTTTGAGGAGGGATAGCCACAATCTCACAATGGCCAGAAATTAAGATTTTCATCAAATTTCAGAACCATGTCTTGCCTTAAGTAAGACCTTGTCAATTGGCAATCTCTGTGACTGCAGTATGGTGTCAGTCATAGAGATATTTTAATTATTACTATGAAATATTGATATTCGTTGTCTAAAGCTGCTTATTGTTGTAATGATGTCTTACTGACAGAGAAAATCCACAAGTTCATTGTAGACCAACTTCAGCGCAGCAAGCGAGTGCCATTGTGCCTCAATCCTAACTCTCTGGCCTACAAAACTTTCCAAAGGTTGGTCTGCCATGTTTCAGTTGTGATACTAATTGTGGTGCAAATTCTTTTTCTCAGCTGGTGTTTGAGGGAGGGTGCATGTGTACACATTTATACAGAACGACAACCAGACTTGTGTATGTGTACACATTTATACAATCACAATCAGACTTGTATGTGTACACATTATACAGAACGACAACCAGACTTGTGTATGTGTACACATTTATACAATCACAATCAGACTTGTGTATGTGTACACATTATACAGAATGACAATCATACTTGTATGTGTACACACATTGTTGATGACAACTAGACTTGCTATGGCATATGTGTACACATTGTTGCTGTGGGGTATATGTATACAAATGTATATGTGTACCTATTGCTATGGGTGTGTACATATATTGTTGCCATGGTGTAACCCTACATATTGTTGCCATCATTTATGTCTACAGAGTGTTGCTGAATGTGTATGTGTGCACAGTTGTGCACATTGTTGCTGTGATGTGTGTACATGCATATGCATACATACATTTGTCTTTATGTATATGTACAATTGTTGCTGTGGTGTATACATTGTTGCTGTGGTGTATACATACATTGTTGCTGTGGTGTATGTGTGCACAATATTGTTGTGTATATATACATACAAATTGTTGCTGCGATGTATGTGTACATAGGTGTACACTGTTGCCATAGCGATGTATGTGTATACAGTGTTGTCAGAGTGTGCTGGGTTTGTAAGCTGCTACATCCTCATGCCTTTCATTTTGTTTGGAGTGCAGGTGGGTACAGATGGCATGTTTGTATGTTTCAAAATCTTTCATCTAAACAATTATATGGATAAATGCTTAAAGAGGAGGAGTTTTCTTTGATGACGAAACAATATGTAAAGAGGTTAGAGTGATGAGAGTGCTGAAATCAGGACTGACAACACAGTTTGATGTGACACAACACTCCCCCAGTCGATGCCTGTTGAATGGTACCTGACCACTTAGTCCCTTGGGAAACTAGTCAGTTTGATAGCATTCTTGCCCCGGCTGACGGCTAGCACTGTACACACTTCAGTTTGTGGAACTCCCTTTACTTTTTAAAACATTTTGGCAGCGTGGTGAACATTTTAGTCAGACATCATGGTCTTTTTTTCAGTGTGTTTTACTTGTTAGACACAACAGAATAATGTAAACATGTAGACATGGACTGTCCACACATAGGCAGCATGCCTCCTGAATCCTATATGTCCCTAATACCTTTATAGCACCTGCATAGTGATCAAATGGGTCAGCTTAATCCAATAGTAATTTTATTATTCCACAATAATAAAACAGTAATTTTTATAGTTAACCACTGAATAAAATAAATGTTTTAAGCTGCTCAGGATTCCTTTGTTTAGTACAGCAATGCAGTTTGAGGCTGACGTTTTTTAACCTGCAATTTTTATGCCTGGGCCTCTGGGGTTCGACTGTATGGACATGCTTTCTAGAATGAATGCTTGTAAATACTCATGGTTCCTTTGCCTGTCTTCCCCAGTCCAAAAGGATCTGCCAAATGATCTGCCACTTGCATGATTTCCCAGGCATCTTTGTTGGAAAAAACTGCAGTTGCTATCATAAGAGCAGCTGTAACACAGAATGATGTGTTTATTTAATTGATAACACAGGTTGATGTGTTAAATTCAGCATTGTGTCATATAAATGGAATTTTTTTTTTTTAAGGTATGTGTTTTTGTTGGGGGGAAAAGACCAGATAGATTGGTAATTTTCTGGTGGGGTTTAGTGTGTTGCTGCAGATGTTTTATGTAGAAAATGCTGTTAATGACAACTTTCAGCAGATTGTTCACTAGATAATTTTTACGCATAGATTAAAATATGTAATGTAGCAATCAATGGTTTCAAATAACTACAATTAAGAGAATTATCCGAAATTTCTTACAACTTCTCTTATGTAGACCTCTTAGCAACTTGAAAGTTTTTTGTGTGTGAAGCTTGAGGATTTAAATTTGGCGGCATGTGTATGTGAATTCATGTTCTTCATGGGGAGGAAGTAGGGCATTCATCAGACGAGTGCAGTGCGTATGTACCAGCTGTTGGTCTTTTTTCAGTGTGTGTACCTGCTGTTGTCTGTATGCAGTCTTTCATTGTCCTGGCTTGCTGTGTTTGTGGCCTATGATTTCTATATTTTGTATTCAAAAGTTACATGTTGCCTGTGTGCTTTCGACTTCCCTGACATTTGCACTTTAAGATCTTCTTTCATGATTTCCTAGTTACAGCCTCAGCAACTCTTCAGTCCAAAAGCAAGGTACTCAGCCTAAATATATCACTACTATATATAACCAAGAGGCATTTTTTAATCAAAAGATTACATTAACCAAAAAAGAAAATTTGAATTACATGAAAGCAGAAAAAGAGCAAAATAAATTTTGTGAAGCATGTTGGTCGTCTTGCTGAAGCAGCAGGCCGGCCGTCACATGGCCATGCTCATCACATGTCTTTCCTGCATTACTCTTGCAGTGTCAGGGGCCGTAAGTCACATAGACTTTCTCATCACTCCACTAGCCAGATCGCGGCCCCCTTGGGCCCTCACCTACCTTTCGGCGTCTGACTTCACCTTGTCAACCTGTGACCTTGAACTTCACTACTCTTGATCTTCACCACTTACCAAGTTGGTCTGCACTTTTTGCAGCTCGCAGGTAGCCATGCCATCGGAATTGCCGCCTTCTCCGCACGTATGGCAGTGAGGACTGGCTTGGCCTCTTCCTCTTGCCTCCTTGGTGCTGGCACGTGTCAGCACTGGCATCTGGCGCCCTCTGTAGTCTGATGTTGGTCACCGGTTGTAGCAAGAATGGAGAGAGACAAAGCAGACTTTGAGCCAGTGCAGTTAGCAAAAGAGATTGGGGGAAAAGTTGAGGTGTTGAATGCTGACTGTGATGAGGATCAAGACCAGCAAAACCACACAGGCACAGGACAAGAGTCAACAGGAGGTGCTATTGGGGTCAGAGGTGAGAGGTTGCATCTAATTTTGAAGAAAGCAGCAGGTAAAGAGTGCAGGACAAATCACATACTGTGGAAATAGACTTGTGTCAAAGCTGATGATATGCTTGGTTTGCCAATTTAACAGACGAACAGTGAACTCTTGTAGACTTCTTTGGGTCTTTGACAAGGTGGGGTTGATGTCTTGTTATGACCAGAGAAGTGGGTAGAAATGTCATAAACTACCAGAAAATGGGCTGCACAATTTTTAAATGCTTATTTTTAACTGCAGTAGATGAGCTGATTGATACAGGAGGTAGCTGACACAACTAGCAAGTCCTTGTCACCTTTCGTCGCCATGGCCATCGCAGATATTTTTGACAGTGTGTGTGGTGGTGACATAACATGGTGAAAAATGTCAGCAATGTGAGGATTCTAGGAAAGGAGGAATATTGGGAACAAAGCGAAAAAAAAAAAAAAAAAAAGAAACCTTTCGAGCTCCTGTGTACTCTGGGTGGTTCGAGCCCAGCGATGTCACTGACTGGGGGTAATCAGCTTCTGGATTACTTCTGGTAACTACATTGTGCATGTTATGGTTTGTAATGAATGTCAAAACATTCACAACTTTGCAAGTCTTTAGCCATGAGCAATTTCAAGAGAGAGCACTCTTAACCCCTTCCTTTCTCCTATCTGCCACTTGCACACCCTTCAGCTGGGGACAAGCTTTAGTATAGCGGGTAACGTTTGTCATCTTCATATCGACTATTTACTGCTCTCTTATCAAGTTTCATAAAAATCTTGTCTTAATGCAACCTAAATGATAATTTTAATATTTAAATATTTAACAAGCTGTTTCAAGAAATCTGTACTATATGCAATGCCAGTGAAGAGGTGGGGGCAGTCTGGTGGTGCAACGGTTAGTGCCTGTCACCAATACAGTGAAGGTTGGCTGCCCTGGGTTCAGCTCTCATCTCGGGCACGCTGTTCTTTCTCTGCACGTGGCATCTGTTTACAGGGCTGGCTGCTTTGCCGTGATATGGTCTTAGTTGCTGGCACGGCGTAAAACACCAATTCCCTCTCCTCCCCAGTAAAGAGGGGAAAATATGTTGGTGACCTGTACCTAATGCTCTAAAGAGGTCACCATGATCACAATGTGTGACAAAATGTCTGGATGTGTGATCTGTCATTTTAAAGACCATCATCATGACTGGTTAGCGAGCAGGACATGGCACAGTGAGTGAGAGCAGCACACTGTATGGCTGCTGGTGCACAAGCCGTGACGTGCAGGCAATAAACATCAGTGCTGAGTGTCATTTCTGTAGGCATTTTGGAGTGCTTAAGCAATTCTTAGTTGTGAAAGTAGTCTTGCCGCCAAAATGGAGGTGGAAATGCATGCCAGCCTATTTTTTGTGACTGGGAGCCAAACAAAATGGAGAGGAAGTCTCAGAAAGGGATCTTGTGCTGGTAGTTTATGTCATGCAATAGAGAAGTGTAATCAACTCATTGTTGATCAGACTTATACAGTTTAGTCCCTGCTGGAGGGGGAAGGTTATGAGAAGGGTATGAGAGGGGGTGGTGGAGGTGAGAGTGAAAGAGCCATCTTTAATAAAATCCAATGAGAATAGATACAACATTTTGTTGACTGGCCAAGATGACCACTGCAGTGTATTGTCTAAATGGTAACTTATTTCCTGTGTCTCCTGCAGAGCGGTATGATAATTGTATATGATAGCCCTGTATGATAGTCCTATATGGCATGCATCTGACATTGAGTCCTATATGATAGTCTTGTATGACAGTCCTATATGACCCGCATCTGACATTGTTGTCGTCTTTTAATTTTGGCTCACACAGTTCGGTGTTTATGGGGCTTACTGTTGGAGAATGGGTTTTACATGTAAGAACATTTGATAATGTGGATATAAAGATAGTTGCCATCTATAACAAAGACTGTGTGTGTGTGTCTGATATGTGCTGCTATGTAAAATTGAGAAAAATGTGTGAATATGACTTTAGATGTGTCACATGGCTTGTACAGTTAAAATGTGTGAATATGTCTTTAGATGTGTCACATGGCTTGTACAGTTAGATTTGTTAACTTCTTGTGTCATGCAGAATATCAGCCGATGTCAAGCTTACTAAATTCAAACTAGTATTATGCTTTTGTATGGCTTGTCAGGTTAGAAATTGTTTGAAGTTAGGACTGTGTGTTGTGTGTGACATACCACTTTAGGAATGTTAGCAATCTGTTGTGTGTGGCATACCATAGTAGGACTTTTGAGCAATGTGTTGTGCATGGTTTACTAAGTTAAGCTGTTAGCAGGGTGTCAGTTGTGAATGTATAATTGCTGGAAGTAGAGTAGCTAATAAATGTAATTACTTAGCAATGTGCCGATGGTGTTGACAAATATTGTACCTCATTGCATCCTTTTCGCTCACTGTTGGCCGGGCATTGTACTAATTTTTGTCAGCTAGCCGGCCAGGTATAATTCCAGTTGTGGTACCTGATGACAGATGATTTGTAATTGCAGTAGTGGTATCTGAAGACAGATGATTTGTATGCCAGCTATGACTTTGTAGGCCATGATAAATTCCATCACTGAAAATGATTTTGCTGCTGCATTTGTGATTCAGAATTGAACACCACACACTATGGAGGCAAGTTACCAGACCTTGTTAACTGACTATGACGTCGTCACCAGACTTTGTTAACTGTACAGACTATGGCGACAAGTCACCAGACTTAACATGAGTCTTCTTCCTTCACCATCCTTACATAATTGTCCATAGCTGCCATAAAAAATGGGTTATTGCTATCATGCATCATCATGAGAAGATCTCAATGGGCCAGTGATGACCATTCCAGTATGACATTTTATCTATGCAGCACCAGTGTCAGCAGGGAGGGCACAATATTTGTAGCAGCCTCACTGAGCTCAAGCTTTGTGAGATTTGCCTCATTGTACAGCATTCATATGTGTGTGTGTCTCTGTGTGCACATGGGCGTCTGTGGGTTCACATGTGTGTCCATGTCCGTAGTGCCTCATCTGTCCTCCTCCCCACTGTCCTCCATATTTGCAATCAGGGAGCAGTTTTTGTCAAATTTGTAGCAAGGTATTTATATCAACATTTTCATACTTTTATCAAGCTTGCACCCCACACTCATCCTGGCACATTTCTCATTTCATTCTTGCTTGGCACAGCTATCACAAGGCCAGACCTCTTGTGGCTGTTTGTGTTGGGGCTGGATACAGTTGCAAGGTAGCAGTTGTACCTCACTACTCTTGTCATCTAGCATACTTCTGTCTGCATACTCTCATTTATCCACTTAACTCTCAATTATCCAATAGCCTAGGGGTGGGGAGCTATTTAGGAGAGTGGGGGCTCTACATGCTGTGTCAGTTATCCACGTAGGTAGGAACTGCATGTTGTATCTTTCACCCTGACCAGCAAAACATCTCAGACCACATGAGCAAAATAAAACATCAAAACAAAAAGCAAAAGAAAACCACCTGGCATCTTCATATTTTTCTGTAAGAGGCTGCAAATTGTTTACTGACCCTACTTGTTTATAGATCTTCTGTAGGGTTCATGTTTCTAATAAGTTGTAGCTGTCCATCGAAGCAGTTGGTCTGGTGGCTCAGTGGTTAGCGCCTGTCACCAATATAATGAAGATTGGATTTCAGGGTTCAGTTCTTGTCTCAGGCACACTGTTCTTTCTGTGTGTGGCATGTGCTTAAGACACCAATTCCTCCTCTCTCCCTCCACCTCACCTCCTGTCCACATAAGCATTTACAGCTTGTGATGGCTGAGCTGGGTAACCAAACATCAGGGTGAGCAACTCTCCATGTTTGTAATTCCTGTTTTGTCCAGCACTTGTGACTAGCTGCAGCCCTTGCGTCTGCCATTGCCTCACACAGAAGCTAAACCGTCACTTTAAAGTTTCAATGCTTACCTAGTTATTAGGATAAATGACTATTGCATTTTCCTTGTTGGGTGAGTTTGTGAGATTCCAGTCTACATTTAGCTTTCCTCATTATGCTGAAGTTTTGGGCAGCTTATAACACCTATGTACAATTAACTGGTGTTTGCTGTATTTTCTCATTCATAGGCACAGTTCCTGCTGTATTTGCTCCGACTTGCTCACAGGTACAACTGGTTTTTTTGCTCTACTTGAGGGTTAGTGCTTGTAACAATGAGCTCTCACTTGGAAGCACAAGTGAGGCCAGATTTCTGCTCTGTTTGGGGCTAGTGTTAGGAAAAGTGTGTAGCTCTCTTTCTCTATATATACATTTATGTAAATCAGTCTCTCGGTCGTCCCTTGACCGGCACCTGCCATTTGGGGGATGACATGGATAGACTAGCAGCAGACAGGGCTCGCCACTCTTGCCTATTGTGGGCGATAGCAGGTTCTGTACCGGACGACCAGTCCAGTCATTGTTGTTCGTAAGTCACTTCTTCCTCTGACCACCCTCCAAGGTGCCTTGAAGGACAGTCTTTGACAGGGTGTCGTGCCAGGTCACATGGCCAAAGAAGACAAGCTTGTGACATTTGACTGTTGAAAGTAGAGGTTCCTGGTGTCTAACGAGTGTAGCAAGGTATGTAAATAATGCACACTGTGTTCTGCGATTGAATATGTGTAAGCATTTTGAGGCTTTGGGAAAATGAGTAACTGAGTTATTCTCTCATTATTTCTTCACAATTCTCTGTACTCCTAATGCAGTGAGTGCATTGTCCACACCAAATTGTGCCCAACTGTTTTCGTCCCTTTTACATCCTCAAATAAGGCTTTGCTTTGTATACACCAGTTGTACTTGAGAGTTCATGCCTGTATGCAACAGCGGTGTGACTGGTGATGTCCATATAGCAGCAGTTGAGTGTCCTCTGTATTGTCATACTGATAGAAGTTGATGTCACACCCACTTACAGCATCTTGACGTTGGTATTACATATCCACATCCTGGCTGCTGGAGTTTGTCTATATCCATCTGTAGCACCTGTGCTATTGCATCACTTTACACAAGAGTTTGTGCAGTCCTGCTGAAATCTTACTAGAAATGTATCCATCATATTGATCCACTGATAAGCAGGGATTGAGGCTTGGTGACTTTCATTACTCAAGTGTCAAGTCACAAGAATTTGTACATGAATCAACACAAATTGCTCTGGAGCATCACAATATTTGTATTGAGGGTGTCAATATGTTATTGGATGAAAGGAGGATTAAGAATAGGGTGCATGGTGCATGCACCAGTTTTTTTTTTTTTACTACAATACATATGTAACCTCCTACCTGCTTATGTCAGGTCCTACTTCAGGGAGTCCCACCTCCTAGAAGCTTTGTTGTAACACCTACAAAGGCTTTGCACTACTAGACTTTAGTCTATGTAAGCACTACCATTCAGTTGCAGTCATTCACACATCCCTAGACCAGTAGAGTGCTCCATTCCGGCCTTCAAACCCCAAATTTTAGATTTTATAAGCAGACCATCCATTGATCTCCATTTCAGTTGTGTCACCCTCATAGTATCTAGTGTTGAGTGTCCCTTCGTAGTATCCAGTGTTGATCACCTCATTGGTTGCCTGGTGTTTACACTTCCCTATTTATAGTATCTAGTTCAGTGGAAATCAGACTGGGATGGTTGTGCTTTATTCTGTCAGTAAGTAGTCAGTATCTAGCCCTGTAAACAGGATTACATAAGAATTACTCCAGAAGTATGACTAGAGAGAAAACATACAGGCCAGGCTAGAAACAGGATCTAAACCCTGAACATACAATCCTCAAGGTCTTGGTGACACCTGTTGTGCCTTTGGAGAATAAAGAGATAACACTAGATCCTATAAACAGAGGTGGTAATCTCGTTATTCGAAAGGCAAAACATGTAGCACATGTTTACAGGGCTAGATTGACCTGATGGAATAAAATGCAACAATCCACCCCATCCCTAATTTCCACTGGTGACCGTTACCATCAACTTTGATTTGTTTCTTGATGTTCACATTTGGTTTCCTATTCTGCTGCTACTAACTACTGAGTCAACAATACCTACAATTCTGTTTATTGTTGTAATATTGTCTTGTAGCGCGCACACACACATGCTGACGTGCCAAAATGTAACATTCCTGGACATTCTGCACTCCCTTCATCCAATGCCTACTTGGGTCCCAGTGTTTTTATCCTCCACCAAGGCTTGACATTCCCTGATGTTCTGTGTTAGACTTGCAGTTATTGACATTGCCATTCTCCATATGCAAGTCTCCCAAGCCTGCTGTAGATCAGTCCTGGCCATGGCTAAACTGGTTGACCAGAAGTGACTTGGTCGCTTACACCATTCTATCTATAGTGTCCACAAGGAGTGTTTGGCACAATAAATGCTTGTCTGGCATCCTCAGCACACACACATACCTACATCCAACCTTTGTACACTATCTCATATCTACATCACAAGCTTTGTACACCACCACTGTCACCTGTCTTGCTCATGGTCAGCAGTCTCAGGGGTTGTGGTTGACATGCTATAAGTTTCTTTCTCACTACCTTGCATACTGGTCCTGTGCGGCTGGTGTGCCACCAACAGAAAATAAAGCCACCATTGACCTGTCATCTGTGCGCTTAAATTAGAGTCATGACATAGTGCCCGTGACCCTTGCCATGTCTGCTGCCACTGACTGTGGCAGTAGATTACTTCTCAGGTACTGTACTCAAAAACAAAAAAAAAAGGCGGAGGGTGGGCTATTTATGGGTTTGTGTTTACTTGTTTCACTCACGGCTACATGTCCCCATGTTCTCTGCAGCACTAGCTCTTTGTGCATGTCTTATGCTCATTTTGCATCAAATCTCAACCCAAGTCCTTGATGTGGAAATATACAGTGTGGCACAGTCTGCAATAAACGTTAATGACAATAACTGTCGTGTCTTTTATATTTGATGGTCTGTGTGCATTTCTGGCAAACAGTCATCTGGGATTTTGTTGTACAGTTGCTGCTTGCATTATGTAGGGACTTGCAATGAAGCAGGTTCCATGGTTATTGTGGGACACTGCAAGTTCACAACCACAAACATCTTGTACAAGAAAGATCAACTGTTGTGCAGAACTAGCAAATGAACTGAGCAAACAGCATCCAACCATTTAACCATTTGTTTGAGGCTATTTTCCCATCAGCAAAATTGGAGGGAGACATAGCTACTGACCTCACTATCGCATGTCTTTTGCTTGGAGTGCTGAAGTTTCTCATTTACACGCCCAGTGCATCGTTAATACATCATTAAACTGGCAACACACAAGTTGGTGCAGTGTTAGTCTGCAGTCAACGAGTTCTTATACCTGGGCTGCTTGTCACAGTGGACCTACATGAGCCCAGCATTTGACAGCCTCAAAGTCTTTCCTTGCATTTCAACTGTCGTCTTGATCTGTACTGGATGCTGTGTGTACAGATACCACTAGCTGTGCTGCTTTGCCATCATCAGTGCCGAGGTCATAGCACAACTCTTGGTGATAATTCATTCTTTAGCACTGCATCTGCTGTCCACTAAATGAATTGTCTTCAAAAACACGATGGCCAAATGTATCCTTATGAGAAGAAAGTCTATTCAAGTCATGTAGCAGGCAAGTCTCGAGTTAAATTTTATTTATTCGACATATGCTGAAAATACATGGGTCTGCACTGTTAAATAGATTATAACTGCCGACCAAAATAATAGCACAGCCACACATCACCTCCACGCATACAATTCACAAGAGTGCCCAGTCACCTGCCAGTGGAAACTTATGGATGCAAGGCTAAAGGTGCTGTCTGTATGATTACAAAGCAAGAGAATTCCATCTGTTTGGTAACTGGCAGGTAAACAACATGTTACACTCCAACTGTCTGCATGCCTGGATTACTGGGAGGTAAACAATGTGTTAGTCCAATTGTCTGCAGGCCTCGATACAGGTTAAGGGCCAGCCTGGTCTTGTAAAATGACTTTCCACATGCTCCCCGAGAGATTATGCTCTCACCAACTGAGGTTAATTATGTGGACGCTCCTTCCAAATGCACGCATAAAGATACTTTAAATGTAACCTTGAAGGTTCACTTCTGTAAAAAAAAAAATAAGAAAATGACAATAGCCAGGTTCAGTCTTTCATTTCCACATAGACAAGTCTAACTATGTATTTTAAAAAGTTGTTGGGTCTGGTACAGGGCCCACAGAGGACTTCAGTCAATACCAGATCAACAGCTACATGTCAAACACCAAATTGCAATCCTATTTGAGGTTTTACTTGCAGCAGCTAATAGCCAATCTCTTTGTCTGTCTGTCCCCCGCCCCTTATTTACTTGTGCACACTTTTTGCAGGGTTGTCTCAATGAACATTATCCGGGCCTGTTTACTCAAGCATGCGCACATCCGCAGTCTTGAGGCAACAAGAAATCACAGTGACAACAGTAAATGAGTATGCGACAATGTCACAGAACTGACATAGTGGTGAGCACCAGGGTCATTCAAAGCTAGTAGCAGATGGTACATCACTACCATACCTTTTAACCCTTCTCTAGATGTTGTGATAATGGCATGAAGAACAAGACAAGGGAATGCCAGCAAGGTGTATGGTCCAGCTATGCATGCCGAGTCACCATCACACAGGCAAGCTAACCTGCAGACTTGTCACTCAATAATGTGGGTGACTAATGTACAAAAACATCACATGCCATAGACGTCCAGTGACTTTCTATGTGGATGTAGAAGCTAGAACATCACCAGCCACCATCCTGCTGACAAGTAAGAGTTACTGGGACTTGTGTATTCTCTACACTGCTGGTGACCCTTATACACAGAGAAAAGCCAGGCTCCTGTAAACTTGTTTCTGAAGATGCCAAATAAGGATCGCCAAAGGAAAAAACCTCCAACATTCGCCTAACATTTGCTTCTATATTTTCATAGAAAATTAACATGTTTAGCAGTTGTTTAAGGTGGTAGGTAGGTACAGCTGTAAACACAGTACACTAAAGTACAAACAGTGCTAGATGTGTATGTTCTCCACTCATACACTTGTATATTAGATGCCTGGCTGTTGCTAACTCTTTCTCCTGCACCAAACATGGGATTGAGAGGGAGGATGGAATTAGTGTTTTACAGTGAGCCACCAACTAAGACCATGTCACGGCAAGGCAGCCAGCCCTGTAAACTGATGCTACATGCAGAAAAAGAACAGCGAGCCTGAGATGAGAGCTGAACCCTGGACAGCCAACCTTCACTGTACAGACGCTAACTGTCGTGCAACTGAACTGCCTGTGTGAGGGATGAGGCAGTGTCCGATGATTGCTACAAGCAGTAGATAAGATAAGACAAATATAGATATACCTGTTCATGTCACACATTCACTAGCATTACAGATTGTACTTCTGTAAGACTTCAATGTTAGAATATCCTTGACTTTAAGCCTCAACACAAATATACAGTCAATACTGCTCAATGGCCCACACAAGAGATCCTATCCACACTTGTATTAAGTACACCAAACCTCTGCATAACACTTCATCCAGTTTTTGGCTGTTTTAACTAGTCACATCTTAAAATATGCTTGAGAACAAATGAAATAAAAATGTATTTCTGTGCTTTAGTGTGGTCCTTTTATTATGTCTTAGATAAAATTCACCTGAGAACAAATAAAAAGGCTAGCTCTGCTTGAATATGGTGCTGGTGTTATGTATGATGCTCGTGTTCTTAATTCACACACTTAGTACAAACAAAACAAAAGTTCCCCGTGCTTTGGTGCTGGTGTTGTCTTAGTTGATGCTTTATAGAAAGTCATGTTGGCTGCTTGTACCAACTCTGAATGCCAGACAATGTGCATGGGATAACCAAAGGCTATAAAACTAGAGTGGCACTGATTACAGAACTCTTCCTCTAGCTTCTGCTCTTAAATAAATTTGTGCATTAAAAGATTTGTAGAATTTGAGACTACTTTTGCAGGCTGTTGTTGTCCAATCCCACATTCCTCTATATTTTGGGCTGCTTACTGCTACTCATGCTGTTGGTGTTTCAAGCTGGTGACTATAGCTCACCTACACTGTAATGAAATACTTCTAAAACTGATGTAATTGAATCGCTGAAGAAATTCTAGTTACAATAACTTTTGCATCTGATCTCTTTCATTGATTCTCTAAAACGTTTCCAAAACTGTACCTAAAACAGTGAACGGCATATATGTTTCATATGCCATTCTGGTTGAGTATTGCCACAAATCATAAGAACTAAAAGTATGAGAGGCATGCACTCTGAAACTAAAAAAGCAAGTGCCCCTAAATTATAATGACGGCCTATATTGGAATTTAATAGAACTTAATAAGGCACATAGAGGTAGTTATAAAAACTTAAAGACTCCCCCCACCCCCTGTGTAGGTTACTTCTAAGAAATGAGACCAAGCCTGTTGAAAATGAGGTTCTTTGTCTTCAACCTGGACGACGAGGTGTGGGGATCACGACATGGTGGCAGGTGTGTCTTCTCTTTTCTTTTTTTTTTAACTTAAATTCCACATCTTTATCCTTTTGAAATCTAAAACATAGGACCATGTTGTTTTGAAACAGATTAATAAAATTTTCACTGAATTTAATTTTCTGTCAGGCCCTTTTGGTGATTTTTACCAAGTCTGGGAGCAAAGTTTCAGCAGCATGAATGTAGCAAGACAAACACATCAATTACAAAATATAATCAATGAAAATAATAGTTTGAAACTTGTGTGTTCAAACATGGCATATCGTACAGTTCTTACTGCCCCCAAAGGTGCTTAAAAATTACATTCCTTAACAATTTATCTCTTCTATTTAGTCCATTTATCACATTTGGTGAGCTTGTTATTGATGCTCCTAGGTTTTTAAGATTTACTGAACTGTGCATAAGCCTCTGCCAGTAACAGGAAAAAATCTTTGGAGTGCCTCTTTGTGTAATAGATAAAAGTGTTCCTGCCCTATGACAATACTGGCAAAAGCAAACAGCATGAATGTGATCTTCCTCATAGTAGTGGCTAATCCACAGGCAACATGACTGAGCACCCACCTGGCTACCTGAACACAAGGAATGTTCAAAACAATAACCCAGGTTAGTCAACAAAGTTGACCAATCCAAAACATGAAATGTAGAATGAATGAGCAATAGTTGTCAGGTACACTATGGCATCTTGGTGCCACTGGTATATTCAGCATCTTATTTCTCAGGCTACCCCACACAGCGTGCCTACCTCATCAACTTTTGCATCAGCCAAGATCAGTAGGTGCTCCCACAGGCGCCTAGCATGTGAGTATTTAGTACAAGAAGCCATGACATGTACAACGCCTACAGTATCATGTAACACCACTACCGCTGTCCATCGCATGCTCACTACCCTCTTGTTATCAAGCAATACACAAATGCTATGTATTATGCCCCCTAACTGCTTACTCATTCTGATACAGGGGATCAAGTGACAAGCTCACAGCTATTTTGTTCAAAATGACTATAAAGCACCTGACAAGGCCAACACATAGCACTTCTAAAAAAAAAAACCACAAACACAAAAGAGTGACTGTGTATGTATGTGTCCTGACTATAGCACCGTTATTATGAACAAATGCAAGAAATTTTTTAAAGAAAAGAAGAATGAACAAAATTAACAGCCAACAAAGTCTAAATAAGATGTTCTTTTGATACCTACCACAAATACAATAGTGAAATAGCAAACACTTTCAACCTCCGCAAAATGCCTGATGATCCAAACTAAATTCAAGCTGACCGATTATGCTATGAGTGGATTACAGCAAGGGGTGGGGTAAAGAATCTTCCAATAGCTATGTCATCAGCATCTTAGCAGATGGCCTGCACTGTAGTCAAAACAAAAGGGTGCACATGCATGCTTGTGACCAAAGCTTATCTTCTACATCCTGCAGTCTGCAAGCATGCTCACATTCAAGTCTATGGACACACACACGATCACTCACATCACTACAAAAACAAAAACCAGTTGTCAATATGTGTCTAATGAAGACAGCTGCACAAAAGAGGTGAGGAGAGACCTCAGCATGCTACAAAGAGAGTGCATCACAGCATTTGTAATGACACAGCAGACACATCAGGATTTGCTGTTCCTAAACTTGTTGACTACAACACAAAGCAAGGGTCCTGGGTGCTGCTGCTGTCACTTAGTGTATCAGCAGTGTGTTACACTGCCACTGATTATGCACATTTACATACACAACTCTCCGTTGACACTGATCCCCCTTCCTCTTGAGGTGGCATGTTGGCCCGTCTGTACACTTGTCACGACTGTTTCATGGGCTCTAGTATGGACTCCACTACTTCAATGCATCCGACTGAATGTCAGCAGCAGTTGGCCAGTGTGCTGACAGAAACATGACCACCAGGCAGTCATCTGGCACGTGTTTTAACTGTTACAATGCCAGCCTTGTAGTTATTATGGCTTAGGAGGTGACTATTGTGGACCACAACAAACATGACAACTTGGAGATGACTACCACGGACCACAACAAAGCTGACATGCTGATGCACACATACACATTCACACAAATACTTGCGCCCACACACACACCCTTGCATATCAATACATTATCAATTGATAGAATAAAATTACACACAATATCTCTTTTGCACCCAAGACTTTTCTGTCTCCTGCTTTCATGTGTATGCATTTGACAGTGTGTGAGAAAGAGCGTGTGTGTGCATCTAACTGAAAGCATCTGTAGTGATGCCAAAAAAAGCCCTGAACCATTTTCTGACCTATTAAGTGTTCATAAAAGGTATATAAACAAAAACACTTGCATGGAAGCTGACGTTGACACAAATGCACACTATGCACATCTTTACTCACACACCCACTACCTGATTACACACGTGCTATTTCCAGCCTTGCTCACCCATTTTATCTCACATTTTGGGGTTTTGAATTCTGTTGCAGCTTGCAGGATGCGGTAAACACACACAGCAATACCACTAGTCACCACCTAGGGTGTGGGCTTGCACATACTGCAATACCACAAGCCATCACAAAAGACTTTGTGATCTAGTGCTATGACAAAGTGTGTGGTCTGACCAATGGGATTTTCATTGCTCCACTTTCTAAAGATGAGGAAGTCAACGTTGCAGCAGCAACTGTATCCATAAACTATGAAGAGGAAACCTCCTAGTGACAGGTAGCACATAACCTACTGTTTTGGCTTAAAGGGATCAACCCAGTATTTGCTGCCAGAGTCAAGTCTACGGGCACACACCTGCACCATCCTCATCACTTTATCATAGCGATCTAAGCAAGTCGATTCCAATGTGCTGTACATGGGAAGATGTCTGTGACCAAACTCTACTCCTGGCACCTGCTGACACAAGGACACTGCAGCTCCACGGTCTCTCCACCTGTCTGCTTGACCAGACACGTCACCCCTTGGCAGCTGTTTGTGTAACCTCTATATCTGACAAGTGAACAACTGTTGACGCCAAAAGAGGACTGTGTTGCCAGCAGGTGTTGTAGAGTAGACACTGGAGCATAAGATGTGGTTATAAAGGCGTGTGGGAGGTGAAGGAGTTAGTAGAACTTGATGCTGATAGCGACAATGTAGACCCTTGGGTTGACAGTTGGTCCTCATCCACAGCGACCTCCTGAGAGGCTGCTGCTACATCTGCAGCGTTCAGTCCCATAGCAGTGGTCTCGATATCAAATGACTCCAACTCCTGCCGCTGCCGCTCTTGCAATGATCGCCAACGGTCCCGTTCTTCACGTGTCAAATTTGACCTCTCATCGTCCATCTGGGGACAAGATGCAATTACAGAAAACAGCATTGTCATGTATCTATATTTCACTCTTGTATAACTATGTGTGTTTGCATGCTAATGTACCTGCACCCAGACAGAACTGAGGTAAGGTGTGTGACTGCAGAAACAAATAGTGCCTGCATATACAGGTGAGTGAACAACAGTAATGAGCTATACACACACACATAAGACAACCACCCAGACTGGGGAAAGATGATAAAATACTGAAGTATAAATTCAAATTACCAGATGATAAAAGGTTAAATTGACGTGGGAATAATGTTAACAACAGAGGGAAAAAAAGAAAAAACAAAAAATGTGTTCACAAAGCCTGCAAAAATCTGTCTTTTGACTGCAGCAGAGAACAAACATGCTGTTAAAGCCTCCTCTATTTTACTGATGTCCTGCTGTTTTGAAGTAATCATCTTTGCTGAAATTAGTGATATTCAGAGTGGATTGGTAAATGCCAGAAATAGGTCTGTGTAGTGTGACTTCCTGTGCTCAAAACATTTCAACACATTTTGATATTAACATTTGATATTTCCTGCCAGAAGTGGATGATAAGGAGCTTGACAAGCTACAGAAAAAAGCGACTAAGAGCTTTGTTGTTACAAGGATGTGTCATATTTACTTCCAGTGGCTGAATGCAGCAACTTATTCATCCATTGCAGCCCCACCCTTGAGACAGGCATCAATGTTCTACAGCTCCTCCACGGCCATTTATCCATAACATTCTAACATACAAAGCACAAAAATAACAAATAACAAAGCTGATGGAGTCCTAACAGCACTGGCAGTAGCTGCCTTCAAAGGAAAGGCCGACAGCAACATGCTGTGCAGAATGACTAATCATTTTTCCCACTCTTTACTGGCATTGCTATCGTGCAGGGACACAACTGTGTCATCAGTAGAGAAAGGACACATTAGGGGCTTTGCATATTTAGCAAACAGTCTGATCCAAGTCATTAGATCAGTCGCTCAGTGTCTGGTGTATGAGGCAGTGTTGAAAATTCAACGACTGGACAACAATTTTTTTCTTCACTGATGTTGGGAATAAAGCTGTGCGCTTAATTTGCTGGAAAAGGAAACAAACTAGATCAGACCTGGGCAAGAGGCAGCCCTCGGGCCAGATGCGGCCCGCCTCCTGTCTCTGACCGGCCCGCCTGCCAGTATGTATACTATAATATATACAGTATTGGGTAAAACTGAGTTAACTATATTAGTCCGGCCCTCTAAAACATCCCAATTTCTCAAGTGGCCCCTTGGGAAAATTAATTGCCCACCCCTGAACTAGATGTTTCCCAACAGGAAAATAGAGAATCATCACAAGAATCTCAATGTCGAGCTATAAATAAAACATCGATCTAAACCTCTAAAAGCAAGGTAATATCTACAATTATTTTTGAAAGGGAAGTTAATTATACAAGCAGCCTTTCAAATGCAACAACAGTACTGGTGAGATGCAATGTGTCTTCACACATTAGAAAAAAACCGGTACTGGGGAAACCTGCAGGACAAAAATTGAGAGAATCTTATGACCTCAATCTCATCATCTCGCATCCCTCCCTTCCCTTCAAAATAGCATCTGAAAACACTGTTGTCGATATATCAAGACCACAGAGATGACAAACTGATTTCTGAAGACAAAGTGGTCAATGTATCAAGACCACAGACATGAGTAATCCCCTACTGTTGTAGGAAGATCCTTTGTACCCTGAGTGACTCACCTTTTGTTCTAGGAGAGCCCTACGCAAAGACACCCTCTCTTCCAACACCTTTTGCTCTCGTTTGTGTTGAGCCTCTGCTTGAGCACGAACTTTACTCTGGTACGCCATTAGCAGTTCCATTTCCTGTTGCAATCGTGTTCGCAATTCGTTGGCCTCTACCATCTGGCTTTCATCAAGACGTACCTATGAGAAAAGAGAATTTCTTAAATTATAAGACATAAGTCAGGGAGCAAGAATACACAATTTTTGTCTGCCCTTAACAAGCTGGGTAAGTTGACAGCCTAATGGTTCAAGCATCCATGTCTGAAAATGAGAGCACACATTATCTACCTGTATGTATTATCGATACACATTATCTACCTGTTGGATGCTCATGTAGCACAGATTAGATTCCCCACTGACCCAGCTGTTGAATGACAACAGTTCAGAGGGTTCAGGAAAGAAAGGCAGCAAGGGACAGATGGCACCCTCACCAAAACACTGGCCAGGAGACAAATATGGTGTCTAATACCTTACTCTTTGAATGACTGAAACGTTATGGAACTTCCTTAACCCAAAGTAAATCAAATGCACAATCAATAATAGAACCATGCACATTCACCACAAATAACACCAAGATGTACTATGTGTGAGGGTATGGCAAATGGTTGCTCAACATGGCCACAGACTCTGAAGGGTACATGCTAATGCATGTCATGACTGAGAAAGGCAAACAGTATCATAATAATTGTAAGTGTCAAAGCTCTGATATGAAAGCACTGTCTAATTTTAAACTGGCTAGAGTTACAGATGTCTGTCCCTCGTTCATAGCTCCGAGAGATGTCCAGCTTAACCTCCACCAACAGTAGATAGTGTTAGATCTCCATCTGTTTGTGATTGATCATATCTTGCTAGCATGCAAGCAATACTTTGTTGTCTCCCAACAAGGCACTTTGCCACTTTTTACAGTTTCTAAGTCTTATACCAAGTTTTCATTCATTCTGCTAAACAGCATTCAAGCTGCCAATACAGCACAAAATTTTGACAAGACCATAGCAAGCTCCACCTCTACTCTAAGAGTACTTTTTTAATAAGCAAATTCCAAGACAGCATCGACACATGCAGCCAACTCAAGCAAACATCACTCTCATACCTCTTTAACAGACGCAATCCTGAGACAGCCCTATTTCATTTTTTTGGCGCAGCAGGTGCTTGACATGACTGAAGGGGCTTTGAGTCTTACTTCTGTGTAGGCCAGTTGCTGTCTGCTACCCCTCACCTCCCCCAATATCCATGTACACTTTATATACATTGTAGCTGCACTGGGAAACTGGGTCAGTGACACAATTCCTAACGATGTGTTGTGAATGGATGTGTGTCATTACAGCAGGTAAAATACTTTATCACAGAAGCCAGCCACCAGCTCAGAATACCTGAGCTCACTGTCAAACCTTATTCCGCCCAGCCACTTGAGAGAAAAAAAGCAGCACTCTGGAAGACCCTGAACATGTAATGCAATCATAGCAAGTTTGGCTATAACATCTGAAATAATCATCACACAATCACCATCATGCATGACTATTACACATGAATGTCAAATAATTATCACACAATCACAAATATTTGTCAATCACCATTTGCCTTTACTTCCAGAAGTCAAATAATTATGGGATTCTGTAGATTACTAAAAAAAAAAAAAAACAACCCTAAAATCACACAACAAGACTAAGGATGAGGGAGCTACAAACAATGACAAGAATGGGACAACGATGCACACCACTGCAAACATACAGCTTTTGGTATAGACATGACTGGGTATAGACAAAAACACAGCTGTTGGTAACTACAACTGAAAACATAGCGATAAGGTATGAAAACATCCTTACATTCTGCTGCTGCAGCATTTCAGCTATCGAAGCCTCATACTGATCACCAAGGGAGGCCAACTTTCGCATCTGCTCATCCTTTAGCTTCTTGACTACAGCCTTTTGCTCAGCTTTCGGAGTGTTCTGGAGGATGTGCTCTTTCAGGGCCTTGTACTGACGCTGCTGTGTTTTCACAGCTTCATTAAACTGCTTACGGATCTGAATCTCCTTGGCCTGCACAGCCATATCAATGAATGATTATCATCAGCGCACAATTATCCAGAGAGTGGTGTCCCTTCAGGCCAAGGATAAGAGGACTCTGTATTTTGTGTTTACAACACCTCTCCGCTCTCTACCTCTACCAAAGAGACAGAACTATTCCTTGCCTGGGTGAGCTTCCATCAGCACTAAGCTACAGGGCTACACCATATTTAAAATGCTTCTTTGTTGTCAAATTCATTTTAGTATTGTTTGTCTTTTAATGAAAAACATTTGTACTGAAAAGTCCTAAAAAGACAGTTTTACCACAATCCTACCCCCTAATTCAACTTAGTGAAGATGGTTATTGATACCCTGAAATAAAGTTATATAAAGCAGGAATTAGCTTAATTCCTAATGTCTCTCTTGCCCTGTTTTGTTTTGATCAGCATCTTCCCACCTCGCCAAACCACCTTCCTACATCATCCACATGTTTAGCACCTCTCATCAAGCCCCCACCTTCCGATGTCAACTTATCAGGATGTTCAGCATCTTCTCATCAAACCACCTTCCCCCATCAGCTCTATGGATCTGCAGGTCATCAGCACAATTCGATATCACCTTGAAATGATGAGCTCTTGTAAAGTGCATCAAGATTAACTGATTGACTGAACTAACACAACCCACTGCTCTCCCATCTTGCTAAAAGGCGTCACCTTGTGACTGCTTCATGCTTTTGCAGCATTAGATCGTGCAGAAGCAAGCATTCTGTGTGGTTTAGCCGGCTGTCCCATGTATTCATTCTGTATTGTTTAATCAACAATTCAGTGTGGTTAAATACATACTTGTATAATGCTACAATCAATAAAGATAATGATTTGCACACAAAGTTGTACAGCATTTCTTTGAAAGATATGAAATTAAAAGAAACAAATTTCATGCACAAATGCAATTTATCAAATACTCGACAGTTCAAATCTGCAATCAACTGTTGTCTCTTACATATTGACTAGCAGAGAACTGGATTTATGTTCTACTTTCAAAAAGAAAGAAAATATTTGTTTGCTTGAATGCTTACAGCAACCATATGACAGTTAAAACTGTATTTGCCTTAATACCCTTAATTTAGTTTTCCTATAGTATTATTTGGTGCTTGGAAGATTGTCGCAAACAAATTAATTATAAATGAATTAATACCCTTTCTGATGTAATGCTCACCTTCAGACTGCGAGGTTGCTGTTTAACCTCCATGGCATGTTTTTTCCGCAACTCAGCTTCCGCACGTGAGTTGTAGTCTCGCATGTTCTCTTTCTCTGTCTGGTGCTGGCGGTGCAACTGCTCATCCTTGCACTTCTGAAGAGCTGCCAGTTGCTTGTACTCAAGGTCCTGCGTACTCTCATGATGCCGCACTAACATGGTGTGCTCATACTCCAACTGTGCTTGCCGCTGAGTCATTTCCTGCCACAAATATAAACACTCGCAGATCAATAATGACAAATGAAAGAAAGCAGCCAGTGGATATATAGACACAATGAACAACATCAAGATGAGGTACAAGATAACAGCCAGTAGACAGACACTGAGGTTCTATAGACACAGTGAACAACACCAGATGAGGTACAAGAGTAGAATGTAAAGCAACGATGAAGGTATGTAGATACTATACACAGTGTAAGAGTCGTTACATGATGGTTAGCATGACAGACAGTATTGCTAGGGAGTTTAAAATAGTAATTCAGGGATAGTACTTTGTCAACAGATATGTTTTCACAGAGCGTGTGAATGTAGCCTTGGAGTCTGAGTGGCGAATGTGATGTGCAAGAGAGTTCCACTGCTTAGCAGCACAAATAACAAATACAAACACTTATTTCTAAGCCATATCTTGTCACAAATGCACTCAACTACTCAGTCATTTCTAGAGACAAATATAAGGTTACTGGACTCAGTGTTTTTTCAAAAAGTCAAAACGCTCATCGGTCTTAGACCAAATATTGTTATTTAATTTAGATAATAAAGCTTATTTAAAGTTTCCAAATTCCAGCACAAACCTAGGGATGGAAAATCTCAAATTACAGTAAAACAATTTAGCTTAAACAAAACAAGAATGTTAATACACAATGGCACACACCTACATCTCTTCATGAAAAATCATCCTGACAGTACTGATGTAAAATAGGTGACCCAAATAACACTTAAGTGTCTTGACTGCCAGCAGTATTCTGCTTCCAGCTGAAATGTGAATGTTTGGAATAGAAAAGACACCAAAATGTATATGCTTTGGGGTGTCATTTCTTAAAAGTGTGCAGATTTTTTTTCCCATTTACCTGGCTTCTCCTTAATCAATTGCTCTAGACACTTTTAAGTTTTGCTCTCAGCAAATACAAGTTTAAAAAAAAAGCTGAAAATAACTATTACACGGTCATAAATATACATTATAGTATCACAGAAACTGCCGTTCCCCAACAGCAAATCTGTGAACACAGAGGCAGTCATTTGTAAATGTTTTATCTCTTCTGTAATGTCAAAGATCGAAGCATGTTCCATGTTAGGTGCACATGTGATCTGCATTTTTTCCCTGCACGATAAGTCTGACAAAGGGTATCCTTTTGATTCCAATGTGCACAATGCGCACCTTACTACCAAGCAGAGGTATGTAGTATGCAAGCGCTTTTTCTTTTTATTATTATTATTAAATAAGAACAGGCAGCTGTGGTAGCTTGACATACTCCATTCTGACTCACCTCTCTCAATAACTTTTGTTCCAACTGGTGCAGATTCAGGACAGCAACACGTTTAAATCGGCGCAAGTTGAACTCCATAGTGTCTTTCTGATGCCTCTCCAGCCTAAACTCTGCATCTCGCTGCCGTCGTGCTAGTGTTTCCTTGTAGACACGCATCATATCCTCGCGCTCCTTTTTGGGTGTGCTGGTGTCTAGGCCCTGTGGTCAGAAAATATGATTTTTGACTATACACTGTGCTCATGTAACTGCAGTTCCCTTGTTTCTTCATTGTGACTGTGTCATAAGTTACAAGAACAATTTTTATTTTCAATATGAATTCACTGTATGCAGGAGTAAATAGTAGTATCTAGCCTTTACTGACATGAAGTTTGGTAATATCTTATTCTTTGCACCATTTTACTTTAATATATTATTATACATTAAGGACTGGTGTCGTGTTTACAGCTGATATGTAAATGTAATATTACAAAGCTAAGGGACAGGAGAATCTTTAAGGTTATTCTCTCACAGACAACAATCCCACCTTCTTCATACGCTCCTTATCACACTTGTAGTTTTTCTTCATCTGGTCAGCTAGACTCCTCTTTTCATTCTCATGGGATAGTGAGGTATCTCGCACCAACTTCTTCTCCTGAGCCACCATATTCTTGCTCTGACAAGACAAACTAAAGCATCTAAGAAAAATGGTCATGTGTTTCTAAAGATTTGATTTAATGATGTATATCTCACTGTCATTATTTCTTGGCATACATTAAATACACCAACATACAAACTCTTATATATATTTATCAAGAAACACAGGCCTGAAATGAACCATGTGGACACAGAAAAATATCAAGAAAGCTCAAATACAAGATGGTTGAAGAAAAAAAAAAACATGTAAAAAGCAAGATATGATAAGTGTGATATACATGGCGCTCCAGTTCAGTGGTATGTTGCTGTTTCAGGCGCTCAAGTTCTTTGCTAAACTTTGCTCGCAGGCTTTCATATTCCCGATCTAGGCGCTGCTTGTGCTCATCCATCTCAGCTGAGAAGCGAGACTCCATCTACAAAAACATCAATGTTTACCTCAATGAAATCTTAAGCAAACTTATTTTACTCTTCTGGAAACCGAGTACCACGAAACACAGAAACAAAGGCAAGGTCTCCTATTTCTCTTAAAATGGCAGGAAAAAAATGATATACAGAATGGGGGATGCACACAGCAGGAAATTATTACACAGAATGGACAGACATAAAAACTGGTATGCACATAGCAGCAAAAGGAATACTAGATAATAAGGGAACATAGTTACAGCAGCTACCACAGACATGTTATTACTTATATATATTTGTATATTTATCTATATATAAACGAGGCCGCCCAAAGGAAACTTGGAGAAGAACAGTGGAAAGGGAGATGAAGGGAAAGGGCTGGACATGGGGTCACCTAGAGCGGGTTTCAGCCGATCGACATCGGTGGCGGACTCTGGTTGAGGCCTTATGTGCAACCTGATGCACGAAGAGGAATAGATACAGATATATATATATGTGTTTGAATCACAGTTACAAAGCGATCACAGATGTGCTAAAAGATATACTATTTTATACACATATAGGGAGATAGATAAGACAGAAAACAGCCACAGACATTACTGCACATAACATGCTAGAAATGAGTTAAAGACATACTACTGCATGTCACGGGTTTCGGTTGCCTGATTTGGCTGACCTTTATTAATACTGATTTTTTGGACAGTTTCTTGCCATCTATTCTTATGCATGACATGCTTTTAAAGACCATACATAAAGCCTACGAAATATGAGTCATCCCATGTATACACAAAACAAACAGGTGACATCAATATGCAACCCAAAAACGGGGGAAAAAAAAGGCACAGTTGATTTCACAATGATGAAAAGTATCAGAAGAATTTTCAAAATGAAAAAGGAACCCACTGACTGAAGCTCTTTCTGGTGCATTTTGCGCAATCTTTTATAGACAGTGAAATTGCGCAGTTCATTGGAGCGCTCATGCTGCTTAATCTCTTGCCGTACGATGGATGTTGTACGAATGGTGGCAAAGTTGTTTTGTGCCACCTCCATGCTGCGGCCACTACCTCCTGATAGCTGCAAGCAAATGCATTATTATTTTAGTCCTAATAGGATATGGGACAGTCTGCCAACACATCTGAATATCATTTCAGTCTCTGTAAATGAGAAAAAAGAACTTGTCAAAATAAAAAGGTACATTTTTACCAAGCCATCCTAATTTCTAAATATACAAATTGAATAAGCAATCTCTTGAAACTGCAGCTATTGCACTGCAATATCAGGGTCAATCTGAAACAAAATTCAATACCAACAACTGAACTAATTTACTGCTATCACCTTTTTATTTATCTATCCTTGTCAAGTGATTGTACAAGCTTATTTATCTGCAATGTCAAATGTATTTATGGTGCATGTCACATGATACTACTAATACCTATGATGCATCTTACAGATGTCCTGCCTCAAGTTTAGTTGTGTAAGGAAAAACTAGTATTATAACAACACAATGGTCGCTTTTTATTAGAGCCACAACATTAAATACTTATGATAAACACCACCACCATGAGTAACAACAACTATAATACCAATGTTAAGATATATTGGCAGTCCCTGCTTGATGAACATAGAGTTAGGGACATCTGTGCTTACAAATAAGCTGCCACAAGGCCTTCTACTTTAGACAGAAAGGTAAAGTATATCACTATCTGAAGCTAATGATTTACTGTACATCTGGACATAACTCATTCATAACCCAGAGAGTGCTTGTACACACATAATGCATTTAATAATGAGGAACCAAACCAAAAGTGCCTGCGATGATAAGTACACTATTTTGATCTGCTTGTTGTGGCAGAGGAAATGGGAACAAGGAGAATGGGCAATGAAGCAGCAGACAAGAAGTGGAGTGGATAAACTGGAAATTATTATCAAATTTAATTATTTTTGTTTACTTTTGAACTATCATTAAATTTACGATGGCAGATATCAACTGTTGATGTCATGCGTGGGACAAGATATTTCTTGCTGACAATGAAGAGCTTGAGCAATCATAATGGGAAATTTATGATGGCAGATATTAACTACTGATGTCAGGTGTGGCACAAAATGTTTCTTGCTTAGGCAACAACAGGATTTTTTAAAAATCTGTGAGTTCACTTATGGCTTAAAAAATACTGTTTTAAGTGTGACAAGGTAAAACTGTAGGTATGGCTCAACAAAATACATTTTAACTGTGACAAGAATGTCAAATTGTAGGTACAACTGCTATGGGGACAACCCTGCTTCCATGTACTCAGCTGCTTATCTCACAACTGGGAAAAGGCCTGAAATAACCCAGCTGCAGTGTTGTGGAATACTTATAATACTTATCATAGACCTGCAACTATGTCTATATGGATACTTCTCCTTAAAGATACAAGGCAATGAAAATAAATCTGGGAATGAAAGCTGCTTGTGGATGAGACAAATGATATAGTGTTGTCATTACATATCAACATGGACTTGTCAGCACTTACTGGGTCTTGTCACTAAACGTTAACTATTTACACAGTCTTGTTGATACACATTCAAATTCACAAAGTCCTGTCACTAAACATTTAAATTACATGGTCTTGTCACTACACATTAACTTTACAAATATGTCCCCTAAAATGATGGCACACCTTTCGGAACACATGCCAATATCTCTTATAAGGTTATAATTATTCTTATTTTTGCTCTATATTAACATTATTTAAAAGGCTCAAAGAGTACCTAAAGACTGAAGAAAAAGCAGATTAAAGGTTTGCTTGAAGTAAGCAGCTCTGTAAAAAGATAGATACAGTCAAATCTCCCTACTATGCCACCCCGCTACTATGCCACTCTCGGTATTATGCCACTTTTGCTCGGTCCCGACTATAAATTCAATGTAAAAAAAAAAATTACTATGCCACCCCAGACTCTCGCTACTATGCCACTTTTTTGTGACTCTTAAAAGACACAAGTTGTAAAATTCCGCGCAGTGCTCGATTATTATACTGTGCGGTAGTGTGGGACATCGCAGTTAGGTGGATGGAACATAGCACGTACACAGGGAGGGTGGAGGCTGGCAGTGGGGGGGGGTGGTGGTCGCTGGCTGGGTGACAGTCACGTGACAGAGGGAAGGTGTAAGGGGGTCGACTAGCGACAGGATGCAGGTGCGCGGATGTGGTTGGGAGGGGTGGAGGATGAAGAGGTGAGGGGGAGAATGAGAGGAGACAGCTAGCGAAGCCGACGATTCTTGAGAGCTTTGGACCAGACCTTGGCAAAGGCCTTCTGTCTCTGACCGGCCCGCCCGCCAGTATATATACTATACATATTGGGTAAAACTGAGTTAACTATATTAGTCCGGCCCTCTAAAACCATCCCAATTTCTCATGCGGCCCCTTGGGAAAATTAATTGCCCACCCCTGCTTTGGACTGACGGGTAACTTGAACAAATAAAGCCGTTTTTACGAACACTCTCTACTATGCCACTCTCGCTACTATGCCACTTTTGCTCGGTCCCGGTAGGTGGCATAGTAGGGAGATTTGACTGTATTCATTCAGAGAAACTATGGCTAGAACTAGAAACGACATGCACTGTTCTCAATGTGGGTAATAAGGGGTCCTAACACAAGAAAACAAGGCGTAGGACACAGGAAGAGTGTATCCAATGTTTTTCTGCCTCCTGCAAGTCAATATCTTTTATTTGTGCCTGTTACCTTCTCCCTTCCATCAGTACACCAACAAGAGCTCAGTACAATAACCTTTGCCACTTAGATGTTTAGAATCACCAAACTTCTCCAGCATGTGCTGCTGGAACTAGTGCTACTAGCACCGCTACATCTGCCCAAAGAGGCAAGAGCCAAACACCAGAATATGATGGTACATATATATATGTCACATCTACAAGCATTAGCTTGTGTGATCTGCTCTTCATAAAACTCGTATTTGTCAGATAACAGTCTTATGTTGCTAATAAACACTGTATATGATGCAACACTTGTTTACAAATGTCCTACACCAAAATTATTCAAAACCATGAAACTGTAATGAGAACTGCAATATAAAACCATAATACTTATTAAAACAATAAAACATAAATAGTTAACAAGATCAATAGGCCAACCAACAATTGATGTACATTAGGGAAAAAAAAAATAATTAAACATCAGAAATCCAAGCATCATTTTAAAAAACTGAGAGAGCTTGCCAGACCCGAAGCGCAGAGAGCTAGAACAAGGCCAAAACACACACACAGCATCAACCAAAGAGGACAGGAAGGAGGAAAGTAATCACAGCTAGCAGAGAGCTAGGATAAATCTCACAAGACAGAAACAAGTCCACAACGAGAGCAGTCTAGAACAAAGCTCACAAGACAGAAACAAGTTTACAAATGGGGGACAGTGACAGTATTAACAACAATTTAAAAGAGACAAAAATAAGGCAGGTGGCAGCAACAGAGCAGAATAGGGGAAAGGGATAGAATTAGACAGAGAAAAGAATAAGAGACAACAGAGAAGAAAAAAAACAGCTGAACAAAAATAATAACTGATGTCACTAAACAACTTGTGCTAGCATGCTGGGTATGCCATTTTTATAACTCTCCAAGTTATCAGCAACTCAGGTGAAAAATGAAAATGAAAAATGGATTACAATTAGAGCAAATACATTAGGCTTAAATGCAACATTCAAGCAGCAGCTGATAGCAAAGAGTTTCTGGAGAACGTAAACCACTGATGTCTTGTCAACATTAGGTTACAACATGGTAACACAAAACTAACAGCTGCAATAACATCAACAGCAAGGAGAATACTGTTTCTTCTTTTCTGCAAGCCAATAGTAGTATGTATAATGCAAAATAGAAAAGACTGCAATACTTGAATTAAAGTTGTAAACATGCATGCAGGAAAACATGTCTGCCCTCCCACCCATCAAAACTACAGAAAAAAACCGGTGAAGCCTTCATAAATTCATACACCGGGAGTGTGTGGGTTGAGCAACATGCGCTATACCAATAAGAGGTCTAGAAGAATAATAACCAAGGCAAGAGATGGAGACATGGGAAAGCAAGACCAATACCTGCACTTTCATACACTGAAGGGATGAGAAACATGCACTATACCAACAAGATGTCTAGAAGGATCATAACCAAGGCAAGAGAAGGAGACATGGGAAAGCATGGCCAATACCTGCACTTTCCAGGAGTGTGGGCTGTAGGAACCACTGCGTGGCGAGATGGATGGCCAATCCTTAGACCATGGAGGGAAACAGACAATACAGTACAAAACACTCCACATAAGATATAATAGCCAAAACCATGTGCTGAACACTAGACACTTTGCTCTACAACACAGACCATCAACTATTATATCTAAATAGGGTTTAACAGTATAGTGCATATAACTAACCAGGTAACACAGATGAGAGAGCTGCACCTCAACTGCATTACACACTGCATGCCAAATAGTGGGTACAACAATACAGTGGCACTGACCATCTTGTAGAATGTACCATCTAATGGACATCTAGCATATGCAATATTCTTAACTCATTCCATCTCTTGAGAATACAGGAGTGCAATCTGATATGCACAAGTACGTGCATCAATCATTTTTGCTCCAAAACTATGTAAACAAAAAAGGGACAAAATTCCATTGTTTAACCATATTTAAATGGAGTTACATCCCTTAACACGGGAACATCTGAATTTTTCTAGATGTACCTTTCTTTTTAAAATCAATGCAAGACAACGGCACATAAAGACAGCTAGTGATTTTTCACTGTTTTCAAGCCTATTTCGCACACAAATGTTGTTTTACATTATCAAGTTTATTTAATTCTACACCTTGTATGGCCACTAAAATTCACAGCCTTCAAAACTAGACATCGCAATGCTCATACATTTTGCATAAACCTATACCCCAATTTTTATTCTTTTGGAAATGCAATTTTTGAAAATGTAATTTCCTTGAAATTTACCATGAGT
Source organism: Pomacea canaliculata (assembly GCF_003073045.1). NCBI lineage: Eukaryota > Metazoa > Mollusca > Gastropoda > Architaenioglossa > Ampullariidae > Pomacea > Pomacea canaliculata. The sequence continues at coordinate 33,536,909 of NC_037593.1, forward strand.
GCTCTTTGTCTTGAAAATAATACAGCAAGTCAAGATCATTCTTAGCAAAGAATATTAAATGAGAACTCACAAAAGTGACACACATTAAGGCTCACTTAACTCTGCACAAGTCATTACATTCAGTCACACACCCCTATCTGTCCATACAAAAATACTGCTTCTGAGTGACAAAATATGACAACTATTAGTATTAAGCACAATTAAGCAACAAGTAAATAAACACTTTAAAATAACAAAAGTCCATCCAATTTATGATGCACCAATAGATAATGATCACAAAGATTATTTACTCTGAAATAAAATAGACATACAGACATAATGCTTGACTTTTGAAATAATGATACAGATATAGCACTTTTTCAATTCCCACTGTATACACCTTTACTTATTCATCATTAATCATCCACTTGTCATAAACTTTCCATCAACTTCCTACAAGCAGTTCCAAAAAATTTTAAGGATCCTAAACTTTCATTACTAAGTTTGCTGTTAAACCTGCAAGCTATTTGAAGTAATTTTTCGTAATAAAGTTTCACCGTGATCAATTCATACGTTAATTTGTATATTTACACTTTACAATTTTTTTTTTAGTACATGCACACATGTATTTGTGTATGCATGAGAGTGTCTGCAGATGAAGAGTGATGAATAAGAGTGACATAAGGTAAATGTCAAAACTAATGTCCAAAATCGAATAAGAAAATAAGAGCAACATTAAAAAAATGTCCAAATTAAGATAACAAAATCAGAGTGACATAAGGGCAGTGCAGTTAGATAAGAAAATATGAGCAACACAAGATCAGTGCAAAAATTAGTCCAAGTTAGAGTTTTATTTTTGATTCAAACCAAATGAGCACCAACAGGATCTCCTCTACTCTCTCAATGAAGAGACAAAGGCAGCAAATCATCAAGAAAACTTTGGACTGCCAAGTTCTATGTATCATTGAAGCACATCTTGAAATTGTCATATGTTGTGATTTAGACACCCTAACTATATTCACTTTGCGGCCCTATGCTCCACCGGGGGCGAATAAGATCAAGGAGGAGGAACCATATTCACTCATATTTTGACTGAACTGACACAAACATTAGTAAAACAACAAACCAAAGAAAGTATAAAGTAGCATGGTTTGATCTTGTCACTCGGCACAGCACTTAAGTACTTTTTTAAAAAACAAGAGAGAGTGAGCACACGTGCGTGAAAGAGCGCTACGTAAGAATACAAGTCTCTTCATTTATCTGATGGTGAGCTCCAATATTAGAAAAAAATCTTTTTATTTACTGTTTTGTGGCTTGAATTTATTGTTCTCCATTAAATACTCCGCTAAGTAAATGTGCAAACTCAGTGGTTTGATTTACTAACACCTACTCCCGCGGTTCTCAAATGGTTTCTTATACCGGTATTAGTGAAATTAGTTTACATTGCTGGCTAAGGGGGGTGCACGCACGTACCTTTGTTCATCAGGATTGGGCATCATAAGTAAAAGGTTGAGAACCGCTGACTACTCTGACTTCTCATTTGCTTTGGTAACTTGTTCACAACAGTAAATTAGCTCCAGTGATACTTATTTTCCACTGTTTCATACAATATTACTGGTCAATATTTTGTGATCTTATGTACACTGGTTTTATGAAGATCCCCCCCCCCTCCAATACTAATCTCAAATCTTTCAGACATTATTCCTTTAGTTTTACTACCCTGAGTATCTAAAACTTGCTGCCCAACAAGCTCACACTTTAATTTTTTTTTTTTAAATCAACAAAGGCACTGCTGTTTGCTTAGCACATTCCCCATGACGATGAACTTAGAATGTCAAGAACTAGAAACTCAAACAGCACAAACTGACAAACTGTCAAATTCATTATATGCACTGAAGGTTATGCACAGGTATGTGTGGATTCTGTTCACATATTGTTAGATGTCAAACTCTTAGATTAAATACCAATTTTCTTTATACACTTAAGCCATAAACAAATTTTGATGTCTGGACGTTAATTTTGCACTGATTCTGCAGCTCTAAGTAGGTATCTTGAGGGCAATGTGATTTCTTCTCTCTCACAGAGAAGAATGCATGCACCCCACATGCACATACGCACACTCTTTTGTATCATGAGAAGATACTTTGCATGTATAACTTAGCTCTGCAAATAAGCCTGTGGGTGATGAGAAGCCACAACATCTGGTATCAACAAAGAAGAAATTGCCAGCATGCATGCATGCATTTACCTGTATCATGTTGTGCAGCTGTACGGAGAGCGGGGGCTGTCACAGTAAAGACAGGCCAAGCTCAGAAATATTTATACCAGCAACAAAGGCCAATAGTTAGAATCCACTTTCTTGCCTTATACTTTTGTTTTAAAACAAGCGTTAAAGACAGCAATCTGAAACGTAGGAGCCAAAAGACAACAGCCACTACATCTTCTGCAAACCCTTGTCATAACCACGCAAAATAGGGGACCTTCTCCTTTAGTTTTGCATATGTAGCACGAGGTCACTTGGCACCATACCTATATGCTGGTGTGGTGCAGCTGAATCCTATTTGTGCTTTTTAACTGGATGTCTGTTATGTGTAATGACACTGAGGAGATAACATCCCACCAGGTATTTTTCAAACCAATGAAAAATTTCATAATATAAAATTAAGAATAAAGCAGCTTGAATGGGAAGTATTTTTTCTATTCTATGCATTCCAACTCGATGCTTAAAGAAACACGGGCACCAAAACAAGTTGCACCCAAATCTGAATGTTAGTACTTTCGCATCAGAGAAGCCTTGGTGCAGCTATAAATTACTGAAAAATAGTTTAAAATTGCCACCTGCGATAATTAACATGCCTGCACTTAGCACTTTCTCCAGCAAGCTGGTGTTGCTTTTAACAGCCATGGCCCAGGCGTCAGAGCTGTGCTCATTCATGAGTGTAGAGCTGCTGAGGATAGTGCCTCTGGCTGCATACTTGATTCCAGAAAGTCTCTTCATCAGGGACAGTTGTCTTATGTCCCATTTATCTCCTGCAGGTGTAGACCTTATGAAGCCCCTTCAATCAATTATGGAAAATTTCCCATCCTGGAATGAAGCCATTAATATTCCCTTCAAGAACAAACACTGCCAGGATGCCATATCTAATGAGGGTTAGGACTGTTGGTTGCAGGTTGATTTGGCTTGCCTTGGATGAAGAACCTGTGAGCTTTAGTGAGTTGTGATGTTTGGATAAAGATGACGTCAATCTTGTTGTATCTTAGGAAGGACTGTAGCTCTGCATCCCAATGCCTCCTCCATTTCACTGCATGATCCTGAGGGCTGTTGTTGTAGTTGGTGTGCAAGCTGTAACTCTGCTTTCCCCTGCTGCTCAGATCTGCAGCACCACCCCTACCTGGCAAGATGGTTGGACAACATAAGGCATTATCTAAGAGGTTACTTGCCCCTGTGGAACCCCGGGGTATGCTTGCCTAGCGAGCATTGTGAGAATAGGGTCCCTGCCATCCAGCCAGTCATGTCTTAAGAGGCAAGAAAGGTGGACCCCTCACCTAGAGGTAAAGTAGTTTGTGGTAAGGCTAACAACCCCACCATGTAAAAAAAACCAACAGATGTACAGAAACCAATACCAGAATATTCGTTATGGATGGCGAAGGTAATGAAGCACGCCAGGAGACTGGACTTATGACGGACGACAGCCAAACCCAAGAGGGAGCTGGCGCCCCGACAGCGGATTTACTGAAGCCAAGGCAAAAGTTGAGGGTGGGGTGCTGGAGCGTCTAGACCTTGTACCAGACTGGCAGGATGCTCCAACTAGTCAAGGAGTTTGACAACTACAACTTGGACATCCTGGGAGTCAGTGAGGTCAGATGGACCGGCACTGGAAAGAGGAGACTAGCGTCAGGACATACCATCTTGTTCTCAGGAAGATCAGACGCTCAGCACTCTGAAGGAGTGGCTCTACTCCTTAACAAGAAAACTGAAAAGGCACTGCTGGAATGGAAGCCTTATAGACCCAGGCTTTTGAGAGCAAGATTCCATTCCAAGTACACCAAGCTGACAGTGCTAGCTTGCTATGCACCAACAGAAGACTCCGAGGCAGAAGACAAGGATGCTTTTTACGATCAGCTCCAGGCAGCCTCAGAAAGCATTCCAGCCCACGATATGTTGCTCATCGTCGGCGACCTCAATGCCAAGGTGGGAAGTGACAACACCTGCAGGGAGCATGTCATGGGCAAGTATGGAATTGGAACCATCAATGACAACTGGCAGACTTTTGTGAAGAAAACAACCTACTGATTGGAGGCACACTCTTCCAACACAATACGACAGCCCTTTAGCTTCTCTTCAGATACTTCAATCCTGGACCTTAACTTCATCAAGGAAGACTTCTGCCAAGTGATGTCATGGCATAACTCCTTCACTGTCTTTAGTCAGTCAGCTGAGACAGAATGCTAGGGTATGGCATGTGGAGCCAATAGTGACAGCTGGGGTTCGACTGTAGGTCAGTGTGCCTGGCCATACTATATCAGGGCTTCTGCTAAGGCTAAATTCTTTGGGGTCCCAGGAACCCCTTCTTCAGATTTTTAAGGGGTCCCTGTTCTTTGCCCAAATTTGAAATTTGCCCATTGACGAAAACTGAAGGGGTCCTCCGAACTTTTAATGCGTACTGTACGCAATTTTTTGCGTAAGCAGAAGCCCTGCTATATTGAGGAAGCAGCTGCTAGGGCACCAAAGGTTTTTCCACTAGATATCCATACACCCTGTTCAGGTCCACTACCATAGGATCCATACCAAATATTTCTGTTCAAGCACCTATTTCTGTAACTCACTTTTCTGAATGTCTCCTCAGTCTCATAAAACGCACGTGAAACTGCTCTTAATCAATAAGCAGTCAAGAAAGAGCTCAATAAATACGTCGGCAGAGTCCAGATCTACAGTAGCTCAATTGGATAGCCTCTGTCATCTAACTCATTTTTATCACGCATATCTATGGTTATACTTAAGTTATGTTCCAGTTTATTTCAAACATACATATTCAATTAGAAATAAAGACTTCAATGCATAAAATTATAAGCAAAATATAATATTCAGCTAATTTCCCGACTTTTCATGATTTGTTCTTCATTTTGATTTGATTTAATTTATACCAATGCAGCCTACTCCAGAGAGTGGAAATCCTTTTTAAAAATAACTGACTTTTCATGTTTTACTTGACCTGAATGGACAGATTTTATTTCATATATACAAATATGTTAAACATATTAGGACACCGTTTTTTGTATATAAATATATATAAAACATGCTAGGACACCATTTTACAAAGGAGTTATGAAGTTTCTGTTGCACCATTCTACTGATTTTTGTTCTATTTTGGTGGTAATTTTTTTTACATCAAAGACAACACAAACTGCTTTTAAAAAAAAATCCCTTTAGTGCGAGTTCTCTCTCCTATACTGTTACGCATCTTTTTGTGCGAGATTTGTCTTGTATACTATTATAGATTTTTTTGGGCCGAGTTCTGACTTGTATAATGTTACTGATCTTTTGTGCTTGTTCTACCTGTATAGCTCTTTCTGGTCTTGTGTTAAATGTATCTTACATTTCTTATGTTCAAATTGTCAGCTGTAAAGTTGTCTCTTCCCAAGGCTTATGACTGAGGTAGTCTTAAACAATGTAATGAGCTCAATGGTCACAACTACAAGTGTAGGATTTTTATAACTGTTCTCCTCAGCAAGCTTGCAGTCAGCACATAGATTCTTTATGCCCAAGCAGTCTACACTGAATGTGTGTGCTGTGCATGCATGTATATGTGCGTCACTTGCTTACTATTAGAAATAATTAACAATTTAAATTATTTTAATTTTAAAAAGTAGCATGCATGTGTAGGTGTTCAAAAGAATACTTACACTGCGGTCACGGACTAGAGGTGCAGGCAACTGGAAGTCCTCTGGCATTGGAGCAGCATTGAGAGAAGATAGGCTGGCCTGCGAAGATGCTGTGGTTGAATGCTGTGAGGCCAGTGAGCCTGATTTGGAGTCAAGCTGCTCATCGTCCTGTGACGATGTGTCATCAACAGAGATTTCCTCATCAGCAACACCTGCAGCACAATTGCCTTGAATGTTTTTTTGAAATACTAGTAGTAAGGTGACCAGACGTTTCGGGGGTGAAAGTGGGACATGTGCCGATGATGGTGTCGTCACCGTCAAAGAACGCCGAAAAAAGTGGGGAGGGGGCGCTGTGGGGGGCCTTTCCTCTGACCTTTGCCAGATGCGAATCAGCATACGGTAATCAGATTTTTAAAGACAACCGGGACATTTGATGGACTTGCCAGAAAGCGGGCATTGGGCATCCCGCCTGATGAGCAGGTGGGACACGAGGTCAAAAGTGGGACTGTCCTGCCTAATGCGGGGCGTCTGGTCACCTTAACTAGTAGCCTTCGGCAAATACAATTTCAACTGCTCCCCTTGTAAGATATGTGGTGTTTTAAAATTACTACTGTGCACTGAAACATGAAGTATGCATATCCTTCAACTCATCAGTACCTCCCATGATGAAAGGGGAAGTTGCATGTTAATGATAGTTCAACATCAAATCACTCTGAAATAACTGGGTCAACATGGACACATGATTTATACAAGAAAACCCATGCTGCCACATGACAACAGTTTTGCATGGTTGACTTTAACCACTGAAAACATGAGTACCTGATTGTTAATGGGTTTACGTCCACTTGTTTTAACCTCCTGACACTTTGAATACATTGCTTGGTTCAGATAAAGATACAAGCAACTGAGAAAAAGAAAATGCTTAAGTGTTATTAGTGCCAAATGAACCTCTGCAGTAGCTACATTCCTACATTAGCAAACTTTTTCACAAGTTTATATATTAATGACCTATTCAACCAGCTCCTACTAGTTTCCTACTAATTTTGAAAAACTGACCAACCTATCGTCAGAAGTGTTTTAGAATAGATATATATTCCTGCATGTTGAAGCTAAGGTGGTGATCATTAAATTTTCTAATTAAGCTAAAAAATATCAAAATAGGTCTCTGTTAGGTTCCAAAAATTTTGCCACAAGCAAGAAACCATAAGGTATCTAGTAACCCAAACCCCATACGGTCAGTTTTGTTGGGTATTTTTTGTCTAACCCAACACAAAATGACAAGTTTATTTTAAGATGCAGTCTAGATAAACTGCAAACAAATTTTATTGTACAGAAAGAATGCCACACTATAAAGCCTGACATCAACACACTTCATACTAATATTAACGGCTTTGACAAGCTAATGACTGCTACACATTAACTGCCGAGCTTAGTTTTTTGCTTAATTCTGGTAAGCTCTGGTTAATGCTAAGTAAAGCTTGACCTAGTCAAATGCTCTTTATTGCCAAACAAAGTACCTCCAGAGCCAGGACTGGCTGGCTGAGGTGAGATAGGAAGACCTTCTAGAAGGGCATCCTCAGAGGCAGCACTCCCATTCATAATCAGCTTTTTCATACGCCGGTATTGCAAGTTGTCTAGTTTTCGTACAGCATCCCGTGTCCTAATGATGAGTTCCATAAGGACACTCACTCGACGAGTCTTTCGCACAAAAGGATGCTGTAAGATGATCAAATGGTACAACTGTTCAGACAACACTTTCAGCATGAAGGGCAGAATACAGAATACTTGTTTTTCAAGTACAGCTGGTATTAATGGGCAACACAAGAACAACATTTTTTCTTTAAAACTGTTTATTTTAAAATAATAATTCCCAAAATATGAGTATATAATGATGTCTGAGACTGCATCATGTTACTTGTTGACCAGAGCAGTGCAGAAAACATTGATTTAGCATATTTGGTGCTTGATCTTTGTTCAAGCTTTTTACTGAAAATTTTAGTTGATTTTTTACAGATTGTGCTTGTGTATAGTTGGTATTGCTGTAGAAAGATATTTTTGTTTTATTTCAAGTTCAAGACTTGCCTGCAGTGTATTAGTGACTAGAAAACAACTGCTTTTGAAACATTTTGAGCAAATTCTGGAATACGGTGAATGGATGAAGTTTGCATGGCACGTTTGAACAAAGCAGAATTATACAGATCTCTGGACAAAGTTAATCCACTGGCATTTGTAGTCATCATCTTTAGGAACTTCATCTCAGTGTCCAAGAGAATGTTCAGCAGCAGCACACTGTGTCCTGGTCTATTTGCTATTAGTGAGGCTGGCATCCTTCTTTGTCTAATTCAGCTCATGCAGATGATGCAATTTTTAGAAATATTCCATTTTGTTACTTCCCATTTTCTCAACAAATCCAGGAGTCATTAAGAGAAAAACATTGATACAATATTTCTCATGCCTCCTTGTCATAAAATACCACCAGAATATGTTTTTGCGATGTTTTATGCTATATTTCCAGTGATTTTTCACTCAGCACTCGTGTTGCCCTTTAAGAATGTTAATCTTTCTAAAATTCATGATGAATATTATCATTTGTAACACTTAAAATTGCAAGCATAAATAAGCATCAACATACAGACATCACAAGTTGAAAAACAGTACGAAAACTTTTGTAAACAGTAATTCAACAATTATCAAGATAAAAACCTGTAGAACTGCCTTATGGAAACAGTGGACAAAAATGTCAAATACGTCAATTTCTCTACTTCACGGTAACAGGAGGAAATCTTTCATAAAATCCAAATAAACAATACAAAAATGAATTTAAAGAGGCAGATAACTAAATTAAGCTATGGAAAAGTATGAGATTAAAGTAGCATGGACAAGGACTTCATGAGCTACGGGGGGGGTAAAAAACTCCAATCATAGTATAGATGACTCAGAAATCTCTTTGCACATTTATGCCCCTTTACAGTGAATTAACGAAGCTGCAATCTATTAACATATTTTGAATATATTATTTGAGAATTATGCTGGGCAGGAAAACCCTAACAAAATCTGTTGGGTGTTTTTTGTTGTGAAGTGACTGAGAACGAATGTCTGCATGTGGTTGTGACAAGTTGATGGGGAGGTCAGAGGAGATGGAACAGAAAAACTAATAACAGTGACTCTAGGGGCTGAGAAAATGTGGTTTGTGCTGATAACTGATAAAAGGCTAAATGTCAGAAAAATAAATATTTTGGATGCTACTGTTGAATTCTGGGTTAGATGGGTCTGCTGATAGTGACAGCACAGTCAATATGAAATTATTAATTAATCAAAATGTTTAATAAAATGAAATTAATACTCATCAATACTGCCTCCACAAACTAGCTACCTTATTAAAAAAAAAAGTATGGAAAAAATACCTGCAGACATTTGGCAGCTGATGGCCGCTCTACTACAACCTTGCATAGACAGTCATTTACAAAGTTGTGAAATTCATCTGACCACTCGCCTCCGGACAACGACGGAGAATCATTTTGTGCGATGTGATAAAGAGCACTCATTGCATTCATGTTAAAAAGAGGTGGCTTTCGCTCCGCTGTAACAAAATAAAGTTCAATTGGATGATATGTGAAGGTAGCAACATTCTATCACACAATTAACATGCTGAACAAAGATGACACTGAAAACATTTCTTTCTCCAGCCCCCAATAGATAAACAGTTAAGCATCATACCTCTCCCTCTGAATAACTCATTTTCATATTACATAAGTTTAATATGATTGCGATAGTACGTAACAATTCCATTAAGGATGATCACATTTGCTAGGATTTTGTGGCTGTACTTAAAGGTTTAACACTTTGTTTAAACTTAATGAGAACAACCAGGTAAATTCAACAGCAGAAATCAATTCTCTTAGATTACATCTTTTGAAATACATCTCATGTGTAAGGTTAAAAAAAGCCCCCCCCCCCCACCCAAAAAAAAACAACAAAACAACAAGCTGTAATATTTACAATTCAGAGCCAAGATGAGACTTGAATTGTTTATTAAAGGTTGATAATGAAAGACAATTAGAAAATTATAAACATTATAAAAATTATAAAGAAAATTATAGACAATGTGATTATAATACAGATAAAAGTCTTAATCAGCTCAAAAAAAAAAAATGTTGTAAATGGTTATCTATAATTAGATCTAGAATATTCTACTCTTGGATGTGAAGTACAGTTATGTGTTGATAGTTCAAAAGCAGTTTTTAACAATGCATGTAACTAAAAATGAAACAAATAATAGATTTTAGGTAATCGTGGCTTGAAGATGATGAAGCTATTGTTTCACAGTATTTCACAGTGACTTTTATACTTATTATAAAATGCAACATGTTTTGAGGACAGCTAGCTTCTTAAGTACGACACGACTAGGGAGTTAAAAATGCCCTCTCTCTCACAAAACACACGTATATATTACATGTAAATCACATCTCTGGACAAAAATATCACATCATATTTCTAACCCCAACCCACAAGCGAATCCCTGATCTTCCCACTCGATCACAGCTGTGGTGCACTTCAAGCAACTACAGACAGGATCTGGAATAGCCATATGAATCCAGGCATTTGCGAACAAGTGCCTGAAGAGACTGCTCTGGATCTCATACAAAGAATATAGAACTACATGTACTTTGTACGAAACAAGATGGCCACACTCATAGAACACCAGGAACCTCAACTTTCAACAGTCAAGCGACGTAAGCTGGTCTTCTTTGGCCATGTGACCTGGCACAACACCCCATCTTCAAGGATAGTGGACACCAGGAGGTGGTCAGAGGAAGAGCTGACACGAAGGTCAAAGACTGGACTGGTCATCCTTTACAGGACCTGCTATCGCCCACAATAGACAAGGGTGGCGGCCTGTTAGCTGCCGCCTCTATCCATGTGGTCCATCCCCTGCCAACAACAGGTGCCGGTCAAGGGATGACTACTTTGCACTATGCTCCCTTCCCCAATTCTCTGAGTTCAGTTATTTATCCAATTTTTCTATATGCACATTGACCACTTTTGTGACTGAAACTTGCAAAGAGACTTCAAGTTTTTTGCATACCAATGTTCAACTACTGCTCTACACATAGTAATGTTTAAATTAGCAACTAAAAACTGGCATAGAGTCACAACTATATGGTTAAGGTTTAATGTTTAAAAGGTGAATGTCTGCTGGATCACTTCTTAACATATTGCAGTTGCCTTTTCCCTCGTACAATATGTAGAATTCTGCATGATGTGGACTATCAATGATAGAAAAGTGACAGTGTTTACTGACTGCATGCTGTGCTTGAGATGTGACAATGATAGAGAAGTGACAGAATTTATATACTACTCACCTGATTTGATCCTCATCAATACCATCAAAAGACCTACCTAACTCTATACAAGTGATGCCTAGAGACCACACATCAGCCTTGCCATCATATTGTCCTTCATCCATGGCCAGAATAACCTCAGGGGCCATCCAGTATGGAGTTCCTACAAATGAATTTGCTGGACTTGCCAGTGAAGCTGACCCAAAGTCCGCTGCAAAACATGCAGATCTTCTGCATTATCTGTTCTGATAATTATACAATTCAAATCTCATTAACTCGTTCCATATCAATTAGATAATTGTACCCAACTGTCCATTTCATAACACTTGCAATATGTAACCTACTACCATACTGGTTCATACAGCTGAATCAGCACAACTTGCCATATTGGTTGCAACTGAGGAGTCCAGACATCTTCAGCCACTACAAATCAACCACAATATACTTAAATACAAAGTATCTATAGTTGCTGAATATTAAATATCACTTATCTTGCAACAAAACATCTTCTGTAACAGTTACCTGAATTAAGAAACAGCTGACAGACAATAAAGGTATTACATACACACAATACAAAAGACTTTATCTGCCCCTCTCTTTCACTTTTATAGAGGGAAGGGGAGAAGAATGCTACGGTGGATGCAGTACACGGTGGATGCAGTAACTGCTAATTTGTTCCTTGTTTTTACTCAACAGCCTCAAGGCCATATCTAACCAATCAAGTCCACCTTCACAGCTTTTTTGTGATAGCTGATAGGACTATAGAGCTTTCATTTCTATAGCCTTGTTTTAAAAAAATCTCTTCCTGCTTTATGAAAAGTACACCCCCCCCCCCCCAACCGCCATGCAATGCAATTTTGATCCTCATTTCTTTCTGTAAGAATAAGATCATTTCAATCAAACAGTTTCCCTTAAAAAAAAAAAAAAAGCAAAACTTTAACCTCTAACACATGTTATCTTCATCACGATATTACTATCCTGGTGCATACAAAATTGCTCAATTTGAAAAAAATCATAACAAATGACACCAATGGCAAAAAAATTCTAACTGAAGTTCAAAATGACAAACTAGTTATTTTAAGATTGAAATAAAAATTATGGATATCCGATGGACTGTCAAAATACTGTTTCTCTATCTTATACACAAACAAAAAAAATCACAACCAGATGTGGGATAAAAATTTTGTGCAGCTGGAAAATATTTCAGATTTGTGAACGTCAATATGAAAACTGCAATCTGCAGAGTCATATTTTTGGTGACATTTCTGTCAGTTATTCAGCAAAGAGGTATCTAAATGGTCTCAATGTCGATTTCTACATTAGTTTCTCCATCTTCGTCTTCATCTGCCATTTTCATGGGTTAAGTGTTATTGAATTCAGAAATTTTAAATCAAAGTCTTTATACATCCATAGTTTTTGGCATACAAAATTGTAACCAATGGAAAATGTCATGTGACGCATTCTAAAGAGCAGGGGGAATTGGTGTTTTATGCTGAGCCAGCAACAAAGGCTATATCACAGCCAGCCCTGCGCACAGATGCCACATACAGAGAAAGAACAGCATGCCTGAGACGAGCTGAACCCAGGACAGCCAACCTTCATTGTATTGGTAACAGGATCGAGCTAACCGTTGCACCACTGGACCACCCTTATTCTAAAGACCAAGTAAATAGGTTTACACCACAAGACCAAAAAGTTAATGCTCAATGTCTGCAAAATGTTACAATTAAGCACAAACTGTCTCTTCTGAAATGTTTAATTTTTAATAAGATTCCCTTGAAAAACATAATAGACATAAATGGCTGATCTGGCCGCTGGGAAGATCAATGTAGTAACAAATGACGTTTAAATATCAAAATATTTTGGGTATTTTCTAAGAGGGAGTTGTGATAGGTAATGTCTTAGTAAGGTTTTACTGTCTTTGCTGTTAAAACATCTTTATCACGACAACAGGGCAAATAGTTTACAAAGCTGCATGTATATAAGAACTTTCTCGAGGATTATATAATTGTAATGGGCAATGAAGAGTACAGCAAATGACTCATGCAAGTATATAGATAAAAATGAGACAGTAATTAAGAAAAAAGGATTGATGACAGGAAAACAGGTAATAATACTTTTAACGAGAACTTAAAAATTTGGTTTACGCTTTATTAGTAAGCTCCTCTGAAAAACATGTACCTAAACAAATGTAGAGACAAAAAAATCACCCTCCACCCTAACCAAACAGCTTTATTAAAAAGAAAAACATTGAACATCCACTAATACGTGAATAACTGCAGTATTAGCATGAAAAAAGATCAGCTGTGCAGCATTTGAATAAAAAAAACCACCAATGACAGCTATACATGAAAGCAAGATGTAGCAACACACACCCAATTTGACAGTGCCATCCTCTGTCAGCAGAATGTTGCCCGCCTTGATATCTCGGTGGATCTTGCCCATGTCATGCAAGTATGCAAGCCCCTCCAGAGCCCCTTGGCATATTGCAGATATCTCCACTTCCTTCAATGGCTTCTTGTGGACTGTAAAAGAATAATTAACAGGTCCCAAACAGTAAAACCAATTGTACTAGATCACATGCCCATAACCTACACCTTAAATTACATTTACATTAAAACTGCAACTGCCGTTCACAAAAGTTTGACGAGATTTTTGTCTTGTGAATAGTGCTTTCTTGAGTTACTAAAAATAGATTGTGACGTCACGCAGCAGAGCATCATGGGACTGCTTTGCAGACAAACACTGCACGTTGTTCTGTTTACGCTATGGCGACTGACGAAAAGCGACATTTTTGCTATCAATCTCTGAAACAATGCTGAAAACAGGAGAAATCAAACACTGCTGTTGAGCTTTATGTAAATCGGACTCCAGATATCCAGAGCGATTACCGGAGGGGACGTTTTTTATTCCATTTCCAAAGCCTGGTAAGACCAGTGACAAAATGATCCAGTGGGAAAGACAACAGGGCAAGACTGTTAAAGACTGAGAAAGCAAAGCGCTGGCAGTTTTTATGTGGGCGATCTGATTTCCAAAATGTGGAGAAAATAACCAGGAACACATATGTCTGCTCTCTGCATTTTCTTGGTGGAAAAGGCCCAACATCTGAGAGCGACAAACCAACAGTAGCATCGCTTACAGACGATCGAAGAAACACAAAAGCGACAGGGAGGTAACAGGAAGGCTCCAGTGCAACGTGGCGACCAAACTGCACATTATCAACGGGACAAATGAGAAGAAAACTGGTCCATCTAGGCGTTTTACCCCAAAAGAGGAACTTTTCATTACACTTCTGAGGCTGCGAAAAGGACTTTCACTGAAAATGATTGCCTGCATGTTTGACACATCTGAATCGTTAGTGAGCAAATTTTTATCACATGGATTCAGTTTATGTTCCTACACTTCAAGTCTATGAATGTCCCTATGTTACCAACAAAAGATATAGTTAAAACATCTTTGCCAAGAGTGTTTAGACAGTTTAAAAATGTCAGATGCTCTGTAGAGTGCACAGAATTCTTTTGTCAGACACCCAGGTATTATGGGTAGCAAGGCAATGTGTATTCCTCTTACAAGCACCACACCACAATGAAAGGACTGATTGCAGTCACCCATAAAGGTGCTGCAGGTTTTATCTCAGATCTGTATGAGGGTAGTGTTAGTGATGTTGATATATTTGAGAAATGTGGCATTCTACAACACATTGAACAAGGAGATGTTTTGCTTGTGGACAAAGGGTTTAAAGTGTAGGATTTGCTTTTGTCGAGACTGGCTACTATAAAAATCCCTGCATTTCTAGGTAAGCGAGCTAGCCTGTCTTCAGAAGAGGAGATGGATACAAGGAGGGTAGCCAAGGCACGAATTCATGTAGAACGCTTTAATGAAAGACTGAAAAAGTTCATGCTTCTCAGCAGAACTATCCCCCTAAGCCTCAGTTGTGTTGCCTCCTAAATGGTTTTTGTTGGATGCTGTTTGTTAAATTTTCAAAGTAGCTTATGTATTTAAAAGCAAATGAAATGCTAATGTACCACATAGATTGGCCAAAGAAAGAAATGTGGGAGTATTTTTGCCAAAAACAGACTGAACAGAATTTTTGGTGTTAAACTGATGGTCAACCTATCAATTCATTCAGGGGCATATGACAGAAAAGTATTGTAAATAAATCTGTATAGTAATTATTATTATAGGTTACAACTACTGTTCTGCTTCACAGTAAACAAAGTGAAAAATCAAAACCGCATTTTTACACGTTCACGTTTTGTTTTTTTGAACAATAAACTGCACAGCAACGCATTCGATGCAAACGCTGGTGTAGTACATGTGGGGAATATATTTGTCTACGTTGCATTCCCAGAAGCCCTTGCGCGGCTAAATCGTGACATCATCTGTATAAAGCGCCATTATCCTAGCATCACACTTTTTAAACCTTTATCTGTTACATCCTCTTTCTCCTACTAAAAATGCTATACTTCTATTAATTTTTGTAAAATATGGCCCTTTAGGTCTTGATTTTTGATGAGAATTATTCTGCATTTTCTGAAAGACTTCTTGACACTTAACTTGTTAGTTTAGTTTATTCCTTGTTACTTCTCGAGGAGCATAGGGCCGCTGACACTTAACTTGTACAAACACGATTTCATGTCGCAAGTTTTTCCAAGTCACTTGATTAGACGGGTTGTCGGAAAAGTCATGACATAATTTCTCTTTTTCTGCAGGCATTTATGTAAAGAACAAACATCAATCAATGATATACTGCCCCTTTTATTCGACAATCTTTTGCCATCTTTCAGTAAAACTTCATAATTTCTTGTTCACAAAAGGACCTTTATTAGCAAAAAACTGAACAAGGTGTTGATTTACAGCCTCATTAAATGAACACTATATCACAAAAGGACTTATAAAGAGAGTGAAACAAGTGGAAGTCTGACAGCACAAGGTCGGGCCAGTATTTTTTTTTTGGTGATCAAACGTGTGTGGTCTCTTATTGTCGTGATGGAACAAGACTCCTTTATGATTAACAAATGCTGGACGTTTCTGGGTGATAGATTCATTCAAGCTGTTCAACTGATGACAGTACACATTCAAACTGATTGCTTAGTTCCTAGGTAGGAGCTTGAAGAAATGTGGCACCTATAAAAGCCCACAACACCGAGAGCATAACTTTCCTCTAAGGAATGTCTGCTTTTGATATCAGTTGAGGTGAATCATCATTTTGGGACCAAGACCATTTGTTTCAAACAATCCACTCATCACCTCAACCGCTTCCAAAAACTCTCAGTCCACTATCTGTTCATTACTGGTCTGCGCAGCAAGTGTGATCTATCTTGGTCATGGTACTGTGCATTTCAAAAATACCCTTTATTATATTGCAGATGTTTATACAAGCCATCAAATATCTTTTGAGTTCATGAGGAATTTAAATGTCGAGTCTGCTTACGTATCCCATCTTGTTTAGGTGGTCATAAATGCTTGAATAATGAATGTTCAATGCTTCTGCAATCTCTTTTGCTGTATAACATGGGTTTGTGGATCTGTAGCGGACATGTGTGGTGTGACAGATAGTGGGGTAGGGTGAATAACAGTCATGTAGCTGGCGGGAGTGTCTGAGCATGTGACAGTGCCCGCTTATAGTAAAATTCCCGTGCCTCTCGCAACAAAGGAGTGACGAGAGTTCACCTCACGCTCTGGCTGAGTGAACCGTGAGTTAGGATTCCCAACGAAACTGCCGAGACGGATGGTCTCGCTGTATGTGTTACAGAGACCGGGAATCAGTGAACTAAGTTCCTTGCCTAGACAAGGAACTTTTGGAGGGACCCACTAAGGTGTACAAGTGACGTCCCTAGCAACGGCCAGGCCCGAAAGCCTCCCTCTGCTTGTTTCATCCTAACTTTTGGAGAGACCCACTAAGGTGTACAAGTGAAGTCCCTAGCAACAGCCAGGCCTGAGAGCCTCCCTCTGCTTGTTTCATCCTGAGTCGGGCGTCCGGGGCGGATTTCCGTCCGTCGACGTCCAGCCGCGCTGTTCCGCGACCCCAGCGTCCGGACTCGCAGTTTGGAGTATGTTCTTGGTGTAGCTTTGTGTGTGCCAGCTACAGATATCTTGATGGAATATGTGTATTAGTGTGTTCGGGAGTGCGTACGGAACCTGTTCGCTCATCGTGGACTGAGATACGCCGGACCTTTTGATGTTCGATGAGGTGACCCTGGCGAACAGTAACCGTAAGTGTTCTCATATGTATGGTTATTTATGTTTGAAGTTTTTCGTGTGTAATATTAAATGGACATCCCAACCTGAAGTGATCTCGTGTTTATCCTTTGAAAGAACGTGCAAGTCCGATGGCCGGTCGTGACAGGATCAATGTCTTTAATGTGACATCATCAACCTTGGTGAACCTCCATAACAGAGAAGCATCCTTGAGATCACAATTACTGGCACTGACGTTCACGTATGGCATTGTGACCATAAACTTTATGCAACTTTTCGCAAGCTTGATGCATGCTCTTCCCTTTATGGAAGTAAAATATGGGTAAAATACACAGTTTGGTCTATCATCTTAAACTACTTGTAATACCTGTAAAACTTAACTAAATTGCTCAATTATTGTTTCAGAATAGTTGTTTCAACTACCAGTTGTCAAAAGACATACAATAACATAGATGTGAACAACTCTAGTACTTCCAAAAATGAACTAACGCAATCTAATGCAAAAATTCGCCATGACTTTTCCAACAACCCAATCCATCAACAAAATAATTGACCACCAGGTCAAACCATACTCAGCATCAATCCAAAAAAAAAAAAAAAAATTACACTTGTGTTTTATTCAAACCACAAAATCTCTTTAAACCACAAAATCTCTTTAAGGTGGAACAAAACTGAGCAGTGCTTGGTTTTTGAGGGGTGGGTGTGTGCGTACACATTCCAAGTGGTCAAAGGAGAGAACTCTAGACATTCCAAGTGGTCAAAGGAGAGAACTCTAGCAAAATGGCCTACATCAGTCAACAGACGTTTCATCCTATCACCTGTTGTCATCTGGTAAACCATCATATTGAAACAGAAATTATGGCTGCTTATGGATTTGATGAAATGCATGGCATATTTTGGTAGAGGAGACGAAGGCTGTTGGTAAAGTGTGTGCAATGATTTAAAAGCCACTCTTCTGCTATTTGTTGAAAATGTTCCATTCCTTTAAAGCGCAGAGCTGAATGATAAATAGAGCTCTAGCTGCTTAGGTTGTTATCTTGCAGACACTATTACAGGTTAAAAACTAACCACTGCAAACACCTACAAGAGATTTTATATCCTCTGTGCACCTACCTTCAATTATATCAGAAGCAGAACCTAGACAATATTCCATAACCAGCTGAAACATAGAAAGACACTATATTGCTAAAAAAAGTTTTGGATCTTTTTAATAAAATAGACAGTAACATCATTCAAGCTGTAATTATGCATCCAACGGAGGAATGTGACGCAGGCAATGAAGAATAATTCTTTTTATACTTACAGGCAATAGAATATGTAAAATTCTTCAATATCTTATTAGAAAGAGACACAGAATTCACATAATACTTTTGTGTTGTCACTCTGATATTTGATAACCACCATGCATCATAACACTTCTTTCTTTGAACGAGTTTCAACACACAAAAACTGGACAACTTAGTTGTTACAGATCTTAGCAAAATAAAATTTATAGTAAAATAATTAATGAAGTGATCTCCCTTATTTTGGCCACATGCAGCATTACTCACCCAGGCTGTATGCTCTTTCAGGTAGCACCCCTTGTATTCAATAGCATTTTTGTGCTTGAGTTGTCCCAAGAATCGCACTTCCTTGATGATGTCTTGCCATTTCTAAATGCACATGCACACACGCGACAGAAGCAGAGAGAAGGAAACACTGTTCATGGCAACAACCAAAAGCAAACTATGCATGGCTTAGTCTTCAACATAAGTGATGTTTACGTTTCTTGTGTAATACACCAGCATACAGCTGAACTTAACTGCCAAATTTTCACTATATTTTCACGAATCAACACAAATACAAGAACTATAACAACAAATAATTTATGTAATACAGCGGTGCATATTTTGACAGAATAATGACTTTCAGGTAAGGATAATCCTAAAACATAGCACATACCATCTGGATGTGCTGTAAAGAAACATCCCTGATTATTCATTTCAACTTCAAATCATATGACTAGAACTCACATCTTGGGAGCCCTTTCCACTATAGGACATCTTCTTGATGGCCACGATTTCCTTGGTCTGTACATTACGGGCCTGCACACACAGATTTCTTAATGAGTATAAACTGTCAGCATCCTGGGTTTCTATTAAGTAAGTGATACAGAGTTGCTGTTGTTCAGTTTGAGAAAGAAAAGTGCTTAACAGGCAATCTCGCACTGGAAGGAGAGGATTACTAGGGAATATGAGGTGGGAGGGAAGATAAAAGTAATTGTGAGGAGGAGAAAAAAAAGTGTTTCATACTACCACAGGTGTTGGTCAGTGAATGAGAACTATTGCTAAAACATGGTTAGAAAAGGACCATCTAACTTCGACCCCTGCCACAGTTCTTGTTGTTCTATATTAAGATACAGCTAATTACTGCTAGCAGTGGTTACCTACAAAATTTCAAGCATCTTTCATGACATCACTATGTAACAGATGCTATTTTTCTACAAGTGTCCATAAATTGGGAAAGAAATTGGATATTCCTTCATGTGCATTAAATAATGGACATCATGTATATTTATTCCATGTGTTTCACCCACCTACTATGTTCACCTTTTACACCAAGAATTTTTCATAGTTTAACTGTATTTTGACCACAAGAGTTTAATACTGAGTTAGCTTTTTATGTGTCAGTTGGTGATCATGACTTCACAAAAAAGGTACATGTAGATTAGTATCAGTGATGATGGGTTGGGAGGTGGCTGATGAGGTCGATCAGGGCCTGGTACAATCTCCCACATGTACAGCATACATGAGAAGTTGATCAGAGTGGACATTCTGGCCTTATGTGCAGCACATCCCTGTCTGGCTACTGTGACACATCTGGCCTCAGCTGTAGTTGCTCCCTGGGTTGTGTTTGTAGCATGGATTTTTTTTTTTGCCCTCCATGTGCTTGTCCTGGTGCAACTCTCTATTGAGCAACTGCTTCAACATGCAGATGTCCAGCCCATCTAGCTTGCCATTTCAGCAGGGTGTGCATGCTGGGAATGGAGGCATGCTTTAGGACTTGGCAACAGCACTGGGGATCCTATCCTACTAACAGATGTGAATCAGAAGAGGAAGGTAGTTTTTGTATAAATGATGCTTGGGTTGTCTGATGAAGATTGTCCAGATTGCAGGAGGGTGGGAGGGATTATTGCAGACTTTCAACCTGTGATAAGGTTAACTCATTGCAATTAACCTGGAAAGTGACTTGCTTGTTTAAGAAGTCACTCTGAACAAACGTGTACAGTGCTTTTATTATTTAATTTGCAAACTGTTAAGGGTGCAGGAACAAACAATAGTTCATTTTAATGCTGAATCACTTCTCTACAAGTTACTTCCTTTGCTTTGTACAACAGGACAGCCAGGCTTTTCAAATTTAAATTCTTTGTGGTATAGTGAGCTAAATGTGATATTTAATTACAGTTTTGTGATGTATAGTTATTTTTGTATAATTTTGTTTTTAAATAGCCAAAATGCGGCAGCTCATGGAGACATCTTGTCTGAAAGGGAGGTGACCTTAGTGACCACTACACTCCCAGACTTTTAGCTTGGTGATAAGGTTGAGACCACTATATTTTATTAGACATTTCTGTGAAGTCTGCCATGGGCAGCACTTGCTTTGGTGACTTTGTACCAGTGATGTTTGCAAAAGTGTTGCCCAGGTTAACGATTCGCGATTCAAACCGAATGTTATTTTTTTTTTGTTCTAATTGTTTGTTGTCTGTAATACCAGGGGAGAGCAGTCACGCGAATGCTAACGCAATCCCCACGCGGATTATTTCACGTCATTCGATGTGTTTTGACGTAGGGAAAGTTGACAAGGCGCAACTACGGCGACTATGGCCAATTGAGGTGGAAGCCATGCCAACTACACGGTACAGAGATTATGATTGGTCAGCATGGACCCCACGAAGGATTGCTAAGCAGTCGTCCTAGTTACCTAGTTGCTAATGGCCTGATTGGTCAAAAGAAGTAGAGGGGAAAGTTAACCCTGGAATGTTTCCCTGGGAGTGAGAGAAGAGCAGCTTGAGGAGTAAGACCTCTGAAGCATAGCACGACATTGATAACAGAAGCCAACGTTCATCCCCATAAGAGGTGGAGCTGAATCATCGCCTTGTCTGCTGAGGAGAAGTGTAATGTCTATATTGGTAAGGGAGGGTATACAGCGGAAGATCTGTGTTGTGGACAGACTCACGAAGTTTTAGCATCACATTACAACGGATACTAAAACTTATCTACTGAAGGGTAGACCTGAACCT
Organism: Pomacea canaliculata; assembly: GCF_003073045.1. Lineage (NCBI taxonomy): Eukaryota > Metazoa > Mollusca > Gastropoda > Architaenioglossa > Ampullariidae > Pomacea > Pomacea canaliculata. Next base: position 33,558,593 of record NC_037593.1, read on the forward strand.
TCCTACTGATGAGGAGTATAGCGACTACACCAGCACAAGGATACAGCGGGTATCTGTGTGGAGGACAGACCTTGGACGCATTGGCATTTATACATAACAGTCGTTAAAACTTATCTACTGAAGGGTAGACCTGAACAACACCTTCCTACCGACGAGGACTATAGTGACTACACCAACACAAGGGATACAGCGGGTGTTGCCTTGGACTTTGAGCATTTTGATCTCCAGCTTTAACGTTTCATTCGTTTGGACACGTTAGGACATAACCGCCTAGGGATTCGTTTGGATATAATTTGCCAGACAACAGACCGTACCGACGATATACCATCTTGACTATAACTCGTCCGTCCGCCGGACTTCTGCATCTATAGTGTGTGTGTATAGACAGTAGGCAATAGAACAGTTTTAGTGTTTTCTCTCATTTCAATATCATTCATTTTTTAAAACATTAAAGGTGTTGATTGTTGGCCGGACCTTTTTGTTTGAAAAAGGTTGAAGAGTGCAGCGAGCGAGTTTTTAGATGTTTATACACGCTCGCATACATTTGTAACGCACTCTCCACAAAATGTTTAAGTAGATGAAGTGCTTATCTGCCTTGAGAGGTTGCATCCCTTCACTGTGATGTGGGGCTCCTGATAATGATTGCAAGGGGTACTAACTGTAAGTTACATCATCGGTGACAGCGAAGACTTTGGGTGGAACTGTTGGACAAATCTAGCAAACTTGTGGAGGCACTCTAACTTCTCCATTATCTTGCAGATCATCTCTGCTATGTTAAAGGCCTTGGTTGGGTCAATGAAGGTTGTATGGAAATTGCAATCCTGTTCCTGTCACTCTTCCTAAAGTTGAAGGGTAGCAAAATCACGTCTGTTGTGAAACGCCCAGCACAGATACTACGTTGGATTTCAGGAAGAATGTCCTTCTCCAGATGATGAGAAGGCGATTCAGGAGTCCTGTCATGATTTTGCCTGCTATGAATTATAAAAAAAAAAATGCCTCTGTTGGGGTTATCACAGGACTGACAATTGCACTTTCATTTGTAAATGTGGACAATGCTGGCATCTTAAGGCTGCTGGGGGACAGTGCACTCCTTCCATATGGACTGTAAGAATTCTATACTGCTAGCACTCTTATTATTTCTTATGTTTGTGCTGGTCTGCCTGGGGATGATCAGAACAGACCTTTGTGTGTACTGATTCTGCCTGTTCCTTGGCAGTCTGCTGATCTGGCTTGTGTCTGGCAGTCTGTGCTGATTTTGGTAGTCTCTGTTGCTTATACTTGTTTCTTGGCAGCATGGCTGATTCTACTTGTGTCTAGGCAGTATGCATTGATTCTTGCCTTTTGGTGAAGTTGTATTGTCACTGCTTCAAGTAGCCTTTAGGTCTTGGCTGCTGAAGGTTTATGTGTGTCCTGCTTTTCTTGCACCAAATGTGACTCAAAATGCGTTACATAATAGTAACAAAATAACAGTTCATATTTATTTAGAGATTCATTTCCACAACCAGGCCCAAAGCTTTTTTACACATACAAACATACAACACAATATAGAACACACAGGGTGGAAAAACCAGAGTACCCAGGGACAGCCAACAATGGTCTTAGTCAATTTGAACATCTTCTGACAGAAACTCATCAAAATTCTTTTTCTTAACATGAAAGAGAGAAGAAGAAATAGTAATCAAGAAGTGGAATCCCCAATTTCTGTAGTATAGGGCCACATCTCCCTGGTGCAGAAATTCAGGAAAATTCTTTTTTATAACGAGAAAGTGAGCATGTAATCAAGAAGTGGAAGCACTACTTTCACCATACAGACACATCTACAAGCAGTCTGTTTTTGTTTAATGTCTCAGCCTGCCATTCCCACAACTTATTGGCAGGCTGGTTGATTTTTAAAGCTGAAGAAAAGTCTTTATGGTCATCTTTATTAAAGACTTCTTGCATCTTCCAGCACTTCTTTGCTGGTTGATTGAAAATGAATCTGCAGACTCACTAAATGTTTCCCTAAGGGAAACAACTGCAATAACTATTCTTACTGGCTCATTGTATCATTGACGATAAAATGAATTGTCTTTGTCAATTTTAAGATTCCTCATTCCGACCCTTCTTCAGTAGCTGTTATTTTCCATCCCAGTTCCAACCTGAGATTTTCTTTTTTCTAGGAATGGAAATCCATTCGAAGAAACATTAAGAAGGCCCTTGGCCTGTGTGGGATCTCTGGGTGCACTATACATTACCATGCCAAACAACTTAGACTCTTTAAAACATATCTCTTAGCAAGATCTTTGTCAATCCCAGCCATATACCTGATATTTGGCAACTTCCCTACACTGTGACTATCCCAGAAATCACAAGGCCTAGACAACCCAATGACTTCAGACCAGTTGCACTTACCTTGCTTAGCATGAAAACTCAAAAACATTATTAAGTAGTAGTTATAATTGATGTTGATAAACATCTTCACCCAATGCATTTTGCCTACAGAGCAGGAAGATGTGATAAGATGCTAAGATATTCATGTTGACATTTTGTAGCAAAAGCTATGTTTGAGACAGTTGCAGGTTATTCAGTCTTACAAGGATTTGTACTCTAACAACTGAAAATATAATAGTAACTAACATATAAAGTTTAATGTATGTTCTAATAAAATACTGCATTGTTTGCCACTTTGTATAAATTGTGTCAATAATTTTTTATTTCTGCCTTGTGATCTACTTTCACGATATGATCTCTCCGTTCTATACAGTAACTATCTCTTAGTACAAGAAAATAAAAACTATTATTTCTCGCAAACAACAACACTTGAATATTTTAAAAAAAACAAAACCCTCTTTAAAATGGTGTGTCAGTGATGGTTGTCTTTAATGTAGGTCGATAGGTGTAAATATTGAAACACATTGTACTTGGTACCACCACTACTGCTAAAAGTATTCAACTGCGTTGATTTCATCCGTATTAAGATGTAGCCTGATGCAGCTGGCAGTAACATCTATGGTGATGCTGTTGGGATGCCTAAATATGTATAAAAGATGACTGATTTTGTGTATGTGTGCGTAGAATACCTTGCTTCTATCGGCACAGTAGGGATGCTACACTCTTTCTGGTCAGGGTTTAAAACTTTTAACAAATCAGTCTACCATGACTGTTTCTTTCTCCACCTTACTCCTATCTGTCTTCCTTTGTGTTCCTGGCAATGTTCACTGTATATGTTTAATTAAGTTAGCCTGTTTGTCATGCCCATATTTATAACATGGCATCATTACCAATGGCCCCTTGCCTCCTGTAAAGTTCACCGAGCTTGCCTCCATGTTGAGAAATGTGCTGTATAAATCCTATTACTATCAATATACTGTTAGCATGTATTTAAATGTGGTCTCTAACTGCCCTAACATATTTACAAATGTATTGCACATACAGTACTGCACTGAGCCTTGGGAATCAACATACAAGTCACAGAAGTAGTGTTTATCAAACCAGGGACTGGCTACAGTCTATCAAAGAAGAGTGCCACAAAGAATGAAGGTCCCATACAGTCAATAGAGAAGGACATGATCTAATATGTCAAAAGCACCTGACACATCATGCCTCAGACAACACTAAAATGTAAGCAGGGATCATAGGCAAACAAATCATAAAGAAATGTAGTCTCAGTGGAACCAGTTACGTGGTTGTGTAGTTAATGAAGCACAGGTTTTTTTCAAACATCTTTGATAAGGAATGAAGAGGGTGATGGTTATTTGACTTTTATGCCATGCCAGTAACTAAGGCTATATAATGGCAATTTTTGACAGGGTGAGGTCATTGGGGTCGAAACTAGACTTTAGACATTTTTTTTTTCCTAGTCTAGATCAGTGGTGCCCAACCTTTTCTCACATGAGGGTCACACTCGACATGATATAAAATCTTGCGGGCCAGAACATGGAGGTTTTGCCAGAATCATGCAGATGTTAAAAATAAAATTATGCAGCGATATATGCCACAGATTTGGTCAGAAAGAAATCATAGGCCTACGATGGTGTCAGAGTGATGTCACCCTGTGTCTGGTTAAAATGACTGATAATACAAAAACATGACTGTTACAAACAAGACTGTAGACTAAATCAGACAAAGTCATGCCTTATCCGAATCGAGATATTAAATATTCCTGACTCTCTTGTAATAAATTTTCTGATCATAAAAGACATGTACACAACATTAACTTTTACTCACAAAGTAGACAGCACCAAAACTGCCATGGCCAATCTCTCGAAGGTCTGTAAAGATCCTCTCTGGATCTTCCTGGCTGAAAAGGCCAGCTACTTGTGGGTCCTTGGCATTGCCTGGCCTGGGCAGCAGCGGCATGGCCCTGCCTAGATCACCTCCCTTGGCAAGGTGACCACCACCTTCCCTTGATTACACAGCTGCTTGTAGGAGAAGCTCTGTGAACACAGGACAAGGTAGTTGAAGTCTCCTGGCTATAGAAATACTGAAGTTCACAAACAATGGGTCAGGTTCTCAAATGAGGAAACCCCAATAGGATCTGTTATTGCCAGCACATGTTAAGCATGCCTCTCAATCTAAACCTGACATAAAATTTCACAAACACTATGGTATATTAGATAAATATCAAATTATATGGCACATATGTTAATCATTTCACATAGGAAATTTCAATTTTCAAGGAATTAAATTTAACAACCAAAATTATTTTTTAAAATCAGCCAAGATGTTTCTTCCTAAGCACATGGGTGGTATACATTTGCCAAAAACTGCCACTAAGTCAGCACCAAGGCATGCATCTTAGAATAACATTAATAATAATAGTCAACCAAAATGTTCTTCTCAAAGACACAAGTGAAACTGAATGTTTCTGCCAACACTGTCAGGAAGTCAACATTAAGGCATGCACGCTAGAATACTTAAAGGAGATAAACTTCCATCTACTGTGACATCATTCACTAAAATAAATTCAACAGCAGCAAAGTTATTGTCTTTGAGTTATGCAGCATCACAATTGCTACGTCAAAGCCTCGTCACTCAGGCCTGCAAGCGTTTAGTGTTCTTTCTTTTAACTATTCTTACAACAATTAACAAATAAATAAATGAAACTTTGACAAACCAAATCCCAGGTGAGATCACTAACAGTCATTAACATTTTCATTTAAAAAATCTCTCTGGAACACCAACTCATAGATCCATCCAGTCACGTGCTGGCACTTATGGCACGGAGTATTTCTTCACACCAACATTATTGTTTCCCTTTTCCGCACAATGTTCTTATCTCCATAAAGGGTTTCTGATTCTGTCCAAAGATATCCAAACAATGTCTTCCAGGTTAAGAAATAAGTGAAGTTCACTCACGTCACTTAATATCCAACGGAATAACACTTTTCCAGTCTTCGTTCCCTCTCAAGGGCTGAATCTGGGCTGAATGCACTGGCTCAGCAACACTATGAGAACAATGGTTTATCCTTAGTGAATAACTTTCTTTTTTCCATGAATCTGCAACAGTCTCCACTTCCTCCCAGCAGGTGCAGCACAACTTACTTTAGATATTGATGGTGTTGGGTCTATAGTGCTATGACAGAAATATCTTAATTTTTTTTCCTATTTCTCAAAAGATTCTTCTTCATCTTCTATTCACTAACACTCTTTTTTTCATGTCAAAAATCTTTGTGACATCATTCACATGCATTCAGACCATTACACTGATGTTATGCATGTACTTATTTAAAATACAGCTGTTGTTATTAATACAAAAATTTATTATGAGTGTTATAAAGAGTTATGGTCATTTTTTGACAAAGACTCAGTAACATGCTAGTTAGGCTTTCTATGATGCTGTCAGTATATGTTATAGATGGTACAGCAGATAGAGACACTCCAAATATGAATCTGATGACCTTGGAACATGTTTTATTAAATAGACGAATAAACTGCACGTAGACAGCTTCTAACAACACTTCTTATTTTAAATTGCATTTGAACACTTCTGCCAAATCTGATATTTTTCAGTGAACTATTTAAATAATTGTCAGTGTTTGTATCTATAGAGGGGCTTTCTGGTTGGCTAGTAAAAATTTTTTGTAGGTTTTACTATCTACAGAAAGAATTAACATCGATCCACATGTTAACATTATCATAATGATCCCCGATGACTAGATACTAATTTAGTGATTATCAAATCAAATTAGACTTTATTGTCTGTCGAGGAGACCCAAGACAGAAATTTTTCTTTTGCTCACACATACATACATACTCATACAGACATTATTATTATGTGGTATCATCACCAATATATCTGATAACAAGTAATGACAAAATAACAGCTTTCGATATCTGCTTTGTTACAAAATGTGTAATGTCTCCAGCCAACACCGTCTTTATATTTTTTCACTCTTGGAAAATTTTTTGTTAGTGATTTGGATCATTCTTACATGATTTACACATTTCTAAAATAAACCATAAATAATAAAATGTTTTACATGACACTGTTCCCCCAAAAGTGCTTTATAAAGGTATAAATACAGACATCAAATGTTCACTGCATGCATACACAGGCCAATATCATAAGCATACATGCACAAGTTTGAAAGGTGCCACACATAATAAATGTGCAGCTATAACAATAACCATCAATGTACAGTGGAAATATCTTTTAGTTACAGGCAAAGTGGTAAAGATAAATACTGTTTTTTTAAATGACTCTGATGGCGTAGCATTTTTTTTAATGTGCAGGCAGCATGTTTCAGACATCTGGGACCGTAAATCCAAATGATCTTTAGTGGCTGTAATTTGTATCTGCTATTCTGATGGGATATTCAAACTATTTGACAGTTTTTGCAAGTGAACATTATTTCACTGATAGTTTACAACTAAAATTGGACATTTACATTTCCTTGCTGGAGATATTACTGGTAATTATATAATTAAAGGTTGTCTACTGTTGTTTTCTTCTTCAAACCAAAACATCATCACTGATAGATTTCTCTAATAAGACAGCCCAAGATCATTAAAGGATTTGTGCTTTTTTTTAAACTAAAAGTGATTATCTAACAGAATATCCTATTTTTATCACTATGCCAGATTGCGCTATAAAGACTTTCAATTAAAGGTGCATTCTACTTTTTGAGATGATTGCAATCATTTGTCAAGAAATGATAAAACTGTTTTTTCTGTAGACAAATGATGACAAGATTTAACCAGAGAAGCGATTAGGCATGGTCTAGTCATTTCTAGCTACATGGCCTCCTTAACTTTCCTTTGAAAAAGCTATCATAATAATATAACATCTGATACATCTGAAAAATAGCCCCTGCACTTTTAGACCAACGCTCTAAGCTTCCCTTACTAACATGTTTAACTGAGAGCAAATAACACCGCAGAGCATTGTGCATTACAAGCTAATAACTCTGGACACACTATTGTTAAAATGATATACTACTAATGCAAAATTAATGGAGTGTCATGTAAAATAGTTTTAACAAATCTGTCCTAACTCTGATAATGTTTCTCAGCAACAACTGAAACAAAGTCACCAAAGTCCCTAGATTATTTTGATGTCTTAGTCACGGTTTGCGAATTCAAAACATTTACTAAGAAACTGTCAAGACGGCATATTAGAAAAGAGAACATTTAAATAAAGCCAAATGTTGTTCATGACTGCTGACAATGCAAGAGAACATTAGCTGATGATACACCAGGCCAAGGACCACAACAAGGCCACTATCTGTATCTGATTAGCTCTTCAAAATAATCAAAAAATGTTCGAAGCGTCGTGCAGGTGAAATATAAGAAAGCTATAAAACCGCTAACAAGCACTCTTAATAATTGATAACTAATGTGAGAAGGCGCCGCGGAAAGCTTATTTGTGTCTTTGCAATTATGAGACAACTTCTAAACAGTTGTTCGTCTGCAAGATGACACTGGAGATACTGAGGGCAAGTTCTGGGCAGTACTCTCAAAATAATCAAACACGTTTGAAAGAGGTGTTTAATAATCTAGTATTCGCCAACAATAGCACTTCCTCACCTGTCATCTGAGCCTTTCAATGTTGGCCTCCTAGTGTGGAGCTGGTGTGTGAAGTAAGCTTGTCAATGAACAAACCCAGAAATCTTTCGGCCGCAAAATGGCGTCACCTTGGGCATGCGCACGAGATAGCGAGAAATGAGAAGTTACAACAAAAACAGTTCCTGGTTCTCTTCGCGGATGTTAGTGTGGAATTGGGGTTTGGGGCGAGATGCTGATATATTTCTTATTCAAGCGAATAATAAGTAAGAGTACACAAAACTGCTTGTGGAGCTGCCATGACAAGACTAGAGTGCAGACCGCCCCTCACACGGAAACACAGGCCATTACGTCACCGGAAGTCGTCAAGTGCAACCAACAGGGGCTCTTCTCTGATTGGCCAACAAGTGTGTTTAACCTCTGGCGTGACCTCAGCTGTGTATCAGACAGTCGTCCCTTGACCGGCACCGGTCGTTAGGGGAACCACATAGATACGCAGCAGCTGACAGTCGTCCCTTGACCGGCACCGGTCGTTAGGGGAACCACATAGATACGCAGCAGCTGACAGTCGTCCCTTGACCGGCACCTGTGGTTGGCGGGGAAGCTGACAGGGCCCACCACAGTAGGCATATTGTGGGCGACAGTCTTGACTTTCGTAAGCCCGTTTTTTTCCTCTGGCCACCGTGATGTCCAAGACACCCTGAAAAAACAGTCTTCGACAGGGTGTCGTGAGGGTGACATGGCCAAAGAAGACCGGTTTACGTCACTTGACTGTTGAAAGTAGAGGTTCCTGGTGTCCTACGACTGTGGCCATCTTGTTTCTACAAAGTCCTTGGTTCTCCTCAGGCACTTGTTTTCTAATGGATTCTCTTTTCCTTCTCGGCGAGCAGAATACGCATGTCACATCCGTAGAGCAGGATGGCACTACCATGGATTTGTACAGCTTGTACTTGGTAGTGAACCTTATCTTATGGCTATGCTAGGTCCTATATCTAGTCTAGCCATTGCCAGTGTTGCTGTTGCGATCCTGATGCGTGGAGCTGCCGTCGTTGGAGAGGGTGGCTCACAAGTATTTGAAGCTGTTTACCTAGCTCTTCGAGCTGTACTCCGTTCATAGAGATCTCAGCTACCATCGATCATAACTTAGTGTCTTAGGCGCAAAAAAAAAAAAACAACCCCAAAAACAAAACACAAAAAAAGTACATTTTTTGCCCTTCTTCCGGCCCGATGCTTGAGTTGTGATTCGTCACAAAAGGCAAATAGGTAGAGAAGAAGAAGAGAGAGGCAAAACGAATGGGAAGAGAGAGAGAGCTGGAATCAGGTGTGTTGTTGAGAATGCGGGAGGGGTATCTGGTAATCACCTTCCTGGCTTTGGCTGAGGGACCTGCCAGAGAGGTGCTCATTCATGGTGGTCGGTCACCTTTGTTGTCGTCTCTCATCCTCCGGTCATCCTGGTGGCACGCGCGCTATAGATACCCCAGCTGTCACACTTCTCTCCCCCAACAAGTTTACAAGACACACAGGTCGCTACCACACTACTAAATACCTCATTCTGCTGTACTTGTTGTTCCGTGATCTACATTCTCCAAGTGTGTAATCGGTCGTGACAGACTGAAAATCATAAAACACTTTTAACAAGTCGATTTTTCTGTATCACACACACACACATGAGCGATCATGGGCTTTAATAGTCTACAGTTAATTAAACACAAATTAACCAAGACGAGGTTTTGTGCGAGGCATCGAAGACAAGGATAAAGTTAATTGTAAGTTTAGTAAAACATACGTCAAACGACATCTACAAGACAAACCTTTAAGGTCGTTAACATACAGGCTAAGTATTGTTGTGGAGGGCGGGGGTGGATAGTCTAATGGTTTTACCAATTTAATCCAACCCTGAAGGCGTGCATACTTATATCTGTATCTACACGATTAGAGGTACTTCCTACAGTTGTCTCAACTGTGGAGGTGGATAACAGATATAGCAAGGGAGACGAAACGGGTATCACTGACACAAAAGCACTCCCGACGTAAAGTGGGGGCTTTATAGCATCTCATTCACCTCCATGTGTCAGAGTTGGGACTACTGCTCAGTGTACAGTACCTTAGTATTGCTTGCCACGTTCACTGTGGGCTATGGTGAGCGAAGAGAATATGAACACTCTGGACAATACCTGGGTACTTCACGTGTGGTCTCTCCCCTCTCCCCAACTATATCGCCACCTCTGTTGTGTAGCTGTCTTCTCACCATCACAAAATATCCCCCACCCCATTCTGGTCGCGACCTCCGAGCCTTTTGATAACCTTAAGATCATCTGCTATCACAATCTAACGGCCACACCCGCTGACCACCCTGAACTCGAGAAAATCAGGGACGAATTAGTGGCAAATATCAAATCAGACAGAATCAGGGGGATGTCTATGTTACTATGTTACTCGCATGAATTAGCGGCATCGACAGACCATATATTATAAGGATGTTTTTTTCCAGTTGCTGAATCCTGAATGAAGATTTTCAAGCGAGTCTCATAGCACAAACTTGTATCACACATCCGTGATCACACATTTCTGTAGGGTGAGACGGGCATTATCACTAGCTACGACTCGGCGGCAATTTCAAAAGTAACATTTTCATTAAAGCGACACAACAGCGGCATATTATCATCAACGACTGTGGGTGGGAACTGTCAAAGCACCAACGTTTACACCAACACACTCACACCCGACAATCAGGCGTTCTTTCGACAAACATACGGTTGCCTGAAGCTGTCCAAGTCACGTTCTATTTTTCTGTCACAGTGGACTCAGGACTTGAGGGTAGACAACAACATAAATATTGGCGACACTCCATGTCAACACAGTTCTAAGTAGGATACAATCCACAACATTGACTTGTCAACCTCGAGGGTGCAATACACCCCAGATTGATGACACTCCAGATTCGCCTTGCATTACGTGTGGATCACGAGGTACCCTGTACAGTGTATACCATCATGTGTAGTCCAATACCCGCCGGCAGTTTCTCTGGGTTCCCACCGGCTCCAGGCATGCGTTTAAACACGTAACTCCATTTGTCATTATACTTGCTGTACTTAACCCGATTTCCATCACTCGTCGTTCACTCTAAATTAGAGTGTAAAAAAAATCTCAAAAATACATACTGAAGTTTCCTTACATTTGGACAGTGCAAACAGACCAAAAGAAAATAATTACCTACCTTGTCTAGGCGAGGTTAACATCAAGGTTGGTGGCCTGAAGGTTCACAGTGAGTCAATAGATACTATACTATAGAGCAGGGATGCACAACCTACGGCCCGCGGGCCATATCCGGCCCGCGAAACTTCTGCCCACAGTGCAGGAAATCGGCATGTTAGTAATAAAAGAAGACCTTAAAAAAACTAAAAAAAAGAAGAAGAAGTATTTATCACCACGTAGGGGCGTCTCTCAATCTTTTTTTCGATGGACGAACATTTCGATTCAGTGCTCCGACTTGGTGTCTCTACGATGAGGCCGGACATTCAGAAGTTGGTTTCGGGAAAACAACTTCAAATATCCCACTAATTACTACATAATTAATGGTAAGTACAACTTGTTTCTAATAAAAAATGGTATCTGCTCTATTTTTTTTTTCCTTTTTGTATTTTTGCGGCGAAGTGGCCCGCGACACGGCTGTCCGAAATGGATATGGCCCGCAGGCCGAAAAAGGTTGGGCATCACTGCTATAGAGATACTATAGAGATACTATACTCCTCTATCGGCTCTATTCACCTCAACTCGATGAGGTGTGGCGCTCTCTACTCAGGCGCCTCTTTCTTTGTCAGTGTTCTTCTTCTTGCTTCTATTCGCCCCCAGTGGAGCATATAGGGCCGCAACCACACCCCGCCATCGGACCCGGTTCTGGGCATCCCTTTCCAGTTGGGGTCAATGTTCTGGGTCTGAGTCAAATTTGCTACATTTCCCCCAAAAATGCTTAGGGTGAAGCATGTTGGACAAGTAGTGCCGTTCTTAACACTTTCCTTCCTAACGTTCTTGTTTATTCTAGCACTCTGCCTATTCATCCAGCCCATATGTCGCGAAGGGGTTAGCGGGCTGAGGCATTAGAAACCACTTTTCTCATTGTCAGCATTACGTGAGGGACACTACAAATGCCTGACTGTCCTGTGCCAAAGAGTCTGGCACGAGGGGCTATGGCTTATGATGTGAAAATTCAACATCGAATAAAACCTCGTGGAAGTCGTCGAGGCGCTGAACAATAGGTCAACGAGTACAGTGCTGCTGAACAACCAAACAGGAGCTTACTGTAGCACCACAGTAGGTGTACGTCAAGGATGTACCCTATCACCGGTGCTGTTTAATATCTTCTTGGAGAACATCATGCTCGAAGCTCGCCACCACCATCATACTTCTATTTACATTGAAGAAAGACCGATGTGCAACCTACGCTGACCTGTTAGCAGGCAGTAACACAGAACTGCAAGACCTCAATGTGGATGTCGTTCCCTGTCATCATGGAGCTCCCCCCTTCAATCCCAGCATCTTCCCACACCGCTGTACAGAATTTGACACCAACAGACACCCACTCCATCACCACAAGGAATCGAGGACATCAGTCAGACATTCGTCCCTGGATTGGTACAAGTCGTTGAGGGAAACACATGCATACGCGCGTCAGCCGACAGTCGTCCCTTGACCGGCACCTGTCTTTGAGGGATGACATGGACAGACTAGCAGCTGACAGGCCGCCATCTTGTCCATTGTGGGCGATAGTCAGCAGATCCTGTACAGGACGACCAGTCCAGTCTTTGACCTTTGTAAGTCAGTTCTTCCTCTTACCACCATAGCGTTGACAACCCTCCAGGGTGGCTTGAAGGACAGTCTTCCACAGGTTGTCATGAGGGTCACGTGACCACAGAAGACCAGCTTACGTCTCCTGACTGTTTCTGTAGAGGTTGCTGGTGTCCTACGAGTGTGAACATCTTGTTTCTTAAGTCAACTGTTTTATGTTCTCTGTATGAGATCCGAAGCAGCCTCCTCACGCTCTTGTTTTCAAATGTCTGGATTCTCCTTTCCGTCTCGGTAAGCAAAGTCCGCACTTCACATCCGTAAAGCAGGATCGGTTCTGTTCACTTTTGAACACATTGCACTTAGTAAACCTGATGTGATGGGTGCGAAAGAGCGGTTCAGCCCAAACCAGTGTCTCTGTCCCTCTTGCGATCCAGGTGCAGATATTAGTGGTGGAGCTGCTGTCCCTGACTGGGGTGGCTCACACATGCTGGTGACCTCAGAGTCGTACCGCCTTCATGTAGGTCTCCACATTGCCGATGAACATGACTTTGCTCTTGTCACTCCTGGTCTCCATTCCACATGCGTTCGAACTGTCTGTCAGTCTGTTGGTAAGATTTGGAAGTTCTTTGTTCGTGCCAGCTAACAGATCAATTTGGTCTGCGTCCTTCTATCTATCTATTCCTTTTCGTGCATCAGGTTGAACATAAGGCCTCGACCAGAGTCCGCCGCCGATGTCGATCGGCTGAAACCCGCTCTAGGTGACCCCATGTCTCTAGGTGACCCCATGTCCAGCCCTTTCCTTTTATCTCCCTTTCGACTGTTCTTCTCCAAGTTTCCTTTGTGCGGCCTCGTTGTCTTCGGCCGTCTGGAGTCCATCGTAGGGCGACTGTGGAAAGGTCTGCTGTCTGCTGGCGGAGCACATTCCAATCCATCGCCAACGCCTTCGTTGAACCTGCGTGGTGATGGACTCGGTTTCAGTTCTTCGGTGGAGTTCTTCGTTGGTGATTTTATTTGGCCAAAAGATGTTAAGTATGCGCCTGAGGCATCTGTTTTGGAAGACATCAAGCTTGTTACTGATGGTTTTGGTCATCTTCCATGATTCTGATCCGTAAAGGAGGGTGCTGATCACATTTGACTTGAAGATTCTCAGTTTGATCTTCTGGCTGATGTTTTTTGCCTTCCATGTGCTCCTGAGTGAGGCGAAGGCCTGGCTGGCTTTCGCCAGTCGGGCTCGAATCTCCACCTCCGCATCCCCGGTGTTTGACATTTTGGACCCAAGATATGTGAAACTGTCATCTTCCTCAATCTCTTCTGCATTTAGTTGGATGCTGTCTTGAACTCTGGCGTTCACTCTCATACTTTTCGTTTTCTTTGCGCTGACCCTTGAAACCCAAGGTTTCCAGCTGTTTCTGAGAAGGCATTTTCCTGCATGTCTTGGGGGCGATGCGACAACAGGGCAATGTCATCAGTCAAGGTCCATCTGATCCCTCTCCTCTCATTGTCGGTGGAAGTCTTTATTCTCCAGTCCATGGTCAGGATGAAGAGGAATGGCGACAGAATGCAGCCCTGCTTCACCCCAGTACAGACGTTGAAGGGGTCTGTGAGCTCCGTGTCACAGACAACCTGGGATTTGAAATCGATGTACAGCATTGCAACGACCTGAACAAGTTTTGGAGGGACTCCGTAATGCCCCAGGATCTTCCATAAGGACTCTCGGTGAATACTGTCAAAATCCTTCTCCAGGTCGATGAAACTGATGTACAGCGGTGTGTTCTACTCGTTGCTCTGCTCCAGAATCTGTCGCAGAATGAAGATGTGTTCGGAGCAGGATCACCCAGGGCGAAATCCTGCTTGCTGTGGTCGGAGGTCTTTCTCAAGGGTTGCCGTCAGTCTTGACAAAACAATCTTGCTGAAGACCTTGCTGGTGAGGGCAAGAAGTGTTATACCCCTCCAATTATTGCAGTCTCAAAGATCTCCTTTCTTGGGTAACTTGAAGATGAGCCCTGTCTTCCACACATCAGGGAGCTGCCCTGATTCCCAAACTTGCCTGAAGATTTCAGTCAGCATGGGAGCTGTCACATTCACATCTGCTTTCAACATCTCTGCTGTTATTCCATCTGCCGAAGAGAAGGGTTTCTCTGAGCGCGGTCTGCCGAGGTCGCTGACGTCACGCTTCCCTAAGGCTTCTTAAGTTTTTCCCTTCAGTGAGACTTTTAGGAGAAAAAAAATCAGCGACCGGGTGATACACCTGCTGACTGTGTCTTTACTGTCTGCAGCAGCAGGTGATGCAACATTCTGCACGCTGCACGACTCTCACTACAGGTACTGACCATGTAGACGTGGTGACCACATTGCAGCCGCTGTATGGCCATCAGCAGCAGCACCACAGTTTTACCTGTACCGGGCGGTCCAGTGAGTGTGGGAGGCGCCGTGTGTAGCAGGTGAACTTGCTCCGGGGCCTGAAGTACCAACTGCTCTGCGCGACTTAAAGTGACATGCAGTAGTTGGGTAATGACAGCTACATCTTTATCACGAGGATGACCACGATGTATCTCTGTCTCTGGTATCCTCTCCACTGTAGCAGAGATTATGTCCCATGTCATTTGCTGTCTCCCCAAGTCATGACCCTTGACCTGTGCCAGTCCCACAATGCCATACCAGTACCGTTCTAACATATGGAGGAAACCTTTCATCTTGCCGCGCTGTGTTTTTCACACTTTGACCTACAGGGCAGTGGAGCCTTCCGCCTTTGACTTGGGTGGTGGTGGATGGAAGTGAGTCAGAAGTGTCCTGGAAATGTATCAACATTCTTGGGACCCACCTTGCAGACCGCTTGCTCATCCCCAAGATCTCAGTTCAAACAGTTTGGGCTGCACCAGAACTGATACCTATGGACTTAGCCATCTGCTGGACAGGAAGACGCCTGTCATCCAAAACCAGACGGTGATTGGCAGAAACTTGATCATCAGTGGTTGAGGTTTTTGGACAACATAACTGAGGGTCATCTTCTGTGCTGCCCCTGTCCCGCTTGAACTCACAGCCCACTTCGTCACAGTTACATAGGAAGGGGCGACCTCAGCAGGTGTCTGTAGCATGTCAAGGAATTCTGTGCGTCATACCTTCTTCTGCTGATACTGTAGGACTTTTATCTGTTTGGGCCTGTTTTATTCATTTTTAGATTTGTCCCACAGCCCTTCCCCTTTCTATGGGCCTCACCAGCACACAAATTAAAACAGACAGAAATCTGTATTAGTTTTGTAATTGCATAAGAAACATGTGGTAGTGTTTTACCACAACAAAAATGTTTAGCTTTGGCTCTTCTTTCTGGGTGAGGCTTAGAACTTTTTGAAAAACCCAGGTAATAATGACAGCTTTTAACCTCACAGTCCTGGCGTATAGATTACCATAATGGTCCATGTGGAAGGCCAGTGATTTTGGTGGCAATCTTGACTACACTCACCAAGCAAGCCTAATGCTTGATAGCTTGAATGTTAAAATGCTTTCAGTGATACACTGGTTCAAGTACAGGACCATTGACGGCAACATTCCTCAATTGCCTTAACAGTAGCAGGCACTGATGTGCTTTTCTGGCAAGATTGTTGCCTAGCACTGTTTGTTGTCTAGCCCTATGCCAAGGTACCTAAAACTTTGTGCTTCTGTTGTCTCACTGCCAGTAATCAAAGATGCATGGACAGGTTGATGGTTACTTCAAGGACCAATACTTTAATTTTATTAACAAAGAGCACAGTAAACTTTCTTGAAACCATGTAGTTTCTTAATCTGAAGAAAATAGCTTGTCAACAAGTCCTTGTTCTTCAGATGACCAACAGCCCTAATGTCTGCAAACTTAATCAACAGGGCACAACTGAAGTTATGTTGGGACTTCACTAGGATACACAGAGAACAGTATGGGGACAAAACACACCCCTGCCGCACTGTCCTGGGGTAACTTTTACATCCAGAGCACTACAGAAGTTAACGTTTGGTGCTAGAAGACCTTGTAATAGCACGTGTGGCTGAATGGTATTAAACGTTCATGAACAGAATGCAAAAATGTGCACGAGTGCTGTCCAGATGACTTGCTACTATATTTAGCACCTGAAACTGTTGTCACCTTTTTGTCTCCTGGAAGTGGACACGTGAATAGTTCAAGTGCTGGATGCTGAAGCCAGAAGTGCATGTCAGCCACTAGTTGACTTGGCTATTGCGAATAGGCACTTGACGTGCTTACAAGTGGGGCGCGAAGGTGGTCATTTTTTAAAGTTTCTTATACCGGTATTAGTGGAATTAGCTTACATTGCTGGCTAAGGGGGGGCGCGCGCACGTACCTTTGTTGGTCAGGGGGACGTCACTAGTACAAGATTGAGAACCGCTGCCTTACTCCAATCTCGGTCTTGGATCATGTTCCTGGCAATGTTCACTGTGTGTGCGTGTGGGGCTGATTGTGATGTCCGTCTTTGTCAATGCACTATCCAGATGAATATCCATTATTATTACTCGCCAGCAGCCAAAGTTATGGGACCACCTTTGCCTTCCTTCACCTTGTGTAACACAATCATTTTTTTCATGTTTCTCATTTAACACTTGACACTAAGGACACAACCTCTGTCAGCCAACAGAATAGATGGCTATCAGTTTTATTGCATTAACTGCTCATCAGTTAGCCCATCACACACACCACAAAAAATTATTTCCCCTCTCAACTAGCATAAACAGAGAAGCCATGACATTTTTTTTATAAATGTCAAACTGCATGATGCTACTGGGTTATCAAACATGGCAGTTTGTGGTGATGGGAGCTCTGCTATCACATGACTTATTTGTTTACCTTTTCCCCCAACAACAGAAGTATGCTATTTGCTAAAGTTACAGTGACACTGGACAAAGCACTTTTGACAAGAAAATTCATCATGTCCCACCCTTAGTTCCTCAGGTCATGCATGCAGCTAGTACTGTCACCCAGTCTGGTGCACAAAGCAAGCAGGAAGCATGCTGCTTGCAACTTGAATCTTTAATGTCTATCTCTGACCACAGTCTGATGCTATTCCTGTAGACAGTGCTCATTTACGCCAAACAGGCTAATATTCTGCCTTCCTCACACCTGCACAGTTGGCATCACCTCTGACTAAATGAGACAGAATTCATAACTTAAAAAAAAAATGACAGTTAACTACAAAGTATGAATTGCTGACACATTTTCTCTCCAAAACTGTGCATATATGAACATTTTAACAGCCTAAAGAACAAAGTAAGAAAATACTGAAAATGCACATCAGATGTTGGGTTAAGGGTTAATAACTAGTTTAATAACTGTTAAAGAATCAATGCAACAAGAGACAGACTTGACAGATGAGGCACCTTGAGGTTAGATGTGCCCTAGGTATTCAGCATATACATACTGTCATCTAAGTTTGCTACAGACCCTACTGTGCATAACCATGGATTCCGATGGTAATGGCAGCAGATCTATCATGATCCACATCAGGCTGAATTTAATGTGATCTGGCTGAGCAGGTAGCATGAAGCTCTGATGTGTTAAGTGACAGAAATGGTGATACTTTGAGTCTCTAATGAAAGGTAATGTGAAGCTATGTTTAGCCCAAGGCGTGAGGGTGACAAAATTACTACTCTGAGTAATGAGGCAGTTTTAAAGTAATAAATAGTTATGCTAACAAATCGAGAGAGCTACCAAGAGACCACTGCACAAGGCAATAAACAGCTGTGCTAATAGGCTGATAGAACGAAGCTGCTGCACTGGTTAGGGTGTGATGCAACTGACAGCAAGAAGAAAATGGACCAAACAGAGAATAAAAGAATGCAATACAGGACAAGGAAAAGAAAAAAAAAATTACATACATTTACAAATGCATGCTGTGCAATATGCTTCTTGCTGTTGGTAATAACCCAAACAGCTACATGAAGTAAACTTACACTTGTTCATCTCTAGCACCCTTTGTCTACAAACGAATGACCCTCCTTGACAAGAGCGCTTTCAAATTCACATCACACAATTCATCTACACCCTAGCACTGCTGAAAGCTTCATCTTAACCTTGATCCTGAAGGCAAAGCATGGGTTTACTTTGCTCAGCACATACAGTCCAGTCACCCTCTTCGGTAATAAAGCAGTGTTTATCAACCTATTTCAACAGGTAACGGTAAAGCTCATTTCTCTTATGTTTCCCACAGGTAATATACAGGTCAATACAAAGGTAAATACACAGGTCAATGAAGCTCCCTCATTAACAAACATCATTTTTCATATGCCAGATTCCCAGAGGTAATCTCACTGCATCAAAATATGTTGCTAGGTATCAGGCACATTGATGAAAAACAAAGGATGAAATGTTCGCTTGCACATGCTACAAACTACATCACAAAATCTGACATGGTGAACACACAAGCCTTGTCACAATCTTTACTGTTTTCTTCTCCAAAAATCTGTTCTATAGAAACAGTCCACAGAGTTTGCAGCATGAATCAGTGAAAATGTAGGTCATGGTCAGTGAACTTGCTGAAATTATCCCATGAAGTCAACATGTGTGATATTGTCTCATCAGTCAACATGTAGGAAATTATCCTATGCAGTTAGCATGTAGGAAATTGTCCCACATGATAATGAAATTTTGGGGGGTCCGTCTTTGTCTATTAAAAGGATGTTTATAAGCTATTGGATTTTTCTCCCCTGCCTGTCTCTCAGTTTTATGGTCCACAGTGTCTCCTGCTGTCACTGTTGGAGGCAGTCTGATATACAAGTCTATCATGCCGTCAGCATTGAAGACAGTCCAATTATCTGTGAGGAAGAGGAGTCTGAATAAGTGAGCTGATACACAAGTCTGTCATGCTGTCAGTTTTGAAGGCAGTCCAGCATTATCCATCAGCTATATGAGGATGAACATTCAAGTCTCAGTCAGTGTCATGAAGTAACAATTGTCCCTGCCCGCTCAACATTTCCAGCACCCTGTGTGGAATATGCAGCAACATTTTCAGCAAGCTAACCTAAATGACAGATTGCTGGACTATGAAAGTCTTCCTAATTAATGTAATTTTTTTTGTTCATGCTCTCAAAAAGATGTCTCAATAATACAGATTTGGCTTTATTTTATCCATCTCATTTCTCCAGTCTGCAACATTCGTAGTATACATATTTGAATTTTGTGGTCAACACACATGGAATTTTGTTGTTGATTATTTGTCATTGGGAAACTGATTTTAAAGTATGGATTCTACTGTGTATGACACGTTCATACTATGTGCAAATCCTATACAGCAGCAACAAATGCACAGTAGTTAATGTGAAGCACAACAGTAGCACAGCAATTCACTTTAAATGGTCCACATGGTCTAGGCTGTCTCTTGTTATAGTTTCAGTAACAGCCATTGAAAGAAAAAACACAGAAGGTAGCCTCAAGGATTTTGACAGCACTGACGAAGGCTGCACGTCCTTTCTAGGAGTTGCCAGCAGTGCCTGTCCTGACAAGAGTGCCAGCTCTACTGTTCATGCAAGCACTCTAAACCAAACTTCATCAGCTAAATACTTGAAAGTAAGAGGTCTCATGATGACCAAGTACAAACTGATGGATATCACCAGAGTCCAGTGCACAGATCAGCAGACTTGTGCTAGTTACAGTGGGATCAAATGATGGGTCTGCATTTCACATTGGCAATGTAGGCTCCTCATCAAGGCAGCTGCAACAGTGCTTTGCCTCTTACTGACTCTTGTGCTGAACGTAGTCAACCAGCCGCCCACCGAGAATTTCAGTTGGTACAGCTAAAGTGCACCGTAAAACCATCTTTTTCTTGCAAACAAATTCTGTTACCACTACTGTAGCTGCACAGACTGGCATTTACTGTCAACATACAGATGATGATTACAGTTCCCTACACTTGACACTGGAGAGTGACCAATAAATCTGAAACTTCCACATACAAGCATTGTTACACTAATAAACAGTAACTGTGTCAGTAAACTCATGACAGTAACCATCACCACACTTGCCCAGGTGACTGTAATCATAATGCAACTAGTTGTAAACTTAGAAAACACTAAAAATTTCAGTGCTGGATTCATTATTCGGCCACCACTATGGCTGCGATGCGACTGTCATCAGAGGCTGCCCCTGGTCCTTGGTGGTGCAGAGAACCATAACATCTATGACACAAACGAACAGGTTCCACCAAATGCTGAGCTGGTACTGGGGCAAAGTAGTTGGAACAGGGGCCACAGTAAACCTTTCCGCAATTCCTGAACACAGAAACCACACCTTCATGACTAAAAATAAGATTAGCATACTGGGACGCTCAACCATTCATACTTTGCTGTGACTGTATCCTGACAATGCTAATCAGAATGTGTTAGATTAACTTTATTAATAAGTTTCTGAGGTTTATCTTGCTTTTTAAAAAAATGTCTTCTGGATATCAATACTAAAAGTGCTACATTGCACTTTTACACAATATAACTATCTGCTGAAATTCTATATAAGATGCATTTTCTCTTCCTCTCTCTCACATTCATATCACACTGGTACACAAGCTATCTGCTGAAATTCTATATAAGATGTATTCTCACTTTCACACAATCACCACACTGGTACACACCAAACTGCTAGAGACATTACATATAAGCATGCTAATTGTGCATCTGTTTTAATTCAGTTTAATGCAGCAAGTTTTAGATGTAAGTGTACTAATTGTCTTGCCTTATTTCATTTTAATTCCCACTGAAGCAGAAAAAATGGGGGGTGGGGAAACTGTACAGTTTATTGCAGAAAAGGTGGGATTGCTGTTTTTGTTTTCTTGTATAGTTAAGCATTTTTGTCAGTTTTTCCATATATTATATATATTTTTGTCATATTTTTTGTTCATATTTCTGTATAGCAGCATATGACAATGCACCATAACACGCCCTATTAACACATACTAATCCCTGCCTCTTTGCCTAGGCACAAGTACAGCTCAAAAGCAGATTCCCTGGAATGCATGTGTGTTGCAGAAGGAGAGAACCGATGCTCGAGCGACATCCCCTTCAATCTGCTGTGTAAAGATTTGTTCAAGTGCGTGTGCAGCGATAAATGTTTCAACGACATAGCCGACATAGTGAGCGACAACTAGAAGACAGCTACAAATGTTTCCACTTCTGACATAACTACCTACTAGCAAGACTGTTAATGCAAGACTTTCGTTGCCACACAGAGAAGTTCATCTTAAGTGTTTAGCTCTTACTGAGCTGAAGTGGCTGTCAAAGTTACAAATAAAATGGAACAACCTTTCACATCTCTTGTCATATCTCTCAGATAGGACTCAGTTATAGTGGATGGCTGTGTCTCTACCTCTCTATTCACTCACGAGTCCCCCAGGGTTGTGTACTCGGTCCCATGCTGTTTATCATGTATCTGAAGCCACTTACTACTCTAATTCTATCTCACTCTATATCTGATCAATCCTTTGCTGACGACACTCAGCTGTATACCAGCTGTTCTCCTTCTCAGGCACACACTGCTATCCACACCATCCAAGATTGTATTTCTGATATTAGACTATGGATGACCTACAACAAGTTAAAACTAAATGATGAAAAAATCCCCCTGTTGGATCACCACCTTGCCGCAGTCGGGGGGGCTTGCGTGTCTCGATGACCCTAAGAGCTATGCCGACAGGAGCATTAGCTCCTAGCAGGGTCACCCAAGTCGGACAGGTCGAAGGGTAGAGACCAGACAAAGAGTGGTCCACGAGTGCTGAAGTCGGAGGTGGTGGGCCGCAAGGCGCACTCTGAAATAACCACACCACCACGCAACACAGCCTATGCCACTTGGAGAAAGTAATGACAGAAATGGTGCTCGCCCTGTGAAGATCCGCCAGGCAGGTGCAGTGCCGGGCTCCGTGCCTCAAAGACAGTCGGAGACCCTGCAAAACAAGCTGTACGGGCCAGTGGAGACTTTACAGAAGACCACCAGTTTCATATTTAGAGCTGGTCTCCAAGTGTAATCAGGCGAACGAGAAGAAGAAAGATGAAAAAATCCCACAAAAGCTTTATTTTTTTCCAGAGAGGAGAGCCAGAGTTTACCTTTCACTGCCTGTCTCTGTTCAGGTAGGCGACACCAATGTTCCTTTTGTTACTTCAACACCTGACTTAGGTTACATAATGTCTGCTGACATGTCTCTTGATGAACATGTTTCTCACATCAGTTGTTCTGCATACTATGAACTCTGGAAAATCAGCTCCAATCGCCATACTCTGTCCATTTTTTATTTGTTGTGTCTAAAGTAGACTACTGCAAGTCTCTACTTGCTGGCTATCCACAGTACCTCATCCACAAGCTTCAGAAAGTCTAGAACTCAGCTGCTTGTCGTTTTTCGGGCTCGCAAATGTGAACAAGTCTCATCACTTCTTCACTCTCTTCATTGGCTACCAGTTAAAGCTACAATAGACTACAAGCTCTCAACTCTATGCTATGGATTCTTTGAAGGCTCCCCCCCTCTTCACTACTGTACTAAAATCTTGTCTGTCCACACTCCTGCCTGAAAACTTCACTCCTCATCAGACTCCCGCGTTCTCTCCCTCCCTCTCACAAAGACAGTCACATACACATACGAACAACGGACGTCCTCCCTCTGTGCTGCTAAGCAGTGTACCTCTCTTCCACATCAGATTCACCACTCGGACTACAAGGCTACCTTCAAACGCTCTCTGTTCACATAATATTATCTCCCTGAATTACTATTCTTAACTCCCTTGTAATACTATCTGTCATGTAATGACTCCATCTTACAGTTTATAGTACATACATCCCTTCATACACTGCTTTACGTTCTACTCTTGTACCTCATCTTTATGTTGTTCAGTGTGTCTATACATACCTCACTGGCCACTAATGTTGTCTTCATCATTATTAGTTTGCGCACAGAGTGGGATTTATCTTGATCGCGATGCTGTGTGCTATAAGTTCATATTATTATTAGCGAGAGGACTAGAAGACAGCAACAAAAACTCATTGAAGAGAACTGTGCCTTCTCCTACAAAGCTAGTTAGTGAGACAAAAGAAAAATAAACAAATGCAGAAAAGCACAACAAAAGCTTGTATGCGAAAATTTGGGATTCACAAACATTTGGGGAAAAATAGACCATCTGAAGTGTCAGAGCCATGGGCTATCGCTCCTAACTGTTTCCAGAAGCATGGGTTGTCACCCTTGGCTGTATGATGATAGGAATGCACGACAGTGAGCATGACTTACAGAAGAGTGCATGACCGAACAAAATGTTCATTGGAACCCCTGTAGATGTTGAGAGCTCAGTTTTGGCATTCCCAAACAAGTTGTTGAGGTAGAAAGATGCTGTAAAGATTTTCTGTGTGAAAGAGACTGGGAATGTGATTCCCTGCCTAGACAAGAAAATGGATATGCACTGGTATTTATTATTATTATTATGGTTATCTCTGTAACGGTATGTGAAAGAATGAAGTGGAATCTTAACATCTGATTCTGAAGATTCTGATATTCAAAGTTTTTCTGTTGTAACAAAGAGTGGACATGTGTTCAAACTGCATATTCATTGAGTTATAAGGATTTCAGGAATTACTTGAGGACAATGAAAGACGGGAACAGAGAGGATTATAGAAGTTGTCACGTCGCCCTCATCAGTCTGAACTGTCTCCACAGCTGATGAGGACGCTGTCAAGGATTATAGGAGTCGTGACATCACCTTCATTAATCTGCAGTACCTGCTTAGGCAGCACTAGCTGCAGTTGATGATCGAGTTGATAGCGTTGGTACAAACAAGGGACAGAATTTAAGGGGATGTATATGTGTGTGTTGGAGTGTGTGGTCGGACACAGACTTTGCTTGAATGTGTGATCTTTTACTATTCTGTTTGCATGGGAACAACGGTCTGGGACATTAGCGTTACCAGCTGCAGTTGCCCACTTGAGAAAAATGTATGTTATGCTGGGACTGATGTTATTTATTAGCTGCTATTAACATACAGTAGCTTTTTCTTGCCTCTCCTTAAAGATACTCAAAACTCCTGACAATAGAAAATGTGAAGCCCATGGATAGACCTTTGTGATTTATTGAGAGAAAGAACACGTGCGGGACCCACTTTTTCCTGGTGTGTACTGAGTGTGTATCCCTGTCACAAGCATAAAAACTTAAAGACCACCACAATGCTGATGACCAACCAATCATAAGAAAAAAAAGTAATGTAACATAATGGATTGATTTCTGAGCCTGTGCCATTTTTCTTCTTTTTTCTGGGCCATTTTATTTCTATTGCCATATTGCCATACCACCTTGAAGCTACTTAGATTTTAGATCTGTATATCAGCAGTGTCGATTTCTCGATGAACTCAATGCTTTTGAGACCAGCTTCTACTATCATTGTTATGCCTGTTTTCATTTTTTGTAAAGTGCTGTGAGCTTGCCTTCGATGGTGGGGTAAAGCATTATTTAAATCAACTTTATTATTATTTCTTTGAAAAGGCTGGCATTTCTTAGGTAAAGATGGAAGTGCTCAATTGTCAATGCATTACTTCTTAAAAGCTTCTCAAACGCCATCTCAAAATAAGGTTCAGAGGAAATCCTGAATAAACAAATGAGGTGATCCATGGGTCAGCAGTACACAATGTGCAGGACACGTCTTAGTATCAGTACTTTCTGGAAATGTGCAGGCTTTACTGATTTAATAGCACTATAGGTCAGTATTGTGCCATTTTAAATTAGGAAGCTGATAGTAATGAAATTCAATATAATGACGAATTAATGGTAGTAATAATAATTATAAATAATAATAATTGTAAAATTAGCTATTACAGCTGGTAAGTGTAAAAATATTTTCAGACAACACATGCCTGCAGTGATGTTTGCGGCGACCCAGCCAGAAAGGACAATCACAAGATGCACAGTGTGTTACCACATGGTCAGGGACCCACAGTGTAATCTTGCTGTCACGCTCATCAACTTGTTCCCAGCTGACATCCGATGCTGGGTTGCTGACGGTGCCCAGAGATGACATTTCTCCACCATCAGGTGACTCATGTAGAAATCCCTGTAGGACCAACAGCAGCCTTGAGATTACTTGTCAACACCAAATGCCCAAACACACATGCATGTGCACACACACATACACATGTGCAAGCATGCTTTACTCTCTCTCTCTCAAAAATGCTCCCATTTCAATATATGAAGATGATGCTACAGAAACAAAATGTATGGTCACGATTGTAAAGGCAATACTGAGGACATCCTAGTGGTGTTAGTGACTGGAGTGCCAACATCAATAATAGGCAAGAACAGTAAAAGAAATAATTGGTGGGTAGGGGAAAGAGTTGTGATTAAGACCCCAGAGCTGCAACCAAAACTCTTTTTCCCCCACAATGATGTCAACTTAATAGTGTCCTGATGGTTTGGTCTATAGCATCCTGCTGCCAAGACCCTTTGAGTCCAGCACTGGAATCATGAGTCTTCACTGGAACCATCAGCTCCTATTCATGCCATGGAGTCAGTGGTTTGCAACAACTGGACGTAGGCAGCACCAAGATCCTCAAAGATGTTTGTGGACCCATTTTCTGACAGGCTAATAAAACCATCCCTAACCACAGTATCCTGCTTCCATAGAAAAGAGATTGCTTTATGGTGACCAGAAGCAAAATTCCTATTATCTTCAAGTACGCAAACAAATGTGGAAAGTAAAGTGATCACCTGGGAGTACATCAACCATACATAAGCCCACATGAGCAATGGACATGTACACACAGATGAATCACTGAAGCCACCCAAAATGGAGGGGCGGAATCAAAATCTAGCTTAGGGTTCGGCAGAAACCCATTGCAGAATATGATCCTTGCTGTCAGGTACCCCACAAACCATCAGGTTGAGTGTCCACAGACCCAGATGCTTTGTCATTTTTGCAAACCTCAAACAGCTGAAAAAAAGGAGGAAGAAAAGCTGGCCTGTAAGGTTGAGGCCAAGACAACCATCAAAGTTGAGCACAAGAATGGAGGCTCTAACAGCATCCCAGTTATGGTTTTACACCAAGCCAGCATATCATGGTGAGTAAAGGTAATGGTGCATAAAGAGGTTAATACATCAAAACCCTAAGTGATATAATAACCTATAACAAGCCAACACAAGGAACAAAATTATAAAATGATAGGTAATATGTGAAAAACAGTGTTGTGGCCCATGATGTCACCAACAAACCAAAATCCAAATCCAAAAACTATCAGTCTGTTTATGTTTAATGCCATGCCAGCTGAGCAACTAGGGCTATATCACGGCAACAAAAGTAATCTTAACTTTAAAAGTTTAAGGACAAAACCTCCCAAGTGATATAACCATAACATTATTTAAAATGTCAACACAAGAAGTAAACAATATGCATAAGAGTGGGTAAAGGGTAAAATGGAGTGGTGAAGCCAAAAAAGGCCACCAACAAACCAAAAGAAAACAGTTATCAGGACATAAAATTTCTTAAATCTGATAGTAAAGTATATCCTCCTTAAAAACGTAAAGACTGCTGCCAATGGGACGGACCTGAACACAGAAAACAAACAATTTTCTGTAAAAAACTGCCGAAGGATACTCTGGAGCTCAGCACAAACAACCATAATATGTACCACACTAAAACTTCCCCTACACCAGGGACAAACAGGTGGCGGTTCACCTCGTAAGAGGTGTCCTTGCGTGCCAAAGGTGTGTCCTATCTTTAATTTAGCAAGGACCACCTCCTCCAGCCTCACAGGAAAGACAGGGAAGAGTGGCATATAATTTATTTGGCCCAGAGTGTGTCCCAGTGGCGGAACATGACGTACCTATCGAACATTTGATGAACGTAGACCACAACAAAGACTAAATGGACTATACAAATAATGAGTTTAATCAAATGTAGATAAAAATGAAAAAAAAAAAGGAACACAGGCATACACACATACACTCAAGAAAACACAGGACTACCCCATGCCCAAGTAAGAGATTATGAGAGACATTGGTAAATGAGATGACAATAAAAAAAAAAACAACAAAAAAAAACAAACACCTGCACGCACAGCTGTCAGAGTTTTTGCCCCTGAGGCCTTCAGGCCTAACGTTAGATGTCGAACATTGTGTACTCTGTTTACACTGTCTCCTTCAGTTTCTGTGGCCTTGTGCAATGTACACAGGGTCCCCCTGTTGGTCCACAGTCCAAGCTGCTTCGCTGACCACATGCCACATGATGCAGTGACCGTACAAGTTCTGCTCTACTGATATGAGACATGGGACTTTTTTGTTACAGAATATAGAATCCAGGCATTTGTGACCAAGTGTCTGAGGAAATATGGTACATAAAGCCAATAAATATATACAAAGCTAGGCTGCCACTCTGGTGGGCTATGAAGAAATGTTGTGGAAACAGTGAAGTACAACAAGCTTGTCTAGTTTGACCATGTGACCTGGTACAATACTCTAATACTCTTCAGAGGATGCCAGAGGCGGCAAGGAAAAACTGGCCAGCAAACATAAAGGAATAAACTGATTTTTCCATACAGGATAACTTCCCCACTGCTCAAGAAAAGCCTATGTAGTGTTGCCAGCTGCTGTGTCGGTTCAATTTGCCCACCCCTCTCATGCCTTGGTGACCAGTATAGGTCAGCCAGTTCCAGTCAAAATATTGACAGAATAATCTTGGAAAGAAACAAAACTAATTCCTGTCCTAGCTCAGAGTTCTGACAAAAGAATAAACAAATGATAAAAAAGAACGTCACATGTACATTGATAAATTTGTGAATATCATATCTCTTTCACAGAAATGGTAGCATCTGCAAATGTCACACATAAAGTATAATTATTGATAAATCTGTGAATGTCATCTCTCTTTCACAGAAATAAAGATGGGGTCAGTGAAAAACTAATGATAGATCCAATTGATTGGGGTTTGGCATACACAAAAATAACAAACTAGTGCTGGATCTGTTTAAATGGATTTCTTGTTGGCAGACTCTTTCTCTCTTGCCAAACCATTTCTTGCCTACCTGGAGATCTGACGGATCTATGATGGCACGCCCAGCACCATTACAGCAAGGTGCAAGTTGCAAGAGGTTCTGTCTCATGACACCTAGCTGCATCTCAAGGTCAGCAATGCGCTGCTGGTATGCCATTTCCATTTGTTGCACACGTTCTATGATGGGATCCACAAACCGCGTCAATCCATCACAATCCAGATGTCGACCAATACCATTTAACTGCCAACACAGTGGTGACTCCTTTTAAAAGGCAAAATACTCTGTTACAATCATAATAAGAAATATATAAATACAATAATCCTTCTTCATTAAGTACTGTTTCCGTTTGACAGATACCTGCCTCAGTTTTAAATAAACCCTATTTCATTCATGAGTGATGTGATACTGCAAATGTACCCAACAAATTTACTTTATGAAGCCATTTTACTAGCCTTGTCCTGATAGACAGATGAGTGCAGTAGTCCTACTCTTTTCACTTCCTGAAGATATTTAGTACTAAATAATAATAACAGTTTAGTTTATTCCTTGTTACTCCTCAGGGAGCATATGGCCACAATAATAAAAAAGCATGAAAAGTTTCCACCATCTCCACCACCACCACCCCCCCCCACACACATACACAAGAGGGAGGTCAATCTGCTTTAACATGGTACACAACAACAAGAACAACAACTACTTAGTAGACCAGATTTGCCAACTATGTTCAAACCCTGCAGATATTAAGGGTCTATGGAAACAACAGCATGAAGGTACTGTGTATCTCTCTCTCCAACTGAGCAAGTAACACCCCTTTAAGTTCCCAGCATGGCTGATCAGAGGATCTAGCTTGTCTGCAACGCACATTAGCAAGAGATGTTGGTATGTTGGGGGGAGGAAAACAACTGAGGCAAGTAACACCCCTTTTAAGTTCCCAGTGTGGCTGATCAGAGGATCTAGCTTGTCTGTAAAGCCCGTTAGAAAGATATGTTGGTTGGAGGATTACAACTACATAAAGAGAGCTTCACAAAGACTGCAGCAAGTTTGATAAAAAGGGTACATTTCATGATGATGAGTGGCGTAATTCACAAAGTACACTAGAAATGGATCTAGATATGTTAAGTTGGTGGGAGGATAACAGCTGCATGATTCACACCAGAAAGAAAAATACAAATGAAGTTGGTGCAAACTAATCCTTGAATTAATCTCTGTGGCCACACAATCATATACTATGTAGGTAAGAACAAAATATTTTATCGCATGGCAGATGACTACTACAAGTAAAAATAAACCCGCACTGTTGGAAGGTATCCATGAAGTAATAAGGTGGCAAGCACTGAAACTGACCACAGCATAGCGGAAGAAACTACAAATGATATCCTGGTGTGCTCAGCTAGTTAGGCACTTTCCCTTGACCTAGCCTTACAGCCTTGCAGACTTACAATCAGCCAAAAGAGCAGTCACAGTGTGTGTGTGAGAGAGAGAATCAATGGACTGTTCAAACACAATGTAATTACATTCAGAGTCAAAACATGTAGTTCTGGAAGCAACAATTTAAACAGATCTATAAGTGAATGTTTTATGCTTTGTAAGTATGAAGTTATATCTACAGGATTAATCTGGGCTACCAAGTACCATTACAGAAAGGTGCAAGTTGCAAGAAGTTTGGTTTAGTTCTAGCTAGTTCTAGCTTTAACTTGTTCATGCAGCACATTTAACCAACCTGTTGCCCTCCTGAACAAGCTGGCTACCCCAAAACTTTGGCTAAAAGCTTAGGCACACACACAAAATGTTGTATCATCTGATATTTTATCAAAAGGTGTCCTCTTCAGACAAGCTCTCATCTCAGGCATGCTGTTCTTTCTCTGCATGTGACATCAGTTTACAGGGCTGGCTGCCCTGCCTTGCCAGTTATAGCCTTACTTGCTGGATCAGTGTATTATTTTACCAATTTACACAACCCCCCCCCCCCCCCCCAACTCTTCAGACAACTTTCTCTCATCTAGAGTAAATATTGTTCAGTTATTTAGTTCAACTGAATCAAACACAGAATTTCTCTAGACCTAAAAACAACTGAACAGAAGTAAACTATATCATTCTAATGGTAGACAACTGTTTAGTTGCATTTATTGAATGCTTAAAGTAAAATTAGCAGATACCATTACAAATGAAACTGAAAACTGTGACAGACATGGTGCCCTTTGGTTCCCCCCTTTCATGCCCCACAACTTTTCCAGAAATTTTGTTTTTGATTGAACTAAATGAATGTTACTGTCATCTAATAGTTGCCTGAGGAACATTGTTCAGTTGAAATAAACTTTTAAAAATTTTTTTCCCAATTAAAAAAAAAAATTCTGGTTCTGGTTAAAAGTTTCCCACCTTACCCTCTATGAAAGGAAGGATGGCATCCTTTCCTTTGAAATTGTCTGGTAACTTCACCTATTTCTTGGCTCATGAATCAGGACTTAGTTTGTCTGTTGGGTTCACTTAACCAGCCAGTTTCTTACCTCAGTTAGGTCATTCATTTCGTCATCTGTCCCTTTTGATTGAGGTATTTTACTATATAAACATCATCTCTATTACAACTACCTCCCAAATGCGACTTATGGCCTACAGTTTGTGCTCTATTACAATTTTTTGCAGAAGTTACATGTTGAAAAAAATTATGCACATTTTAAGATAGGCTGCTTCTGGCTAACCAGTTTACCCAACATTGCTGTAGATATAACAAATTAAATTAACTACATTTTGAAAAAGATTGCTTGTTCATTGGGTCACCGGTCATTTTCACCCAAAATGATATCGACCAGGGTTTAGGCTCTCAAATGCCTTCAGCTGAATTTACACTGAAAGTATAATTTGACTCAGGCCAAAAGAAGAATCTATCACCAATGACATAAGTAGTTATTAATGTTAAATATGACCAGAAGAGCCAAGCATTGTTTGAACAAATTCAGCCAACATCTTACTAAACAAAATGGAAGCTTGTCAATACACATTTAGAGAACAAATTTCACAATGGCATTTAAACACAATTTTCTCTTTAATTATTTTAAAAGCATTTGTCATCATTTATTCTTTAGTTTGGAGGTTTGTATTAAATGTATATGCAGATGTTCAGTCATTCCTTTAGCCTGGGCCTACGTCAATTTTCGCTATTGGGACAATTTAGTCTTACGTAGGATCATCTGATCATGGTAGGGTTGATTTGACTCAGGCGCGAGGTGAATATGTCTAGACATACTGTTATGGTGTGTGGGTAAAAATGAGTAGACCCTCGTTCATTGTTTCTGTTCACGAACACTCATTAGTTGATTGTTTTTCATCAACTACCTTATGCGCTTATTTTAAAAATAATTAGTGTGACCGACTGTTTTTGGTGCCTTTTTAGCAAGTCTTAATAGGGAGGTTTTACATTGTGGTTGATTAGGCTCAGCTCAGCACCGGTCAATCCCCGGTGACTTTCCTCTTCTATGATCCAGCATTGGCCCTCAATTCCATCCTCCCTTGCTGCCTTCATAATACTCCTAATGGTACCATTCACTTCTTTGTAACTGGAAGCTGCTTTAAGTTTGCTTTTCCTTTCTCTCTTCAAGGCCTTCCTTTGGTCACAAAGATCTAGAATGTTGTTCATCACCTAGGGTTGTTTCTTATCTACACCCTAGCATTTCCTGAGCTGTTGACAGTAGCAAATCTTTGATGTTTCCAGCAAGGATGTCTACGTCACAGTCCACTAAGTTCTACATGGTGAATTTTCCTCCAACTGTGGCCTTAAAGACTTCTGCAACAACTGGGTGTTGCAGCTTCTCCAAATCAAAGCAAATTTGGAGGAAGTATATCAGTACTTCATCCTCAGCTTCAACTTAAGGCTTGTTAAGACAAAGCCATTGTCTGTCATGGACCCGTTCGTCTCACCATGTTTTTCTTGGTATTTTAACCTCTTCATGATATCTAGGTTGGATACATAGGGAGAATGAGTGGGAGAACCTTTAAGCGCTGTAGGATGGAAAGGGTTAATTGAAAGTGGATAATGTGTTGAATCTTGATCAGACACTTTTTGCAGGAACTGTGCAGAAAATTCACTCAGACCCAGAATAATGATGGAGAAAGATACATCTGAGCCACAGCATCTATATCTCACCTTAGCTGATGAGATTGATGATCTTACCATGGCAGTATTGACTGATGCTTAATGCAGCATGGTACTGACCCCTTTGGATTAATCTCACTTCCATAAGGTATGATATCATTTTCTGTTATTGCTTATCATGTCATTTTCTCAGGTATATCTCAAAATTTTCTAACACTAGTGTATGAGAGAAAGCTGTATAAATAGAGAAATATGGTTAAGAATATTTGTACAGTGCAAAATCGAGTTACATGTTATTTTGTTTGGGCTGGGCTAATTGGAGCCCTTCTGGATACAGACGAATAGCCTCCCAGGACTGCATTCTACAATTGCTTTGTGATCCAGCACAAAGCAGCGGTTGGATAAACACCACGAAAAATTAGACCAACCTGCCTTTCAAGAGTTTGTTAAAAGGTAAGTGAAGCATCATTGGCCCCACGATGTCATGGCGTCTGTACCTTGACTGTGACTCCACCCCATCTCCCTATGGTATTCTGTGCGTAGTCAGTTGCTGTGTTTATCGGAGTGATCAAGAGTGTTCCCTACAGGGGAAGGATTCTCGGATTCAAACCTGGATTATAAGTGTTCGTGGTGTTATTTGGAATTAAGTCTGATGGCCAGGGGAAGGACGACAACTCTCAGGTGATTTGAGGCTAAACTGTGAGTATCGTCATATAATAGTGATATTTTGAGGAGAGACCGTGAGCATTCTTAAAGAATGACTGTGCGTATGGATAATATTTATAATAATAGAGGACTCACATTTGGAGGTTGATTTATGTAATTTAAGAGCTACAATTTATTAAAGACTGATTTTAGTACTTAGTTAAAAGCTATTGGATATGTTGGGATTTATGTTCGTGTCAGAACCCACTGCCGAAGTGACTATGTTACAATTTGTTACCCATGGCAATCGAAAAATAACATGCTTTGGCAGCCTCAGGAAATCGTTTTGTTTTGTTGTTGAAAGAACGTGCAATTGTTAGGTGTGAATATGTTGGTTGAACCATTCATGCCATGACATGGTCGCTGTGTCAAGATCTGGATACCTACTTGTTTCGGCCATGTGGATTTGAAGCACCTAGACAGCAGGATGAAGTTGATTTAGTTGTGGACCAATCCATCTGGCGACTGCCAAGTTGCCACCCTTGATTTTGTGTGGGGAAGTAGGGTATTGACTAAGGTGAGTTGATGCTTTTGCACAAACTCTAGGAGTTTAATGCTCTGGTCACCCAGGCCAAATTTATCTATTGTTCCTGTCCATTGTTGGCAGACATATGGGCTGTCCTTGGTATGCCAGCCTGCAGGTACAAGAAGGATGTCCTTTTTTTTGGTACTTTGTAACCTTCTCTAGTAAATCTCATCCACTTCACTGGCTTTATTCATGTAAGTAGAAGCATATACTTGGACAATGGTGACATTGTGAAGCCTAGCAGAGATATGGAGATCGACCGGCTGGACACTGGTGTACAGCTGATGATGGCTTCGACCACATCCCGATGCATGAGAAAGCCCATGCCATGTTTGTGTTTACTGTCCTCCTGAATGTACCAGAGTTTATGGCCCTTGTCCTATGCTGTCCCCTCGAATATTGACCATCTAACTTCTTCCTGTTCCCCAATGTCTCACCGGTACCATTCTAGCTTATGGGCAAGTTGTTTAATTTCGCAGCCCTGATGTAACATGTGGATCCTCCTTCCCTTAACTTGGTATCTGTTTTTGTTCCAATTGCACAGTTCTATTATCCCCTGGATCCTGCCAGTTGGGTGCACAGCCACTGTTGATCAGGGCCTCAACCGATTTGGCATGATATTTCTTTTGTGGCAAATATCCAAGGTCCTCATATACATGGTGGCATCAATTTCCTCTGCAAGTGAATCACAACCTATTCCATGATTTTCTGTAGGAGTTTATTTTCTTAGACTTTATTTTTCCCAATACTGCCCACAAGGCAGTGGGACCATTTTCCCTTGGCTATGGGTGTAGTAGATTGGGGAATGGTAGTCTGTCATTCTCTTCCCTACTAAATGGTAACAAAAAAACTGGGCGCAAAAGGCGTGAGCAAAAATGACAAGATGACTATGTGGCTTCTTAAACTAACCAATCAAAAAAAAGAGGAGGGGGTGTCTGTAAAACTTTTTTATATAGTAAAGATCATAAAGAGAAATAAAAGCAAAATCTAGGAAAATCTAGGAAACAGAAATGCGCCATGTCATTCTCTCCCCTACCAAAAAAAAAAAAAAAAAAAAAAAACTGGGTTAATTGCCAACATCCCTAAATGCAAGTCTTGCTTGTTTAAGAATCAAATATAAATGGTGATGAATAACATCAGTACTAAATAAAGTCTGATGGCTATGGTGATGATAAAAGTTCTACAGTCCACAAAGGACATTGTTGGTGTGAGATATTAACTGCTTTGTATGCATTTCTTTGTCAACGAACTATACTGAAGCTTTCAAAATCCTTACCATCATGAAGAATGCAAGCAAATGTTATGATTATCTGCACATGCACATACCTTACTGTCAGTAACTGCCATGGGGGAGGATGTAGATGTGGGTGTGCATGAGTTGACAGGTGTGGGTCCTAAAGAACTCCCGGAGAGAGAAACCTCTGAGGAGGTTGGAGTGTGTTTCCCAGCCACACCCATTCCGCAAACTCCTCCACTACAGCTGAGACGTACGTGAAGGCCCAAACCAGAAGCTGGACAGACAGCAGAGCTGATGGATGAGTCACTGATGTCCGTTGTGCTTGTGCTCATGCTACTGCTCTTCTGTTGCAGCAAGTGAAGTGCCTGCAAGCCCATTTCTACCTTCTGCTCCTGCAGTGGTAGAGATGGTAGGCTGAAGTCTACTTTTCCTTGCACCCCTCTCCTAGCCTCCCTTAAACCCTGCTCCTTCTCAGAATCAGCTTCTTTCAGCAACAAAAGGCCATTCTGATTCATGCAGAACAGATTATCCTTATGGCACAGTCTTGTCTTCAAAACAATGACATCCTCCATAACCTCTCCTGTCAGTGTATCTGTGGAACTCTCCACTGAGCGGTTGGAGGTAGCTGCTGGTAAACCATCCGCTAAGCAGTCAGTGATTGCTGCAGGTAAAATCTCTGCAACATCAGCTGTGTCTGCTACATTTTCATGCAGCTCTGGTCCCTCTATGGCTATGTTCTCGCTACTGGCTTCAGCACTCAGTCCAGGCACACTGTTATAAATGTTATCTTGTTCTGCTAGCGGATCCAGTGTCTCTTGTACGTTGCCACAAGCCTCACCTTGGCATGCTAAATG
Organism: Pomacea canaliculata; assembly: GCF_003073045.1. NCBI lineage: Eukaryota > Metazoa > Mollusca > Gastropoda > Architaenioglossa > Ampullariidae > Pomacea > Pomacea canaliculata. Next base: position 33,594,743 of record NC_037593.1, read on the forward strand.
ACTAAGTTTTTCTGGATCACCATTGAAAACACAACTGCCAAAGTACAGCTTATGGAGTTTCTCATCTTTACACATACTGCTGTCACACTCTGCATCATGGTCAGCTATCATGTCTTCCCTGCTGACTTCCCTTTCTGCTAGCAGCGGAAAACCCCATGCTAGGCCATTCATTTTCTGGGCCACATCCAATACTTCTGGAAGTGGGGCACTTATGACATCACTGACATCTGCTGTACTGGAGGATCTGGACAGTTCAGTGTTATCAGCACTAGCAGTACTACAGTCAACAGTATAACCTTGCTCAGAGTTGTCTGTCTTCTTGGTGTTGTCTAAATCATTGCTGAGAGGACTGATGTCATCTAGGTACTTAGTCTCACTAGAGTCAACTTCCTTGTTGAGAAGGGCCAGGTGCTCTCCACAAGCTACGTTGGGGTCACTAAGTCGCCGACCAAGAGCAGAGGTAGGGTCCGACGCACAAGCAGCTAGATTCAGGATCTCACATGACCTTGTCCTGGGAAGAGTAGTTTCTTTATCTGGTGTCTGCACCTGTTCCAGGGTAGCACCAAAGTCATCTGCAGTTGATGTCTGAAGAGAGTTGCTAGACAGGTAAACTGAAGACCACAACTGCAAGCGATGCATCCCATACTCTGGATACAGCACCTAAGAGCAACAATAAAATATTAGTGGAATCTATGCCCTGTCAAATGTTGACAATAATCACCTGCACTACAAGAACTCATGAGTGGAATGTCCCAAGGACATTTTCTCAAACAGAAAGAAGGATTAAGACTAAGTAGGTTTAAAAAAATGGTCATGTACAAAAGCCAACAAACCTGCCATACCTATATTTTCTCCAAGCGCAAAGAGAGGGAATGAAGTTTTTATTTGCTGTGCAAAAGACTGGATTGTGACAAAGCATGACCCCAAAGCTATTCTCCATCATAACAAAAAGACAAAATGATGGCAAAGCCATAATATCAGCTACATAATATGCAACTACAAGTAGGACAGAAGACCAGAACTGTTAACATGGCTGTCTACACCTTTGTGAAAAAATGTTTTAAAAATGATATTAAAAACTACAAGGAACTGCAAAAATCTCATTTTGAAAGTGAACATCAACTTAGAAAAGTGCCAACCAGAAAACTCTCCAAGCTCTATACTTCAAATACTAATTTCTCTAAAAGCACAACAAATAAATCCTTTGTAGGTTCATACCCCACCCAATCCCAAAATAAAGTAAAAACAAGACAACGTGCTGCAATAATTAATGGATGTCTATACTTAAAAAACAAATTTTGTTAAAAAGGTGCCAAGAATCTTGTAACATAACAACCCGATGATTTGCAGGCTTTGAAAAAAAAATGTACACCCGGTAACAAGGTCAAGTACATCTGCAAAGATAGTAAAGAGTAAAATCTGACATCAGATATGCTGGATTTATGTATGTGTTAAAATCAATGCTCAGTGCTGCTTAGCTGATGAAATATCTGATTTCAGAAACATATATTTAAGAGCTTACAACTATGACAAACATGGTTTAAACTAAGCTTTATTACTTTCATATTGTCAATTACTGTTGTGCACAGATCTGAAATAATTAAATGTTAATGTCGAAAATGTAAATTAAAAAAAAAAAAAAAAAAAACGTCCCAAGACTATCAACAACTGATTGATACAGAAAAATTAATGTGAACACAACTTCTCGAACATTCACTACCACCCAACAAAACTCATGAACATTCACCTTCACAAGTTGATGAACATTCACCACTGCCCAACACAACCTCATGAACACTTACTACCACCCAACACAATCTCATGAACATTCACAACCACCCAGCACAGCCTCATAATAAACACAGGACTGAGAACTTTAAACTATATTTCAACATTTGAAGGGCTTTCTTTGTTTTGGAAGGAAGTTAATTAAACTCCACACTCACATGTTTGTCCTGGGTAGGACAATACAATGGGTTGAGAAACTTGGGGTTCCTGGGATGCAGCAAGGACCACACAGAAGCAGTAGGGTTGGTTGATGTCTCACATTCTTGCTCACAAATAGTGTTGAACAAGAAAGTGCCAAAGAGACAGGAGTGGCTGTGCTGTACCAGTTTTACCTGCACAAACAATTATAAAATTTGAAAAAGGATGTTACAAAGTTTGTATAAAGTAGAAATAAATGTGAACCCACAACTATCAAACTGCCAAAACATGGCACTGTTAGTGCCTAATGATGCTATCTGGTACATGATTTCCTCCAGCTTATAGGAAGGCAAAGAGTGATTAATGGCTGACTGCAGTGCTTCTTCTCAGTAAGCGAGGAGAGGATCAGCTTTTCGATTGCCTTAGTGTCAGGAGACGGTGAAAAGGACACTACCATCTGCTTTAAAATCTGACAAAGATGTCCTCTGACATCACCTTTGCCTTCTCTCACACCTAGTGTAAGTCTGAGCAAGATGGCAAACAGTGTAAGCATGAAGATGCGGGCTTGCTTGATGGGGTTAGTCATTCATCCCTTGACTGGTACCTGTCATTGGAGGGAGCACATGGATAGATACAGCTGTTGACAAGGCTTGCCTCTCACACCTCTTTTGGGTGGTAGTGATCAGGTCCTGTAAAGGACAACCAGTCCAGTCTTTGACATTCGTCAGCCAGTTTTTATTCTGGCCACTGCAGTGTCAATCACCCTCCAAGGTGCCTTGAAGGACAGTTTTTGACAAAGTGTCATGCTGAGTCATATGGCCAAACCAGACTAGGTCATTTGACTGTTGAAAGTAGGGGTTTCTGGTGTCCTACAAGTTTGGCAACTGTGCTTTGCATAAAGTTTTAGGTTTTATTTCCTTTGTACAAGACACGCAGAGGCCTCCTCAGGCACTTGTTCTTGTACGTCTGGATTCTCCTTTCCATATCGGCAAGCAGAGTCTAAAGTTCATATCAAGATCAGCACTACAAAGGACTTGTACAGAATGTACAGAATGTACTTTATAGTAAACCTGATGTCATGGCTGCACCATGTGATGTCTAGTCTAGCCATTACTGTTGTTGCTATTGCAATCATGATGTGAATATCTGTTCTGGAACTGCTATCCTTGGAGAGGGTGACAACCTGGCTGCGAACATGTAAGCCCTGGCTTGTACTTTGGTTGTGGAAAGTCTTCACCAGCTGATGCTATGTTAGCATCATGGGTTGTCTGTAGGGGTTTACTCCTTTAACCTTCATCTTTCACAGGATTGACAAGTAGGACCATGTTCCTACCTTAAGGCGATGCAAAAATGGCAGTAACGGCAACCTCATGGCCTCTCAAACTAGCCAAATAAAAGTTAAAATTAAAACTTGAAAACTTATTGGGCTTACAGAAAGCTTATCCATTAATGTGATTAGAAAAAAATGATTAAATCTTTAAAATAACAAAATCTATCTATAAGAAGCTGATAAAAATACAAAAGAACAAGGAAAACTACAAAACACTGATATGAAAATAAAGGATAACCTACAAGAAATCAATACAGGAAATAAAGGAAATGAAAAAAAAAAAAATCTAGAACGTCAAGTAACAGCAGTCCACACACACAATCTTGGAAACTGAAAGCATATAGCTCACTTACCAGAAATGCTTCATTGAACTGGAATGCACATGGAAACTGCTGTGTCACTTGGAAAACGCAGTCAAGCCACTGCAGGAACACTGGTGCCCTCTCATTGGGATCATCTGCTGCAACTGTATGGCCACAGCGATCTGCAAATTTGTGACCAAAGGCCAGCCACTCCCTTTCTACAAGCCACTGGAACCCCTGTGAGGCACACAGAAGACATCAACAATGCCATGTTTTAACTCTGACTTCTCTGGCAATAGGAACTGTTATCACAAATATAATAAACAAAGAACTGTTGAACAGCTTGTTAAGCCCGCAGAATAAACAGGCTTTTTTGAAAAAATTGAGCCATGAGAATAGCATAGCAATAATGAAGGAACCTTTCAAACAGCAGAAACTCTCTTTCTCTCTAACAAGTACAGCACATAAAGATACCATGCCAGTGCAAGGCCAATAGAAAATTTACAAAGACTTTTTTTTTTAAGCGAGTCTTAACTGGGAGGTTTTATTGTATTAGACAGAAATGTGTAGAAATTAGATTACTGACTGCTGTACTCACTGATCATAGCAATAATGTATGTATTCGACAGCAGGTCAAAAGTTACATTTATCTGATCCTTCAGGAATATATTTTTGCCTCTGGGCAGGTCACGTTTGATCGGTGTGTGTTGTTCCAGAGCATGTTTATTTTTATTACTTATTTTCTAAGATGCTGGCGGCATTAAACTAATAAAAAATTAAATCTATTGTGTTAAGCCAAAGGAGACATTTCTCTATGATAAACTTCTTTAAGAATAATTTGGAATATCAGTAATAGAGAGAGAATGATTTGACATATCTTCCACAACTTTAAGCACATTGGCTACAGCATGGGTGCAGGAACCTGGCTACACACATATATATATATACTGTATACAAACGGCCTAATTATTGACTCACTGGTGCTACTGTATAAATGACTGAGAAGATGAGATCCTTCCTTCAGTATCTTGAGGTATTTTTCTATCTGATTTTTAAAAAACAGAATGCATACATGAAGTATGCACTTCATCCTGCACCATACCTGGGCAGAAAGGACTAAGGTGAATTACTGGAGATTGGGAGAAACTGTTCCTATGATCTGATCTTCTTAAAAATGGTATAAAACAAATGTGGTGTGATGAGTAATAAGTTGGTTACTGTAATCATAAGGCAGGGCAATCCTCACCTGTATGGTGCGATAGAATGGGTCTAGGAGCAATTGTGCCAGAGCAGAGACTTGTGGGGTTCGGTCCCAGCCATCTGAGCAATGAATCAGAACTGGTTTTGCTTCCACATCTATAGCTGTGACCACAGTCAGTGTGACACGAATAATGGCGCCAACATACTGCAGCCACTTGCAGGCTTCTAAACCGGACAGCCAGCTATGGAGAGAAATCTCAGCTTAGTAAATCACTGTCAAGAAAACTGGCTGTCTGCAAACAAACGTAACATACTGACCACACAGCTTGCTCAGTTATGTCAGGATGGTGATTAATAATAAAAATCATCATCATGTGCACTTCCAGATTTTACCTTTGCCATTTAAAGTAGACCGTGCAATGTTCTTGTGTGCAGTAACAAACAAGTACAAATATACAAACTTCAGAAGGTATATTCTCACTCTTACACACTCATGAACACCCCCACCCTTTCCAGATTTATTAATCTGCAAGGGCAATTACAGGTGTTTACGTGCTAACAATGTGTAGTGGAAAGCATATAAAAATATGTTGACAACAGTAAATACAGTAAATGGACACACAAAACACGCAGCAACAATAGACATTGCATTAAGTCATCTCTGAGAAAGCTTCAACATTGTAGGGTATGGAGATTAAGGCAGAAGAGATCCCAATCATGCCCAATAACCCTTTCATGGATGCCGCCATGCAGGTAATGGGGAGGGGGAGCCTTGCGGTACAGAACAAACTCTGCTAAGATCATAAAGTACAGAGAAGAATAGCTACCTCATTAAGTTCTCTGATGATACAGCATCTTTTTGTGATCAACAATTATTAAGGAAAGCTTCACACATTTTGTCAATACCTGAGCATGTACTGATGAAAGAATTTGTATTATTAAGCTCAGGTAAACACTATGCCATGCCAACATGTAAAAGTAACAGACACCTGAAATCCTTTGTGCCATCTGCAGTCCAGCTGCTCAACCTCAGATGAAGTGTCAGTGGTGTGTGTGTGTGAGATGTTGTAGGTGCACACATGATTATTCTTGATGTTTGTTTATATTATATATAATTGTCACTTGCCTTCTTTTTTCATGTGCTAATATTTTTCATGTTGACATCTTTTAACGCTGCACCTTGCAACAAACTTTATTCTTACTTTTATTTCTAACTTTTACTTTGTAACTAGATGACCTTCCCATGTTCAAATTGCCTGCTGGGACAAACAAAGTTGATCATTGTCATAAAGATGTCTTTCAATCCCACAAAAACCAATATGATCTGGACTGAGACATCAAACCAAAACTGCAAGTTCTAAAATGGGCAAGAGAATGTGACAGGATCTGTGTTCTTGGGGGATTGGAGGGTGGAATTAAGAAGATTGGGGGAACAGACATGATAACAAATGAAAAAATTTGCAAAGCGCATACTCACACTCCTAAGGAATATGCTCTTAGCAGCTAAGAACAAGAATGAAACATGGACAGCATATGAGGGACAGGAAAACAAAGAACATATTAACTAGAAAGGAATAAATAACAGTATTAATGAAGAATAAAATCAAATACAGAAAACACAAAGAGGAACCAAACAACAAGAACAAGAGCTGAGAGTAACATGATATTACAAAAGGAATGGTGTGACAAAGGACGAGCATTATGGGAAAGGTTGTTAGGAGTATATAATGTTTACAGAAGAGGTGTGTTTTCAGTACACGTGTAAAGGATTCAAGAGTAGGTAGGTGGCGGGTATGGAAAGGGAGAGAGTTTCATTGTTTGGCTGCACAATAACTAAACATCCTGTGGCCATATGTTGTTGTTGTGGTGACAGGAAGAGTAAGGAGACGATCATCAGACGAGGAGCGAAGCTGTCTAACTGGGACGTAAAGGAAGAGCAGTTCTGAGAAATAATCAGGGCAGGTGCCAGCAAAGAAATTAAAACAGACACTGAAGCAGTAGCACAGAATTAATTTTACGTAGGACATTATTACATTAAGATCATCATAACAATTTTATTTATAATTTTGCTTAAAGTATTTCAAATTGCAGCAACTGCTTCTCCTCTGCATCATCAAAACATTTCTTCACTTGGCCAGATTGTAAAGTTATTAATTTGTTCATCATTCCAGACACCAGATACATCATACCTGGATTTTACCGATAATCAAAAACATCACTACCCAACCCAAGCAACAGTTCCACAGGCATATGCTTACACTCAATTCTGGGTCTATTAGTGATAACAAATGTTTCAGTTTACTGACTACTTCATTTTACCCCAAAACACTAAAGGCTGTGGTATGTCTGTAGGTGCTAACATCTGAAAAATTCCCATCACATATACCAATCAACTCCTTATACATCTGGAGCAAACAATTACAAACGTGTTAATAGTGGAAACAGCAGATGCATTAAGAATGCTATCAGATTCAATAACAGCACTAAAACTAGGTGCTGGAAAAACAATCATTTGCATAAATATTCTCACTGGCATTTCTTGAATTAAAAGTCATCAAGTAATTTAAATGAGTGATTGTCATAATTCTAACAAAGTCAAGAATACAATCTTTTAAAATAGATGTACCATTAGCTGTAATAATCTGTAGTAGGGAGAATCAACTGGATCCAGGAAAATTATGTCAGAATCAGTTTGCATAAGCTCTTTTGAAACAGACACTGCAGCCATACTGTCATATTCAACTTGAATTTGGCAGGCATGCTGCATAATACCTTTCCTTACTAACATTATAACACCACCTGACAAACAACCAATGCCAGATCAAGAGAGACAAACACATTATACATTATGGTGAGAGAAAAGAACTGGTAAAACTGTGGCTTTAAATGTTTCAACTAAAAGACTTAAATGCACATTTCTGCTCTCCTAGAAGCTAGGCCAATGTGTTTTTGCTGAAAAATTGTTGGTTGATACACAAAACTTGCATAAATAAGCCCTCCATATACAAAGTATTCAACTGAAGCTTTTTGTGTGCCCCAATTTCTCTACACACAAAAATGGATTGATGGCTAATAACATTCCAACATAAAGATAATGCTATAACCTCAGCATCTTCCCTTGCCTAATTTCTTCTAGTTGTTTTTTTCTTGCCATTGAACAATATTTTTCCTTTCTTCTAAGAACTGTGTCTTCTAGGTAAGGAACAACTTCAATGACACAGGAGTGGGCTGCAATTATGACACTCTTGCACACTTGCTGCAACAGTACATTCTCAAAAGCTGGATCCTTAGATTTGATGAGTGCTATCTCCGAGACGTTCTTCAAAGATACTTTCCTGAAACCTCCTGGTTTCATTGCTGCATTTTTTTGTTTGTTTGTTTGTTTGTTTGTTTGTTCCCACTGCTTGCAGAAGTATGTCATAGGTGGATTGTTTATTTGGATCTCAAAACTCCTGTCAAGATAAACTTTTATTCTTGCAGACAAGGGAATTCCAGGCTTGATATTGTCTTCTCTTTGCAAAATGCAGCAATCTGAATTTGTATATAAGTTGTGGACCTAGTGGAGGAGCTGGTGATGCCTGACCAGCTGGTATGTCCTTTTTTTTCAACGCAAAATACTTGACTTTCTTGATTACTCAACTTGACTGGAAATCCCCAAATCTGTAAAATCTTTATGCTTGTTACAAATACACCATCCACATACAATGTCAAGGGTATTTATTGCAAGTATCAGATATTAGTATAGTCTGGTTTAGTCATGTGACCTGGCATGAGACTATGTTGAGGACTGTCCTTAAAGGTAACTTGGAGAGTGGTGGACTGGTGGCCAGAGAAAAAAAAAAAACTGGCTTACAAATGTGAAAGAGTGGACTGGTTGTCCTGTGCAGCATGGTCAGGGTATCTGTTCTTACTTATCATAGTCAGCATGTGATGCTACTCACTTAGCGTGGTCAGGGTATGTGCTGCACAAAATCCTTAGGGACTGGAAGCTCTTGCGAATGGTGTGTATATTTGGCAGATTCATAAACTGAATGTCACAATTGGTGTAGTAGTCTGCACAAAAGATCAAAGGAATATCAAGATCATCTAAACATCACCATATAGTAGATGTTTTTCTATCAGCATGTTTGTGCAAATCTCTCATAAAACGTGAGATTATTAACTCCTGTGCATCATCTTCTATAGTATGCATGCTGTCAAGACCAAAGCATCTGTTGTGCCTGCTGCAGTGGTTGTTTTAACAAATCAGGCAATGCATTTGCATATTTGTGTACTCTACATAAAACTATTTCTAAATCAGTCTGTGGTCAGCATCAACCATCACATATATTAGAACAGGAGGATATGTCAGTGGCAGTGAATTGACAGAGATGTCACACACACAACTCTGACACAGATACTCAAGTACAACACAAACAACTCTGACAATACATACATACCTCACCCACACATAATGCCATATTGGCAAACTGAAGAACTATACCACCTATTTTAACTATATGCTACAAAAAAAACCCACCCTCATTTTGAAGCCCAACCCCTTCCCAAAAACTTTTGTATAGCAACACCCACACACACCCCCATGCTTCAGTCTTCATCTCTAATCTACTGCCATATAACTAGCCAAGTGGCAGACTCACCACTGCTCTCACAGCCCCCTCCTTTTGCTCTATTGGCAATGGCAGCACTGTATGACCGACAGTCTATCAGCAACATCTTCGGCACGCCCACAGGCCTGTTATTATCTGTAGAAAAAAGATACTGGTACTTTGAGTGTGAATAGCAGTTTGCTTTCTGTGAGGTGATCTTTGCTGTCTTTGTTAAGTCCTGTGTGGAGCTATCATAGTGAGGGCATTTAGTAGTTGGTGGACCTTTTTGTCGACAAATATGAGGGTTTCAATAATTGCACAATCAAACCAAAACCCCCAAAAACCAAAAACTCTCAGAAGGTGCCCACTTTTGACCTGGGTGCTTATTCTAAGAAAGCATACAATGTGTGTGAGCTTAGAAGTATGACCCTGCTCCATTCTTCCTGCTATGATCACAAAGAAAGAATGTAGATTATTTTACCTCGCTTTTCTTCCAATCCCAGGGTACCTGGGTCTCTGGCACAAGTCTCTGGAATGCTACGGCACAGAGCTTCATCTTCATAATTTCTCCATCCCAGCCACCCAAGCTCTGGTTGGCTGCAGCGCACAATAACTGCTCCATTACGCTGGTCTCTGCAACATACAACTTCATTTTGTCACAGGATTTACAGACCAATAACCCACTTCTCTATCACTGCTAATTTGAAACTAAAAATTAATCATATAAATCACTGTTTTCTTAGAACACAAATTTGTATCTCTTTTCTTTTTTTCGTGTTAATAATAACAAGATTTGAAGTTGTAGAGCATGCTTATCTGTATTAAATGAGCACAAAAGATTACAAAACCAACCAGCCATTAACGATATAAGACAGAAATACAAGCAATAGCAAAAAGATGACATCATGGCCAATTTGAATGAAGTACACTGACAGACATGACATTGTGGCAAACGTGAATGAAGTACACTGACAAACAGATGACTTCATGGCAAACATGAATGAATTACATAGAAAACGATGCCCTTATAGCAATGTGAATAAAGTACATGGACAAAGATGAGGAACTGAGGAGTGAGCTGGATAATCAAAGGCATTTCTTAAAGAGGTGGGACTTGCAAGCTTTCAAGGCTGACACAGTTTGAATAGAAAGGGGCAGTGAGTTCCACTGAAGTTGACAAGGCACTGGAGAAGGATGTCATAACTGAGTATATCAAATACAGTTTACAGATCCAGCACTGACAGTAATCAGATAAGATCCTTGTCAGGTTGTGTGTTATTCACCACTCATAGCATTTCTGTCTAGGTCAAATAATTCTCATGACAAGCAGACTACAAGTAGATTCTAGCTGACAAAATAGTTCGGGAGTCATCATAACTTTTTCAAGCGCTTTGGACAGAAAACAGGACAAACTTTTTCAATCATTAGGGTCAAGGCTGTGGATTTTGAGAAGAGGGTGGCAACAGCACAAGTTGGTAAGGAGTGGTTCTTCTTTATATGTGGTGGGGGGGTGGGGGGTGGTTGAACAGTGACCACAACAGTCCAACACTCAGAAAGGCAGGAACCGTCAGCAGGTGCACAACTCTTTATTGCACAGGCTAGTGCAATGGCTCCGTTGCTTGTCTCTGCGCCTTCTCTTCTGTTTTCTCCCCTGTCCTTTCGTCTCAGCTCTGCCCTTATATACCTCTCGGGTGGGTAACTTTTCGCGATCTTTCCCATGCATCAGCACTATTCTCGCATGCATCAGCAGATTTATTTTCATGATCTTTCACAATCGTAACTTTTCTCGCATGCATCAGAACTTCCTGCCTAACAAGCGCTGGTCTACCGGCCCTCTACACATGGTCAGTATGGAATTCAAAGGGCCTGACTCTCAATGTACAAACAAAATCTTTAAGGTAGCAATAAGGTAAATAAAAAAAGAAACTGAACTTTAAAAAAAGTGGTGGTGGTGGTGGCGGCGGGGGGTTAGAGAAAGGTCTTTGGACGTGAGAATTCTATAATAGGCAGCTGTTATTTGGAAGAAGCTGTTGGAATGTCAAAATGTTACCCTCCACGACGAAATAAGTCTTAAGTTGGAAATTTGAGATTTGCCGAATTGCATATTTTTAAAAAGTACAGGCTCTGAACTTTCTGTGACAGCAAAGTTCTCTTCGTAAGTGCTAACATTGAGCGAGTTATAAATGTTTGAAGTGTGAATGTACGGTGGCGGCCATATTGACAAAAGCGGGTTCAAAGATTAGCGTCAAGATGGCTGACCAGATTTGTTTACTCCTAAACTTTTGCTCTGACAATACATAATGGTAAAAGCTTGATTCGTAATATTTAAGAGTGAATGTTCTTTAAAGAAGTTGAACTCCGGGCTTTCTGCCAGGCTATAACACGAGGTGTTATGACATGGGAAACAGTATGGAAAAGCGTTTGAATTTGTTTTGTTCAGGCAGAAATCGAAACGGATCGCAGTTAGGGTACTCTCCGATTAAAAGGTATTAAAGTCACTTCTACTTTCTATTTTAATATAACAGTGTATTTCCTGATAGTTAATAAAAAGGAATCCATTTTAAAGAAAAGTCAACTGCCATGCAAAACTAACCTATCACCTTTCGAGGCCTCTAGCACAAAACTGTTCCGCGCGACTCATTTCGTCGTGGAGGGTCACAAATAGCTATCTTGATGCACAGATCAACATTGAAAGCATATAGTCATTTGACACACTATCTCTTTTATCTATCATACATTAGCTTTTCCTTCCTATTGGCCCCAGTCATCCCCGAAACATTCTGTCTGCCTCTGCCTGCAACTAACACAACTCTAAAGCATGAAAAGCTCAGTGAAAACTCCTGATGTGCTACCTGGAAGCAGTAGTGATAGGGAGACATGCTTTCTTACAGCCATGCATCACAGTCTACAAATTACAACTGGGTAGCAATATTAAATTCTAAGCATCAGTTCTAAACAGTCATGGGAGAAGTCTAACTCTAACAACACCTTTGTAAGTACCATCAATACTGGTTGTAATTAAAGTGTCTACTGATGAAAATCTGATATATATTCATAAATATTCTTGCATTAAGAAAAAAGAAATGAATTTTCTGTAACTATGTAACTGCCATTGCAAGAAATCATATTTATCTTAAAGCAATGCACCCCAGCATGAAGATGTAAAAACAAAACTACCATTACTGTCACTTTTAACATCATAAAGATAACATCACTCAACATTGAAAGTTTGTAAATAACGCTAAACAGCATGGCTTGAGATTTATCTAACAAACATGCACCCATTACCTACCTCCAAACGATGGAAGGAAAGCGATTGCTGGAACGAAAGCTGGCTACATTTTTCATTGTTTCATCTGAGATGCACTGAGGAACAATGTGCAGTCGTGGATATGATCGACAGACACTATAGTTGTCATTGATCTGTAATATTCGCCATGCTTTCTTGTTGCTTATGTCAAATTTCATTCGCTCCACATCTTTACCAAAGGAATACGCTTGTGATTCATCCACTGAAAAGAGTCAGGAAATGGTACATTAGAAGAAAGACAGTTTTAAAATAATACTAGATCTGAATGGCCATCAATAGTATAATAGTATCAATCAAAATAAATTTTTTAATATAGAAACAAGTTATGAGGTTCCTAGGGGTAAAAACCCAAAGAAGGCCTGGCTAGTCCCAGGAGAACTGAAAGGGAGGACCTAAGTAAGGACCCCAAAAAGGCCATGCTCAGTGACAACTTACATGGTGCACATAGCTGGGCTGCACTCTCTGAGGCACTGCTGCTTTCTTGTGTGGGAGACACTAATGCAGGGTGCTCACAGCTCTTGGCATAGAAGACAAAAGCAAAGATAGCACCAAGGTCTTTAGGGGTTGCTGTCGTCTCTATAACTCGTTTATACCACTGTTGGCAGTCTTCATTGGTGGAGAATAAGCACCTTAACAGAGGAATCCACATCAGAAAAGTAAACCCAAGCATACAGATGCATTTGAAGACATGAGTGTCACCTACACAACATAACAGTTAAACATTAAGAGAATAAAAGTCAAAGACAAACACTCTCATTAGGCAATGTCACAATGTGCTTGACACTGCATTATATTATTGGTATATTTGTTACCAGCAACACTGACCTGACTGTTGTAGCATCTTTACAAAAGAGCACCAAATAAAAGATGTCTCGGATCTCCACTGACTCCACCAATCTTAGGGGAATGTTGACAAAAGACTTGCGCTGGCACACATTTATACGGAAGTTGGTGATGGTTATCACTCCTTCTGCTGAACGGCCAATGTAGCGTGGCTGCTCTCCAACCAGACATGGAAATGGCACTTGAAGATTTGGGTCATCTGACACCAGGATAACTGGAGGAAAGAGATCTGACCTCCTCACAACATCTATGCTCAATGGTTCTTCTGAGCCCTGTGCAACATAATAAAGGCTCTAAATGCTATCACACAACTGTTCCAACCAGGTAAGTAGACCAGAAAGTGAAGTAACCTGCACATTCAGGAAGGTCATACTAGCTGAGCATATTAACCGGTTATACTTAATGGGTTCTTGCTCAACCACCCTGGGCTGTAAGGCTAAGTTGTTGCCTGGAGCAGCATGGGGAAGTTCAGAAAATGTCTTACAAGTGTTGTCTTACAAATTACAAGTGTTGAAATTTTGTGCCAAGAGTTAAAGCAAGCTATATTCTTATGTGACAAAAGAAACCAGTTTGTGGTGATAATGTTTTAAACAGAGAAAAGGGGGTGCTGTCAACCCTTCTGTGTGATGACATAAAGCTTCTTGCAAGTGACTATTATTGGCTATAAGGCCAGCTTAACTTGATTACGTCAGCTATCAACTATAATCAGAACATAGCCTTGACATGCTGGCTCTGGCTATCATCCAGATAAGATCTTGACATGCAGTATTTTGTCACTCACCTATGTTCAACATGCTGCTTTTAGTCATTGCTCTTTAATGCAACAATGGTCAGTATTATACTGTGAAATCCCCAGGTTCAGTGTATTAATGGAAAACTTAATTACACAACAAAATAATTATTTGTAATGTCAAATGTCTTGGGATCTTGACAATAATTATGTAACTTATTCTTTCAACTTGAAATTCAAACAGTATAAGTACTAGTTGAAAGCTCATATAATAAAGACACAATTAGAAAACAAATATTTAATTATGAAAATTAAAAATGTGCATTACATACCATATCTGATGTCTGATCCTAAAACAATTTCTAAATTAACATGCCACAATAATTACGCATTACAATTACTAACTACAAATAGTATTTGTGACAAAAGAAACATTTTCAAAATAACAACTCACCATGGCCATCAAGTAGATAGAATACTTTCTGTCACAATACCAGATCTGGAGAAAAATGAAAATTTACAGCATGAGCTATCTACCAACAGCTACTTTTCCAGGAAATCTGTCACTAAATACAAAACACACATTATAGTTTATACAAAGGGTATATATCACATATTACATCTAGTGAAGTTTCTTTTGGCAACAAGCACAATAAACAGAATTTCTAATCATCCAGAAATTTTCTTCCAGTTTTACTTATCTCAATATCCTTAAGTTTCTAATTTGATGCCTGTAATAAAGATAATAAGACGTTATAACAATCTAGGACAGCCATTTCTCACAATGATGTGAGGAGCCAATATATTAAGGTTCTATGCCCACAAAAAACTTATACATTCTCACCTTGAAACATCTTGTTATACACATACACACAATCATATAAGTATTCACTGAAATTATACAAAAAAGGTTTAGGTGAGCATTTCTCAAGCTTTTTAAATGATTATACTTTTTCTGGCTTTTGCAGTTATTGCTCTGTTCCAGCATTTTATGGAAAACTGACCATTTTATAGCAAAGCCAGCATGCTGTTCATAGAAACAGCACCTATCCCTTTACCCAGCAATCTATACCAAGAAGATGACACGTAGTTTGTGACATTCAGTGTACTTATAGTAAATAAGGTGGGCCATCCGAGATTTAACAATTCTATTTAGCAACCTTATATCACTAGTATTATACTGAACAGTTATTGTAATCTCTTTCATAAGTAATAACATGTGTAATTACTATCAAGATGAATAAAACTACTAACGTGACTGAACGCCTGTGTTTTTTGACATACATTTATTTGTATTCCGCGCACTACTTCTGACAAATAAAACGCAGGTAACAAGTAAACGACTGCATCCCTTCCCCTTGATGCGATTACCAAATGAAACGGTGTACGAATGAGTTAATGATGGCTTATTCTGAACACTGACCGTGCACATTCCTGCGAAGTAAATGAAATGCTATGTGGCTGCCTGTGCCAATGCTGACACGCTGACTAATCATAAAATCGAAGTGTTATCAACAAGGGTGGGCAACAACCCGGCTTATTGTGTCGGCACGTTTGGTCACCACTCTTCTGGATTTATTAATATCAGGTGAGACAGACGTGGTTGATGTAACCTGTCATCAAGCAAGCAGCTACAGAAGACGAGGAAGATGGGTGTAAAAGATGAGAGGTATGGAGAGGACTGAGAGTGTACAAGCCCACATGGCATGGCAACATGGACGACCGTAAGAACTAGCGTCATGCCGGATGTCACACACAACGAGCCATAAAACGCCTTTTACCTCTGGCTACGTGTACCGCAGGAGTCCTAAATGTAAAGGCTATTTGTGTGGCGCTTACAGATGCGGACAAGACTGAGCCGTGAGGACAGACGCGGTGTCCATTCTGCAACTTGTCGTCTTTTCCGGTTCAGACACAAAATGGCGGCGAACAGAATGTCAACAGTGACTGTGACGTCATGGGAGGGCGTGTGTCAGATGACTGAGGTCGAGGTCATGTCAGGTCAACTGTCAGCACGTGTCGTGATAATGATAATATCATGTTCAGGTTGAAAGTTAGCGCCACAACACTACTTCGTATACCACAATACACACACATATATATATTGTGTGTATAGAGAAAATACAGGGACACAGACAACGTGGTCAGCTGTAGTGATGTAACAGGATTGCTGGCCAAATAGATGACAGAGAGATGACAATATGTAATGTTTGCCTGCAGGTGAAGAACAGATGGTAGTTATTACGTGTGCGTTAAATGTCTGTATGAGTATGTATGCCTGCCCGTGTGAGCAAAAGAAAAATTTCTGTCTTGGGTCTCCTCGACAGACAATAAAGTCTGATTTGATTTGATTGATTTGATGTGATGTACGTGTGTGTGTATATACTATATACAGAGGCGGCGTTAGGAACACACGGGGCCTGGGGCTGACCATCCACGCGGGGCCTGGGTAATGGAGTACGTGTATCAACATCCCTATTGATATGATGCCGGAAGCACTGATTTATATACAGTTAGATAGGCTGGATATATTTCGCGAAATAACGAAATAACGAATTTAGTGTTTTAATTGTTGGTAACCTTTCCCACCGTTTGTGACAGTAGCGGTTTTTTCTTAAAGCGAAATGATATGATGACGATAGCTTAATAAACTGCTTGTTATTATTGTCAGGTTTAACGTGAAGATATGGGTTCAATAATTTGCTTAATTAGAACTTAGAAGTTTTTTTCTGAAAGTCAATTTTTTTTGTCACAACTTGTTTAACACAGCTAGCAATAAGTCATACAGATGACCTCGGGGCTGAAGCGCGGGGCCCCTTCGAGAGCGGGGCCTGGGGCGGCCGCCCCACTTGCCACCCCCAAACGCCGCCGCTGTATATATATATTAATATATAGGCTATTATAGAGAAAGTACAGGGACACACACAACGTGGTCAGCTGTGGTGATGTACGCGTGTGTGTGTGTGTGCGCATATATAGAGTTATACAGGGGCTACAATACGGAGCATGTTGTAGTAATGTATGTGTGTGCATATCTATATAGAGAATTATACAGGGGCTACAATTAATGCAGAACCAGCTGTAGTGACGTATGTGTGTATATATATATAGAGAATACAGGGACTACAATACGGAGCCAGCTGTAGTGATGAATGTATGTGTGTGTATATATTTATACAGAGAATACAGGGGCTACTCACACAACGTGGCCAGCTGTACTGATGTATGTGTGTAAATACAGGCAGTCCTCGACTTACGACATTGTTCCGTTCCTACGTACGCTGCGTCGTAAACCGAATTTCGCTGTAATTCGGAACGTACGTACATAGTGTACGTAAATAACATACTGTAAGCACTTATCCTATCCTAACACCTATCCCAACACCTATCCTAAAACACTAATTATAAAAACACATATAAAATACTTTTAATTCTTCCGCCGTGCACACCAAATACGAAATTCGCGTTACGACGTTTACGACTCAAAAGCACTAAGTGGAAACAATTAAGGCTTTATACAGTCAATGGCAGGTGTGTGGTAAACAAGGCTTTATATACAGTCAATGGCAGGTGTGTGTGGTAAACAAGGCTTTATATACAGTCAATGGCAGATGTGTGGTAAACAAGGCTTTATATACAGTCAATGGCAGATGTGTCGTTACCACGAAAGATCTTGATTCAATCTTTGCCCAGGTCTCTGGTGTCATTCATTCCTTGTGTTTTCTTTCCCTCTTTCCTAAAATATCTGCAAATGTTCTTGATTGTTGGCCAGTGTTCTTCCACTGATTCTTCTGTCAGCCCTGAAAGGGCTTCATACTTATTCTTGACTTGACATTTATAAATTTCCCTTCTTTCCTTGTTCTTGATGTATTGAGTATTGAACTTGTGGTGTGGTCTGCCTGCTGGATCAGTGAAGGACTTCAGTTCATCTTGAAGACCTCCACTAGGAGCTGGTGCTCTGAAGCAACATCTGCACCTCTCCTCCCTCGGACATCTTGAAGACTCCTTCTCTACTTTCGACCAACTGTTATATGGTCGATCTGGTTTTCCGTGTGGCCATCAGGGGAAGTCCAAGTTGTCTTGTGTATATTCTTGTGTGGGAGCACAGTGCCACCTATGAAATAGTCATTCAAAGCGCAGAAGTCTGTGAAGAGCTCCCCGTTTTCATTGCAGGTGCCGACGCCATGTCTTCCCATGGTGAGTTCCCTGTTGGTGTTATCATCTCCCACTTTGGCATTTTGGTCTCCCATAATGATCTTCAGAACTCTTCTTGGTGTGTGGTCAAGCAGAGACTGCAGGGAACTGTAGAAGTCTTCTTTGTCCTCTTCATCTGCTGCATTTGTTGATGCATAGCACTGGATGATGATCTTCCTTCCTTTGGCGTTGAATCTTGCTGACACGAGCCGTGGTGAGACTGGTTCCCAGGCCATCAGTGCCTTTGGTGCCTCTGTTGTCAGCAGTGCTACTCCCTGGGTGTGATCGAGGTCCAGGTCCTTGTGGTCAGAGTAAATAATGACAAAAGGCGATAGTTAACAGTCCTGCACAGTCCGTCCAGTCCACTCTCAGCTGTCAGGGTGTCAGGGTGACATGGTGTCTGGGTGTCGGGTGCTGCCGTGCTAACGATTAAATGACTTTAAAGACATCACTTATTTACTCCGATACTGATTCCTTCATAAACGGCAGTTTTATCACCTCAGCCAATATATACAACTAAATAAAGGCAGCCAAACTCCGGACGCAGCAAGTTCTGCTTTTCTTCGGTCTCCGATGCCATGGGTAATGCAGGGGAGAAAACCCTAGTACTCGTAAAGACAGGAGAGCACGCGTGTGCTTGTAGCCTCCCTTGTGTCTGGACTGCTCTCACTAGCAAACAGTAGGAGGAAATAATGAGGATCAGGCCTGACCAGAGGGGGGGGGGGGGACAGGGGGTCTGGTGTACCCGGGCCCGCGGCTGTCAAGGGATTGGTCAGTGGAATTTTTTTCTTCTTCTCCTTTTCTTTTTCTTTTAAAGAAAGGTCTAAGGACAGAACACCCAAGCATTACACATGCAGAAGTTGAGTTTCAAGTCTGTAGAATACAATTTCGTAACAATTAACTACGAAAGTCTGATCCTTTAACATCTTTTTTCCTCATTTACTAACCACTCGCATGTAAACAACTTTATGTTCAAGTAGTGATGTAGATCCTAGTGCACTTGTCCTACTGTTTGCAGTCTATATTTCGTTACTGAATGAAGTGTAGATATTGTGATTCGAATTGTAAACATACATTATATACTGGGAAAATAATTTACGATAACAAGTACAAGGGGACCGGAGATGTCGTCTGTCCCGGGGCCCGAGCTGGCTCTCGGCGGCCCTGGGTAGGGGGATGTGGCTGTTATCGACTGTCATGGTGGACACGCAAACCAAGCTGATCACGTGACATGCATCGAGCAAACAAACACAGCAACACATATCACAATGTGTAGCATCACCTCAACACACAGCACAGTATAACATGGCAAACAGAACATCAGCTCATTACAATCCAAGGCTACACATACATCTACTGCACAATACAATCATCACACATACATCTACTGCACAGTACAATCATCACACATACATCTACTGCACAGTACAATCATCACACATACATCTACTGCACAGTACAATCATCACACATACATCTACTGCACAATACAATCATCACACATACATCTACTGCACAATACAATCACGTGACCGCAGAACTATTTATAGTTATTTGTAATGACGATATCGAGCTCCATGCCCGAGTCAAGGATTGTTTACCTGAGGCTGTGTAGATAAGGGTGGGGAACTTTGTTAATATTACTAAAATCATTCGTGGACCGTACAAAATTATCTACTGACAAATAAGCTTTCTGTATTTGGTCAACCTGCAGTTTTGCTGGAAAACTATGCTCTGCCACTATGCAATTATAGCAAAACATCTGTGTGGAGTTTGTAAAATATATGTGTATAACTAAAGAGTTCCTAGAGGAGACAGTACACAGTAACAAAATGGTTTTTTATTATGTACAATTTTCTTTTGGTGGTTGTCCTAAAGAACACACACACATGCTTGAACAAGAAACTCATGATGATAAACCCACGCTCCATTTGACCAATTATACCAGACAAAGCTTTTTTATTTGCTCATCCTTTGGAAATCCATGAAAAGATAATGTTGGACTCTTAAGGGTCTGAAGTGTACACTAAGGTTCACAGCAATGTCGACAGTCACATTTTTTTTTATTTGTATGAGCCGATATGGTAGAAGAACGCTACGTGTATCAACAGCTGACATCCAGCAGGAAGTCGTCTACCCTCAGCTTGGGGTGAAGGTCACATCATGCATACTTCTTCCAAATCCTCCACATAGGCCTTGCAGCTGACAACAAGCGTTCATGTCTCCCCCGTCATCTACTCATAGTTGTCCTGTCATAACTCTACAAACAATGACTACAGTCCCAACTGTACAAGAGATTAGCAATGACTACGTTTACAACTCTACTACTGTTCAGTTAAATATAGAGACTATATAGTCAGGCATACTATAACACATGGTGGCTTTACTACTGGTTAGTTAAATATAGAGACTATATAGTCAGGTATACTATAAGACATGGTGGCCTTACTATTAGTTAGTTAAATATAGAGACTATATAGTCAGGTATACTATAAGTCATGGTGGCCTTACTATTAGTTAGTTAAATATAGAGACTATATAGTCAGGTATACTATAAGACATGGTGGCCTTACTATTAGTTAAATATAGAGACTATATAGTCAGGTATACTATAACACATTGTACAGCACCATCATGGTGGCCTTACTATTAGTTAGTTAAATATAGAGACTATATAGTCAGGTATACTATAACACATGGTGGCCTTACTATTAGTTAGTTAAATATAGAGACTATATAGTCAGGTATACTATAACACATGGTGGCCTTACTATTAGTTAGTTAAATATAGAGACTATATAGTCAGGTATACTATAACACATGGTGGCTTTACTGCTGTTGGTTAAATATTTCCATCTCTTGTCTCATATTCTGCTTAGACGGCGAACAGTCATGAGATGCAGCTATTGTAGGTACATACAAGAGATTCCTTGTGATGTTTACATCAATAATACAGGTAGTTAACAAGCCTGAACACCGTTAAACAAAACAGTTTAGAGTGTGACTTTTGGGTTCTCTGGTCAACTGGTAAAAATTTGAGTGGTACATCTAGATGTTGGCGATAAAAGCCGTGTTGTTCACATCTGGTGTCTGATGTTTGTTTAAGCCTTTCAGCATCAGTCGTTGGCTTGAACAGCTCGTGCTGTTGTACAGGATAACAATCAATTGGGAAATGTTTTGAGCAAACTGTTGAGTACTGTGTAGAGCAAAGTTCACGTGACACATTTGAACAAAGCAGAGATGTGATCTGTAGACACACATCTGTGAACAAAGATCCTCCACTGACATGTGTAGCCATCATCTCTAGGATTTCCTAAATAACTACAAACTACCTCCTGAGTGTTGAAGAAAACATTCAGCAACAGAACATTGTGTTTTGCATTTTTTCTTTTACCGAGGATTGTATCTTCGCTCTTGGAATTCAGCTCATGCAGCCGAGGCTATTTCTCCTCACAGCTGTCTTCTCGGCAAAGCAGGTGTGATTCAGCGACAAACATTTAATAGAATATTGCTCGTGACTCTTCATCATAAAATACACCGGGAATATGCTTATGAGGTACTTTATGCTCTGTTTCCACCGAGTTTCACTTTAAAACATACAGAGGCGGAGACATTAATACATTCAGTTCCTGTATGCTAAATGTGGAGACAGTAAGGCCAGCACTTGGTGTGTGCTAAATGTGGAGACAGTAAGGCCAGCACTTGGTGCATAGTAAATGTGGAGACAGTAAGGCCAGCACTTGGTGTGTGCTAAATGTGGAGACAGTAAGGCCAGCACTTGGTGTATAGTAAATGTGGAGACAGGCTAGCACTTGGTGTATAGTAAATGTGGAGACAGGCTAGCACTTGGTGTATAGTAAATGTGGAGACAGGCTAGCACTTGGTTAATGCTGAATGTGAGTGTGGAGAATGTCAGGCAAGTCCTGTGACAAAGTTGTCAAGGGAATGAATGATCTCAGCAGACGCCCACACAACAGACTGTGGAGCAGAAAGATCAGCTCTTGTGAACGAGAGAAGGGTTTAATGAAGATGTACGAGTGCTGGGCCTTTATTGCTGTCAGTCATTAGCGAGACTGTGAAGGCCAGCCTGCTTTCTGTCCCCTGATGACCAGCCACTCACATCCCTCCAGGTCAACATCAAGGGCAGTAGTCATCAACTGGGGGCAAGTCGCTGCCTTGGCGCAAAAATGGGGAAAATTCGGTGCAAGCCCCTTGTAAGAGAACGAGAGACGGAGAACGTGAGAGAGAGAGAGACAGAGACAGCATTATAACCGTCTACATTTTTTCAAATGAGTTGTGCAAGGTGGGGGCACCTTCTGACTACAAATATTTCCTCCCATGGGACATTCTGTAGACAACATGTTTGCATGTTATGTTGCGCGCGCGCATGTGGTGTGTGTGTGTGGCGTGTGGTGTGTGTGTGTGGTGTGTGTGTGGTGTGTGTGGCGTGTGGTGTGCGTGTGGTGTGTGTGGTGTGTGTGTGGTGTGTGTGTGTGTGTGTGTGTGTGTGTGTTGTGTGTGTGTGTGTGTGTGTGGTGTGTGTGTGTGTGGTGTGTGAGTGTGGCGTGTGTGTATGTGTGGTGTGTGTGTGTGTGGTGCGTGTGTGTGTGTGTGTGTGTGGCGTGTGTGTATGTGGGTGTGTGTGTGTGTGGTGCGTGTGTGTGTGTGGTGTGTGTGTGTGTGTGTGTATGTGTGGTGTGTGTGTATGTGTGTGTGTGTGTGTATGTGTGTGGTGTGTGTGTGTGGTGTGTGTGTATGTGTGTGGTGTGTGTGTGTGTGTGTGTGTATGTGTGTGGTGTGTGTGTGTGTGTGTGTGTGTATGTGTGGTGTATGTGGCGTGTGTGTATGTGTAGTGTGTGTGTATGTGGTGTGTGTGTGATGTGTGTGGTGCGTGTGTGGTGTGTGTGGTGTATGTGTATGTGTGGTGTGTGTGTATGTGTGGTGTGTGTGTGATTTTTTTGGGCAAAACACTATGAGCTTGCGTAGAAGGCCCAGATATGGATCGACGCAAGTTAACCTTACTATTGTTATTCAAGTTAGAATTGTTGTTTTATTTTCCGACTCACATTTACACACTCGTTCTTGTTGTTGGTGTCTTCCTTCTCATCATCTAGTACTTGGTGGTGTTTTCTTTCTCATCATCTAGTATTTGTTGGTGTCTTCCTTCTCATCATCTGGTACTTGTTAGTGTTTTCTTTCTCATCATCTAGTATTTGTTGGTGTTTTCTTTCTCATCATCTAGTACTTGGTGGTGTCTTCCTTCTCATCATCTAGTACTTGGTGGTGTCATCATCTAGTACTTGTTGGTGTCTTCCTTCTCATCATCTAGTACTTGTTGGTGTTTTCTTTCTCATCATCTAGTATTTGTTGGTGTTTTCTTTCTCATCATCTAGTACTTGGTGGTGTCTTCCTTCTCATCATCTAGTACTTGGTGGTGTCATCATCTAGTACTTGTTGGTGTCTTCCTTCTCATCATCTAGTACTTGTTGGTGTCTTCCTTCTCATCATCTAGTACTTGTTGGTGTCTTCCTTCTCATCATCTAGTACTTGTTGGTGTCTTCCTTCTCATCATCTAGTACTTGTTGGTGTCTTCCTTCTCATCATCTAGTACTTGTTGGTGTCTTCCTTCTCATCATCTAGTACTTGGTGGTGTCTTCATCTAGTACTTGTTGGTGTCTTCCTTCTCATCATCTAGTACTTGTTGGTGTCTTCTTTCTCATCTAGTACTTGTTGGTGTCTTCCTTCTCATCATCTAGTACTTGGTGGTGTCATCATCTAGTACTTGTTGGTGTTTTCCTTCTCATCATCTAGTACTTGGTGGTGTCATCATCTAGTACTTGTTGGTGTCTTCCTTCTCATCATCTAGTACTTGTTGGTGTCTTCTTCTCATCATCTAGTACTTGGTGGTGTCATCATCTAGTATTGTTGGTGTCTTCCTTCTCATCATCTAGTACTTGGTCATCATCTAGTACTTGTTGGTGTCTTCTTTCTCATCATCTAGTACTTGTTGGTGTCTTCTCATCATCTAGTACTTGTTGGTGTCTTTCTTTCTCATCATCTATACTTGGTGGTGTCATCATCTAGTACTTGTTGGTGTCTTCTTTCTCATCATCTAGTACTTGTTTGGTGTCTTCTCATCATCTAGTACTTGTTGGTGTCTTCCTTTCTCATCATCTAGTACTTGTTGGTGTCATCATCTAGTACTTGTTGGTGTTTTCTTTCTCATCATCTAGTACTTGGTGGTGTCATCATCTAGTACTTTGTTGTGTCTTCCTTCTCATCATCTAGTACTTGTGGTGTCTTCTTTCTTCTCATCATCTAGTACTTTGTTGGTGTCTTCTCTTCTCATCATCTAGTACTTGTTGGTGTCTTCCTTCTCATCATCTAGTACTTGTTGGTGTCTTTTCTCATCATCTAGTACTTGTTGGTGTCTTCCTTCTCATCATCTAGTATTGTTGGTGTCTTCCTTCTCATCATCTAGTACTTGTTGGTGTCTTCCTCTCATCATCTAGTACTTGTTGGTGTCTTCCTTCTCATCATCTAGTACTTGTTTGGTGTCTTCCTTTCTCATCATCTAGTACTTGTTGTGTCATCATCTAGTACTTGTTGGTGTCTTCCTTCTCATCATCTAGTACTTGTTGGTGTCTTCCTTCTCATCATCTAGTACTTGTTGGTGTCTTCCTTCTCATCATCTAGT
The DNA here is from genome assembly GCF_003073045.1 of Pomacea canaliculata. Taxonomy (NCBI): domain Eukaryota; kingdom Metazoa; phylum Mollusca; class Gastropoda; order Architaenioglossa; family Ampullariidae; genus Pomacea; species Pomacea canaliculata. Next base: position 33,619,864 of record NC_037593.1, read on the forward strand.
ACTTGTTGGTGTCATCATCTAGTACTTGTTGGTGTTTTCTTCCTTCTCATCATCTAGTACTTGGTGGTGTCTTCCTTCTCATCATCTAGTATTTGTTGGTGTCATCATCTAGTACTTGTTGGTGTTTTCTTTCTCATCATCTAGTACTTGTTGGTGTCATCATCTAGTACTTGTTGGTGTCATCATCTAGTACTTGTTGGTGTTTTCTTTCTCATCATCTAGTACTTGGTGGTGTCATCATCTAGTACTTGTTGGTGTTTTCTTTCTCATCATCTAGTACTTGTTGGTGTCATCATCTAGTACTTGTTGGTGTTTTCTTTCTCATCATCTAGTACTTGGTGGTGTCATCATCTAGTACTTGTTGGTGTCTTCTTTCTCATCATCTAGTACTTGTTGGTGTCATCATCTAGTACTTGTTGGTGTCTTCCTTTCTCATCATCTAGTACTTGTTGGTGTCATCATCTAGTACTTGTTGGTGTCTTTCTTTCTCATCATCTAGTACTTGGTATCATCTAGTATCTTGTTGTGTCTCATCTAGTACTTGTGGTGTCTTTCTTTCTCATCATCTAGTATTTGGTTGGTGTCATCATCTAGTACTTGTTGGTGTTTTCTTTCTCATCATCTAGTACTTGGTGGTGTCTTCCTTTTCATCATCTAGTACTTGTTGGTGTCTTCTTTCTCATCATCTAGTACTTGTTAGTGTTTTCTTTCTCATCATCTAGTACTTGTTGGTGTCTTCTTTCTCATCATCTAGTACTTGTTGGTGTCATCATCTAGTACTTGTTGGTGTCTTCCTTCTCATCATCTAGTACTTGTTGGTGTCTTCCTTCTCATCATCTAGTACTTGTTGGTGTTTTCCTTCTCATCATCTGGTACTTGTTGCTGTCTTCCTTCTCATCATCTGGTACTTGTTAGTGTTTTCCTTCTCATCATCTGGTACTTGTTAGTGTTTTCTTTCTCATTATCTAGTACTTGTTAGTGTTTTCTTTCTCATTATCTAGTACTTGTTAGTGTTTTCTTTCTCATTATCTAGTACTTGTTAGTGTTTTCTTTCTCATCATCTGGTACTTGTTAGTGTTTTCTTTCTCATCATCTGGTACTTGTTAGTGTTTTCTTTCTCATTATCTGGTACTTGTTAGTGTTTTCCTTCTCATCATCTGGTACTTGTTAGTGTTTTCTTTCTCATCATCTGGTACTTGTTAGTGTTTTCTTTCTCATTATCTAGTACTTGTTAGTGTTTTCCTTCTCATCATCTGGTACTTGTTAGTGTTTTCTTTCTCATTATCTAGTACTTGTTAGTGTTTTCTTTCTCATCATCTAGTACTTGTTGGTGTCTTCCTTCTCATCATCTAGTACTTGTTGGTGTCTTCTTTCTCATCATCTAGTACTTGTTGGTGTCTTCTTTCTCATCATCTGGTACTTGTTGCTGTCTTCCTTCTCATCATCTGGTACTTGTTAGTGTTTTCCTTCTCATCATCTGGTACTTGTTAGTGTTTTCTTTCTCATTATCTAGTACTTGTTAGTGTTTTCTTTCTCATTATCTAGTACTTGTTAGTGTTTTCTTTCTCATTATCTAGTACTTGTTAGTGTTTTCTTTCTCATCATCTGGTACTTGTTAGTGTTTTCTTTCTCATCATCTGGTACTTGTTAGTGTTTTCTTTCTCATTATCTGGTACTTGTTAGTGTTTTCCTTCTCATCATCTGGTACTTGTTAGTGTTTTCTTTCTCATCATCTGGTACTTGTTAGTGTTTTCTTTCTCATTATCTAGTACTTGTTAGTGTTTTCTTCTCATCATCTGTACTTGTTGTGTTTTTCTTTCTCATCATCTAGTACTTGTTAGTGTTGTTCTTCTTTCTCATCATCTTAGTACTTGTTGGTGTCTTCTCTCATCATCTAGTACTTGGTGGTGTCATCATCTAGTACTTGTTGGTGTCTTCTTTCTCATCATCTAGGTTTTGTACTTGTTGGTGTCTTCCTTCTCATCATCTAGTACTTGGTGGTGTGTACTTGTTGGTCTTCCTTCTCATCATCTAGTATTTGTTGGTGTCATCATCTAGTATTTGTTGTGTTTTCTTTCTCATCATCTAGTACTTGGTGGTGTCATCATCTAGTACTTGTTGGTGTTTTCTTTCTCATCATCTAGTACTTGTTGGTGTCTTCCTTCTCATCATCTAGTACTTGGTGGTGTCATCATCTAGTACTTGTTGGTGTCTTCCTTCTCATCATCTAGTACTTGTTGGTGTCTTCCTTCTCATCATCTAGTACTTGGTGGTGTCATCATCTAGTACTTGTTGGTGTTTTCTTTCTCATCATCTAGTACTTGTTGGTGTCTTCCTTCTCATCATCTAGTACTTGTTGGTGTCTTCCTTCTCATCATCTAGTACTTGTTGGTGTCTTCCTTCTCATCATCTAGTACTTGTTGGTGTCTTCCTTCTCATCATCTAGTACTTGTTAGTGTCTTCCTTCTCATCATCTAGTACTTGTTGGTGTCTTCCTTCTCATCATCTAGTACTTGTTGGTGTCTTCCTTCTCATCATCTAGTAGTTGTTAGTGTCTTCCTTCTCATCATCTAGTACTTGGTGGTGTCATCATCTCGTAGTTGTTGGTGTCTTCCTTCTCATCATCTAGTACATGATGGTGTATCTTTTTCCTCATTAGCATTCTACCTGTCAGGGATTAGCTATGCAGGCCACATGATGATCTCCACTTATTGTGCCCTTGTAGCTATTTACAAACTTTCCTCAAGCTGTAAACATTGGCAAAGTGTAATTTCATTTTGCTTACAGACCTTGATCATCTTGAAATCATACAGAAAAAACTCTCTACAGTTGAGCATTCAAAGGTAACTTACTTTTACATGTACAATGAATAGTATTGAGCACAAAACTTAGACAAATTTCTTTCTGACCTCACACTTCCTGAGGTATTATTGGCCATTAGAGTTTTTTTTATCAAGTTGACCATTAGTCATTTGTCTTCGCAGTGATTACTCACTTCAAAAGAGCAGCGCTAGCTTTTCAATATATAAAACTCAATTTCACAGATAAAAGAACAATGTAGATATTCTTTACCCACTTGTACATTTCTCTCAACTATTTTCATGTCATCAAATAGATGTGAGAGGCCCATGTGAAACTAGATGAGCTATACACAGCAGTCGTGAAGTACAAGCCAACTATCGTCTCCCAGTACTCACCATCTTTCACTCTATTCATCAACTTTCTTCTGCCACTACTCATCAACTATCGTCTCCCTCTATTAACCAGCTTGGCTTGTCCAGTCCAGCACCTGTTGTGGACACAACTTTGAGGCTGTCTGCAAGTGAGGCTTGCTGTGGGGAGCTCCATAGCTGGCTGTGAGATCTCACACTCAGCATTTTTGTGATGTTTCCCACAATGCACTCTTCGCTCGATATCTTGGGCTGCTGAAACACAAGTGAACAGTAGCGCTGTTTGTCGTCGATGACGAGAACACCTACCAATGCTTTGTTGCTGCTTCTCCACCTATATTTTTATCGTTGGAAGATTTGTGATTTCTTCATTACAGCGCATGCGCAGTAGTCTAGGCAACCCAAGTATAAAAAAGCTGCGGGTAGGGGGGTTGTGGGTCTTTAGTCCTTGAACTCTGAGACAATGAGGCGAGTAGCCCGTGTGTGTCACAACTCCACCCATCGGCACACACTCGTCCCTCCTGGTGTCCAGACTCCGCCGAGTTCACTTGCCCCTTACTTCGTAAGTATAGCCCCCGGGGTCATAGGGGTCACGTGACGTCAGCCCGCATTCTTGTGCAAAAGAATGTGACGGTCGTGCAGCAATTAATCATCTTGAAGGGGCCAGGCCTCTTCATCCATTTTTCATGAGCTTCGTCTCTTTGATGAATTTTGCTCACGCTTCGACGATTTTTTGTATCGGGACACTTCTTGTTGGGAACTCCCTGAGTCCTCTCCTGGCGATGCAACAGGATAAGACTGTTTCGTTTTGACAGCAGGATACACAGCCCGATACATCATTATTCAGCAACCAAGCGCAATATGCACCGTACACTATACACTGCACACTATATACTACACACTGTGCACTATACACTGAACACTAAACACTGTTCAATGTACACGACGCACCGTACACTATACACTATACACTGAACACTATACACTACGCACCATACAGTGTATACTATACACTACACACTATTCAATATACGCTATACACTATGCACCGTACACTATACACTGTTCACGGTACACTACCCACTGTTCACTATACAGTGTGCACTATACACTATACGCTATACACTAAGCACTATGCAATATACATTGTACACTAAGCAATGAACGCTATACACTATGCACCGTTGACTGTACACTATACCCCACACACTGTTCACTATACACCGTACACTATACACTGTTCACTGTACACTGTACACTATATGCTATACACTAAGCACTATACGCTATGAACTATACACTGTATACCATGCAGGATACACTATACACGGTACACTGTACACTATACACTGTTCACTGTACACTACACACTATACACGGTACACTATATACCATACACTAAGCACTATACACTATGTACTGTAGACTATATGCTATACACTAAGCACTATACGCTATGAACTATACACTGTATACCATGCAGGATACACTATACACTGTTCACTACACACTATACACTGTACACTATATGCCATACACTAAGCACTATACACTATGCACTGTACACTGTACACTATGCACTACATTATGCGCACACGATGCAGTTTTAAGACCAGGATGCTATTACACCATGATACAGCTAGAAACATATCGACGACCATTGTATTTAAGTGCACTAAATATGTACCACTGTACCACCCCCCTGCACACTATATATATATGTACCACCCACACCCAGCACACTATATATATATATACTATATATATATGTACCACCCAAACCCAGCACACTATATATATGTACCACCCACACCCAGTACACTATATATATATGTACCACGCACACCCAGCACACTCTATATATGTGTACCACCCACACCCAGCACACACTATATATATATATGTACCACCCACACCCAGCACACTATATATATGTTACCACCGACACCAGTACACCTATATATATGTACCCACGCACACCCCAGCACACTCTATATATGTGTACCACCCACACCCAGCACACTATATATATATGTACCACCCACACCCAGCACACTATATATATGTGTACCACCCACACCCAGCACACTATATATATATGTACCACCCACACCCCAGTTACACTATATATATGTACACCACACCCAGTACACTATATATATGTACCACCCACCCAGTACACTATATATATGTACCACCCACACCAGTACACTATATATATATGTACCACCACACCCAGCACTAGATATATTGTACCACGACACCCAGTACACTATATATATGTACCACCCACACCCAGTACTCTATATATATATGTACCACCCACACCCAGTACACTATATATATATGTACCACCCACACCCAGTACACTATATATATGTACCACCCACACCCAGTACACTATATATATGTACCACCCACACCCAGTACACTATATATATGTACCACCCACACCCAGTACACTATATATATACGTACCACCACAACCCAGTACACTATATATATGTGTACCACCCACACCCAGTACACTATATATATGTACCACCCACCCAGTACACTATATATATGTACCACCCACACCCAGTACACTATATATATGTACCACCCACACCCAGTACACTATATATATATATGTACCACCCACACCCAGCTCACTATATATATGTGTACCACCCACACCCAGTACACTATATATATGTACCACCCACACCCAGTACACTATATATATGTACCACCCACACCAGTACACTATATATATGTACCACCCACACCCAGTACACTATATATATATGTACCACCCACACCCATACCACTATATATATTACCACCCACACCCAGTACACTATATATATATGTACCACCCCACACCCAGTACACTATATATATGTACCACCCACACCCAGTACACTATATATATGTACCACCCACACCCAGTACACTATATATATAGTACACCCACACCCAGTACACTATATATATATGTACGACCCACACCAGTACACTATATATATATATGTACCACCCACACCCAGTACACTATATATATGTACCACCCACACCCAGTACACTATATATATATACCACCACACACCCAGTACACTATATATATATATGTACCACCCACACCCAGTACACTATATATATATATACACCACACCCAGTACACTATATATATGTACCACCCACACCCAGTACACTATATATATATATGTACCACCCACACCCAGTACACTATATATATATATACCACCCACACCCCAGTACACTATATATATATGTACCACCCACACCCAGTACACTATATATATATATATATATGTACCACCCACACCCAGTACCACCCACCCAGTACACTATATATATATATGTGTACCACCACACCCAGTACACTATATATATATATGTACCACCCACACCCAGCACACTATATATATATGTACCACCCACACAGTACACTATATATATATATGTACCACCCACACCCAGTACACTATATATATATATACCACCCACACCCAGTACACTATATATATATGTACCACCCACACCCAGCTCACTATATATATGTACCACCCACACCCAGCTCACTATATATATATATGTACCACCCACTGTCACGTGTAGCGACGTATCCAGCCACTCCCAGCGCCGAACAGACCAACACGCACACGAAACGACGCTACAAATATATAGACAAAATAAAAAACGAACCCCAAAAACCAAAAAACAACAACAACAAAAAAAAAGAACAAACGCCTCCCAACCGGACGCCAACCGACACCACCCACAACTCCAGACAGTTCCGTTCCCGCAACAGAACCGCCGTGACAACCAGGCTCAGGCTTCCTCACGGCAACAGCCACCACGGTTCCTTCAACGGTAGTCACTAACAAGTCTTCGTCTCTCCGACGGTAATCACCACACTGGTCCCCGTGTCTTCAACGGTAGTCACCGCACAGTTAAAACTTCCTCCATGATGGTTCTTCCCCGTCCTCCTCATCAAAAAAAAAAAAACGTCACCAAACAAAATGACGTCAAACTTTATTGATGCAACAGCCCCCCCTTCCCCCAGGACCAAGACTCAGGCTGAGTCAGCATGCGACACGCGACACATGTCCCCCAAGATGGAGCACCGCGACATTAGACTATACGCGTGATGCCTGCTGCTCAGCCTGTCCATGAACTCTAATTACCCTCGGGGTGGCCATCTAGTCACTTATCCTGTTGTAGGATATGACCTCTATGAACTCTAATTACCCTCGGGGTGGCCATCTAGTCACTTATCCTGTTGTAGGATATGACCTCTATGAACTCTAATTACCCTCGGGGTGGCCATCTAGTCACTTATCCTGTTGTAGGATATGACCTCCATGAACTCTAATTACCCTCGGGGTGGGCCATCTAGTCACTTATCCTGTTGTAGGATATGACCGGCTTTACAAGTCCGCTCGACGTTCTGCTCACCGGGGATGGCCTCCCCTGGAGTGTTAGTTTTGCTGCGTTTCTTCCACCTTGCGATTGGTATGAACCTGTGACGAACGTTCTTTTGCTTCTTGGTCAAGCTGTTCCTCCAGCTTGACAATCTTACTCTCAAGGGTAGCTATGTCAGCCTTAGTAGGAGCTCGGTTGTACCCCTCCAGCTCCCAAGGTTTGTCACGCGTCTCTTTGTCCTGGCGCTCAATGACCAGCCTCTGATTTTGGAGCTTCAGCGACATTGAACGCTCTGTTTGCAAGTTCTTCACTCGCTTGTCATCATCTTTTAGGGCTGCAGCCATTTCCTCCAGTGCAATGCGAGCCTTTTTAACTTCGCGCTGGCAGTCCTCCATCTGAGCTGCCAGCTTCTTGTATCGCTTAACAGCATCTTCCTTCACTTTGTTGGCCATCTCCACTCTCTGCTCTAAGCCTTGCAGACCTCCTCGCAACTCACTGCGAGTAGTTGCTGTTATGGCTCTCTGCTTACGCTCATCCCGAAGCTCTGCTTTCATTTGTCGTGTCTGTTTAAGCAATGGTCTCTTAGACTCCTCATCCAGCTCCTCACGACCAGCTGCATCACGGTCATACTGAGCGTTCAGAGCCGCTATGGAAAAAGTCACGTGACGTCCCTCAACTGGCAACGTTCTCGGTGTTCGTGTTTCAGGGCAGTCGTCGCCCTCTGCCTGCCAGCGAGTGTTCAGGTGTAACGGAGAGGATGTCTGGCTGCCAGAGAGTGTTCATATATAACCACGAAATGGTATGACTGGACTGCTGGCAGACGATTTTTCCACTCAACTACTAAAACCAGGCAGCTGTGTACAAAGCTTCCGGTTTATTCACAGTCATTGTTACGGCTCGCCGACACTAACAGCGGAGAACTTGGCAAGAGGCGAAGCTTTGGTCTCGGCAGACAGACAGCAGTCCATCTATACACATCCTGGTGTGACAAAGGTGACGTGTGCTGTGAGAGAGAGAGTGTTCTGATGTAGCAACGAGGACGTGTGTGTGTGTGAGAGAGAGAGTGTTCAGATGTAACAACAATGAGGACGTGTGTGTGTGAGAGAGAGAGTGTTGAGATGTAACAACAATGAGGACGTGTGTGTGTGAGAGAGAGAGTGTTGAGATGTAACAACAATGAGGACGTGTGTGTGTGTGAGAGAGAGAGTGTTCAGATGTAACAACAACGAGGACGTGTGTGTGTGTGTGAGAGAGAGAGTGTTGAGATGTAACAACAATGAGGACGTGTGTGTGTGTGAGAGAGAGTGTTGAGATGTAGCAAATGAGGACGTGTGTGTGTGAGAGAGAGAGTGTTGAGATGTAGCAACGAGGACGTGTGTGTGTGTGAGAGTGTTCAGATGTAGCAGCGAGGACGTGTGTGTGTGAGAGAGAGAGTGTTCAGATGTAGCAATGACGACGTGTGTGTGTGAGAGTGTTCAGATGTAGCAGCGAGGACGTGTGGTGTGTGAGAGAGAGAGTGTTCAGAATGTAGCAATGAGGACGTGTGTGTGTGAGAGAGAGAGTGTTGAGATGTAGCAACGAGGACGTGTGTGTGTGTGAGAGTGTTCAGATGTAGCAGCGAGGACGTGTGTGTGTGTGTGAGTGTTCAGATGTAGCAATGACGACGTGTGTGTGTGTGAGAGTGTTCAGATGTAGCAGCGAGGACGTGTGTGTGTGTGTGAGTGTTCAGATGTAACTTATGTCAAAGCACAGTGAACTTGCCGCCAGCAGGAGAATGTTGTATGCAGACGTGTTTGTGATGATGATGACGATGATGATGATGACGATGATGATGATTGTGAACTTTGTCAAATCAGTACAAAGAAGTGCCATCAGACGTTGGAGTTCAAGGGGCAAGTCTATAAATGTCATCACCACCATGACGGGGGAGCACCTCTGGCCCCTGACATGCGCACTCTCCCCTGACACGTTACTTCCTCTTCCATTAGCGCCTGCGTGCGGACCGCAAGATTCAGTTTCACATCCTCTTTGTTTGTTTTTTTATACTATCTCTGTCTCTGTCTCTCTGTGCATGTAGACTCGGTTTCGTATCATCTTTGTTCTCCTACTGCCTCTCTCTCTCTTGCTGTCTGCGTGTAGAGTTTGCTCCAGGTCCTCGCTTCTCCTACACTCTCTGTCTCTCTCTCTCTGTCTCTCTGTGTGTGTGGATTTGATTCATATCATGTTCGTCTACTACATTTGTCCATCACTTTGTCCGTGTTTGTTCACAGCTACCATCTTTGTGTCTTCCATCGTCTGTACGCACGGGGCAGGGGGAGGAGGAGGAGGAAGAGGAGGAGAAGGAGGCTGTGTTCTTGAAGGCAAGATCAGTTCCCTCTGTTAATTTCGTGTCGGCAGTGGGTGAGGAGTAGAAGACTGCGAGCACAAAAAGTGAGCGAAAGTGAGAAGGCTGGTGAGTTTTTGAAGGCAAACCCCTCAGTTCTCGGGTTAATTTCTTGTCAGCAAGAAATGGGGGAGGAGTTCCAAGACTGCCAGGACAGATTGGCTGCTGCCTTGACACATCATGTTTGAGTCACGTGACTGGTGGTCTTTGCACTTGCGACTGACTCTGACTTAATTAGGCGGCTAATCCACTTAACCGCTGACAACACTGCGCACCACTTACCACCCGGCTCACCTTTCCTGGGGCCGGTGCCGGGCGGCTGTAGCCACAGACAAATGGCGGCCGGGTGGCAGCAAGCGGCGGGGCTTTGTCCTCAGGAATGGTGAGTGGAAATAACAGGGTAGACCTTGCTGCCTGCCTCCTTCTTGACATGTGGACTGTGTATAGTGTACATGGCCTTCACATGTGTTAATAAATGCACACACGTGAGTACATAAGATTCAAATGAGTTCATAAATATACACGACTCACTGTACACACCATACATCTCCCCACTACACACACTACACACTCACTGTACACACCATACATCTCCCCACTACACACACTACACACTCACTGTACACACCATACATCTCCCCACTACCACACTACACACTCATGTACACACCATACATCTCCCCACTACACACACTACACACTCACTGTACACACCATACCTCGTACACACTACATACACTACACACTGTACACGTACACAGTACCCACACACATACTACACATCACTGTACACACCATACATCTCCCACACTACACACAACACACTCACTGTACACACCATACATCTCCCACACTACACACACTACTCACACACTGTACACACCATACATCTCCCCACTCACACGACACTACATCACTGTACACACACATACATACTACACTCACTCACACATCTCCACTCAGACTACACACTCACTGTACACACCAACATCTCCCACTACACACTCACTGTACACACCATACAATCACACACACTCACTGTACACACCACTCCCCACTACACACACTCACTGTACACACCATACATCTCCCCACACACTACACACTCACTGTACACACCATACATCTCCCCACTACACACACTCACACTCACTGTACACACCATACATCACTACACACTCACTCACTGTACACACCATACATCTCCCGACTACACACTCACTTACACACCATACATCTCCCCACTACACACACTGTACACACCATACATCTCCCCACTACACACTCACTGTACACACCATACATCTCCCACTACACACACTACACACTCACTGTACACACCACAATCTGTACACACATACATATACATCTCACTGTACACACCACATCTCCCCACTACACACACTACACACTCACTGTACACACCATACATCTCCCCACTACACACTACACACTGTACACACCATACATCTCCCCACTACACACTACACTCACTGTACACACCATACATCTCCCACTACACACTCACTGTACACACCATACATCTCCCACTACACACTCACTGTACACACCATACATCTCCCACTACACACTCACTCACTGTACACACCATACATCTCCACACTACACACTCACTGTACACACCATACATCTCCCCACTACACACTCACTGTACACACCATACATCTCCCCACATACACACACTACACACTACACTGTACACACCATACATCTCCCCACTACACACTACACACTCCTGTACACACCATACATCTCCCACCACACACCTACACACTCACTGTACACACCATACATCTCCCCACTACACACACACACTCACTGTACACACCATACATCTCCCCACTACACACACTCACTACGTACACACCATACATCTCCCCACTACACACTACTACACACTCACTGTACACACCATACATCTCCCACACACACTACACACTCACTGTACACACCATACATCTCCCCACTACACACACTACACACTCACTGTACACACCATACATCTCCCACACACACATACACACTCACTGTACACACCATACATCTCCCCACTACACACTCACTGTACACACCATACATCTCCCCACTACACTGTACACACCATACATCTCCCCACTACACACACTACACACTCACTGTACACACCATACATCTCCCACTACACACTCACTGTACACACCAACATCTCCCCACACACTCACTGTACACACCATACATCTCCCACTACACACACTCACACTCACGTACACACCATACACACTCTCCCCACTACAACACACTGTACACACCATACATCTCCCCACTACACACTCACTGTACACACCATACATCTCCCCACTACACACTCACTGTACACACCATACATCTCCCCACTACACACTAATCACACACACACACACATCTCACCACACTACATCACTCACTGTACACACCATACATCTCCCCACTACACACTCACTGTACACACCATACATCTCCCCACTACACACTCACTGTACACACTACACTACATCTCCCTCACCACTACACACTCACTGTACACACCATACATCTCCACCACTACACACCATCCCCAACTCACACACTACAACACTCACTGTACACACCATACATCTCCCCACTACATCACTGTACACACCATACATCACACTCACACACTCACTGTACACACCATACATCTCCCCACACTACACACTCACTGTACACACATCAATCATCCCCACTACACACTCACTGTACACACCATACATCTCCCCACTACACCACTGTACACACCATGTACACACCATACATCCCCCACTACACACTCACTCACTGTACACACCATACATCTCCCACTACACACTCACTGTACACTACATCTCCCCACTACACACCATCACTGTACACACCATACATCTCCCCACTACACACTACACTCCCCACTACACACACTCACTGTACACACCATACATCTCCCCACTACATCACTCACTGTACACACCATACATCTCCACTACACACTCAGCTGTACACACCATACATCTCCCCACTACACACACTCACTCACTGTACACACCATAACATCTCCCCACTACACACTCACTGTACACACCATAACATCTCCCCACTATACACTCACTGTACACACCATACATCTCCCCACTACACACTCACTGTACACACCATACATCTCCCCACTACACACTACACACTCACTGTACACACCATACATCTCCCCACTACACACTCACTGTACACACCATACATCTCCCCACTACACACTCACTGTACACACCATACATCTCCCCACTACACACTCACTGTACACACCATACATCTCCCCACTACACACACACTCACTGTACACACCATACATCTCCCCACTACACACTACACACTCACTGTACACACCATACATCTCCCCACTACACACTCACTGTACACACCATACATCTCCCCACTACACACTCACTACACACTCACTGTACACACCATACATCTCCCTCACTGTACACACACTCACACTGTACACACCTCCCCACTAACATCTCCCCACTACACACTCACTGTACACACCATACATCTCCCCACTACACACACTACACACTCACTGTACACACCATACATCTCCCCACTACACACTCACTGTACACACCATACATCTCCCCACTACACACTCACTGTACACACCATACATCTCCCACTACACACTCACTGTACACACCATACATCTCCCCACTACACACTCACTGTACACACCATACATCTCCCACTACACACTACACACTCACTGTACACACCATACATCTCCCCACACACACACCTCACTGTACACACCATACATCTCCCACACTACACACTCACTCATGTACACACCATACATCTCCCCACTTACACACACTCACTGTACACACCATACATCTCCCCACTACACACTACACTCACTGTACACACCATACACATACATCTCCCACTACACACTCACTGTACACACCATACATCCCACACTACACACTCACTGTACACACCATACATCTCCCCACACACTACACACTCACTGTACACACCATACATCTCCCCACTACACACTCACACACTCCCCACTGTACACACCATACATCTCCCCACTACACACACTCACTGTACACACCATACATCTCCCCACTACACACATCACTAACATCACTGTACATCACCATACATCTCCCCATAACTACACACTACACACACATACTCACTGTACACACCATACATCTCCCCACTACACACTACACTCTTCACACCATCTCCCACTACACACTCACTGTACACACCATACATCTCCCCACTACACACTCACTGTACACACCATAACATCTCCCCACTACACACACCACTACACACTCACTGTACACACCAAACATCTCCCCACTACACACACTACACACTAACTGTACACACCATACATCTCCCCACTACACACACTACTCACTGTACACACCATACATCTCCCCACTACACACACACACTGTACACACCATACATCTCCCCACTACACACTCACTGTACACACCACACATCTCCCCACTACACACTCACTGTACACACCATACATCCCCCACTACACACTACACACTCACTGTACACACCATACATCTCCACTACACACTACACACTCACTGTACACACCATACATCTCCCCACTACACACACTACACACTCACTGTACACACCATACATCTCCCCACTACACACACTACACACTCACTGTACACACCATACATCTCCCACACTACACACTCACTGTACACACCATACATCTCCCCACTACACACACTCACACTCACTGTACACACCATACATCTCCCCACTACACACTACACTCACTGTACACCACCATACATCTCCCCACTACACACTACACACTCACTGTACACACCATACATCTCCCACTACACACACTCACACACACCATACACACTACACACTGTACACACCATACATCTCCCCCACTACACACACACTCACTGTACACACCACACAACTACATCCCCCACTACACACACTACCACACTCACTGTACACACCATACATCTCCCCACACACACTACACACTACACTACACTACAACTCACTGTACACACCATACATCTCCCACACTACACACTCACTGTACACACCATACATCTCCCCACACACACTACACACTCACTGTACACACCATACATCTCCCCCACTACACACACTCACTGTACACACCATACATCTCCCCACTACACACACTACACACTCACTACACACTCACTCACTGTACACACCATACATCTCCCCACTACACACACTACACACTCACTGTACACACCATACATCTCCCCACTACACACCACTACACACTCACTGTACACACCATACATCTCCCCACTACACACACACACACTCACTGTACACACCATACATCTCCCCACATACACACTACACACACATCACTCACTGTACACACCATACATCTCCCCACTACACACTACAACACTCACTGTACACACCATACATCTCCCCACTACACACACAACATACACACTCACTGTACACACCATACATCTCCCCACTACACACACTACACACTCACTGTACACACCATACATCTCCCCACTACACACACTACACACTCACTCACTGTACACACCATACATCTCCCCACTACACACACTACACACTCACTGTACACACCATACATCTCCCCACTACACACACTACACACTCACTGTACACACCATACATCTCCCCACTACACACACTACACACTCACTCACTGTACACACCATACATCTCCCCACTACACACACTACACACTCACTACACACTCACTGTACACACCACACATCTCCCCACTACACACACTACACACTCACTGTACACACCATACATCTCCCCACTACACACACTACACACTCACTGTACACACCATACATCTCCCCACTACACACACTACACACTCACTGTACACACCATACATCTCCCCACTACACACACTACACACTCACTGTACACACCATACATCTCCCCACTACACACTCACTGTACACACCATACATCTCCCCACTACACACACTACACACTACACTCACTGTACACACCATACATCTCCCCACTACACACACTACACACTCACTGTACACACCATACATACACACACACTACACACTCACTGTACACACCATACATCTCCCCACTACACACACTACACACTGTACACACCATACATCACACACTCCACCACTACACACACTACACACTCACTACACACTCACTGTACACACCATACATCTCCCCACTCACACACACTACACACTCACTGTACACACCATACATCTCCCCACTACACACACTACACACTCACTGTACACACCATACATATCACACACACACACTACACACTCACTGTACACACCATACATCTCCCCACTACACACACTACACACTCACTGTACACACCATACATCTCCCCACTACACACACTACACCACTCACTGTACACACCATACATCTCCCCACTACACACACTACACACTCACTGTACACACCATACATCTCCCACCACACACACTACACACTCACTGTACACACATACATCTCCCCACTACACACACTACACACTCACTGTACACACCATACATCTCCCCACTACACACACACACACTCACTGTACACACCATACATCTCCCCACTACACACACTACACACTCACTGTACACACCATACATCTCCCCACTACACACACTACACACACACATACTACACACTCACTGTACACACCATACATCTCCACTACACACACTACACACTCACGTACACACCATACAACTACACACACTACACACTCACTGTACACACATACATACACACTCACACCACATCTCCCCACACACACTCACTGTACACACCATACAACTACACACTCACTGTACACACCATACACACACACTCTCACTGTACACACTACACACACTACACACTGTACATACATCACACACACACACTCACTGTACACTGTACACACCATACATCTCCACACTACACACTCACTGTACTACACACACTCACACTCCCCACTACACACTCACTGTACACGTACACACCATACATCTCCCCACACACACTACATCACTGTACACACCATACATCTCCCACACTACACACTCACTCACTGTACACACCACATACACACACTACACACTCACTGTACACACCATACATCTCCCCACACACTCACTGTACACACCACATCTCCCACACACACTCACTGTACACACCATACATCTCACACACACACTACACACTCACTGTACACACCATTCATCTCCCAACTACACACACTACACACTCACTGTACACACCAACACACCCATCTCCCCACACACACACTACACACTCACTGTACACACCATTCATCTCCCACTACACACTCACTGTACACGTTACACATCTCCCCACTACACATCACTGTACACACCATTCATCTCCCCACTACACACTCACTGTACACACCATACATCTCCCCACTACACACACTACACACTCACTGTCTCACCATTCATCTCCCCACTACACACTCACTGTACACACCATTCATCTCCCCACTACACACTCACTGTACACACCATACATCTCCACACTACACACTCACTGTACACACCATACATCTCCCCACTACACACTCACTGTACACACCATACATCTCCACACTACACACTCACTGTACACACCATACATCTCCCCACTACACACACTACACACTCACTGTACACACCATACATCTCCCCACGACACACTCACTGTACACACCATACATCTCCCCACTACACACTCACTGTACACACCATACATCTCCACACTACACACTCACTGTACACACCATACATCTCCCCACTACACACACTACACACTCACTGTACACACCATACATCTCCCCACTACACACCACTAACCGGAAGTTTCGACATGCTGCACCCGACAAGTGAATCCGATGAAAGCTGTGTGACGTGTGCTGCCTGCTAACCACTGAGCATGTAGCTGACTAATGCTGTAGCCCCCGATATGAATTAAGGGCATGTTAGCGAGCACGACTGTTGTAGTCCCTGAGATTAATCAGATCACGTGACCAAACAAGAGTGTTGTAGAAAGGATCTCAGGTGACGGATAGCAGGTATGTGAAGTATCTCTATCAGTCAGTCTCTGTCAGGCCGCCATCTTGTCTACTGTGGGCGACAGTCAGCAGTCCAGTACAGGAGACCTGTCCAGCCTCTGACCTTTGTCAGTCAGTTCTTCCTCTCACCACCGCGGTGTCGGCCACCTCCAGGGTACCTTGAAGGTCTGTCTTCCACAGGGTGTCGTGTCACGTGGCCAAAGACCAGCTTACGTCACTTGACTGTTGCAAGTGGAGGTTTCTGGTGTCCTACGAGTGCGGCCATCTTGTTTCCTACAAAGTCGCTGGTTGTGTGTTGTGTGTGTGACATTCGCAGCTGCCTCCTCAGCCACTTGGTCTGCAATGTGTGGATTGTCCTGTCAAGCAGAGTCCACGTGTCACATAGAGCAGGATGGCACTACCAGGGTTTGTACAGCTTGTACTTGGTAGTCAACCTCATCTTATGGCTATGTCAGATCCTATGTAGTCTAGCCGTTGTCGCTGTTGTTGTGAGAGAGGGTGGCTCTCAAGTACCTGAAGCTGCTGACCTCTTGGAGCTGCACCCGTTCATAGAGGTCTGTGCTTTGTCACTGCCATTGACCCTCACTTTGCTCTTGTCAGTGCTGGTCTCCATGACATGCATGTCATCTGTCTGTCAGTTGGTCAGGTGAGACTGCAGTAATGAGGCATATTTAGAGGCCTGGTCTATGAGGGCTGTCTATAGTCTGTCTATAGTCTGAAGTGATGTAAAGACAGTCTACAGACAGCTGGTATATGATAAATACTATATACTATAGACTATATGATATATATTATATACTACAGTCTGAAGCGATGTAAAGACAGTCTACAGACAGCTGGTATATGATATATACTATATACTATAGACTATATGATATATATTATATACTATAGTCTGAAGTGATGTAAAGACAGTCTACAGACAGCTGGTATATGATATATACTATATACTATAGACTAGATGATATATATTATATACTATAGTCTGAAGTGATGTAAAGACAGTCTACAGACAGCTGGTATATGATATATACTATATACTATAGACTAGATGATATATATTATATACTATAGTCTGAAGTGATGTCAAGACAGTCTACAGACAGCTGGTCTGAGGGTTGTCTATATACTGTCTATAGTCTGTCTATAGTCTGAAGTCATGTGAAGACAGTGTATAGACAGAAAATAGACGGAAACGAGAGAGAACAAAGACACTCACGTGAGTGTCACGTGACTACAGCTGGACGTGTGGCGTCGTATCTTCGTAGGCGCCGGGGAGTTACCATGGTAACGTCACGCATGGGAGTCGCGCATGCGGAAAGAGAGACGAGAGTTCGGTGATTAGACAGAAGAGGGGTGAGAAGAAGTTAATTAGAGAATGAGATAAAGGCGAAAGAAGAATGGACTCCGCTCGACGTGACTAGCACCTAACTGGCAGCAACAGCTAACATCTCATCTCGCCACAGCCAGGACACGCTCGCAAACACACTAGAAGACTGATCTTTGAAGGAGAGCAGCTCTCATCACCACTACACCAGCGTCTGCAAAGTGTTAGATGACAAGTGCTGGTACAACTTGTACAAATCAGAGGAGGGTTGGTTAGTGTGGGGCCATATCGGCAAAGGAAGTGATGTTGAATTAAATGATGATCATCCTACAATCCCCATCATAACATCCTTCACAGAACTGCCCCAAAATAAGGAACAATACTAAAATACAGGCACAAGGGAAGGGGGAGAACATGTAACAAAGAGATGTCGTAGCTTAACAAGCCACCAATAAAACCAGAATCCTTAACCCAGAACTAACAAGATATAAAAACCTTAAATCTTATAATTCAGTCGTATCCTTTAAAAACAAACACTTGCCGGTGGGACGAACCTAAAGAAGAAAAACAAAGTCTGCACAAAAAATGGCTATCGAATACTCTGGAGCCCAGGACAGCCTGCTAAAACATGTTCTACTATAAACATTCCCCGACATCAAGGACAGCCTGGTGAGGGTGCACCTCGTGGTAGGTGCGATTGTCTGGCAAAGGTGTGTCCTAACCTTACTTTAGCGACAACCACCTCCTCCAGCCGCACCGGACGGCACGAAGGCAGGCGGTCAGAAAGACAGGGAAGGGCGACATATAATTTAGTTTGGCCCAGAGTGGCCCAGTGGTGTTACCATGGGGACTGAACGTAGACCAAGCAGATAGACTTACAGTCTGACACCAGGGATTTCGATTGACCAGGAGACTGGACAACGGCCTTGGCGGTCTGGTCCGCTTGGACATTGCCAGGAATGCCGGCATGGACAGGGACCCAAATGAAGACAATGTTTTTGCTGCGACGGATGAGAGCCGCATGAACTGTGTGGAGCTTAACCACGAGAGGGGGTTAAAACGACTGGAAAGAAAGCTTGGAGAGCAGGATGCAAGTGTGAAATCATTAAGTGCTGCTCCGAAGAGCGGCGAACGTTCTACAAGGCAAGCAAGATGGCTTGGAGCTCCGCAGAGAAGGTAGAGCAGCCTTCCACAAATCGGACTGAAGAAAAACAGGAAGGGTCCAAGGAGGAACTAGTAGTACACAAAGAGGTTCCACCTGTTGAATATCTACTCCGTCAGCTGATATGTCTACACTGTCGAATGCCTTCTCTAAGTCTACAAAAGTTATATAAAGGTAGGATTGCCACTCAATAAACTGCTCAATGATGATACAGAGGGCGGTAATGTGGTCAGTGCATGACCTATCCTGGCAAAACCCTGCTTGTTCTGGTCTCAGTCTCTTGTCTAGTGCCTCCTTCAGTCTCTCTAGAATTATCCTTGATATAACTTTACTGAGGATGGACAGCAACATGATTCCCCGCGAATTGTTGCACTGAGAGCGGTCTCCTGTCTTCGGTAACTTGACCACGTGGCCTAGTGTCCAGTCTGTTGGTACTAGCGCTTGTTCCCAGATATTGTGTAGGAGGGGCTGTAAAATTGTTGCTGTTGTTTCTGGGTCTGCCTTTAATGCTTCTCTATGCCATCCAGGCCTGCTGCTTTTCATGCTTTTGATAGCTTTGATGATTTCTGTCTTAGTGGAGGGCTGGTGTTGACATGAAGATGTTCAGTTGCTGGATCAATGAAGGACTTCAGTTCATCTTGAAGACCTCCACTAGGAGCTGGTGCTCTGAAGCAACATCTGCACCTCTCCTCCCTCGGACATCTTGAAGACTCCTTCTCTACTTTGGAGCAACTGTTATATGGTCGATCTGGTTTTCCGTGTGGCCATCAGGGGAAGTCCAAGTTGTCTTGTGTATATTCTTGTGTGGGAGCACAGTGCCACCTATGAAATAGTCATTCAAAGCGCAGAAGTCTGTGAAGAGCTCCCCGTTTTCATTGCAGGTGCCGACGCCATGTCTTCCCATGGTGAGTTCCCTGTTGGTGTTATCATCTCCCACTTTGGCATTTTGGTCTCCCATAATGATCTTCAGAACTCTTCTTGGTGTGTGGTCAAGCAGAGACTGCAGGGAACTGTAGAAGTCTTCTTTGTCCTCTTCATCTGCTGCATTTGTTGATGCATAGCACTGGATGATGATCTTCCTTCCTTTGGCGTTGAATCTTGCTGACACGAGCCGTGGTGAGACTGGTTCCCAGGCCATCAGTGCCTTTGGTGCCTCTGTTGTCAGCAGTGCTACTCCCTGGGTGTGATCGAGGTCCAGGTCCTTGTGGTCAGAGTAAATAATGGTTTCTGTTGATGTTAGTCTGGTCTGGCCACTTCCATTCCATCTAGTTTCACATAACCCGAGAACCCTGATGTTGTGTTTTCTCATTTCGCTTGCCACTTGAGCTGACTAGCCACTTTCATAAAGGGTTCTGATGTTCCAGGTCCCTATTCTGATTCTTGCCTTGATCGTCAAAAGATGAGTCAGCGAGCTGGCTTCCCTAAGGCTTTCACCAGCATGAATAGTAAGCTCTTCTAGAGAGGAATCTTCCCGACCAGGCCCTTGTTGTGGTACTGTTGCAGTTTCTGTAACACCTTTTGTTTTCACATGAGTGGGTGTTAGCCCAAAGCAAACCCCCAACCTGGAGGGCCAGGGTGCAGCATTTTAGTCTGGCCTCTTCCCTGACAGACCTGCCAGGAGCACAAGGCTCCCGCCAACACAGCTGTGTGGGTCCCCAAGCCACCCCACCACCACAATGAGTGCAAGCCACCACACCCCACTACAAGGTAAGCTGCACCAACTGGTGGTGGCCCGCAGCGATATGTGACGTCTTGTAGGTCAGTGTCAGTGTCCCAGCGATATGTGACGTCTTGTAGGTCAGTGTCAGTGTCCTAGCGATATGTGACGTCTTGTAGGTCAGTGTCAGTGTCCCAGCGATATGTGACGTCTTGTAGGTCAGTGTCAGTGTCCTAGCGATATGTGACGTCTTGTAGGTCAGTGTCAGTGTCCTAGCGATATGTGACGTCTTATAGGTCAGTGTCAGTGTTCCAGCGATATGTGACGTCTTAAAGGTCAGTGTCAGTGTCCCGGCTATTTAAGTGACAAGCTGTGATGTCACAGCTGTTCTGGCCCCTACAAGATACCAAAGTGCCAGGTCCAGTGGTGAGCTCTGCCCGGAGGTGGCCTGTGGGGGCGGCGACTAGGGGACCGCGAGGTGGTAAGTACATGGGTGGTCTCCCCTTACGGCTCTCAGCCCCGCACGACACTGGCCCAGGGCCCCGCGTACTGCTTGCTGTCCACCTCTGGCTCTGACCTGCTGGTCTACATGTGCTGCCCCCAGCGACTGGTAGCGGTCAAGGGCCAATAGTGCCAATAATGCTATGCCCATGAACCTTCCAACGTTTGCGTCTTGGGAGGCGGAGGTGAGGTTACAGGCCCTGACAAGGGTGACACAACATGGACACCTCCGATGTACTGGTGACGTGCTGTGTGTCAAGTCAGCAGCCATGTGACCCATGTCACTAGGGTCAGAGCAAAATTATCCTCATACTCCGATGAAAATCTGAGATCAGGAGGATTACGAATGGAGACACTCGGCCCCCGTGAGGAAGTGAACCCCAGATTGTCATTCACATTCAAGGAGTCAGAGAGAGATTGGAGGGCCGCCCACCAGACCCTCGCCACTTGCCACACGCTGTGCGCGCGTCCTCCACGGGCAGGGGGTGGTGGTGGTGGTGGTCGACACGCGCCGTGGGAGGGAGACGGAGGGTCGTTTGCGTGCGTTACATCGTTACATCACGTGTATGTCTGTGCAGCAAACCTACTTGTGAAGTCTCAGGCCCTGGGCAACAGAAGGAAGTGAAGTGGCGAGATACCTGTCACGCCTGATACACACCTGTAGCTGTGAAGGGTTACAGGCCAAAGGTCGCATGTTTTCAAACTGGTTATAGGGCTAACGGCAGGTGTTAGTTTGCCAAGGGTCACTATAGAGACTAGAGAGGTCAGTGAGTGTCCACAGCTGCAGTGTACACATACATGGTGTGTGTGGCTGGGTGTGACGTGTCACGCGTGTCGCTAAGTGTCACGTGTGAGTGTGACACTGGCAGCAGGACGTGGCAGCAGATTGCTCCGCTTTGACATCAGTCACATCCGTCACGTCGGAGTGTGAACAAAGCATCTCTCACCTGAGTGTGTGTGTCCAGCCCTCACCTGACGAGTGTCCGCTGACCTGTGTACCTGTCGACGACAGGTGAGTACACGTGGACAAAAGTTCTGTCGATCTCGTGCTTGTGGTCCCCTCCGCCTGCTGTAGTGTGCTGGTGTGCGTTGTGTATGTGTAATGTTTTGTGCACGTATTTTGCATATTTTGTGTATGATGTCATCGTGATGCCCACCTTTGTGTGCACGTGCGCACACTGACTGTATTCACCTTCTGTCGTCTCTCCATCACAAGTGAACTCTACTCTGCTCACCAAGCCTTATCCTGTGTGTTGTGTTGGCATTCGTGTCCTGTCCCGCTGAGAGGGAAGGGCTGCCTGCCGGTAATCATCTCGCACTTAGAGCTCAGGCGGCCATAAAGTGGGGAACAAAGGTGTGCGCCCACCTGTCAGCAGACAGAACAGGTGAAACATCATGAGACGAACTCTGATCACAGAAGCGAGTAGTCGTGCCACGGTACGGACCTGATTAACGAGCTTTAATGAGGAACTGTTATCACACATTCTCACATACCTCACACACATGAACACTACCAATCAACTCACACAGGGAGCGACTGGGAGAGATGAGAGAGAGAATTAGCAACACATGCAAACAGCTGGAGTGAGTGAGAGCAAGAGACTATTTTCGTGTAAAAACATTTCTAGTGGAGAAGAGTTACTCACAGCAGGATTTTTCACATTGTCATTTTGTCTTTAGAATATTTTCACAGATCACAATGCTGTGAAACATTTTCCGTCAGATCACAAAGATGTAACCTGTTAACAGGCTGGTTGCCAGGGGTTCAAATCCTCGTTTTCGAGGATCGACAATCGGGCTCTGAAGCTCTGGTAGTGGTCAGGGTTAGATTGCTGAGGTTTTATGGTCAGGGTTAGGGTAAAATGTTTAGGGTTAGGGTTCAGGTTAGAGTTAGGGTTAGGGTTATAATAAATTCGAAAGGTTGAGGTGAGGGTTAGAAAAAAATGGAATGAAGGGTTGGATGGATTATAGCAGAAAGTTGAGGTTAGGGTAAGGGTTAGGGGCAAGTCTAGCCTTGGGTTAGAGTAAATCTCTAGGGTCAGGGTCAGGGTTAGAGTAAAGCAGGTGAAGGAAAAGCGGAAATGTTAAGGTGAAGGTTACAGTTAAGCGGAAGTTATTGTTAGAGGAAAGTGTGATGGTGTAGGGTTAGTGTCAGGGTTAGTGTCAGGGTTTCTGTAGGGTTAGTGTCAGGGTTAGTGTCAGGGTTAGTGTCAGGGTTTCTGTAGGGTTAGTGTCAGGGTTAGTGTCAGGGTTACTGTAGGATTAGTGTCAGGGTTAGTGTCAAGGTTAGTGTAGGGTTAGTGTAGGGTTAGTGTCAGGGTTACTGTAGGGTTACTGTAGGGTTAGTGTCAGGGTTAGTGTAGGGTTAGTGTCAGGGTTAGTGTAGGGTTACTGTAGGGTTAGTGTCAGGGTTTGTGTAGGGTTACTGTAGGGTTAGTGTCAGGGTTAGTGTAGGGTTACTGTAGGGTTAGTGTCAGGGTTAGTGTAGTAGGTTTAGTGTGTCAGGTTTTCTGTATGGTTACTGTAGGGTTAGTGTCAGGGTTAGTGTAGGGTTAGTGTCAGGGTTTGTGTAGGGTTGCTGTAGGGTTAGTGTCAGGGTTAGTCAGGGTTACTGTAGGGTTACTGTAGGGTTAGTGTCAGGGTTAGTGTCAGGGTTGCTGTAGGGTTAGTGTCAGGGTTAGTCAGGGTTACTGTAGGGTTACTGTAGGGTTAGTGTCAAGGTTAGTGTTGGGTTTCTGTAGGGTTACTGTAGGGTTAGTGTCAGGGTTAGTGTAGGGTTAGTGTAGGGTTAGTTGGGTTGCTGTAGGGTTAGTGTCAGGGTTAGTCAGGGTTATGTAGGGTTAGTGTCAGGGTTAGTGTCAGGGTTACTGTAGGGTAGTGTCAGGGTTAGTGTCCAGGTTGCTGTAGGTTAGTGTCAGGTTAGTCAGGGTTAGTCAGGGTTAGTGTAAGGTTTGTAGGGTTAACTGTAGGTTAGTGTCAAGGTTAGTGTTGGGTTTTGCTGTAGGGTTACTGTAGGGTTTAGTGTCAGGGTTAGTGTAGGGTTAGTGTAGGGTTACTGTAGGGTTAGTGTCAAGGTTAGTCAGGGTTAATGTAGGGTTAGTGTCAGGGTTAGTGTCAGGGTTAGTGTCAGGGTTGCTGTAGGGTTAGTGTAGGGTTAGTGTCAGTGTTAGTGTAGGGTTAGTGTAGGGTTGCTGTAGGGTTAGTGTCAGGGTTAGTCAGGGTTACTGTGGGGTTAGTGTCAGGGTTACTGTAGGGTTAGTGTCAGGGTTGCTGTAGGGTTAGGGTAGGGTTATAATAAAACGATGGACAAGTAGGACCGAATGACAATACCAGTGTTAAGGCCGTGGACTGTCGCACTCCCACACCCCCCCCCCAGACAAACAAACAAAGACGTGATGGACAGAAGAAGGAAAAAGAGACGACAAGCGGCCATGAGCCGCGCGGTGTGTAGTCCAGGACCAAGGTGCGCGTGTGTGGGCGACTAAACACCTGTTGTTGACAGACAGCTGTCACGTCACGTGTGAGTTTGTGGACAGACAGCTGTCCAGTCTACGCACCTTGTATCGACAAGTCCACCACCAGGCTGGTTCATTGTGTCAAATCTCGGCTGGCTTGCCATGAAGGGACGCATTCCGTCTGTCGCTCCATTGTTTCAAATGTGTGTCACTTGCTGCATTGTGACAGGTGACTGCACTCACACAACAGGAATGAATAAACACGCCGTCAAACACGCAGGATATGAATACAAAGCGAGGACAGGCACCACCTCACCAATACATAGCGGGAGGGGCTAGAGGGGGAGGGGAAGGGGGCAAAAGGAAAGCAATATATAGGGGAGGTGGGACAAGACAGCAATAACGAGAGGACAATGTAGCTATATAGAGTGCGGGGAAGGGGACAAGGCAGCGATATATAAAATAAAAATAAAATAAAGCTGTGAGGTTAAAAGCGGTCAGCATCACCACAGACCCTTCTCCCCCACTACATCGCCATTTGCAACAGCTACCCTCCGGCCGTAGCTGGAAGCCAGTGGCGGCCAAGAAGAGTGCCTTTGCGAGTCTTTCTTACCCACCGCAATAGCACTCTTCAACAGGTCTCACAAATGTACCCAGTCGACATGTGTGTGTGTGAGAGAGAGTGAGAGTATCTGACAAGGTGTCATGTGAGGGGGTTAGGCACGAGTATAACTGCCTGAGTGTATGAGGTGTAATAGTAACCTCTTCACTTTATTCTCTATCTTTTCCTCAGTTGACTGAGCTCCCAGCAACAAAGGAAAATGTCTCTCTCTCTTACGACCAGACATAGACAATAAAGATGTTTTGTATATCTAAATAGCGGGAGGTGGGACAAGACAGCAATAACGAGAGGACAATGTAGCTATATAGAGTGGGGGACAATGTAGCTAATTATGTAGTGGGGGAAAGTAGGTATATAGACTGGGGACAAGGTAGCTATATATAGAGTGGGGGACAATGTAGCTAATTATGTAGTGGGGGAAAGTAGGTATATAGAGTGGGGGAACAAGGTAGCTATATATAGAGTGGGGGACAATGTAGCTAATTATGTAGTGGGAGAAGTAGGTGTATAGAGTGGGGGACAGGTAGCTATATATAGAGTGGAGGACAATGTAGCTAATTATGTAGTGGGGAAAGTAGGTATATAGAGTGGGGGACAAGGTAGCTATATATAGAGTGGGGGACAATGTAGCTAATCATGTAGTGGGGGAAAAGTAGGTATATAGAGTGGGGGACAAGGTAGCTATATATAGAGTGGGGGACAATGTAGCTATATATAGTGGGGACGAGGTAGCTTGATGCAGTGGGGACAAGCTCTCTCTATGTATAGTGGGGACGAGGTAGCTATATGTATATATAGTGGGGGACAAGGCAGCTATATATATCTATCTCAATGTGTCTCCGATGTGTTAGAGGCTGGGGGAGCCTCGCTGTCACACACACACAGGTGTGTTTGTGTGGTTTTGTAAAACTGTTTGTACACCACGAGAAATGTCAACGTCTGCATTACAGAACTACTGCTGTCTGCCGAGACCAGACCTTAACCTCTTGCCAAGTTCTCCGCTGATAGTCTCGGCGAGCCTAAACAATGAATGTGACTAAAGCGGCAGCTTTGTACACACCTGCCTGGGTTTAGTAGTTAACTGGAAGAACTTTCAAACTCCAACTTTCTCGATCTACCTGCGCTATAGTTAGAGGAATTTCCGTGGGTGGAAAGGAGCAGCAGGTAAGCACGGAATCAATGACACATCCAGCCGGCCAGCAGGTAAGCATGGAATCAATGGAACTTAGAGGCCGACAAGAAGAGATATTGCAAATCGTTAGTTGCCTTCTGTCTTTTGAAGGCGAGTTCATGAAGACACTTGAGATTCTGGTCGGCAGTTTCTAATGATCTGCTCCTCCCGTTGAGATCGGAGGATGTTGCACTCGGCGACAACGCGATCGTCTGCCACAGAATGGCGGCGCGTGCTTCTGGCAGCGGAGTCTTTTCTGTTTGTCTTTGTCTCCTACATCAATCAAACAATCGTTCATCGAACCATCTTTGCTGTTGTTGATGTCTTATTGTCTACTTTAAATTACACCCTTAAGAAATAAAATTGTGCGTTTGTATGTGTATGTGTATGTGTATGTGTATGTGTATGTGTATGTGTATGTGTATGTGTATGTGTCTGTGTGTGTGTGTGTGTGCGCTCGCGCATGCGTTTGTGTATGAGAGTGTTTGAGGAGGTATATTGGAGGGCAGGTTGGTGGGGACAGACCTATCAACATAGTTCTTTATTCAGACAGAAGGCACTTGTTCACACATCAAAAGGCGGCCTGAAGAGAGTGTAGAAGGAGGCAGGCATGCTCTCCGTATAGTGTGGAGCTAACAGACCGATGTCACAGCACCGCTCTTAACGGTCCACAGGAGCAGGAACAAGTTGAGACAAACTCAGGACAGAAACAAGTCCGCACACAGGACAGAAACAAGTCCGCACACAGGACACAAACAAGTCCGCACACAGGACAGAAACTAGTTCCCACAAACTCAGGACAGAAACAAGTCCGCATAGAAACTGCCGGCAGGGTCGGCGTTAGGCACGTGCAAACTGTGCACCTGCACAGGGCCGCCAGGCCAACATGAATATAAAACAGTAAGAAACCACAGACACGGCTGACGGCAATGTGACAAAAAAATACATTGTTTGTTGTTAATTCGTCAGTTGTATTTACTTATGTTGCTATAGTGGGAGCAGTGAGCTATATGTAAGTTATAAATATAAGCTATGTATGTCAGCTATAGATATATGCTATATACACGTGTCAGCTATAGATATATGCTATATACACATGTCAGCTATATCTATATGCTACATAGACATGTCAGCTATAGACACAAGCTATATAGACATGTCAGCTATAGATATATGCTATATAGACGTGTCAGCTATAGATATATGCTATATACACGTGTCAGCTATAGACACAAGGTATATAGACATGTCAGCCATAGATATAAGCTATATATGTATAGATGTAAGCTATATGTATTATAGTATTATAACTAAGGTGACCAGACGTTTCGGGAGCGAAAGCGGGACACGTGCCGAAGATTGTGTCGTCACCGACAAAAAACGCCGAAAAAAGTAGGGGGGGGGGGCGTATCAGTGTACGGTATTCAGATTTTTAAAGACAACCGGGACATTTGATGGACTTCTAGAAAGCCAGAAAGCGGGACATTGGGCGTTCCGCCCCATATTTAGGCGGGACACGAGGTCAAAAGCGGGACTGTCCCGCCTAATGCGGGACGTCTGGTCACCTTAATTATAACAGTCTGCCGAAATGAGAATATCACGGGCCGCCACTTACTTTTATTTCCACTGGCGGCCCCTTAGTTTCTTACTCTGCCGAGTGCCGCACCGAGCTTAGAGCCGCCCCTGCTGTCTGACTGGCTAATAAAACAAGTGGAAGAGTGCATGTCTGTATCCTGATTGGCTAAAGTCGCCCCTAACGATATTTCTCTCCCCTTTTCTGCGATGCGCCGAAGGAGAGGTCAGTGCAAAGGTTAGAGGTTGTCTGCCCTTTGCTTTCTTGACTAGGCTCCGCTTTCCACCATCCTATGCTGCTGCTTGCAGATAGCCACTGGACTGTCACTTGTGGGATAGTCTTGTGCAACAGGCCATTCAGTGGCAGGGAGGGTCCTCTCCCTCCATCTCTTTCTATCACAAACAATGGAAATGTTCTTACTTTGCTCGGAAAGACACGTTTGTGGGCGGGCTGCCTGTCCTACAGATGCCTCCTCCATAACTTTTCTGTTGAGTAACTATGTTGCCCTTTCACTCGCCATATTTTTTGTGTTCAAGAATTGTAGTATGTGTAGCTTTTATATGACTATGGCTCCTCCATAGCTACATGATGTTTAATCAGTAAGTATGCGATATCCCTATTTAATAAGTACACTTTACCCCTTTATTGACTATTTTAAAACATCTTTTGTGGCCCAGAAGGAAGTGAGGTCTCGAACTCTCCTCTCTCAACGACCTAAACAGTCCAAGGATGACCTTTACCCTTAGCAACATGAAAAGCACCCTCTACTGACCCAAGGAACTTTCCTGAGTCCCCCCGGGGGCTAACCATAACACTAAATCTTTTACACGAACTTTCGAGAAGATTCTCAGCAAGCTAAGCGCACAGGGGGTTAAAACTCACTTTCTTGTCAAATGTGTTTGTTGACATGTTGTAATTGGAATGAAGCAAAGTAATAGTTACATTGTGGGACCTGGTACAGGGAGTCGAAGCGTTTGGTGGACCTTCTTGCCAGCTGATGGAGTGAGAGGATGCATGGGTGATGGGTAGCCTTATTGGCCGCAGCAAGTCGTGTTTGCCGTGTAGCCACTGCTGTGGTGACAGCCATTCGTTCACACGTCAAACAGTTTGTTCACGGCGGCAAAAACAATTCAATAAGTCTGGTCTCAATCACCATTGCCGGTCATTTTCCTAGATCACGTGAGCCACGGTCCCACACCCGACGAGATCACCCATACACCCCTGCCCCCTCCCATCCCCGGCCCTGGCAGCCCAAGGACGAGCCCACCCCTCCACCCACCCACCAGGACGGCCGCAGAGGGGAGCGTGGGAATGGCCAGCGCCATGTTGTCCGAAGCTGGTAATTGATTTTGTAAACGAATGATGTGGGCGCCTTATTAGTCGCCAGCCCACACAGCCGCCCCGCCGCCCCGCCGATCCGTTTGCTGATAACGGCTGAAAGTGCGTGGCCAAGCCAGCAGCGCTGATAGCATGTCACGTGCGTCGTGCACGCGCCGACAGCGTATGAACGCCCTGAACAGGTGAGCAATCTAAAACAATCTAGCAATCTAAAAACACAAATAACAACTTCTGTGGCGGACGAGCAATCACAGGTAGAAGTCAGGGGGACCCCTATGTGACCAGCGACCTGTCATCAGCGTTTATAAGGTTCACCCATCTGTGACGAGCAGCACGCATTTCAATCAGAAGCTCACGTGATG
The DNA here is from genome assembly GCF_003073045.1 of Pomacea canaliculata. Classification (NCBI taxonomy): domain Eukaryota; kingdom Metazoa; phylum Mollusca; class Gastropoda; order Architaenioglossa; family Ampullariidae; genus Pomacea; species Pomacea canaliculata. The sequence continues at coordinate 33,651,201 of NC_037593.1, forward strand.
AGGGAGGGGGAGTCAGCGGTGGGAACTCTACATCCACCCCGTATACAAACACCATCTGTGAAAACTAATGAGAAAAACAGACCCCCGACACACATAAACCTGTGAAGGCCTACTTTAGTTTGTAATAACCCAAAATACAAAGAGAGCAAACAGCATTATTTTATTTTCGCTTACACAACAAGACTTGTGAGGTGATGTTGACCATCATCGAGGACATCGCCACATCACTCGTCACCACCATGAGGCTGAGAGAAAGGACATGGTCTTTCATTGTCTACAGCATCAGGGTTCAACGGACAATGTCTAGCTTCGTCATTGTGCACCACTTTCCCTCCCTAGTTCCGATGCCCAGGTGTGTGGGTGTCCGTGTTTCATGTCTGTGGATGCAGACGACAGAGGACATCATAAACTGTCTCGACATGGCGGAAGCGACAACATTCGTAACCAGTAGCCAACAATGTGGTGTCTGAGCTGATATTGCAAGAAAATCTCCCTAAATGTCCAGACATTAGTTTGGTGGAACACCAGCAACCGTTTACAGGCAGAAAGGATCGCTACAGCTGCCAGTCCTCATAGTGAAGTCTAGAGCAGCTTGAGTACAATCTGAGTATCAACAGTTTGAAAACCGGAAGTTACCTTTTAGTTGCCTATGGTACTCTAAATGTTAGTTGTGGCCATCATGGCTCTAATGGTGACGTCCTTGATTTTTTCTCTGACTGGCCCGCCCGCCAGTATAACTACAGTCAAATCTCACTACTATGCCACCTACCGGCAAAAGTGGGTTAGTAGTGAGAGTGGCATAGTAGCGAGAGTGGTATAGTAGTGAGAGTGGCATAGTAGCGAGAGTGGCATAATACGGAGGGTTCGTAAAAACGGCTTTATTTGCTCAAGTTACCCGTCAGCCCAAAGCTCTCCAGAATCGTCAGCTGGCGCTAGCTGTCTCCTCTCATTCTCCCCCTCACCTCTTCATCCTCCACCCCTCCCAACCACATCCGCACACCTGCATCCTGTCGCTAGTCGACCCCCTTCCGCTCTCCTTCTGTCACGTGACTGTCACCCGGCCAGCGACTACCACCCCCATCGCCAGCCTCCACCCTCCCTGTGTGCGTGCTATGTTCCATCCACCTAACTGCAATGTCCCACACTACCATACAGTATAATAATCAAGCACTGCGCGGAATTTCACAACTTGTGTCTTTTAACAGTCACAAAAAAGTGGCATAGTAGCGAAAGTAGGTGGTGGCATAGTAAATTTACTTTACATTGAATTTATAGTCGGGACCGAGCAAAAGTGTATAATACCGAGAGTGGCATAGTAGCGGGATTACATAGTAGTGAGATTTGACTGTACTATATATACAGTATTGGGTAAAACTGAGTTAACTATATTAGTCCGGCCCTCTAAAACCATCCCAATATCTCATGCGGCCCCTTGGGAAAATTAATTGCCCACCCCCCCCTGCCTTAGTGGAAGTCCGTGTCTACACTTGTGATATGTCTTGGGCTAGTCAGTTAAGAAGTGACAAAGAGTGTTGGACTGTGAACACAGCTCTGCCTAGCAAGCACGTGAACTCATGTGACCTCCTGTCTGTGCTGTCTGTGAACACAGCTCTGCCTAGCAAGTTCGTGAACTCATGTGACCTCCTGTCTGTCCTGTCTGTGAACACAGCTCTGCCTAGCAAGTTCGTGAACTCATGTGACCTCCTGTCTGTCCTGTCTGTGAACACAGCTCTGCCTAGCAAGCTCGTGAACTCATGTGACCTCCTGTCTGTGCTGTCTGTGAACACAGCTCTGCCTAGCAAGTTCGTGAACTCATGTGACCTCCTGTCTGTCCTGTCTGTGAACACAGCTCTGCCTAGCAAGTTCGTGAACTCATGTGACCTCCTGTCTGTCCTGTCTGTGAACACAGCTCTGCCTAGCAAGCTCGTGAACTCATGTGACCTCCTGTCTGTGCTGTCTGTGAACACAGCTCTGCCTAGCAAGTTCGTGAACTCATGTGACCTCCTGTCTGTCCTGTCTGTGAACACAGCTCTGCCTAGCAAGCACGTGAACTCATGTGACCTCCTGTCTGTCCTGTCTGTGAACACAGCTCTGCCTAGCAAGCACGTGAACTCATGTGACCTCCTGTCTGTGGCTCAGGCTTGCACCTGTGGGTACCTGCTGTAAATCCTCCCTCACGATGCTCGGCTACTGTTTGCAAGCTCATGCAATGATGTGACTGCTGACCGACTACACGCTGTTTGAAACTATACACTCCACACCAAGCTTCATCTTCTGACATCGTCGTTATCTACAGTTGATGTCCGGGTGTTATCTACTGTGTAGTCACTGCTGCCATAACACATACCCGCTAACACCAGACATTACCTGCCGCCCCTTGTGGTAGCCTGGTAGGTAGTGAAGGCAACGACTTGCTTCAGGTGTTGTGGAGACAGAGAGAGAGAGACAGAGAGACAGGGAGAGGGACAGAGAGAGAGACACACACAGAGAGAGAGACAGAGAGAGAGACAGAGGGATAACTCGCGTGTTACCCGCTACTTGTGGTCGCCCTGTGTGTACAGTGAAATGTCAGTCTTTTGAGTTCCTCCCTTCTGCAGGCTGGGTCACGTGCTCAGACGGCTGAGTAGCAGGGAGTGTGAAACGCCTGTTATAGTCAGAGTTACAGCACTTTGTGATGAAAGCACCAGTCGTGGCCAAAAGGTACGTCACAGCGTCTGAGCACGTGACGTCACACCGTCTGAGCACGTGACGTCACACCATCTGAGCACGTGATGTCACACCGTCTGAGCACGTGATGTCACACCGTCTAAGCACGCTGCCATGTCACAGCAATTTGCCAACCATTAAGAGCCCACCGACTCGGGAGACAGAGACCGGATGTGACACGTGACCGGCCCATGATGAGAATCAAGTTGCAGAGATGGTCTGACCAAGTGAAAAGCTATGAGAGCAGCTGAGCGGGGGGAGGCAGCGACCTATGGTCTCATCAGGCGGCAGACAAAGAGCCTCCTCTCAGGAGAGACAGAGAGCTTGCCCTCGCTATCTAGTCACGTGCCACGTGGACTAAAGTTGACCGTGTGTCTGTTTTTGTTGGCAGGGCGAGTGCCATATAGCGACACGGTTTACTAGCGGCCAATCTCTCTACATTGCGGGAAACAAGTTAATTGCGGCTGTAAACAAAACAAGTGCTCTAGCGAGGGACAAAGGGTTAATAACAAGGTTTGCTCGCTAATTTAGGGCAGGACAACACGTCACCACAGGCTGTACGGCTCATCGGACCGTGTGACATCCCGTGTTCTCTAATCAAGCATCACGATCTGCCGGGGAGTTTCATATTAAACACCGACCACTCACTTTCCCGTGAAAATAATGCCGAGCCCCACATCAAACCCGAGAATTTCTCTTTCCTACCTTTTCTTTCCGTTAAACAGCAGCAGTAGAAGGGGTAGGGTTGTGCAGGGTTGGGTAGGGTTGTGTAGGGCTGTGTAGGATTGCATAGGGTTGCGTAGGGTTGCATAGGGTTGGGTAGGGTTGCGTAGGGTTGGGTAGGGTTGGGTAGGGTTAGGTAGGGTTGGTAAGGGTTGCGTAGGGTTGGGTAGGGTTGGGTAGGGTTAGGTAGGGTTGGTAAGGGTTGCGTAGGGTTGGGTAGGATTGTGTAGGGTTGGGTAGGGTTCGGTAGGGCTGGGTAGGGTTGCATAGGGTTGCGTAGGGTAAAGACAATATGACTGTAACAACAATATGGAGTCTCACCTTCTGTCCTTTCTCACAAGACAGTCCCTTGTACCTCTGCCCTTGCACCCCTTTTCCGCGTATTTCCATGATTTTTGCCCGCCACAGTGCGTGCAACTCTACGAGCACGATTGCCCACACACCCCTACCACCACTGTAACCAATAGCAACTGATCCCATGGCCTTGTGCGTAATCAGGAGACAGATAAAGGTTAATCCCTGGTCTTGTGTCCAGGGGAGATGAGCGCCAACTAGTTGAAGTGTTGAAGACCAGAGAAACGACATGTAGATAATAATACGAAGCTTCAACCTCATCCTACGCCTAATGAAGCATAACCTGAACCCTGCTGCCAGACTAACTGTAGCCCCACTGCCAGACTAACCTTAGCCCCACTGCCAGACTAACTCTAGCCCTACTGCCAGACTAACGCTAGCCCCACTGCCAGACTAACTGTAGCCCCACTGCCAGACTAACTGTAGCCCCACTGCCAGACTAACTGTAGCCCCACTGCCAGACTAACTGTAGCCCCACTGCCCAGCTTTCAATGTCAATATCAAAGAGAGGATGGACCCAAACACAAACACAAGTGCACGTGCGTCAGTACCTGTAGGCAGTGTCAAGGCCAAGGCCACTACTGTGGAGGCTGTCACCCAGGGCTTCTGCTAAGGCTAAATTCTTTGGGGTCCCAGGGACTCCTTCTTCAGATTTTTAAGGGGTCCCTGTTCTTTTCCCACATTTGGAGGGGACCCCATTGACGAAAATTGAAGGGGTCCTCCGAACTTTTAAAGCGTACTGTACGCAATTTTTTGTGCAAGCAGAAGCCCTGGTCACCACCTTGTCCCTCACTTGACTGTTGAGTGGCATCGCAATGTGGACACAGCCTCCAAGGCAATGGCTGGAGGTGAAGATGTGACAATCTCTAACCATATCTTCCATGAAGTGTGGGCTGGTAGAGACTTCTTGCCTCAGTGGTAATACCTTGTGGGTGTGGGGTGGATGAGCGGGTGGGCGGGTGAAGTCTCTGGCCTCACTCTTGTCGGTCTCGCCCACCTGAAACTTTGCTGCAGCTGCGGTAATTTCTTGCCTTGCAGCTGATGCCTGTAAAATCAACCAATCATATAACTGCTAGCGTTCATGGGCATCGGCTGAGGTCTCTAAGTTTAAATAGTTTTTATTTTGTGAGCAGTTGCTAGACTTTGTAAGACAACAGTCGTTTGCGGTTGTAAGAGGTGTGGACGTTGTCAGGCCTGTGATGTAAAACCCACTCTGTTGTAGGACTCCACCGGCTCCCCCACGTCCAACAACGGTTTGTACTGTGGCCACCCGATGTAACATTTCTGTCGTGTTTGCACAAATAAAACACTTGTGTAAAGCCTCGGCAGTCAAACATTTGTACAGTGTACAGTGTAAATGTACAGTGTAAATGTACAGTGTACAGTGCTACGGAAGTCACACCTCATCTTGTACCTGTGGGATGTTTGTTCACTGGCAAGCTGTGTGAGCGCAGGGTGTGAACATCGGCCATCAACACCATGGTGTCACTGTCTCAATACCTGTCGTGTGGACCTCTCACACTGGACTCCTTCTTGTGTTCTTCTTGTGCTCCAGTGAGAGGTATTCCCCCCTTTCCCCCTTATTGAAGGTGTAGGTTCAGAAGTTGAGTGTTTCTAAGATTGGTGCTTTCCTTCCTCACGTTCTCGAGAAACAATAAATGCAAAATAGAAACCTGCTGGAGAAAGTTGTGGACCCTGAGTACCCGACTGCAGATGCTGCCTTCCTGTCTGGCACACTCCACTGCTCTCTGTTGGAAAGCAAGCCGCGGTTACAAACAACCTTTCGCTGAGGTTCAGTAAACAAGTGTCATTACCATCAGATCCTGTCTGAATTCTGGAAAACATTCCTTTGCTGCTCAGCATGAAAGTCAGTTTCATCGCCTCCAGACATTCTTCCAAAAGTGGCAAATGTTTTTTCCTGATGTCACAACAGAAGTCTGTCATTGCTTCCAGGCATTGTGACACTCTCTGTTTTCCAGGAGACACTCACCGTATGACACGTGACTAACATTACCGTATGACACGTGTAAATACATGACACGTGACTAACATTACCGTATGACACGTGTAAATACATGACACGTGACTAACATTACCGTATGACACGTGTAAATACATGACACGTGACTAACATTACCGTATGACACGTGTAAATACATGGCACGTAACTAACATTACCGTAGGACACGCGACTAACATTACCGTATGACACGTACAAATACATGGCACGTGACTAACATTACCGTATGACACGTGTAAATACATGACACGTGACTAACATTACCGTATGACACGTGACTAACATTACCGTATGACACGCGACTAACATTACCGTATGACACGTGTAAATACATGACACGTGACTAACATTACCGTATGACACGCGACTAACATTACCGTATGACACGCGACTAACATTACCGTAGGACACATCTAACTACATGGCACGTGACTAACATTACCGTATGACACGCGACTAACATTACCGTAGGACACATCTAACTACATGGCACGTGACTAACATTACCGTATGACACGCGACTAACATTACCGTAGGACACATCTAACTACATGGCACGTGACTAACATTACCGTATGACACGCGACTAACATTACCGTAGGACACATCTAACTACATGGCACGCGACTAACATTACCGTATGACACGTGTAAATAAATGGCACGTAACTAACATTACCGTATGACACGTGACTAACATTACCGTATGACACGCAACTAACATTACCGTAGGACACATCTAACTACATGGCACGCGACTAACATTACCGTATGACACGTGTAAATACATGGCACGTAACTAACATTACCGTATGACACGTGACTAACATTACCGTATGACACACGACTAACATTGCCGTATGACACGTGCAAATACATGGCACGTAACTAACATTACCGTATGACACGTGACTAACATTACCGTATGACACACGACTAACATTACCGTATGACACGTGCAAATACATGACACGCGACTAACATTACCGTAGGACACATCTAACTACATGGCACGTGACTAACATTACCGTATTACACGCGACTAACATTACCGTATGACACGTATAAATACATGACACGCGACTAACATTACCGTAGGACACATCTAACTACATGACACGTGACTAACATTACCGTATGACACGTGTAAACGCATGGCACGCGACTAACATTACCGTAGGACACATCCACCAGATGGCAGCACACACACACACGCGCATGCTGCCCCAACTGACGTAGTCAAGGGACCGACTGTAGGGCTTGTGTCCCTTGCCGGCGCCAAGTGTGGAACGTGCATTGTGCCAGTCGTTTGGCCCGTCAAACCTCTCTCCTCTCCCCGGAGTGAGATCAACTTTGCCCCGGGGGCCCGACACCAGCCATGCACCACAGCCCCATACGTCATCAGTCGTCACATGGTACTGGAGTGTGAATTGCCGCTTTCTGCTTATCGCCCCTCATCAAATTTACTCATCAGCGCTCGTCATATTGACCGTGCCCCGCGCCCCGCTCATCGCTCTTCACATTGCTGGCCGCCGCCATTGTGCAGCTTGTGGTTGGTGACGAGGCTCAGCCTGCCCGCCCACATGTCCACTAATGGATGTGGTCAGCTGACCGCAGCTCACGTGCCTCGGAGGCCGGGTCAGGGATAGTAATAGGTGTAATCAACTACGTCATTGCTGAGGTCAAGTCCTAATTACTTGGGGTCACTTACTGACCTCGTCAGTCGTGAAACGTTCAGAGAGGACTTTGCACACCTCAGTCCTTTGTGAGGCCGCCGTGCCTACGGTGTAGCAGCACCTGTCTCCTGTCTCCTTCAGCCTACTGCTCTCCTTCTCTCTCCTGTCCCCCTTTTGTTTCTTCTCCCTCATCTTACTGTCCTCCTCTCTCCTGTCTCTCTCTCTTGTCTCTTCTGTCTGTTTTCTGTCTTCTGTCGGATGCCTGAGGCGTGTAGCGTGGTGGCCACTCACCAACACTGCTGACGGCGCCTTCAACCATTCAACCACAACAGAGAAAACACTGTGTACATACTTTGTGGGCCTGCGATGGATACTTACATTCATCTGTCATCGGACTATTGTGTCAGCTGACAGTCCACCAATGATATCCCGCAACACGTTGATAGGAATATCCTGTCTGCCTGTAGGAGTGTATAGGAATATCCTGTCTGCCTGTAGGAGTGTATAGGAAGATCTTGTCTGCCTCTAGGAATGTGTAGGAATAGTCTATCTGCCTGTAGGAGTGTATAGGAATATCTTGTCTGCCTGTAGGAGTGTATAGGAATATTCTGTCTGCCTCTAGGAATGTGTAGGAATATTCTGTCTGCCTGTAGGAGTGTATAGGAATATTCTGTCTGCATGTAGGAGTGTATAGGAATATTCTGTCTGCCTGTAGGAATGTATAGGAATATGTGGTGTCCGGTGGAGGTAAGCCGCTCACACACAACCAAATATGTTTAGAGGAGCAGGTGAGCCCTCCATGTATTCCTGTGAGTTTCCTGAGTCCTGTGTCCTTGCACTCGGCCCTCTCTGGTGGGCTGTAAACTGTGGACAACATTTGGTTGGTCAGCCGTACATTCTTATAATGGAACGATTGGGTTCGCTGTGTATTCATTGCGCTTGGTGGGCCATATGTTCCGTGTGTTCATTGTGTTTGGTGGGTCAGTTTACATCCGGGGCACTCCCCACGATCAGTCTGAAGATAGTCAACTCTTACAATCAAAGTATGAAGATTATACAGGTCTCCTACTGTTTAGCAATGTTCCAGTTCCAATGTTCCTGCTCCAATGTTCCTGCTCACTTACCTGTATGCGACCCTCCAACAGTCGTTGTGTACATTACTCGCAGTCGTCGCCCGCCATCTGAAGGCGTGGCCCTCCACATGTCCAGCCAACTAGGATCCACAAAACAGAAATACTCTTCACATACAATCGGTGGATCTTTCCCCGAGAGGAGGGGATGGTAGGACACTCGTTGGTCGCTCCCAGTAACTCCACGGTTAACGACACTGAAAGGTGGAACTCACTCATCAACACTCACATTAACACTTTCCTCTCTAACATTCTCATCCATTCTCCCTACATTCTATCTACTCTTTCAGTCCCGAAGTCGCGAAGAGGTTAAAATAATCAGAAAAACACGGAGTGGTCTGTGACAGATAGTTCGCCATCTTTTTTGTCATCCTTCAGGTCTCTGTCTCCTGTAAGTCTGCTTACACAGGTCTCTGTCTCCTGTAAGTCTGCTTACACATGTCTCTGTCTCCTGTAAGTCTCCTTACACAGGTCTCTGTCTCCAGTAAGTCTGCTTACACAGGTCTCTGTCTCCTGTAAGTCTGCTTACACAGGTCTCTGTCTCCTGTAAGTCTGCTTACACATGTCTCTGTCTCCTGTAAGTCTCCTTACACAGGTCTCTGTCTCCAGTAAGTCTGCTTACACAGGTCTCTGTCTCCTGTAAGTCTGCTTACACAGGTCTCTGTCTCCTGTAAGTCTCCTTACACAGGTCTCTGTCTCCTGTAAGTCTGCTTACACAGGTCTCTGTCTCCTGTAAGTCTGCTTACACAGGTCTCTGTCTCCTGTAAGTCTGCTTACACAGGTCTCTGTCTCCTGTAAGTCTGCTTACACAGGTCTTTGTCTCCTGTAAGTCTGCTTACACAGGTCTCTGTCTCCTGTAAGTCTGCTTACACAGGTCTTTGTCTCCTGTAAGTCTGCTTACACAGGTCTCTGTCTCCTGTAAGTCTGCTTACACAGGTCTTTGTCTCCTGTAAGTCTGCTTACACAGGTCTCTGTCTCCTGTAAGTCTGCTTACACAGGTGGCTGTGTGCACGGACGTGTAGAGGTGGACTGCTGTCTGTCTGCCGAGACCAAACCTTAGCCTCTTGCGAAGTTCTCCGCTGTAAGTCTCGGCGAGCCTAAGCACTGAATGTCACAAAACCGGAAGCTATACACACACCAGCCTCGTTTTAGTGCTTAACTGCAACAAATCGTCTGCCAGCAATCCAGTAATACAAGTTCGTGGTGTCCGCCATGATGAAGTAAGAGTTACGAACCTTGCCTCTGGCGGAGCGGGCGTCACCTACTCCACTTTTAATAAAGGGAGGTAATGCTAGGTTACCAACCCTACCTACAGTGGGGGCAAGCGAGGGTGCCAGGGTTCATAACCTTCCACGTGCAAGGCGATGCACTTCGGCTCGTTAACCCCATGCCTTCTAAGTGCTATCAGGAGGTACCCTAACCCTCTTCTGCAAAATGAGAGGCAAACGTCATATGGAGTCATTCGGTCTCCACGACAACCATCCTCCTTCCCACCAAGCGACAGTTGCGCATGCATGTCATGCGTGCTGGGAGTTGTCTCCCCTTGTCATGAGCTGGTCTCCTTGCAGAGACGGTGATTTGTACGATTTGTGGATTACGTCCGTTTGTGGAGTCTGGGCACGCCGCGTGCTACACCAGCAACTGCCACTACATCAAACAGCAGCCAAGCCCAGTGGAGTGGTCAGCCTTAGCCACAAGCCTCCTAGCGACTACAAATGGACAACTCTCGCAGCTTTATGGTGCCGGTCACATGACTTTGGGAATATGGCCTCCAGTTTATGACCGTCTTGTCAGCTGCCATCACGGCGGGATGCAGGAGGATCAGGAGAGAGATTTGGCCAGCTCAGCTCCACTAACATCCCGTCTCTCTAGAACTTTCAAGTCAGCAGCAAGCTCAAACATCATTGGCTGGCGGAATGCTCACGCAAAGTGACGTCAATGTCACGGTCACTGAAGTGCGCGCACAGTGCGCAGACCTGCCGGGTTGCAAACGTCACCCACTGGTTGAATTCCTGGGTGCATAGACAGTGTCATGCAATCGTCACTAGCAATGGGCCCACACACGGCCCCATGTGAACGTCACTGGCTGTCTAGATGTGACATCACGCAAACGTAAGCGTGCATCACAGGCGGTCAGAGCTGTATCCCCATTGTTCTAGTCTAGAGAATCAACTGGTGAGGGTGAGGGGAGGGTGAGGTTGAGGTGAGGGTCAGTCTCAGAAATGCACTCCCCGACCTTGTGTGTGACGTGCATGACGAGGTGTCAAGAAGACCAAAGGCCAAACCCACAAAGCCACTAAGAAATGTGTTGACCTCATCGTCTGCTAAACTGAAAGATAAAAAGAATTCTGACGGCTAGCTTTGTTGGTAAACATAAAGTAGTTTGTAAACAGCGAGAGAGAGAGTGAGAAATATGTCAGTTTGTAAACAGAGGTGATAGGAGTTATGCTGGGTAGCGTACTGATCGCATAGTAAGTACACAGACAGAAAGTAATGTCAGATAGTTTACTTGCTGAACAACAAAATAAAAAGAGTTACTGTCAGCAGTTTACCTGATCCTACCGTAAACAGAAAGATAAGAAATACCACAGGTTGTTTACTCAGTAAAGTAGATATGTTACTCGGGTAGTTTACAAGACCCTATGGTCTTGGACGGGCAAGGAGTCTCTTGCTGCTTTTTCTTTCCCCTGCCTAGCCCTGTAGGGAGTTAGGTATACATGTCTTTGCTAGCCCTCTAAGAAGTCATGTATACATTCGCTACAGCTGGGTAGACAGTGACTGGTTGGTGGTCACTGCGCCACACGGGTATCGAACCGATGCCCCCGCGTGTTCAGACGGGAGATCATTCGTTAGCGAGCCTGTCTCAGTGTTCCACCGACACCTCGCGACCCTGCTTCGCAGTCTCCTGTCATCTCTGAGAAGGACAGTTGCAGCCCGTATCCTGCTCACCCGTACCCGATGGTAAGTAGGATTAACTTCCGTACAATGTAGATGCAGAGGCCGAGATAAAGCCTGAGCCCCTGGCTACACCCACTTGAATATTTACTACAATTATTGTGACCTCCCTTTGTGAAGAAAGGCTCCAACTGCTGGTGGCGCTTCTGAAGTAAGTGGGACATCTTCCTCTGGAACATTCCATTGCTGGAGTCTTGAGCCTAGACATTCTGCCTTGTTGCTGGATGAGTCCTAACTTAGGGTCACTTAGTTCTTGTTGTGTTAGTCTGTGTTAGTCTGTGTTAGTGTTAGTCTGTGTTAGTCTGTGTTAGTGTTAGTCTGTGTCAGTCTGTGTTAGTGTTAGTCTGTGTTAGTGTTAGTCTGTGTTAGTGTTAGTCTGTGTTAGTCTGTGTTAGTGTTAGTCTGTGTTAGTGTTAGTCTGTGTCAGTCTGTGTTAGTGTTAGTCTGTGTTAGTGTTAGTCTGGTTAGTCTGTGTTAGTGTTAGTCTGTGTTAGTGTTAGTCTGTGTTAGTCTGTGTTAGTGTTAGTCTGGTTAGTCTGTGTTAGTGTTAGTCTGTGTTAGTCTGTGTTAGTATTAGTCTGTGCTAGTCTGTGTTAGTCTGTGTCAGTCTGTGTTAGTGTTAGTCTGGTTAGTGTTAGTCTGGATTAGTCTGTGTTAGTGTTAGTCTGTGCTAGTCTGTGTCAGTCTGTGTTAGTGTTAGTCTTGGTTAGTCTGTGTTAGTGTTAGTCTGTGCTAGTCTGTGTCAGTCTGTGTTAGTGTTAGTCTTGGTTAGTCTGTGTTAGTGTTAGTCTGTGCTAGTCTGTGTTAGTGTTAGTCTGTGTTAGTCTGTGTTAGTGTTAGTCTGTGTTATTCTGTGTTGAGGAGGATGATGAACCACAGTGAAAATCTAGACACTGCCTGCTGACAGACCAGGAGAAGAACAGGTCGGCTCACCCTCGTCCTCATCAGCTGACTCAAGAAAATATTCTGCTGGAGGCTTTGGAATAGCAAGTCCCTCAGCATGTGGAGCTGGTCTCCATGCAGAAGGAATGTTGGGGCAGACTACTCTCCCCTCCCTTCGCCTCGTTATCCTGCCAGAAAGAGAAGGAACCAAGTAGAAGTAACATTTGTGTAGTTGCTTGGCTCTCGCCACACTATGGACTGCACACGGCATTGATGGTCTGTTGCCATTCACCCACTGTGAAAGCTGTTACATTCACCCATTGTGAGAGCTGTTATATTCACCCACTGTAAGAGCTGTTACATTCATCCACTGTGAAAGCTGTTACATTCACCCATTGTGAGAGCTGTTATATTCACCCACTGTAAGAGCTGTTACATTCACCCACTGTGAAAGCTGTTACATTCACCCACTGTGAAAGCTGTTACATTCACCCACTGTGAAAGCTGTTATATTCCCCCACTGTGAAAGCTGTTACATTCACCCACTGTGAAAGCTGTTATATTCACCCACTGTGAAAGCTGTTACATTCACCCACTGTGAAAGCTGTTACATTCACCCACTGTGAAAGCTGTTATATTCACCCACTGTGAGAGCTGTTATATTCACCCACTGTGAGAGCTGTTATATTCACCCACTGTGAGAGCTGTTATATTCACCCACTGTGAAAGCTGTTACATTCACCCACTGTGAAAGCTGTTACATTCACCCACTGTGAAAGCTGTTATATTCACCCACTGTGAAAGCTGTTACATTCACCCACTGTGAAAGCTGTTACATTCACCCACTGTGAAAGCTGTCACATGTAGCACAGTATACACACTGGGCTGAAGGCTTGTCTCGGTTGCCATTGTTATCTCGGAAGTAAAGGTGATTTGCCTTCTTCTATTGACGTCATACTTTGCTTCTACTTCGCAAATGACGCAGTAAACTGCAATGTGACGTCACCGTAGGCCTATTTACGACGTTGTGACAGTCCTACATGATACATGTACCGGGTGAGACATTTACAATGAACGTCATCAACCATTCCAACTGACAGCCAGTAACACGTGTTGATGTTGATAGTCGTCGTCAGCTCACCACGACACGTCACAGCACGACCTGTGTACGTCAGTCATTTCCATGGTGACCAGGGTAGCCTGGTGGCACTGGAGTCCACCCTCATCTACGAGTCTTGCTGTTTGTTGACAAACTACTTTGGTCTGTCGTCTGCTGAGCATCAGACAAGCACGTGACCCTTCACCTAACGAGCGGCGTATGTGTAGTAAGTATGAGACACTACACATGACACTAGATAATACACACTGTATCTTACACCTGTGTATCACCTGTGTGACCTACCCCGGGGTCACTTCCTCTCTGCTCTAAATGGCCGCTGCAATAGCCTTCAGGGAAGCTACAGAGACATGTGTCAGAAAGTGTATCCACCGTCGTGAGGCTAAATGTCATCCATGTGTCACCACTAACCCTGTTTCTTCGGATGACTACCACACAACAGCTTTGCTTTCACGTGCAGCTCGTGGTCTGAAGGAGCCTGTCATTCCAAGGACAACGCCATTTTCCAATTTTTAAAACTAAATGTTAATTTTTTTCTTGCTTGAAACTTCCGAAATGATGAAAAATGTTTTGTGTCCATCATCCTGTGAGATTTTATATTTCTGATATCGCCAGAGTTTTCTCTAACCTCCCCAGACATTTGAGGTTGCTGTCGACATCGTCAGACATTTGAGGTTGCCGTCTACATCGTCAGACATTAGAGGTTGCTGTCTACAGTCGACAGACTTTGCTCTGATGTCTTTGACATTTATTGTCTCCTAGAACGGCCTTGCGTGTCTCCTGCCCTCTGCTCCTACCTGTCAGGTTCCACGTTAGTATATGTGCCAGGGGCAGGGCACCTACCACAGGCTAATGGTATATACCACCTACCACTGCCCTTGCATTGCGTGTAAGTGTATTCCTTGTACACATGCACCACCTCGTGGGCCTGACGAAGAAAGACAGAGAGAGAGGAATACAAGCTTCACGTGTCACGTGATTTATTGACCCTGTCCAGCTTTACGAGTTTGTTTCTTACTGGATGCAGAATTTTGTTCTGTCGTGTGGTTCATTTCTTATGTCAATCCCCACATGCAGTGATCCTCCAAGGGCGACTACTTCTAAGTGGATTATGGCGACAAGGCGGGTGGGGTGTCCTAGCACCGGGTGGGGTGAGACGAAGGCTGGCCAGAAGAGGGCGCTGTCTTAAGGTGGCAGCGAGATGAAGCCAATGAGTCTCTCTCCTCCCAGTCCATGGCGGTGGTCGATGAGCCTCACATAGTCTCACATCGAGTAAAACGAAAAAAGACCGAACAAAATAAAGTCAATAAAAACCACCGTTAACTTTCTTTGTTCGGTGATTAGGCCTGTAGTGTGAGATTTATCTACCCGCCTGTAGTGCTAGATTTATCTACCCGCCTGTAGTGCTAGATTTATCTACCCGCCTGTAGTGCTAGATTTATCTACCCGCCTGTAGTGCTAGATTTATCTACCCGCCTGTAGTGCTAGATTTATCTACCCGCCTGTAGTGCTAGATTTATCTACCCGCCTGTAGTGCTAGATTTATCTACCCGCCTGTAGTGTGAGATTTATCTACCCGCCTGTAGTGCTAGATTTATCTACCCGCCTGTAGTGCTAGATTTATCTACCCGCCTGTAGTGCTAGATTTAATCTACCGCCTGTAGTGCTAGATTTATCTACCCGCTGTAGTGTAGATTTATCTACCCGCCTGTCAGTGCTAGATTTATCTACCCGCCTGTAGTGCTAGATTTATTCTACCGCCTGTAGTGCTAGATTTATCTACCCGCCTGTAGTGCTAGATTTATCTACCCGCCTGTAGTGCTAGATTTATCTACCCGCCTGTAGTACTAGATTTATCTACCCGCCTGTAGTGCTAGATTTATCTACCCGCCTGTAGTGCTAGATTTATCTACCTGCCTGTAGTGTTACAATACCTACTAGTATACTAGTCGACTTCTACAGTCACGTAGCGACACCTGTCACAGTCAGGTGACTAGAATAGCGTCTAGCTTCTGTGGTGCTATGTAGACATAGATGAGAGATATGTAGACTATTGAATAAAGTATACATGAAAGGTCTGTACATCTATATGTCTGTAGACATAGACGACAGGTATGTACACTAGGGTACACTGTAGACATAGACGACAGGTATGTACACTAGAGTACACTGTAGACAGACGACAGGTATGTACACTAGGGTACACTGTAGACATACACGAGAGGTATGTACACTAGGGTACACTGTAGACATAGACGAGAGGTATGTACACTAGGGTACACTGTAGACATAGACGACAGGTATGTACACTAGGGTACACTGTAGACATAGATGACAGGTATGTACACTAGGGTACACTGTAGACAGACGACAGGTATGTACACTAGGGTATACTGTAGACAGACGACAGGTATGTACACTAGGGTACACTGTAGACATACACGACAGGTATGTACACTAGGGTATACTGTAGACAGACGACAGGTATGTACACTAGAGTACACTGTAGACATACACGACAGGTATGTACACTAGGGTACACTGTAGACAGACGACAGGTATGTACACTAGGGTACACTGTAGACACAGACGAGAGGTATGTACACTAGGTACACTGTAGACAGACGACAGGTATGTACACTAGGGTACACTGTAGACACAGACGAGAGGTATATACACTGATACACTGTAGACATAGACGAGAGGTATGTACACTAGGGTACACTGTAGACATAGACGAGAGGTATGTACACTAGAGTACACTGTAGACATAGACGAGAGGTATGTACACTAGGGTACACTGTAGACATAGACGAGAGGTATGTACACTAGGGTGAACTGTAGACAGACGACAGGTATGTACACTAGGGTACACTGTAGACATAGACGAGAGGTATGTACACTAGGGTACACTGTAGACATAGACGACAGGTATGTACACTAGGGTGAACTGTAGACAGACGACAGGTATGTACACTAGGGTACACTGTAGACAGACGACAGGTATGTACACTAGGGTATACTGTAGACATAGATGAGAGGTATGTACACTAGAGTACACTGTAGACATAGACGACAGGTATGTACACTAGGGTACACTGTAGACATAGACGACAGGTATGTACACTAGGGTACAATGTAGACACAGACGAGAGGTATGTACACTAGAGTACACTGTAGACAGACGACAGGTATGTACACTAGGGTACACTGTAGACATAGACGAGAGGTATGTACACTAGGGTATACTGTAGACAGACGACAGGTATGTACACTAGGGTACACTGTAGACATACACGACAGGTATGTACACTAGGGTACACTGTAGACATACGACAGGTATGTACACTAGGGTACACTGTAGACATACACGACAGGTATGTACACTAGGGTGAACTGTAGACATAGACGACAGGTATGTACACTAGGGTGAACTGTAGACATACACGACAGGTATGTACACTAGGGTGAACTGTAGACATAGACGAGAGGTATGTACACTAGGGTGAACTGTAGACATACACGACAGGTATGTACACTAGGGTGAACTGTAGACATACACGACAGGTATGTACACTAGGGTGAACTGTAGACATACACGACAGGTATGTACACTAGGGTACACTGTAGACATACACGAGAGGTATGTACACTAGGGTACACTGTAGACATAGACGACAGGTATGTACACTAGGGTGAACTGTAGACAGACGACAGGTATGTACACTAGGGTACACTGTAGACAGACGACAGGTATGTACACTAGGGTATACTGTAGACATAGATGAGAGGTATGTACACTAGAGTACACTGTAGACATAGACGACAGGTATGTACACTAGGGTACACTGTAGACATAGACGACAGGTATGTACACTAGGGTACAATGTAGACACAGACGAGAGGTATGTACACTAGAGTACACTGTAGACAGACGACAGGTATGTACACTAGGGTACACTGTAGACATAGACGAGAGGTATGTACACTAGGGTATACTGTAGACAGACGACAGGTATGTACACTAGGGTACACTGTAGACAGACGACAGGTATGTACACTAGGGTACACTGTAGACATACACGACAGGTATGTACACTAGGGTACACTGTAGACATAGACGAGAGGTATGTACACTAGGGTGAACTGTAGACATACACGACAGGTATGTACACTAGGGTGAACTGTAGACATACACGACAGGTATGTACACTAGGGTACACTGTAGACATACACGAGAGGTATGTACACTAGGGTACACTGTAGACATAGACGAGAGGTATGTACACTAGGGTATACTGTAGACAGACGACAGGTATGTACACTAGGGTACACTGTAGACATACACGACAGGTATGTACACTAGGGTATACTGTAGACAGACGACAGGTATGTACACTAGGGTACACTGTAGACAGACGACAGGTATGTACACTAGGGTACACTGTAGACAGACGACAGGTATGTACACTAGAGTACACTGTAGACAGACGACAGGTATGTACACTAGGGTACACTGTAGACATAGACGAGAGGTATGTACACTAGGGTATACTGTAGACAGAGACGAGAGGTATATACACTGATACACTGTAGACATAGACGAGAGGTATGTACACTAGGGTACACTGTAGACATAGACGGAGAGAGGTATGTTCACTAGGTGAACGTAGACAGACGACAGGTATGTACACGCACTAGGGAACTTACCTGTTAGACAGAAGACAGGTATGTACACTAGGATACTCTGTAGACATAGAACGACAGGTATGTACACTAGGGTCTGAACTGTAGACATACACGACCAGCTATGTACACTAGATACAACTGAGAACATAGCCGCAACGAAGGTATTGTACACAGCCAACCCCGGTACACTGTAGACAGAGACGAGAGGTTATATACACTGATACACTGTAAGAATAGAGCCGAGACCTGGTATGTGAACATCTAGGGCTACACTGTAGACATAGACGACAGGTATGTACACCTAGCGTGAACTGTAGACAGACGACAGTATGTACACTAGGGTACACTGTAGCAGACGACAAGTATGTACACACTAGGGTATACTGTAAAACAAGATGAGACGGTACTGATACACCTAGAGTACACTGTAGACCATAGACGACAGGTTCATGTACACTAGGTACACTGTAGACATAGACGACAGGTATGTACACTAGGTACACTGTAGACACAGACGAGAGGTATGTCACACTAGGGTTCACTGTAGACAGACGGACAGGATGTACACTTAGACGGGTTACACTGTTAGACAATCGTCGAGAGGTACTGTACACTATTAGGGGCTATCTAGACAGACGACAGGCCTCCATGCTACCACCCTAGCCGGTTACAACTGTAGACATACACGCACAGGTGATGTTTACACTAGGTACACTGGCTAAAGACCATACACGGACAGAGTATGTACTCAGGCGTGCACTGTAGACAAGACGACAGTATGACTACCACCTAGGAAGTGAACATGTAGACAGACGACACGGTATTGTACCACTAGAGTACACTGTAGAGCAATACCACGACAGGTATGTACACTAGCCGGTACAATCGTAGCACCTCCACCCAGACACTACCTGCCCTACACTAGAGATACCCGCTAGAATACACGACAGTCATGTACACATAGGCCGACTCCATACTGTAGACAAGCACGACAGGTACGATGTACAGCTTAGGCGTTGAACTTGTAGACATACACGACACGGTATGTACACTATCGGATACCACTGCCTCACCACCCCATATCACGGCACCACGGCTAATCCATCTGCCCTACCCATAGGTGACGGACTGGTAGACAGACGACACAGTCCCGCGCTACACCCTACGGTACACTGCTTAGACTACACGAGATGTTACTGTCACTAGGGTACACTGTAGACATAAGACGAGAGTGATACACTATGGGTACACTGTAGACATAGACGACAGGTATGTACACTAGGGTACACTGCCTTAGACATAACGGACATATGTACCTAGGCGTACACTGTAGACAATGAGACAGGATGTACGACAGGTAGGATCTCC